>NC_073730.1:11647500-12860000 GCF_023634155.1 Falco peregrinus | reverse complement strand
AACTTCACTTGGTGCTATGCATTATACCATCTCTATATGCAACTCAGTTTCATGAGTCCTTGTCCCATATGGCACTGTGCAATGCATCTAAAAATTCAAGATGCATTGGGTGACACATGGCCTACAGTTTCAAAATGTATTGCATGTTCAGAATATTTGGTCCCACCATTGTGCTGATATTCACTGCCTCTTTGGATAAACTGATCTGGCTGTTTGTGAGACACTGCCTCACTGAAATTATAGGGATTAAGAATAAATCTTCCCACTCCCCTATTCTTTTTCTCACACCCTTCTTTCATCTCTTGCTCCTGACCTTCTTCCCACCCTCTAACACACTGTTGATGATACTTACAGAAAGCAGATGGGCCAAGTCCGTTAGGTCTATCAACCAACCTTTCTCCAAACAGTCAGGTAGTTCAGTGTTACCTGTGAGGAAGTATAAAAGGAATAAATACAGGAAGTATGTTCTTTGAAGTCTTTAGCTTAAATAAGAGCAAAAGAAGTAGCTGAAATGCTTCTCATGAAATATGTGAAATGCTAGTATCATGCCAAGGGAAAAGGATGGGAACAAAGTCCAAACAGCTAAATCTGATACTGACAGGTCAAGATTTGGCAGGTGTGAATGGTACAGGGCAAATGGGGACAGATTTTTCAGGCTACTTAAATTCCATGCCAAGAGGAGGTAGATTTTTCAATCTTTCCCTTGACAGAAAGATTTAAGTTTATCAGGACAAATGTAATGGAGTTACAATAAAAACTTTATTATCAAATCTTAACACTCAACTATCATTAGCAGGTAAACATATAGTTTAAATATCATTGGCATTTGAAATGGTTATATCAGTGTTTGCACTATAAAGTATGCAAATATAACTGTAGGCAGTAGCTGTTAGTATTCAAAGGGTTTCAAAGAAAATCTCCACATAGTTATGGCTAGTATTTTATTGGGAACAATTGGAAAGCCAGTAATTGTATATATTTTTGATCAATCAGTGTTCTCTCTGATACCGCTGAGAAACTGTCAGTTCCGTTGCTGAGAATGATCCTTACAATGTAACCTCAATCAAAAAATACAATAATAACATTGATTTCCAATCTAGTTAGTTTTCCAATAAACTCCTGACATAGCAGCCACTATTTTTTCTCCATGAATTATATTTTGACCATGATGTCTTTTTGTGACTACATCTTGCTGTGTGGTTTTTTTTGAATTATTATTAAAAAGAACACACCTTACAGCTTCTCTCCTTGTTTTCATTTAGTCTAATATTTTGTATTACTTCATTGACCTCAGCAGCAGAATTTTCCCTTTCATTTATTTAACGCTGCATTTATTTAACCTTAGCTAGAGAGGAACAAACACTTTTACAGTCCAGACAAGAAGTCTGAATAAATTGGTACAGTGAGTGTAAAGTCCACAGGGTAATCTGTAAGTGTAGATTATGCTTTCTATTATAAAATACAACTGTGAAGTACTTATACGTAAAAGCTGTACTAAATTTTAACAGTACACCACAGTTGCAAATCTATATTTTAAAGTGCTGGGATGTTTTCTGCTACCAAATAGATTTTTATCTGTGAAATAGAAATATGGCTTCAGAAGCCTATAAATATGGGCTTTCCTTGCCTTAGAAGGTTATGAGATTTATCTTAATATGAATTGTAGGCAACAGCAATGACATACTGTAACTTACTATGATTAGGTGAAGTTAGTAATATGCCAGAGAACTGTTCTCTTGTATTACATGAGTCCTCTTTGTGGGAAGATAAAAAGAACAATATAATATATAACACACCAGGAAAATAACACACCACTCATGTTTATCCAGCACTTCAAAGTAAATGTACCCCCATTTCATATTTCAGGGTGATGTATACTAACCATTTGTAGGAGAGGGTATATGTAAGAAATATTATTTAAACTACAAAATAATTCACACAGAATTCAAAGGAACTTCATTTTTTTACTTGTCTTACTCTTCTATCGCTGTTAAAAATGGTCTGTACCCTCAATAACATTTCTCATCCAGCAACTTCAATATGTATGTTGTAAAGATGAATGGATGAGATGTTTAGAGTTAATGATCTGTATCATATTGCATCCATTTAGCTAAAGATACATAATCCCACAGACTTTGGTTTATATTGACTCTTATTCAAGAACTACATCTTTGAAAGGCCATCATGCTATCCTGACAGGTTAGAAGATGGAAATAAATAAGACAATATACTCAACATTCTGTTTTTAGATAACATCTAGAAACTATTTGATAGTTTTACTTATATTTTACTGTGATATTGGAGTTATGTATCACCGAATTAAAGTCACATTGCATGTTATTACTTCAACTTTATTTTTGCTTTAGAAACATTTGCAGTTCATTGTATTTTTGCTAGCATAAACATATTTTGTGTCTGAGTGTGCATAAGTATGTATATTCTGAATAAATACATCTGATTTTAATCAGTTCTATGCATTCCTATAAACTCTGTCCTTTTATGTTTATAGAGTGAGATTCATCTCAAAGTAACAGGTACCACAAAAAGATGAAATAATTTAAAATGAAATAATGGCAAAAAGTTTTAGACTGTATTAGGCGTGGCTTTTGGAACAAGAATGTATTAGTATGTTTCCTGAGTTCAGTGCTTTACTCTGTTTCTTGGTTAATTCTACCTTTTCAGATTATACTGTTGTGCCTGAAGACAACTAAGGAAAAGTTATAGGTAGTTTCAGTTCCTTACTTTTTTAGCTAGGTTGGGTCAACAGAACTGGACTGGATATGCTACAGTGAGGTAGTACATTCTCATTCAAATATCAAAAAATGCTGGAAAGTGGAAAGTGATTTTAATTTTCTGACTTTTTTACTTTTTTGTTTATCTTTGCCATCTGTTAAATAACCTCTAATCTCCAATTTACTAATCTCAATTAGATATTATAAGGGGAGATAAACTTTTCTAAAGTAACCAATATAAGGTTTAACCTTAAAAAATCTTTTAAAACTAATGAAGTGTTTTTCACAGCCTACAGTCAAATATTTATCATATACTACGTTTCAGGGGCCAAGCACATGAACATCAACATACACATAGGCAGTGTAGAAAAAAAATGACAGCACAGTCCTTAATATGCATTTATGGCTCAGCTGTGCCCTCAGCAGAATCAATGTCAGCACCCTTAACATAATGCCAGGCAGAAATTTTAATAATATGATGACTTAGAGGATGCCTTGATACATATTATGCAATGGAGAAAAGAGGATATTTTTGTAAAGAAAAGTTATATCACATAAACCAATCAGAATTTCTTCAGGGAACCCACAGGCACATAAAGGAGAAACTTGATGATTTAGGCTACAGGAATTTTGAAAACATAGTTTACTATTTTGACCACTAAAAAATTAAGAGCAAGTAAGTTCTGTGGTAAAAGGAAAAACCCCCCAGATTAATAGCTAACTGATAACAAAAGGTCACTTTTCCAAATGGGTGGGAGGGAGCTAGCAATAGATATCTACAAGTATCTGTGAAAGAACTGATGTCCTTCAACATATTTCTTAACGATCTAGAAAGAGACTAAATAATGACAGGACAAAGTTTGCTGATGAGATAAAAGTATTCAAGGCACTGAAGTCAATACCTTCGGAAAGCTTGAAATATAGAGGGACTGAAAGATAAAGTGACAGAAAAAATGCAGCACTGATAAATTCAAAGTAACATACATAGAGGAAAATCGGTTTTAATCGCATGAATACACTGATGGCTTCTAAATTAGCCAGTACTCAGAAATCTTAATGTTATTGTAGGCACTCAGGGAAATGGTTACCTCAAAGAAGGGAAGATGATGATGATTAAGAATTGTTAAAAAAGAAAGAAAGAGCTACCCAGCAATTGCCACTAGGGTCACTGCATAATCCCTGTACCTTGAATATTGCATGCATGCCTGATCTCAACCTTAAAAAAAGATACAGCAGAATAAAAAAAATACTATGAAGATTGACATTGATGATTAAAGTTAAATGCATCACCATATGTAGGGAAAAATTGAACAGAATAGGACACTTCAGTTTGGAAAAGAGGTGTCCCAACTTAAATATGATAGAAAGCTATTAAATAAATTAATAAATAGAACAATGATATATAACTATTTTTACAGCAAAATAATAGAGAGCATAAAATAATACTGTTAGACAACAAATATAAAACTACTCAAAGCACTTATTACACAGAATGCATAAATAAATAAGGGAAGTCACAGCTGCATCATATTCTGGAGCCACAAAACCTGTCTTTTTGGGGTTTGGTAGGGTTTTCTAATAGCATTCTGTGAAGAAAAAGTCACTGAGATCTACTAAATACTGGATTAGGAACTCCTTTAGCTAAAGACTGCTAGAAAAATCGAAGGTCTATCAGGGACAGTTTGACTGAATCCTTCATCTTTTCTTACAGTCTTTCCTTAAGCTTTTGTCTACTGGATCAGGTTGCACTTTGTCCTCATTCCATATGATGGCTTTTTGACATGTTCTCAGTAAGATAAAAGTTTGCTTTTCAAAGTAGGAGCGTAAATTGCAATGCATTAATAGAAACTGTATTGTTTATTACTGAAGATTACAGCAGATCTACAGTTATTAAAATATCTCAGTTAAAGGATCCTAAGTCTGCAAAAGCCAGTTGTTGTAGGTATCATTATAAACAGAGTAAGTGCCTGGCACCAGCCCTAAGTCAGTCACTGGAAGGGCTTCCATTCTTGTTCCTCAATAGGCTTTATATGTTAACCCAACACTAGAATTTGCCAAGCGGACCTCAATTCAGAAAAAAAGGAGCAGCATATTTAGAGATGCATCTAGTCATGAGGTGCTGAGTGACAGGGATGCTGGGAGTCATATTTTCAGGCTACTTTCTGGAACACTGATTTTGTAGAAGGACCTGTATGAACACTGGCCTCTAATCTCTCTACGTTATGGGGCACAGACCATGTCAGTCCCCAGCGTCTGACACACAGGATCAACAAACAAGCAAGAAGCTGCATTTTTTCCAGCTTTGATGTATCATGCTCCCTGTTACTGGAACGTACTTGCTCTGAGCCTTTGTGCTGCTGATATGGAAACTACATGTGTGAGAAACCAAGTCAGAAGAGCATTTGAAAGGTGTATGAGGGTTTCTATATTCAACTGTTTCCACATGCACAGGCAGGTCGTACATGAGAAGTTAGAAAACAGTGATAATGACACAGTCCTCATTTGCAAAGGTATAGACTGTAAGGTAGAAAGTCAGGGGACAGTGCAACTCTTGGCCACATGACCTTTTGGAGCACAGTTCCAGGCACAGAGTTCAGTGAGCTCAATTTTCTGTAATTCTGAAAAACCTAGGTGCCTATGAAAGCAGAAGAAAGAAGCGGTATTTTCATATCAAACAGTAAATGTCAGCATAAACTTTCTTAACACTTGCCAGTAACTGCTCACTCACCTCTAGAGAGAAAAATATCTTCAGAAAGTAATCATACACTTTAACTTCTTCCTGCTCAGCAAAACCAAAACTCACTCAAATAACGCCAATGCTTCTGGAGATGATGTAACCTGTTGGATTTCTACATATCCATTTACATTAACTGCTGAGAAGTCCAGACAGCTTGGAAATGGAGATAAAGGGGTCACAGAACATT
Organism: Falco peregrinus; assembly: GCF_023634155.1. Taxonomy (NCBI): domain Eukaryota; kingdom Metazoa; phylum Chordata; class Aves; order Falconiformes; family Falconidae; genus Falco; species Falco peregrinus. The sequence goes on along the minus strand of NC_073730.1, from coordinate 12,854,344 downwards.
TCCAAGGTGTTTTTTTGACAGAAGGTGATCTGAGCAAGATATACCAATTCATGAAACAAATGAAAGCCTTTGGACTGAAAGAAATTTGCTCTATCAGTGGTTGGGTCCACTCTGCTGGCATAGGACACTTATGGCAGGCAGCAGATGAAACAGTGCCAGGTCTTCGAACAGGCAATATGCTTGTAGTAGACTATATGATTCAGCAGACTGTCGACAGTAAGGCAGTCTCATTATGGAGCCTTGGTGCTACACTGCTAATTAAAAGAATAGATGCTGCTTGCTTTAGACCCATATATACATGGTGGGATGGAATCATGCCTGAGGGCTGACTAATTGTTTGCCTCTATCCTCTTCTTCTACTCAAGCAATAAATGCAAGTTCTGACTTTAAATGAAGAAATGAGCCTCAATGAGGTAAGATATGCATTCTGCTGTGCAGCATTCCCATGGAAGATTCATTCTGTGTCATGTTTTCTGCTTGGCAATAATCTTTTTTTTTTTCTTTTTTTTTTTTTTCCCCCTTCTACAACTGCACAAATCTGTAAAACTCCTATTACTGCTCTCCACTGATTTTCCATTTCTTTGCATTTTCTCATCTCCTACTTCTTTCTTGGAGGATTGTCTCCCTTTCATTATGTCAGGGACAGGAAATCGAAGCAAAATTGGTGAAGAACTTGTCTCATCAGAAATGTCATAGGCTACAGATGTTATGTATAAAACAGCATTATTTACTTTCTTGGGTATCATGAGACTCACACACTGTGGTAAAACTGAACTATGTTAGGAAAGAAAACACCTGGGCCCATAAAAGTGATGGAAAGAAAAAGAATAATTAAAGGAACGTAAAGCAACAGTGAAAGAGTAGATTACCAACAATATTAATGTTTTCCCTCCTGTGAGACTGTTTACCACAAAACATGAGGGGTTTGGGGTTTTTTTATTATAAATTGGAAGCGATGTGGAATTTTAACTGAAACCCAGAAAATTTCATTGTGCATATGCTCCTCCTCATCCCTTTTCTGCACTTGTGGTAGACTTTCAGGAAGGAATTATCAGTTTGATTTCCCTGCTCATTCATGCTTCAGTTCAACAATTCCTGCAAGTGCTATATACCTGTACACAGTTTTAGGTAGCTGGCAAGTCCCCTTTTGTGTTAATGGGACTTACAGATTTACACGTTTTATGCATCCTCCTGGACAGGAGTGACATTAAAATGAGAGAGAAATAAATACCTTCATTCGTGTGAACAGTCCTCAGAACGGAGCAGGCAAATGACATACAAACTGGCTGCCTTGGGAAACACAAACCCCCATCCCTATGGGGAAAGTGGGGAGGCTGTAGTCTCATGGGCTTTGTCAGCTCTTTACATCCTTTTGCTTCAATGATGTTTTGTTATTTTGATGGCTATGTTCAGTGATGAACTGCACCGTGTCAGACACCATGCTCTAGGCCTTCATTACACAGCATTTGTTTCGCCCAGGGAACACAATCCTCCTGTAATGCTGCACCACGACACTTCTCTTACAGCAGAATAAATTCTGTTTGGTTTTGTGCTAAAAAAATGATGCGTGGTGTGTTCAACTATGTGTATGCTGGTTTTAAGCATATTTCATAAAATGTTATGATCTGATACTTTTACGGTTGGACTGAAAGGTTTGACTAAAGGCACGGTGAGCGACTGTGGGCCAGTGAAGCCAAGCAAAGGGTGCAGCTGACACTGCCAGGAGCTGGGACTAGGACTCTGTTTTGTAGTAATTAGCCCTGGAGCGGCGGTTTAATATTAGGTTAGAACTTCTATCTGTTCACAGTGAAATCAATCTGGAAAACAGCTGACAAGTAGCAAAGCGGAAAAAAAAAAGGTAAAATGAGGAAAATCTATATGCCGATTTCTGAGCTTATGCACGTAGAGCCATTAGCATTCCATATTGAAAACTTTATCATGCGTAGACATCCTTAATATTACTTACATATGTTATAGATGAAGGAGAGAGGAGAGAAATTAAATTTGACCACAGCAGAAGGAGATTTTAGAAGCAGAAATATATATTTTTACTTAAAAGTTTGGTATAAAATGAAATGAAATATTTATATCTATATATCTATATTACTGCTATGTTTTCTGAATAAATATTATGCCAAGCAACATATCAATATTGCAAGCTCTATTCTAGACCAGTCTATCGCTACAACTGCTGGCTAATTTTATTTGAATGCTACTTTGTCATCAGAGTATGGTTCAATTACAGTTATATACATAAATATAGCTGTTGCCTGGCATTTAGAATACTCTCGCCTTATGTTCACTGTTTGGTGGTTTTTTTCCTGTGAAATGCTACTCTATGTCCTTTCAGCTCCCCCCATGAATTGTTACAGTCAACATCACCATGAGCTCTTTCCTCTGCTTTTACTTATAATCTTAACTTCAACTTTAATTTTTTGTTGCTTTTTGCTCACCTGCATAGACTGAATAGAAGTCATGAGGCTTCTTCCCACAAAGCCCTCTGGAATTAACCTTTCTTCCCTCCCCAGACTGTTGACTAACATATCCAGTCTTTCCCCTCTCAAACTGGAGCCACTGTTATCTCCTTCTCCATGGTCATGACATCTGAAAACTCATCCTTTAAAATCTGCTGTAGACTCTGTTCTAAAGTTCATCATCTTGCTTGCTTATTGGACTAGATAACACAGTTTGCATCCCCCTCAATCTTTGTTTTCCACTTCATGGAATAAATGTTTCTAGCCCTTGTTACAAGGCCTCTCAGAGCTGATCTTGTGTTGTTTCTAGAGCACCTCTCAATGTAGTGATACTAAAGATGCATGATCTGTGATTTTCTACTTCTTTGAGAAATATTTTCAAAATTCTCTCATGCCCAATAGTCTATAACTTTACAAAAGAGGAGTCTTTGTCCACTTCATCCTCTTTTATGTCTGTCTCACCTCTTCCATAATGCGAACTGGAATCTTCTGGTTTCACCAGAGGGAGAAGTATGACTGCTGCTGCAGGATGACCAAAACCTGAATGTATCCAGTTTCCACCACTAACCTCTTTCTATCCCAGCCATGTTCTCTCTCTGTCTTGCCACCTTTTATGGTGGCTTTTAGCTTGCAAATCCGTACAAGGACTGTAACTTGTAATACAGTTAGATGTCTCATACCACTGCCTGGTATGTGCCCTCATTAGCTTTGAGTTGCAGTATAATTATCTGTATTGTTTGCAGGGGTTTGGTTTACTTTTCCATAGCCTAGGCAGGTGAGACCTTTGTATATGAACAAGCATTTTTTTACATTTCAGGAGGACTTCTCCCTGTTATTTAGGTAGCAATGGTTGTCAACATGAACAATCACATAAAACTTTAATTTTTACCATTTACTACAGTTCTTTAGAATTTCTTCCATCTAGAAAGACACAGATGACAAAGCCCAACTTTAGGTGCGATGGTATAAATCTAGGATTGCTTATTTTCATTTTGCCACCCAGTAATGTATCAGCACTGTAAAGAGTAAAGTTCCAAAGTCCATATCTATCAAATGCAAAGGGGAGAGGGAAAATAAAAGCAGACAGAAAAGAACAAACAAATACATAGTGAAGTTGGAATTAGCGGACAAAATTACCTCTTGATCTGCCATACTGAGAAGTCTGTGATGCAGAGGGAAGGAGTTTACATGGAATCCTGCAGAAAGACAGAAGTTTGCCTACTTGCTATATACAAAAAGCTAAGTATAGGGTTAGGAAGCTAATTCAAAATCCAAGACTAGTTTAGATTTCCTGAAGTAACCATTATGATCACAGCAGTACCTTCTTTTTATGTGTTTGCCTAAATAATAGTGATAATAAAGTTAGCAATAATTTTAAAACTCTTCTTGTCAGGAGGGGATTTTATGCTCAAACCTGAGAAATGACACTTGAATGCCAAAGTAAAAGGCATCCTTACAAAATTCTAAATAGATTAATTGATAAATAAAAGCTAAATTGGAATATGAAGACGTCTTGAAGATCGAGAGAGTTTTCTAGAGGGGAAAAACTGGAAACAATTAAAGAAGATTGAAAGGAACAGCCTAGAGGAAAATATAGCTAGTATAAAAGATTGACTAAAAAAACATAAAAGAGCAAGGGAAAGGAAAGCAGAGTAAAAGAAAAAAAAAAAAACCAAACCAACAACCCTATAGACAGAGTGAGGTAATATAGCTCTCTTGTTTTATGGAAAGCTTAGTTTTATGCCAAATTTTGCCATCTTTCACTTTTATGTTGGATTTAGCCACTTTCAATAAAACATGAGACTCTCATACCGGCCCTTGACCAGATGCAGTTGTGGCATTGGTACTTAAGTCCCTCAGGAGAGAAAGTGCTGATGCTGAGCTGTGTGAGCACGGCTCCTCCCTAAGTAGTAACATCTCCCTGCCTACAGAGGGGACAGCTGGGAGGTTTCATTGTGTTAACCATTAGCTCTTAGACAGAAAGAAAGTTGTAACTGTGGAAAATACTGTGCTGTCTGATTTCCACAATTTTCTTATTTTTCTTCTACATTTTCTCCCTGCTTAACAGTGAGAGCAAACAGGTACTGCTGGAGTTACCTCAGCAAAACAGGAGGCTGTAAGTGCACTGATTCTTAGCCACTCTAACCTTTCTTATACCCCCCCAGGACACATGCCTGCTCCTGCCAGGACAGTGTGAAGGGAGTTTAGACTTGTCGACATTTTTCAGGATCTTCTGTCAGGCTCGTGAGGTATAATGGGCTTCCCCGGTAAGTAAATGGATACACTCAGGTTTGTTTTCTTCACTTTAGAAGTAGATAGTAATTTCAGAAATCTCTAAAACATATCTTTATTTTTTTCTATTGCCAACTACATTGCTTTGGAGAAAATAACTTCTGTCAGAACCAAGAGGGTTTAAACTTTTACCTATGAAAGAGTTTATACCTGACTTCAATATTTTTAGATGTATATGCCTCTAAGGTAGAAGACGTAAAATCTTAAAATAATTACTAAGTCTTGTAGCCAAAAGGAAAAATATATTAGAATCAGGCTTCTGCGCTGGAACTTTAACCTATCAGAATTACATCAGGCTCAGGTTTTCACACCAGCCAGGGACACGCTATAGCATGCTGAATAGGATTCTTTATCTAACAGTGACACCTGAGAGTGTTAAATTACAAAATAATTTTCAAGTCCAACTACTGGAAGAACTGTCTGCACTTGGGTTAGTCACAGTTCACAAGCAGGAGCAATTTTATCATTTTATACTTTCAGTCACATGTTCTTTTAATATTTTTTTTTTTTAAATCTGTCTCCTAGAGTTTTTGTCTTATGCTGTTGCTAGAAGATTTACACTTTAAATGTCAAAGTCTATTAGTAATGACAATGTTCCTGTGGGAAGGTGAATCAACTCATGTGTTAATCACTAAAGGAAAACATGACACGAGGAAAACCTTCGTGTTTAGAGAAAACTAAATTTGGGACTATGCTCAGCTCCAATGTTTGATTTTCAGTCAAAATCAATATAATAGGACTGACCATACACACAAAGATAAGAGCATGAACAAATGGTTTAGAGGGGCCATTAAAAGCAAGCAACAATGTTCATAAAGCAGACTGACTTTATTTGACAAAAAATAAACTAAGTACCCTCATATAGGGTGAAATGAGGATTTCTTCTAAATAAAGGATATTCTCATGCTCTTATTGTGGGGGAGGGGTTAAAACAATTTAATACGTTAAAAAAGCCACTCAGGGTTTCTCAAGGATGGATGAACCTACTGACACTCTTACGGGAAATTATTTGAGTTAAGCAATACAATGTCCCTGAACTGAATATTTTTTCTAGAATTGATAACAATTTGTTCTCTTATATTTGCCCCAAAATCTACTGTTCTTCAGTTCTGCACAAACTGAAGCAGAGATATAACTCTGTTCATTCAGTTGAGTAATTTTATAGTTATAACAGCCATTCTCACTAAAGAATCTCTACTAAATTTTGTAATATAAATTAATGTCTAAATTCATTATTATATAATTGCATTCTAATGGTCTAGATTGGTTACAGTGTTTTATTACACTGCTTACTCTACACTTAATAAACATTATTGCATTTAAAAGACTAGATATTTCACATCTAGTAATAAGGATTTATTCATGGAAAATAGTATCTCTAATATAAAACAGTGTGTCACATTTCACATAACATAATGTAATACAGAGAGACATCACTATATGAAGAATTGTCCAAGTCCTGGATATTATTGTTAAATCCTAACTGATGCTAGTTAGCAAGATGAACCTCAATATCCAGTAGTATAATATTATTCCATCATAATTCTTAGTAAATCCATACCATTTTAGTGTATCTGTGCCAAGAGGCAGTGTTAGTAACTTACTAAGAGTCACACAAGGTGCATTTGGTGAGTTGTATATGCAAAATGTGAAAGTCAGACCACCTCTTGCCTTCCTTGATACCTGTCTCTCTCCCATGCACGCTGAGAGAGGCTTTCTGCTTCTCTGTACAGTATCAGGCTCTTATCATCTCAGGCTTACAGGTGACCAAATGAACTGTATTCTGCTGCTTTAGCGTGTACAGAGGTTTGTATCTGTTTACTTACAGCACTTCTAGACTGTGAAGACCAGGGTCTGGAAATACTGTAAATATAATCAACATAACAATAAATATAAATCTAAGATATTACTTAGATCTCACTGAGAAATGGGAGTCCTAGTAAAATTTACTTCTGTGAGTCTAGCTTTCTGTTTGAACACAGAGTCATTATCTGTGTCCTGACCTATAAGAAAACAATTCTGCATCCAGCCAACAATAGCTTCAGCCTGTTTTTCAGTTATACTAATTATATATATATATATACATATACATATACATATATATATGTATATGTATAAGATGCACAAGGGAAAGTCTTGTGAGGGCTGTAATTTCTTTCTCTGCCCCAAGCAGATCTACCAGAGCTTGCTTGCTAGAGCCCTTAGGTGCCTAATTGACCTCCCCATGCTAAAAGTCATTGTATTCCAGAAATCTGGCACATCCACCACATTTTGCATCCTTTATCTTCACTTTGGATACTTTCTAAGATGTGGATGGACCAGCTGCACAATGTACCTTAGCATGGAAAAAAAGCGTGACCATTTTTTGCCCATTATTTCAATTTGTCCTTGGTGTTTTCTTTTGTATTAAAATTGCTGTCTGGAAAGAAGGGGGAAAAATGCTATTTGGGGACAATACTTAAGCACAGCACGGAAGCTTTTGTGGTGAAAAACAATTGCACATTAACAGAGAAAATGAAGGTAGAAATCTAGCTGCATCCTTCAATGCCTAGGTAGCCCCTTCATGGAAAACTAGCCATGATACACCTTGAATACTATGTTTTGCGATCATATGGACAACCACAAGGATTTGCAGCCTACAGATGTGGAATGTAATAGCAGCAGAGAAGTCATTTACGTATAGAATTTACAAGCATGCTGTAGGCTATTCATCTTTCTGCTTCCGTCTCTAACCTTACAGAGGTTTAAAAGGTTAATATACATTTTATATCCTTTCATCATTCATGCGGTAGCAGCATAGAAAACACCAGTATTCCCAGGTCTAGGACTCGTATGATATTGCAGACTGCAGCACCGTTCATTGGGTTCACAAGTTCAATCTTTCAACCTTTAAGAGTTTTGGCCCATCATATTGCAGGCTATTTGACACACCTTCCAAAGTAATAGAAACACACATTTAAGTGTTTACCTTAAAACAAAGAGACAAAAAGGAATATGCTGGCTGAATACAGTCTTGATGCGACCCTGACCTTAAAACACCTTCCCCAAGCTGATTAAACATCCGTTAATTCAGTGTTTGCCAAAATATTTTACTTATGGCAGATATGAAACTACCTACCTGGACTACTCCCAAAGTTTATACATTATACAAGCAGCACACAACAATGATTATAAATCTCCTCTAGATGCAACTGCTAAAGATCGTACCAGCCCTCTGTTATTTTGAGGAAAGAGGAGGAAGAAAGGAAATTTTAATCAGAAAACTCAGCTGTGGCCTGAAAAATTACCTCATCCATTGCCACTAATACAGGCTAACCAAGCTGAATTAATTTCTTTGCCACCATGATCTTTCTTCTAGTCCAGAGTTCAAGGTCATGTTAGATCCACAGAACATCAACCAGATGTGTATTACTCTTCATGAGACATCCTAATTTTTATTCTTGAGGCAGAAGTCACTAGTGGCCTATTAACAATTATATATTATAAGGTCTTTCATACATTTCTGTTATTCACAGCTCCTACAAACTGCTTTTGCACAATGTAGTAATACATATGTCTTAGGAAATTGATCTCTAAAGAATATTAAATAGCTGTATGGCAGCTAAAAAGCAATTATCTCTGTGACTATTTAGATATACCTAAGTAATTTTTAGCATTTATAGTGCTGGTAATGATCCCTCTTGGTACTTTGATATACCAAATCACGGCTAATCTATGCCCACTGCTTTGTGTTACAAATGCAAATGTGCTTGTGTTGATATAAATACTAGACAAAATGAAATTAATGCCTTATTATTTTCAAGCTTATACATGCAAAGCAACTTGGAGCTGTCATTTTCTTTTCTATGATCTAATTACAAAGCCTTGAGGGATATGGAGAAGGAACAAAGTATTTGAAAAAACGGGATATACATGCTCCAAGGTTAGTCACGAGTTCACTGGACTGCAGGAGGAAAGCCCACCAAGTCTAAAACACTCAGGTTGACAGTCACTAGAAAACGTAGAGATTATAATATATACCTAACTACAAATGAAAAAAGCATCCCAGGAGAGCAGTGTTAACTGCCATGTAACTAAACCCATGTAGGAAGCAAAGTTATTTTATGCGCTGTTAACAGAACTAAGAAAGTGTAGTTTATGTGCCACCACTGTGCTCCCTTCACACCCCTATACCCAGCAGGACCTAACTTTGCTAGCACACTGACAGAATGGGAAAATGAGTCCTACTTCTAAAGAATCCACCTGTCCTTAATGTTAACATGTAACTTCTGAGATATTTTACTAGAAGTTAGTTATTCTCCTGTTCTTTACAGATTTTTAAGTATGCCTGGAGGCAAATTCCACCTGAGTAATAAAGATAATCTCAAGGGGTCTGAAACTGAGCAGGAGGAAAAGGAATAATGACATTTTATATGATCAGCTAGAGTATCACTTTAAAAAGTAGCATCATGGAAAAAGATATAACTAGTTTATAAAATTTAATCCAGGGTAAAAATAGCAAAATCTCGTCCATTATGCAGTAAACATGCAGTCTGAGTCCTCTCGGCATGTTGATTGAAGCCTAAAACTTCCCTGAATTTAGATAGAAAGGGGATTAAATTGTTCAGTGTTCTGCATTCCAGTACACAACAGAATCATTTTCACCTAACTTACTACACAAATATTTGAACTACCTGTATAGTGTATAGAGCTATGCATGATTTTAATTTCTTTCAAACTTCAGAAATTAACATTGAAACTTTGCAGCTCCTAAGCAAGTTGCTTCTACAATAATAGGACTTTAAAACCCCGTGGAAGGATATGTTCGAAATTGCCTGTTCAAAGAAATTTATGATTTTATTATAGCTGCATATTGACTATTCCTACAATAACCTGAAGGCAGAACCAAACAGTTTATTTATTCAAACTGCAAATGAAATTGGGCAAGAAAAGTAATTAGCAAGCAACAAAAAATAATGGAAAAGCACCATAAAAGCAGTTGTGAATTTATGTGGGTTGTCAGATAGTTAGAAAAATAACAGCTTAAATTTAAAAAGATCAACTTTTTACGTACAGCACACAGTATATACAGATTAACCATGAAGCTGGTGTTGAAAAAGCCCAGAAACCCGTAGTACACTCTGCACATCACCCAGCCTCTTCTCCTGCTTGCAAATGCAAACGTTAACTCAAGAATCAGAGGTATCCTACAGAGAAAGACTTAAACACAAATTATATTTTTCTAAAATAAACTAATTTTCAGAAGTACAGATTCTGTGGAGGGACCTTCCCCATAATTTTTTAAAATTATATTAATAGGCTACATTTCTTGTCTGTGAAAATGAAGACTACTTGGAACTATGCAGTTCCGATGTTTCCATGGGGTAAGGACTGGCTTAATTTTCCTCCCCTCTTACCTGTACCCCCATATATACTAATCCTTCTCTACAACCCTGTGCCAACTTGGGCATGGTCATTTTTCATATCCAGGAATTTCAATTTATTCCCTTTGACTTTCTTCACCTTCAGGTCCCACATTTCCTAACCTCTCCATTATCTTAGGAAGGAATTTAATTTTCTGACTAGACAACAGTGCACCAAATTTCTACATCAAGTTTAAGTCAAAAGTTGTTTGGGGCAAGGGGGAAAGGTCTGAGATTTTTTTCATGTACTAATGTTGCTTCCCTCCCATTTAATCCAATATTTTCCTATTATCAATCCTCTGCCTTAACCATTCAATCCCTCTCATTCTAGTTTTTAAATCTGACTATTGCAATCTTGGGTTTAATTCTCTCACACCTGGTTAGCAATTGACATGTGTCTGCAGGCCATGGATACCAATGCACTGACCCCTGGGGCTGCCAGCTCTTTCTCAGCTCTGCTCCCAAAGCTGAAGCTATAGCCAGGGAGCCCACAGGCATGAGGCTGCTGGACATGGGAAAACAAGCCCCATAAACTCAGGCCAACACAAGCCCAGAGAGTTCCTGGGATCCTGCTGTGCCAGGATAAAAGAAAGCACTAGCAATGGCAAAAAAAAAAAAAAAAAAAAAAAAAAAAAAGTATTTGAACTATACTAAGACCTTTACAAAAGACACCCTGCTTTATTAGGGTGCTCTCTTTTTCTCTGGCCTTATGAAGTTACTCATTTATGGGTTTACCCATGCTTCTGTCATTCCCCATATGCAATCCTATAATTATAAATATTTTCCTACTGCTTAATGTAGCTATGAATTTTGCAATGCTCAAGGTAAAAGCAGCCAGAAACAGCTGGATTATCACTTTGGCACGGTCACTTTGCTCTCACTGTGGAAAGAGAGTAAATAATGGCTAATTTTAATGAATTATTAATTAATTAATAAATGAACTGATTTAATGAATAAGCCCCCAGTAAGCATATAATCACAATTCCAAAAATAGAAGTGTGAATTCTTATCCTTATTTTGGCTATTTGTATTCCTTTTAACTGAATGCTCTTTTATATTCTTCCACATTTAACTAGGAAGGCATATAATTTTTTTCTTTTCTTAATCTAAAGCAGAATGTTCCTGCATAACATAAAATCCAGACTACAACCCCTCCCCACCATGCATTTATGGATTATAGTCAGACTTCTCAATAAGTGCTAGGATTTCACTGAAACACATTGTAGGTCTTTTTGTCTTTGATTTTTATAAATGATACTCTAACAATCAGATGTGCATCAATGTTCAAAGTCTTGAAGATCTGTACCATGCTAAATCTGAAAGAAAAGAACTGAAAGAAAAGATAAAAAAATATTTGCTTCTGATATTTTGTATGACATCAGTAATGCATTTGCAGTTCAGTGACTAGTCATTTGTCTATACAACCATCTCTCGATTAAAAAAAAGTAAGGAACTGACCTAAATATTTTACATCTCAAGATATTTCCATTAAATCAATTTGAGGAACTAAAAAACCCCACCAACAAACCACAAGAAAAGACACCACAAACCCCAAACAACAAAAGAAACACTCAATGTACAGAAAATAACAGCATTCTTCTTGAAGCGAAAAATATCAGCTGCTTTTTTAATTTTTTATAGTCCTGCATTTCCTTCTTACTTGAAAAACATAGACAAGAACAAGCACCCTAAGACCTAAGACTACTGGCAACAACAATAAAGGTGCATACTCCTTACAGAGATGGACTTTACTTAAAAGCAGGCAAAATTATATTAGTATTTTAGTCCAGACCAAGACCTCACATTTGAAAAGAATCGCTCAGTTATCCTCATATCATGCAGTTGCTTTTGCATCACAGAGTGGTCTTAGAAGAAAGAGAAAGGAAAGAGATCCTCCTTTCACTTGAGGCTTAACCAGATGTGGTCCAGGGAGAAATTCATTCTCCCACACTGGCTGGCATTCAGGTTACAAGACAGCACTAGCTGGAGTCTGAAGTAATCTATCCTAAAAGTGGTACAGTATGGCCACTGGCTTCACTGTACAAATACTGGTCCAAATCACTTGCAGATGTAGATGAAATCCGTAATACTTTTGCTCCCAACCTATACAAGTTGGGAATTTTCTTCCTGTACTTTATGAAACAGTTCCATGTATTTTGAACAGAATTATACCAAGTTTTTATCTGATACATTTTATTTCTTTTCAAATACTTTTATAGATACTTTAGTTATCTGTGACAATGGCAGAATAAATATGGTATCCATTAGGCACTCATCTACCAGGTTGTTAAATTTGTTTATTTGGGTATTTAATCTAAACTAATCTAACCTTAATCTCTCAAAGTATACCACTAAGGCAAAAGAAGTACCAAAGCTATTTAGAAACTTCCTAACTTTTTTGATACACTAGATTTCCATTATTTAAGTTTACAAACAGATGCAAGTTACTTGCATTTAAGTCCACAATTAAGTTCTTTACTAGAAAGAAGCCTGAGAGCATATCATTTGTGTGTTATCTACTGGTTTCTTTCATGCACTGTGTTTTTTCTCAATTAGCTTAAGTCTATAACACTTCTGACAGATGATTGTTTTAATACATCTATATACAAATATGAATCCAAAGCACTAACACCAGTAAAATCAAGTTTTGGATGGGAAACTTGGTAAAGACAAGTTTATCACTGTCCTGGTTTCATCTGGGATAGCGTTAATTTTCTTCTCAGTAGCTGGTACAGCGCTGTGTTCTGAATTTAGTGTAATGTTGATAACAAACCAATGTTTTCGGTTGTTGCTAAGTAGTGTTTATAGCAAGTCAAGGAGTTTTCAATTTCTTAGGTCCTGCCAGTGAGAGGGTTGGAGGGGCACAGAAAATTGGGATGGGACACAGCCAGGACAGCTGACTAGGCAAAGGGATATTCTATACCACAGAACATCATGTTCAGTGTATAAACTGGGGTGAGTCGGCCAGGGCCTGCTGGTCACTGCTCGGGGACTGGCTGGTCATCAGTCAGTGGGTGATGAGCAATTGTGTTATGCATCACTTGGGGTTTTTTACCTTTTGCATTTTATTCCTTTCTCCCTCTCCTCATTATTATTACAATTATTGTTGTTATTGTCATTAATTTTACTTTATTTCAATTATTAATTATGCTTTTTTCAACCCAAAGTTTTACCTTTTTCCAGAATCTGCTCCCCATCCCGCTGTGGGGTGGGGAGTAGGGTAAGCAAGTGGCTGCATGGTACTTAATTGACAGCTGGGGTTAGACCAGGACAATCACACAAGTATCCAGCTCCAAAATCTCTATATCAGAATTGTTTCCTAAGATAATAAAACCATGGATTCAAAATGTGCTTCAAAACGTAATGGTGTTCAGGCTTATGGTAACAGATGACTGCACTTAGTCCCTGAGTGTTTGTCTTACTCCTAGCTCCTGCCAACAGGCAAAAGCCAGTTGCTCATTTCTGTCCTCTGCAGGAAAAGCTCACAGCTCCTAGCCCTGGCAGTTCCCCTGCTGACTGAAATCTAGTTCCTGCTGAAGTGAATGCTAAAATTCTTACTGACCTCAATACAGCCATGATTTCACCCAGTGACTTCACCATACCTCCGCAAGCAAGCTTGAAAAACAACCTTGTGCTGGTACTGCAGCTCCATTAGTTGAACGACAGCACTCAGAACAATGTGGTCTCCTGAAAAGAAGGGGAAATGAGATGCTGTGTATTAAGACTTATCTGCTCTGGATGCACCAAGTCTCAAAACAGCCCCATCCTGGACACAATAACTCCATGCAGAGAAATGATTTCTAAATGACAGACATTAATCAAGAATAATACCTAAGCTCTGGCCTGAATAGGAGACAGGTAGCAGGTTATCCTCTAATCAAATAGATTGAGTCAAATACGTAAAATTAATTAATACCTTAAACCCTTGGGTTTAATCTCCAAACCAGGACTCTATAAGAGAATCACTAGATACATAGATTGTCTTTCAAGAGAACAACGTTATCGTGTATCAGTTCATTTGTTTTGCAACATTAATTCCAGAAATTTATATATAGTGCACACATACGTATTGGCCCACATTACATTGATTTGTGATTAAAAAATGATTACTGAGGTTACAGTGTTAAACCATCAGAAATTAGGCGCGTTAAGGCTGGGAATGCAACCTTGATCTGCTTCCTTGCACAGACATATTATGAATCAGTTTTCAGAAACCAGAGCAAAGCAAGCCTGTCTGTTGAAACATCTAGTCCCAGTCTCCCCTTAACTTAACTGTCTTCCCGTTCTCCTTCATCTCACTCAGCTCCCCATTCCCAGCCCTGTTCCTTCTCTCCACCACAATAAACCAATCACCCTCTGGGCAAATGTAATCCCAGTCCGTCCCACAGCTCTCCTCAGCAACATCATGCCCTGTCTCCTCAGCAAGCTTATCAGTACAGTTTCTTCCTCTGCTGTCTGGAACCTGGCATCATTATCGTATGCTGCTGATGAACGTAATTCCCTGCGTTCACAGATTGGGAACTCATACCCCAGACAGTTCTCAACAAGTCTAATGGCAAGAAAAGTCCTGCTCAGTGTTGGAACATGCCCAATGCAAAGAATATTTTCAGTACCCAATTTTTAAAGCTGATTATTTCTAGTCTTGTGAGTACTCAGACCTTTCAAACCTGGCCAAGTTCAGATGCTCTCTACAGAAATGGTGAAAGGCACATATCACTGGCACACAGGATGAATGTTAAGTCTCCATACACAGGGCATCTAGGACTCCTCAAGGAATACGTTGTCAAAATGCTTTAATATGATTAATGCAATAGATTTACCTAACCAGTTTCCTTAGAAAATCCTCGTTGTCCCACTAACAAATGTCACTGCAGATAACAATGGTTCAGGATACTGAACTGTCTCAGATAACAGCTCCCGTTCTGACATCTTAAGAAGACACAGAACGGTCACCCTACCTGTAGTACACTTAGGGAAAGTTCTTAAATGACATGATATGCAATTTCTATTTCCACTGAACCTCAATGGGTTGCAGTGTGGCCAGTTTCCAAAGTACTGAGTAGAGAGTAACAGAATGTTACTAAATGAAGTTAGTGACAGAAAGTCTAATCTTTGCCAAAAAGAGATTCATGCAAACATGCAGTAGTATGCAGCAAAAGCACCCTCTTCAAAATGAACACAAGCAAATTAACCACCTTTTCTGTTTAATTCTACTTGAGTTCAACTGGGGCTAAATAAACGGATCAGAACAGATGAATGAAGTTGCCACCATGGGAATTTCACTCCTAGATTTTTCTTTTATAAAAAGGGAAGAAAAAAGTCAGCAAAGGAATGAGACCAATAATGCTGGGGATGTTTTCTGCTCAAGCACTGAAGCTTAAAGGTACCTTGTAGGTATTTATATTTTTTGTTATTATTTAGAAATATTAGTATCTCATATTCATAGAATAAATTTATTTATTTTCTATGGTATAGAAATTTGTGTGCTTCATGCCTGAAAATAAAAACAACTGGCATATACTTCCACAGCTATTCTTTGATGGCATAATTTTTTATGGTCTTGCCCAAGGCCTAACCCAGAATGTAGACATGTTATGACAAGCATTGCACAAACCCAGGAAAAGCAGATAGCCTTTGTCTCAAATAACATAGACAAATGTAACACATGCACATTATCTAAAGATAATTGATCCTAGGGAGCAGGTACCTTTGCCTTGGGTTTATTTTCTTTCTCCCCTAGTGCACTCATCCCAGGTTTTGCTGCTTTTACAGTGCTCCTCACTGCTCATTGCAAAGATCAGAGTATGTGTGGCATTCTCCCCATGCCTCCTAGTAAGTAAAATGCAGGCTGAGTCTAAACAAAGCAAACCTGGAACAACAGAAGTCCCCTGCCTCAGATTCCTGATAACAGCAGTAGCCCCAGCGTGGGCTGGGCTGACATTCTTTCAGGTTTGTGTACATCTGAGTTATCTTCCCTCTCACCTTTCACTACTGACCTCAATACTGGGAAAATACTATTAACGAATAAAGTATTCCTATAACTTTCTGCTCATGCTCATAGGATTAACATTAGGTTCACCAAGATCAACTCATGGTTTATCCAACATCGCTCAGTAAGTTTTTTATGAGTGTATTGTTCCTTTTGTGCAAAATAATTGCAGAACGTTTCAAAACCTTACCATCACCAAAGAGAAACTGCACCACTGCCTTTCCTTTCCCAGCAATAAGAAGCACAGCTAATCATCTATAACTGCTTGATAAATGTCATTCTGCAGTGTTATAAAGTAGCTTGTGTTTGTCAAGGATGTCTCAAAGGGTGAATGATTATTTACTTCAAAGTTCAAAGGGTAAATGGATATTTAGCTATCAATATAGAGATGCTCTGGCTGGAAGACCTAAAAGTAAACTTACCAAGCAGCTTTTCTTAGTCCACAGTACAGTGTTAATTTTCATTGTCCTTTGCATGGCCGCTGGGAGGCTTTTAGTCCAAATTTTCAGCTACCTACCAACATTTAAGTTAAAATTCTGTCAGTGAGTTTTTTTAAGGGCCTGAGGAGTCATTAGCCAATTCCTGAAGTGGTAAATTGTAAGACAGGTGCTCTGTCAATGTATGCATGGCAGTAAACCAATTCATAGTCAAGCCAACCTAAAATGATTTGAGGATGACAGTAGTTTAAATAAACTAGCTTCAGATTAATTTATTTTAATTGTATGAATAAGTTTTGGTGACACGCAGTTAAAAATTTAGAGGGCAACAGCTTTTCAAAACAAAGTTCAAGACAGGAATTAAGTTAAGAAATTTTTAAAATACAAAAATATTGAACTGCAGGCCGATTTAGGAACAAATTCTGACATCTGTACTCCAATTTAGAGTTTTGAATCAGGCTGATAAAAACATTAAGAAGACTCTAACTGGTGATAATGAATACAATCAAGCAATCTCAGAGAATTATGTTTCTGAATAAATGCCAATTATATGATTAGAACATTATGGTGAACTTACTTATTTAATGTCAATGTCACCACTTTATTATGAACACAACTAAGTTTTCTTTTTTTATGTAAATGCTAGACATGCTTTATATATAGTATGCCATTATCAAATTAAAAATCACATAATTGCCTCAGGATAAGATGCTTAAATTATGACACCTCATTTTGCTTCTAAAATCTCTATCTATTTGAGCAGTATTTCAAATACATTTTAATGTGCAATCTCAGTGGAATATGACTTGCAAATCTTGCAGTGTACGTTTTGTTAGAAGATTAGAAACCATTTCTAAAATGCTTCAGTTTGTTATTACTGAGCTTGCATAGCATTTGAAGGGAAACTATTGGCATTCTATCCAGTCAATCAACGTATCCCAACACATTGCCATAACAGCTTCTTTTGTTTGGTTGGCAACCAGGGCTCTCAGGTAGAGACCAACAATATTCAAGCGCATTTGGCCACAGGGAGCTATCATGGGTGTAAGTCCATAATGCTCCTGAATGTGCAGGGGTTTGGAATTGTCCTGCTCAGTTTATTTCTTGCAAAACACTCAAAATGTACTGCAGAAGAGACTACTCTCCTAGAAATCAAAGTGGTAGGAGTTCTACATTATTTCATCTTATTCACATTGGTGAAAAATACTGCTCAAGAAAGCTATCAGGAAATTTTCTAAAGCCTCATTTGAATGAAAGATTCATTCAAAAAGAAATGGAATTATTAACTAGAAACCATTTATCTATAAAACTAACAATTTCCATTCCTCACGAAGAATAACAAAATTCCTTTATTAGGAAAAAAAAAAAAAAAAGGGAGAGGCAACTCTTTAAAAGGTCTATACATCAAATGGTGGCAGCAGCAGCCTGAAGCAGTCTAGACAGAAATGACCCACGGGTCAGCAATTGATAAGTATTTTAAGCAGGGGTGTTGGTTAAATTCAAAGCATTTGAATTTTACTTCACTTTCAAGTGAAAATGGTAATAGAAATATA
The DNA here is from genome assembly GCF_023634155.1 of Falco peregrinus. Taxonomy (NCBI): domain Eukaryota; kingdom Metazoa; phylum Chordata; class Aves; order Falconiformes; family Falconidae; genus Falco; species Falco peregrinus. Next base: position 12,836,197 of record NC_073730.1, on the reverse strand, counting down.
TCCTTTCATGTCATATAGGTAGCAAAGACATCAACTTATTTCACTTTTATTCAGAGGAATCCATAGGCTCAGGACTCAGCCACCCTCTGTCTGAAAAGGTCAGAAGCAGTAAGGCAGGAGCTAGAAAGACAGAACTGAGGAAAATTTTGGATACAAGACCAAAGAACACTTTCTGTTATTTCACGTTTGATAAGCTCCTCCAACAAAACCTACCTGTGCCAAATGGGACAAAAAAATTTTGAAGCTGCAGAGAGTCCTTACCTGTGGGAATCACTGAAGGAAAACACAATTTCAATTAATTTGATACAGCTCATACAGGCTGAGAGAGGCACAACTATTTCTCCGAATAACATACAATGGGGACTTCAAGGTTTCTAGGCTTTCTACAGAAAACTTGTGTTATAATTATCTCACCCAAGTTGGCAGAGTAACAACAACAGAGCATAAAGGAACAATATCATGCCATGGGAGCAGTGTGAATGAATGACAGGCTAATATAGCATTTCCCCTTAAAATAGTTCTCTATAGCTAGTTCTTTACTGTACAGACAAAAACAATGCAAAATTAAACAAACAAGTAACTAACATTTGTCATGACTGATAGGAGTTCAGAAGATACAAATGCCAAGCCATTCCTGGATGAAAAAATGGCTATATTTCAAAGGTCAGGTGTTCTGGAGAATGCTTAAACAAATGTATGTGCTAAATGACTACCTATTCTTAAAAACACTTACCAAAAACACTCCTAAGACTGAAGCAGTCTGTGGCAAATTAAGACAAATATATCATTAAATATGCATTTGTTGAAATAAATTAAGAAAAGCAACACATTTTGCTATAGTTTCCTTAACCCCTTCAAAAACACTGTTCTGATTAAGCCTTATTTTTGTTGTAGCTCTTAATGGAACAACTGACATTATTTCTTAGAACACACATCTATGAAAACAGCTGAGACGTTTGCCCTTACTGGGATTTTGTCTTGCTGATAGCAGTAGTGCTCCATATTCCTGTAAGTACACTCAGTGAGGCAAACTCCACATCAAACACCCATTTAATAAGAAGAAATGTACTGAGATATACCGAGATATTTTGGTTTATATCACTGCAAGACAGAGGAACAATCAACGCAATCTTTTCATTTGGAAGAAACAATGTTTAACTCACTTTAAATAGTCTGAAGTTCACGCTTTTGAGAACATGACAAAGCAGAGTGTAATATGTAAATAGTATGAGGTGAAGCCCCTACCAACTCACTTGCCTGAAAAAGGAGAAACAACTTGTCCTAGGAAGTACAGAGACATAACATGCCACAGGAACCTATGTAGAATAAGGTTGAATTCTATTTGCAAGGTGGCTTAACATTTTTAATACGTTTTTGATAGTCTATCATTACCTTAGGGCACATGATGTATCAGAGAGCAGGAGATAATCAGGTGAAATAATGATTTCATTTTCAGATATAGGAGACCTTCTAGCACACACTTCCAATAATTTTCTGGCACACCAGAGCACTAAGGAATAGATGGACTCTTTTGCTTGCCTCTGGTCCTTTCACCTGGTCAGGATTATCAAGCTTAATACCCTGTCACATGACAGGGCTGATGTTCAGTGGCCACTCAGTCACAATTAAGGCCCCCGTTGCTTAGCAAAAACATGGAAGTGAGATATAAAATGCAGCTCTCGTTATTTGTATTAAAACACTTGTGGGAGGTGAGAAAAAAAAAACTTTTACAAAACAAACATTCATGGATGCTAAAGTGTTTATACAGTTAGAAGATTTTTTTTTCTCAACAAACACATCATACCTGTAATAAAAAGACTCAGCTAGAAGCTGCAGAAGTAGTCAAGTTTAAAGGTATGAAAATGACACATGAAACAATGAAAAAGTATCCAAAGTTGAATGAATTTTCAAAGAAAAAAAGAAAGTCATTAAGGTAGAATTAAAATCAGTTGGAAAAGAATAGCCTGAATAAAATAGATTTAATCATAAGGTTGATTGAGATGTCTGTGGAAGTTGATAATGGGTGGCAATAAGATTTATAAGTAAATTAGGTATAATAAAAAGTTGTTAATTTTTAATGAGATGAGCTCTCATTAGAGACTAAAAAGAAATCTAGACCCTTAAAGTTTTACATTTCATTTATGAAGGTTTCAGAATTTGGTCTGAACCTGTATCACTTTTACAAGATATTTTTTTTGATTTCAAGAAGGTTTGCTGGCTTTGTAAGTTTGTAAAGTAGTCATAAAAAGTAAGGTGCTCCCTATTGGTTTCCATTAACCATTGATGCCTTCATGAATAATTTTATTTCTTAAAGATCATATAGATATTTATTTCCATATACTTGGACAATAAATGTTTTCTAATCTGTACAGCACTGCTGTTCTATTGCTGAACTGGATCCACAAAGAATATTTAGCATTTTTTAAAGAATACTGGGAGGAAAAAAAAAGTGCCCACTGCTCCATGCCTGAAAGACACCTGTATTGGGAGAGGACTCAGTGTTGAGAACTATGACTTTAATGTGGGCACCTTCCCATTACCTTGAGTCAGGCCTCTGCATTTGTGAGACGACTGGAAATTAAAGCACAATCTCAATGGCTGTGTTTCTGTAGGACAGGAGAGCGTCCTGCCCCAGACAATGGTTTGCAAGACACTTCAGAAATGCTGCCTGATCTACCAGTGAGCTAGAAGCTGCCATTTCCAGTACTGTAACCTACAACCACAGTCAGTGCTTGTACGTGCCAAAAGAGTCTGTGAATCCCTTTGAGTTCCACTCTATGGCAAATAGGTGTACAGACAGAATCAAGTTGCTACACCTGAAGAATCTAATAGTGAGCTTAGCTTCAGGGATCGACACTAAGCTTTTCCTGCTCCCGGCCTGCCTTTTTTTTTTTTTTTTTTTTTTTAATGTCATACTTCAATTCTTCACGTACACACAAACAGAAGTTATTGTAGGTCAGTACTCACAGCAGTGCAGAATGTATTGTGAGAATTGATGATTTTGGAATCCATTTGTAGTTCATCTCTTCGCTTGAGACTGAGGAAAGTCTGGAAGAGCGTTCTTCTCTTATTGCTGTAGCAAAAATACTGCAGAAGGAGAAAAAACTACCCATGCAAAAACATTACCTTGACATTCTGAAGAGAGATGATTTACAGGTTAAGCAATTCATATACATGCTAAATCTGACAGAAAAAATAAGATCTACTAATTAAATTGGGTCTATTCCTACAGCATCTGTAGTAGTTGTGGGCATGGCTTTGATGTAAGTAGTGAGAATATCAATAGATCTCTGCACATGGCCACCATAGTATATATCCACCTGATTCTTCCACAGAGATAAAAGATCTTATCAAAAAGCACCAAAGTCTAGAAAAACTGTAGAGACATATTGTGAAAACACTTGCTTACTCTTGATCAGAAACAGCCTTCACTATTTAAGCTGGATTTAAAACCCTTTTTTGTTGATTCTTTTTTAATGTTCTACTCTTATCATGTGCATTAGCTACTTTCTCACATTAACACACTATGCTGTTCCAATACCTATGCCACCGCAAACATCAGTCCTGTATTCTGCTGTCAAACCAAGAAGCTTCCTCAAAAAATAGAGAAATAGTTATAGATATTATATAACTTTATATAATTATATAATAACACATTAGCCTGAAACATTAGCACAATTGGTGTACAGGACTAGTCAGTATCAGTAGCATTAAAGGGAACTTCCATCAAAGCTTATTAAAACTATATCAAATCAAATTATGTGCAAATGTGTGTGCATGGCTGAAGGTACTACATGTCTGTCGCACACATGCAGGTCTCTTTTTTTTCTGTAAGTGTACATCCAACTGGGTATATTGGAAGCACTGGTCGAAACATATAAATACCTGGATATAAGTAGGTATATTTAATCTCCCCATCTTTGTAATATGTCAGTTTTCCTTAAGCATAACACTAGCTACAGTTGTGTCATGCTATCTAGTAGCCTCTCCTTTGGGGAGGAACTACCTAATCATAATCTTCCATATACAATTCAGGATGAAGAGTTCATAGGTTTGGAGTTATATTTTTTTTCAGATTTATCTATTTGTTAATCATACATCAATGACGAACAGGAAAATTATATTCTTAGATTCATGCAACGTAAAGTACAATAAACTTTTTGAGATGCAAAAATCACGCTGGTAAAGAATGCATGGAATAATTTAATTTTCTGAATACAATTTATGAAGGTAAATTTGTGATTTTAAAATTAACCATCTGTCATTCTGCATGAGGCATGGATGTGCACTAGGACTACGAAGAGAACTAACACTGAACAGCAAAGGTGACCTTTATTACATCTCTTCAAAGTTTCATCACACAAGAGGACTAGATCAGAGAGCATAATCTAAGTAATGCAAAGTATTTCCCTTCTTCTACAGTAAATACTATTGGCCTCTATATATTCACCTTATTGATTTTTTAATGATATGCACAGAAAAGTGATTCCCAAATGTTCACTCTGTCACTGTGACTAATCATTTTCTCCCTTGTCTAGATTTTACACCTTGAGGAAACAGTTGCATCAATGATGCTTTCCATTAAAGTGTCCTGCAGATGTCAAGAGGTACGCATTAATGGCCAGATAAACCTTATAAATAGCAAGATGCTATTTAAATACTAAATAAAACAAATAGTCAATGAAGAAGCTGGAAGTAGAGTATAAATTTGCCTATTTTAAATAATTCCCTGCAGCCATATAAAATGCAATGGTGACTTATTAGTCTCATTTTTTCCTAAGTCCTTGAGTGAAAACTTTTTTATGTCTTCCTCCTTATCACTTCCTTCTTATGGGTCATTCTAACGTTCATACAAATGTAGTTCATACAAATGTAGCTTTTTTGAATGTGAAGTATTAAAATGTTAGCTAAAATGATATTTGAAGTATGGTGTGCATCCTTAAAAGTAAATAGCGTAGGAAGAAATAGTGTAGGAAGATGTCTGAAAAGCAGCTTGTTTCCAGATTATTGGAATGTGCTCAGTTTTATTCTAAGATACTTAAAGAACTGGCTATAGTAATTTCTGAGTTCTTTATAGTTAACTCTGAGGACTTGCAATGTTGCCAGAAAACAGAAAATGGGAGAACAGAGTGACAGAGTGCTTGTGTTAAAAAAAAAACAACACCCAAAAACCAAAAAACCAAAAAAAAAAACCCAACAAAAAAAAAAGAAGTGAGAAAGAGAGAAAGGAAATGAAAAATTATAGGCCAGGCAGTTAACTTCAGTTTCCCCAAAATTTTTTGCAATAAATTACCCACCTACTTGTAGCCATCTAGGAAGTACTACAGAAAAATTACAGACAGTATAGATATGTCAACACCAAAAAACTCAAACCAATTTAATTTCCTTTTCCAACAGGCCAGCAGATCTTCTGTGTTTAAGAGACAGGAAATAAATCCTCTTACATCCTGATTTTAGGGAAGCTTTGACAGCATCTCACTTGACATTCTCATCAGCACTTGATGAGCACACTGGCCAGGTAAAACAGAAAAAAAACCACATGCAAAACCTGACTGAGCAACTATAGCCCAAAACAAGTTTTCCATAATTTGTTACCAAAATCAAAGGGCAATTATCTGGCAGAAACCTTTTGGGGTTTGTATTTGTCTGTCATTTTCTTTAATAATACTGACTTAGCTAAGTGTGTACTTGCCACAGTTGAGGGTAGCATGAGGCTGGGAAGGACTGCAAATATATGGTAGAATTAAAAATTATCTTTGCAAACTGAAGGTTTGCATAAATTGGGGTAAAAAATTCGGCTAAGTATAAAATATGATGCGTGAGAAGAAACATCAGCTGCACAAATAAATCTCTGCATAAGAGTTCTTAAAGTATCTCTAAGGGGAAACAACAATGGTAATGGTGAGTACTCACTTCTGAAATTCCTGTTCATACTTTCAAGCCATAATAGCTATATATATACTAAAATCTAGCAGATGGGTATGTAGTAGTGCACGGAAAGAAAAAAGAGAGGAGAAAGCCCCTTAATACTTTTGTAAGCTATAATTTGAAAGCTTTTGGATTAAATTATTCAGAACTCTTTCATAAAAAAAATTAAGACATTCTTCTGTTCATTGTCAGTCAGCTGCTGCCAAATTAAAAGCTTGTTCAAATAGAAATTATTTTGATCTATGGTGGCAGCCAAAATATAATAAGCAACATTCCTCAGACTTAAAAGATAAAATTACAAATGTATATAAAATACAGGAAAAAGTATCTGAACACCAAGATGCATTACTATCAGTTATTGAGAGAACACGTGTATTTTCCAGCAGAATGCTGACAGCACTCAAAGAACAGCAAGCATATTCATTCCAGAAATAACCACTGAAGAAAAAAAGCAAAAGAGCAAAAAAGGCATGAAAAGAATCAGAATACTGTATTCACTGGGCAGAATTTTCACCAGCCTTTGCAAGGGTATTACTACTAGGACCCTGCTGGGTAAGTGGCATGTTATACTTGGCATATAGCAATTATGAGAAACAGCTTGATATGAGATATTCAGAAACTAACTCTTTAATGCAAATGATCATAGCTTATTTGCAAATCAGGTTATTTGCAGAGCTGCTGAAAGTATAGCGTGTAAATGGACTGGCCCATGGCGAGTTCCTGAAAGTACTATGATTTACATACTCCTATAGTCCACAATACTTATTTTAGCAACTTTCATTGATTTATCACTAGATGCAACAGCCCTCAACCAAATGTAACTCCAGGTCTAGAAAGGGCTGAAAATTGGAGCCATGGCATTCTGTTCATGCCAACACTGTCAACGTATTTTCTCCAATATATAAATAGATGTGTAAACCTGCAGCAGCACAGGACCACTTTTCCACCATCATGTGAGCTCCTTCCCGCCCAAGTTTTCAATTAGTGAATTTGTATTCTTGACCACTGCTTAGCTCACATTCCATGAATAAGGTTGCCACAAGCAACTACAATTGAGCTTCATTTACCTGGCAGAACTATGTTCACTCCACATCCAAAACAACCCCTGACACTACATTCTATTTTCTTTTACTAGAAGGGTTTGGTAATTTTAAATATTTTCTCCTGTAAAGATTAACATAAAGTGATTCTCTTGTCCCCTTTCCTGATTCCTTTTCTTTAGCTACTAGACTTCAAGGGTGCACCTACACTGGGAATTTCACTGGGGTCAGGAGTGTATTTTTTAAGTGCATCTCTAAACTGTCCCTGCTTGGTATGCTACTTGTTTTGCACTGTGAAGAGGGCTTTCAGATGAAACCGAGGTGATAAAAGGATCCCAACTTCTAACTGGCATTCAGCCCACAATAACAGGCTAAGCAAGTCCGAAGCAAAACTCTGCAAAATGACGGTGTGGATGTCAGGTTCTCTGCCCCATCTGATCAGCTCTACAGACCAACAGAGAAGTTCATACAGATCACCTTTGTTGAAATCACATTACTTGCTAATGTAGACATAGTCATACAGTCTGGGAAAGAAAATCCCACAGAATTCATTAATTGTTTTGGGTCTTTGTTGTCATCCATACCAAAGCTGAATTCAAAGAAATTTTTTGGAGTTCCATCACTACAGACCACACCAGGGGAAAAACGCTAGCATTATTCAATATATTGCAAGACTTTCAACAATTCACTTGCAGTCAGTTCCATGTTTTTCATCTGGTCTTTAAAAGGTACTTGAAACATCTTCAAATATTTAACTCTGGGGAAAAAAAAAAACAAACACCAAAACAAAAAAAAACAACAACAAATAACCAAACAGCAAACATCTTGACCAAGCTACTATTTCTTATGGAAAGTTTTGAGCTGCACTGTGATTTTGTCAAGGTGATTTGGGTCTCGCATGTGAAATACAGTTTCAATAAGAGAGGTAGCTACAGAAAAATATGTGCTGAAAAAAAAAAAAAAGCTATCTAGTATTTTTTCATGTTATTGAAGTTGTAAAATATTTAACATTATTCATTTGATTTTGGGCATAACAATTGATCTGCAGCCAACAGAAGAAGAGAAGGTTTTTAGTAGAATTCTGTCCTTAACTCTTCAAAACCTAATAGAGTTCTCTCTTTATGAGGAACGGGATGTATGTTCTTTCATACATTCTATTCCTACAATTTTTCTTCTCTTATAATTGAACTAGGTATTACACCCTACAAATAGACTTTGTATGCTTATATTTGAAATCCAGAGAAATATATTCAGAGCAGCTGTACCATGTATGAGAAAAAAGATGAGAGTGAAAAGGCATCTGTTAGAGAAGGAAAATATAAAATCAGTGTTCAGAGTCAATTACTGGGTGTGAAAAACCAACAAACAAAACCAGAAAAATAATAACAAAAAATAAGTCAGGCAAAGGACATACAATATATTAAGAAGAGCTAACTCTCAGCTTCACTGAAGTAATTTGGAGTTTTCTCATACACCTCAAGGTTTCTAAGGTGAAGATGTGTTTTTTGAAAGCACAATTACACACACAAGCTATTCTCAATTTAAATCCCTTTTCTGGGGAGCTAATGATTTTTAAGAAAGACCTGGTCCCTAAACAAGTTCTCTCGTGGACATTTAATTACCAGTCACTTCTTCCTGTTGTTCTCATTCCAAGTATTACTATTTACTATGAATAATCTATCACCCTCTGAGGAGTCAAAATGGGTCACACATTTATGTTTGTGCTCTCAGATCCAATTGAGCTACAGTAATACAAATAATAATAATTATTCAAAAGGCATTATATGATTTTTAAGGCTGATATAATTATTAATCATTTAATCCAACTTTGCTGTGCACAGTCTCAAGATCAGTTTAAGTATAGATGTCTAAACTAATGCACCTTTGCTTTGTTTGTAAAGACAGAAGCCTAGCAGCAATTGAAATACCTAACAAAAGGTGATCTGGTTCCAGAGAAACAATCATACACGGGGGAAAAAAAAACAGTAGGGTTTGCTGGTAGGAGTGCAATAGAAAGGTTCTGAAACACGATTCTCATTCTTAATCACCAGGGCTTTTAGATTATCCACAGTCCACAAATAACTAATACTTCTTCAAACAATTTTTCTAGGGTTATTACCTTATGAACTGCACCACAGTTAACTTTATAAATGAGAATTTGCCATCAGAAAGTGACAAGCTAAGGACAAAAAGTAATCTTTTGCTAGTCATATGTGGGACTGAGCAGTATAAATGACCTTTTACTTCTGTTTAGAAAGTTTGAAGAAACATTTTTTTCAAGTCTTAGAAGAATTTTCCTTTAGCTCCGTGTAGTTTTTCCTGGGGTCTTAATGGTTCGTTTTCCTGTGTACACAACACCATGATTCACTCATTAACTGGTTCACTAAGGTTAACTAAAGACTAATGTCTTATTTAAAAATATTCTGTCATTACCCTGCACCCACATACTGCAGCTCAACAGTAGTAGAAGGTGTTTGGCTTCCTGCAGTGTCATTTGAAGACTTGTAGAAATAGGCATAATTTTATCCTACGCCTTTTATTCACCATTTTAGTGTGGGCTTCCAGCTTTTTTTTCTTTTTTTGAATGTACTGGTAATTAAATAACTTACTCATTTTAAATAAAGACTATGACAGGATTTATTTTAGGTAACAAATCCAAGCTTTTCTTGTTTTATTTTGAGAACTATAACATGAAAAATTTTTAGTCTTAGTCTTTATTTTTAAAAAAACGAAATGCAAAAATCTTTATTTATAACAGCTTTAAGTCACAAGAAAAATGTCACAAATATCTCAGTCATAGAATCACAAGGGAATAGGGGCCCCATTCAGCCTGTTTTGATAACATTGCATTTCCAATCTTTTTCACTTTTTAAATATTTTTTTTAAAAAAAACCCTTTGACTTAGAATATCCAGGCAAACAGTGTGCTTGTAATCACAGGAAAAAATATTTTCTACTGGTCTTTTTCCCTTTAATTTCCAGATAGATAATTATAATTCTAGATTTAGATCTCTACATGTAATATTTTTTTATTCCAGTCTCAACAAAAATAAGCAAGAGGAATCTGTAAAGATTGGAATATACAGGGTCTTATAGATCATGAATCAATTTCCAGATTACGGTTTACTTTGACATAGGCAAATCAGAGGGCAATATACACTTAAATGAAAACAATTAAATAATACTACACCAATAGAAAACCTATTTTCTGTGTTATAAACAATTTATATTAGGGGAAAATTACACAAAGTGGTTTTGTAAGTATTGTGCTACAGGATTAAAAAAAAGAAAAAAGTTTGTGGAAAGTAGAAGACTAAATTTTGTAGCTGTTTGCTTATTAGGTCCTTAGCTGAAGAGATGCTGGTGAGCTGATAAAGGTTTTGACCTTAACTTTATCTTGCACTTGCATTCTGTTTCCAATTCTAGAACAAATAAAAGGTACTGAAAAGATTCCTGGGGCAACTGGCATACCATCAGAACTTTTTGGCAGATTAGAAACTGCTGGACTTGCCAAAAGGCTGTTTGTCTTCCACAGGGAAAGCCTTTCCTCTCAGGAACAGAAAATGCTTCTACTTGGATTACAGGAAAAACCCAAGCCATAAACCTGCACAAAATAACCTGTGGCAGATGCACACTAAGAGGCCAGTTAATCATTGGAAAGCAGAAGAAATGAACATGCACTGAAAGGTAAGTGGATATATGAAAATCCAGTTCGTTCATATTATTTAGGAACTGCACTATATGTACAGATATTTTTTTTTAAAGCCAATATCTAAACTTTCCACAGCTCATGCATATGTTCCTGTATCAACAGCATCTGATCTTCAAGGATCAGAATGGCAGCTGGTCAGGCTGTGGAACAATGTGTGGAAAGCATTCAGTATAGTTCATTAAGTAGCAGATACAATCTCCTGTCTCAAAGACATTATAATCTCAACTCCATTGCACAAATCTGAATCCCAGCTGTAAATCATTTGGATCTCTCATTCACAGTCATTTCTAATATGGAATAAAATACAACAAGACATATTTGGTGCCCTGGAACTATGCCATACTTAAAAACACTGAACATCTAGGACACACTGTCTTGTGGGGGAAAAAAATAAAGAAAAAAAAAGTGCAGTAATTTTTTCCTCAAAAAGCTAGGAGTTCCTTTTTCTTCCACAATTCACACCTCCTTAATAAATAGTTTGCAAAACTGATTAGCTGAGCATAAATAAAAGAGGATTTCATACATTTCCAAGCTATAACTTAACTTGAAAAGAGCATTTTTTTTAAACAAACAATGGAAATCATGTGAAAGTAGGGCATGACTGTTATATGCATCAAAATAAACAATACTAATATCACTGTGAAACAGTTCTTCACTGTTTCAGATGCTCTATTTTTATTTCACTGTTTTGGTATTCTTTTTCAACATGCGAGACAAATCTAAGAATATGGACAATACTATACCTAGACTACAAATAACTGCCACTGGTATTTTTTAACCACATCGTGGAAAGACGTGATACTGACTGTGTATGGAAGGGACCAAAAAAACTTTACGAGTGCCCTTAGCTGAAATTCACCATAGCCCTGGAAGCATCTCACCCAAGGAAAAGTAAGTGTAATGTACCAGCACATCTAAATATTAATATTATATGCCCAATTTTCATTATATAAAATAATCGCATGTTGTGCAGGACATCCGTTAAACCAAACTTATGAAATGATCAGGCTTAGAAAATCACACAAGGTTGAAAATGGGTAGTTAGTCACTGGTTTTGTTAACAGTACAGAATATGTTCCCAAAGCAATGGAAGTTCAATAATTTTAGTACTTTGGTGGGTGAGGATTTGTTGTTTTTGTTGGGGTTTTTTTTGTTAGTTGGTTGGTTTGGATGTTTGTGTTTTGGGGTTTTTTATTATTATTTTTAATAATTCCCAGTATCCTGTTAAGTTTCCAGTCTGTTGAATAAAAGATAAACGACTGAAACTATAAAAGCAGACTGTGTCTTTAATTTTTGCCTGCTGATTCACTAGGTTTAGAAATCACAGGAAATTGTGTTTATCTCTTGCCTATGAGCCGTTATTCCTGATGTCTAAACTGTTTGTTGGGAGTACAAGACTAACATGTGTATCTGTCAACAAAATGGGTCACCTCTATACTCTTCTATATTTTCTTTAGTTGAAATCAATAAAGAAGAAATCAGAAATATCAGACACTGGAGGGCAGGAATGATGAAGTGCTTAATATTGCTCCCTGATGTCTGTATCCCAAGACACATGGCTGGTTCACAACTATTTTAGCAGTTTTCACATTTTACCTGTTTGTGCATACTCTAGCCCTTCTAACTCTTTTGCATGCCAAGACGTTTTTGTCTTTGTCATAAGGTTATGAACAATAAAGCTGAAACAGATGATTAATTTAATTTGAATGCTTTGCATAACATTAATATGCAAAGAACATACCTTTAGATTACAACTCCCATGACATATCACACATACACAAATCATGTTGCAGTAAAAACCCCCACACTGTCAGCAAAATAGTGTTAGTACTATTATAACTAATGTGCATGATTTTCATTGACATGCAAATGAAGGATGGGTTATAATTATTTCACTGTGAAAATAATTATTGTCAATAATTTATATTTTTCTAATCATTTAACAGAGAATCCTTTATAACATAAAGTAAAAGCCGTGTTTGGCCTTCCAGCGTCAGTATCATATCACATACAGGGGAGTGAAATATAAATCAATATTAATGCAAATTAGAAAAAGCAGCAGCAAAATCACATAAACAGTAAAGGAGAACAAATTTTCCCCCTGCCAGAATGCATCTCCTGAGTATGCCTTGAGTGCAAGGTCAACAACTCCAGATATATAACCTTAAAGTATTAATAATTGGCAGTGATGTCACTACAGATGTTTAACCTATTAACAGATTATGACACTTGGTAAGGAACAGAGGTAAATTTCAAATTTACTAGGTGACTAAAATGGAGTATTTATGGGAGCTCTTCAAAAATCCAGCAGAAAACTGCACGCATTAAGATGCTTCAATAAAATGAGAACAATAGAACATGTACAGAGAACATTTTCTGGCTTACTACTAATTTTGTCCTAGATTTTTACCATAGGAGAAAACCCACAAGAAAATAAAAGGTCAGTCCTGGTGGAGAGGCAAGTTCATATATTCAAATTTGATATATTTGGGTATATGAAATATATAAATAAAAAGTTTTGTTCAATATATATTCAGGATCAAAATCTCAGTTTCAATCAGTGATTCTAAAATCTGGACCTGGATTTCAAACTAGTCCAAATGTCAGAGGGATTTAGATATATGCATTTTGATTTAGGGTCATCTCAATGCATGCTGAAAACATGGGGAAACAAAGCAAGATGTATAAAGTGTGCAGCCTGGAGCACACAGAGCTCTGAGGGGCTGTGATTTGCAGTATACAGCTTACAATGTCCAGTCATATTTTGAAAAGGCAGTCGGTAGGGGCAACCGCCACCTACACAGGATCGTAATTCAAGTCAGGATTGGGCATTACAGTCAAAACCTGCAATCCTGGTAATACAAACAGTTGTATTTTATTTTAAAAGAGTCATAAGATATTTACACATTTCTGACAAAAGTCAGAGCACAGCAAAACGCGTCTGTATTTTTGATATTGTAGTGAGGTACATTCAGTCCCCTTTGGTGAATGTGGCGGCAATCCTCAAACACCATTAGCATTACGTAAGTATGTGCATAGGAAATAAACTTCTTATAAGCAGGAAGCAATAACAACAAGCTGTTGTGATGCCAGCACTGTTTAAACACAAGAACAAAAGCAGAAGGTGTCACAGAGCCTACTGAGCACCTAGGACTGTGGCTCTGCTACAAAGGACCGATGCACAGGTTTCTAGGCATATTTTTCTTAAGACTGAAAGAAATACAAATTTACCACTAAATAGGAAAGTCTCAAAATTACATGATAGATATCTTTTTTCTATTCAGTTTTTACCATGAAAGCAAGGTATCAGCACTATTATATTGTAAGCGATGGCAACTGCCACATTGGATGGTTTTTCCTCCTCTAATCCAAACTTTCATTTATGTTTGAAAGGGACAGATTTTAAAATATTCCATGTAATATACATGCAGCTTAGCAAACTCCTCTGGAGAAAGTCACACACATAGTCTTCCTGAGACAAGGGGATATAATGGAGGATCTAATAAGATACAGCTGGCTACAACCAGATCTCAATTTTTAAGCGCAAAACCCAGGATGATGGTGACTGCCAAGTCTCTGCTTACTTTCTGATTGCCCCCATGTATTTTCTTGAAGAATCTGGGAAAACTGAAAGCAGCGATTGCTTCTGTTAATACTTTCAAACTGGTCAATATAGTAAACACCATCTGAACAGGTTGTGCTGTGAACCTTTTAGAGTATATTTGGCTAGATTCCTACCCAAATTCTGTCATACTTTCAGCTATTTGAAAAATCTTGGCAAAATAACACGATCATCATCTCATGGAGATCCAGCGTTGTTTGTTTCCACAGAAAATCTCTAAAAGAGAATGTAAGATTTATCTGCTTCTCACAGACATATAATGAAGAGTTGAAATTTTAATTTCCTGTTGTTATTAATAGCTTAGCTGAGACAGGAAGATTTAAATATTATCAAAGGAAGATTTTTGGCAACTACTTTAAGGAATGTCTGCTACTTGCTAAAAGGCCTTAAAACAATCAAGTTGGCAGTGGTCAATTAGTCATCCATGGACTTTAAGATCAGCCTGAGATACATTTGTTTGAACTGTAAACCAGTAGTTCTACATGATAGAAACTTAACTTCTCACAGTCTTCAGGCAGTCCGAAAAAGATGATTTTACCAAAAGTAGAGAGCCATTACTTCTTTCATTAGGCAGTGGTAATTGCATTTTCTTGTGGACTAAAACCAGTTCTTGTATAAGAAATTGCCTGTTTCTATAATTTGAGCAGTTTACAGGATGTTAAAAATGGCATTCTGCATGGCCTACCCTTTCGTTATCTTTGTATGCTCCTTTGTTTCTCTTAGAATCTGTTGAGGTGTCAAGAAAGGAACTATTGCCAGTCTGATGTCCATATAATTAGTCTACTTAATGTAGATTAATACTGTTCATTTCAGTAAAAAAGATGCACTTAAGAGTTGTGGTAGGGTTGAGTAGGTGTTTGTTTACTTCCCTGACAAACCAGTGCCTTACCAATACAGTACACTCTATTCTATTTCTCACATTCTTTTTGGGGGTAAGGACTGTCAAAACTTTGGGTCAAGCATTTTGATCCCATTACATGCACACCCCTAATCTTATTCTCCAACTAATTACCATGGGGATGGCATCCACAGCGTCCATCAGACCTGCTCCATAAAAATATCACTGTAATAGCTGTTCATTTAAAAGAGGAATAAAGTATTGTGTAAGTTGACTTCTTTAGCAACAGATATATCTACAGAGGGCAGTGGAGCACAGATGAGCGTTGCTGGGCTTCCTCCAACATGCTGCTCTGACTCACACTTTGCATTACTATGTAAAGGTATCATCCTGCGCCCTGAAGGAGTCCAGGTACACAGCCATAGCTTTGAACTGGAGCTCTTCAGCCCTTCTGCTCTTTTTTCAGGTGTCCCCACAATATATTTTTGAAGGGACATGACCAATATTGTTAATATTTGTCATTGAACTTGACTAAAAACTACCTTTGCAAAAATTTTTATATATGAGTTGGCCATGTTGGACATGTGCACCAAGATGAAATTAATTGTCAAAAAACTTAATGGCAAAAGTTTAGGTTTTGAAAGAAATCTCACAAAATTTTTAAAAACAGCAAAATATTTTAAAAAAATATTTAAAAGATATTTTGAAGTAAATAAAAATATTTTTTTACATATTTTAAAGATAAAACTAAAGCTAAAAAGTTCCTGCAGAATCAGACTGGTGTTGCCTTTTTCATTCTTGAACTTTCAATAAAATCTATGTGAACTTGTATTTAAATTTTGAAATCTTTGTGCCTAATATCTCAGTATCTGTCAGAAATAAAGAATTCTTCTGAAACATCTCTCAGTTTTGCTAGCAACTTTCATATGTAAAGGCAAAAAATTTCCTTTAACATATCCCTATTGCTAGTACTCATCACCAGTTACCAGGGGATCAAAACAGAAACCACAGAGAATGCCAAGGGAGAGCATTTAATAGTTTAGAAATTTGTTTAGTCTAGTGGGAATTTTAACACCAAAATATGTAATTCCCTGCTGCCCAGATGTATTTGAAAATCCTTCTGAGGGTTCAGAACTAAGTACTTAAACAACTTCAATAGATCAGTCTTAATGCTGGAAACCTCAGTACACTGAAAAAAAACCCCCAACCCCACAATTCAAAGCACATTGCAGTGTGCTTTTCATCTGACAACAAAAGTGGTTAAAATATCTCAAAAAGATGCAGATGTCAAACATTAATCATAACCATAACACACTGCTATGGTCCAGTAACTGTTGGTACTTAATTTCAACAAAATCACAATCCTCTCTCAACCTTTTCTACGTGGCTGTGTAAACATGACAGCAACTTTAAATCTTGTTGACAGTGACTTCCATACCTGTCAGCGGGCAGGCAGCTGTGGTGCAACCAGTGCTGCACAGGGAAGCACTTCCAAATTCCCACCCTGAGCTCCAAACTCAGCAATGTATTTTGGGACACAGTTGAATGCTAAGTCAAAAATGTCACTGCTTTACAAGCAATTAAACAATTAAAAAGTACAGCTATGAAGCAGGGGACAAAGGTTAATTAGAAAGGAAAATCAACCGGAATTTGAAGTAGGACAGAATATTTTTTCAGCTACCTTTGGAGATAATTAAATCAAACTTGTAAACCTCACAAATGTATGCAAAGGATATATTCAGCAATATACCCAGATTATCATAACAAATAGGAATATGATAGACAGATAACTACTTCCATGTATATTACACATACCGGACTACACGCATAACAGTTATCACCCAAACTCCCTGTTAGTAAGTGAACTGGAATTCAATCATTATTTCAACTGCTTTTACTAGACAGGTTGATTCAAGAAGGCTGGGAAGAGTCAAAAGACTAGAAATAAATGGTGCATGAATTCACTAGCCATCCTATGAAGTTCTGTTCCTTAATTATTTTCTTTAGTAATATATCTTACATTGTTTCACTGAATACAATCAGGATTTTATTATTTCTTAGGTCATGTATTTTTTCCTTAGCAATATTCTGTTGATTCAAGTCATTCCAAATAACACCACACACAATAATGGGTTCAAATAGAATGACCAGAAGGACTTCTGGATTCTACAAAAACATGTGACTTTGTCCGCAGGCAGAACAGGATTATATGATAAAAGATTTCAGAAGAAATGTTAGATGAAGAGGATACATCTCCTAAGATGGTCAAAACAACATATTTCATTTTGAAGCCTGACTTTTCTGTGTATTTTGGTGCTTGGGTTTTTAATATTTGTAATATTTATCAATGTGAATAACATGAAAGATCAAACTGAAGTAGTAGTTCTGTTTGTCTTTTAATATCTCAGCTCTGCTGTATTTTAATATTCATCCATCCCCGCAGAGCAATTTCAGCCACCAAAAGCATCAGTGCCCACAGGCTTCTGTTTTAGAGAATTTCTATTGAAAAAATTTGGCATATTTCTAATTATATTCCAATCCTCTGGAGAGAATCTCTGCATTGTAACTACAGCCTGGTGTTACTGTCTGCAGTTTCCTGAACTAAATAAAAAAAGCTTTAGCGATTTGATTAGTAGAACCTGATTGCTTTCCCTGAACATTACAGTATGTTAAATGAGAAGCTGTATAAAATAAATAAATGAAGCAGGTGCATGTCAGATTCTGATTTGGAAGACTGCCAATTGATCAACTTCACCAAGGTTTTATTATCTAACCAGAAACACATTTTGTTGATGCTTAGATTTTTCCCTCAAGAATAACTTCTGCCAACACTGGAAACAGCTCAATGAACAAAATTCTGTAACTATTGAAGATTCAGGTAAATGCTCTGTAGGAAGCATTGTGCCCAGCAGGCTCTTATCCCTCTGTATATGCATATAGACACATGTGCAGGCTCGTCTGAAAATATATTCTGATCTTTATGCCAACAAAAAAGCACAAAAATGACTACAGGACATCAAAAAGAGAGACCGTGTTTTTCCATGGTCTTTGTGATAAACATTAAAACAACGATTGAACATAAATTCTCATATTTGGTAACTTGGAGGGCATATTTTCCAACTGGATAGCTTCCTTTGGAACCTACTAAACAGCTGGAAGGGATGGATAGAATATTTGGTAATATTGCCTGCTTGGCTTTTCTTCTCCTTTCATCAGACTTTTAAATGGTTTGCAGTGGAAAAGCATGACCATAACATTTTATATTTATGCCCAGTGCATATCATTTGCAAGAAAGTCAGACAAAGTGACCTGCCACACATTCATTCCACGACAAGAATGTTAACAATTTTAATTGACATTTTAATGCTGCCTCTAGTTGTCGTAAATTACGTATTGCAGTCCTGTCTAGGTCTACACTTGCACTGCATCTCAGCCCCTGGGCAATGTTTTTTTTTGCACCCCCCCTGCTTATAGGAAAGATGTAAATCCTGCTGCTAATACAGATGCTCAAGAATTTGCTGTCTTTATAGTAGCTGTGGATTTACAGAAACATATTTTTAAAACACCAAAATTGCTAGCTTCAAGAGTATTTAAATCAGCTCAAATGCTGAGATATTTCTTCCACTCTGCATTATAAAACATTTCAGCCTGTTTATTGCTCCTGTTCTCAACTCAAGGATAGCACTCATCACACACTAGCACCTAATAGTACCCTTCCCTTTGGGGAAAGATTCCGTGAATACTGATTAAACATAGATTTTAATATATATATATCAAGGGGAAAATTCACAAAAAACTGTTTATAGTAGAAGCCTAAACTGAATTGTCCTTCAGCAAGGTACACATATTTTGCAAACTCTATGTCAAATTTGATAGTGGAACCCATGTGTTTTTTATCATTCCCAGAAAGTTTATAAAAAAGAAATCTATAGCTTTTCAGGGAGAAAAATGCTCAATCCTGAGTGTTTTGTTATTGTATGGGTAATATTTGCAGAAAATAATAGAAAAAATAGTTGGAAGAGACTTCAAGCAGTCCCCTACTCTCAGCCTGCTACCACATCAAAGGATTAAAAACACCTAACCCATTTTTGGAAAATAATTGTACATCTTGTTCATAAAAACCCTTAGTGATGGAGATTTCACTGAATTCTATGAAACTTATACAAGAGAGTATCTCCTACTGCCCTTACTTCGGGAAGTTTTTATTAAGACTTTATATAAATCTCACTTTCTGCAACAGAAGCTCAGCTGTCCCTGGGGGGTGGGGGGTTTCTTGCTTTTCTCTTCAGTTTTCTTTAAAGCGTTTGAAGACCTACCATGTCTCAAGTCCTCTCTTCTCTATTCTTAACACCCACAATAACCCTCCATTTCTTTTTTCATAAGTTACATTTTCTAAACTTTGGATCCTTCCTTCTCTGCATCACTCGATTCTCCCCAGTTGGTCCCTACATTTCTTGAAGTTTATGTCAAAAAGTGGCAAAAGGACTCCAACAGAGGCTTTATTAACACTGAGTAGAGCACAAGGATTACTTCGTATTTCAGAATACACTCCTGCTTTCACACCCCAGGGTGAGGCCTGCTTGTTTCCACAATGGCAGAACATTACTGATTCATATTCAGTTTACGATTCGCAAAGGGGGACTTGTAAACCACTAGGTTTATGATAGCAATATTGTTATCCTACAGATAGTTCTTTAACTTTTATACATGAATTTTCTCCCCTAAGAATAGTACTTTGAATTCTCCTTAATCAACTATAGCTTTTCATATCAGACCCTTTGTTCAATTGGACAAAAAAGTTTTGGACTGCCATTCTGTCCTACAAAGTCCTTGGATCCCCTCCCAGCCTAGTCCTGTCTGGAAATTTAGCAAGCAATTCTCTATGTCTTCAAAGCCATAAATAAAAACATCTATCACTTGAAATATCTGTGTGATGCCAATTTATATATATAGATATAGATATATAATTTGTTTATTTTTCCCCAAGGACAGACTACAAGGCTTCCAAAAGAACTTTTGGAAGGAAAAGTTCTGATCAGTCAGGTTAAAGAGGAAGATACTGCAACTTATTTTCACAGGGTAATGTAAATTATGAGACCAGTTCACATTAAGTTCTAAATTTTTACGATGGTGTTTTAGTGTTTCCTTATTGGTGCAACTATTATGTGAGAAGAAAATTGAAGGTACAGCAAATCACACAGTACTGTCTTTGCAAATACCCCCACAGCATGATATGCAAGATGCAGCTCAGGCTCTGTTCATCCATCACAGAAAAAGTCTCTTCTATCATTCACCACACTGCTCCCTCTAATTTTTATTATGTAAACTGCCTTAGACACAGGATTAATCCCAAATCCCAGCTATAACCGCAGATTAGGGAATTACCCAGCAGACTAGCTCCTTTATATACCATGATCTGATTCCTCTTCTATGTAATTAACTAGTACTGTCCATTATTAAGATACATTAAAATTATTCAGGAGTTTAAAAAAGTCATCAATATACTACTCTGATTAAAATTCTTAATAAGTTGCTAATATTCTTGAAGACCTGGAAATTATTAAATTACTATCTGTATATGATAATAATTCTTAAACAAGAAAATCCTCCTGTGAAGAGCTCTTCAGAGATATATTCTGGAAAAACCCACAATCTTACTGACAGCATATGAGATGAAATGAAATTAAATCAAATAAGAACATAAGACCAGCTGTGCTGGGTCAGAACAAAGCTCCATATAGCCTGTATCCTCTCTCTGACAATGGCCAAAAGTAGACTGTCAGGAAAGGCAAGTGCGTAGTGATATTTCTTTCAAATTCTCTTATGCTTTAGCAATACAGTTCTCAGAAAGTTCTTGAGGCATGGGTTGTATCTTTTTGTCCCTCGGTGGATTTTTCTTCCATGGATTTGACTAGTCACCATCTCTCTCTGTACACTCCTGCTCTAAAGCAATACAATAAAAACCACACACCTTTAAGTATTTATTCTAACTTATATTCCCATTATATCTCAGGCTGAACCATTTCCCCCATCCTTTGAAGCCAAATGTATTCCAGTCACAAGAATAGATAGATGGAAAGACAAATGAATTAATTACACTCCCAGAAAAATCTTTGCTTCATTTTTACTCCAGCTCTATCTAGCAAGAAACACAATTTAAATATATATATATATATATAATTTTAAAAAATCTTACAACTTCAGACCCAAAGGGTTTTAGAGGGACAAAATGCATGTGTTTTGCAGCTGGTATACTCTTGCTTCTTGGGCCAGGCCCTTTTCTGAGTATGCATGCATTGGCCAGCTGCCTCATTTTCTCCACTGAGATCTGATTGTTTACTCTGTAAGAGAGAAATACAGTAAACTGCATTTGAATAAAACTGATATTAGCAATGGAAGACTGGGTCATCTCGTTATCACCTTTCTCCATAGGGCTGGTCTTTACCATACAGTGTCTCTCTGTCCTTTGCCATTCCAGTCTTAACTGATGGAAGAATTGAAACATCTACAAACAGTGACAGAAAAACATCTCCTACGTTAACAGAACCATTTTTTTTTTCTTGTCTTGTGGAATTCCAGCTTCACATTTGTGTATGGACAGTCCTCACTGCTCACTACGCCACAGCTCTCCCAGCAGTCTGCATAAAGGCAAGAGTCACTGTCAGAAATGCCAGTAACATGCTACATCAAAGGCGTCCCTCAGCTAGGGAGGCTTGCTTGTGAGCCTGCTTATATGAGGTTTACTTTGGGGTGGAGGAAGAAACCCTATCATTTTCTCACTTTCTAAAGCATTAAATTAATAAGAGGAGATGCTGCTACAGAGACAATGTCCTGGGGTGTCCCTCTGAAAACTGTCCTAGAAAATCAGTCCCAGCAGCCTGAACTGCTGAAACAGCACGACGCCTTGAGCAGCTGCTGGTTTTTTGTCACGTCATTTGCTGGCTGGCAGTCTTTTTTAAAAATGCAAGAAATGCAGTCAACACCCACTCCTAAAATTTTAAAGCTACTGCCTAAAATAATACTTTCACAGCGAGACCAGTGCTGTTAACACCTTTATGTAAAAGATACCTGCCCTGCATCAGCTCACCCCTCTATGCAGGTTGAAAGGAATCTTGCACACCTGAACATTCTGCAGTAAAGATCAAGCAAGATGCTTTCATTTGTAACTGAAGCCTGATTTAAAATAGCATGGCACAAATTGTACCTTCAGCTAGAGTTGTAATGCATGGATATAGCTTTGTTTGAAAGACGTAATTTCGCCTCAACAAAATGGGGGTGGGGGCGGAGTGTGGCGGCAGGAGGCAGGAGACAGACTCATGCAGAACATATATAACTCAAGGTGAACTTTACCTGGTACACACTTCCTAGTAGAAGAAAGTGAAATATGAGCAAGCTCACAGGTAAGTTGGGAAAGATCCATAACAAAGGATAACCTGGTTGTGGGGCTCAGGTTTTCCTGTTACAATCTACGTATGACTTGAGGGGTGTGACCACACTTGAGAATTACACTCCTTATTTTTCTGCACTAAGCAGAAGGAAAGAAAACATAGGGAAAGAAAACCTTTACCATACCTTAGATTTAATACAAATGACTTAAAACTTCACTCTCTAGATAGAAATAGATCATTTCTAAGAGGCTTCCTGAAACTGAACTTTTCAAACAGTTGGAGAGAGAAATCCTACTGAGAGCCAATTTCCTTTGGCTTAATAAATACAAGTTTGTAGTTTTGGAACACAAGATTTAGGATTTTTCCACAGTCTCTAACTGCCATAACGCAGATTATATTTTTGCGGTTTTGCTTTTCATGACACTCAGCACAGAAACACCGTTTTTCCAGTAAAGTCCTGAACATTGAATACTCAGTCAGAGGCACAAACATTGAAAGAACCCTGAGGAGTGACTCCTTACCTAATTTTGACTTGAAGAGAAGGTATGTAGGCTCAGTTCAGCCTGTTTAACACTTCTGTGTCAAGCAAAAGGTTAACAAATATTCTCATACTTAAAAAAAAGTTCAACAAATGGGGTCATAAAACCCAGATACAATAAAACCAACAGCTTTGCTTGTGCTTTTTTTTTTTTTTTTTTTTTTTTTTTGTGGGGGGGGTGGGGGGGGTGGACTGGAGAAGTATGCAGCAACATTTAGAAAAAAACCCAAAACATTTATTTCTCTTGTACCAGTACAATAGACTGAACTGACTCAATGTAAACATACAAAGAACATAAATGGCAAGTACAGCTCCCTACTGATCTAGGATATTAGCATACCCTCCACTCAATGAAATTCATTTCAGCAATTAGGCCAGGGGATTTATTCTGAACTCCCAAATAACGAAATCTAATAAAATGAAACACACTTGATGTCACAACAGTTGCACTTATTTACACAAATGACACTCCATGTCCTTTACTGACTTTGTAAATGTGAAAACTGCTTACCTGAAATTACAAACTACTCACTAGGATATCTAAATTAAAAGGATGTCAGTATCACATGATATTGAATATTATATATCCAAAGAGAATACAAAAAAACCCTCATCATCATACAAGCAAGATACTGTTACTGAGTAACATCTGTGCACTGCCAGAAATTTGACTGCTTCCAAACGCTTATGGTAATGGAAGTGAATAGTAAGGGTGACTGCAAACCATATGATGCATTCATATTAAACTACCCCATTATAATACTTATGGCCACATTGTCTAGTGAGTCCCATATACCACAGACATGCAGCCAGCAGCAGCTGCCACACCATATCCCACAGTGTTCGATATCAAATGATGTGCTACTGCCATCAGAGCAGCAGACACTGTGAATATGCAGTGTGGATTGAAACAGCAAGTCACATGCTTCTGGTGTGACTCCTCACACGCCAGGCTAAGCAAAACCAATTTATAATTCATGACTTCCCTAAAGTCTAAGGGATCCAGGATTCACCTCCAACAAAAATCATTGCAGTTTGGCTTAAGGGCACACAAACTTTTGCAAACACAAAAATTAGAGGGATAATTTAAAGCATAAAAGATCAAAGGGATAAGAGGCAAAAAATGAAAAACATTAAATAAGATAATCTCTAACTCCCAATTACAAAAGTGCAGTAATGATAAAAGAGTCTTTTCAAAGATATTTTCCTTCAATATTCTGGCTAACAGTTTCCTTAACACGACTTTAAATCAGGACATGAATATGCTGCTTGCAACCTTCGTAATGACCTAGTGGCTGCTGTACTTGGTCTGTTCCAGAGGTACTCCAAGATAATTTTTTACACAACCACAACTTCCTCAGGGAAAAAATCTATCAGTTGTTAGACAGTAAAAAACAATTTACTGCCTTCTTCATCCTCCTCTTCACAGGACATCACCATTAGATGCTAATTCAGGTAAACTTTTTCTGTATGGCCCTGAGAGGCAATGAAATCAAGCCAGCCACGAATCCCAGTAATTCGTAGAGCATAAACAGGCTTCAGTCTTGAGAAGTTTGCCTGGTTTTGAGATGCCAGACTGGAAG
Source organism: Falco peregrinus (assembly GCF_023634155.1). Classification (NCBI taxonomy): domain Eukaryota; kingdom Metazoa; phylum Chordata; class Aves; order Falconiformes; family Falconidae; genus Falco; species Falco peregrinus. The sequence continues at coordinate 12,811,549 of NC_073730.1, read as the reverse complement.
TTTGCACTGCCTTATTCTGCCCCCACCATTCACCCCCTCTTCTCCCCTAAACTGAGAAAACGTAACCTGTGCTTTATGCTTGCTGCTCCAAGTGCTTTACGCCACATTGGCTTTGCCATTTGAAACATGAAACTGTGTTAGGGCATTGGTTCTGCGGTGTCTCTGAAAGGATAAAACTGTCTGCTGAATCAAAATGTATTTTTCTATATGAATAATAGCAGAATTTACAGACATCACCACATCTCCTCTCTTTTCTATTTATGGCAGTGACCACAAAGACAATATCTGCTTTGCATAATCAAACTCTTTATGCTTGACTGGCCCCATTGTAAGAAAAAAAGGGATCTGGGCTTGTGAAGATAGTGATTTGTTAAGTAACTTGCTTAGCTGTGGTTCGTTTTAAGACATATTAAGGCATCTAGAAAGGGTTGCTTTTTCAGAATACAGCTCATTTCCACAGTGCATTCCTAAAGCATGGTTTCATTTGGGATTTTACCCCAGGAGTGAGTTAAGCCAAGAGATCTAGTGAAGGCAACCCAAAGATACGCATTTATTAAGTAGCAAAAATTGCAGTGGAGGGGAAAAAACATGTATCTTTATATAGACAAGAAAACCTATTGCTCAGGAAACAAGTTTATGAAGATAAAGGTAACTATTATGATAATCGAGGGAGAAAAGCTTAATAAACCTAACTGGCAAACAGAACAAACACACTGGTCATTTTCTTACACAAGTTCAGTAGGAAAAATGTTTCTAAGCTTTATAAATGACTGAAGTAGACCAGGAATGGGATGATATTCTAAAAACTGGGCTGCCTATTGTTTCTGTTGCAAATCATATGTATTAACCCAAGAAGCAACAGAGAGCAATGCAAGTGTCACTCTGACTTTTGTATTTGCAAAGATGATTTTACATATGAAACATTGGCATTTGAAAGCCATAAGCACCATAAATTTAAGAGCTTGGACAATTTGCAGGGCTGGTTTAATCCACTGGGAAAGAAATGGCAAGCCTTGCTCTTCTTCTTTTAGCAAGACCACAAGCAAGACAGAATGAAAAAAGCCAGGTGGATGACTGAGAGGAAGGAAAGGTAGTAATGTACTCTTTGTATCAGAGACACACATCCCTATCCTAAAACATGAAAACCTGATAGACATTTTAACATCAAACTGAAGTCTCCTGAGTCACTCCTGTCCCACTTCTTGCAGATACTACATCCCACAAGCCATTTAATAAGATTCTGTAAACTTGTGTTAAAATAGTGAGCTCTGCCACATGTGTTTATCTACTTGTCAAGTTACAACATCTAAATTCCATAACTCCTGCCATGATTATTTATTTGCTCTGTGCAATCTTGGGAATGAGAGATGTTAATTGTAGTGAATGAGTAGAGAAACGCAGCTATTTTAAAAGCTACTTTCCAGAGGCTGAGCTGTGCCACTGAAAATTGCTTGGTGATAAAAGAACTGGGTAAGTATGTATACAAACGCATTATCATCATTCCAGCATATATAGAAACACCATCTTCTGAAGCAAGAATGTCTTTTAACTATCAAACCTTAAACTCACCCAAACAAATAGACCCCCTCCTCAAGTAACCTACAGTAATGTCAAAAATTAAAAGAAGAAAATTAGAAGCTTATAGCTACGTTTTAGAATTTTCAACCTTTAACCTTTTCAACCAACACCATCTTCTAGTACAGGAATATTAAGGAAGAACACCTGTTTTGCAAACATAAGCTGAGTTTTTCTAAACATGAACTTGCTATAAACAACATGCCCCAAAGTACACTTAGAATAACACACATAAACACATTGTGTTTGTACTTTTATATAACTCCATAGAGTTCTAAAAAGGAGAAAATACATCACCTACTGTAAAGTGATCAACCACCTTCCATCTATCTGACTGTTTTTCTATTATGAAAACTCCACTCCGTTTTATAAAGAGGTATAACATCTCTGGAGTTTGTAGCATGAGTACTAGGTTTGTAAACAGGAGGCAGGGCATAGCAGTGGGAAACAAGGGCCAGGGACTAAACCTGTGATAGATCTGTTCCTGTATGAGAAACTTTCCTTCTCCACCCTATATTTTGGTCAGTATAAGTACTTTAGTTTACTGCCAGATCCCTGCACATACTGGGAGTACTTCTTTCCAGACTTGTGTTGCAATATAGTTCTGCAAACATGAAGCATGCATAAAAACAGACAAATGAAAAGCAGGGTCCTTAAAACTCTAAAAATAATATAAACCAGTGACTACAAATACCACCATCTAGGTTTCTTTTTGTTTCTAAGCATAAAGAGAAACTTCTGGTTTCTGAGCATATAGAGAATCCTCAGGTTTTTTTTCTACACAATGCATTTATATCAAAATATATTCATGTAACACCAGAAACCTGATGTACTTTTACAATCACGTTCTAGCATTCAAAACCACCTACATTCAGCAACAATGGTGAGAACTGGAAACTTGCAAACACCTTCACACTTGAAAGTTTTGATTAAAAACACTGTCCTTCCTGAAGGCACAGAAGGTTCAACTGATTCAATTAGAACATATTTTATTCAAGGGGAAAAAAAAAGGTAAAGAATAAGCCTTATTTTTCTCATTTTTAATAGAGCAAATAAAGAAGAGAGGTTCAGAGGACCAGATCTACTAGTGCTGCAGCTCTGATCTGAGTAGCTCAGCATTTTAACTGTACAATATAACCCCTGCATAACAAATCATTTGGCATAAATTTGTTAAATTTCCTTAAACAATTCTATGAACACATGTAAACTTTTATAACTAATAAAACAAAGCACAAAATAATTCCATAATTCCATCTTAATTTCCATTCAAATTCTAATAAAAGAGCAATTAAAAAAGACTTCCACCAACAGTAAACAGCAGGAAAGTAAAGCATATATAAAGGCAAAATTGCTTAGAAAGACAAAAACTGAAGTAGTGCAGTCTCCTAGGCAGCAAAAAAATTCTGTTTGGTTTAAATGCAACAATCAACTGAAAATTTATGTACCGGAAGGTTCTAAAAAGAATAAGAACCTAAAATTACTGCAGAGAAGAAAAAAAAAAAAAAAGCAAGCTACAGTTAAAGAAAAAGGCCAAATACATTATTAAAAATCAAATTCCACATTACTTCTGTAAAACATGACTAGACCTGATGATTTCAACCAGTCCTCCTTTAACAGCTTAATATATAAGACTGCTTTTAAAGGACAATTAGTAGAGAATCAAGCACTCAAAGGTTAATAAAAACTTCTGTACACAAGGAAAGACAAACATGTGAGTGCTCTAACATAATATTTAGACTTTAAGTCCCACAAGCAAGACAATGCCAGCCTGCAGATGGAACGCAAGATCTTGAAAGTACTGATGCATACAACAGAGATTTGTCATGCTCCTGAACTGTATGAAAACAGCTTTTTCTTCAAAGAACAGCACTAGCCCTATGCTTTCCCTCAATTGAAAATCCCAGCTCATAAAACCAGAGTATTTCCAACCGCATAGATTACATATTTCAGCCCATGGATAGACACATAACGTTTAGTAGCACCTTCATTGTAAGCTTACTATGAAGATAATTTTAAAAACTAAAATGAACGCCTTAATTTAGACTAATAAAAGCAGCCAGGCACAGTAATGAGTAGATTTCTAATGGTACTGAGTACTCAAAAGAAGAGATTAAAATAAAAGAAGCTGGTCTGGTCTGCACAGGTCAGGCAACGGTATATTGATATTAATTTGCTATAGAACCCTCTTGCCATGAAAGCCATCCACATGGACAATGACTGAAGAGTTAACGAGCATCTACCACGCTGCTTTGTTCAGTGACTCTTTTTAATTCATCACCCACTTAATCTGGCAGCTGTAGATCAAGGCTAGCTTGGCTGTGAAGAAGCCAGGGAGCTCTGTAGCGTTAGTGGCTGCTGTGGGTGCCGGCAGATGTCACTGGCGCTCAGAGGCTGCGGTGCGGCAGCGGGACGGGGAGCGCCCGCTGCCTTCCTCCGCCGGGCAGGGGCTTCCCCTGACCCCCCCCGCTCGCCTTGCCACTGGCTTCACACACAGTAACGACAGCGTAGTGTAAGTGACAACTGTAGGATGCCCTGCCTCTATCGCCCAAAGATATTTGGTCTGAGTATAATTGATGGTCAGCGCTTACACAAGAAGCATTGCCAAATTTCAGTAATTATTAGAGAACTAGCTAGACATGGAAAATAAAAGTTTCTATGCATTTAAACAGTGCTCTGACATTACAATAATTAGGCTAGTGATTCACAGCAATTTAGTCTCTTCAAAGTTTCTCATAATGGCAGCAGAAGTGAATTTCTTTTTTTTTTTTTAATTTAAATGAAATAAAATACTGGCATTTAAATGTGCTTTCAGCTATCAGAGTTGCTGCTGGATGCTATCCATTTTTTTTATTTAAAGAGTGACAAATGTTATAAAGCCACGTGCTTTATACTGTGCAGGAGTGAACTTTTACTTTAATCAACAAAACAATAGTATGTTGAAGAATTTATTTAATACTGTGCTTATTTTGAGAGTATAATGCATAAAAATACAATCAGGCAATATTAATTATTTCCTTGAAACTTTAAGAAGAAAAAAGCACTGTATCAACTGTTTCTGATGATTTTGGCAAGCCAAAAGTGGTTTAAGGTTTGCTTTTTCCTTTCATATGTGGGTGTATATTGCTGAACATCTTGTAAAATCAGCTGCTAACCACGAACACAATGTACTAGTACCCACAAACAATGTTAAAAGCCATGTAAGAAAGTGCATTTAGATGCTCACTGGACAAACTACATCATCTTGTCATTTTTTGCTATGATGACTTCAGAAAGCTCCCAACTTGGACTGTGAAGATAACACAAACTGAGAGGTACTTACCTTTAAGTTTCAGTGAAGTCACTGGCCAGGTAAACCGTTTAGCAGACATCTAGATGCTGCTCTTTTCAGCACTGAGCTGTATGTGAGACAGACAGAAGGCTGCCAGACTTTGCGCTGCTGGTGAATGTTTCCACCAAAACTGAAGGCATTTTTGTTAGAATTCTACATAAACCCCCAACCACTATTAAAAGGTTGTGATTGTTCACACTTCATACAGATTTTCAGAATATTCATTTAGATTTGATATGGCCTGGCCATTGTTTCCCTATGCACAAAGATGGCACTAACTCCACAAATGTGCTCATCCCAAGGTTCTTGATGCTAAACCACTGCACCCTGGCAAACAAGCTGGTGTAAAAGAGGAAACCAAGCAGTAAGTGCTTCTGGTGGAGCTTGGGGCTGCAATGCAGTAACTGCTTCCAGACACAGAGCAGAGTACACACCAACATGCATTTTAGAGCAAATCTACCAGGTCATGTAGTAAATCTAGCTGTGCAGAAGTAACAATGGAGTCAGCTTCCGCTTTATGCAGACATTAGTCAGCACCAAGTCGTTGCGCTGCCATTCTCCATTCCAACAACGAAAGACCCAGCAGAATCTGCTGTTTGTATCCCTTTCTCTTTGCTCCTCTGTGGGAACCATCCCCTGTTGGGGCCCCCACCTCCTTCATTCTGTGCAAAACAGCTCCTCTTTGAGCAAAGTGCTGACTGACACTCGTTTAACCTGTCTTTAAGTCAATGAGCAAGCAGAAACCCATTTGTCAGAATAAGTGAACTAAAATAGACTCAACAAAAGTTGTGATGTGTGCCAGAAATGATGCAAGGGAGAGGAAGCATGTGGCAGGAGGAAGGGATACACCTTGAGGCAGTGAAGCCTCACTGGCTAGGCGAGCACTCAACAAGGACTACTAGCTCTATTTAAAGTCCATTGAGGTTATGCATTAAACCACAAAGATTTAAATCTAGATGCCATGTATACAAGCAAGTGCTTTGAATCACATACTCATTTCAGAGCTAACATCACACACTTTTGGTTTGTTTTTGCACTCATTTATGATTGGCTTTAGGTTAGGCTGCAGACTTGCTTCTCACTTTACCCAGCGTTTCATTCCTTCTACTTAGAGTAACTCAAGGGCAAATTCTGATCTGTCCCGTCATCTTCACGGCAATAGCTATGCTTCATAGATAGTTATACACACAATCAATATGAAGATGTGCAGATCCTTACTGGAGCTTTCCTTCAGCTTTACAGGGCTTGAACTTTACAAACATTAATTGAACCAGAAAAATTATGTAAGCTTAATATAACTTGCTTCTTTACTGACTTTAACTTTGCAAAGTAATTTATGTCTGCTCCAAATGGGTTCAGAGTACTACCACATCCTCATGGGGTAACGATTTATGAAATGTTAGCACACAGGTGAATATGTGTAGTGCAAGAACTTGCAGATTCAAATCCTTTGTTTCCCTTTGTTGCTATTTAATTATGAGTGAAGTGGAGGCAAAGAGTTTAAATAAACCTAGTCAAGTTTACATTGCCAAAGAAACACTAGAGAATTCAAGAACTTAGTATAACTTCCCCTGTACTTGGGCTTTGTTGCTTTTTCTATTTGGGTATAGCCCAAATCTTGTAACTTCTCCCACGTTCATTTCACTCTACCCTTTATCAGATTATTTCCTATTTATTTTGCAATTATGCATTTTATTCCAGGAATTGGTTGCTCACTAGCACACTTCTGAAGCCAGGCTCAGAATAAAGGGCCTTACAGTCTTTCTTACTAAGCAATGTTTCCTTTCCTTGGTTTTCATTCTTGAATGGAAAACACAGTTTCGAACAGCATTCATTAAGAAATCAAGAAGCTAAACGGTCTAAAGACAACTTATAGCTTGTCTAGTTACTGTTGGTCTCCAAATTAATGAAACTGCTGCCTTATCCTGTTGAAATAATGGGACATGCACCACTGCTCTGCTCTGCTAATAAGCAGATTTTACAGTAATTTGTCTTATAACTAACCAGTAATGGATATCTCAAACTTTCAATAAGATTTTCATACATGTCAAAATAATCCATTCCATACATGTTAAAAAGAGAACAGTTTTAATAAATAATAATAAAAAAACAAACAAACAAACAAAATTGAACATGACAAACAACACTGGCAATATCATTACATGCTTTATTCCTGCAAGATAAAAGGTTTGCATGTTAGATGATCTGTCTTTAAAATATTATGGTGAAATATAAACCTAAACCATATTTTCTTATAAAGGAATAAATTAATTGTTACCATCAGTATAAAAATTTGTATAAATCAATCCAAATTCTCTATTCCATGGCATTATCTAGGATATAAAGCTGTTTTCATGTTAGCCTATGATTTTATATTCCAACAAATGCTATTTGGGAAATAAGATTGAAAGATGAAGCATGGAAGAAAATGACATTTTGTGTACCATCTAATTACCAATTATGTGCCAGTGGAACTAATCAAATTGTATAAATTTAGACTGCAGATTCATCAACCAGTTACCTTAGAGAACATGTTATGCCCCTCATCAGCAATTCAACCAACAGTCCAAGTATTAAACAACTTACAATGGATATTATAGGGATCTATTTTATTCAGGCAAACACATCCCCAAGCACAGTAATTAAAAGCTGCTGTGAGTTATAATATTGCTAAAATACCACTATTGATGTAAATGTATTTTAAAAGTCTCTAATATTAATTTAAGTTTGTTACTTAAGCTACAAGAGATGAGTAATTTATGATACCAAATTAAAGCAAATTGAAACCAATGTGCTATATTCTACAAAATCACAGTTTTCCTAACCTATGTTTATGACACAGTACAATAAAGTGATGAAATACAGATAGCAGCTGGCTTCTAAAAAAGCTTTCATGCATTAATTTAGGTGCTTAATTTAGATTTAGAAGAAATTATTTGGCAATACAGTATGTTGACTCTTATCTGTGCGTCATTTTTCTTTACACATAAAACATCTTGATTAAAGGTAATTTTATTTTCATATCCCAAGAACTTTACTTGAATTAATGGCAGACATCAGTTTGAAAACACATCATCTGCTGGTGAATGACTTTCAGAATGTATCTCAAAAGAAGAAAAAGAGGAACATGTTTTCTTTCTATTCATCAAACTCCTCACAAAAATATACTCTAGTTAAAAGCACTACATGTTTACCCATGATAATACCATCTGAACTTTCCATCATTTTGCCTGACCATTCTTATGGAATCAATTTCTAAATATGGTTACAGCACTATCCCCAACTTTTCTGAGAATTACTATTTCCATTAATGAAAACATTAATAATCTCTAGATGCTCAAACAAACAATTGAAGATTTTGCAGAAAAAAGTTTTTAACTCATACAGCACTTCTTTCTTTGTGCAAGCCACTAACTGAATTACATGTGGATAATTCAAATATTTCTTATTTGATGGGATATCGAGTATTGTACTAAATATACATATATATTGGTTTATGTTCAATCTTTATTCGATTAATGTTTAAAAAAGCCAGCCACACACCTTTGCAGACTGCTGTGTGCACTGCGTTAGGAAAGAAAGTCCCATTCAGCCAGGGTGCAGCTCACAGATTTCCCCAGCCAGGACTATCCTACCTTGCTCTTGAATCTCATCTATGGCCCCAGGACTATCAACAGAAATTAATGAAAATTACTGTGCCATAATTCGGACCTGTACTGTAGCTGCATACTGTAGGCCATCGGCACAGGCTTTGTGATTAGCTAACAATAGAGGCTGCAAGAATTGCCAGACTTGCTTTGCCTGGACTTGGCTTGCCAAGAGCTTTGGTTTAGCTTTAGCTGTAATGACAAGCTTCTAATGAGCAGGTTGCTATTGCCTAATTCATTTTAGTTTTACTTCGCTTCATGTGGTTGCCTATCATAATAGACACATTATTAATAATTCTGATACAGATAATAATAATAAGGAATTATCCTCTGTACAATGAATTATCTCAGGCACTAAAATTATGCTGCTGCATTAAGAAGCGCAGCCTGTGGCGGAGGCAGGGGTCTTGGAGATGCAGCAGCCAAAGGACGAGACCTGCAGCTGTGAACAGCTCGGCAGTGGTAAGTTACTGGTCATGCATGCTTCAGAGCTGGACAAAACCAGTTTTAGGGGTAAGGGAAAGGACACAGAACAACAACTGAGCATACTCAAAAATACATATAGCAAAGTCAGGTAGAATGTGGAGCTGCAGGCCAATGAAAAGTGAGGTGTAGAGTTTTTCAAAAAACACAGAAATGACCAGACCTTTGGAGAGGAGAGTAAATGTTCACATGATTCTCCCAGCAAAGAGGAGGAGGAAGAAACCTCCATCAGTAACATGATTCCCTGCAGGGCCCCCAAAGGCTGCTGCCAAAGCAATGCGATCCTGAAATGGCCTCCAGACCGGGAACAGCAGCAGCAGGTTGAGCACAATACCAAAAAGCAGAAATGTTCAATAATTCATGAGGTTGTTTTTCTTCTAACTTTTAAACATAACTAAATTATCTATATTAACAATAACACTGTGCATAGTAGTGTCGTTCTAACTGAACTAGCAATCACTGTTTGTTGTATTTTGGTCACACTCTTAATCAAAATGAAAATAAATTCTTAGCTTCATATACCTGATGTGTTTCCCCTTGCTCAAAACAAGCCATTGAGCACAGGAATACATAGATGCAGAGAGGATATTTGTCCTGTCCTGTTTTAATCCACTAAATTTCAATATGTTGCATACAATTAAGTCCATATGTTCCCAGAATCCATTTGGAAATAGCTGCTTCCTCCGAGTGCTCATTATACCCAGACAAACTGTTTCCTACAAACATCCTAATCAGGCAGTGGTTATCCAGTTCCCTGACGCCTCTCGAAATATCACTCCTTTCTCCAGCAGACAAGCAAAACTATAGCAAAGCTAGGTCTAATTTCCCAAAGCTAGGAATACAACCAAGGAATTAGGTTTCTAAAGTCTCATTCTGTTTTTTTTTTTATGGAAAAGCTCACTTTTTTAAATATAACTTTTGCTGTCTTCCTTTATGAAAAACGTGCATGTTTTGGGTAAGAAGCAGTTACCAGAAGCGGTGGTAGCTGTACCTGCCCGGCACACAGTATCAGCCCCCCATGGCCTCAGACTGAAGGCTGCAGACCACCGTGTTTTCCATAGAGCTGACAGAGAGAAGGTTTGGTGCGCCTATGAAATCAGACCAAATTAACTCGTACTGTCATTCTCTTTACCCAAAAGAAGAATTGAGCTATGGGCCCTGCAGTCTGAATGGGAATGGCATACACATTAAAAGTCAGCTTTGGGAATTCCTTTTCTATTATTACCCTGAACATAATATCTCCACATCTCTCTTCTGACAATATTGTCAGTAATAGTTTGTCTAGCTATAATTCCTCCTTTGGGAACCAAGTACACAAAGATGACAGCTTTACAATTTAATTAAAGGCAACAATGGAGAAAATATAATAATAAAGTGAGTTTAACATTTCATGAGAGTCAGATACAAAGGCAGAGATTGTCGAGTATCTCATCAAAAAAGCACTAAAACACTTTTTACAAATTACTCTAGAATAGCAGCCCTAGAGGTTCATGCTGATATGTTGAAGGTCCCAGCTTGTAGGGTGTCTTTACAGTTTTGTACTGTGTATATATACAGCTAGAAAGGAGATAATAAACATAATGCCTGTACATCTAAGAACAGCAAAAGGTGCATCCTACTGGTAGATAAGCATTAGTGATATTGCAGAATCTAACTATATGAGAAATTTTTTGGTAACATCTATCTGCTGAGAATTTCTGACTTTTGGCTGCAATTCCAGCCAGAAGAGAGGATTTTTGGCAATGAGGAAAGGTGCTTGGTCTTTAGAGTATGTATTCTTTCTATTTAACTACAGCCGAAAGCCATGAGACTATGTATACTGTTCCCTAAAAAATTACTCAGGAAACCATTTCTCTGAGACAGGTCCAGTTTCCAAGTAGAAGGCTTGGCAATGATGCACAAAAGAGGGAAACAAGGACAACAGACAATTTAGGCTAGTGCATTTTACAGGGGAAAGCAGCTTAGTACTGAGATGCAGTCATCAACTGTAAAGTGATTTTAGATAAAACAAATAAGCACAAGCTAGAGGAGGAGGCTGTACCATGGGCTTCCTCATAGGCAAGTAGGCAGTGCATCCACTTCCCGTTCAGTTACCTTTCCTAGCTCCTTCTCCATGCAGGTACAGAGCCTTCAGACAGCTTGTTTCAATGTCTTGAGAACTCTATCACAATAAGTTTATTTATCTTTACAGGGTTCACGGATTTTCAGTTATTCCTCTCCTGTCTCCTGATCACTTCTTGCTACCTTTGGGCCATATCATCCTATCAGTCTGTGGGTCTTGGAAACAGAAACAAACAGCACAAAAAAACCTCCCCACTTTTTCCTTTCAGAAGGAAGACGTTTAGAGTCTCCTTCCACTCTGGATGATCACACGAAATAGAGTTTTTTCTAGCTCTTCCTTGTCAGGTGAGCAAGGACTCAGTGTGGGTGCACACCACCTCTTGTGACTAAGGACCAGTTCCCTGGGCTGCTGCAGGCTAGTCCCTGCCCTACACTGTTTACCAAATGCCTTTGTGAACAGCCCCTGGAATGTGCTAGCTGTCATTGCTGAAGTGCGTGGTGCCGCAGGGCAGGCAGCCAGCAGGACACAGGGCTGCACCGGGCTCTTTGCGTGGGGAACACAGAGATGTGCAGATGCAGGTGCATCACAAACCTGTACAGCATCACTAAACCTGACTGTGCGGACATGGAGACACACATGCATGGGGCTTGCAAAACCAAGGTTTGGAGATAGGAGATCAGTTTCAAGCACTAGCATTTCTGCAAGAGCGACATTTTACACTGTAAATAGTAAGAAAATAAACAGAGCATCCATGTTTCCTTGCCTTTTATTTCACATTGAAGGCTGTTACACCTTCTGTGCCTAAGACATACTAATGTATCAAAAAGCTCATCAGACATTGCCTCCATCAATACCACTATGTCATCAATGATGGGAATAACATCACCAGACGAAAGCAGCTCCAGGATACAAATTGTACCTTAATTTATGTTTGTTTATTCTTTTAGAGCTGTGGAAAATGTTATCCTGAGATTCCATCAACTATGGTAACTAATTAAAAATTATACAAATATGTATGATTAAAGTGAATATTTTCCAACCAGTATTTTTCACACACCTGTTCTTTCCCAGCTATGAGATGCAGCAGCTGGCAGCAAAAGAAAGCAGAGAGAGGAAAAAAGTCCTCCTGTGTAACAGAAGGAATGTCCATTAGCTAAATGGAAAAAAACAAGATGACAAAGGGGAAATTACAGACTAGAAAGTTCAAGAATCCAAATTAGTGTTAACAGTTCAATTTATCTTGCATAATATTACAGTAATTGGATTTTGTCTATCATACTGCTGTTGTGACACACTTGGTTTGCTCTCTTTGTTCCTGACAGTTTCCCACAGAGACCACTGTGTGATGGAGATCCCTTTTTCAAACTCCAGCATCTCTGTTCTCCTTGCTGCCATAGCTGAAACGCATGTGGCAGGCTGCACTTACACCACCACTCAGAAGTCATGCATACCTGTGTGATCTGGATGGCTGCTCTTCACTACAGCAACATTATGTATACAAGATGAAAAAGTTCTTATATATTAATACTTTAAGACTTAAGGCAGCTGCTAAGAGTGTCAATGCATATTTCTTTTTTTGGTGGTTTAGTCATCAGCAGTGAAAGGTAAAGGAGTAATTTTCATCAGCCACAGAAGACTGAATATAGGTCACGGTGAGTTCAAAGACAAATAATTTAAGAATCAGAGCCTCAGTGGAATGCATCAGAGGTAGTGCCAAGTAAATCACTATGTCAGTATGATTGATTAAATATTAGCAAAAAATGTGAATTGATCTTAAAAAAGAAAAAAATAAGCTTTTTTTTATTATGCTATAAATATTTTTTCCTGCCATGCTACCATTACCTTTTCCATTTATTATATTGGCCTATTATAAAACTATAATGTTTGCTTCAATAAAGTTAAGCAAATTTTAATTTAAAATCTGTAAAGGTGAATCTCAAGTAGAAACAATGCGCAGCTAGCCAGCATTGTATAATACTAATTTAAAACACTGTAGTCTTTTCACATAACTAACAGAATAAATTCTGCAACTCATCCTAAATCTCAAAAATAAGCACTTAATTTCATGTGATTAATGTTAAGCAAATTATACTGTTTCAAACGTAACAAGGAAATCTCCAATCTCATTGTCTCAATATCACAGATCAGTTTAAAAAATGAACAAAAGTGTGCTAAAAATAGCAGGTAAGAAATGTTGATATAGAAAAAGAAAAATACATCCCTTACCACATAATGCATAAAAATACAGTTGATATTTCTCTGGTTTTGCAAATTTTTCAAAATTCTAAGACATCCCTTCTAAACATTAAATCTCAGTAAGCAACATCTTTTAAAGTTACCAATTTAAATTGTAAATATACTGGGATTTAGTAGAAATGTCATCTTGTGACATCAGGGAATAAAAGAAAACTGTCCAGTCTGTAACTAAAATAACAGCACTAGAGTCACTGCAGAAACTGGTTAAAGGGAAAAATACCATGACAAATATTAAGAAATTCTTTCAAGATATACTCTATTATTCTAAAGACTGCATGTACATATAAGAGAATGTAGTGAACTACCACATTTTCAGAGTTTTAAAAGTGCTGTAGAGGGCTAGTGTGGAAAACCCTGACTTGCAGTTAGTTCGGGGCCCAAATGAGGCCAAAGATGTTCCCCTCTGAGCAATACTTAGTCTTGGGAAGAGCAGGGATGTCTTGCCTAAAACTCAGTCTGGGCTTTGAGATAGGACAGTGAGCAAAGGAGCAGTGGTCCAACACCAGAGCTGTCTGAGGAACGTTGCAGCTCTTGTGGGGCAGAAAACACAGCAATGTTGCGGCAGAGGAGGCCACATTATAGAGCAGGGTCTGGGAAGACCATGAAGGGAGATTTGGGCAATATGGGGAATTGAGAAAGAAAGTGCCTGTGTACTTCTCCACTCCTCCCTTCTAACTGATGAGAGCAGAAGAAGAGAAGGAAAAAGAGGAGAGGAGGAAAGTGAGAGAGCAGTGGACAATCTTTTTTACCTAGAAATACCAAACATTTCAGAATCTCCTGGAGGAGGACTGCTTCTTACCCACCTAGTATCAACTTGTTCCGACCAATGACTCCATGCTAGGATACAACAAATCTTATTTCAAAAGCAGCAGCAGAAAAAGAAAGGCAATACAGGCATCCAATACATGAAGAATATTCCAGGAATGAAGTCAACACATCAGATATATTAGGAAGGTCAATGCTGAGACACAATGCAGAAGAGAGGGCAAGAATAAGAACAAGAATGGTGGAGCTCAGGAAAAAAAAAAAAAAGCAAAAGAAGAATGGGATGAGTGGGTATCTCAGTATAAATGAGAGGTTCTGTCTGCACCACTAGGGAGCAGAGCATACTGCACTGCTATATGTGAGTTGAAGGAAGGGTGAGAGAAAAAAGAGAGAGAACGGTAGACAAAGGTAGGACTGATATCACAAAGGTAAAGAGCAAGAACAATTCCAGAGGAGATGAATGGGAAATGTTCAGACAATTATTACATTGATTTAGAGTAGAATGCTTTTCCTCATCTTGCACAATTGATCATAGTAAAAATTCCTGGTTTTTTTCTTGAAAGAAGAGACAGGTTGGCCATTTATAAGTGATGATCTGTCCGCTGTAAACAAATTGATTTTTCTTATACTAGCATCTTCATTACTTAGCTAAGCAAGTAAGTCAAAGGGAATATTACCAGAAAACATCCTTCTGTGAATTTCTATAGCTTAGGAAACAAGATATTTAGGCAGACCTCTCCTACAATAGAGATATTTAGAGATCTAGAAATAGCAAGCTTACCGGCTACACAAAGGACCACTTTAATGTCCAAGTAAATGTAGACTCCTTTTGTTCAGCAGCATTTAGGCTGGAAAAAGCATCAAAATTCCTCTCACTCTTTGGACATCTCATGAGGTTTCTCCTGCCTCAGGGCTGCAGGAGCTAACTCTTTGCTTGAAGGTGGAGGTGCACATTAAAAATATGAACTGAACAATGAGAGAACTGGAAAGCTTATCTAAACTGCTCTTAAAATTATCCTGTAACTCCTGCATCTGTATTGCTTTTATATTTTTATATTAATATATATTAAACATATCCATACATATTTAATATATGTATTAAACTTATATTAATTTATATAAATTTATTTATATAGGCTGACCTGTTTGGTTACTTCAAGTCAAATGCCCTCTGGACATTTGTCGATATACCCAAGCTGAACTATTAACCTCAGCTATTTGGGCAATATCTTGACAAACCAAACCTCTAAAGTCTAATTCAATATACAATGCTATAGTAATAATAGATGAATTAATTTCACTAAAATTTCACTCATTATCAACCTACATCCACAGCCTGAATACTCATGAAAAGGCAAGGTTACTACAGTACTACCTTTTATATCTTCCCTGATTGTTAGCATGTCAACATCTGTGAGAGAGATCTTTGCCATATTTGAAATCAAATACGAAATCAAATTTGATTTTCATGCAAATTGTTTATCTCAGCATGTGATACTTCAGGGAATGATTCTAATTTGAACTGAGGTACTTTTAAGAAGCATTTTTAACGTCTAGCTAACTTAGGTCACATACGAAGACTATGTAGTCGTTGAAATGTTTATACTTTATGTAAATAAATTGTGCAAATGTACCTTGCAATGATTTAACATTCTGGTATAATCATTCAAATAAAAGATACATTCAGTTATAACGTTTGCATAGCAATTATTTCACCTTGGATAACTACAAATTCTGCATTCTTCATTTAATTGTATGTTAGTCCTCTAGATCTCATAAATGGTATGCAGATATCCTTTTTACTATCTAATATTTATTTTTCCCTGTGCTGTGTTTAATCTCTGCTTCATGTTTTTCTTCTAGATTTCCTTTAACACAGCAGCACATGATAGCTTTGTATCCCAGCAGAAAAAATAAAAAAAGTATACAAAGGAATATTTTTGTCCAACCATAAAACGATGCCAGAAACCCAACAGGGGCCAAACACCATGTTGGAACAAAAATAGTCCAGAGATACATTTTCAAAGTTGAGCACCTGCTGTAAAATAACCATCTGTGTTTAACTGTAATTTAATTATAGGTTCATTCCTTTTGTGTACACTGGAAGGGTCTCATAGGTCTTCCCCAGTTGGTCTGAAATCAACTTCTGGCATTTTGCAAAAGCAACAGACATGTTCTCTTAATAACACCTGCTAAATTTTTTCATTCCCGTTTCAGTAAAAGTCATCTGGGATTTTACAATGGTGTTCAGAAACAAAATAAAAATTATTACATCTGAAACAAAACCCAGCATTAATTAATCGCCTGACCTAAAAAGCCATAATTATTGGCTATCAGATATACCACTTCCCTTTCCACCAAAGCAACCCAAGTATCACAGAACTAAAAGATTATTTATTAGTATTTTTGAGGAGAAAATAAAATCAGTATTCTCCAAAGTTCCCCAAGGTACCATGGCAATCTATATTAATTGAAAACGGCAGCGTTCTGCACAATACCTCAAAGCAAAATAAAGTGCATAGGCATTAATACCCGCTGAAGCTAAGCCTGTCTACGAGAGCTTTGTTGCAACTAGAACAAAAAAGCAGCACAGCACCTTCTCATGGGTAAAGGATCCAGTCAGAGACCCCAAATTTAATCTTAGCATGGACACTTTATAACTGTGATCACCTCATTAGGACAAATTCTTCAAATTAACTACCTAATACAAGCTTGATTGCAGATTTTTTTTTAAAAAAAGCTATTGAATTGATTATTTCAAATAATTAATTACAAGATAAGGGATTAAAATGTCTTACATTTTCAGTGTGTTTTTATATATTACTTAAAATGCAAATAAATTGTTACCTGGTGACTTAAGTCCTATAGATGAACCTTAGCAGCAAGCAGCACTGAAGCCCTTTAGGAGTATTTTAATACAGAGTCTAATAATAAATTGAACATTCAGCCACTAGCAGGCCCATTACTGAGCTTTTACATAGATAAGAATAATGGCAAAGATACATCTTCTGTTAACAGTGGCTGACAGAAATATCAGCATTAGCATGGTACAGAAAGTTTCATAAAACATTAACTATTAAAAACTATTTAAAAAATGTAAACTATTAAAAACTATTTTAAAAACAATATTTTTTCCCCACTCTGCCAAAGTGAGAGAGGTATTCTATAAACTCAGGGATGATGCACAAGAAAAAGACAACAGTGAACCTGGAGCTGGGAATACCACTTTTGTGATTTTTGTGTTTATGTGTTGCATGATGTATTATTAAGTCTCCTGGTGCAAAGCGGTGATTGCCTTTGCATCACTTGTTTTTTTATGTGGGTTTTTTTCTTCTCTTATTAACATGTCTTTATCTTGACCCACAATTATTTTTATTTTTTTTTTAACTTTTCTGATTGCCTACCCTATCTTTTGGGGGGCAGGCAGGCAGGGGGCCATGGGGCAGTAGGTGAGCAACTGGGAGGAGTCTTTGCTGCTGGTGAGGGTCAACTCACCACAGAGCTCCTGTTGTTATACCTAGCAGTTTTCCCAGTGACTGCCATCTCAGTGCAACAAAGTATTTTTCTATGCACCTTCTGGAATATGAGTATTTTGAAAAGTAACCTACACTCTGCACCTTAGTAAAGCCTCTGACACCGTCTCCCACAGCATTCTCCTGGAGAAACGGGCTGCTCATGGCTTGGATGGGTGTACTCCATGCTGGGTTAAAAGCTGGCTGGACGGCCAAGCCCAAAGCATGGTAGTCAATGGAGTCCCATTCAGCTCACGAGTGATGTTCCCCAGGGCTCGGTACTGGGGCCAGCTCTATCTAATATCTTTATCAACAACCTGGATGAGGGGATAGAGTGCACCCTCAGTAAGTCTGCAGACCACACCAGGCTGAGTGGGAATGTTGATCTGCTTGAGGGTGGGAAGGCTCTGCAGAGGGATCTGGACAGTCTGGACTGATGGGCCAGGGCCAACTACAGGGCCACTTCTACAAGAAGTGTCGGGTCCTGCACTTGGGTCACAACAGCCCCACACAACATTACAGGCTTGGGGAAAAGTGGCTGGGAAGCTGGAAAAGGGCCTGGGGGTGTTTTTTGATGACCATCTGAATAGGAGTCAGCAGTGTGCCCAGGTGGCCAATGCAGCATACAGCATCCTGGCTTGTATCAGAAACGGTGTGGCCAGCAGGACAAGGGCAGTGACTGTCCCCCTGTGCTCGGCATTGGTGAGGCTGCATCTGGAATACTGTGTTCAGTTGTGGGTCCCTCACTGCAGGAGGGACACAGAGGGGCTGGAGCGCGTCCAGAGAAAGACAACGAGGCTGGTGAAGGGACTGGAGCACAAGTCTGATGAGGAGCGGCTGAGGGAGATGGGGCTGTTTAGCCTGGAGAAAAGGAAGCTCAGGGGGGATCTTATTGCTCTCTACAGCTACTTGAAGGGAGATTGTAGGCAGGTAGGGGTAGGTCTCTTCTCCCAGATAACAAGTGACAAGACAAAAGTTACCCCAAGGGAGATTTAGATTGGATATTAGGAAAAAAAAAAAAATCATTGAAAGGGTGGTCAAGTATTGGAGGTGGTGGAATCACCATTCCTGGAGGTGTTTAGTTCTAAATGCATAGATGCGGCGCTTAGGGCCATGGTTTAGTGGTGGACTTGGTAGTTCTGGGTTAATGGTTGGACTTGATGGTGTCAGAGGTATTTTCCAATCTAGATGATTCTATGATTCTATGTTTCTATGATTCTAAGAGGAGACAATGCTGTCTTGGCAAAATACGTTAAGAACAGGTTAGCCATATGGAGCAGCATCTAAGATGAGCCTACAGGCAAGTGCAGGAGGACACGGCCCTAAGACAAAAGGAACAAGAGTACAATTTACCAAAGCTAAAAAAAAAAAAAAAAAAAAAAAAAAAGTTACAGAAAGATAAAAACAGTGGCTCTCAAGCAGAGGAAAAGCAGTTAGAGGGCAAGCAGGACTCTCATCTCTTTTGTGAGTGTTTTTTATGCATCTCTGTCTAAAGAGACCAAAGGAAACTGAGTAACATGATTGATTGACTGATTAACATGTGGCTGGGCACATGACTTCCAGAGTTTTCTCAGGATAAGGAGGCTCACTTGCAACTGCATTGCAGTAGCAACACTTCCATCCTGTTTTGTGAATCCCAACACATCTCTAACACAGATTAGGGCAAATTCTTACATTCAGGGCATAGAGTTTCAAAGAAGGGTAAAAAAAGAAAAAAAAAGTAGATAATTTCAAATGTGCAAGATGAGACCCCACCCATAAAGACCATGAATTTGGTCCCTGCTGTGGAGAACCAGAAATTTTATTGCATTTGAGACATTCACACTCTGCAAATACTGAGAGAGGGACTCATTAGCTAGGTGGTGAATGTCACTCAGTTCAAGGGCTCCCCTGCCCCTAGCCAGTTCAGCTAGTAGTTTGTAGGACTGCAAAAAACAGAGAGATGAAGTTCTAGAAACAGGTGCTGTTTGCATGGTCAAGGTCAAGGAATAAGCAATCTTAGAGAGTGGAAGGAGAACGAAAACCCTGAGGAGAGGTAGATATGGGTGCAGGGTCTGTGACTGGGCTCACACAGGGGGGAGAATTGTAACGGAAAGGAAGGATTTGGCTCTTGGCCACCTGAAATGGCTAATTCTTGCACAGGATCTAATTTAACAGGTCGGTTGGAGCCACTCTGTACTTTTTCTAAGTTGTTAGACCACTATTCAGAATATACTAAGATGAACCCAGAATCCCATCTACTAAGAGGAAACTGCAGGAGATGAAAAGGACCTCCTGGACCACCAAGTCTATTCCCATGTTATCACAGGCAGCTGTTTTCATCGCTCCAGTAAAAAGCCATGCAGTTTTTGCTGCATGTGTTAATACCATGTATAGCAAGCCTAGCAAGCAGAATTACAGGGTGGGAAAGGCCGGACAACCAGAACTGCCAAGGGATGTGTCAGATCAGACATTTTACAGGTCGGGACATGAGTAAAGTCTATCTGACAGACTTGCTGGCTGCTGCTGCTGACACCTCTGGCATTTACTACTTTCTGCGTGGCTATAAGCTATCAGGGGACCATTAGAATAAATAAATCTTACTCTGAAAGAGCGTTGAAGACACAGAGAGGGAGTCTGAAGTATTTTTTACATTTAATGCACACACACACACACCCTATTGTCTGACACCATAATTGAGGGGGAGTTACTTGTTTTCTTCTCATTGTCCTCCTAATATGTATGGGCTAAACTTGGGCCATACCACAGAATACAAATATAACTTAATTTTCCAGCAATTATAGAATGTTAAACTTCACAGTTCCATGTTTCATTTATTTCTTCTGCTATTTAGTTAATCCTGCTCCTTGAGTGAATGATATCTGTGCTAAGGTCTGCCTTTCACATTTGCATATTTGAAAAATACAGTTCTATCAAAAAATATTTTTTAAAGAAGTCTTGTCTCTTTTGCTGGTAACAGAAACTTTACTATTAATTAAAAGCAAGGAACTGGGAAGATATAAATAAGTTATGCCATTACTCAAAGAAGTAGTAAGCACATCACCACAAGTCTGCTAAAGAATCTGAGCTCATGAAAGATATGTTGGTACAATACAGACAATCAATCTTAGGGAGGCATCCACCAAAGACGTAGTTGTAGACAAGATGAAGAAAGTAATGAGACCCATCCTTCTTCAATCAAGTGAGCATGGTTCTAACATGGCACACTTAAATATTACTAAAAAAATCTCACTTTGGCCAGTTCTTTCTCCATAAACATATATACACACAAATATAACAAATTACAGAAAGTAAGTTAACACTACTTGCATTTGTAAGAGGGTAACATTAACAAAAAAAGAGAGTGAAATGAAAATTCAGTGGTGGTCCAAATAAAAACCAGAGAAAACCAACAAAAATGAGAACCAGGACAACTTCTGTAACAAATGTCCTGCTGTATCAGCTGAAGTGTTTTTCCATGGTTTAGGAAAAGTAAGGGTATTACTATCAATACATTTCCTCTATTTTAGAACATTGTTCTCTATTCAGAAGAAAGAAAATCATTTAATGCTTGGTAAAAAAAAGTAGTGGGTAGTAAGACACCACACACCCTAGTTCATGATTTCTAAGTGGAAACATGCACAAAACTATTATCAGTAAAAAGTCATACTGAAATTTTGGGTTACAATTAAATTCTGCTGTATGACATTGTACAAACCCTTCCTCAAAAAGTGAAACCAGTATGCCACTTTTTTTTTTTTTTTTGCATACAACAAAGTCAGCAAAATCTAATATTCACACTGAAGACTTCTGTAAGTCTGTGGGGGCAAGTACGTTACGTCATATACTGTTCAAAAGTTAATACCACTCAGAAAAATCTATAATTTTTTGATAACATTGATACTTATGAAAACCTCAGGGAATTCATTGATTGCCCCAGAAACACTGCTAGGAAACTTGTTACACTCTTTTCTGAAAGATGTACAGAGTTGTGAAATAAGAATGAATGTTTTAAGGAATGGATTTTTCAGATATATGTGATTAATCGTGCTATAGAAAGCAGTACTTTGTCAGGAAAAAAAAATAATAATGTAATGAGCTTGCATGAATGTTAAGCTTACCAGGCAATACAGGTTTCACAGTGTTAAGGACACAATTTATGTGATAAAACTGTGAAGTTGCAGAATACATGGTTAAAAGTGCACAAGTTTCTTGAGTACTTAGGAACAGTCTCAAAATTGCATATGGATTTGGGATAATTGTGAGGTATGCATGAAAGAGTAAAGATTTACTGCTGCTTTGGAAGATATTAAAAATCCCTCAGATAAAGATTTGCATTACTTGGCTGTAGGTTACATATATTTATTTTAAATTAAAGAAAAAAGTACAACCATCGGACCTTTGACTTCTGATTGGTTTCAAGTTTGACTGGCATGTTTATAAGGGACTTTAATGAAGTTATATACTTCAAATGTGGTAAAAAAAAAATCTTCAGAATGAAAAATGATAAAAAATGCACTGTTTTCTGACAAGATTAATTCCTTCTTCTCCAAACTTCCATCCATTTAAAATTATTTATAACCATAGCTATTAAGCTTTAATTTAATTAAAAACTCAATCCATGCAAATTGACTTTGCCCCTTGTACTGACCACCATTCCAGCTATAATTGGGATGCAGCAGAGGAGCCACAGAGAAGAAAAAGTCAAAACATATCTTAAAGAGTTAAATACAACAGCATGTAGCTGTAGCTGATTGGCACTGAAGGGGATATGAACACACAACAATTTGCAGTATACATCTGTGCAGAGAACTGAGGAAGATATCAATTACTTGTACTTTTTTTTTTTTTTTTAACTTGTTGATAGACAATAGCTGCCACAACCGTGCCATGGCACCTTCTCACTCCCAGGTAAGCACACACAGAGGGAACAGGTTGGCAGCAAAACCAGCTGAAGTCATGGTTATATCCTCCCAGTATATGGCTCGAAAGAGCAGAATCCCCCATGTCCCCTGTAGGTCTAAGCTACACTTCCAAAGGCAACATAAATAGGTCCTGCTTTTACTCCGGGTCTTTTCAGAACTGCCAACTGAACACCGAGTGTTCATCATTTGTGTTGTATTAGTATTCATTATATTGATGTTTTCATAGTGTTTTACTGCTGTGGTTTTCCTCAGAAGGGCTACTGACGGGCAGAGATTTCTCACCTGCTATTCCCCCTCTAGACAAAATTGTACTCTAAAGTTGCCTGAAGAAAAGCAATATTACTTATTATATACCTGTGGAAGTTGAACTTGCACGTAATGATGAGGTATTTAAGTTTCACAATGCTCTTCCCCACAGTATACAACAAATCCCTGTTTTTATGTTAGTTTATGATTAGCTAGGTGTGGATTAAATTGCTTCTGAAACCACTTTTTGTTTGTCTAAACATAGATGCATACTGCTATGCTTCAAGCAGAACACTTGCTTCAGCTTTCAGTAGTTATTCACGGGCTGCTTACCCAGTGACATCCAGCAGATATTTCAAAATCATTTGCTAGAGAAAGTAATTGAAACAAATCAGTAAATGAAACTGCATATAATTGTTAGACACTCTGTCCTAACAGTTCCTAATTTGCTTTTCATCATGGATCAGAAGGGATACCTGAGAAGGAGCAAATACCAAATCTAGTTTCTTCGCATTCTGAAGAACAGCGGACATTAAACAGATTCACAGTTTAGCTGCTAAACAATGAAAGAATACTCCAAACACATAGATCTGTCCTTTGATTGTCATTCACTTTCGTACCATTTCAATTTTAGTAATAAATCCATTGTAATCTTATTTTAAGCTATTTTTATTTTGCATTTCGCCACCTCCTGCTTCCTCACTACTCCCTGGTCACACAATACTTTTATTTTTATTGTCTTTGCTGCTACTCATTTTCTGTTTTGTTAGAAAGAGCTTGTTCACACTTTTCCCCAGTGATAAAGTCAAGAGTAAATACTAACTAAAATTTACTCATTTGTAACGTAGGCAGTGAAGAACCCCTTCTTTCAACCCAGCATGTACTACCTGACAAGTGAGTTTACTTTTTACTTACCATGAAAACGCAGCTTTCTGTTATGATCAAAGGTGTTACACATTTCTATGTAGTATAAATGGCAGCCTTGCTTAGCCAAGCCACTGCCTGCACCCACTGATTGCCAACAAAGATGTGTACTCAGACTTAAATAAAGCAATAGTTTCCTCAAGACCCTAAATTGTATCTCGGCCCTTCTCAAGCCTTACTTTTTTTTTTAGCTTTGCAAATCCCTAGTTACTTTAAGCTCAGACATACATTAAGCAAACATCTGAAAGTGAAAACCTATACTTTTCAGGCAACATAACAGCGCCAACCGCCATTCAAATCAGATGCCCACAGTATTTCCCGTCAATATTTCAGTGCAATCTTCTAATCCTGAAGTGGATTTGATGTAGTGGAGAACAGTGACCAAACCCAAATTCATATCTAAACCCAGATGTCATTGCAAAAATCCTTCACTTTGTTCACTGAGTTGAGTGAGGCATATTGTTGATTACTCTATCCTGTGTGAAGCAAAAATACATTCATCAAGTCCTCTTCTCCATTTGGCTGAAATATCTTCCACAATACTCTTATGGAAATGAGACCGGAATTAAAGTATTCCACAGGTTCGTTTTTAGTTCATTCTTTTCAAGTTAAAATAGTACAGAACTGTACAGGACAATTTTTACTGGGCTGTTAACATTTTCCTTAATTTGTCCTGAATTTCTGGCATCAGCAAGCTATACTAACTTCCTCAGTGTCACTTTCTTGTAAATCTAGCACAAAATACCTCTGATGTCTCTCAAATGTCTCAATTTCTACTTGTACCCCTCACAGATCCATAATAATATTTCAAAAACTCATTAAGAAATGCCATTCAGGTGGCATATGTGCAATCCTACCTACAGGTAGAGGGGTTCCTCCTTGAATTGGTAACAAAAGTGGGGATCACACCATGCAAGCAAAGTACAGATAGGATTCAAATGAAGGAAAAAAGCACCTTGACTAAGACTTTTACATGTCATCAAAAAAACCAAGCAAACAGATGCAACTTTGTTTTCTTCCTCTTTTTTTTTTTTCCTGCAACAGCTGAGAACAAACAGCTCTAGACTCGCTTGATAGCAATTCCATACTCATAAGCAGCTGTATATATGATAGATTTAGTCCAGTTGCTAAACTAGTAGAAAACAGGTATTTTATTGTAAGTCTGTCTGAATAATGTAGTAAATACGTTTTTAATAATAACTGAAAATTTAACATGTTTTCACCTTACCATTCTTTGAATAATCAGCATTTCTTAGAAAAAGAAAAAACTGAAAGAAACCCTCACAAGTTTAGGAAAGCTGGAACTGCAGTAACATCATCTGCAAACCAGGAAAACTATGTTTTACTATTTTCTTAGTACCAATCTTTTTCTCGCAAGACAACCCTGACCTATGGATCCACAGGTCTAACACCTGCAGCTGTTTCAAGGTGGTCTTGGCTGAAGGAGCCATAAGCTTACAAAATTGAGCATGCACACTTTAGGGACCACAACAAAGGCCACCCCAACAGCCTTCCCTTGTCTGGCTGCACACGTTTTCCAGGACAGTCTCTATATTACACAGTTCCATACCTTATTTTCCACAGACATGGTGTGTATTTCACAGTGACTCAGGTCACATCTTACAGGAGGTTAATTTTGTACAGAAGATATTACAAGCCTCTCTTTACTATAGAATGTGGTGGAAGATCAGTTAAAGTCTGCTACTACAGGCTTAAGGGAAGAATCATAAAATCAGTGTCCAAATGACTGTGGGGAGACAACAATATATATACAGGGATGAGAGCAATGCTACAGGAGTCAGAAATCCAGAAGACAGTAAAGGAGGAGCCAGGAGAACACCTACTGCTCTGCAGAGGTGTCTAAAATTCTGTTTTCATCACTACTCATTAGGTTCCTTCCCCAAAAGGATTTTTTTTCCTCTGGTGAGGAAATATTTACTCTAGTCAGGATTTTTACGAGTAAATATAAGGTGCAGATGAAAATGCCTTTACAACTTCACAAATTACCCAGTAAATGAAAAAGTGAAATTATAGTCTCAGGCTTGCAGCACTTCAGTAGTATCCAGGAAAACACAGTTACACAATTTTACAAAGCCGAGATGGTCTTTACACTGCACCTTTTTTCCCAACTAATTATAGCCTCTTCATTTTCTGGGTGCCCAGCAAGCAATACCTGGGCTATATGTACAGCCTTTCTAGATGCAGTGTTTAGCTTCATAATGTAATTTTTAATTTTTCTGTTCCATCGAAGGGCTAGAGGTCTTTTTGGCTGTAATAAAATATTACTTGTAGATAATCACTTCCCCCTCCTTCCCTCTCAATTCCAACAAAGGAAAGTTTTTGTAAACCTTTTAAAAGCTCAGTTATTTGTAATTCTCTCTTTTTGCCTTTAAGAAAGAACTGTGTTTTCTTCAGTTTACACTATTCACTTAATTTCCTTACAGCTAGGATTGATTAAACACATAATAACTAAACCTTCTCTTGAAAGGCAATTTGCAATGGCTATGATGCCATGCATTTCAGATTATATTTTTAAAATAACTGTTTCCCCAAGGGTATTACCTAATCTCTAATACCACTAAAAATTTAAAGGTTTGCATTTAAGAATTCAATTTCATATACAAAAATAGCTGTTTATTACAAACCCACTCTTCGCATTTCAGTCAAAACTGTTCAGACTCTACCTCTAACATGTACTCCCCACTCTGTGATCATGAAGTTATTTTTTAACCTCAGTGGCTTTGATGAAATACCAGATTGAATAAGACCTCCCAAAGTCTTTCAATACTATTAAACTATTTCAACAGAACTTTTCCAGGCTTTTCATTCACAACAGATGTTAACTGGTCACATTGCTTCCATAGATATAATCTGTCACTTATTGCATGTTACTCTCACTTCCAATGACAGCCTTAGCTAAATTACATTTATTTACATTTTGCCTGAATGCTCAAACATATAATTTCTTAATGAAAAGTCATATGTAAAAAGCTGACAAAATAAAAATGAATCAATCCCTGCAGTCACACATAAGAGTATATTAGATATTAAGTATTTTAATTCAAAATTTTACAAATGCACATCTTTTATTTCATGCAATACTGCATACATGCATTAGGAATGGTTTATTTAATTGTTTGGCATTTTCACAATTTTTGGTGAGTTTTAATTACTAAAGCAATTAAGAAGAACCTAGAAAATACTTATAATGAGCTGAAGTCATATGCTTTAGTGTCACCCTGGAGTTTTAAGGCACCTGCCATATGTTCTCTTTAATAATTGCTACTTTTGCTTTCAGTAAGTAAGAGAATTATTAACTTGTAGAAGCTTTTGAGATATATGCACTTGTGACTAGAAATGTCACAAGAAATAATGTGAAAATGTTATTTCAGTCTTAAGCAGTCTGAGTTAATACAAGGTTATACTTAAGGACAGGGGTTAAATTGACACATTTCCATGAAAAAGCAGACACCAGATGAAAAATCACTGTTTTAAAAATGTATATGAAAAATTAAGGAAATTCTTCTGAATTTATCAGTCATGGGGATTACCAGATCTAGTATGTCTGATTGGGTTGAATTACACCCCTAACACATTTCTGAGTTGTGTTTTCTCTAGTACTACTTTATTTATCAGTATTCACTCATTAAACAACAGAGTTTGCTATGCTTTACATTTGCATGTTGCAACAAGCTATATACGAATGTATGAAATTGATACTTGTATTTTTGAGCAGAATTTCTATCAGATTTATACCTGACATTTAAAAAAAGATCCCTACACATTATATATGCTTAAATGCTTCAATTTAAACAAAAAACAAAGAAACAAAAAAGTCATATGACAAAGAAACAGATAGCTGTCACACTTATTAGGGAAGTAACTGATGACTAAAAGCTATCCCATACTACTCATATCCACCACATAAAAGAAATGTATTGTTTTATATAATGACATATGTAATTTATTGCATATCCCGTCATCCAAAACTAAAGCTTTAGAGAGATTGGTTCTAAATTAATTGCTAATATAGCAGTTTCCTTTTACTTACTTTGCTGCCCAATAAACACAGCAAACAAAGTTTTTAGTACATCATATTTTAATATTTTGGAATTGAAATTAGCATCAGCTATTCATTTTAAAGCCATGATGAAATATTTCAGCAAAACCATATGCATTTTCTTGTGCTGAAATCTGGATTGTACTGAAGTAAATGAAGGGTTTGCCATTTACCTCAATGGAGCTGGAATTTCATGCTAACATTTAAGGAAAGAAGCCATCAATCATGACATATTAAAAAGGAAAAGTCCAATTTATGATTGTTTTTCTCATCAGAGGCCTCATCACAGAGTCTGTTAAAGCAATTGGCTTTAAATGATTTTAAATCCTGCTCTTCTTCAGGAGCTTCACTGAGGAAAAAACATTCAGCATATCTTAGTATTATTGGAGAAACAGCAGGCTCAATTGCCCTTGTTAAGTACAAAACAGGGGTTAACAACAGATCACCCATGGATCTATATATCTAATCTACATTTTTATGTACACCTATTTATCTTTGTGTCTCTCTATGCATAAATATTTGAAGACAGCAACAGAAGGAAGAGTTAGTATTTCTTTGTACAAAGTTTAAAGCTTTCATCAGTGAAAACTGCTAGAGTTGATCCATTCTGATAATTAGATGAATATTAAATAGGGCATTTCCTTCAGCAAAGCAAAAGTGCCTCTATCCCAACCAAGCAAAAACATCACAGAAGCAACATTTCTAGCATCTTCATATTGTGATGTGCTTTAAAAATATTCTTTTAGCTTGATGTTATAAGAGACAATCCAATTCCCAAGGCTTTGACACCTGCACTCTTAGCAAACCTTTGCCCAATGTTTTTATTAACTCAATTTAATGGAACCTTTTTTATGGTGACCTTAAGAATTTAATAACTCCTCAATGCAAGGACAATACCACCTGCAGGCTCCTCTGGGATTAAACTGTGGTAGTTCAATATGTCTGCAGGAACACATAGAAGAAAAGCAGAAGAAAAATATTCGAGAACTACACAAATCAGTCACTCATTGCTGAGGCTGGGTATTATGCCTGGTTATGATGTCTGCTCCAAGACATGTGACATGAAACTCTGCATCAGATATATGCTGCAGCCTACTTATTGCTGCTTAATAGTATTAATCTGGCTTTGATCATGTCAGATGTGCTAGCAATTTTCAATTCCAGAGTGTCTTCCTTTCTGACAGACACTATGCATATCTTACAGATACGATCAATACGTTATTAGTCAACAACCTGACAAGAGGCACATAAATTAATCCCTTTCTGTCAACCCAGCAGTTTGTACTCTAGTGAAACCTCACCCTTGCAGTATGCATGAGACTTATCTTAATCCAATTAGGGTAAAATGAACTTTTTTTTTCCTATGGCTCTCTCCATCTATGTTAATTCCAACCTCTGAAGACAGCTGCTCTGAGGAAATAATTTTATGCTTGACCTGTTATGGGCAAGGTTAAAATCAGTATAGATACATATATATGCAAGGAAAGTCAATGAGCTCTCTCTCTTACTTCCCCCTTTAACCTCCACTAGCATCTGTAAAATAATGCCAGGGAACACTGCTGATTTCAAAGTGACAGGGATGTATTTATTTTAGTTGCATAAAGGACTCTGTCACTTTGGCTTTACACTTGGTACAACATGTACCTTTGTTTTGCTGAGGGGGAAATTAATATGGAATGACAGCCCTGTCTGTTGTATTGCAGAATTTGACAAGCAAGGGGTGTTAACAGCCTAGAATATGCAATACAAATAATGTCTTCTCTTTGTGATAGTTATCATATGTAATGACAACCACCATTAAGGAAGGAAGATTTGTTCAGTACTATTATTTCTCCAGCAGAAAATACTTCAGATTGCATTTGAACTCTTTTTGGTGGTAACAGAGAGGGGTGCAGTTCTGTAATAATGATACAGTGCATGTCGAGGAGTCTTTAGTAAGGCAGTACTGACTGATTTCTTTCTTTACTCAGTTTCTCTTACAAGAATACATAATATGACCAATGTGGGCCATGACTGTTCTTCTTTCACCTACACTTCCACTAAATATCTCCCCTACCCATA
The DNA here is from genome assembly GCF_023634155.1 of Falco peregrinus. Taxonomy (NCBI): domain Eukaryota; kingdom Metazoa; phylum Chordata; class Aves; order Falconiformes; family Falconidae; genus Falco; species Falco peregrinus. The sequence continues at coordinate 12,781,726 of NC_073730.1, read as the reverse complement.
CCTAACTGCCCTGGGCTATTTTACATGGCTAAACTCCACCCCATCCCGCTGCCTAGGCAGCGGAAGGAGGGTGCCTAGAAGATGGCTGCAACTACAGTGTTGCATTTGTGTTGCAGGGGTCCTGTGCTGCTCAGTCAGCTTGGCTGCATGATTGAAACCAGGGACAGGAAAAGACAGAGAAAAATGGCTGCTGCAAACTACAGTAACAGCCTTCTCATGGGAGCACCTGGGGATACCCTACTTGTGCCCATTTTCCTTACTGTACCATCCCACAGCTGTGCAGAATGGAGAGACTTTGTTTTGCACTAGTTTGGACTACTACAGGTTGTGGGAAAGCACCATTTGCATACATGTTGTGACAAGAGGCAGGTGTGTAACCACACTGCCCTATATTCTTTGGTCCTATCTAGATAAGATGTATTCATATAAAATGCTAGCATATGATAACATTACCTAACAGCTGAACCAAAACCTTTAGGTTTTGCAGCACAAAGGGCACCAGACTCTTTTCCAATCTGGATTGTTTACATATAACATTATCCCACTAACAGACAAAAGACCCCACAAAAAACCTGGTCTCTGAAAACTCCCTGAGGCAAAGAAGACGAAGCAAAGACTGCTATTTCTGTATCTAGAAAAGAATGATTTTTAATGCCATTTATGGGGCACTGCAAAACAGACTGTAATCATCTTAAAATCAGCCCAAAGGTTTTCTGAACTGCAGCTTTTAGCCTCTGCTTAGTCAGACATAATTGTAAGACTCATGCCTTACTTAAACCTTTCCCAATTTTATTCACACTAAGAATTTAGTCCTAAGGTTTGTTCCACTTTAATATTATTTTTTTTCTATCTGAAACAAGCAGCTGCATTAAATCAGGAAATCCTTATTTTCCAGCATAATTAAAAAAATAAAAGAATTTTCTCAAACACTTAAAAGTAAAAATCTCAGCTCTGAGAAAGGACAAGCAAAGAAATCTGCAGATCAAAAGTCTGAGGAGTTATGGATGTGTAACCCCTATGCTTATGTCTCATCATAGTATCTCAATACCCAATTCCAAACCTTTGAAACTTTCAACATTATTGTAGCATATCTGTACTATGAAGGGATAATAGGCATTCTGGGTTTGAGCAAAATATTTCTCCAGCTAATAAACATTTACCTTTCTTCATTAAAAGTATATCAACATGCATAATTATATCAAATGCCATCTCACAGCACCCTTTCTAAGCAAAACTATGTGTCAAATTCAGTTCTCAAAAAAACCTAGCTGAAAAAGAATCACATGCCCCTGGCACTAAGTGTCACACCATGAAGGATAGGAAAACAAAGAGGTGAGATGAAAGGAAGTCTCTTTGAAGAAACATTTCCTAAAGGTAAAACTGCATTCCTCTCTTTTTCCTGTACTTAATTCTGGAAAACTTCTTGGCAAGTTGCTCTGTAGATGTTCCTGAACAAGAAGCACCAAGTTCACTGTCAAAGCATAATTCTAGTTATCCTTGATGCCAAAAGATTTAGCCATATCCAAAACCTGTAAGTTCAGGGAAGAAATTATTATTGTTTGGGAATGTTCTAGACAGATTAAAATGAGGTAGGAGCTTCATAACCAAAACCTTTATGTATAACAAATGGTCAGAAGTACTGCTGAAAGTTTTTTCTAATTAGTGGTGGCAGATAGCTATATTTGTCTGACTTTGTAGATTGCTCAGTTCCCAACATATTTGATCATATTCATTGATATGTCATCTTGCAAACAGGGAGCTAAAGCAGAGTTTCCAAGAGTCTGCCACAGGACAAAATATTATCTGCATACAGATTTTTACATACTGATTGATATTCACGGGGCTAACATCTGGATTTACACAGAAATGCACCTATGTAGATAACTTATCAGGCCAACGTTCCAGCTAGCAAAACAGAAGTGGTCAACAGCCCACTGTTCGGAAGGACACTGCATCCAGTTAAGAATACTTACACATACAGCAAGATGTTTCATTCATAATGCCTTTCCTTGATAGTGGGATGCCAATGGAATATACCATAAACACGGTGTCAACATTTTAAAATACCATGTGAATAAGCACACGAAAATTAAGGAATCACCACAAACCTAAATAAAGCCAAATCAAACCATTATTTCTCTAACCTGAATCAAATCCTGAAAGAGCTTGTGTCCCAGCTTGGATTTTGCTTCTTCTTCCATGAAAGTGTGAAAGTACCTCAGCAGAGATCCTGATACCTGGATTTGTTGGTCTGGCTCATGTTGGAGTGAGCAATGCTGTCAGGAAAGGCTGCCTCTCCCCACAGCAGGCACTAGTCTGCACACTCACTTCACAGATGTATGACAAGTGGAGCTGTGGCCATTTTGCTAAGCCCAAGTAACATCCAACATTGCTAAAGCCTGCAGCGAATACTGCCTTTTAGTGTCCTCTCATTCCTTTATCTCATTTGTACACTTTATTGTTCGGACATGCACTACTGTATGTATATGCCTGTTTCCATACATTTGCATATACAAAGCATTTAATGGTGGAGAAGTATTCAAAACATCTCATTTCTTTTCTGACACCTGAAAAGGTACCATCTCCCTTTTCCTTACCATTGTACACTACCATTTGTTTTGGGTAAAGTATGATTTTGCAACTTGTCTCTAAATCCATGATCCTACCAGAAAAGTTCAGAGAGGTGGATGAACTGACAGTGGTGATTACACCCTAGTGAAAATTCAAAAGTGGGGACTAAATCTGCACCTTCACAGCTTTCTCCATCTCAGATGTTACATTTTCTGATGCAGATAGATTACACCACAGCAACTTGAAAGTGTCCGGGTAAAACTGAAACTGGCTTGGACCGGCACTGAACCTAAATAGTTTATAGCATAGTTGAATCTGAATCAGAACTGAACTGAAAAAATTAGTCACTTGACTCCCTGTCAAGAAGCCCAAACAAATATTTTTCACAAATACTTTCCCTATAACTTAAGTACACTATGATCAGCAGAGAGGTGGTTTTGTTTCATTTTACATATTCATTGTATTGTAATACAAAGTTTAATTATAGTCTATTGCCCTCAACACATTCTGAGTTCTATTTGTGAATGCCCAGTGTTGTTTAAGATTTATGCAAGACCACTTGAAATACCCCTACATACAACCCTTCTGAACACTGTAATATTCTGTCTCATAGATGGCTGGCATTCACCTTCCCAAGGAGAAAATTTTCTCCCATTGTAACATTCATGTTTTGTGCGTGGATGGGATGCTTGAGTCAACCTGTTCAGTGATAAATTCTGAAGGAAAAGGAAAAAAAAAAAAGTCTTCATATTGTATTAATTTAGAGAAAGAGACTGTTAATCCACTTAGAGGCATTTTTTTAACCTTTCTGAAAAGGTCTCAGTTGCCCTTCCCTCAGTCCAAGTGCCATCTTCATTACCCTATTTCTGCTGCTCTGATACACATCAAAGTGGGTAGTACTCACTGAGAGTTGAGCATACAATGCAGACCCCCCAGTAAGAGGATAACTGGCACATGTCTTCAAGTAACAGTGACACCTGAGGCCAAGAAGCAGTGGAAGTTCAACTGGACTACTTTTGGAGGCTGGATATTGATGGGATATTAATGTTCCTTATTTATCTGAACTGCTATATTCTCTAAAGCACATACAAATATTAGCACAAGACACTGAAGTAAAACAAGTTCATTCTCCTCAAGATGCAGTTTCTGAGGGAGGAGCCTGAGTATTCTATCTTTACTGCTTTCCAGGAGGTAAGATGGTATGAAACCTGAAGGCAATGGAAGAAAGCAGTCAATGCATAATTTTTTTAATTGCTATAGTTTCCTGTTTATTGTTTGAAGAATGACTTTGACTGTAAATATTCTGTATTTTCATACAACAGAGGTACACAGTCTCTCAGCGCCAAAACATTCTGCTGCCTGTGTCACAGCAGGAACTCACCAAAATGTATGTTCCAGTACCAAAAGATGTTTGTGGTTTGTTTTGGTTTTTTCCTACAGAAGATGCTTTCCTCTATCATTTCATGCTCCTCTGCCTAGAATTGAGAGTGTTTTTCTAATTGGAATAGAGACTGAGAAATCCTGTCATGCACTGAACAGAAGTAAGAATCTCAAGTGCTTTAAAGTCAAGAGCAAATTTCAATAACATATAAATTAAAATATCCTACTAAAAATATCCTAGTAACAAATTTTAGCAATCATAGGGAATTAAATACATTGGTAGCAAGTAGTAGCCATGAAATGAATTTCAGATACTGGCTATTTCTGAACTAATAAATGGAATGACAAAGGAGGCCTCTCAGTACTACAGCCTGAAACGTATTATAGCAAACAATTTCATAGCTGCATTTTTTAAAAGCACTATTCACAATGGTAGAATTGTTGCATTTCTTAAAAGATTTCAGCAGTCTTGGGTGTCTCACTAGATACTTTCTCTGTCTTATATTTTAAAAAGTTAAGTATTCCAAATCTTAGAAAAGGACAGGCCATTGTTACTCATGTACACTTGAGAGCTATTTAATACATCACTTTACAGAGGAGGGGGAAAAAAAAGGAAACTCAGAACCATGTCTGCATCTCCTTGGAGATAGCCAAGGCACAATAGACCAGGTCTCAGAAAGGGCAACTAACACATTATCGCAGGCTTCAAAACTCAACAATTACTTTTTTTTTTTTTTTAAATCATTTCAAATCTTTTCTGAAGTTTTTTTTTGTCAAGAATAAAAACAATTAAGCTCTCACCATCTTTTCCCTAATGGCATCTTGAACTTTTACTGGAAATTTCTGATTTTTCTGTGTGCCCAGTTAAAAGGAAAATACAAAGAAATTAATTTAACCTTTTCTTTCATTTCAGTTCACAGCTTCTATAACAAGGTCACTGGGAGAAGCGTTCTTGTGCTGGTTTTGGCTGGGATAGAGTTAATTTTCTTCACAGTAGCTAGTATGGGGCTATGTTTTGGATTTGTGCTGAAAACACTGTCAATAATGCAGAGACATTTCTGTTATGGCTGAGCAGCGCTGACACAGAGCCCAGGCCTTTTCTGCTTCTCACCCACCCCACCAGTGAGTAGGCTGGGGGTGCACAAGAAGTTGTGAGGGGACACAGCTGGGACAGCTGATCCCAACTGACCAAAGGGATGTTTCATACCATATGACATCATGCTCAGCATGTACAGCTGGGTGAAGAAGAAGGAAAGGGAGGAGACATTCAGAGCAATGGCATTTGTCTTCCTAAGTAACCATTACTTACGCTGGAGCCCTGCTTGCCTGATGGTGGCTGAACACCTGCCTGCTGATGGGAAGTGATGAATGAGTTCCTTGCTTTGATTTGCTTGTGTGCATGGCTTTTGCTTTACTTACTACATTGTTCATATCTCAGCCCTGGAGTTTCACCTTTCTCCCTAGTGCTCCTCCCCATCCTGCTGGGGAGGGGAGAGGGGGGTCAGTGAGTGAGCAGCTTTGTAATACTTAGTTGACAGCTGGGGCTAAATTACAACAGTTCTCATTTCTAAGCCTATGCCACTGACATACAACATTGAAGTATTTTGTTTGTATGCTACCTGAACCCAAGTAGCTACATAGAAGAAAAGAAATCACAGTTCAGCCAGCTCATCTCTCCTTTTTTTAGCTTAGTTTGACATCCACCTAACGATGTCCCATTGGAGCAGTCAGAAGTTTCATGAGCATTTAATCAATCTCAGACAGATTTTCCAAAGATCAACATGCTGATTTTTACAGTAAACACAGTTGGGAGGGATGACACAGTCTTAATTCTTCCTTTTCTTTTACCCTACTGCAAGGAAGCAGTTTAAGATGCCCTTCTTTTTCCCTATCCCTCTTTTCTCCCTTTCTTTTAAAATAGACTAATAGAAAATATATTGTAATATTGAAAAAGAAAGTAAACCAAAAAAGTGGGAAGTGGGGTGGGGGGTGGGGAGGAAAACACACCAGACCCAAGAAAAGCAAATTATTTCGCATGGGAAAGTTTATTTACATTTATCGTCACCTTACTTTTAAAAAAACTGATATTTCCCATCAAACTGTCCTCTAGTCAAATTCCAAAGGGCTTACCATGTGAGCAAAATAATCCAAACTTATTTCACTACCAACTAACTATATTACTAATCAAAATACAGTGAACCTGTAGCTGCAGTAGGCTTTGGAATCAGCATGGTGAAAACATGAAGATTATTGGCTAATAATAGATACATTTTAGCATGTCATTATATTTTATTAGCTACCCAGGATATAAACAAAAACATGCTTGTTGCAAAGCCAAGGAGATTTCACAGGTCACATGGAAAGCAAAGCCCAGTTGCCAATCAGGTAAAATGTGCTCCTTCACATCATATTAAAAAAAAAAAATTAAAAAAAGACTCAAACCTGGATACTGACATATCTTTCATTCCCAGTCAGTCGTAATGAAATATAATCTTGATAAAGATGATATTTTAAAATCACAGAATATGGCATTTAAAAAATGAATAGTATTGTTTGATTTAAAATGCAGTAGCACTGCCTCAAGCAAAAGTAAATCTACTTCCAACCACAAGTATAAAGGAAAAAATATTAGTTTATGTAAACAATACTCATTAATGAATTTCTTCTTAATAGCAGCATTCCAAGGAGTTTAAACTATTTGCTAAAGAATAATAAACTGGTGAATGGTATCTGGTATCTGGCCTTCCTCATGAGTTGTACTAAGTACATTAAAAAGCAATAAATAGACTCTAGAAACTTTGGAAAAAAAACCCCAAGCATTGTCAGGTAACTAGTAACTAGTAATTAAACCAGTTTTCAGTCTTGTTAAAAATCTTAATGATTTTCCACTCTGAAATGATATTACTTTATCATTGGTAATAAAAATTCTTAAAAAATAAATACTAAAACTCTTGATAGAAACTGAAGTAAAGGAAGATTAATTTTGATCCAAAATGGGGAAGAGAAAGAAAGAAAGAAAACTGGCTGGTCTTCTCTATCTGCACGGACCATGTAAGCCCATGAAGGGCAGAAAACAGGTAAGAACAAATATTTTTCACCTTTCCCTTCCACTTTTCTTTCCTATCTGATCCAGAGGTTCATACTTCATGCTCTTCTGAGGCTAATAAAATTTCAATTTCTGGGTACTTCTAACGAATTTAACATGGCATCATCACACCAGAACTCCAATATTTTCTGCTGTGGTGTGCATTTTTCCCAGGAATGATTCTCAAGGTTAGGTCAAAACCACAAGATTTCATCAAGTTCTCTCAGCAGAAATGTCAGCATATTATTACTGACCAAGAAAATTTATAGCAAAATAAATATCTCAAGGGTAATTTCTTGTTCTATTAACCAAGAGAATATTATTACCAACAAGAAGGCTGATGTGATAGAATACAGTTATGGAATTACAAAATGAATGATACAAAGTCTCCAGAAAGATTTTTTTTAAAAGTGACTCAACTATTGGTGTTCTTGATATTCCAGAGAAAACTCCAGAGCACCATCTGATATGCCAACATGTTTAAAAATAATTTTTTGTATGTTTTATATTATTATTTACAACTAGAAGCCAATTAGTATTGAATACAATGAGGAACAAATTCCCATCTTCCTGGCAAAACAGAATTATTACTTTTCTATATTCCTTTCTAGGAAGCATATCACAATAAAAAAGGGAAAAATCTACCCTCACGTTTAAAGCATTCTGCAACAAACTGTGAACAGCTCAATGTCTCCTAAAAAAGAAAAATAAATATTTTATGATAGAACTCAAATAATATGTAAGTTTATATTACTTCTGTATACATGCAAATCATGCAGAAAAACAAATTATTATTGTTATATGTATATTACAGGCTTATCACAAAGCATTTCTGCACTGTTTTGTGGACCCCATTAATAGACACAAAAATAAGTGTTCCTTTGATCATATTACTTGTCATCCATCTGTTTAACCGAGACCTTTGCAACAACAGCTTAAACATGACAACCCCATTTCTCAGATGCTTCTACAAAGTCTTCAGTAAATGAGCAACACAGAAAGGAATTATTGTTCAAAATCTTAAGGCCAGATTTTATGCTTTAAATAAGTGGAAAAGTTTAAGTTGGAAGGCACATCTGAAGGCCTGCTTAAAGCAGCTTCAAAGTGTTATCAGGTTGCTTAAGGCCTTGCTCTGGCAAGTTTATTCAATCTCTAGGGATGGACATTCCACATTCTCTCTGGGCAACCTGTTCCAGTGCATGAGCTAATTGCTACTTTGCCTCATACTTTAAAGAATTTCCAGTAATTTTCCTTTATTTATAACTGTGTATTTTACTATTTTCTAGCACTACTGAAGAAAGAAATCTAAAAATATGCTGATAAAAGTGATTGTGATAACATAGATAAGTGTGAAAAACTTAAGTATAAAATATACATCAGAAAACCTGGGTTTATCAACTTAATTTCAACACGCTGTTATTGCGGTGTCCTATGCTGATCTTTACCATGCCAGTTACTTGTTGCAAATGTCAGATATTGCAGTGCATAGAATTTAGGTAATTTATTAGTTTGGCAGACACCGGAAAGAAATACAGTAAATGGACAGTTGACTATTTACAAAGATAAAAAGAGTTTCCAATCTTTATGTGTTTGAGAGTGTCTCTGATAACCAAAGTTTAGCAGGATGATACAATTTCTCTGATGGTGACCTAGTAACATGTATAAGTCTGCTGTGAGGGAGTGCTCACAAGAGCAGCACGCAAGGTCAGCATGCAACTTGAAACGTTCCTTCTATAGCCACGTGTCCAGTATGCTTTATACTCTGTGTCCTCTTAGAACCTGCTTTCCTTCAGTGCATTCTCCTGCTCAGTTCAGAAAACATAAGGGCACTGAGGAAATGAGATTGTGTTATAAGTCCCTACAAAAGGGGCAGTGCAGAAAGCAGGAAGCTGACAATGATGCACATTACATTGGGAAGCACAGCAGGTCTCTCATCTCCTGCAGAGTAAAGCATCTTTAAAAGGAAGAAGATGTACAAATTTACTGGTTGCTACAGAGAAGGGTAAGAAAATGGCCTCATCTCCTTCCCTTGGAAGACCCCGGTATAAAAAAGTTCAGTAGCCCTTAAAATTAAAGGCAGGCATTTAAAATACTGTCCTTTGTGTTCTGAAAGTGAGACAATATCTAAAGTTCTTATTTCTTCTGAGTTGTCAGAAACTAATCACCTCTTTCCAAATTTTCTTCATGAAATGAGTTCCTCTTTTGCAGTTGGTTTCATTTTATTTTGAAATGGTAGGTTCTTCAATGAACTAAAGTGTGTACAACAAGGTAAACAAATGCTAATCTTTATCAGAATAGCAAAGCACCTAGCCTAATAACTAACCACAAATACTTCTGAATAAGTCATAACAAATGCTGAAATTACCCAGCTACCCAGCATATGCTCCTGTATTCTACTCTTTTCAATTATTCCAGATGATATCCTTAACACCATCAAATGCTGAAAGACACCGCCTTCCCCAGATAGGAGATATCCTCTAAACAGGAAATGTTTGTAGTATTAATTTGGGTTTGTTTGAGTTTTTAAAGTTTTCCAGCAATAGTGATGCCTTGTCTAGTACTGCCAGCCATGGGATCCCTATATACACGGAACTGTTTTTCTGCGGTGTCAGAATGAGACAAAGTGACAGTTAAAATGTGAAGGGATGCTCAGGTCATGAGTCTTCACATGTTGCAGTGTGATCAATGGTACATGACAATGTGCTTGATTTAAACAAAACCCAAACCCACAGTCTCTAGAAACCTGGTTTTGTATTCTTATGGCTCCTAGGTTTTGTTGTTGGTTTTTTGTTTTGGGTTTATTTTTTTGTTGTTGTTGTAGGTTTTTTTTTTTTTATCTAAATTAATTTGTGATTTAGGAAATCACCTGATTTTAAAAGTCTTTGCTGTTTTCAAAGCCATCTCTCACACTTACCCTTCTAACTCTCTCTCACCTTCCTGTCATACCATACACATAGTTTTTACAAACTCGCCTTCATTTATGTATCTTCTAACAGCTTCTGAATTGATTAGTAATATTAATTGACTGCCAGAATCTGCATGAATAGTCTCATTCTTTCTCCCTGCCTCTTTTTAACAGTTCAATGTTCTTTTTACTTTGTTTTACACTGATTTAAAATAGCTTTTAGTACAATCCTTTGGCAATAACTCTTTCACATTTAGTCAAGGGTCAACAAACGTTGGCACAGAACTGCTTTCAAACCAGAAAGGGCTTACCAGGCTAGAGGAATGGCTGTGTTGCTGGATCTCCCGCTTCTCTGTCCAATTTCCATGACTGTATTATTGCAAACTGGATTCTGTTCCTTCTGCCTGCCCTCCTTCACACCTAAAATAAAAGAAGAGCATACATCTTCGTTTTCTAGTGATGGTAGCAGGATTGTTGTTTCTCTGTGTATTAAATACTTAGATACTTTGGCTTTCTTTAGTCAGCAAATTAAAATTAATTCCTTTAAACCTAGTAGATACATAAGATATACCTTGATTTTTCTTACTATAAATCTGTCAGGTGCAGACTTATCCAAAAGGTGAGTGACTAAGAAGCTTTTGCTTTCTTCCCTTCTCCATACAGTATTACTTAGCACAAATAAAAAGACAAGTGACCACACTGTAGGTCTGGAAGCTGAAATACTGTGCTTCACTGCCTCTAACCTCCCCAATTACTGCTGAATTTTCAGTCAAAAACCATGACTGATTTTATAACTCAAATACCATTTTATGTTCTTTAGTTGTTATTTAACAGTGGTTATTTATTCTTTGCTACTTGAGAGCCATTTTTCAGTAAAATCAAATGAGCAAACTGAATATATTGCAGGTAATCCAGTGTAAAAAATCACAGCATTAATTTAATGAGAACTCTGTTATCCGTTTGGCAAATGAGACAGTGGAGTGGCACTGACATATGTAGAGCAGGGACCAGTCAGAGATGAAAATACATTGATTCATGAGTGGCAAAGAGCAGCTTAATGTGACTTGCTGATAAAACTGTCACTGATCTTGCTCTCTATCTGGCATTCCAAGAGAAAATGATGGGAAAGCCATTCTGTGCCATTAATGACCACTGAGTAAAATGTGCCAATGAGAGCTAATAATACACCTGCATGACACAGACCATTAAGCAGCCAGCTACAACAGTCTCAAATAACACAAACAAATGAAAATGACATTTATGGTCAAACCCTTGTGTTATTAAGCTGTTAAATGCTTTTCAGAATAATTAATATGACCTGGAACTGATCATTCAAAATTTTAAACAACTGGCTTGTCTGCTTTCTCCTAGTTAATAACTATTTAAACCACCACTGACAAAATGTGAAACAGTAACAAGCAGAACTATGCAGAAGGAAATGCTTGCGGATGAAATTCAGAGAGGCTAGCAACCCGCAGAATTTAACAGAAAGGACTTCTACCACCGTGAAAAGCCACTGCCATAATACTCTCCCAGGTATGTACATAAAATATGTTTTGAGGTTAAAAGCACCAAAAGTATAAGAATGAGAAATAAATGCAGCATCCTATTTATCATTTCTTTTCCCACTGCACTGGAAACATCTGTGAATATTTTGTGATCTACTGATAGAGATTTTTGGTTTTTCTAAATAACAAATCTGACACAGTTGTCCCCTCTGCACACATGGAGCTGATGCAAGATCTATCTGAAAAGATTTGGAGATACCATTCCTGTGGTACAATCATCTTTCCTATGCCTATATGAGGAATTGTATTACATTCAGCCTTGATCACAGGAAGGAAAAAGACAAAAGACTCCTGAGCAATTCCTCCAAGGCATGTGATACCTACTTACATATGCAAAACCAAGAGAGCTGTTTGCATTGGATGTATTACGTCTTCACGTATTATGTTTTTTAAAACCTCTCAGATGGAGGGTGTTGACAGGACCACAGACAGACAGCAGCCCCCTGTGAGGATACAGTCCTCCCCTCTGTGTATGTCCTGAAAGCTGCACTGCCTTGGGCCCATGCAAAGGAGGACACTGTGCTTGCTCCTCTATAAAGTGTAACATTATCAGCTCCTGCTAGTCTCATTTCAGGGCTGGGAAAATCAGGTCAGTTACCTTGGCTAAATTTCAGAATCAAGACACTTGGAGATAAGCACCCAGCGAAAGCAAAGTGACACACACACAGCTGACACCAACAAAATGATGCACACCTAAAAATTCTTGAATGCTGAGACAGGGGGCAGGGGCTGGGACACAAATGTTTCTTAGGAAGTGAGACTAAAGTCAATACTTTAAAAAACAAGGGCAACCCCCTAATTAAAATAAATTATAATCTCTCAGAAGTCTTAAAAATCACTGCAATTATGTTTAATCTCACCCCATAATATATTTAAGGTGCCTTTTTGCATAACTCTGCTCATACTGATTAATATTAAAAATCTTATCGCAGCAGACAAGACTGATAAACTAAATGTACGGGTAAATAAATGCACAATTTAAATAGTTCCAGTACTGGAATTTAGTGTCATATTTTTCAAACATCATTTTAAACCCAACTATTCTTAGTAATTTTTGTTGTGAGAATAATGATAAAATGTTTTTATTAGGAAATCTTAGATTTTATTTAATGCCAAATCAGTTCAGATGTGGAAATGCAATCTTATTTCTTTAAGCAGACCGATAAATTTATAAGCCTTTGAAAATGCACTTTACTGTATAACTTTTCATTAGGAAAAAAAAACCCAGCAAATAACCACCAAAACCCGTTAAAATCAGAACTATAGAAATTTAAACATTCATTTCCAAATAACAAAAGTAGTCTTTTCATTTACTTAATCTAGGTTAGTAAGGGTCTTGACTCTATTTTGTGTTATAATGGTGTAAATTCAGTGTAACTCTATTCACTTCAAAGAAACTGTACTAGAATAAAGCAAGAGATAATAAAAATAAATAAATAAAGCAGAGGACAAAGTTTATGCACATTCCTTAAAATTAGAAGAGAAAATTCAGATCTCTTTTACTGTGCAGATTCCTACACAACGTAACCTACTATCTTCCCACTTTTCCCATTTCCAAGTCTATTAAAATAATCTGTTAAGTGAGAGGTGCTTTAAATGACTCTCTTGTTCTCATCTTCCATTGCAATGTCATCTACTTAACTTGGTTTAGTTCAAGTGCATCTTTATCATTCTATTCAAATCCAGCCACCTTGCTTTTTTCCCTTGGCTTGCTTCTTTTTTTTGCTTTTGTCAGTCTGGTTGTAGATTCTCTTGGGTAAAGAGCAGCTGTTAATATGCACAGCATCTCCCTCTGTAATCAGTAGTTCTGAAAGGCTGTTACTAATTTTCTCGAAGGACTACTACAAATCATGAATAAGTAGAAAGCCTACACCGTTTCAGGAAAGCTCTGCACCCTGGATATTAGATTACATCCTTTTTATTTTCCACTCTGTGCATCAGTTCGTACACTAGTGACAAAATAAAACCTTGGTCATGTATATACAATTTAACCCAAAATGATGTTCAGCTGTCTTCCTATTTGATTCAAATGGGTCCTTTTTCCTTAATGTTGTGTGCAAATCACTGCATTCTGTGACAAAAAGTGAAATTATCTTGCTTATCTACTTGTTCCCTTCAGGGACACATTTCATTAAAAGCCTTTCTGGTGAAGTATACTCTTTCACAATCCCTCCAAAGAGATGTAAAAATGATCTGATACTGTAGCTTTTGCACTGTCTCAAAAAATCAGTACCAGGATTATTGATATTATTGAAAACAATGCAACATAGAAGCAAATCCCTTTATTGTGCCAAGTATTTTATGAATTATTAATTAGTCCAATACACTTTTGCCTGCAATGGAAACATTAAACAAGACAAAAGTACTTTGAAAGGTGAAACTTCAAGTGGTCTTGCCTGGCAAGCCTACAGCTGCATTCATATTTACAATAAAATCTCTCTATTAGTTAAGTTTTATCTGAATCATTATATTAAAGTGTATAAATAACTGTAGATCTATGGGGGTTCAAAAACGTGAATGCGTAACAGCAATACATCAGCCAGTGAGAGGATTCAAATAGAAAAAGGAAGAAGACGATAGACACATTTGGATGAAGCACAGCTGCAGTGTCTAAAAATATCTCTGCACAATGTTGTTAATGGCTTACTGCATTGATGTATTCAATTTGTGATGTCTAATGAAATATAGCACTCATCTCAATATTTTATCATAAGCTTGTATTGGTTAAAAGCATTTGTCTAAATGCCTAATATTGATGATGGTACTCCTGTGTTGTATTTCACTTCACAGATTTGCAAAGATAATGGCACAGATAAATTCTAGGTATTTCAGACTTTGGAAAGCACACTTTGAAAGGCAAAAGACAGATTAGTAACAGAAAAGGCCAAGAGGGTAACTCAGTTTCTAATAGAAATAGTGCAAGTAGCAAATAATTGTGCCATAATTAAAGAAAATAAAACATGTCATCGTACTTCTAGTGGAAAAAGCTGGAAAGCAATCACATCTGGCATTAATAGTTCCAGTGCTCTGTGCAGTATAAATCTAACAAACTAGAAACAAAGGCTATACTTTTAGAAAGAAAACATTTAGGTGTTCACACTGAGACTTTGCAAGTCTTTTTCTTGCCTCAATGTCCTCATCAGTTTTTAAAATTTATATAAAGCTTGAACAGTCTTATAAAAAATGCATTTATAAGCAGTTCAGTGTTCACTAGATTGCATTTGTTTATAATAAGGTCCATACATTATGTTTTTATAACACAGAGAAAAATCACTATCTCTGTTCTTGGTGGCAATGAATAAAAAGTACCGTAAAAACAGAACATATTTGGTGCAGTTAATAACCTGCCATCGTCACTGGACTGTTGACCCAATAAAAATATCTTTTAAAAACTGTCAGCAAAACAAACTGTTGTTTGCCCAGCTGTATTATGGTTTCACTGGAATTCCAAAAACAATTCAATTAGCAAATGCATCAAGAAGGCCAAGACCAAAATCACATTTACCTAAATCTGAAAACATTGTCAAGCACAGGTTCATCTCATAGCCTGGTTCTTGGTTTATCTGTTCTGTATAAAATACGTCTCGAGACTTTCACTCAGGTTTAATTTGGACAAAACTTCAATTAGCATTAGTGAAATGTGCATGATTCAGAAATTCTAGATTAGCCCAGCATGTGGACCCCATAAGATCATAAAAAAGTAAACAATTCAGAGAAACCATTGGGGAGACCATATTTATGAATTAGAGATTAAGCTTTACAAATAGTAGCAACAACTAAATGCTACAGAAATGCAAGGTTTCAATGACTTCACATAAAGTTGTTTTACACTCATGTGGACTATGCTGCCTTTAAAATATTTCTAAAAGTCTCAGAGCACAAAAGTGTCTGAGGGCAATGCGATCACAGTGTGCTGGTCTTTGGTATTAGTATTTCTGAAACTAGTTTACTAGTTGCATTAGAACTGACTCGGTTTGCTTTAAGGACTATTAGTAGCTGAACAGCTGAAGAACTCTACCTTAAGCCTTTGGCCTTCTATCAGCTTTGGCATGAAAAAGCATAATAAAACTGGATATATATAGAATATATAAATAATTCACTGTCTGTATCACATAGCCCTGACTGTATTATATGGGTACCCATAACTGCATCAAAATGAGTTTTTACATATATTTATAAGAACTACCAGTAGTATCTTACCCAGTGAAACAGTCTATTTCTAATTCTCCAGCTACTCCAGAAATGACTGAAGGAAAACACCCCACTCATTCATTAAATCTCTGGTGTTCCCCACTTTCAGTTACCTTATAGAACCACACTGAGAGAAACGTTTTAGGACACTTAGGTGCAGAGCTGCTGTAACAGAGTAAACTGGCACAGCGTTGCCTTCAAGAACAACACAGCACCACAGACTCAAGTACAAAGGAAATATGACCTTGAAATTCAAGTTTCTGTACAAAAATAGAGTCACTTAGGATTCAGGGCTGAGCTTTGGTCACAAACCTCCACTGTAATCCTAAAGCAATTGATTAAGTTCCAAATTTTGCCACTGACCCATCAAAATGTTACCTCACCCTTGTATAACTACTTGAGCCCTAAATAAAAGATTTCTACAGAAGAAAATGCAGAAAAGAGCAAAATTGTCCCTAACTCATGTGGGGATAGAACCATTACCTGAATGCCAGACTTGTCCGGCTGGCCCATTTAGATATTAGTAGGATAATCTATTACTGCATGTATGTGCGGTACTCAATGAAACTAAGTGCCAATCTCTATGTAGAGGCTGCATGTACTCCTGTAATAGATATAGAAAATGAAGGGTTCGGGGGAAAGAAATGTTAAATATAGAAGATACAAAATAAAAACCTACACCACCAATTCTTAATCACCCTGCATAAACAAAATACTACTATTTCTAATCAACTCTACTGCCCAGACTAAGAACAGAATATTTAATTTGGAACTAGCATCTACCAACAATTATATTAAGCAGTTTGCACAGGAAAATGTATTTGTTAACAAAGACAGTAACATTACTTGTAAAGTGTTGGGTCCAAACTAATTTTCCTAAAGCCCTCATGATTATTGTTTCCTGGAAACATTTAGGCTTCTCTTTGACTGCAGTAGGAGAAGAGAACTCAAAATCTTTCACCTTCCAGTGCAATTTTTTACTTAAACAAAATAAAAATGTCTCCTTCCTAAGGAAGAGAGATATTCACTGGTACTTACAACCATGTTTGCTTTTCTAAATAATCCCCAAATATACAGCATTGCTTTTAGTTTGTAAAATTAAAAGTCAGGTACAGGGCAATATTTTCCAGACATATGGTACAGCCCTTGAAGGTTCTGTTCCCATTAGATGGTAACACACACACATGCGTCACGAGATGCAGTAAATCTCAACAAGTCAGTCAACAGGCTCCGCTTTGTTCACAAGTAAGCCAGTATGAAGGACACCATTACCTGAAAAAGCCCAGCTGTGCTATAATTTGAAGAAATACTTTGTTACAAATCTTATCCTGACTCATAGGCTGTCAACAAGCTTGAGAGCAGGTATCACTGGGTACCTCCATGCATTAAAGCACAACCTACTTTCTCATCTTTCCTAACTGTCTTAAAGTGCCCTGAAGTTGTCCAGCAGAGCGCTCAGTTAGGTCATCTGTTTCGGTTCTGTAACTCCAGTGATGCCATAGTGCTGGCTACCCACAGTCCTATGCCTGCTTTCCTTTTAAACCCCATCTCATCTGTAGGCTTGGTTTCCAGCCCCCCAGTTTAAAGCTCTCATTACTCAAGTTCTCTTTTGCTGCTGCTGAAAATTCATGGTAGATTTTTATTTCCTTGGCATATGAAAGTGAAGTGTTCCCAAAGTAATAATCCCCTCTATATGTTGCTCCAAGCTGGTGAAGCAGTGGTTGCTGTTATCCAAAGGACAGCAATGAAAACATGCAGCCCTGGCTTAGTGTATTATTTTTCTGCCTGCACTTGCAATGTGCCCAGAATCCTTGTTTTCCTTAGTTCCGTGTCAGTAGCTTTGTTTAAAGTACAAACTTGACAGTTTATTTTCTTTAAGGAATTTTACTTCAGGATTTCTACTAAATTTGGAGTCTGTATAATTCATTTACAGATAAAATTCAATATTATTACCTTCATGTTAATATTTTATTTTGATATTGCAGCATTCAAGCATGTAACATTTAATTTGCACCTGATATGCTCAGCCAGGCTGGAAAGGTTATCAGTAAGGACACCTCCCCCTGCCCCAAGTCATTTTTCTCACGGGGAGTTCTAAAACCTGCAGTCTGAAATCAAAAAAGGGACAAGAAGTAAAAATACTTCCCTTGGCTGAAAAGGACATCATGTTTTAAACACTAATTTCTGACATACTTAGTTCCCAAGAAACCCATACTGGAGAACTGAACCACTTGCATAAAATGGTACCCTATAAGAACGGCATTACTTAGCCCAAGTTGAACATAGAAGTAAACTTATTTCTTCCCTTATGCACCAAACATGGGAAAATCACCGCTTAATCTTTGGCATTTGCTCTTTATCTTGTAAATCATGCCTCAGCAGGGAGATTTGCTGCTTGCCCCCATAAATGTAACTTTCGAACAGAATGAGCTCCCGTTCTCTCCTCCCTATAAAACTGGAATAAAATAACTACAAAAATACTGAATTTTTATCTTTACAAAAATCCTGAAAGAAATTGATCACTTAAAATACAATTAAAAACCAATAATTTTGAGCATTCTGTCTCTGAAGTACCTGATAAAGTTTTTTCCTTTACATTTCTCATGGAGTAGTTTTCAGAACTAAATCAAACCTTTCCAAACTAATTCATTTGCTCTGTTCTCTTGTATTAAAGAAAAATTCTGTATACCCCAATCGTTAGCTGAACACTACGTAGCTATTACACATTTTGCATGCATGTGTACTCTGTAGATCAACATGTATCTTACGCTTAGCAACGACTGCTATTCCAAATCCATAACTGTGTGCTGCTGCTCAGGGCAGCCTGTGGTCTGTTTTCTCACTGATGTGCCTTTGCACACACCTTACAGGTCTCAGACATTAGGGATTGCTGTCACTAGAAAAAAAAAACAATCTTGCAACTAGTGTGGAAGAGTCCTGTAACAGCAGGCATCAGCAGGCAGAGTTATGTGCACACATATTTTCAAATAACTCAGCTAAATGATGTTAATGGAGTTTAAAACATTCCCAGCTGCTTCTGTGTAGGTGTGGCAACATTTGTTGTTTCAAAACCTGCATTCAACCTTTTTTGCTGTTGCTTTTTTAATCAGGCACCCAACTTTCAACAGACATAGGCCAAAACATTACAGCCAAAATCCCAATTAATTTTAAGATTTCAGCTTACCAACAATGCCACAACACATAACATTGTTGCCTTGATTGTTATTATTTTTTCCTAGTGGAAGAATCTAGAATTTTTTAAAAGGACAGCTGAGGAGGCAGGCTGTCTCAGAAAGGAAGCTACTGAGCTGCAGTGACTATAAAAGAGGGGAAACAAAGAAACATACTCCTTTGCAGAAAAAAATAATAATAAAAATAGGCAGTTAATTTTTATATGGTAGCCTATTAAAAATTAATCAGAGCTAATTCTAGGTCTATATTAAGACACAGATTTTCAGTTGTGTTCAGAGCATGTTTGCCCTTTTTCTTCAAAAAACATTAATTAGTGATCAAGATAAAATTTATTAACCTGTTGAATAAAAACCTGTCTGAGAGCCATACATTAACCAGTTTAGCTTGAGTCAGCTGCACTTCATGTTACTCTAAATAAAGTTCTAGGTTAAACTGGAAATTATCTCCTGATCATGTTTGTTATCCATGAAACAGAGAGTGGTCTGGATTGACAATACTGGCAGGTTTCAGTACAGTGACAGCATCACTGCCACTGTAGGAGGTACTCTGAAAGCTACATTCTCTCTGACCTAGATTCTAAGGCCAGTCAAGATGATCAGTCAAGGAGGAGTGCAGCAACCCATCTATAAGGAGTGCTGCTGCTGGGACCAAACTATACCTAAACTGCACTGGAATATTTATACTTCCCACATTTATTTCCCATGCTTTAAACTCTTGGACTACATTAGAAACCTGGAATAGATCATTCCAGTTCATCTTAAAAGAGCCTCTTCTCTCATGCAGTACCATGGCAGTCTTCAAGTGTCCAAGACAGCATTCCAAAAAATCAATGCAAAGGACTGCATGTCTTTGAAAACTCGCTTCTAAAATTTAATGTGTTATAAAATTTCTTTCAAAAAAGTTTGACCTTCCAGTGTAAACGATTTAGGATGTTCTAGGTAGGCTTTCTAGCAAGTATTACAAAGCAAGTTTGTACCCCAAAATAATTTTCACTTATTCTCCCTTTGGTATCGTTAGAGTCATCTCTTAATTCTCTTAAATGTAGAGAAAATGTAGTTGCTAACATGGATGCATCAGTTATGCTGTCTGAAGATAGAAAACCTATGTGTTATTATAGTGTCAGAAATAATTCAGTTACAAAGCAGTCATACAGGAGAGAATGCTCTTAACAGAATTGCTTCAGTTTTACAAAAAACAGCAGAGAAAGCTCATTGCAACTTTTCTTAAGCTCCACAATAAAACCATCTGAATACACATTTAGGATCATTTTCTTCTGGATCTGAACCATTAGGGGCTCTACCTATCATTTATACCACTAGATGCCTGTTATTATAGCAAATGCCTTAATATGAAGAGCTATAAGGGATTTTTAAAATTATTATCTTCTTGAATTACTTTGGAAGAATTTTTAGGCACTAACTGCCTAAAGCAAAGAATCAGGTAATTTTATTACCATCTCTAAGTCATTTTTTTTTATGTTATCTTTCTCTTAGTACCTAAGAATTAAAGAAGTAGCAGAGCTAGGTAGAAATCCAGTGATAGGTGAGCTGTTGTAAGGAGGTTCTAAGCACTCTAACATGACACTGATGTTTAGGGTGGAACACCCCTACTATTGTCTTCAATAACTCTTATTCTCACAGTCACTTTGATAATGAAAGACTAGCTATGCTGCCAGTAGCTTTTGGTCCTGGTTGAGCACAATTCAGAAGTTCCTATAAAAAGCATTTTGAGAGTATTGGTGGTTTGGAAGAGGAGTTATCTGCAGCAACACTATGTATCATCCATTGTCTGCCTATCAGTTTCATTACAATAATCCTTCAAAAGATCTTGTTTTGCAGTGTGAGGGGCAGGCAGAAGGTAAAGTTCCAGTAAAGTCAGTAGAGCTTTGAAACGCCCATGACTGTAATGACAGCCAGATCCTTGTGAGGTCCTAGAACCGTCATATATTAAGCCATGCAGTAAAAATATGGACTTGTTTTTTTATCAGAATATTTTATGGAGTTAAACACAAAGACTCCAAGTCCCTACTGTTCATACTATGCTGAATTGTTACAACCAGGCATAAGGAAAATATATTAGAACATGTCAGAAAAAACAAGCCAACTTGCAGAAAAGAAATAAGATGCATGAAAAATTAATTTCCAAAGAATCTGTACCTTTTAAAAACTGACACGAATTTACAGCATTGCATAAGCAGAATTAAAAGACAACACAAACTCCAAACATGACCAAATACATGAATTAATATGGCAGAAGACAAAATAACATCATACTACTGATGAGAGATTAATGCTATGCAAAGACAGAGCCTATCTAATCTTTATTACTAGTGACAGCTCTCAGTTACAACCATAAAAATCCACTGAGCTCCATAGCTCTGTTCCTCTACGTACACATGGACTGAACCAGTCTGCTAGAAGAAAAGCTCAAGAATTCAAAATGTTCACAAGCCACGCTGCTATCCAGCATCTTTTGTATGCAACAAGTACTAAGATGCAATGTCATCAAAATCTACCTCTTATTTCATGTATGAAGAACACTATCGACTTTAATTTGCTAGTTCCATGGATTTTTCTATGGAATTCAATGACAATTGCTTTAATATGACCTACTGTGGCTGGAGTCTTCTATGTAATAAACCAAACAATTGCTAATAAGCGATCACACACTAGAAAAACCTGTCTATCTGCTCTAGTGACCCAAATTGTAACAAAAAATTCACTATACAATCAAGAGCTAAGAGTGAGATTGGACTCCTAGGTCTTGAGGAGCAAGGAAGATACTACATTTTCCAACAACTCTAAAAATATTTTTAAGCACTGGTTTTAAATTTTGAAGGTAAATTCTAAATAGAAAAAGGATATTAAAACATTTTTAAAATAATAAAAATCAATCAGTTGTCTTTGTAGTTGTTTGATATCCCCCTAATCAGACAGTTACATTAAATAATGTGATCAATTTACATGTAATTTAATGTAATATTTTATGTAATTGAATATAATGAAACATATTAGAGCTTAGGTGAATAGTGACAAATCATAATTTTACTTACAAGTACAGTAATTACTCTTATTTCTAAAACAAGAAGTAGCTCATTTGAGGGTGGTTGCAAATATAAAGCCAAAACACAGAAAGCAGAAATTCAGCCTTGGATACTCACTTCTTAAACATAGGTATAACATTTGAGGACTGATTTTCACTCAGCTCTCTACTGTTTTCAAGGAGATTATCATTCAGCAAAAACACTGAACTACTTTACGGTCACACTTTTTACTAAGAGAAAGCTCAGTAAAAGAACCATATATGTTTTTTGAAATGGGTAGGAACCAAGGTCATCTTGATCGCAGATGGTAGAAGTTAACTTAACTAGCAAATTCCCTTTCCAGTGTGCATCTTTTTAAAGTACGAGCAAATCATGATGAGCTGATAAAACCTTTAAATCTGAGGAACCTTCTTAACTTAGATTAAAACCTCACTTTGAAATAACGGGAAAACAATCTCTTCTCACTTACCCATCTTCTTTTACTGCAAAAGTACATTCATGTACTTAAACAAGCAACGGATTTTGCATATGTGCTTCGATTTTAACTGTGACAAATCAGAACAACTTCCCCACTGGGGCAAGAGCTATGGAATTTAAGTTGCAAGTGAGACAAAGGATGAAATGCTTGTCCTTTTGTTATGGTTGTGTAACTGGATGTCAGAGCTGTGCCCACATGTACACCCAGTGCACTTAATTCCCTGGATGGTCCAGCGACTCCCCAGCTAGTCATCTACACTGTTAAGAGCAGAATAGCTGGAGACAAGACTGAACTCCTAGCTGCCCTCAAGACAAAGTGCTACCCTATGCAAAAAAAAGATTCAACAACTTTCTTTAAACAAATACTCTGCCCATGAGCATCTAACATGATCCAGAAGGACAAATTGAATGATTCTCATCCTTGAGCTTCTGCAGCAAAGGAAAAGAGAGCAAAACATCCTTTTCGAGGTGATACTGAAAAGGACTGCCAAGTCCTTTAATATCATTGTTCTCCAGGAAACACAATACATCTCTGAAGAAGGGCCATGAAGGGTTCGCATGCCCAAACCTGAATTTTTACAACTATACCAGTTGTTAATAAAAGATAATGCCTGAATCAACAATTCTTGTCATGCCTACCACCCTTAGAGTTCCAGAGTTATACTAAAGGACCATTAAAAACTCTTTTCATAGTAGATCTAAAGATCTGGAAAAAAAGTTCAGTGTTATTGAAGTAGGGATGTGAAACCATTGTCTAGATAGGTTTCCTTCTCTCAATTTAGAATGGCAGTTCAATACAGTAGAACCAGCTCTTGTACTGATAAAAATAACTTCCAAAAGTGTGTGACTGAAAAAAACTAAAAGACTCAAAAATTTAAATTAAAGTGTGGGGGTTTAGTTTTTGTTTTAAATGCACATACATTAAAAGCTTTACTCCTTTTGTTATTATTTAGGGTCATTGAACAGTTGGAATCTTGCTTTAACATTTTACCTTAAATATGCAGGTCCTAAGCAACCTTTTCTCACATATAATATAAGTAAACGGTATACCAAGTGTATCAGACAGGAAAAGAAGTTCATAAGCCATTATTAATAATCATTAGTGATTCCTATAAAGAAGGAAAATCTGCAGCTTTTTTTTTTTTTTTTTTTACATTAATTTTTAGCTCCCACTTGAAACTTCTGACTTTGAAACTCAACTGTTTTTTTCCTGTCAGGAGCACAGATTAACAATTTCACTATACAGAAATTATGTTATGTTGATTTAATTAAGACTGCAGGATGATGAAGAATTAGTATGAGAAATTGCGAAAACAAGCAAGCAAAAAAAAACCCCCAAAACCTACACTGGTATCTCAAGACAGAGTCTTAATATTCCAAAAATTTTTCTCTTATTTCATATAGATTACTGACCCAATATTTCATAAGCACGATTAAATTAATATATGAAAACAATCTAAAGCAATGACACAAAAAAAAGAATGCTAGTTCATATTTCTTCCAAAATTCCTCTTATCAAGTCAAGACCCTATCATTTTTGCATGAACCAGTTTTGGACCTCCCGAAGGCCATGTCACCCATCATGCAACTCTGTTATCCATTTAATGAAAACTGTGCAATTACTTTCAAGCATAATGTGAAGACTATATTTTACTTAAGCTAGTAATGAAGTGTGCAGGTGAAACTATTGGTTCTTTACAATATAACTTGGTTTAGTTGAAATCAGCTCATTGGATCCCTAGCTTGATATTAAGAATCTAACCCTAACCGAAGTTTGTGAGAAATCTATAATACATGTCTAAGAAAATGCAACTGAGTTTCTGAACTAGAGCTTTTATAATTTGGTATGACACTTTAAAGTCCATTTTGACTGCTGCTTCCATTATTTCAGGATTTCAATCTGCATTTAGAATCTGAAAGTGGAGAGAGATCTTCAAACCTAAACTTGAAGAGTAGACTAAATTCAAAGGAAGATTTGAATTCCAAGCACACCAAAGATTTTGTATGTTTCACTGCTTTTTTTTTTTTTTTTTTTAATGGCTGCAAGAAAATTCTGTTGAAAACAAAATAGTTGTCGACAACACGTGTCCTAAAGAACAGTGGCCAGAAATGTACTTTAATTCACCTCTTTACAGAAGGCTAGAATATGCTATACATTATTTGAGGAGACAACAAATGTTATAATAATGAGCTAAGGGAAAACCCCTATGAGTGGTATTTCTTTGAAACAAAAAATCCCAAACCAAAAACCAACCCCCACCATTCTTTTTCTCCTCTTCAGTTTACCGACAGATGTCAAATATGGTTAACCTTCACTGATTTTCATCCAAAAAAAAAAGTGAGTTTAAATAAAGGGCAAGTAAAAATATCCACTAGAGGGAATACAAGCATTAGCACACAGAGGTAACAAAGAGAAACAGTGACTGAAGAAATTGAAAAATCAGCATCTAACAACATCAAGGAATTTTAATATAAAACTTACAGAGCAAATTTATACAATTCAGGTTTAGAGATATGACTACACTTCGATTTTTACAAACCCATCTTTCCAATAGAAAGAAAAATACTCTTAATTGGCACTTAAAAAGCTCTGTTTGTACAGATCTTTAATAATCCTTCATAAGACACAAATGACATTTTTATGGAAGGGTAAGGGAGCATGTTTTTATGTAATTTTACATTTATGTAAGAGAACACAGTTTTTTAAATGAATTTCTAAAGTTACAATATTATACTATTATAAAAGTAAATTTAGCGTGCTGAACATTTGGAGAGAAAAACAATACTTTGGTTTCAGATTGTTAACAAGCCTTTTGCTCCAGTAACTCTTATTTGCAATTCCCACATGAATAAAAACAATAATATTTCCAAAAGTCTAATTGGAATACAGTTCCTGAAACTTGACTTATTGTCCTGTGCATCTTTTAGTCCTTTGATAAAACTCTAGAAAGAGCTTTTACAAATTGTTAATTCCTATTTAATGTGACCCTAAGAAATGTCACACTGAATTTACATTAATTTTTCTGGGCATGATATTACAGTGGTAGCATACCAACTGCCAATACTACTAGCACTGCAAGATTAAGTTCTTTCAAGATTATTTCAGTCAGAAAACACCATGCCTCTCTATAACCGTCATATTTGCCAGCATAATTTTCTTATCTTCCTCAGTGCCATAAAATCAGTCTCAGACTATTATTTCTTAGAAATATCCATCTTCTACGGTAACTACTTTTTTATGAAATTATCTGAATAATTTACAACATCTGATGCATATATCCTCTATAGTACAGATGCATTCTTTTTTGTCACTTGACTTTAGGGTAGGACAGAGATGTTAAAAGCTAAATCTGATTAAAAATGCCTATAAAACAAGGGATGAAATTTAGGTATGTAAATAAAATCTAGAACCCTGAATGTGGCGCTGAGGGACTCAGCAGACAGTGATGTAAAAATCTGGCAGAATTCACTTTCAACTGCACCTCAGATGCTGAGCTGCTTAAACTTTGTATTTTGTACGATAAGCAAATAAGGACATTGAAGCCAAGTGTCCCACCCTGGAAGTATGAAGCAGTATCTCTCTAACTTTGATCTGCATACCTACATTTCCTCTAAAACCAGGTACCTATTCCCTCCTCCTCTTTTAAAAGACTGAAGGAAGAACTATTTACCTTTTTCAGGTGACGGTACTAAGTCTAATAGTCATAACACCCGTACAGGAAATAGCACAAGGAATCATCTCTTCTGTTTTTCTGAGATACAAACCCAAGTATTTTCCTGTCATCCAGCATGGCTTGGGTGAGGGCTATTCAGTTTTCCAGCTCAACCTAAAACCCAGATGACAAGTCAATGTGAAATTGTATTCGTATACTGAAATGCATTCATTCTGACACACAGCGTTGGTTTGTTCTTGTAGTTTTGCTTGGGTGATTATAGAAAAATAGGACAAAATACATTTATGCCTTTTTCCACAGAATCTCTGCCACAGCAGGTGTGAAAAAATACCTATTGAATATCTCCTGCTTTAGCCACAAAACATATTGAATATTTTCTGCAGCTGAGTGGTCTGAAATGAACACACCCAAATGGAGCATGTTATAGTTAGCCCCTTAGTACTGTATCAGAGGTAAATCTGGTTGTAAGGGAGCTAGTTTTAGTTACTCACTGGCAACCAGGTTCTCACACTTAGGCTGCTAAACAGGACAATTTCTTTGTTCTTTTCAAATGTCCTTGCTAACACCATTGTCAACATTTCTCTCAAATCCAGCATAAGTGTTATTGGTGTAGCCATGTAAATATGACTTTTGCTGTTGCCAGTAGAAGGCCATAGTTTTTTTGTGTCCCGGAGAGCAGGGCCGCAGGAGCTGTCTGGGCTTGTACTGGCCAGAGCTGGATGAGGCTTACTGTCCTGTGGCCAGTGGTCTTGAGCCCATGGGCTCCTTAGCTCTGTGAGTGCCAGGGCTGGGGAAGCACCGGCACCTGGGGGTCAGCGGGTGACCACCCGCGACCTGGTGCCGGCTGAGGCTGGGGCACG
The DNA here is from genome assembly GCF_023634155.1 of Falco peregrinus. NCBI lineage: Eukaryota > Metazoa > Chordata > Aves > Falconiformes > Falconidae > Falco > Falco peregrinus. Next base: position 12,754,780 of record NC_073730.1, on the reverse strand, counting down.
AACATGAGCAACTTCCAGGCTGTGGCTGGGAACCACTGGGAAGGCAGAGTGATATGAAAATAGGTAAACACATGTAGCCAAGACCGCAGGGGAGCTCCACCCTCCCCAATGTACATTATACATTTCTAACAGAATACATCATTTTGGAGGTCTAGATTCTTGTATTGGGAAAGCAATGAAAGCAGCTTAGGAAATTTTTGGGTTGATTTTCCCATGCCTTCTGGGAAAAGAAAAAAGGAAAACGAGTGAGTTTCAGTTTAAATGTCTGGTCTGCATTCAGCCTCTATTTTCTATTCAAAGAACATGAAGTATAAGGAGGAGCAAAGGGAAGGTCTACAATATGCCTTTGCACTTCAGCTTGGTTTCCATTGAAAAGTTACTGGAGAGGAAAACTGAGACACTTAAATGCCCTGAGTTACCCAGAGACATCACTGTTGGGATATGCTATCCACTTCCTAACAACCAACTAGGGCAACTTCGAACTTCCAAGTAGCTTTTTTTAAAGACTTCTGCTACAAAACACCACACTGGCTTGAAAGACATGCTGTTCAAAATCAGAGGATTGATCAGAACTGCTGCCATCCTGACTTTGCAACAGTTTACCCTTTCAGAGCAAAGTGTGCCATGTGGACCTAGTGTCTCCTCATCATTGGATCAGAAGCTAAGACACATCTGACCTAGCAATTTCTGCATCTTTAAAATGTTATTAGTTTACCCTAATAAAACTAAGAATTATGGTATGTCTGGCATAGTAATGATACAAAGGTCATCTTTTTCATAAGATGTGAAAACCATATTTATTCCATATTCTGAACACAACAGCATTTGTGTCATTCTGCCATTATGGTAATGAGGTACCTATTACCCCTAAGTGCTGAAAAACTCTGGTAATACTGTAGAAAAAGACAACAAGGAATTTCCATCCAAATAATACTGTCTTACAAGGCTTTTGACAACTGCACTGTTGTGACTCTGAAAGACAGTTAATCATAAGTTGCTCTTACCCATAAAATATATCAATTGAATTTTGAAATGTGACATAATTCTAAATTTATGCTGCTTGTTTTGACACACGAATGATTTGTCACATTTCTATCTGGGAGCACCAGTTACCTTTAGGGGAGGTAGGAGAGAGGAGAGTAGTTTCTGTATTTTGATCCAGAGTGGCTCGGCTGGCAACTGCCCAGCCACCCTCCAGGTATTTCCTGAAGGAGCTGCCCTTTCAGTGAGCAGGGAGAAGGGCTGTAGCTCTCACTTGATGCATGAGAGCTGGTTACATAGTTGGCAATAGGCAACTGTGTTGCTACACCGAGTATTTAGGAATATGGAATTGTCACTCTAATGACTTATGTGTGATGTTATCTTTAAATTAATACATCCTAAATTCCTTGTGAACTTAAAATACAGTGTACTTCCATATGACTCAAAAGCCCTGTTCTGTTAATTAAGAGCTACAGACCTATATAATGTGTTAACTTAGGGCTGGACAATTAGCTTTACATTGTTATAGGAATGGAACTGTGTTAAATGAGCGAGAAGAGCACAGTATTTTGTGGTACATTGACACCCCAATCTATTTTCAGTTACTCTGGTGTAATTTGCTGTAAATTTATGATGGTGTTAATTAAGATCAGAATTTGGACTTTGAGGTTTAATCTACCTTGTTTTGTGTGCATGTCTCATTATAACCGAGCATAAACTGTTATTAAATTATTTCTATGGTACAGTACTGATTAAAATGCTTGGAGTTTAGTTACAGGCTTTTTTGATGTTGCATTCCTCTGAAAGTATTAAATGATGATTTTATATTTTATTCATGTTCACACTTGAGAAAAACTGTATGTCCAAAAAAAGAGAAAGAGCATTTAGAGAGGGGTAATTACTCACTGTAATTTAACTATGTTACTTGGTCTAATTTCCTTGAGCCTGATCCTATGCCTACTAATACAAACATTATTCTTGAAAGTAGAACTAACAAGATCTTTTCAATGTTTAAAAATGATACACAAACGTTTCACTTCCCCCCACCCAGAAACTAAAAATTAAATTGTATTGTAACTAACAAGTGAATTGAAGCTTAGATAAACAAAAAAGTTCTAACTACCTAAGATTTAGTGTTATAGAACTAATTCCATTATGTTAGAGTTTGAACTTGTGAAAGACAATATCTGGTTTTTAAAACCCCATTTTATTAGTGTAATTTTAGAAGCTTTCTCCTTTCACTAAGAAAAAGATCTTTCTGCTCTAGTATAAGTTCAAATACAGTTTCCAGCCATGGGTTGGGATTTTTATGGAAGTAGCTCATCTTCTGAAGGAAGCAGAGGCAAGGCACCTATCATTTCACAAAGTTGCAAATCTCTGGCAGGTACTCCTGGCCTAAAATATGGTGGCTTAAATAAATAGATAGTATAAGCAATATTTCTATCCATTTGCAGCCTTTAGGAAATGTAGTCATTATTACTTCCCAGGCAGATCTTCAGTTGGTTTCAACTATACCTACCAAGTATGTCTCAGAAATCTAGATCCTGGTCCTGCCCAAGCCTGGAAAGTGACGGTCTGGGAGGCTGCTCACAGGTACGCAGTGGCAAGCACTGCAACTCGTTTTCCCTAGCAAGGTACCAGGTCCCACATTCTGACTCGGATGCCAATTCTGTCTGCAGCATAGATCAAATTATCTTACAAATCAGGAAAAAGAGAAAGGAATAACTAATGCCTAAGGTTAAATTTCTCCATCAGTATTGGCCACATGTGCAAACTAGCAGATGTTGAAAAATGACGAGATCCAGCATCTTCAAGCTCTGTCTTAAAGATATATTGGTACTTTCAAATGGCCACATGCTACTGTCTCTTCCCACAGCACCGCCTCAGCATAGAGCGCTTTGCTCTGGGCCCGTCAGCTTTGCTGGCACTACCCTGCCTCATACTTATCAAATAGTAGGAGTTTCTTTTTAGCTGGGAAGCTCTTGAGAGAACAGTTATTGCTGAGGAAAGGTTATGCCTGCAATTCTTGTGGTATTTTTAGTTCCTACTCCTGGTTTTCTTTAACATTTTCTCAAACTATTCTACATCATGAAACACTGAGCTTCTTAAAAAACATCCAAAATACAATCTTTTCTTGGTGCTGTATTGCTGAAGCGAGCAGAATCCAACCTGTACATGACACATTAATCAAGGAATATTTCTGAAACTGGAAAAAAAGGATTTAAGTTCTTCTCTCAGAAAAATATGTGGGGATAGCTCAGAATGTTAACACATGTTATAGATACAGTCAGAAACGACAAGAGCAATACGTACTCATGTTTTCCTTTACACTTAAGCTGAGCTTAGGAAAAAAACTGGTGCTAAATGCACTCGGTTAAAAATGTGGAAATTCTTTTTTCTGTCAGGATACCAACAGAGCGAAGTATATAGTATTTCCAAAAGCTTGAAGCACACACAAGAGGCCTTGACTTAGTATGATCACTTTTCATATGATGTGGCAGACAAAGGTCATGCAAGTCACACCTGCCAGGTACTGCAGTGACCAGTCATCACCCACACATCGCCTTGGATACTATCTACTCAGCACACAGGGTCTGAGGCTTACTCACAAACAGTTATTTTGAGCACTGCCTGTACTTACAACATATTCCAATGCAGAATTCAGTCTGGATAAGCAAGACTTTCTATCAAAAGTTTGTAACACGGTAAGCTGCCACGTGACCTTTAACAAACCTAACCATCCAGGGATTTATGCCTCCTTGGAGCATTTGCTTGATGCACATGCAGCAAATGTTTGCTCAAACTGGGAGATATTCCAGGTGCTGAAAACACATATATTTATTAATCATTCCCTAGAAATCTATGGAGATATAAATGTGAAATTACATAGCTTAGTTCAGATCATATATTATGTTTTTGGATGCAGTCTCAAAGCCACAGAGCAGTAATTTTCTTAAAAAAGATCTACAGGAAAAATATGACTTACAGAAACCAGGGCTTAGATGCCATAGGTAATCATGCCTATCCTAAGTGAGCAATATTAACCATTGAATCAGGTTTAACCTGCAAAGCTGAACGTATGAGATACTGTTGCTAAAAAAATAACATCCAGCTTTTGGAAACAGATGAGAAAACAAACCAAAATCCAAAGAAAACTTTTTTTTCCACATGACCAATCAGAAAGACAGATCTCATTTTTTTGGTCATAATTTTGATGTCCTTGTCTTTATTCTTAAAGAATACATCAGGTCATATTTCCTTAGACAAAGAAGAACTCAAAACAGAAGGATTTTTCTTAATACTGTGCCTCTTAGAGTCAGCAATGAGCCCCAAAACAGCCACCTGCCTTTTCTGTCTTGTTTTGAAACACGACACTGATGCTGTTAATTCCTCATTACTCACTCTATCTGCCTTGCAGAACTTCCTGTTGTTTTCCCTCATAAACACATGCATTTTTAATCAGCACCTAAACCGCATGTTTATTTTATCAGTCTCCAGACCACGCACTTCAGCCTTAACTCAACCCTGACACTTTCTATTCTGGACAAAATTCATGACAGTTTTCAGCTCTTTTACAGAAGTAGATGCATATTCTTTTGTACCTATAACAGATGAAAAGGACCAACATGTCCCTTTCTACTCCTGATGATAAACTGGTTATTACATTTCCAAATGTTCCAATCAGTGGTGCTGAGGTTTCAGAAACATGTAGCAATACAGGAGTAATTTTTTTTTGTTTGTCGTCTCTGTCACAGCATACTATTTCTTTATTCATGCCCTGTTGCCCGTATGGCTCCACAACTGCTGGATATCACAAGGACATAAACAAGACGCCAGAGACCAAGGAAGGGACAAAAAGGAAAATCTGCAAAGGGAGGTCCTCAGTCTGACATTGCTGCCAAAGATTTCCAGCTACAGCCTGGAGCATGAGCAGCACGCAGCATACATTGACTACGGGAGCAAGACATTATATTTCTCACCACAGCAATTTAAGACCCCAACTTGATAGTGGCTCATATAGTTTAGGGCAATTTTGATGTTTACCAGGTAGTAAAAGGCCTACCAAAGTCAAGCCCACAGAACAGCAGTTTCGCACCCTACATCCCTGATACTCACTCACAGTCCCACCACACCAGCTGAGGACTCCCACATACCAGAAAACTCTTAGAGCAATGAACCATTTTCTTGCCCCTAGTCATGCATTAACAGACAAGGCTACGTAGCAGCATATGAACCTGTAAGTCTATCCACACATCTAGATCAAAGCCAAGAAGACATTTGTGTCACAAGTAATTATTTAAATGTCTTAACTCTAACAGGTGAGGCACTATTAAGGTGATTCCAGCAAGACTATACATCTCCTTTTACATGAGGGTTGTTTTCCCTATTAATTGAAGTGATAAAATCATATAGGAAACCAAGCTCTGTAATGAATTAGTAATGGACTTCAAGCTTACAAATACTCTAAAATAAGTAGGGGTTGAGGTTGCCACCACCACCCACCCCAAAAGACTTCACTAGGAGGCGGAAAGGAAAATTAAATTTACGCAAATATATCCAGCTTGCAAAAACAACTGCAAAATTTATTGTTCCCTCTTCTGTTTGTGTGTATTAAGGATATGTACTGACTTTATGGAATTACTTCAGCAAGCTGTGAATGATGATGCATGAAATGAAAAAAATTCAGTCCAGTGCACAAGAAGAATACAGAGAACAGTAGGCAGTCAACAATACACTTTTTAGAGAAGAATGGATATACACCACACCTTTTTGGATGCAACTGTGCTGAATTCAGTGACAATATCTCACAGTAAGTAGGGGGCACTTCCAGGTTCTCATCAGACAATCAGATCCCAATTCTGCAAGACAGCACTGAATAATTAATTCCAAATTCATTTTTTAAATCTAATCAAGCAATATTTTGTCTCAGTTGCAGGTAGTTGTAAATAGAATCAGCTGGAAGCCTAACAAAAAGATGCATGACCATTAGATCATTGGCCAGAAAAAAATAGCTGGTCATCATCTATATTCCATGTATCTCTATTTTACTCATCTGTTTAATTGCAAGAACAGGCAAATTCCAGGTAACAGAGAAAAATGAATAAACCCTCTTTGCAAACCTCCAGCCATTGACTACAGTCTCGGTCATGATACAAAGACCCGTCTTTTAAAAAAACCCATTCATTAAGAAGATTAAACATTTCACCAGGCAGGCATCACAGAATACCTGTTACAGAAGGCAAAAAAGAGACTTGGATGAACTCCAAAGCAGTGGCCTCTTTTCCAATTCCAAGACACAAGACATTACTCCTGCCAGTCAACATTTCAAGAAGCAAGATTACCTATTACTAAATACTTGCCAAAACCAAGATAGGTTGCTTTGAATGCATTCAATTAAAAAAAAAAAACAAACAACCAAAAACCAAAAAAACAACCAAAAAAACCACCAACACCAAAACAAAACAAAGGAGAAATCCACCCATGCCTATATGAGATGACAGATTCGAAAGCAAAGACACCGAAAGAGGCACTCCAGTGTTTTCATTTAGACAGGGAAGATTTGTCTTCCCTTTGCCTTTTTTGGAGTGTAATGTATTCTAGAGATATAGTTGTTTGATGCCATAGGCCTTCAACACAGCTGATCTTTATGGAGGCTGCCTGAAGGTATAATATGAAGATTCCCTGTATGTCCATGTTCCAGGTATACTTGAGAGTGCTGGAGCTTGAGTCATCGTGTGATTAGATGCAGGTTTAGAGCAGCTGACAGAAGAGATACCTTTCTCCTTTAGTATGGAAGGCAATACACAGGAAAGCGAACTGACTAAACATATTTACCTTCGCAGAAAAATGGTCTTTCTTCTCTTACTATTGAGAAGAACATTCAGAAATAAGTGTCTTCCAGAAAGCTGTCAACAATATATTCTAATTAGAATCACAGACACCATGAGGGTACACAGTGCACACGTGTAACTACAGATCCAAAGGTCTTGTAAAAGGAAGCATGATGCTAATCAGCATCTCATTGAGTGTGCAAACCTCTGCCGGTGATGTGTAATGAGACACACATAAATGGCGCTGCCTGAAAAGCCAGGCAGATGATTTCCACTACAACAAATGTTTCTTATTATTTCCATGCAGTACACAAAAACAAACAAACAAACAAAACCACCACAGTTGAAGTAATTTAAAAAAAATATATAATTATTCATAGCCTACAAAAGAAAAACACAGACAACAGTAATGGAAAGGGGCTCAAATATTGTTTGTTTCTTTATTTTGTATAATACAAACTGCATGAAATTGCCACACCATTTTTGACACGCTTGCAAATCAGATAGTGTAACACATCTTGGGAAATTTGCAGTTCAAAGACACAAGAGGCTGTTTCTACAGAATTAATGCAGTCTGAACTTTGTGTGTGAAGAAAGCTAGTTATCCATTATAGCTCCCATTTAAGACAAAACCTGGCAGATAAAGAAAAGCTCAAAGTAATTGAAAAGATACACATTTAAATAAACAAGATATAGACTGGAGTCTTTAAGAATATTTTTAAGCAAAACTGGTTCCCTAATATGTATCAGTATTTTACGGGTAAAAAACCCCCACCTTTGACATATAAAACCCCATTCCATTAAAAATGCTTCTATAGCATTAAAATAACATCCCTTTCTGTCTTGGCTGAGATTGAATGAGAGAGTATTCTGCCCAATGGTTGTGAACATTACTGTGTAACTACTTCCAGGTTCCCTTGACATTAGGCATCACTCTGTTCTTACAGACCTGTTGGAGATGCTAGAGCAGGACCTTAAGTTGAAACCCACCTGCTACATTTTTTTCCTTCATAAAGCTGCTAGAGTATCTGCCTGAGGGCAGTTTGCTAAAAATCTTAGCAAAAGACATAAATGAATACCACCGATGAGTTTCAGATTTCAACTAAATATATTACTAAGTGTGTACAAGAGAAGCAGTGGAGACAATAACGTAGTGTCCTACATTCACACTCACATTACAGGGACTTAAGAGACATATTTAGGACCAAGTGGACAAGACCTGAAATATGGACTTCAATTTTTAATACACTTGCTAGAATAATCTTTTATAAAAATGTAGAACACAAGCATCAGATGGAGAGGTGATTATTCTACTGCCAGTTATTCTGTCAGCCCCTTACAGTCCTTGAGAGAGGAATACAGTTGATTGCTGCTTAGCACTGAGAAAGGGAGAGGACACATCCTGGATCCCTGTTTAGGATGTAAACAGCATTAGAAAAGAAAATTTAATTGAAGCAGGGTAACTGAAGCATTGAAAAACTGCTAGCAAAGATTCGTTATTGCTCCAGCAAGAGAAACTGTAATACACAGTTTAGGCCTTAGCCTAATATTAAATATTCTACTGTGAGGGTTTGCGTTTGGCGTTGGTTTGTTTGGATTTTTTGTATTGGCACTAGTTGGGGCAGAAGTCTGTGAAGTCCTGGGAACCTGCCACTGATTTTCAGTAGGGACATGACCTCCAAGCATCTTTTCAAACTAAAGCAGATGTAGCACTCTAACAGTGTAGCTGTACGGCTCTCCTCTCTCCCTCTTGGCCAAAGGCTGTTCTAGTACTCCGTTCAGAGCAGACGGTGTTCTGGCAAGAGGCAGAGAGCTTCCCCAGCTACGTCACCGGAGCCTAGCAAGGGGGATGCCTTCTTGTCCCTACCAGTGAACCTGGACAGGGTCCCAAAGCAGTTCAAAAGCCCTACTGCTCAGCCTGTCAAGGAGGATTTGGGTCATGGCCAAAGGCAAAAATCTCATTTTCTAGAACCTTCCTGGCACAAACATGGGAACCTTGAAAGATTACCGCAGATTTTGGGGTGGGATTTTTTTTGCAGGATGTTGTACTTCTCTTCCTGCTTTGCTTTTGTCCAGGTTGCTTGAGAGTAATGTTGTGCACGAGGATTAACTAAAAAGGCTAATTTTTCAGCCATAAAGTCAGATCAAGATGTTCAGCTACAAAATAAAAATGTTTAAATGAGAAATAATAGAGATTGTGAGGGGGAACTGAAAGATTGTTTTGCATCATTTTGTTTTAACACAAACATTTTTTTCTGCTACGAAGCAGGATTTATTTTTTTTTTTTAATTAACATTAGACAGCTGCATCTATCATTTACATTGTTTTGCTTCCACCATACACACCACCACCACCACCACCCCTCCCTAGCATCTGAGATACAATAATCACATCTGAGGAGAGGTGGGGAGCAGAGCAGACATAGATGGGACAGCAGAAAGCACTCTAGTTGGCATGCTTTCCCGAAACAGCATCACCTGTTGCCGCTGGCACAGGCTGGCCTAGACTATTTATTTCACCCATGTAGCAGAGAAAGAAAACAAAATGAGCTTAATAGCCAGTCCTGCCTGAATTTTTATTAAAACTTCATGAAGAAAGTTGCAGAAATTCCCTTCTTTCCATATTAACTGAGAAGTTATAAGTTCATCAAAGCCTTGCAATTCTAGTAAGCAAAGCTTACAGAGAAAAAACAAACTCAGTAAATGGAAGCTAAGGCTTTTGCTCAACCACATTGTAGCCCAGGAAAAATTAATCCTAGAGCTTCCACCACTGTGATCTGTTCCGGTTGAATCTTGTGACCTACATGCATCACAGTGAAATAATGCTTTCAGGTTTGTTTGGGTTTGCTGGGGTTTTCGGGGTTTTTTTGGGGGGTGGGGTTTAATTTTCGATAATCTATTATAAATCTATTTAGCTTTTTAGTAGTTCCTGTTCAACTGTGAAAATGGATTAAAAAAGACCAACTGTTTCAACTGTCTTGCAAGAGAAAATAACTTCAGTACACCTAACCGCTGAACAGAAAATAGCAAAGTTTTACCTCAGATAATTTTCATACCTGTTTATTTCTAGACCAATAAAGGAAAAGATAATGACTTGAAAGTTTAGAAATACCAGATATGTTAATTTTTTAATTAATGCTTTTAAACTAACATGGCATTAAAACTGCCATACAAATGTGTCAACCATTACTGTAGTAAACATATATATACAAAACATACATAAAACTCAAGCAATGAGAAATGCGAATGGCTACTCATGCTTAAATTAAAAACATAAATAAATATCCTAAATCAAGATGTTAACTAAATATCAAATTCAAAAGTCTGTTACCTTTCATTACGCTTCTCCTGTCAAAGGCTGGCATGTATAACAATTGTTCCTGAAAAGTTTCTTGCATTTTTAAAAGATGCACAGATAGCTGGAATCCCTGAAATATTTCATTGTTAACACATAGGTAATCACTATGATAAAATCCTAAGGACATCAAAGAATTTAGAGCAGAATAACTTGAATAGCTAACAGGTTTACATATACAAAAAGAAATCCTGGCCTTGGTCATGTCAGCCCTAAAACTACTATAAACATCAAGATAACCTGAATTTCATCCTTACTGTTTGACAGCTTTGCAATATAGATTAAACAGTTCCCCAAAGCATGTGATTTTTTGTATTTTTCAAAATTAAATCAGTCATTAACATAAATTTCAGAAAAAATATATGGGGGTTTTTTTTGTTTAGTTTTTTCCAGAACATTTATCCTTGGGATCTTTTTCCAGATTTCTACAGAGCCAGCAGTCCTTCCACTGACTTCTCTCAGTTTTGGATCAAGTATTTAGTGATCTACATCTCACATTAAAACACTTGACTTACATGATCAAAATACGTAGGGACTTTAGAATAATCACACAAGTTGAGATTTCTGCAACAGTTAGCAAGAGTAGTGTGAAACCAATGAGACAAATACAATTTTAACATAAAATTGAGTTCAGAACACAGCTGCAGACCTTAGGAGGGAAGATGTAAAATAAGGGTGGAGTGCTGTGTTGTAAATACGCAGCAAATACTTCTTAGTATCTCCAAGGTAAAGTGAATAGTGAAAATAAACGACAGGAACAGATCAGAGACAACAGATGGAGAGAAGAATTTTGCAAGAGACGGTCAAATGGAAAGATCAAGCTGTGGTTCGGTAAACACAGAATAATCAAAAGCAAACCATGCTAATTTTGAAATTTCACGTTTCAGTGTTTGAATTACATCCCTACCCTGCAATATATCTCCTCAAAAAATCTAAATAAACCAGAAATCTGAGCTAATAAAATCTTTTACAGTGTACCGATATATTAATTTATTTTTATATAACTTAAATTTGTGAACCATGTACTATAGATAAACTGAATGATTTTGGATGTCCTGGTATATTCAGAGATGATTATTGAGGTTCCTAAGGGATACTCCTTTAACTTTTTAAGTAGATTATGTATAGATATCTTACCATTGTAGACAGGTTAAAAAAGGCACCAACTGAGCATATTCCCAAACCACTACAAATTTCCCATTAAACCTTGCTTGCCTGTTTGAACTAAATGTAACTAGCACTGATACCAAGGTTTTGGGTTTTTATTATTCTTATTGTTGTTTAGAGTGCATAAGAATAGAGAAAGTACTGAATTTAACGTCATCTCCTTTTCAGATATTTATTCTTTCAGGTCTCACAAGCTGTACATCCACTATTGACTCTGTTACAGCACTGGCTGGATTATATACTTCAAGTTTACCATCCGCATCTACTATTTGTTCTCGTGGGAAAGAAAACACTATATTGCCATTACAATACAAGAAAGAATTAGACATCTCTCTGTCAGCTTACAACTCCTGTTTGAAAGCCCATCATACTAGCAGGTCAACTATACCCAGCACATGTACAACTGCAAACACTAAAACCATAGGAGAGCAACTTTTGTAAAACCAAAAGTTTTTTTTCAGCTTTAACTTTCCACCCAGAAAAGATACTCAGATCTGAAAAGCCCTTCTACTAAAGGTGTTTCCAAAAAAAATTCTGACCATCTTCAGGAGTCATTCTGGTATCAGAGAAGATAAATTGCTGGAAAGAAGACCATAGTCTGCTGCATTCTAAATCAACAAATGAGAAATATTGAGTTATAATTATAGCTCCATACAGATGGTAACTAGTGTAAAATTCCATTACAAGTTCCCCTTTGCCTAATTTGATTTCTCATACATTAAACAAAAACCTCCAAAAAGACTGACCAAAATATAGATATGATTTGCTTGCTTTGGAAATAAAGTTTGACAGATAAGGAAATCTTGCACCAGATCTCAGTAGATGTTAAGACGGCTAACTTTTATTACTAGTTAATCCAATCCAATGGTAAAAGCTTATTGCATGCCATAACAATAAGGTGCACACACACTGAGAATGAATGCACATCTCCATATTTTCCAACTTTAGACCCACATTGTAGTAAGTATAGAAGACAGTAGGTATGATCTTTCCAAAGCCTGAGAAAAACAAAGGCAAAAGGTTGTCCGTATGCAAACATTATCACCAAATTGCTGGCCCAGGGCTGGATATGCTTACAGACCTCACTGAAAAGCTGTTCAGGTGCACACTCTGCTATGGTGCACAGGAGAGCGCAAAGCAGCACAGACTTTACCTTGTACTCATCACACTTAGAAACATTGAATAATGGACAGAAAAATAACGTAAATCATCAACAATGGCTTTGTACTTTTATAGTCTGAAGTCCAGGTTTGTGCTGTATTCATAAGAGGCCTGACATGCCTCGGCTTAAGCTCGAGTTATGCAAATCCTGGCAGACTGATCTGCAGAGGTTTTGTGCAAGTTTCATTACAATTCACATTTGTGCAGTTCCAGTCTCTGCTCACTGAGTCTGGAAATTTCCGCTTGTTGGAGTTGAATGAATGGTTCATAGCCAAGAAATTCTTCACAGTTATGGTTACTTAATTCCCTTAGGCACTTGGAATTTACATGTGAAATATGTGTGCATACATATGTGCTTGTACCACAGGTGTCCATGTGTATATACCACATGTATGCACAGAAGGGCAAAACTGTGAGCATCTGACATAGTCAACATTTATAGAACTCTGGCAATGCACAGTAAAATATAATTTTGTTACTACTGATGATAAAGTCACATGCCAAAGTTTGTGTTCCTAGCATCAGTCTTCTCAGAATTACTGCCACAAACACTTGCATACGAGAATTTAAAACACTAGTAGCCTCTCAACCACATGACTGAAAATCTGATTTCCTTTAACAGTTCAGTTTGATTTTTATATTGGTTTCAATCAATATTGTTATGATGCAATTCTCACTCTGCTTTATCTAAGCACATCTATTCACACATGTGGTCAGTTCACATACGTGGTCAATTTAACAAGACTGTCAACTCAAGAAAACCAGCTGTGATGGAGTTGTACCTACCTCCAAAATCTTCCCAACCCACTGGTTACAGGATAATTTGTAAATGCCCTTGCAACAGGTGGCACCATGATCTGCTAATCCTGATTTCAGACAGGTCTGGGGGAAAATCAATGAGTAGCACTCACGCTGAAGGTACTGCCTCTGGCAGTAAGTTCGCATAACTTTATCTTTGATGAAAAGGCACTGGGATTAATAACACTGAGAACAGAGACAAGACATGAAAATAGTTTTTTTCTTGCTGGTTTTGCTGTCAGTGTTTAAGCAGGACTACTAACCCTGGTATGTCTGATCCTTGGATCATCCCTTTCCTCCTCCCCAAAATTAAACAACAAAAATGCATCTCCTTAGAAAAAGTGTGCTTTCACAGGAGCTAGATCATATTTTGTCCCTCTTGGCCCTCCCCTGGGGAGCTGAAGTTAGTGAACTGACTTTTATCTTAACAGCACAGCTCCACAGTAAATAAAACACTTGTCAAAAGAATGCTGAAAATTAATGCAGAAGGCAACCAAGAAACTCAGAAAATGCTGCAGCTGGAGGTTAAATGTTCCAACTGCAACTCCCTGAGAGCCACTGGCACAGTGTTTGACCCCTGCTGGCTTCTGAAGTCAGCAAGAAACGGGAACTCACCTAGCACATATGCAGCATATTACCCTGACTGTTAGCACAACAGACAACAAGCCACTCAAAATCTGCCTGTGTCCCTCTAGCAAGCTTGGTTACTCCATTGGGTTATTACCCTGCTTGGATAGCCCTTCTCCAGTATAGATTTGCTCTACAGTTGCCTGGGTTCCAGAAATGAATGCATCCATTTTGGAAACAGTGGCTGAAAACATAGAGATCTTCAGATTATTTTCCTAATTCTAGTGTTTGGGTTTTTTTCCAGGCCCTTTTAGATTAGCTGTGTTTCTGCAAAATTTTTATACCTTAAAAAGTGTCAGGAAAAAATGAGACAATGTTCAACGTTCGTACGTTTTAGTACCCTAACAATAGCCTTTTTTGAGCATAACTACTTAAGTAGAAACTAATACTGCTTAAGTCATTCAGATACGAGCTAAAACTGGAATGCCAAATCATCTAACTTTTGGAAGGCATAACTGAAAGAAGTGTAGGGGGAAAACAGGGAGAGTTTTTGTTCTTAAATTCCTAAATAAAAAGCCCAGGTGCAAGCTGCTTCCTTGAAGTGAGACTAGCCCTTAACTTCGTGCAAGTCTAGATACCACCTTTTACTCATCACTACCTACCCTTGAGTGATATATATATCTAAAAATACAAGTCTACATCAGAAAATGAGACATTTTACGTATAAAAGACATATCAAGAAGTAGTATCATTTCTCTGTAGAAGACTGATAGCAGTTCCATTTAGAGAGGTCACTTTGAACCCACGTCCAGAGTGTGATTGTAGTATATGATTTAGTAGTCAATATCTTTTCTCTTTTTCTCCATAATACTTCTGTAGGTAAAGTATCCACTTTTAGCTAGAACCTGAATGTCCCAAGGGAGAGTTTACTCACTTACTCAATTCTTCATTTCTGCCACATTTTTAGCATTTCTGTAAAGACTATGTATCTGCAAATATCACGTCCTTTCTACTGCATACTGAACTTCTGAAAAGAAAATGGTTGAAAAGAAAGATAACTTCACACAGATCCAGATTTAAGAAGGTATTCTGGGGAAAGAGCTGTCATAGGTTTGTGCTGGGTTTTTTTTTCAGAATACCTGACAGTTTTTCTTTGGGAAGACGGAGAGGGGAAACAGCACAAGGACATCCTGGCAAGCGTTTCAAAGTATGGTAAAGTTAGGGCAAGAATAGTTCTTCAAGAATCCAGGTAGCATCCTCATTGTGCAGCAGGAAAAGAAAAAAATTCATACCCAGGAGCTATAAAAGTCTGAAAGGCATGGAATTTAGTTCAGTTACCAGTGGCTTTTGTAAGTAAAGAAAACTGAGTTCCACTAAATATAGAATTTGGAACTGCAATCCAATACCTATTTGAAAAAATACTGTCTTACAACAAGATTTCCATCTAAACACCATTTGTATTATGATATTTTTCTTGAATTTTAAATGAGCACTGCAAACATGATCTTTAACAAATCATTTACTACAGTGTAATGAACAATCCTAATTTATAAAGATTTGAAGTTATTAATTTTGCTGTTTAATTTGTTTAGAAACACTACTTCAAACTGGTATTAACAGTGCTGTCTCTTGAAATTTATTAGAAAAACAAGACTATATTTGGCTATATAAAAATTATTTACATTTTATTATGTTTCCAATTCAAATGAATGAAAGCCAGGATATTTGGTAGAGAAATTTGACTTTTTCATAAAAACTTCTCCAAGTTTGTAACAACCTTTTGCAGAGTCTGGCAGCAATATGCACCCTGTTTGTGTGTACATATATATGTACTTTTTTTTTTTTTTTCCACTGAACAGGTATGTAGGTTTCAATAACATAGCTTGAAAGGTCTTTCCTTTATCTCCCTTTAAACTCTCAAAGTCGTCCATGCATGGGATCTGAGAAAAGTTCCTACTTTACCCTGACCAAGAACATGTTATCGAACCAGAACATGTAGAGAAGGAGGCAGGAAGTTTTGCCGAGTTTTTCCTTTAGTCCAACGTTCAATGTATACATAGACAACATTTCACCAAGATACTGAAACTGAAGTTTTCAGCTAGATATCAATTTGTTTAAGATCATCACCAGAATGCAAGTTCGAAGTAATGCTTACAGTCTAACAAGAGCTCATGGAAACATTTTCAATTCCCAGTATTTCTGGGACATTAGATGTCACAGCCATTACAGAATGTAAGTCCTCCATCTTGTCACACTAAATAGGACAGAATGACCTTTTAAAATCAGCTTTCCCAAAACAAAAAGCACATAATAGTGACTTTGCATTATTTAACCTTCATTACTATTCACTGGATAAGTTAGTACTCTGGGATATCAGTCTTGAAAGGCTGTACTGTTAATGCTCACCTTTGCCAATCTAGACAAAAGCACTCCTCATAGCTGAGGGTCATTAGGAAATACTACTACACCTTCTGCTTCTGCAACAGGCACCTTAATTCCTGCAGAGGTACACACACTATTTCACAAAACAGCCTTACTAAGATGCATAGCGCACAATGCAAAGCAGATCCACTTGTGATAAAATTCATTCATGGTAAATTTTTGGTGTGCATGATCAATAGAGAGTGCACAGGTTTTCCTTTTACTACAGAAAAGAATATGAGGGAACTTTACCCTACTGATGTTCAAGTCACTCACTCCACTATTCTTAAAGCATCCAGCTACCATAGCAAATAACAGTAAAGAAGATGAAGCAGTAGAGCAATTTTCAAAGTCAAAGCTTTCTACTGCATATTCTGTCATCCAGTTTCACAGCTCTTAGCCTGTGCAGCTGAAAAGAGCAAAACTGACATATTAAATCACGAAAAAGCTACGCTTTTAAACAGTTTGCTCCAACAGCCACTGAAAATCCAACAAGTGCTAGATCTGGGAGAAAAAAAAAAAAAAAAAACAAAAACAACAAAAACCAAAAAGAACACAAAAGATGACCTTTTTTTTTGTAACTATGTAACAATTTTAGGTCTTTAAGATTTCAGTTCTTCCTTTCAAGTTGAACGGACCTGTTGAACAGGTTCAGATATTACTAGGAACAAGTCAACAGATACTTATACACAGCAACACATGATTGTAAATCCCCACTCTCCTTCAGAAACAAAGCTGAAACCACACATGCAGAGCTTATCTTGCTCAAAGCCTTCTGTACAAAAGGACACCCAAAAAAGCCGTAGGGTTCAGTACAGGTCTGCAGCCACGCTCTTATTCCTGTGGCTCAGAAGCTATACCTTAAAAAACCACACAACCATCACCCTAAAATATTCTCATTGCAGACACACATTTAATGACCCCTACTAATACAGTACACAACAGTATTACTTTTTATGGCCTTTTTATTTCAAACGTAACAAAATGACTTGACTCCTTCTCATGTGACGATACCAAATAATACATTTTGAGTAAAAATACACATTCAAATAGATCAATGACTTAGTGGCTAACTGAAGTAAAATCCAGATATCATGTATCAAAAAATGACATACCAGAATAGTAACAGTGTCACAACAAGCAATGAAGATATACAAATTACTTTCAGCTGAAATTAGATTCAGTTTTTCTCTAAAGGATGACAGGAGGTGCTTCTTCCATTTAATAAGCCATACATTAACTGAACAATACTAGTAGCTAAATTACTTATATGACCAACATAATGACATCACTTAAAAATTAAAATTCAAACTACCTCTAAGCACAGAAGTACCAACCACAGTGTTTCTATCACTGCAAAAAATGACCAACTTTTTATTTAATTCTTGGGAACAGCAGGTATTTAGAACCAAACTCTGCCAAAGATTAATATGCAGAGATATCAATCAACAGCAGTAAGACTGTAAATCATGCCAAATTTCCATTGAATGTAAAACCTAACATATATCTATGAATAGCAAAAGGAAGAAACATAGAAAGTCAAAGCAAGATATTGAGTAAGGTAATTAAATACAGAAGCAAAAGCAATTGCCATACTTCTTTTAAAAGAAGCAATTGTTTTTTCCTTATACTTTAGAAAAAAAATTCTTAAATGTATGAATTAAGATTTTTTGATTTAATTAGAAAAAAACATATCCAAAATCTTCCATTTCAACACATATGAGGACTGGGGATTTAAAATTCATGTAGATAAATGATGAATTGGAAATTTACTTTTTTCAAATATTTACATATAAATGTTGTCTCGATTATTCACTAGATAACCACTGACATGCATTCTTACCATGCCAGACATGCGTGTCCTCAATTAAGAACAGGCCTATGCTTATAACATCACATTACGTTGTGGATTGTTTGGGGGTTTTATTTTTATCTGAACCATGCCTGTTTTGGTTCTAGAAAATCCATTAAACTTTGATATTGTTCAAGGTAATAAGGAAAAGCAGCAAATGTTATTATTTTAATTAAACCCTAAGATGTGGATTTAGGTTAGGAAATAAGCGTTTCAGTAAACAGAATCTTAGAGTGATACGAATTAATTTTGCAGGTATCCCACCTATTCAATGGAATCAATTCACAGTATATCAGGTGACAGAGCAAATAAAAACAATGACAGCGTAGGAAGTACAAATTGCAATGCTCTTCACTAATTTACCTACTAAAATGTAAAATCAAAAGCAAATCAGCCATATGAAAGTTGCAAAAAAATGCTTATATGACAGTAACTACAACTCCAGTTTTAATGATGTCACTTTTTTCCTCTAACTCTGGAAAAAAAGTAGAATTTAATTGGTTTAAGTTCAATCCTCTCTAAATGAATTAAAAACCTCACAGCAGTCAAAAGTCTGTAAAATTGTTCAAAAGTCCATGAAAGGGATGCTAAATAGAATATTAAGTAGAGAGGACTGCAATGAAGCCTGTTGATTTTTTGACCTACAGCAGTCTGTGTTGTTTTTTCATTGAACATGTACATTTCCAACGTGAGTGAGTGTCTGGTCAATGGGAATTATTTGATCAGCTACCATAGAAGACCCAAAAGATGCACTCACAGTTGTTTCCCTTCCTAATTCTATATCATAAAATATACAATTTACAGTTTAATGGAGTGCTCAGCACAAACCTTTCTGAGGTATCCCATAATCATGGGAGAAGTATTTTTCCAGCAAGTTAAGGAATATGATTAAAATCCACTTTCTAGCAATAATTCCTACTCAGCATATTACTCAATATCTTTCACAGATTCCTTGTATTACTAAATTAATTTTTACACAGCATAATTTTTTTTTGTGATTAAAAACCCTTGGCACTGTGTGCCATAATTTAAGATAGAAACATTTCCATTGAGTATCAAATGCAATGGCTCAATGTGTAAAGAAAACTGAAATGGGGCGGAGGGAGTGGGATGAAGCAAGCTTCCAGTAATAATTTCAATATTAGTTTTCAGCAGCATGGATTTAAAACCAAAAAGTGTGACTTTTAGGTTTTCTTTATGTTGCTATGACAACTATGCAACTACATAAGTGGAAGTGTTCTAAGGATGCAAAAAAGCTCCTTGACCTGTGGCAAAATTTTAAATTCTCCATAAGTGCTCTCCTTGTAGTGTCCTATTGGCTCAGATGAAACTTAAGCAGATAAAATTCTGTCTTTTCATTTATATCTCTTGAATTTCATTTGAGTCACTAGCACTATACATAGGGAAAAAAAAGAAATATCCCCGTTGAGTATTATTTAATATCATAGAATCATAGAATCATTGAGTAAATCTCAGTTTTATTTAGATATACTTCAGTGGCTTATCATTGTTATTAATAATCTAAAAACTTATTTCCAACATCAATTAATTTTAACACTCAGCAGCCTTGTAGTCTACAATATATTTATTCCTGGAGCTAACTCTCATTAATAACTCTCATTAAGTACACACTTAGAGATAGAAAACTTGCACATAAATTCACAGAAAAATGATCCATTTTGCAACAGACCATCTTCAAGAGCATGCAAAAGTCTGGAACAAATTCTGCAGGAAAAAAATAATTAAACTAGTTGAACCTGGAAAACAAGATCTAACGCAATGCAATTTGTCGGCTATGGATCACACTAGGCGAACCTGACAGCTTTTCTTCAATAGATTTTCAATACAACATAAGTGAGGTACAAAGAAAATCTTGTCTAACAGGATTTCAGGAAAGCGTTACAGATGGTGTCACATTAGAGCTAGTAGTAAAGTCAGGAAGCAAGGATTAGCAGCAGAATTTAAAACATGCAAGGAATTAAGGATTTGAAAGGAGAAGGAAAATGACAGTGAAAGGGAATGCACCTGGTAAGAAACAGGTTATTTCAAATTCCTCAAGAATTATTCTTGTGAAACATTTTGTTCAGTGCTCTTGTCAATGGCATGGACAGAAACAGGAGTAAGTGACACTATCTTTAGCAAAACGGAAGATGAAATTATCAAAGAGATGGAAATCTTGAGGATTGCAGCAAGAGAAGCCGCAAAATTCATATTATAAGAAGAAAGCCATATACTTGGCTAACTTGGAATTCATGCATTGAAAGCATCTGGAGAAAGTATGAGGAGGAAAGTTGATCATAAAAAGGCTATGACCTATAAATGTGATACAGCTGCAAGAGAATCTAATATGACCTTAGACACACTGAGCAAGGAAAATAATATAGTTATACAAGATGTTCTCTGGATCAATGTATATCACACCAACTGTCTTCAAGAAAGACTTATTTAAACTAGAATTGGTACAGAAAAGGATCCCTAGTTTGAACAGGAAAACAAAGAGCTGACAATAAGGGAGTTTTGTTGTGGATTATTTGGGGTTTTTCGGGGGTGTTAAATCTAAACAAATTAATTGTTACAAGCAGGGCCAAGGCATACGCAGCTCTAAAGAACTACTTTGATGCTAAAGGACAATGCTGACCAAAAAAAAAACCCAAACAACAACAAAAAACCCCAAACCAAACAAAACAAAAAACAACCAAAACAGATATTGGCTGGCTGTAATTTTAGGCTTGAAACGAGAAAAAAACCCTAACCATTAGATCAATTAGGTCTTTCATGGTTTTCCTGTTTTAAACATAAGACTCACTAAATTAATGAAAGGAATTGCATGACATGGAATTTGTAGTATTAGAGGACAAAACCTGATGACATTAAAAGTTCCTTCTAGCTCAGTTTATCCATCACCTTATATCATGTTAGGAAAAAATAGTAACCTCTTTTTACACTAGAAATCAGAGAGAAGCATGTATAGCTGATTTACATTTAAAACCTGTCTTCTGCAGTAGAGGTCAATCATTCTGTCCAAAACAGTGACCTCGAGGGAAAAACTTGCCATTTCACATACAGAAAATACACTGTTCAGACACAAACCTTTTGAATCAGCTGCATATTTTCAGCATTTGCAGCTCCTCATTATTTTGAGACTATTTGTAGACATCTTTTAGCATCTATCTATGGCAAGAAATAGTCATGACAAATGCAAAATAAAACTTTTCCTGATGAGTGGCTGACCTAAAACTTCACAGTCCCTAACGTACTGAACAGTCCTTGTTCACAACTCATTATCTACAATATATTCCAAAGTGCCAAGTAAATACAGTAAAAACAATGAATTACAGTTCTTGTTCTACTAAAAGGAAGATGTTGGAGATCAATTAGCAACATTGTGTGTAGATGTTATCACTTAGCAATACTCCCTTGAATATAAATTAGTATTTTTAATAGATACATCACCTGTTTATTTCAGGTAAAAATAGATGCCAAAACAAAATTTTCTTTTCTCCTATCCTTTTTTCCTACCACTATTTCTTTATTTAACTCATAGCCTTCTCTGCTACTGCTATTTACACTTTGTTTGTTTCCAGTGGTCATAGCTCTTTTTCTCCCAGCTCATTCCACTCTGTTTTTATGCATGTAGCATTGGAAAACATCTTAAATACTCTGCCTCAAAAGCTCATCCCTCTCAACAGGTACTTATCTAGACCAATGTGGTGGTCTGACCCTGGCTGGTTGCCAGGAGTCCACCAAAGCTGCTCTATCACTCCCCTCCTCAACCAGAGGGAAAAAAATAACGAAAGGCTTGTTGGTTCAAGATTAGGACAGGAAGATCACTCAGCAATTACCATCACTGGCAAACCAGACTCCATTTGGGGTAATTACTTTAATTCATTACCATTCAATTCAGAGTAGGATAATAAGGAATACAAATAAAAAATTAAAACCACCTTCCATCCACCCCATCTGCCTTCCTGGGCTTAACTTAATTCCCGATTTCTCTATCTCCTTCTCCCCTCCAAGCAGTGCAGGGGAATGAGGAATCGGTGTTATGGTCAGTTCTATCACACTCTTTCCTGCTCACACTCTTCCCCAGCTCCAGTGTGGGGTCCCTCCCACAGGAGGCAGTCCTCCATGAACTTCTCCAATGTAAGTCCTTTCCACAGGCTGCAGTTCTTCATGAACTGCTCCAGCGTGGGTCCCTTCCACTGTGCGCAATCCTTCAGAAACAGAATGCTCCTTGAACAGGTTCCCCATGGGTCCAAAAGTCCTGCCAGCAAACAGTCTTCAGGGCAGGCTTCCCATGGGTCACAGTCTCTTTCAGGCATCCAGCTGCTCTGGTGTGGGGTTTTCCCCAGGCTGCAGGTGGATATCTGCTCCACCATGGGCCTCCATGGGCTGCAGCGGCACAGCCTGCCTCACAATAGTCTTCACCATGGGCTTCAGGGGGATTCTCTGCTCTGGCATGGAACACGTCCTCACCCTCCTTCTGCACTGACCCTGGTGTTTGAAGAGTTGTTGGTGTATGCAGTTGTTGCTTTCACATGTTTTCACTCCTCTCTTCCACTGCAATTTTGTTGCACAGATTTCTTTTCCCTTCTTAAATATGCTAGCACAGAGGTGCTACCACCATTGCCGATTGGCTCAGCGTTGGCCAGCGGCGGGTCCATCTTGGAGCTGGCTGGCATTGGCTGCATTGGATGTTGTGATAGCTTGTAGCAGCTTTTCACAGAAGCCACCCCTGCAGCCCCTCGACTTCCAAAACCTTGCTGGGCAAAACTGCTACAACTCTGTGCAACATTACTTCCACTGCTATCACGTATACACATATATGTGATATATGTATATGTATAATCACTTCAGTCACTATTAAGTTGCCCTCTCTTGATACTGTGATGAATGCAGAACCTGCAGGTCTCCACAATATAACAGTTTCCATCCAAATTTTTAAATCCTTAGATTTTTAAAAACATTTAAATTTTTTAAAAAACATTACAGCAAGGCCTACCTTCTCTAATCATCATGGAGCTCCAAGTTACAGTGAAATAAGGGGACCACGAAGATCTCCAAGCCAACAGAAACCTTTGCCAGGAAACCCATGCCGCTGGGAATAGCACTGCATATGAACCTGCCAACTGTGTCACAAACGCAGTATGTGCATTTTCATGGAGGACTCTGCTCAAGAGAGTGTTCCATATGCTACACTAGACCCCCAGCCCAGAACAGTTTGTCTCTCTGTGCAGTTGTTTCCCTTGTTAGCAGTTCCCTTACTAAGGAGCAGGCTTTCACTGCAAACACCTCTTAAAATCACCGTGCTTTCCACAGTACAAAAACATGGGACAAGTCTTTGGTCTTCTGTCATGTGAAAAGACCCTGGTCCCTGTGCTTCTCTTCCAGCCTATGCAAGCAAACCTTGTGAACAGTGTGGTTCTCTATTTGAAAAAAAAAAAAAAAATATCCCCTCATTTACACTTTAGCTTTCATCTGGAAAAAAATTATAGATACAACCTAAGAAACAGTTTATTAAGTGCACACATTGCTTTGAAATAAGAAAATCTTCCTAAGCCTATTAGGACTATCTGAAAAAGAATATATTTTATTCGTACTTAGTGAGCAGAACGAACAGGGAAAGTCTCTTATGTTTGTAAAATCAACAGTAATTTGACCCTCTGTCTCTCTAATTTTTCTTACTGCTGATGCAAACATTGTCTCTTAGCAGGCATTTGGCCTTTCAGCTGAGCAACAGGCACTAGGAACACACAAACGTTGTGACACTTACACCTATGACAATTATTCTTTACAAACATAGAGGTGGAGACTGTCACCAACCCCTTAATGATCAGCAGAGCCATTCATCCTGTGTGTACTGAATGAAACAGGATGGGAAGAGAGACAGAATTTGAGAAAGTCCACCCTTATTATTTCTATGGCCTTAATCTTTGAATCATTGCCAGGAAGTAAAAGACTGAAAAAAGACAGGGGTTTTGCCTCTCCCACTTTGTTCTGGATCAAATCACAAAGCTCGTTCATTTACCCAGGTCACCTATTCAGAAGTGTTACCACAGATCTTTGCCTTCCAACTCTACTGAGGTACTTTGAAGAATCCCTCTCTACAGCAAACACTTCTCCTAAAGTAT
This sequence comes from Falco peregrinus, assembly GCF_023634155.1. NCBI lineage: Eukaryota > Metazoa > Chordata > Aves > Falconiformes > Falconidae > Falco > Falco peregrinus. The sequence continues at coordinate 12,730,517 of NC_073730.1, read as the reverse complement.
GTGTGGCTGGTAAAGTCTCCTTTATATAGGAGGAAAAATGAATTAAAATTCCAAGGGCTGCTCTGCCACTTGTATTTGTTTCAGTCTGTGCTCATGCTATGCTCCAAAGAAACTGATAAAAGCAAAAGAGCAGGTACATTCTGTACCGTTATTCCATCAAAACTGCATTAGAGATGAGAAATAAATCTCAAGGTGCATTACTTTGTTAAGCATGAAAAGAAAATCATCTCTTTCTAAAGTCCAGTTACTCTCTCATTTCTAAAGCAGCTTCACATTGTACAATTGCCCTATTTCTGAGCCACCAGTACAAGAAACTTTAGTTTTGTGCTGGGAAGGGTTTGGGTTTTTTCCTCTGGGGTGATCGCTACATGCGGTGTAGACCCATAACTCAAAGGGGATTAGGATTTTAGGAGTTCATCGAATCTGTGTAACAACCTTTAAAACTTATAAACAAAACAACACCCCAACAACATCAACCACCACAACCCAACACCCTGTCTCCTGCCCCCTACCTGAAGCTCAACAGCCAGGAAAAATAACAGCCAACAACATTCCTAATTTTGCAAGAACCACCAGTTTACTACAGGAAGAATCATTTGGAAATGTGCCAGGGAACCCTGGCACCTCTCTCTTTCAGAACAACACAGCTGGGAAGTGGCAAGAAGGTGATAGATAGGTAGATTAGTTAAAGATGTGGTCAACCAAAGTTCTGGCACTTTTCAGAAGCATTATTTTTTTTTTTATTATTATTCATATCTTCTGATTAATTTCTGTCAGTTAAATTATCAGCACACTGCTAGGGCACAATACGTCACTTTAACAAGGCAGAGCAGGTTAGAGACCAAGAATGCAGCTCTAACACAGAACTGTGCACTGAGTTCACCAGATGAAAACAATGTACCTTGTAGAGGTACCACCATCACTCATGTTTCTTTGTAAATAGCCCACAAACACAACACACACTTCCCCCATGCTAAGAATGCATTCCAGAGGAGTGAAAGGGAGGCAGTAAAATATTTTCACATACCTTTTTTTCAATACTCCGTTCTCACTTCTCTTGAAAGTCTTGAAACTCTTCCCAGGTTTTCTAGCGTCCCTCACATACTACAAAGTTCATCCACTCATTTTTTCCTCTAGCAGATTCTCTGTCTCTGAAATCAAAGTGTTGCTGCCTCCTTTTGTGGGGAATGTGGACTCTGCTTCCTAAAAAGAATTTACACAATCTAGCTAGAAGTTGTTTTGTGTATTGCCATGGCCTCCCTGATCTCAGCCACAGATTACCAACTGCCCCAAGGATTGTGAAACTACCCTGGGAGCTGAAACATCTGACTTAACAGAAAAGTTGCAACATCAAAAAGTAAATATAACAAACTTCAGTCCGGCTGATTCAGCTCTGCACACATCACCTTGTCATTTGATCCAGCACAAGGAAAGCGTTGCAAGAGCAGGATGAGCCTTCTGGAGTCAGATGTATGTGGATTACATACATCATGAAACCACAGTCTAAGGAAACCAATTGGAATGCAAGTGAAGGACTAGCAAAAATGTAGTTATTAGAGCAACCTGGTCTTTAACAGAGGGAGCAAGAACACTGGATACATACTCACACACAGATTTTGATTTATCTTGTTTGCTGAGACTGCATGCTGGAGAGTTGAAAAGAAGTTAGAAAAATAGTGGGGAGGGTGGGGGTCTGGTGGGAGGTGGAGGACAGAAACCAAACCCAAATCATTCTACACTCTTCAATTTGGCAGTAAAAATAAAATATCTGACCTCTTATCCAGAGGAAAAGGAGCAGCTTTTGAGGAGGGAGCAGCAGCACATTTTCTCTCAGCATTTCTTGAAGAGCTGACTAGAAAGGACCAGTGACCATGAGATATGTTGGTACAGGGAACAGGAGTTGCTGGTAACAAGCAATGCAACCTCTAGCAAAACATTGCTAAGGTTTCCAGAGTAAAACATCTGCTCTAAGCAGAAAGAGGGATACAGACCTCAGAAGCTGAACAATGAGACCGTTTCTAAACACAAAGAACAAACCACAAAGCAGTACAGCTGAGGGAGGAAGAAGGTGACTGGCTACCCTAGCAGCTGCTCAGCTAGAACTACAGCCAGTGCATACTTCAGAGGCAGTAATCCTCCTTACTATGTATTGTTCAGTTTTAAGTATTTCAACCACTTGTTATACCCAAAATCTTTTGTTGCACAAAACTAAAACATACCTACTATGAAAAGTCAATATTTTTTTTTAATACAACTGAGATGTTAACAGTCTAATCAAAGAATTATTATTAATCTAACTTTATTACAGAAAAAGGAAAAAAATAGTCCACAGGAAAAAAAAAAAAAAGTCTGAACACTTTCAAGTTAAATTTTTTACGCACATAGCTGCTAATACCTACCCCTTTCCCCATTGCTATTAAGCATAGCAATGCTTCATACCCTTGCTCTGTTCCTCTGGGTCCTAATGTCAGCAGCTTCAGTGCAGCCATGGGAGATGTACAGTGAGACATATGCATGTCAGGTCTTTCACTAGGAGGAATATGATGGTGGTCGTTTCTCCTTCATCATTCCAGGATCTGATTTGGGTTGTTTCTATATGTTTCCTAACACACTTTTTAGACATTGCTTTTTCCTCAATGGTCTGCAAGTTCATTTTTTATATGTTTACTATATATGGCATGCTTTATACATGTTAGTTACTATTTCTTTGTATGCCTAAAGCCAATTTTGTCCAATTCCCATACCCGTATTTCTTTTACTGAACCCCGGTGGGGTTTTTTTACAATTTCAAGGGTCTCCAGTGTCAGCTTGTGTCTGTCTCCTGTCATCCCCTACTTGTACTCTACTGCTCTGTATCCCATGTCCTCACTTTCAAGGCCTCTGCCGTCATACCAGCCCTGCATTTCTACATTACTCTAGAGTCGTAAATATCTCATTCTACACTTCTTACTATTATCTATATGAAAACTAATTTTGTACCATGCAAAGATATGCATAGGTAAAACAAATTTGGCACAGCCACTGATCAGAAGAAAAGCTGTTGTCATAGCAAGTCCAAGTTAAACCAAAGCTCCAAGGAAGCTGAGTTCAGACAAAGTCTAAGAAACCTCAGTCCAAGGGCCTTGCAAACTTAGCACAACACTTGGGGTCTGTAGCTAGCAATGGCTATACAATATTACTGTGCAACAGGAACATACATTTCAATCCCAGTCAGCCTCACCAGTATAACATCAGTTTCACATTAAAACTAAGATTCATTATTTCAGCAGTCTCTGGCAGGAATTTGTTCCTGGCCTCAGCTAGTACACAAACACAGGGACCTGTTCTTTCAAAAACAGCAGTAGACAGAAATACCAGTGGCACTGTCGAGTAGAGTGAAGAGAAGCAGAAAAAACATCTAGGCAGCTCTGCACTGCATCTTCTCTCATTCATGTTCCTGTTCCAGATACATGTCAAAATCGTAACTGATGTTAAGTAGTGTTTTACTACTTAACCTTATTTAGTAAATAAATAACTTCAAATTATTTACCAAGATCTACATTGTTAAAATGCCTTCTATATGCTTTCTGAGAGCATTTGATGTAAACGCTGCCTGAGAAATGAAAAGTGCTGAGCCTCTAATCTGGAAATTTTGTTTCTCTTGGGCTACCCTTAATTTCAGCTGTTGGCAGTAAATAACTACCATGTGAGGGATATTAAGAAACAATCATTCAGGGTAAGCCTCATGGGTGACAGAGACTGTGTTGCCAGAATTTTGTTTAAAACTGGACAGACACAAATATGTAGAAAATACAACTCAGCTGCATGGATTAATAAGATAGAAATAAAAATCTGGCTAACAAAATTTAATATTCTGACTTATGTGTGTGTAATTTTATTAAATATGTGCCATTAAGCTTGTGAGTAACATATTAGAAACATTTTCTTACAACATGTGGGCATGCTACTGAACTTAAAAATTATTTCTAAACAGTTTTAAGTCCTGCACGTAGAATGTTTTAATATGAAAATAGAAGGTTTTTTTCCACCCACCATGCCAGTCCCGACCTTTTCATGCCTGATTCTTTTATAAAAATCCAAAGAGATTTCGTAACACAAAAATGAAACTGGTTTAGATATGGTAATAATCTAATGCTTTTTATCCGATATGTATGCAGAAATACCAGAAGTCAAACACTTCTAAGCCTTCCCCCCCCTACTCCCCTGAATACTCCCACAACGGTTCTTTAAAGCTATGCTGTGGATTTTGAGGCAGAGTAATGCTGTGGCTGTTTCATGGCATAGCCCGAGGCTGCAAATGCTCTCAGTCCTCAAACATTATCCTTCAAAGTTTTTAGAAGTTTCTCAATTTTTTGTTTAGCTGTCACATGGAGTCTCACATACGTTTCACGCAACCCAGCACTGAAAATGATTAAAAATCCATCTGTCTTTATAAATAATTCATTACAGAAAATGCAACATGTATCATGCTGGCTGTATTTCATTGTTAAACTAGAGGTGTGCATTTTGCTAGTGGGCATTGAGGGCTGCTTTCTCAATGAGTGCATAAACATCACTTGATTGACTTAAAAAAAGACATTTAAGGCTGAACTGTCCCATTTCAGTTTATAATTGTGGGCTAACCAATTAAAAGCGATTCAATAGGATTCAACCTGATTAAGTTTCTGCATTTTCCTTCAAATGACTAGATGTGGATATGAAAAATAACACAAGTTTCAAGAAAGTAATGAAAGAGATACTTTTGAGCGCAAGAACTATTGGATATTAAGGGCAAGGCAGACGTCCCCTGTATCTCAGCAATGATTATCTGCCTGTACATACACAACTTTATTTGGATAGGGAAGTTGTTATGTCTCTAAATTCAGAGCAAAAATATAATGTGAGAGTTGCAGAAAGAATTAATTATAAAACAAATCAACTGCTGATGAGAACAATTTTTCAAAATACATCTTTGATTTTCAAAGTTTTTTATATTCTGAAAGCATAATAAGCTAACAGGCATTTAATACTTATTTATTTAAAAAATAAATTTAGCAATCTCATTTGAAAGCAAGTTTGATTTGTAGCTGGACAAAAAATAACCCAACCAAAAACCTTACAAGCAAAGTTAAGTAAGCCAACAAAAATGCTGCATTTTTTTCTTTATGCTGCACATTCTGTTTCTGAGTTATGGGTTGTCATGCCACTGGGGTGGACTCATTCTGGTGACCTGCACCAATAGAAAATTACCCAACTTCAGTGAGTTTAAAACCAGAATATTACTTGTGATTCATATTTGGAGAAGGATCTGTAATACTGAAGATTAATAACTGATAAATTAATAAGCGCAGCTGGTATTGCTTCTACATTTCTATATAATGGCAGAATGAAATTAGTAAGACAGATCTGTTTTACTACTGCCCATTCAGAATTCTCTGGCAGCAGTAAAACCCTCAAGAATTATATCAGATTGAGGCTGCTGCTGCTCTGAAAAGCTACCAAGAACAAAGGACAACTGAGATACAGATATAAATATTATATCTTTCCCCCCCTTCAAGGCAATGAGAATAAAATGTTTTATATCAGGTGCATCCTCTTCTCACAACAGTGAGAAGGAACACAAAAAAGACGACAAGATCTCAGCAAAATTCCTCCCTTTATGTTTTGAATGCAGCCAGGTGTGCACCTGGCCAGACATCAGTTAAAGGACAGACTTAGGCAGAACTGCCTGACACCATCCAGACCCTGCCTAAGACACCCAATATTGGCCCTGAAGGGGAGCCACTGGATTTCCACAGGCTTGCTGACTAAGAGGATGTTTGGAATCAGGTGATAAGCAGTAACTGGCTGCCTCTAATCCTATATATTCTGGCTGTGAACTTGCTTGTGGAATAAGAGTTTGCAACCACGTCTTTAAAAGTATCCTCCTTCTGTGTAAATTAACTTTCCACTATCAAAGTCCTACCCAGCAAAATTGGAGACAGGAGAAATATGTCTCATTAGGGACATACTGTGCCAAGCGAAAAAATAAATAGGACAGATTTTTATCTCAGTTATTCTGGAATAATTCAGCTATAATTTCACTGACTTACATAGTATTGCTATCATTCATTAGTTTTCTGTGGATGCAATCCAGCATAAATGAGGTTAGGCTCAGACTCATCCCAAACAGACTATAACATGTCTTGTAAAGAGCTAAAGTATTAACCATGCTGATTCACTCTCAGTTACTTGAAACTTTAAATAGTGACTTGGATATATAAACCCAGTATGGCACTGCTTGCATTTGTAGGATTGGGAAATTAATTCATTTTTCAAAGATATTCCTTTTGAGCAGAAGTAATGTTTTAGCTTTCACTAATCCTAAGCTTTCAGTTCTGATTAAGGAGATCAGCATCAAAACCAAATGAAAAATTGAGCAATTTTACTTATTTGAGTTTAATAACTTCTTAATTTAAGATAGGATATTTATTTTCACATAAAGTATTGGCAATCTTTTGGATTACAATACTTTCCCTTTTAAAAATGAAGAAAAAAACACTCCACTTGTGATTGCTTTGATGGTATATTACTCCATCATGTAGAATAACTTGAGCTCTCCAGACCAAAGCTGACATTCAGAAAGCAAAATGATCAAGCCATGTCAGTAACTTAGCTCAATTTCTAAATATTTGGGCACTCTGCACTCTTCAGTGCTTTTAGTTGAATACAAAGACTGTGAAACCTGCCCTCATTCTTTTTCTGCTTTACTTTTTTTGAAAAGAACTTACTTAAATTGTTAAGTTTTTGGATATTCACTATGATTGTCCAAAATGTTAGACAATGGTAGACAATGGAGTCCAGGAATTTTGCAATAATCATAGCATTGATTAAAGAAAAACTAGTGATGAAAGAAAGCATTTCTAGTATTATGGGATGAAAGAAAAAATCGAAATAATAACCAGTTTCCTTAGACAATCACACTCCCTGTAGTCAGCACTGGTGAGGCTGCATCTTGAATACTGTGTTCAGTTTTGGGACCCTCACTACAAGAAAGACACTGAGGTGCTGGAGTGTGTCCAGAGAGCAACAGCAAAGCTGGTGAAGGGTCCGGAGCACAAGTCTTTTGAGGAGAGGCTGAGAGAACTGGGGTTGTCTATCCTGGAGACGAGGATGCTTAGGGGAGACCTTACCACTCTCTACAACTACCTGAAAGGAGGCTGTAAGTGAAGTGTGTGTTGGTCTCTTTTCCCAAGTAAGAAGCAACAGGACAAGAGGAACTGGCCTCCAGTAGCACCAGGGGTGCTTAAATTGGATATTAGGAAAAATGTCTTCATGGAAAGGGTGGTCAAGCATTAAAACAGGCTGCCCATGGAGGTGATGGAGTCACCATCCCTGGAGATATTTAAAAGACACAAAGATGTGATGCTTAGGAATATGGGTTAGACTTGGCAGTGGCAGGTTAATGGTTGGACTTGATCTTAAAGATCTTTTTCAACCTAAACAACTGTATGATTCTGAGATAGAGTTCACAATTCCTGATCCAATGCTGCACATTTCTGCTTGTTTACATCTGGAAACCATTTCTTGATCTTTTTAACTGACCATTATCAAAGCTGTGGCTTGATTTGTTGCTGTAGAAGTTTTATTTAAAGAAATTTCTCATATTCTTATTACTGCAGCTAAGAAAATGGGAAACAGTCCTTCTGAGAGCCTTTGTCAGGTTTCATGTTCATCACAAACCAGCTGGTGCTTAAAATTAATTACAGTTGGTTACCTTAGTAACACTAAATCATGCTTGAAAGTTTCAATATTGTTTATCATTAGTTTCCACAGCAATTTCAGTTGAAGAGTAAAAGGCTGGGGACCCAATCTCAGCAGAAAAGCAATATAAACTGACCCCGCCACTGAATCAGCACCCCTTTCTCTCTTCACCTTTCATATGAGTCTTTATACCTTGTTGCATTATGTCTTAAAAACATTTGAACTTTGGGTATCTGCTCTTAAAAGGCTGTTCATCAAATGCCTACTGTTCACATCAGACACCTACTGTTCAAGTTATAGATTCTTAGATCTCTGCTAAATTGATATTGATTTCAGATGTTCAATTAAAAGCATACAATAACCGGGTTGAAAGCAAAGACTGAAGAGCTTGTTATGTTGTTTTTAAATAGGGTAGAGAAGAACAAAGCTACTTTCAAATACATCAGGCTATTCCCAGCAGTCCGAATTCCCCTATTATTTAGGATAAAGAAGCATCAGAACATTAAGTCTTACTCAGTTCCTTAGATTTGGAAGAGAAATTTCATTTTATTAGTTAGATGGGCTTCTCAGTACATAGATTTTCCTGCAGGGTGAAGGGTAGAGGCTTATAAACTCCTAAGTGCTTGGGTATATATTGATAATCCTCCCTTTTCTACCTTAGTTTTAAAAGGCTTTAAAGGTAAAGTTCTTATTTATTCTGCAATTGCCAAATGTGTAGCTTAATTTTCTACTTGCTACAGAACTGGTTTGAGTCTTATCTCTTAAATTCTGTATAATATTTTCTGTATTCAATGAACTATTTATGTCCCTGTAAAACATGAGCTGATACAGTCATCCCACTTACCTGTTATATGATCTCTCTACCATGAAATTTACCTCTTTCACTGAAATACAAGGAAAAAGTAGCCTTTTTTTGGATATACAGAATTGGTTTTTTTTCCCTTCCTACAGCTAAGGCACTCTTAACAACCCCACCCTGCAAACACTTTTCCACAGTTACTTCTTTCTCCTCATCTTTTGTTACAAGAATTCAGGGATGAGGAATTACACTAGATTAACATACCCTCTCCTTACAGGTCTGCAGGAGAAAACTGGGAGACAAAGCTCAGAGTTTCAGCAAGCCATGAGTCTTGAGAGCTCAGATATCTGCCTCTCACATAGCTAAGGCTTAAGGTAAGAAGAAAAATGGTTGAAGTTGTCAATAATAGACCTGTAAAGTCTCACTCATTTTTCTCCTTATCATCACTACCTTCACACTGCCACTTGCTGAAGCATTCATAGTGAAACACCCACCATTTTATCTTCCTGACCCATATGACAATAACCCATGCTGGACACTTGGAGTGGAAGAAATCACATTTGTATGGTGTAGAGAAAGCACCTAGCAGGGCCTCACACCCTCTGAAAAGTAGATCCTCTCTCCCTCCCAAATACTTCGTATGGCCCATCACGGATGCATGCACTTATCTAATGAACCACACAAATAGCCATCTCAGACATTCCCCTGATAATGAGACCAAATATAGGCAGATGCATGCATTGCCACCCAACAAATTGCCACAGAATTTCACTAAATTCCCTAGCTCTTTTAGAGCCTGGAGTAAGGACAGAAAAAGTAAATTGACAACTGCTGAGCTGAAGAATACAATGACCTCCATCAGTAAAAATACCAGTATAAATCAATGTAAAATAACGTCTATTCAGAAGGTGAAGGATGAGGTGCAATTAACCTTACACTGCAATTGAGGCATGCGTACAGGCAGATTTCTAGTACCCATCATGAAAGCAAGTAAAAGGCCTTTCTTGAAAAGTGCTATTTAAAACGCGCCCCCTCTTTCATAGTAAGAAGCGAAAAACGTGCTCTTTGTACTTTCTAGTTGCATAGAGAATTGCCGCCATGGAGACAAGGGGCTCCATATTAGGCCAGCACAGCAGATGGAGCACGTTAACATCCCTCTTTCTTTTCTCATATTATATGGAAGTTTTCAGGTGTTTCTTTTGCAACTAATACAACATGAAACCAAAATCTTTAACTATAACAAACTATGCATTGAAGTGTAAGTACTTAATGGAGTAGCAAAGTTCTGACCTTTTCCTGCTCTTACTGCTGCTCTTACTGGCACAAACCATACAGAAAGAAGTCGGCTGACCAGAACACAGCTGTAAGAACAAACATGGGACATACAGGGATAGAAAGTCTTTTACTGTCCATCAGGAGGAGAAAGAAGTGGGTCAGAAAAGCACGTAATTAAACACTCGCTACATTCCTTCTGAACAGAGACAAAAACACGGGAGTACCCGGTGGGTGAATTAGATGCACCTTTGCTTGAAATGATTAATTCATACAACAGCCTGTTAGTGGCTCATTAACTCCACAGATCTGGGGCTGAGATGTGCAGCACCGCTTTGCCCTTTGAATGCTACTCCATTCCAATGCAGTCTTTCATTACAATTAATATTAGTTAAGGACTAATTGACAAGAATAAAGATTGAAGAGCTGAGTCACTGTAATTTCATGTATTATGTTTCTGCAAGTTTCAAGGGTCGACACAGTCTGCCAAAGCCTGGGGAGCTTTTCAGCTAAGTTCAAATTCAAGCCTTTACCTAAAACTTATCTAAAGCCTACCTTTTCTCATCTCATATTGTCCCACAACACATCTTTCCTTGGCTAAACACAGCTGTCAAGAGACATACAGAATTTTACCCCTATAATACCTGTGCCACTGCATTGTTCACAAATAAAAGGAAATAAATAGTTTTTAAAACCTGATCAATTTTTCATACGGCTCTTCTGTGTCATGTAAAATCCACCAGCTACACAGCTATTTCAGCCAGAGATTTCTTTATAGGAGAAATCACTAATCAAGTTGAAATGTCTGCTAAGGAGGATGACATCTCAAAATTTGGCCTTGATAATGAACTTAAAAACTGCATCTTCAGCTTAGATCTTCTGTGTGACAAGCTAACACAGTACCTTACTGGTCTGCCTAGTTCTCTCTTTCTTGAAAATCTTGATCTTACGTTGCATGTATAGATATCTGCCCTCTGTATGTGCTGCTCATGAGATAACACTAGGTTGCTATAGTGATTGCTTAAAAAAAGAGAAAAAAGTGAAAGCTGAATTGTGGAGAACCCTGAGGCTAAAAGATGGATAAATGACCAATCTTGAAAATGAAACTTAAGTACCATTTTTCCTGAATTCTGCTGCAACTGTTTGTAGGGGAGGATATTCTCCTTTACGAAAAAAAGGCAGCTCATTTCTTCTATTAAGTCTTTCTGATTGGTACCTATGTTGGAGGGGATCATAAAAAAGGAGTAAGTTGAAACAGGAAAAAAAAAATATCTGTAATATTAATTCTGTACTTACAGAAGCAGATTTTTTGTTCCAGGATCAAAAAGGGGGGGGTGGGGGGTGGGGTAGGGGAAATTACCCTCATGTAACACAAAGTGATACATATCACAAGGAAGTTAAAGAATGCCCTAAGGCCAAAAAGGGTCATTGCTTCCTTAAACCTGAACTCCATCACTCTACATTACTGTTTCAGATAAAGCTTTTTATGTAAAAGTCCTTTACTTAATAAAAAGTGGATGCACACGGACATGTGCACTTCAGCTTATTAGGTAATAGATATTTATACAGTCATATAATTTATAGAGAAAACACAAAATTAGTACTAAATATCCAACCAAAGCTAACATTTAAGGCCTTACAAGTTTAAAGCTTAAATTGTCACACAAATGTTTCCCTTGGTGAACCTACAGAACACAGCCTGCACTGGAGTATGAATGTATACATTACCTGGATAGTGCTTCATCAACCACCATGGCCCTCTAACTCCATTTGCCCTACCATGGCCCAGAGGGTAGATGACTGCAGTCCTCAGGAAGAGCTGAGAGTCCCACAGTGTTCAAAATGAATTAGTGAAGCCTCAGAACAGCAAGTCTTTACACAACAAAAGATAAGAGAGGAATAGAAGTTGGGACCCAGAGTCACTGACATAAAAGGCAGCATCAGCATCCCCTCAGGGAACCCCGTGGCTTTAAAGAATTTCCAACAGTTAAAACAATCACTTGAAAGCTATGACTCAAACTAGCCAACTTGCTGCAAGTGGAATAATTAATATGCTATTACAATCAGCCATAGAGATAGATCTAAGGATCAGCATCTACTTATAATATTCTATTTCTTTTTTAGCCAAACATTCACTACTGCTACATGAACTTTCATAGGCACGAATATCTCTAGATCTGAACGACCTAAGTTTGGTGAATTATTTCAGGAATACAGGCATATTTGAAGACAGTTCCAAGGGAAAACTTGAGAAACCAAAGCCTAACTAGACCTTCATTACTGGCTTCGTTTCCTTATAGTTCTGTGTGCAAGAGAATTTAGCTGCCTATCACTAGCACCTAAATCGGTGATCTTCATAGTTCTAATTTTAGTGGATTTAATCATCACACCACTATTCTTTTTGCTTTAGAGGTTCATCTACCAGGATATGTCAATGCTGGCAGCAGGTGACGAACACCGCAATGTCTGAAATTTGTACTTAAAGGTAAAATACTTGTGTGCTGGGAAACTGTTGGGGCTTTTTACTACAATTTTATTCCTTAGTCACAAAAAGTTTAGGGAATAGTACCTGCTTTTCAGCAGATGGAGAATGTGCAATAGCTTTCACTTCATTCTGTTTTCTTAATTAATGGTGGGTACTGAGTCTCTCAAGATACATAGCCTTTGTTCTGATCCTTGATTGAAAGGACAGGTTGTAAGCTTTGTAATGCATAAATTGCCTGTTAAATAGTCATCATCTTCCAGTCTCTGTAAGGATAACCCAGCACTGATTCAACCAGGGCATTTATACAATATTATGCTCTTCATGAGAATTTTCAAACACAAGAATTCTCAGATACTGAGAAATACCATTGAGATACCTACTTCAGATAATCAAGGAAAACTATAACTTTAATGAAACAAAGGAATGATCTGAAAAATATTTGGACAAAATTTCTAGTAAATGACACAATTTGTTGTCATTCTGATGATGATCTAATTTCAAAGCTCAACAAAGAAATGAAGATTTAAGTTTACTGCTTTATCTGAGTGCAAAAATATTAAAAAAAAAAAAACAGAGAAAAAAATACTTAAAAGGTAGAAACAGGGCATGTGAGTAGGCAGGAGGAAGAAAAGAAACTACTTGGCAGCAAGCAGGAGATTGTAAAGCCATTACAATTCCAAGACAGAAATTGCTTCAGCTACATTTTAAGTAGATGCCTTCAGGTACCTTGTGTAATTTGTGGACAGCTGCAAGTCTAGAAGCATCTATGACAGCCACAGAATTACATTCCTCTAATGAAGTTAACTAAGGGTATTTAAAATGTCATTTCTTAATCTAAAACTGAATAAAAGCCATAATTTCTCTTATGGGTATTTACACATCTGAGATGAAGTGACTGCACAATGGGAATTCTAAAAGTAATTACTTCCCATACTTTTATATTGCAGCCCAAAGAGTTAGTACCTGTTGGTTGCCTTTCCTATAGAGAATTACTTGAAAGTTTTTTGCATGCTCTCCTAGGGGTGAAATACAATAGGAATCTACAGAGAACATCAATTTTCTTTGCTTTTCTAAGGTTTACAACTTCCCTGTAGTATTTATCAAGAAAGACACAACTCCCCATAGTTAGAGCTGTGCAGTCTAACAGTAGGAATTCTTGGTGTTGATGGGGCTATTGATCATACAAACATTAAAATTATGTCTCCTGTGGTAAACGCCAATAAAACAGAGGTACATTAATCAGGAAATCAATATGCTTGTCAATAGAAAGGCTAACTTTGACAATGTAATGCAGCAGGCAGACCTACTGGATGGCGGACCAAAACACAAGTAACCCCAGTAGTGACCTTTTCGTTTGACTTCCGATTGCGCTAAACTACTGTATGAATCACTGGAATGTAAGGAATTAAAGGAGGGAGGCAAGGAGTTAGCTGTTTAAATAGTTCCATGGGAGCAAACTTTAATTTATTGCTACAGTGACCTTTAGTTGTTCACTTATAAAAAAAAAAAAAAAAACACCAAACAAAAAACAGACAAAAACCCCCACACCAAAACTGGAAGAAAACCACACACACATCCCCCCCAAAAAACCCAAAGCAAAATACAAACCAAACAACCAAACTCCAAACTTCTGCCTCATGCTTTTTAGTAGCTCTGTATTAAGGGACAGCATTAGCAGCATAATATTAAAAAATTATTGTATTCTTGGGAAGCAAAAAAGGCCACATTTCCATCTTTATGATTTTTTCTTTAAAACATTAACACTATGTTGTGTAATAGGCTCATTATTTATTCTTTCAAAGCCTTAAATAATTAAGTAAGAAAACGTACCTCAGGTGTGGTCTGACCATTAGATTGGAAACAAAACAGCACACATTTTTCTGGACAAAACCAGCATCTATTTTAGCACCTTTTTCATATGGGTTAACAAAAATTACATATTTGAAACCCTGTGAACAAATTCTAGACCTCACGAGACAGCACAGCATAAGTGAGCCCTGTACTCTGAACAAATACTTCTAAAGTTCTTAGACTGAGCACTGAGCTGCAAGATACTTTGGGACAACTTAGTTTTTTTCCATTTGTTGAAGAACATAAAGTTACTGAACAAACATTTTAAAATTCGTATGTGAAAAGCAGAATTGTATATGAGTTAAATAGGAAAGTTATTTTTCTGAGTTACATTTAAATATTTTACCAAGTATTTGATGAAAAAACATGGATTAATAGAAAAAACAGGTAGTAAACAGCAGTTCATTACAGCCAATTTTATAATTCAAAACATTATTGCAAGAAGTTTTGTTATTTGAGCTAACTCTGTAAATGTAATGTTGTAAAAAAAGAAACACATAAAAAATAGATTTTCACAAAGGGAGTGCTCATAGAAGATTTCCAACATTAATACTTTTCATTTGTATGTCTGGACTTATGTTATAAAGCAATAAACTTTTCAAATATGTATTACTATTCCTGATGCCAAAAATCGTTGTTGGAGCCAAAGAGAATAATTTAAGCCACATAAAATTTACTCAACCCCCCACTCCCTCACCCTCCAAAACCACACCAAAAAAAAAAAAAAAAAAAAAAAAAAAATCCATGACAAAAATATCTCTCCCCATCACCATCCCGAGCATTCTCCAAAGTTAAAGCTGTCCTTGCCTTTAACCTTCCCGTTATAATCTGGGAAGAAAAAAATAAAATAAAAATGGTCCAAATCTTGGTAATAGTATCTAAATCAGAGTTTTCCACAGTGCAGATCCACATGTTAATTCATTTATTTTAAACATTCCATGCTGAGACAAAGTCAATTCTTAATTTTATAAATTCCATATACAGAACTATTGTAGACTGGCTAGTGCAGTCCTGACCACTTCATCCTCTATTGCTGCTAAATATATTAAGAAAAGACCAAAAGCTGACAGGAATTAACGAGCTAGTGTTTGGGTATAGATGATTCTGTCCATCCAATTGCAGATCAATTACTAAGCTTCTGTCAGTGGATTACTTGTTTTGAGGAGGAATGAAGAAAAAAGAGATCTGCTCACTGACTAGCTAAATAGTACTGGATATATGAAACAGGTAAATTTATCAAACAGCAAATGAGCTAAATGTTCTGCCTAGTGTATCCAAAAAGAAAGGGAAAATAAAAGAAAATAATTAGAAATATAAAAAAAGAAAAAGGTTTTGGCCTATCAAAGACAGAGGTAAACCTGCTAGAGAAAAGTAACCCATATATATACATGCTTGCTAGATAGACCACTGAGGTGGTACCCAATACACATGTGGCAGTATCAATAATAATATTGATAGCATATGAGTCAGCCACAAATGTAACCTCCCCCCTTCAAGGGGAGGAAAAAAAAAAAAAAAACCAAAGAAAAAGGAAAGAACCCTTCCCCAGTGAAACAGAAAACCCCCAAACCTCAAATAAGCATCTCATCTTGGACCTGTGATTTACTTGTCATTACACTGATAAAAACCCTAAAAATTATAAAGTTGTGGATACATTTTAGGATTCCTTTTGCATGCATGTTGAAATAAAAACTGATCTGATACAATCTAAAGTATATGGGAAAAGTACAACATAATGTTAATCCTGCACCTTGTTATTAAACAATATATGGTGGCAAAGTTTAGATTCTTAAAATTATAGTGCAACATCTCTAAATTTTATTCTCCTAAACTAAGTTATGAAAGTGATTTTCTTTTCTTTTTTTCTCAATTAAAAAAGCATTGTTTTGTCTCTCACAGCTCTCCTTTTCTCTCTTTTCCTGTCTGTGTTCCTTTTTCTCTATTATTGCTTTGGTGCTAAACATTAACCAAGCCATAACTGGTAGCAGCCTAGGCAGCTATTTTGATGGCAATTTTGTTTGGCTGTTTATGAGCTTATAAAAACATCCTTAAGTATCAGAAATCCATTGTTTGCATCTTACGATGTTCTGCGTTCTTTCAGAGTGAAATCTGGAGAGTATTCAGACAATCCCACTTAACAAATAACTCCAAAGTCAGATGCTTTATTCAGCAATAAAGTATGACTTTGTAAAAGAAATAAAGTTTGGAACATTTTTGTTCCTTTAAGACTTAATCACAAAGGAGACTGGCCTTGTAGCCTGATCTGATTTATCAGTAATGCTAGTGATGGCCTCAGTGCTGCTGGAATACAAAACCATTCCATGGCACTAGAACTGGATCTTTTAACAAAGATTAATGTTGACCGTTGTGCTAACTCCTCTCTAGTTTTATTTACTTTTCCAGCTGTGCTGGGACATGGGACTGTGAAGCCATGCAGTTTCTATCCTTTCCAGTATTTTCTTATTAGACAGGGTCCTCCACTTTTATTTTTGGTCACCTTCCTTCATTTTCAGATATATTTCCACTAACACCTGAAATATGTTAATTTTTGTGAAGATATTTATGGAGCAGCAGTCCCCACACAATCTAGGTGCTATAGATTTATTTTTATACTTACTGTATTATTTCCTTCTCACACGGTTACATGACCCAGTTATACTGCAGAATTAATATGTACTTCTAAGTGAAAATAGTCCTGGTTTTGGAAACTAAGTTAGATAGACTTATGTTGAAAATTAAGGTTACAAACTTTTTTCTAATAACACTTAATTATAAGTGCATTTATCACTCACCTCTCACCATAAAAGCATTACACCACTATCATCTACTTCAGCAGGTCAATAGTGAGAATATAGCCAGCTGATCCCTCTATTCAGCACTTGTCAGGCTGCACACGGGGTACTAAGCCCAGTTTTGGCCCCCACCATTCAGAAAAGACTGGGTAAGGTCCAAGAAAGAAGGGCCACAGAGATTACCAATGAGCTAGAAAACCTAACCTTTGAGGCAAAACTGAGGAGCTAGATCTTTTCACCCTGGAGAAGAGAAGGCTTAGGGGGGAAAATACATCACAGTTTTCTAGTACTTAAAGAGCAGCTACAACAAGAACGGGGGGTCTCTCACCACAGGGAGCCACATGGAGAGAACAAAGGACAACATGTACAAGTTGCACTAGGAAATATTTCATCTCAATATAAGAAAGAAATTTTTTACAGTGAGAACAATCAGTCACTGGCACATGCTCCCCGGGACATGGTAGAGTCCCCATCAATGGAGTTTTTCAAGACGCAACTGGACAAGACATTAGATCATCTCACCTAGGCCCTCTTTTCCACAAAGGTTGGATAAGATGATCTGTCAGGGTCCCTTCCAACCTGGGCTGTTCTGTGATTCTATAATCAGAGCTTTAGCATGCTTGGGTATGAGTTCAATAGACTCTAAAACCTGCTGGCAGAAAAGGAAAGCTTAGAAGGAACTTGCAATTTCTCATGTCTGTCCTAGTGTCTCTGCAAATTCCCATAAACATTTTAAAGTTGTGTTCATTGCTAGTCGCAGAAAACCATAGGCCTAAGTCACATAAGCTTAACTTAAACTCACTTCTTCAACTTGGCTATCCAAAATCATCTGCATCCCTCTTGACAAGAGTAGCATAGAGCAAAATGGAGAACTTCAAGGTGAAAACATAATTATGATGCTTAATTCCTGGAACGATCACTTCAGTTAAATGCAGAGTTACTACAATTGTTTGCCTATTAAAAGGTACGTACAAAACTGTGAGGTATGCCTTGGTAAATAAAACCCGTGTATAATGATACATCATAACAAAACCAGACCATTCAGAAAAATATTCCAATAAATTTGTAATTAAAGATAAAAAGGCCAAAAAAAGCGCAACATTTACATCCTCCCAGTGAAACTGCAAAGTTAAAGTTTGCATGAAGAGTAAACAAATAGCATGGAAGTGGTTGCATTAGATAGTAGAAAAAGTATCTAAATAAGAGAAAATGGGTATGGAACTGAATTTCATAGGGCTAAAAAGGAAAATATTTATGGTAATCGGGAAAGGAGATAATTGTCTTACATGAAAGTGTGAAGATAACATGTTGATTACGAACTGAGGAAATACTTTAGATGACATTCTGGAAAGGAAATACAGTCAAAAAAGAAAGCAAGGTAAGTAAATAATTGGAAGACCATTTTTAATTTTCATTCTGTGCTACTCAAGCAAGCTTACAAAGGGTAAGTGGAAAAAGAATTTTGTCATAGAGCAGGAAAATATACATTTTCTTCTTATCCCAGTTATTAATTTTCTTCTTTCATTTCATAGTTTTAACTAAACACAAAAAGTCTAACAAATTAATTGAATGACCATGTACATGAATTAATATAACATGTTACTGAAATTGAATTGTGATGTATCAATAAAAATGTGATTTAATATATATGATTTACCTGATATTTTATCCCTTGAGCATTTACTCAGAATAGGAGACAATAAACATTGCCATAGCCATGCTTCCTTTAATGGAGTACCACACACGTATTTACTCAAAAACCAGAGGTTTTTGAAAATCAGAACTGTAACTAACTAGGATTTTTGCACATTCAAATTTTAAGGTATCTGTAAAGCTTCTTATTCAGACATATTTTTTTGCATCAACAAAATCCTGTGTAACTAGAAAGCACATGAAAATGAACACCACCTTCCAGCTGTTTCTGACCTCTCATTCAAAAAGGTACCTGCTTTGCAGTCATAGTATCAGTTGCAAAGCAGCAGTGATTTCTAGTAAGCATCCTACAAACTATACAAAGAGAAACAGAAGAGTCAAAGTCCATTTATGTACAAAGACAGCTTTTTCTTCCTACATCTTAATTCTTCAAAGCTTCTGGAGAAATTCACCAGACCCCTTCTATAAATTAGGCTTTCCATCACATCACACCATTGCTGACAGGTAGATGTTGTAATTACCTGTGGAGCATCTAAAGCCTGTAGAAAGAAAACTTGACTGCTAAAATTGTTATTTTTATTTATCTCATCAAATAACTGTAAACCTGCAGTGTACACCACAAACACATTCAAACTACTTTAAGAACTGAGTATCTGTAGTTACCATATCTGTCCTGCTGTTTATTACGGAAAGGTTCAGGGCACTAGATTATGATTCATATTTTTTTCTTGTGGTGACAGATTAAATTACCTCATGAAAGAGAGTCCACTTGGTTTTTTTTATTTATTTGAATGTGATTCAGGATTTAGGCTGAGATTTGAAAATTTATACCTTCTCACAGTACTGGCATGAAAACATGCATTCTGAAGAAGAAAATTATGATGTAAATATATAAAAATGCTATCCCTATTTTTAACTGCACTAGAGGACAGAGAGGTTTTTCTAGGAAGTGAATCGCTTAGAGGCTGATTTAAAACTTGTAGATGACAGTAACATACACAGACTTTAACTGAGATAGAAGTTCTGCTGTGCTTAGCACTGTAGAAATGCACGGAAAAGACCAGCTAGATTGGAGGGAAATCATTTCATATATATAGAAAAATAAAGGAAACATCAGGGAACAGCAAGGGCCTCTAGGCAGACAGAGAACAAGACTAGCTAGGGTTTTTTCCCCTACAGTAAAGCAAGATTCAGAGGGTCTGAGAAATGAAGAAAAAAAAGTGTTGTTTTTTCTTCCTTCTCCTAATTCCCCCTTGACTCCTCCAGCTGCTTACTAGACCTTTGCTTGCTAGAAAGCAGTTGTAAGTCTGAAAATATCAGTGAAGTTGGCCCAGTCCAAATGTATTTTCACAGCCTAAAGAATTTAACTCCCACATTACCTCAGCTGAGCTCCTAACAAGTTACCTTACTATGAGATCAGTCTTAGGTCGATAACGAGTCAGACTGTATTTTCAACAACTAGGGCCCTGTAATCACAAAGGAAACAGATTCATTATTAGCAGGAAAATGAATTTGTGGATTCCCACATGGATGGTACTGATCCTGCACTGCCTGCAGCTAGGTAGCACATTTTGGTAACTATGACAAAGCTTGAGCTTTCTAGTTACAATGTCCCCAGCGGAAGTCCCATTCCCCCTTAGGAGAAATTACATTTCAGAAATGTTTTCTTTTGACGTGGTTTGGGTTCTTATGACCAAGGAATTCATTGTACTTTAAAAATGTAAGCCTGCCCACACTGGCAAGTCCAATAAGTCCAAAATCTTCATCAGATCTGCTATTTGTGTATATCAAATTCAACACACCACATAGAGCATGCAACCCATCTGTATTTGCACAGCAAAGCCAACATAACCTGGCTCAGTCAAACTGATTAAGACTGGTAGAAACCCATCACAACACATACAGATCATGAAATTCTTCAGGATAGATTGATGAAACTAGTTGAATAGATTTTCTTGGTTATTTCAGCACACATGGCTACTAATGTGCTTTCAGTGCACTTCTGTTTGAATTCTGTTAAGGCTTTTGCCAGCAAACTAGGATTTAAAAAAAAAAAAAAGTAAAAAAAGAAAAAAGTTTTTTAATTCTTGCTATTCTCCATGATAAGATTATGAAAATATAGTATCTAAAAAAAAATGATTCAAAGGTGAGGTGATCGATCCACTATCATACAGCATTGGAGCTTCTACCACACAGAAGTAATGTCTATTTTAGAAAATAATTGGCATTCATGATACATCAGAGGATATTATTTAAACAAAGAATCTCATCACCATAAAGAATGGTTTCTGTAGTTATCTCTACTCACAGAGTCTGGTGCTAAAATGAAACTTTTCTAAACTAGCTTGCATCCCGTAACAGATAAGAGAAGAGCTGCACAACTCATCATATCTTCATAATCTTAACTATCTTATATTTGAAAAATATGGAGTGAAGGCAAATGCAAGGTTTATGCATGATCTTTGCAGTAATAGTAACTGCCCTGAATCCTCAAATTCCCACTAGATATCTTTAACAGAAAAGAGAGAAAACTAGAAACAAGAGAAGCTATGCTCTTTCTAGTAATGGAAGAGAACGTAACACCAAGACGTACATTAAAAAAAAGGAAAGAAAAAAAGAGAACAGATATTGGCTCATATGGAATCTACAGAGAATGGAACAGAATCAATTTCATCTACTGAAAATAAACACTCTGGCTGATTAGAGACCAGAACAACTATCTGCAAATGACTGCTTTAATTTATGCTGAATTTTGCCTCATCGCTATTCTGCACTGTATGTGTAGCCTGAGAGGAAAAAGAAAATATAAGTGGTGAATAGAAGATAAAAAGAGATCAGAAAGAAGAAAACCAGCGTCACTTCTTTGCAATATAGAGATGCATTTCCCCCGCTTTTTTTTAAAAGCATAGAATTTATTTTGTAGGAGAATTAGCTGAAATAAAGCTGCTCAAATAGAACAGTCCAAAAAGGGTTTATTTAGTTATAAAGCTTGAAAATCCGCAACAATAACCAACTCATTTTATACCTCATATACATTTTCACTTAGGCAGTAAGCAAAAAAACGCCCCGTTCAAATTACATTCCCTCAAAACCCAGAAACGAGTCCTACTCTGTACAAACTGCTATGGCACCATCAACACTAGCAATCTTTTATTGTTAATACTACTAATGTCTGTATTTTGGATCTATGTTCTTACAACATCAGCTTCAGAGTAACTTAATATTTAAATTAAAAAATCAGATTTCTTTCTGTCCCTTTTTTCCCCTGATATTTATGCAAATACTCCCTAAACTTTTTTCTCCTACAGCTGCATTCAGCTGATAATCCAAATGGAGTAACGGGGAGAAGCTATGAACATATCTACAAACACTAAGTTTAGGGATGCTTGCTTTGGTATCATAGAATCTATTGATATATTTTACCAAAAAATGAAAAACTTGGGAAAACACAATGGCATTTTATTTTAAATGTTCAAAACTTGATAAAATTTAAAGTATTATAAAATAACCTGTGATTCCTGTAGTCAGATAAATATGCTAAACTAAATGGGGTTATTCTAGTAAAAGGTCTTTTTAAATAGAGAAGAAAAAAAGAAATTAATATATACCATTAAACTACCAGATGTCTTTTAAAAGATGTAAAACAAACAAACAAACAAACAAAAAACCCCACAGTTTGAGAAAGACAAGTTAATGAGACTATTTTGGTCTGTTTTTCAGAAAATACAAAGTGATTTATCTACGTTTTAAAGAAAAACAAGTACAAATTTCAGGAAGATACCCAAATAATGGAATTTAAATATAAATCAGAAAAGTTATATTAATAATCACCTGAAACTGGAAAAAACCCACTAACAAATATATAGTCAAATATTGCATGTATATTCAAACTTGCTCTTTCGGCTCATAGACTAAATTGTTTTGGAACTCTGGAAAGATGAATGAGTGTAAAAATTTCAGCAATCAGTACCATTTAGTTCTGCAGACAGCAAGGTGAGAGGAAGCTGAGCAGGCTTCCTGTAAACTCTACAAAAAACATCTTCCTCTGGCTGGTCTTCCAAAAGAATAATTGTAATAATTACAAAAGGATTATTTGTTCCTATTGCAGTTCTGGTAAACCCCAATGTCAAGACACAGAAAGCTGCTTACACAGCCTCGGGGCAAATGGGTGTTTAGGCCAGGCAGCATACCCTTAGTGAGAAACATGAAGGATTCAGAAGACAATTCCTAAACAGCTTTCTCAACATTTCTTATCACTGAGGTGAAAATATGGCAGCAATTGGTTTCTCAGTTTCCCCAGAAAAACAGCAGTCAGAACAATGCAGCAATCCCGTGGAATCTGCTGGTTTGAAATCTTACCACTCTCTGTTCTACACAGGTCATTTTTGAAATCAAATTAAATGAGATTTCAGCACTAAGCTTTCTTCTTGATGACTAAGACCTAGTAGTATTTAAGGTGAAATGAACCATTATTTCCTGTAATTATGTCTTTTCTACTTCATACTACTTTACAAGTTTATGCAGATAGTTTCAAGTTGGTGATGAAACAATATTTTCTGGCCCATGATACGCAGAATATCTAACAGTCACATTGTTCTACATGGTCTTAACAGTAAATCAACCTATATCCTCTCAAAGGTATCTCCAGTCTTGATAAAGTTTTCTGCAGCTTAGAATCAACAACTTGAGTCTTTGGGTTTCTCTGAGTACTAATGTACAGTTCTTCTGATCACCTTATTACTGTACTTAGTCATATACTAACAAACCAGTGATAAAAATATGCATTTCAAATTAGCCAACCTTTTCCTTTTCCATTTTAGTATCAGACAAGCAAATGAAAACAGGTTTCAGTTCACAGTAAAAGGACAAGAGCTAGTTGAGTTGATTGTGATACATGTCTTATGTAAAAGGGGCATTAAACCCCTGTCTTCTCCCACTAAGCTCCTGAGTCTGTACTGTTCACATTGCTGAAAAACATCTGAGGTCTTGACAATGTGCTTTTCTCCTAACATCCTACAGAATTCCTCCAAAAGCCTTTTTAACTAGATAGTTTTAAAAAGATCATGTTCTAAAGATTATAATTTCCTTCCAGAATTTCCAATAAACAGCTCAATAAATTTTTCTTTTTTCTAAAATATTTTTTTTCTTTTTTCACACATGGAGACAACTGATGTTGTCAGGCTTAACGTTATATTTTCTGGCAGTACACTGCATAACAGCATTAATGACAATTTTGTGTGTGCTACCTCAGCACCGCTTTAAGAATCACATAAGCATCATATAAAATCTTCTTTCTAATAAATCTGACATGAATCGGCTTTCTTTTACAAGGCCTTCATTTAGCTTTTCAAGGCTTAAATGCAAGTATTTTCATTTAAAAACAAGTGGCTCAAGCACAAGGTTTCCTTTTGATGCCAAAATGGCACAGAGTAACTGCTCAGAGACGAATTTTGTCTTTAAGCAGCAAAGGTATTTATTTCGTGCAGCGTTGGGGAACTAGCCGATTGGCACCAGACAAACTAGCTCCAAAGTTTTCAGTGAAAAGTCAGGTATTTTATACAGTTTTCGGGAGAGGTTACACAACATCTTTACATATATACTCATTTGTTTTTGACACCTATTCATGCCATCCACAATAGGTGGGATCTAAGTGCAGTAGACCTTTCAATTTTCTTTGTTCAATGATTTCCTGACTTGATGGTCTCCTTATCTCATTCAGTTGCCCACCTTATCTTTTCTAATTATTTAGAGTACATCCAGTGGAACCTTTTCTAATTATTCAAAGTATATTCCTTTCTCAACACAAACAGAGCATCACCCAGAGCATTGTACCAAACTCATCCTGACTAACTTTTTTTTTCAAGACCTTGTTCTGTTTCACTTTCACATTACATTTCTCTGACTATTTGGTATATTAAAAAGGTAAGTTTTTATCTAAATTTAACAGACTAAATCAACACATTTTTTTTTATTAGCTGATCATTTCTACAATAACATGGTGGCAAAGAAAGCTACCCACAAATCCAGTTATCAATGAGAAACCTGCTTTTCTGAGCATCTGTTGGTGATCTAAGTATCAAATTAGCAACACTGTCATAGGTTCAGCTTACTGTTATTGTTGCCAACAATTTTATAACTACATTTTAAAAGGGCAATTACCTCACAGCTGTTGATTGATGCTAAACTAACATCATCATTGTGCAGTTTAAATACTTCAACTGTTGCACCTGTTTCCAGTTGAATTATTAACGTGAATTGTGTATTACAGCTATCTTTTCATTTGCTTCAGTACAACTTAAGGTAACAACTGCATAAAATGCCTGACTCTTTTTAACTTTTATTGTTCATCTTTTAAATTGTATCCTTCTAAATTATTTTATTTCAGATACAGAGAATTCAGAGACTTACAGAAAAAGATCTTCTTGCTTGCATCTACTACTTGCCTGCCTTCTCCAACATGTATTTTCTCCATACCTGACAGCTCCTTCGCATTCAGAAACAGGTTATTAGTAGCAGACACCTCTATAAATAACAGATCCTGTAAATTCCAGGAGAGCGCTTTTGCAACACATACTGCTGAGCTACCTACCAGGACAGAGTGGACAGAGCATAGCTGGCTTTAATTAAACTACTAACACTTTATTTCATGTTTGAGAATTAGTTCAAATTAGAACAGACTGACAGAATGATGGGGGAGCAAACCAAATGCTTCCTATCTATCACTTTTAGTATAACTGGCCAGTAAACAGTGTTTTGTCTTTTCCTTCCAAGTCTGTAGTTCCTGTTGTCAGAAAGGTTATAGGCCTGGGCAGGCAGTGGTCTAAGCTAGTGAGACCACTAAAGTGGATTGGCATGACCATGACATGCTGACTTGCCTGTTCATTTTCAGATTCCAATAATCATTACCTTACAGACAGAGAAAAGATTACATAAATGGTGTCATTTTTATTGAACTGTAAAAAAAAAAAAAGCCATATCAAACACCAGCTATATATATATTAAAAAAAAAACAACCAAAAAAACAAAACCAAACCCCACACAACAAAAAAACCCCCCACACAACAACACCCCCCAACAGAAAAACCCCAACAACTTCAGTAGAAAAAAGGATTGAATGTGCTGAGAAGTTGCTGCCACAGAAAATTGAGTGCCTCAAGAAAGAGAGTAGGCACTGATGTAGAAACACTTTAACAGTTCCTTTTAGTTTAGAATTTACAGAAACATGTTTAATAGATGTGACATTTGCGATGCATTTCATTGAGATTACTACTTTGCAGCCAAATGGTTTTGCTTGTATTTTATTGTCTTAAAATTATAGATGCTTCAACACTATCAAAGCAGTGATCTCTATACTTCTTATTAACTTAATGAATTTAACAAAATTAAGGTGCTCCGTAGCTTTGATTAAATAATGGTAATAAAACTAATTAAATATATTTTGATCTATTAACAAGTGACTCAAATCATTACTTAAATTTTTGGTAATGTTCCAACGTTACCTCATCAAGCCTGTAGGTACTACTAATTTGTTCAAACAAATACCATTGTACATTCCCCTTATTTAACTAAATATGTGAATTATGTTGTTCTTATTATCTTAATCGTCAACAATGAAAATGGACGTGTCAATCTCTCTGTCAGTCGAGTAAAAACCCTATAATCTTGTGACTTTGCCTTTTAATGGCTAGGTATATTTAAAACCTCCAGAGTAGCCAAGTTAATTCCACTGTATAATAGTCACTGTTGTAAAATTTGACTTTTACTGCATTCCAATTCTCAGAACCAATTAGCACACTTTATGACTCCATTTGGAACTGCTCCAAGTTTACAACCATACCACTATAGTTCATTATTACTTTATTTAAACAGTCTTACTTAGACCCTTGCTACTGTAAGGTGGTCTGCTATCAAGTTCTGGAAATATTGCATATATTAAACAGATGTCAACACTACAGATTTTTAATTAGCTGCTCTTATGTTGTAACATTTACTCAAGCTCCTGAGTACCGGAACCATTTGGTACCAGACAGATATGACGTCCTTTAAATTGGACAAGAGGGGCAAAGAGGTCATGGGAATGAAAATAATAAAAGGTCACAGTCAAGTTTACAAGTCGAGTAGCTACAAGACACTTCAGGTAATAGCTTGATAGTGTAAATGGTGGCACACAATAGAGAGGTTTATAGCCAATGGAAATCTTGTAGGTTTGTCCTTGGTTTTCAAGCACACAGAAACTCAGAGATTTTGATAAGTACCTTGATCTTGTAACTTGCAATCTGCTACCATGGCAAAAATAAATAATTAAAATCCTTTTATCAAGGTCCAAGAAAGTAGGCAGAAGAGCAGATTAAACATGCACTGGAACAATACTGCCCCTCACCTACCCTTTTCCTTAGCCCAGCAGTGTTTATTATGTTATTTCCTCATATGAAGGCTAAAGAGAGAAGAAAAGTAGGTCATTCAGAGGCTCAGACTTGTTGCCTCTGAGGTTAGTTTACCATAAATGCATTTGCAGCTCTGGTTTAGATGAGCCAGAAGCCCAGTGGGATGGGTATCCCTCTCTGATAACTCCCTGAAACCACAGAAAACATTCCAAATCACTTCACAAATCTCTCCCTATATTCAGCTTTCTGAAAAGGTATAGGTCCATGCCACTGAAAAAACAACCTGGGAACT
Source organism: Falco peregrinus (assembly GCF_023634155.1). Lineage (NCBI taxonomy): Eukaryota > Metazoa > Chordata > Aves > Falconiformes > Falconidae > Falco > Falco peregrinus. The sequence goes on along the minus strand of NC_073730.1, from coordinate 12,703,267 downwards.
GAACAAGACATTTCTGGTAAGCAACTAACTTGCTATTGTTCTTTCTGGTTTGGCTTTGTCAGTCCAAAAAAGCTCTCCACTGTAACTTTTGTTGCAACATTTCAGACCAGTTTATAATCATTTCTAGGAAATTAAGTCTTAAGTTTGCCCTTTGGAAAAGAAATTTAATAAACAATTTTGTTGAGCCATGTCAACATGAAAGATATGAAATATTGCATCAAGAATCTGAAATGAAACATTTCTATTTTCCCCATATTTTTTCTACCAACTGTAATTCTCGGTTTGCATTTTGAGGAGAAAATATACTGACATTGTGGAAAGGATCTGAAGATACAACAGTTCCACTTCTGTAACAGCAAAACTTATAGGTTTCACCTAAGGAAAATTAATCTATTTTATATACACACACACACTACAAATAATTATTAACGTATAGCAAGATGAAAGTCTGGATAATGAATGAGAAAGGTACTAGAAGCTTGATTCTTCACCCATTGTTAAGGCAGCCAAGATGAAAACATTTTTAATCTGGAGATTAGTTTATATATAAAGTATATAATTCTGACAAACAGATTCATGGGGTACTATTTTCTGCTGGGTGTCAAAAATGGCTGTAAGATGGGGCTTGGGTTTTTTTTTGCTTTCACACTGAAGGATTCTACTTCCAGGCAATATTAGAATCTATGAAAAATACTAAACATATCTACCAATGCCACAGGGCACCTACTTCCGAAACATCAGTACTTCATTTTTATGATTTTTTTTTTTTTTTTTTTTTTTTTTTTTTAGAACTACACAAGTAATAATATAAAGATTTACTTAACCTCTATCACCTATCACTCTAACTTGCAACTTGGTTAGGGAGGAGCCAATTCTGATTTCACTCATGCAATATCTTGAGAGAGTAAAAAAAAACAGTGGTCAGCAGGGCTGGGTTATCCCACATATATTAAGATCCCCCTTCTTCCTGCAGTTTTATGCTGTGAAGCAGCCAAAATGGAAAGGACCCTACTATATAACGTCTTCATCTTTTAAAGAGAGAAAGTGCTGTTGGCAGTATGCAAGCTTAATGAAATTCCGAGCTTTTTATAAGGACCATAGGATCTTTAAAGCACCATTCAGCCCCAGACCTAGAAGGATCTAGCACAGCAGCACCTGAATGAGAACCCATGTACCATGACCACTGAACAAGAGCTGGAAGAAAGATCAGCAGTGAAGAGAGGACAGGCAGTTGCATCACTGAAAAGAGGCTCTACCCTTGCAGCCTCTTAAAAGCAAGTGCCAGGATGAAAACAACAGCCGCTTCTAAAGTTGTAAAGCATTAGTTCTTTTCCCTGCAGAGGAAGCAAATTGTAGATGAGGAGGAGATAAATGAACTCAAAATAGTCAAAATTCACCAGCATAAAGGTCTGTGAAGTTCATAACTCCCATGTGGATTTTCAAATGATCTTTGCAGGTTTTTATCTTCACACTAAAATTTAAGAGCAATGTAAATTTTGCTTCAAGTTACCTTTTGAAAGACCTGGACACTTACTGAATATGTTTCAAAGAAATAGCACAATACAGCTAAGCTTTTAAACACATCATGATTCACAAAACCTAAAACTTCACTCTTATTTTTAATCTATTTTCTGAAGTCAATAAATCCCACAAGAATACACTAGGTTTTTGCATGCTTCTTTCTCTTCCTCTCACTTCCTCCAAAAAAAATAATTTTCTAACTTAGTAATACATTTTTATCAAACCTGAATAGAATTAAGGTTTTCAAGAGAATAAAATATCTACTGCTGTTGTGAAAACCTGGTAGCCTGAAAGACTACTGACAAGACCTAAGCACCCTGCTGGAGGAGAAATCTTGATGTGTGAGTTCCCATTCTGTCAGAACAGACAATCCTCATGGAAGAAATTTAATAGAATCACAAACTGGAATAAAAATTGAGAATTGAGACCAATTTACTGCAAGACAGGTACACTGGAATGTGTTTAATTTCTAGTGCTGGTAGAACTTCCCCCCCACCATCTAAACTACTTTATCTATACTGAAGATCTGACATTAACCATTTCCCTACAGCTATACTATTGAAGTTTTCTCCCTATTTGTTGTTTTCCTTTGCTAGACAATAGACGAATATTTCTCAGGATTGTAACAGTTACAATTTATGAAGAGGGGGAGGGGGGGAGGTTTAACTTATTTTCTCAGTTATTTTGAATATTTTGTCACTTTCTTAAGGAAATTGAAGCATGCCACAAAAATGTTTAATAGCTTAAAATAGTTGCAAATATTTCAAAAAGCACACTAGGGCAGAATATCAGCTTGATTACTAGCTTTGTGGAATATGAAGTAAATGTAAATAAAATTGTTATAAAAAAAACCCAAAAAACCAAACAAACAACAACACAGCCCTAATGAAATTGATGTATTATGCATGTAACCTGGTAACAAAACAAAATTTTCAATGAATGTATGGTAAGCCTTGACCAGGGCAAATATTTCTGACAAATCTGATCATCTGTTTTGCTTGGAGATATGATTATTGACTTAGCAATAAAGTCTGAGATCTCTTGATTTAGTTTGGAAATCTTCCTCCCCCGGCCCAAGACACTTTAGCTCTATTGTTTAAAGAAATATAAAAAATATTAAGCAACAAAGCTATTCAAATTTAACACATACGTATTCAACTTCACAATTCTATACATACTCAGCTTGCTCTATTTATTTATTTTATTATGTATCATGTGTCCATCCTATCTTTTTCAGTTCCTAGAACTACAATGACAACACACAATCTTTTCTGCCAGGAAAATTAGAAAGCAAAAAAGGAAAAGAAAAAAAATCAGGTCAACTGCAATTTTTTGGTGGAAAAATATGTAATGTAAAACTGGCAAGGTAGCAGTGGGGAAAGCTATGGGGAGATTCAGGAAGTAGGCCAGCAAAGAAAAACATGTGTACCTCCTATAGATGGTAAAAGGGTCAGGTAGCATACAAAGTGGGTATAAAAAGATCAAATGGTAAAAAGCAATTAACCCCTTGGCACTGGGAACTGGGATTTCCTGACACCAACTGCTAATGCTGGCCCTAAGGGGTTATAGGATCAAATAATAATAAGCCAAGTCCTGAAATAAAAGCTATCATTCTAGGCAGTGAGGGAAGGCATTTCAAGTACCTTCTGGGCTGCCAGACTAGAATGGTACAAGAGGAAAGGCACAGAGGAGAAATACTCTGAAAGATAAATGGTAAAAATAGTTTTCCAGATTTGGACTCAAACAGATTTCTTCCAACCAAGCTTTTATTTTTCTTTCTGAATTAAACACACTGGTTTGCCCTATATATCTGTGATCTGTGACCTCATCCAGCTCTTCTCTGATACACAGAGAGATTTAGCCTCCATTTTCTGAGCAAGTTCCCTCTCATTTTGTGATTAAATTCTGAACATTGTCTATATTAGCTGTAGGTGGTTTACTTAATTGCCTTAAACATGGTGGGTTTTTTTTTTTTGTTTGTTTTTTTTTTACTTTCCTTCCACACAGAAGGGGAAAAAAAAGAAAAGAAAAAGGGGGAAAAAAAAAAGCAAATGACAACAGAGAAAATCCTTAACAAAACCACCAACATGGGATAATAAACTAATCTGAGAAATTACATGATTCTAACAGCCATTGTTTGTTTTTAAAGAGGTCAGCTGTTCCAGCACATCCCAGGACCTACACTTATAAACTGATATTCTACTGTTTATGTATCTGATAATTTATAGCTTTAAATTACTGCAGAAAAATTAGATATTTTGTACAAAATAATTACTGGATTTTCAGACCAATTGGTGATTTATAGTACTGAAACCTTATGAACACAGGATGAAGCTGTTTTTCTTCAGTGCAAACTAAACGTTTAGATGATGTTATATAAATACTGATCTTATCACAGAACTTCAACTGCTGTAAGCATTCCTAATCCTTTCAAATTAGTGAAACTTCATTGATCTCCAATATTTGAAAATCCAACATGGTTGCATTAAAAAATGTGCAACATTTTTCAGTATCACTTATTCTCTTACCACATGGGAAAATTATAAGAAAAATAACCTTCGGCATACACCAAATTCCAAACAAAATACTGAAGTTTGTAGGTACAGGATTCTTCTCTGTCAACTACCTGTCTGCCTGAGGGCATTTAAAAGGCGCACATAATCTGTCTGCTACTCCGTTTTCTCTCCCTCTCATGTAGTTGCCCGTGTTTGGTCATATCAGCTAGCCTGCATATAGTCACACTATAATAGCCTGTATATAGTCACACTATAACTGCCTACAAAACAGTACCTAAAAAGACTGAAATTACATGCAGTATGTATGATGAACTAGGTATGGTAAGACCCAAAGGTATCATCCCTTTTGTATATCCCTTTGTACTGTTCAAACTTCTGCAAACTTGAATTGAGCTCACTGAATTCAGTGAAAACATCTCCATCATCTTCAGTGGTACTGGTCTGAGCTCTGATAGACCAGCCCTCGAAGTACTGTAAACAGAGGAAACAAAGACTGATGAATTCTACAAGGATTAAGAGCAGTGGAGAGGAGAAAAGAAAGATAGAAAAGATACAGAAAGAGATAATACAAAAGAGAAATTAGGAGGAAAAGAGACCAAGTGATCAAGAATCCCACTGTAATATAGTACTATACAAGACAGTTAAAAGATACCTGTTAATATATTAACCTGAAATGGCTGCTCTAAAAAAACCGAACCCAAACCAACCCAAACTAATATATATATATTCTGCCAATTGGAAATGACAGATTGCTTACTTTTAAACAGATAAGATCAACATATCATGCCCTTTCAAAATAGAAAGCTACACCTGGCATGCCTCCTTGCTAGGTGGCCTGAAAAGATACAGAGGCTGGTACTTCATGCAAAGTTATGAATTGCTTCTTCAGAACACTGATCCCAAAATGGATATCTGAGGAACACTACTTGTCATCAGGTTCCTCTCCCAGAGTCAGTACCCAGCCAACATTTTAAATTCCTTTTAAGTGCCCTATGAAAACATTCTTTCAATGAAACTTCATATCAAATTCTTTACCGTACTCCAGAAAGATAAGATCTCTTTTGTTTCCCCTTCTATAATGAACTGTAACATATTTTTTTTTGCTGCTAGGTGAAAAGTTCGGATTAAAAGATTTATTTGATAAAATATTAGCGTATTAGGATTATTATTAGGAACCTACCACTCTTCACAGTATTTGTTCTCCAAACCATATTTGTGAAGTTAAAGAGTTAGGAAAACCTGATCTCCCATGGCCTGAGAATATAGTGTGATTTATTTCAAGTTCAAATAAAGTTATGCCATTAGAATATAAGCTCAACCTTTGTGTTCCCTCCAATTAACACTTCTGCTCTGAATTCAACAGCTTCTAGGAAGCAGGGGAAGAAGATGACAAATGAAGGTCATGTGGTAAAGGATCACACAAATCTTAAAGTATATAAAGACACATATTTTACAAATATGTAAAGCTCATTTGAAGCTCCTCTAAATAACTCAGAGCGATAATACTTTGTGAAAGCCTGCATGGAACCAAGACTAATTTCTTTGAAATTTGTATTTTTCATTTATATATTGTAAACATACTAATATTCTTATATAATGCAAAACAGCTTTTCAGTGAATATTTTAAGTCTTGGACTATACTGTTGTTGATAAATTGCACCATCCATTATGATGATACCATCCATTAAAAAGCAAGTATCTGTTCTTTCACTGTACCATTAAGGGCAGACAGTAGCCAGCACAATATTGATTTTAAACTCTATGGACCAAATGACCGTATGGACAAACTGACCATAAAGCTGCATCTTGAGGCAAGACATTATAGATGCAAATCTGGAAACACGGGTGGGAAACTCATTTTTGCCCTGTTTTCAGTTGGTTTGTGAACTAATGGATTTGTATGCGAAAACTGGAGCTTTGGTGGTGACTGTATCCACTACTATGAATAAAAGACAAGTTGGGATTATCTGTTTTCTCCAAGTATTTTTCTCTGTATGTATTTTCTCTTTTCTCTCATCTGATTATCCTAAGGAGATGAGTGATTATAACAGTATTGTGTTCACATTTCAAATGCCATTCCCTTCCCTTCTCTCAGATACTTCAACAGCTGGTGGACCATTCATGTCCTAGCAAGCAAACATGCTTGCTTCTCCTTAAAAGTTACTGCTATGAATACAAAGCTGCCCGGCATTTGCCACAGACTGGCTGTATATGAAACTCATCATGTCTCAGCTAAGGGGCAAAAATTTCCACCTGTGTGGTGGTGATTGCTTAAAAGGGTACACCCAAATTTCCAGGACAGCATGAACACGTGCTTGCAGAAAACAGTTAAAAATAAACAGGAAAACAGACATGAGTACCTTTCCATACTTGGTCTTACACCGACTATTTAACTTTTTAAAAAATCTTATGGAAATATGAGGTGGTCCTGCTGAAGTTCTCATTCTTATACCTACTATATCCATGATAATAGCTTGATGAAGCTGCCCAGCTTCATTCCCAATAATGCCTCAAATCATGCAAAATCACTCTTTTTTTCTAGAACATTTCCTATATACACTATATGCTGAAGATTAGTAAAGCGATGCCCGTTTTGTATCATAAAGCACATATATCCCTAGTGACATGAAGATGAATTGAGAAAACCCCAAATTCAATCACAGTTTTGGCACAAAGGCTGAGGTGTTCTTGTCGCTTAGACTGCAAACCTAATTTGTGCCTGATAAATTACTTCTCTTCCACTTAAATTTTCTCTGCTTTTGAAATTATTTCTGCAAGCTACCAGAGGGTATTGATGATGCTAGATTAGGAGATTAGTAACCTTGATTAATTCTGCCACAATGAAAGGCAAGACCTTGTGCAAAGAACATTTCAAACAAATTTAAGTGGTCTGAACCATCCTTTGGAGGAGGGGCCCTTTCCTTCCCCATTGACTATAACCATAGATATCATGACAGGTACTCAAAACAGAAGATTTAAATGCCATTCACTGCTACTACTGACAGAGTTTTCCCCCATAATTTTTTTAGAACTACAAGCGAGGTAAGACTTCATGACAAGGTTAAGCAACTGCAGTCCACATGTCGTTAAGAAATCTTAGCTGATCAGAAGAAAAATCCTTTCAGCTGTAGATCATAGAAAAGCAACAGAAGCTAAGTCAAAGTTTTCTCCCTTATATCCTGAGGTGATTGGGGTGGTATTCCTTTTTGATATCATTATTGCTAGTTAAGAAACAAGGTGGTCAGTTAACAAACGAGGCAGACAGAGATCTCCCAGCTTTAGAGCTAAATCCATTCCTAAGCCAGAAGAAGTATTTACTGCTACAAATCACTCTCAACATTTAGATATAGCACATACAATCTTTTAATCAGTGGTAAGTTTTATATATTCTGAAAAATTTGTCTTTCTGTGCTAAAAGCTCTTTATTCCCTGGCTTTTAACAGTCTGCAACTCCTTCATCTGTTCAGGATTGTGGATAATTGGAAGTCACGCTATCCTTGGAAAATATTTGTCATGTGTAATCTGAAATATGTAATCATAAAATAAAGAAAATATATTACCAGTTTCCAATGTAAGACTGGTGGATTAGCAATTGTTAAGTTTTATTCTAGAATGAATAAACCTGTAATTGCACGGTATAATTTGGCAGGGATCAATTAGGAAACACTGTATGAATACACATTACATTACTCTAATTTCATATAATATTTCCCAAATTATGTTGGTATTTCTACAGAGATTTCAGGGGGAAAAAAAAAGAGTAGCTATGTGTATCTGGTTCAAAATATATTTTGCTTTTATACGTATACTGTAGTAAGGAGTTTCTCCCCCATAGTTATCCTTGTATTGCTACAAAATGACAGCTGTAATTATATAGGAGAACCTTTCCCCCTCCCTGAAGGACAGAAATTACAGCAGGATACAGTCTGAAAACCAGCCAATTGCTTGTTGCTTGAAACTGTTTTAATGCTTTGCAAGTGAGGTGTTTTTCAGCTGGGGTTCTTCTTTCAACCACATAGAAAAATGTCTCATATAAATGCAAAACAGGTATGAGAAATGGGCAGAATGGTTTCCCCAATCTAATGCTATTAACCATCTGACCCAGTATTGGCAGGATGCATCTCAAGAACGTCACCACTCCCTCTGACAGAGCCCAAGGACCCAGGAATGTATTGTGAAAGATAAAGGAGCAAAACAAAAAGTATATTATGAAGTCCTGCGTGCTCCTAGGCAAAGAAATATATTGCAGCAAAACTTTTAAAGCATTTTTTCCTGTTTTATGCAGCCTGCTCTTTACATAAAGAAACCAGGAGGACAAAGTCCTCACACACACACACACACACACAAAACCTTTAAAAAGCTGTTTGAAAAGCTTTACAATTTCTACAAAGAGGCTTCCTGCAGCCCTTTGAGAAGGCAAACACTGCTTTTAAGTGCTATATTTTTATTCTTTTCAACTTGTAGATAAAAATCCAGGTCTGATGGAGAACATCCCCCGCATGCACTGGTTTTGCAAGGGAAGTTAAGATAATTTTATCTCACTGATAGCATCATAAGCATGCAGTGGACAGGAGAACATATGTCACAATCTCACCACAGTAAAATGAACACAGTAGAATGAACACTGTCAAGCCTGCAGATGTGAGGACAGCATCAGACAAATACAATTCAGGCAAGACAACACAAACCAGTCCAATAGTACAGTAATCATGCTCCTTACACACAAAATAAGAGGTATGCAGATGCTTATAAGGATGGGATCAAATACCTTATTAACATCCCCAATAAGGATGTTTTCTTCACTTAGTATCTAAGGTATCAGAATTTAACCTCTAATCTCAACAAAATCAAGGAGTTTCCTTGAAAGGACACAACATTTTCATCGTGACCTTAGTTTCTCTGAAAAGTTCCATTCATGTTAGTGGAGACTTGTCCCTGGATGTGAAGATACAGTAACAGACATCTCACATCTAAATAAATGTAAACATTTCAACAGTACTTGCAGCTAAGCATGCTGGACACTGTATTCCACATGCCAGATGGCACTTGCAAAATCCTGATTACTGTCCTTGACAGTACAGCATTACACAAGGTACTGTAGATGTTTACTTATTTTTCTCCCTTCTGTCCAGGCAGTATATGTCACACAGGTTAAATTTAAGCGAACACCTAACTGTTAGGGAAAGTATGGGGGCTATCACATCCTGTGCCCAATAACATGCAATTCCTTTCTGTAGTCTACTACAGATCTGAACTGGAACTAAGGCAAGGGTTCAACAAAACATTTCAAATCCATGAACCTTACGTTGGTGTAAATTTAAACTACAAATTTCTACTGCTTTTTCTGGCTCTTTTTTTTTTTTTTTTTTTTCAGCTGGGTCTTAGGACATAAACTTTAGCTTACAGGGAGAGGACTATGATTCTTAACCTTTGCTATCTGTTACAGGATGAAACTCATCAACACCTATGTCTTCTGTGCCACTCATATAGCATATTTAATATGAGCACATGCCTTCAAACCTGTTGATTTTGCTGAAATAAGATACATTTAAAGTTAAAATTTTAACTTACATTTATTTCCATGGAGCTTCAATGCAAGTCTGCATTCTGCAGGGTGTCTTTCACAGAAAAAATATCAATATTTTCCTTTTTTTCTTCAGAAGAGCCATGAAATATCCTAAGAGGATATCATTTGGTTATATACCCATATTTGCAACTGGAGAAAGTAAAAACAAAACAAAACAAAGAAAAACTGGCATATATGTCATTTAACATTGCAAGGCAGAGCAGGAAACTAGAAGGTGACAGATTAAGAGTTTTTTAATTGGTTTTAAATTCAGTAGTATTTTCTGAAGAAACCAAAACTAGACTTCATGTGCTAGCCCCAGTGTCAATTACTAAGTTTTTTTTTAAAAAGTATTAACATATGGAAATAGAACACATCAAGGGATAACTATGCTGTTTTAAAAGTGATTATTTCCAGCCTGTGTTTCCACCTTACATAATGCAAGTTACCCACTAACTGATTAATCTTTAAGACCCAATTCCAGTTTTAGCTCCAAGGGAGACATTTTTGAAGACATTTTTTTAACGTATTAAGGTAAATATGATGTATGGCATTAATCTAACAAGACACGGAATTATTTTAGGCATGCAGGAAATGAAAGTCAATTTCCAAATGTATCAAAAATGCATGCGGGTTAAAACGCACAAAACTCACCTTGGAGAAGGCTGAAAATCAGTTACTCAGCTGACCTAGGAATATGAAATGAGACTTTGGTCAATTATTAGAATCCTTTCTTGAAAAATCTACAGATAAAAGCAAGCAACTAAATATTCTTAAAGCACAGATATCATTCTTATAGAGAGTTGTGTGACATCTTCATTTCACATTGTTATTTAGAGTCATCTGGAATTAATCCTGCATTTTAAAGTGGAAAGTATCTGCAAGGAATTTATTTTGATCAGTAATAAGCATATACCACATAAGTTTGTGTGAAAAATAATTCCTGTCACCATCCCAACCCTTCCCATATTATTTTATTTTATTTTGCTTTAAAGGTCTTTCTCTAAGCCTGAATCTATTTGCAAACTCTAAAATCCTGGACATAGCAATTTTACTTAACTTACCCATATACTCCTATTGTTCTACAGATGCATTTTAATTCTCAGATAAAGATAATTCTTTACAGTTTATTAGCAAATGTAACAAAGTTGTAACTAAACATCTTTTAATACTTTATGTCCATTTTCTCACAATAAATAAGTGAAAAAAATCACTTTTACACCTGTTTTCAGCCCAATGACTGCAAAACTTTGCACCCATAAATCTAAAAAAATATTACAAATATAAGATAAAATAATGAAAAATAAATCAGGGCACTGAGTTAAATGGAGAAAAAGAACAACACAGACTTTTGACAGGGAATGGATATTAGACACACTGATTTATTTATTACACACATTTGCCTTGCACATGTTTTTTATGTTTACCAATCCATGGTTTGCATACTGACTAGTTCCTACTCTCTCATTTTCCACTGCACTAGGAGAACAAATACTTGCACACTTATCCTTTGAAACAGCACTCATTTACAGAGAATCTAAAAACAGGTGTGTTCATTGAAACTGCAACATATATTACAAATGGCAAAATGGGGCAGCATGCCACTATGTATTCCACTGGGAGTGGTGTCTTTCACCATAGGAAATTCCTTATCCTCTAGTCTGTTAGGAATGAAAGGATGGTGACTTTCTGCCATAAATTTGTGCCCTCATTGAATTCCTGCCCTCATTTCTGTATTGTGCCTGAACAACCTTTATATATAGGCATAGGTCAGGCAATTGTGAAGCACCATAAGTTTTTTCTTTTTTAATGAATTCTGTCAGTTTTGGGTATTCTCTAAATAAATATCTATATGTATTTTAGGAGTCCATGAAATCATTAAAGGTATACCTAAGAATGTGCGCATGTTCTTTCTTTTCTCTGATGCTACCACAGCCATCTTTGGGCTACCCAAAACAACTCCTTATACTTCCTAATCCATAGGTGACTTTTTGCAGAGAAGGGTGTCACAGAGAAAGTGATGTACTTCACATGCAAGAGAGAAGCAGCAATATATTTTCTTGATATAAGACAGTGAGTTAACAAAGTTCCGTGGTGAATGCAACAGTGGTTTAACATGGTTCAATGGCCAGGTACATGAGTATTTACTGCATAGAGGACAGGCTCAGACTTAACTGTTAGGGAGACACTCCCATTGAGTCAGGTGGTTCAGAGAGGACCCCTTTACATTCTAAACTCATTCTCAGAGAGGAATCTAGGTGCAGCTCTATCTATACCTAGCCCAGTCTTGGTCAACAGTTTATGTCTAAAGGATTATATATGCACAATCAATCCTTAATGTCACTTAGCTAAGATTCCAAAGTTTCAGTGCTTATTCCCAGTTCACGTACTGAGTCTCTGACAGGATAAGGATTCTCTCAGCCTCAAGGAGTACCCTTAGGAGTCATCCCTACTCAGCAGGAGATGCTAGTGAGCAGCCCACACTGTAGGAGAGCTCAACAGACCCTGGGCTGCCCACTATTTATGATTATAAATCAATTATCTTACTCCATATTTGCATACCTTGACACACACGACAGCCCTTGGCTACTTCGTTGCCAGACATCTCTCCAGAGTCCAACTAAATCCAGATGCAGCCATTGTGATTGGCACTGCTGGTTATTGCTGAAGGGGAGTGGAGGGAACAGAGCACACTCACAAAGACAGTGAACTGTTCTGACACAAGAAACTCAAAGCAATGGAGTGCCAATAGGACAATTCACATTCTTGTTGAGTTTCAGATTAAAAAATTGCTAAATCATTGCTTCATATTTCTTCTGCTTGTCCCATTTGCCAGTTTTGCTTATGGTCTTCAGTAGAATGAGGGGAGATTTGCAATATAACAGATTAGTACAACTCTGCACCTGAATTTCATCGGGATTAGCCATATTCCCACCTTGGACCTCAATGGGCATTTTTTATGTACAAGTTCATGAAACTATTCAGTATTTTAGCATTAAAAAAAGACAAAGGCAATTTTTGGTATAACTAATATCAGAATAAATGATCAAATACAGAAACATGGTGGTAGACTTTGATAAATCCAAAGACAGTTTCAAAGATAATCTTCAAAGCAAAACCAGATAAAATGCCTGCACCAATAATTTGATTCAAAAAGTGATCTTATGTACATACTTGCTTATGCGTATGCTATTACAAATTATTCACACATGAAACTACTCTTATTCCAGAAGAGAATGCCTTTTTACCGATTAATATAATGAACTTTCAAAGTAGCTCAAATTTAACACAGTATGGTGACATGAGTATTAATAAAGAACCAATATACTTTGTATGTGCATCCTACCAAAGTTCACACTGATTTGTATGTTCAGACAGGCTCGTATAGAGCTGTAACTTCTCCAAGGAGAAGGAAGTAACAGTAACCAAAGGATGAATCAACATTAGGTATTAGTGCTCTGCAATAAGACCACACACAGTTGGATGCCCATCTCTGTGTGTTGTATATGCATGTACGTATAGAAATGCAATAGCTAAACCTCATCCATCTACTGAAATGCACAGTTGTTCTCAGTACAGCTAACCCAGAAGGCTCTGATGAAAATTCATACAATTTCGCAGTAAGACCTTCCCTATTTAAAGTGGTTGTGCTGCTGGTTTTATCTAGTTCAATCCAGGGATTGAACTAGACTTTAGTTCAGTTTAGAAATCAAGTCAAATATTTAATGTGCATTTTATCAAACTGACACACATGGATACACATCATCAACCATGCAGTAGTAAGTTTATTCTGCTTGCAGGGGGATCACAGAAAAGCAGTTGCTACTACATGAAAACTGCACTGTTATTTGGCAAACTATCATATAAAGAGCCCAGTAGCTATTGTTACTAAGTTACATCACTTCAGTGTTTAGTATGAAGATGAGTGACCTGTCTTGCTTGTAAATTTGCAGGAATGAACTTAAAACCTTGCTGAATGAAGATGCATTCAAAGATTTATAAAAACCAGTGACAACAACAAAAAAATCCCTCATTTTTTAAGCTCATCTTGCTGGAGTGTTCTCAGCTGTATGATTCCACAAGAGAACAAAGTGATTTACAATCTTAGAAAAAGCAGAAATGTGATCACTGTCAGCATGTGTAATCATGTAGATTAATATAAAAGGCTTTCTACCTCTAAGTACAATATATTTAACAGTGTATCAGAAGGAAAACATTGTCATAATGAATATTTTGTATTGTCTCTATTTATTATAAAGGTTATTCAGCACATCATTGGATGCTAAAATTAACTCTACACATCCAGAAAAGGTATGTGACATTCCCATTGGTCTCTCTAGGAGTTTATAAAGGCACATGTCTACACAGTTTTCAATGTAAAATGGTGATATCAAGTATGACATGTAGTGAAGTAAAAACCAAAAATTTCCCGTTCCCAATCTTTACTTAAATATACTGTTTTATTTAATGGGAAACCACGTCCCAAATCTAATATAAACTCTTTGAAAAGTGCTTGGTGTTGTGCAGCTTTTCAGACCTTCTATCTCAATGGCAGGTGAACCACTCTCAGAAACAATTTTCAATAAGTGGTATCAAGTGGGCCCAAAATATCCATTGACCCTGAAAGCAAGAAAATAGAAATAGTCACTTCAAACTATGTAATTTGTATTCTTCAATAATGTTAGAGTGAATAACATCCAGCTAATCTGTAAAACTCTCAAACCATTATAATTTACCCTATAAAATAGCTTCATTGTCAAATAAAGAATCTGTGATACTGGAGGAGCACTGTATACTCAGCTTTTACACAAAGTCAAGAGATTTCTGTAACGCTCTCAGGAATGTAACCTCCACAAAAATTCTCAAGAAGACATAGCCTATATTTTTTGCACAGATCACGACAATATAAAAACACTTCCAGAAAGTGAATGACAGCAATTTAAGAACAATGGATTAAAAACAAGATCTTTAGAATTCCTTAATATGAGATTATTCAAAAGAATTAAGTAGGATAGAAAACCCAGGGCTTGCCAATAATTTATATTTTACATTATCAAAAGGCAATAAAAAAAAAATGAGTTAAAATAAACATAAAATAAAAACCTCTCCCCTGGCACTGATCAGCAGAACTGGAAAGCCATTATACACAGAAGGAGCAGTTTTATTTCTTGCGGACAAAAGTGTATAAAAAAAAAGAAAATTCAACCACCTCTTCCTCCCAAGCAGTCCATATTTCAAAAGTCTAAGTTAAAGGCCATGAGCACTTACTACCACTAACAGTAGTAACTGTAGTAACTAGCACAATTCTTCCTCCACCTTTCAGAGTATTGAGCGTATCACTATGTTAGCATATTAGCAGATACACACTTCTTATAATTTCCAACCTAACTATGAATGTTTGAAAGTACAGTACTTCATCCTTATACCGCAGACTAGACTTTTCTCTAAACATGGACACATAATGCCCTCTCCTCCTTCCTGCCTTTTAATAGCAATCTGTTTATAATACGATCATATCAGCATGCAAACATTTCTCCCCACCTAAATAAGCCAGACTTTCATGTTTTCTCATAGAATCAGCTCTCCCTTTCCTTGAAAGTATTTGCATCTCAACACCTCTCCTCCATACACACAGATATTCCATCCGGAATGAGTCTTCTTGGATGCAGGTAATCAGACTGCACGTGAAAGGTCTCACAGTTCTCATACAATGAAATAAATACTTCTCCCACCTTACAGAAAATACCTCACATGACAGAAACCTGCATATATATATTATTCCCCCCCCCCCCCCCCCGAGCCATCAATCACAACCATCCTCCCTTCCCAGTCAATGTAGTTTTGCAGTACTATCATGGCATAGAATGCAACAAAGTCATAGAATACACTGGCCATATTTCACAGCCAAACATCTAGATTGAATCATAAGTCTATCATTAATATTGTCAAATGCAAGCTATAAGGGAAAAGCATAATAGTGATAATGACATAATTCCAGCATCCATCTACAAATGTGACTGAAACTAGCAACATCTAGATGTCACATGGTCTGTGGGAACCATTCAGAATATTTTAGGAAAGTCCTAAACTACTTCAATGAAAATGTATTATCTGATCTCAGGTCAAATTCTTCAGACTTCTAGCAGATACTATTAATTTCAAATTATCCCACGACTACCACTTTATTTGGGAAAAAAAAAGTATACAATTTCCTACTGCAACATGATTACATGCATCACTTATGACTGAAAGAAACTTAACTTGGTATTAAATAGAATTTATACTCTTGTAACAAGGAAGAGAAACCACAGTGTACAAGGTGTTCTACTGAAATATATTGAAAAAAATTCTATTTTAATTAATTTTGGCCTATGCACCAGTTATTCTTATGATCATTTTATCATATCATTAATGAGATTTATTCCAGTTTATCAATTAGTTTTGTTTTCATATTGTTCATGCTATTACTTTTAATTTTATTATGTTAGAGTTGTACAGTTTCTAGAATTCTTTCCTCTTTAGACAGAGCAAATGTTATATTATTATTACTTTAGATTCTGACTTATAGGATGATTGGTACAAAGAATATTTGATCTGGCAGCATATAAGGAAAGAAGGTGAATCTTGAATGCAAACACACGTAATAAGAAGTGCTCAGACAGAAGCAAGGCTTTGAATTCTTCACACTAGGAAGCAATACAAACTGTGAAATAAGTAGATAGTATCTGGCCCAGACACAGAGGGGTATATTGGGTCCAAACAGTTCCTATCACACAGACTTGTCCATTGCACAAAATTTAAAAATCCAGTTAAATTATGGTGTCTCCCTTGTGAATAAAGGGAGTACATAAACTTCATGACATAATTTATTAAACTACCCTAGTTCTGCATATCTATTTGAAATATTTCTTTTAATAGTTTTGCACTCCTAGAATAAACTGCTGCTCACAGACATCCTATTTTTTTTTTAAAGAAGCCCTTTGTTACACCATCACTTCTCTTTTTTTTCCAGTTTAGAGCTGGCCAGTACATTGGAGGAATCATTTCTCATACATGAATGGGAATGAGAATATCCGTTCTGCTCATGTCATATTGCATCTTGCTAAATACATCCCAGTTAATAATGGTGCCTTTTCTTCAGGTATCAATACCATAGCAGTAGGTAAATGTGCCTCAAACGTATGTTAATATGCCTTCAATACACATAATAAATACTTACAGTAAGCCCAACCTGAGAGAAAATCCAAAATATAACATAATATGAAGTGCATGCCCACACTTTGAGTTTCAGATAGATGTATTGTGAATGCCAGTAAAGCTCTCATATATTTAGGTTGTGTTATATCAGCCTTACTACAGCTGTAAAATGGAGTAACAGCAAAGTATAACAAACCTTTAATAACTTTTGCAAAACCACAGGCTGCAGCTTTCCAGCCTGCATTCTCCCAGTATCTAAAAGCACCCCTTGCTTTATGTTGGAACTCTGAGAAAACTGAAGAGAATTTACTGTCAAATCTCCACAAATCAGCAAGTTAACTTTTGAGCCAATACTTAATAATACTTGAGTAGTAAACCAATGATATTTCAGACACTATATTGTGGGAGTAAAGCACCAGGGATGCATAGAAGACAATTCACCTTAATTTGAGACCTTTTTTATGACATAAACACTTTAGTCTCAGACCATTTCTGCTCCATGCTTCCACAGCAGTTAGAACAACAAGGTGCTGTTTACCAGGCTTCCTAAACATTCTATGGAAAACAGGGGATGCAGATCACATAAAGCTGCTGTTTGGTGTGTGCCCATTTCCAGTGTTTTGAACGTGTTATTGTTTTTCCAAGCCAGAAGGGAAATGCAAACTCCCTGAATGGATTCCAGCTTGAGAATTCTAAATAATCTTCATTTGGCAGAAAAAAATTAAGAAAAGACAGTTAAATATGCTATGTAGGTAAATACCATTCCATGCTACCATTAGATGTTTACGACATCATTTGCTTTAGATGTCAAAATATTATCCACTGCAATATCCAATCCAAAATGAAATGTAAAACATTGCAGCCTCTAAAAACAAAAACAAAGTTTGAACCGTCTCCCACATGAAAGTAAATGAAAACATTAAATTCCTGCAGAAGTTTCAACTTTTGAGCAAATTATTTTTCTAATGGAAAAACTATTCCACAGCTTTAGAAGATTAGTTGTAATAGGCATCCATGGTACGTATCTATACTGAAGAGCTTTGTAACTAGTGTAATAAAAGTCACCTTTGTTTCCAGTTTGAGCCAACTGGATTAGAATGAACTTAAAATCTATAGTTTAGAAGACCTTGTTTACCAAAATCTAAAACTACTAGAAAGTATTTATTCTTCTTCAATAATAAAAGGAAAGAAAATATATAAGCAATCTGTTTTGGGAATGTGATTTAAATAAAACTAAACATAGCAGAGAAAGCTAACCTGGAAACAAAACCTGCACATCACCTATCTTGTGACCAAATGCACCTCTTCCAAAACTTCCTGAGAACATACTTTCTCATGCATTGTTTCACTGTAAGTAACATTATAATTACATTACCTGACTGTGGAATTGATTTATAGACAGAATGATTGTAATAATGTCTGCTTTTAGTTTTGGTAGAGAAATAACAAAGGATTCATGAGGTTTTGGTCAAAATATTATTTCATTGAAATATATGAGATACAATAGACCATAAGGAATTTTATGTCCACTGTGCCCTTGGCAAAGTAGTAAGACTTCTTTTTTTAAAAAAAAAAAAACAACCTTATTATTTTTAAAATTATCTGTCTTCCTATCAGAGGAATAAGAAGGTTCTTTTGTTCTGTCCTAAGAAATTCTGCTCAGTAGGGTAAAAAAAGAAAAAAGTTCTGCATAAATAGGTAAGAATTCTGAGGTGTCTATCAATGTAAGGTTTCAATTCATCTTTTTAAACTTCAATAAGACTTCTATGACATCTGTATCTTACAGCTGTATTTTCAGCAAGGTAATGTCTTTGCCTTGGACTTCAGAATTAAAGCAAGCACATTAGTAGTCCCACTGAGTGTAATGGGAAGACATGCAAGACAGACTACAGCTGGGGCCAAGGAAAGTACCTCTGTACTCCACTAACAGACTTAGAAGCTGCAATACAGGGACTTTTGGTTTCTCATGTTGTTATTGAGAAACCACTGGCACAGATCTCAGGTAACATATCGGTGGAAATCAACACCACCTGACAGATATGTGTTTGCATAGAAAGTCCATACTGAGCACAAATGAAAGCTAAACCTGTGCCCTTGTACACAGGTTGACATAAAGTGATTCAGAGTTCAAACTTTGAAACAGTGTAAGTACAGGGGAAAAATAGTCTCATGGCCCATTCTTGTCGCACCTGATGTTTTTCCACCATGCTTGAAAGTTCCCAGAACAAAAATAAAATTGAAATTATGTATTTTTTGAATCTATGCCAAAAAAAGATATTTCCTTTCTCGAGAAAGAGATTTGTTTCTCCAGTTCTGAAAATCTATTTCATTATTTTCCTATGATTGCCTTCAATACCCCACCTTTCCTGGAAGGAAAACAAATCCACCTTCCTAATTTAACTGGTTTTATACTTTTTTTTCTTATTATGTATTTTTTTTCAAAAAACATCAAGTTAACAAGCTTGTGACTAAGCCTTGCCATCTCTCTTCATTTCATTATCGGAAAGAACACCCTCAAGTCAGTCATGTTTCAGTTTCCTGTTCTCTTGACTACATACCTGTCCTCTTTGAACATGCCAGAGCAATTTTTTTTGCTTTAGAAATAAATTAATTTTCTGCTTTCTTCCAGAATAGCTGACATCATTTACAATAAGTAATGGTATTATTAATACTATGAAAGGTACTAATTTTTGCATACGGATGATTGAAATAAAGACTTAGATTACACTGGAATCATAATACTGCTAATGGAAAGTTAGCCTTACATATTCATCCTATATTCCACTTCCTCCTCTCTTGTATACATACTATTTGAAAAATACTGTTAGCTTAATTTATGAGTACTATACATTCTGATTTCTTCTGTTAATTATCTTGATGGAATTAATTCACAAAAATTGTACTTTTCTCAGTATGAATGAAATACTTTTTATTTTTAATATATTAAATTCTTGACATAAAATAATGTTAATCAAAGCAAATAAACTACTGTATTTTACACATGGATGCAGGTTAATGTACACATTTAATGCAAAACACTTGGAAAATGTTCATTTACTTTAGGCTCTGTACATAGAAGCCCACAAAATCTTCAGTTAAGCTTCCAAGTCTAATCCAAGATCTACTTTTTACAGACAACTTCTATTCAGAGAGATTGCTGAATCCGTATTTGGGTCTAAATTCTGCTTTTGTGTTATTTATAATCTAGATTAATATTTGGCTCTTGGGACAATATACACTATGCTTTTCCCTAATTGAATTGCTATTGACCACTATACTGCCCAGAGCACATGAGTTCAGGAATTTTCATTGCATATATTTTCTACAAAGCACAAGAACTTAATGACTGCTTATTTAAAATTACTTGGGTTTACCACCTCTTCGTATTCTGTCCCCATCCTTTCCTTCTTTGACTAAAGCAGATTTATAGAGGAGAATAAAAGTATGGGCTTGACTTTAAAGAAGTTATATGCTTTTGTTGCAGAAAGCATGCTGGGAACAACATTTAGTTTCTGTGTTTCTTCACTTGTTTAGGTTAAATCAAGCGTATTTTTAGGAGCAGACTTTGAAAACAGAATTATCTGAGTACATTTCTTTGCATCCCAAATACTTTCTGGAGAGCTCATGTCACATCAGAGGTGTGCCTCGGTGGACCTAACTAATCAAATAGATTTTAAAATCCAATCAAATGAAACTAAGCAGTCTTGCTCCTTAGGGACACATGGTAGTAAATGAAACACCTAACAATGAAAGAGGGAGATAATAGCAGTCACAGGACTACATTATTCTTACACACATATGTATATAACATACAGAAAAGAAAATGTCTTGTGCAGCATGAATAGTAAATTCCATCCTCAATAGATTACCTCAGTGATAAACCAATGTTACCTCAAAAGGTTGTCATTTCAGAAAAAAAAAAAAATCTTTATATGTAAAAGAAATGTGTTTTTAAATACATATTTCAGCCTTCAAAATGTCATGCTATTGTCACATAGGAAAAAAATGCCTGTATAATAGAAAAAGTAGATGGTGTAGCAAGCTGTAAAAACAATACTGAAAATATTGTCTTAAAAATTAGTATCCTTTGTTCTGTTCCATGGGTTGCCATAAACCTCAATGAGAGTACTTTAGAAAGGCCTAAGCTGTTTACAGGTGATGACAATTTCACCAGTTTGATATTCATAACAGCAGGAAACAGCACCTGCAACCATTTAGTGGCAAGATGATATTATCTACAGAAGGTGTGGCTTTAATATACAGTATTAGATTAATGTCAGTATCTCACAGGACAGTATGAATAAAAATATTAATGCCAGGATAAATGCAGTTTCAGAAACTGCTGACATTTGGAAAACAACTATTTGACACTTGAACCCCTGGCTTAGTTTTACAATTTATATGAGGTGTCCAGAGCCGATAGGTAGTTTATTAAAATGTATTTGCTATCATGAAATAAAGATTTAAACAAGTTCTGCTGAAATTGTAATTGAATTAAAGCTCAAAATATTCTTCTTCTGCAGAATCCAAGTGGCTGTCATGTAAATTACCTGCTTTAAAACCAAATCAAGTAATAACTATCTGTGATTTTCAAGGAAGGACATTATGATCAGTCATCAGGTATATTTTGCAAAAGCAGTCCCTTGACCTTTGGGCTCTTCTGTCACTTACCAGATGGGTTGGAATTTAACATTGGTGTGATACCAATGGAACTGGGCCAATAAGGAGTAAAAAGTTGTAGTGATTACATAAAGATATAGATGTACAATTGACCCAATTTAGCAGAAAGCACTCATAACCAACAGAATAACCAACTTAGCATCCATCAGGAACACAAGTATTTTTTCAGTGGTTTCTCTTTTTACTCTTTTTCTCCAAAAGCTACACAAAACAATCACATTTGAAATCAAGTGACTGTTTTAATTATGATAGTTTGTTTTACTGATATAGATATACTCTCACACTTGGCTGATATTTTAGAATTCTTCATTCATTATTTTATTACTATTGGTCCCTTAAGATTGTCATATTGAGTTTTCATAGTCTCTGAAGTAATGAATATTGTAATTAAATCTTGGTTAAAAGTAGTTCATGGCCAAATGGTGCTCATTTCTTCCAAGCATCTGGTTGCAATTCAACTTTTAGGTTGCCAGCTTTTATAATTCTTTGACCCCTATCAAAGAACTTTTTAATAGAGCTCTTAATGGCTATTTACATGGGAAGATGAGAAGCAGAGAACAAAACTACAGAAAAAGCCAATCAGGCACTAAAATTCTGATGGCTTTTACCACATCTTATGCTCTTCTCCTTCAGAATAATCACAAGGATACAGAAGTGAAAACAGGTGGAGTTAACTAAAAAAAGTCTGTTCATTGCCCCAAAGGGACTACAAATTACATTAACAGTTAGATCCTGTCCTTAATCCCATGGAATTCAGTGGTAGTTTCAAGTAAAGCAGAAGTCAGTCCTACTTGTTATATATATTCATGAAGTTAGAATGTGAATTCTACACATAGTGAGAATCTACATTTAGTGAGACCTCCTTATGCAGATGCTGAGTAACAATTAGCATGAGAGCTGAACTTTTGTCATGCTCTGATTCAACTCTTTCAGGTGCCACGTGCTCTAATTCGCACTACATCTTGGACAAAAACGTATCACAACAGTAGAAGGAACTAGAAAAGACACAACACGGGGGATGCAAGGAGAGGTCTGGTAAGAGCTGCAGTGGGGAAAGAGCTATCTCCAGTCAGGCTCGGAGGTAAACAGGCCTGTGAGAGCTCTGTTGGATGCTGTCACTGAGATCCACTGACCTAAAGTAGACAGAGCATGTGTCCAGAGGGTTTTGAGATGAATGAATGAATGAATGAATGAATGAATGAATGAATGAATGAATGAAAAAAGGAGCTGCAGAGGAGGATATAACAGGCATCATAAGAAATGAATGAGCAGAATATGCAAACTTACTAAGTTGGAGGACACAGGCTAGGGAGATAAGCCAGGGTACCTGTCCTCACATCAAGTATAGTCCTTTCCAGAGCGTGAACAGAGCTTTCCCTTGTCAGAAAAACTCCATAGAAACTTGGGTAATAAGTTAAATATTCCACCCTTTTCACCCAGGAGTTTAATCAAAGGGATGCAGTATAATCTACGTTTCTACTCTGGCAGACAGTTTTGGATCATACTGCAAAATCAGCATGTGCACTCTTAGAAAACTGCTGTGACCTAGAGTATACTGACATTGTACTACACAAGTTCAAAAAATGACTGCACCTTGCCCATACCCAAAGGGGCCGTAACAGAGAGGAGAGGCAGAATGGGTTTCCACCTCCAAGATGATGTATGTAGTCCGCAATTACCTCCTGGCTGTACTCTTTCAGTTTAGGTAGTAAAGTACAAGCCATATATACAACTCCGGCACCAATATTATGTCCCAAATCACAAGATGGGGATCACTTACTCCAAGTTAGGCATTTATTGTCTATTCATTTTCTATAATGCATCTTGAGTGATCTACAGAAGAACTGAGCAGTCACAGCATTCAGCAAGGTCAGTGGAAGAGCTCTTTTGGGAGTGGGGGACATACTCTAAAAGGGTCCTAAATGTCTTCAATATAAGAGATAGCATTATTTGGTATTTCTGACTTTATAACTCCTGAATTTCTAAGATAAAGATATCAGCTTCTTGAATTACAGAGGGACTGGAAAAATACATCAAAATTGGCAAAATCCCTAATCTTTCTATTGATGAACACCTCAGAAATTAATAATTCTGTCTTGACAGCAAAGTTTGAAATAACATGCAGTAAATAAACTCACATGCACCTATAGATCAATAAGATGGAAGGTAATCAATGTTGTGTTATAAGTGAGCAACCCTTTGGACTAAGTAAAACTACCATCCTAACGAAAAAATAGTATGAAATCACAGCCTAACAGGTGAGGTTTTTGACTCTGTAATTGCAAACATTTAGGAAAACGATAGATAAGTATTTTTTAGGAATACACAGTACAGTTGATTTAATTGTGGACCTATGACAGCAATTAGCGGAGATCAAGATCTCTCCCAGTGCTATGATTTTGTGAGTCAAGACTATTGCAACACCTAGTTATGAGCAAGAAAACGCAAAACCTGTGTGAGCAAACTTTTTCAATCTTTTGCTAACTTCTCACTGATTAACTTAATTAAAAACAAAAAAAGTGTTATTTAGTTCTCATTTCTATTCTGTAAAAGGATTATTTGGCAAATACACTCTAACATGTTGACAACCATCCTGCATACATAGATAGAAAGATATACATGCGCATATATATATATATATATATATATATATATATTTAATGGATATTAAAACCCCCTACATTTTCCTCCAAACAATTTTAAAACTCAGATTGCACATTTAGGTGGAATGTTTGCTGTCCTAATAATATCAAAATATCATATATATAAGTATGCACAGAACAAAGCCTCCAGAGTGTAACTAAACTGTTTGCAAACAATGAGTACCCATATGTTTCGATACAGACAACTTTAAACTTTTAGAATAAAACATTGTGTGGTCTGCCCAGTCTCAGATAAAAATACTACAGCTATCAATTTTCTTATTAAGAAGGCTTTTCTAACCACTATAAAAATACGAACAACACCTTCTTGTTCTCCCAGACATTAATTTTCTCTTGGTGGACATTTCCTTATTTTTATTTTATTGCTTTACAAAGAATGGCATACTGCTGTGTCATTACCAATGTAAGGTTTATCTCTCTTTCCCTCTGTCTCTAGAGGAAAGTATATCTCTAAAAATAAAACAATTCAGCAGATTGAACCATCATATTCTGTTTTCTAGCTAAAATTAAGTCTATTTCCATGATCTTATAAACAGCAGACTATTACAGTAAACTAAAATAATCCTCTGACAAGGAACAGAACACAAGCCATTTCACTCGTGCTCCTCCCACTGCTGGCAGCACTTGCAGAAACTCAGCCCTAACCAGCAGAAATATACCTGAAATGTTAAATATGGTTTTCCTAGTCAATTAAAAGCTTCCAATCTACAAAGTTTTGCACAAGTAAAGATACCTCAACATAAAGTAGAAATGTTTCCTATGCATTGATGTTTGCAGTGCCATCAGAAGGGATCTGGTAAGGTGGTTTTTTTCATTAGGGGTTTTTCATCTTTATTTAAAGAAGCCTTTTTAGATCCATTTTTAAAGGTGTATAATGGATTAAAGTTTGGCAAATTCTCCACCTGAATACCAGTATTATGTAGATGTAAATAAAACACATGAACATCACTCTTTTTTCAACATCAGTTTTGCTATTATTGTATTTTTGGACTCCTAAATTGTCTTTAGCATGGTAATATTGAGAAATATGAGTTAGATAAATTACACCCTCAAAACCCAAACACCCCCCCCCCAAAAAAAAAAAAAAAACCAAAAAACAAACAAACAAACAAACAAAAAACCCACCACTTTTTGGAGAAGATTTTCAAGTGGGAGTTTTATAGTTTGAACAAAGGTTGAGAAGTTGTGGTTTCTAGCCTTAGAGGAGTTATAGCACTGTCAATGGGACACTTGCCACAAGCCCACAACTACCTATCTAATAGGATTAGCTAAACAGCAAATCATGCTGTGTGCCTCTGGCATCTGTCACTGTCTTACAATGTCACTGTACCAGCTCTTCTATTATATTTCATTACAGGCA
Source organism: Falco peregrinus (assembly GCF_023634155.1). NCBI lineage: Eukaryota > Metazoa > Chordata > Aves > Falconiformes > Falconidae > Falco > Falco peregrinus. The sequence goes on along the minus strand of NC_073730.1, from coordinate 12,677,764 downwards.
CAGAAAACTACTCTATGTATATGCATTATACTCTTTCAATACTTCCAAGGTACTCTGTCCACTTACAAGAAGTGTGTTTAGCCTTGTAATAACATCAGTATTTTGTTAAGGACTAAATAATCATTAAATAGTAAAGATAGTAACAAAGTTAAATTAGAGGTCTATTGATATAGAAACAGCCTGCATACATTATTTGGAAAAAAAAAAAAAAAAAAAACAACCAACACACCAAAACCCCCCCCAAAACAACAAAAAAACCAAACCACCAAACCAAACAAAAAAAACCCTAAACCCAGAAAAAAACCACCACCCCCAAAAAACCAACCCAGCTAATCAAAATAATACAGAAAAGAGTCTAGAGCAGATGATGGTTTGTAGCAACTTTTGGCACAAATTGGAACCAACTACTGGCAAAGAAACATCTGAAACCTTTTTGAAGAGAGATCTTGCTGGATCAACAAAATAAAAATAACACTATATAAGATGTTGTTCAGCATTCACAAATAATGCATGGAATAATTTCATTTCCCCATTTTACCTCTGTTTTCTTGAGATTATACATTAAAAGTCTCTTTTGTCTACCATGTCTGATCATTTCAGACAAAAGATTCCAAGTCACAATGAAGTAAGCAAATATTACGCTTACAATGTTAACCTATATCCACTTCCACATGACCAGGCTGACACACCCTGGATTGCGCATTTATCTGATTTTGATCACTGACGAGATATATCACCAGCTTCTAAGAAATATGTCAAATTGTCATCATCTTTTGAACTCTTGAGAAAAAAAAAATAAAGCCACTGTAGCAATAAATAATTTTGAGCCTAAAGTTCCTCGTTTTTTCAAACTCCACAGGTGTAAGAGTAGTTATCACCCTAGTTTTGCATCAGTGCAGTTACAAAGTAAGTTGAACAGCCTACTAAGAAATAAGAACATGAAAGTGAAACTTAGACCTCCTTATTCCATCCATGATTTTCCTTCTGAAAACTTTCCTCTAGAGCCCGAAGAGTTTTCTTGTCTTCCTGACAATACTATGACTGCCTTATATATCACATATGAATTTCTTTATCACAGGGTAAAGCAGAACTTCCTTTAATAGTAAGGATGAAATTTAAGTGGAACATGAAACTATGCAGAAATATGGAAGTCAGGCTTACTGTTGACATTTGAGTCAACGTCCCAAACCAAAGCAACCAGCCTTAACCTGATTGATTTATGTATCACACACATGTATTTCAATGACCTGAAGCAGTTATGTTTTCAAAGAACATTAAGAATATGATCCCTCCTGGTACAACTGTTGGCTTTCTTTTAAGACTAATGAGAACAAATTCTACCCAATCCTAGACCAAGTGGAAAATTCAGTTAGCTTGACAACTGAATGACAGTGATATAATTACTAAACTGTACAGCTTCCACAAGCTCACAATTCTTTCCATGTAATAATTAAAGAAAATGATTTTTAGTTCAGTGCACAAGATGCTCTCTAACCTTATAAAGTAACCTTATAAAATAAATAAGTAAAAGTAAAAATAAGTCTCAGAAAAAATCTCTTAATATACCTCAGCATTTTTCCTAGCTTTCTTGTTAATCACAATCTATCCTTCTATTTCTGTGTTTTTACTTTAGGGGTAGGAAGGGGAAAGAAGTGTCTTTTACATCCTATTCTAATACAATACGAAATGCTCAGGAGAGCAGAGAATGGTGTCTTGATGGGTTTTTCTAACATTCTTACACATTCTCTCTCACAAGACTAAACCCAGGAAGACGGATGGTGCTTTCTCTACCTCTGTGGTAATTAGATTCCACTTATCTATTCAGGGCTTGAAAATACTTCTTTGCCGACCCACTTAATATTTTTGAACAGCAGAATTATTGCAAATAGCAAGGTGAAGGCAAAAGTCTGAGCAAGATTTGACTCATTCAAAGTCAAAAGAGCAGTAAAAAAGTAATTTGGAAATGTCTATCTGAAAGGACGGCATGTTTCTAGCCCTTCAGAAAGTCCCTTGCAGATCAATTTCACCCAAAACAAATACACCCCAGGTTCCCTGACTACCTGGGGGATATTTCCCAGGAGGTTTCAAAAGCAGGAGTTTCTCCATGTTTTTTCAAGTTGCATTCAAATAACAACCTTTTTTCCTTAACTACACTGTGCTCTGTTATGTTCCTGTACTGCTTTCTCCAAGATTAGGAAACTACACAGAGCTCGAGGAATTGGTTGTATCCATTAAGTAATCAGTCCAAAAAAGGAATGTGTGTTGGGGGGGAAGCAGTTAATTGCAGTCACTGGCTTTTTGGTGCTGGGACTGCTGGACTCCTGGCAGAAAATCATGCTGAGTAGAGCCAAATCTGAAGGCTTTTAAGGCAAATATTGTACCACAGAAATTTCTCTTGAATCAGGAAAATACTGGGTGAACTAATTCTATAGGAAATAACACAAACCCTTCCACCCAGCTGAAAAAAACAGACAAGGAATACCTGAAGTAAAATTATTATTCTCAGTTCCAGTTACTAGCTCATTTCATACCTCAGGATTGCTTGACCGACAGGGGTTATGTTTTTTTTTAATCTAGATTGTCATGCTGAGGGAATGACAGAGTTTGTCTCCCTTAAGATCCCTGCAGAAGAAAATGTCACAGAATTAAATTTTATTTCCTATCTTTCTTTTGTTTGGTTTTATTACTTACAAAGAACTTGGATTCCAAATTTCATACAGGATCTTTTAGTTTTTTGAAGAAGGAATGAAGTTTGGTGGTTTTTTTATGAAAACATGTTTCTGAATATGTATTTAATTATATCCACCCACTGAGCAATGGCACATTAAAGAAAAAGAAGATCAGTTTATAAATTTTCAAGTACAACAGAAGTGCAGAGAACACGAGAAAAATACGTAATTTGTTGAACTAAAATTTGGCTAGCACGCTCAACCCCAGTCCTTCCCAAAAATATACACATGGTGGGAAGAGGAGGGCATACTACATTACAAGTGGTCAATTTTAGCTTGGCAATTCACATAACTCTAAGTAAAGCATACTCCTCTTAAAAACGGTGCTCAAATCATCTATATTTTTAAAGATTTAAATATGCAAAAATGCATCTTCCAGGGAGGATTCTTACTTGGATTTGGAAACCTGCATATATAGGTATGTATGTAAAATTTTTGAGTTTGTTCTTCCGTGGAAACAGCAGGGAAATTATGCTGAGGAGTTTGATTTATATTTCCACTTGCTGACAGTCTTTGCAGAATGATACAATGCCTTACTCTATGAACTCCATCCTCATTATAATATCACACTTGGGAGTCAAATGTTTTAATCATTACAGAGGATGTAGCAATTCAAGTGGTCATAATGAGATTAATAAAGCAAGAAGGTCCTTCAGATAGAACCTTATGGCACGTTAGGTCTTGTTAGAAGACGAAAGTATCTTGCCGCTGTGCAGCATATTCTGAAGGGATTGTCAATAACTGTCGCATGGTTGTTCATTAATTGTGATTCACTGCTTTGAGAAATTTATTTTTCATCTAGGAAACCAGAACCCTGGAACTTATTACATTTAGGATGCTGCAAATTCATACCACCCTACAGCAAATTTCAGGACGCCAAAAATTTCAGGAAGGTTCCTCTAATTAAGGTGTTCAGTACAGGGGGGAAATGAAGTTGGCTGCTCCTGGCCTAATGGAGTAACATGCTTTGCTGATCTGCAAACAGATAACATATTCCTGAAGCTATAAACGGGCTTTCTCCTCTGCTGGGAAGAATGCTATCCGCACATTAATTACTCCTGCTAAAAAACACTCCCTGCACACCAGGGCCTCGGTTAGTATGTGTGTCATACAATCACAAGCCTGTGAGTAAAAACATTTTCAAATTTCACTAGATTTATAGCTAACTGTGATACATTTGCTTGACTTTAACATAGCTGCTAATATTCAAAAAGCAACTGAATGAATCTCTGCAAGCCAAACCCTCCCCTACACCATATTTTCTGATTAAATACAGAATGATATTTGACAATTTACCTTTGTAGTTAGAGCAGCATGTGGTGAGGCAGGCCAGGGCCAGGGCACAGCCATGGCGCCAGGGCACAGCGATGGCCGCCTGCCCCATCAGGCAGGGTGCAGCAGGCAGGGCAGGCCTGCTGGTGGTAGCCGCCCCAGCCTGGGTCAGGGGGTAGTGGTGAGGGACATCCAAGGCCGAGCCAGGGAGTCACTCTGTGGTTCAAGGTTGGGCTGCGGTGCGGTGGTTGCTGGTCTGGTCTGTGGAGAAGAGGTCAGTCTGGAAGCCATCCCGGGGCTGGGGTCCAGGCTGGAGACCCCGGAGCTGGGGGCATAGGGCGCAGCCAACAGGCTCTGGGCAGGCAAGGCTGGAGGCCCCAGGTGAGGCTTGTTATGGCCATTAAGGCTGATTAGTGCCCTCAGGGCCCTGACGCGTGCATCCTAAGGACACATTTTCTTTCATTTTGCAAACAAGTGAGAACTGGGAGAAAATCCTTCCATAAAACCGCAATTTATGTGGGGAGATGGGAATGTAAACCTCAATTTCATCGCTCCAGTGGCTCCAGCCCTGCTGCAGTGTGGAGCAGAGCACACGGTCCTTTCCAGAGCAGCTGACAGCCAGAGTCGCAGGCAAAAGAAAAGGATGTGTCTGACTGTGGCATGATGGCTCAGGACAAACAAACAAACAAAAAAAAGGTTTTCCTGTAAAATAAATACATACCCACACAGGCTGATGTCTCTGAAACACAGCAGTGTAGAGAGAGCTGGCATCCTTCATTTTCCTGCAGACCCAAGCTATCAGTGAGGAAGCCTCCCAAAGATTTGAGTCTCACCTTAAAAACAGAATATAAGCATGAAGACATTAATAACTATTCCTTCCTGCAAGGTTCTTTCAAAAATCATACCTGTTTGGGAAAGATGCATTTTAATCACGTGCTTAAATAACATTCTGAAATTTCACTTGAGATCTCTGTCATATTTGAAAACAAATCCACATAATAAAACAGCGGTTATGAGACCTGATCTTCCTAATAGCATGGTCTCAAACATTTGAATGCATTCTTCAAACAATAAATCACTTCTTGCACTGACCTTGTGAATTAGTTCCTTTATTTTTAATTTTGAAGCTACACCAAAAGTAGATATTTCCACTGTCAGCTGTCACAATCTTCCTTTAAATGGTTAAAATGTAGTAGGATACACAAGATATTTGTTCTAAGAAATGTATGTTCAGGGAAGAGACAGAATTGCTACCTGAGGAAGGACACTAAGTGATAAACCTGGCCATTTCTTTACAAGATAAATTTTCTTCAGTCAGAAACTATAGAGAAGCATCTGTCCATAGGAGCACAGAATAGCAATTAAGAGTATAATGTGGACCTTGCACACCATTAAAACCTCGGGCACTTCTGTTGAGAACATTCTTTAAGACATAAGAACGACTATGTGCATATTTAACTCATCAGGGAATTATATATCCAGGTAGTTACTTAAAGTTAATCCCCCATAAGCCAGAATGGCAAAAAATTCAATTTCAAGAGTTGAGGAAAGTTTTCCATATATACACAGGATAAAGAATGACTTAGTTTACCACCTGTCATCCTAACAAAACTTTTCCCCTTCCAGACAGACAAGGTAGTATGTTTACTTTTTATGTTTACCCAGACTGCTGCAAGAATTTCCTATAAGTTTAAAGTAATACTTAGAGAAGAATAAAAAATAAATTAATTACATCAAAACATGTCTACAACATCACAAGGTTACAACCAAAGCTTTTGATTAACTGCCTAAACTACACTTAATCCGGGTGCTTCAAATTCTGCTAGAAGAACAACACGGAGTGCCATACAGCCTAACCACCCCAGTGTTCAACCCGGTGTGCCACTGGTGTGCCAAGGTCTTTACCAGGTTGAAATATGATGTTTACAGGGTGGGGGAAGAGGCAGGGAAGGAAGGAAGGAAGGAAGGTGTCTTCCCTGGGAAGGCAAGTCTTAGTTATGCTTATGTTAGTTATGCTCATGTTTTTGCACGTTCTTACCATTTTCAGCTTCCTTCCCACTGGATGACTGCCACTGATAGCAGGTGCCCATGTGTCTTCCCCAGCATCACCAGGGTGCGGGTGGTTACCCACTGACCCCCAGAGCTGTGATGCACCAACGGACCAGGGCTGCCAGCCTTTCCCAGCTCTGTCACTTACAAAGCTGAAGCTACAGCCAGGGAAGGCCACAGGCACAAGGCTGTTGAAGACAGGAAAAAAAGTCCCAACCAGACCTGGACAATGCAAGCCCAGATAGCTCTCAGGGCCCTGCTCTGCCAGGACATTGAAAACTATGGCCTTCTACTGACAACAGCAAAAATACTGAGCTTCTGATCCCCTCTTCATAGCCACTGAATGACAGGCCATCACTCAGGAGTGCAGCAAAAACATTGCAAACTGTACAACCCCTCAAGGATTCTGGATCCAATACAAGCAACATATCTTTCTGATGTGCTTGCTTTTTCCTGCCTAGTCTTGTCTTACGAAAAGCTGCATAGATCTGAGGGAGTCTCACATTTCCTTTATCACCATGCATGGCCATTACTTCACCTGGTAAGTGACTGATTTTTATAGCCAGTACAATTTTCACTGTCAGTAAAAACACTAAGTCGTGACTCGACAGACTTCCTGCCTGCTACTCAGAGCAGGGAATCTGCTTCATCGGTTATAGGCCTGGGCGGTGCAAACAAACACTGGGACTCACCGTGTGATTAATATGATTACTTTAATAAACACCATAGATCAATACTTACTAGCAAACCACTATCCCTGTTGATATAATGGGGGTAGTGATCATATGGTGATCACCCTTGATAGTATTATAATAAACAACACACAGAAAGGTGAAGAAATAAGACTACAGAGTTGATCAACACACTATAGTAAGTTACAAGCAGAAAAAGTAAATAGACATATGACCTGCTCAGAGGGAAAGCGCTGCCTGATATGATAAGAGACCTCCACAGAGGGCTTGCTCTCTGAGTTGAGATTTTAAACCCTTACAGTAACGTAGGCTTTTCTTATGGATAACTTTGATAGGCAAGCCTTTAATATCAGTTTATACACAACATGGAGGTGTTACAACTCTGGATGTGTATTCCCTCTATAGCCGATAGATAGTTTTTCTCTTTGGGCTTTGTTCCCATTGAGACAGAGGGTGTGAGCAAGATGGTGTTATCACACACACACTGTAGGGATCTAGGGCATCAGAAAGGAGAAACTCCGCAGCCTAACCCAGTCCTGCTCCTCTCCTTATAGCTTCAATGGCTGTTTCCTTTCCTCAGCACACTTCCTCTCTGTTGTGGTTTTTTTTTTCTTTTTCCAAATAACAGCCTGAACCTCACACACTATGATTGTAGCACTTACAACTATTTGCAACTTAACTTGCAAAGTTAAGCTCAAAATTCTTGCAGTTGTTGCAAACCACACTGTTACTTTTAAGGGTGCAGTATAATTAAAATCACACTTTTTTAACATAAGCATCTATTATGAGGCAGGTCATAATCAATAAGGTAGTTTATAACAATTTCTAAGCACTGAGTAAATGTATAAACATGATTAGTTCCCACATAAATGAGTATATGCTGATTAGAAAACTCCAAATTCATAAATAAAAAATTAGCCAAATTTTGATCTAAAAAGTCACCTGAATTTTGAAAACAAATACCATTGTATATATCATGAATATATTAAGCTGCTGTTTGCTGGCAGCTTCCCTAGAGACAATTGGGAACATTTCTTTTGGTGGCTAGCTCATTCTCATAGATACATATCTCAGAAACACAATAACACATTCCCAAAGTTACTAAATCAGAACCTTTGTAATAAAAATAACTATTTCTAGCAAATTCAGAAGTGATTAAATACCTTCTGTATATGTAGTATTTTGGTATTTCCATAACTGAGAACTTCCACACCATTTGTTAATATCTATATGTTTTAAAATATCTCCAGGGCAGCAAAGAGTGAAGTCTTAGTGTTAGAGTGCTACACTTTCTAGTGTGATTTAAAAAAACAAACAAACATAAAAACCAAAACAACAAAAAAAAAAAACCACAAAACAAAAAAAACACTTCCAAACTGTAAAGTTTTTTTTTTAAAAATACTTGATCAGTTCAACTTTGCTTCTTACAGCTATGAAACTATTGTTTTATAAACACAACAAGTTTCATCCATTTATAGATTATATATGAAATATTGCAATAATAGGGTTTGTATATTGGCAATCTACTAATTATTATCATTATTAATAATAAAAGGAACATCTGTCCTCATCCAAGGAAACAACGCTGTTCTTGTTTGGCTACAGAAACACCTGAAACTGGATCTTTTTTTCCTTATTACCTATTATGCATATTTTTCTCTGATTTTAACTTCAGCCAAGACAACTGATCTGGAAAACCCTTGCAAGTTTCTTTTTTCAAATAGGCATATTAGCTAATAAAACAAAATTAAAACCAGCTAATGCAAAGTTAAACAATATATAATTAATGATAGACAAATTGTTGGAACAGAGTACTTACTATTCTGTGATATCAGTGGAAGAGAAAAATAGTTAAGACTTTAATCAACACCTACTTTAGTTATCCAACAAAAAGCATGTTCCACCATCAGATTTTCTGGTAATATTAAGGTTGTTTAGTATGCTTGTTTCTGACATGTTTATTATTAAGCATATTATTGTTACTTAATACATTTTACTCAGTATTCTTAAAAACTGTTTATTAGCCTTCTATTTTTGTTTGTTAACTTTTGGTTCTGTCTCTCCTTTATAACAGACTTTAACATTGATAATAGTCATGATACTTGTACTTGATAGATTTCACCCTTCTTAGTTTTTCCTTCTCTTACAATTCAAAGACACACTTCTTAAAACATGAATTTAAAACATTCATTATAGGTAAACTTCTGACTGTGGAAGTTAACTCTACCCCAGTCCAGTTAGAACTAATTACATTCTGAGAGCAGTACATGTTGCACTATTTAAAACCCTGCTTTTTTTCCCCTTCTCCGTTTTGATATCCCTTTTCACCTTTTGCTCATCTCTCAAAATTATTCCTGTTTATTGGACCTATTCCGCCAGGTCTACCAGTGGCAGTAACCGTCCAGTCTATTTTAGTTTAACCAAGCAGGTATTGTCAGTATTTCTCACATCCTGTGTGTTCAGATGCTGCAGCAGGACATTGCACATCGGCAGTCACAGCTTTCACAGCACCTTTGGTTGCACATGTCACCATCTTTCCCTTTCTTTCATTCCTCCATCTTTTATTTTTGCAGTGACCTGAGTAGCAATAAGCACAAAAGGATTTGCCTTAAAAATACCCAGTGTTCATTAACAGGATCATAAGATCTCGTAACCTTTTTTTTTTTTCCTTCTCTGGGAATGGATTGTCATTTGGGTCAAAGCACCCACTGTGAGTCTCATCCCGTTGATAGGAGGTTGCTTTAGAAAGGGCCATAATCACACCTTGTTTTGTTCCTGGTGCTCCTTTAAACCCTTCAGCTTCAGCCTTACAGACTCAACTGTGAGATCCTTCTCTTTCAAGATATTTCCTGCATCAGTACTTAGATTTGTGTTACTATACATAAAACCCTGCCTAGATATTTTTTTTTCTAAAAAAGGCAAAACAAAAACAAAACAAAACCAAAAACAACAACAAAAACAAACAAAGAAAAAGGTACTCAGGGAAGAGAGAGTTTTCCCAGCGTCTTCCCCAAATTCAGTAAGAAAGGCCAATCAATCCAGTGCAGGTTTTCTCTCTTTTACAGAGCAGTATGGGGTTTTAAATCCTCAAAAGCCTTCTTGGCCTCTCTATAAATTAAAACTGGCAAGTTAGAGGGGACAAGCATAAGAAAGCAAAAACATTCAGATCATGCAATGACAGGTAGCAACAGAAGTTTCTGAATGGTAGAAAGTGCTGCATGAAAGGGGCTCTCAATTTGAAAAACACTTCTTCCAAGATTCAGTGGAGTTTAGCAGTAGAGAGAAATCTCACATTAACGTCATGGCAGCTAAAATTGATTTCCCAGATTATCCACAAATGTTGTAAACCAGGACAAGTACATGTAAACAGTTGGGTGGGGAGGGGGCAGTAAGAAACCATGTGCTAACTTACTACAAGGGTCTCCTGATTCTTTGAAGAGGCTTTTTTACAAAAACTACAAAAGGACTAAAAGTAACACAGAACTTTGCTGTGCAATTCAGTTATCCGATATACAGAGAATCAAAAAAGGGTCACACTTGTCTAGTTCAAGTATATTATCCATTATCTTCTGCTTTCTCCTGCCACACCTTGCCAGCCTTACTGTCTTGCAAAATTTCTCTGAAAAATAGGATCCTCTGACACTACTGTAGTAAAAATAAAGAACACAACCCTGGGTGCTCTGGGTAAGATAAAAGAATTCCTTTTGTACCCTTGGTATTTAATAGGTGCTTAATTGACTGAAATAAAATTTTTAAAAGTTTGCTACACTTGTATAAGTGACTCTTGCAAAATTAGCAAAATATCAAACTGTATTCATACTATTATTAAGCAAAAGAAAAGCAGCTGAAAAGCAGAAATAAACTTAGAAGATTGACATTGAATATGATTATGTAAGTACCATAATTATACTAGTCTACTACACATATTGGTTTGCAAAAATACAGTTTAAAAAAATCTTTCACAAACTTTTCTTATTCTATTTCTTGGGATGAAATAACAATACAATATTTTAAGATATCTGTATCCAGTTTTGAATATGGAAAAGATCCATCTTAAATGAAATATGTTGAACAAAGACATCTGGGGCAGGACTCTCGAATCTTTATAACTAAAAAAATGAGTTAGTAAGGAAAAGCTGTTACTAGCATACATAGTTATTGCATCCCTGCCATAATGTGAATACATTTGGGTTTTATTAGCAAGGGTAAATGAGTATAATTTGACATTTATACTTCTTCAGCAACAAAATTTTAAAAGGCTTTAAAACATGCTAAATTTGGAGTTTGAGCACACAAGGAAAACTGAACAAACACTTTAATTTAATTTATTTCATTTTACCAACAGTTTAATGGCTCTAACAATATTGGCAGTAATGCACATACTTATAATAACCAGAACTATATCTTCCTTTTAATCATTAGTATATGAATATTAACATTGCAAAATACTACTTTTAACATAAATTGCACCCAAAATCACACAAAAGTCATCCAGAGATTGTACTACATTGAAGACATCAGTACAATACTAAAAAGACAATTCTGTTAAACTTAAAACAGTGAGGCTGAAACATGGAGGGAGGAAAAAAAAATTACACAACTTTCACTTATCTGCACATTGTCACCAAACTTCACAGGTACGTCTGAATCCTGCTGTCTGAGAGAGGTAGTATGTTGTCTGTATGTATTATCTGTCATAAACTAATAGATGATTGACTGGCTACCTAGAGTTTGCAATACTTTCAGTCCTGCACTTCCCCATTGTCAACAAGTAATAACTAGATCTCAACCTGAAAAACTTTCAGGATGATGTATTTTTTTTCTCAAATTCAAAATCTACTGAAATACACTTCCCCATTATAGCCATGCAGGTAAGCCAGGTTCTCAGCAGATGCTAAAATGGTGCAGAACTACTGAAGACAAGACTCAAGCAGTAAATCTCTGAAAGAAAGTAAATGTAAATTCCTGGACCAACACAACCAATACAGGGTTTGCGTTTCAGAGCCCAGGTTGTTTTGGATGTGTGAATGCTCTTATAATTCAAAGTCAATGACCCAAGTCCAAATTATGACAAAAACAAACTATGACCAAAACCCTGACTCTGATGACTGTATACATCACATGATGAAGATGAGCAAAGGATTACCTGAGCTGCTGCCAGCCACAAACTAACTCAGTTACATCGACACACCATACCGGCCATGGTAACACAGCCACACTGCTCTGGGATCTAAGCTTCTGTCTCTGCATATAGCATCTGTGCCGTGCCAGGTACTGACCAGTGCTTGCTCAGCATTTTGTATCCTGTTTCACAGCCAGAGCAGAGGTTTGGTGCTTGCCACAAGTACTTATGGCACATATAAAACTTAGAGAGCACTCCTTATATTTTCAATTATGGAATGAAGGCAAATACTTGTTTGCAGGCATTGTTGTAAACTGGCATTGATTTGGAATTTCAACGTAATTTTTCAACCCCTAATTAAAAATCAGCCAAATAACCCTGGTTCTGAGAAAATGACTGAGCCAGAATACAGTGCTGTATAAAGACAGACACTTGATTCTCCTTTCCCCCTCTTTAATATTTCTTCTCTTCTCTGGAATTCATCTGTCAAAAAAATTACAATAAATTTCTTCAATCATTTGCATCTTCCAGAGGGAGTTCTGACATTTTTGCTAGGCAACACCATACCTTAACACATAATCTTCACTAGATACCATTCACATTAGTATAACAAAAAGAGATTGTTTTTAGAATAATTTTTCCCTGAATCATATGCCATAATCAGGGAAAGGGAAAAAGAAAAGCTATTAGGAGGATGTAAGAAAAAGAGTTTCTTTCTTTTTTTTTTTTTTTTTTTAATACAAATATAATACCTTTCTCCTACGGTTTCCTAGTACTAATTTTAATAACTATTAGATATTTTTTTAGCAGCATTGGTTTCAGGTTTAAACTTTGATATTCTACAGAGAATGACAATTTTCTGCCTAAATCTTTTTTATGATTTTATTATTTTTTACCTAGTGAATCTATACCTATATAATCTGAATTAGTTTACCTAGACGTAGTCCAGTGAATCCAGTGGGGGCTGGATTCTATGCAGTTACTTCTGACAACTAATTTTCATCTGAGTTACATCTGGATGAGATATTATTTCAATAAAAGGTCAGCTCCTGGACTTCAACAGTCAAAGAGCCATTTGGAAAGTAAGAGGTTGTCAAAAGCCTCCTTAAATTAGAAGCTTCAATAGAAAGTGGTATGGAACTCTGGATTTGTTTCAGAGGTAAGTGATTAAATGTTTGTGTTCATAGAAATTACAATGACTATACACAATGCTGAAGCCATCTGCTGAAAGAGTCTTATAAAAGATTAAACACTGAGTATACTGGAAAAATCCTATAGGAATATCTTGCACAATTGGAAGCTAGCATTCTTGCGCACACAGCAGCCTGCAGGAAAAAAAAAAAAAAAAAAAAAAAAAAGCACAGCACAAGCTCTTTAATCATAAATCCTGTGAGTTTGTTTTTTTTTTTTAAATCCTGCATATCGTCAATTTATAGTGTTTGTTTTGTAAACAAACAGCCTGTGAAGTTAAGAAACAGCCAAGCCTTTTACTTATCAGAAGAACTGATGGGTTTCTTTTGTAATCAGAGGGATCGAAAAGAGCAAGCCCAAAGTGCACCTTGGTAATTGTCTAGGATTCCTCTTATCAAGGTATGTGTGTCTATCCCATTTCATTGGCCAAACTAACTCTCAGCACCATCATTCCTCAAATATTTTTAGTAGCTTATTACTCAGCCTATACCAAAATATTGTATTGGGACTGGAAAAATCCAAAACATGTGTAAAATAAATAATTAGGAAGAAACCAACACATTTGGTGAGCAATAGAGAAAACGATATTTGCACAGAAATGTTTTATGATTACTGGTTTACAAAGCGAAATAATTGTTTTACATTTACAACAATGCTCAAACTTCAGAAAATACAGGCAGTTTTTTACAAATCAGATAGTTTGGAGTAACCTTCTACCCATTACACACAAAATTAATCTTATGAAACTTTCCATCCAATATTGCTTCTACTCCAGATGGCTACCATCTAATAACTATCCATTTGCATTAATTTGTTGAATTATACTTCTTACTGTCATATACTTCCTGCAAGACAGAAAATCATCTTGTTTTGTCAAAAGTGTCCATAAATTATGAAATTATGCTTTCTATGTTTTGCATGCTGTGAGCTAGCTAAATAATGTAGCTTATTTATTTATTCCAGAGGAACAGCATCAGCTTTGAAATACAGTGACATTAGACAATGCTCTTCAGTTTTCCAAAACTTTTCTTCAAAAGCTTTGTGAACTATAGAATACAATTCATTCACTTGAGAAATAACAGCTTTTAAATTATGTATAACATTAAAGAGCTTTTCAAAACACTGGCCAAAGACTACATCAGTCTGTGGAACTGGAAGTAGACCAAACAAATTGTTTAACTTGCATTCTGGCCAGGATATCAGGTCAAGCTTCCTCTCCTTATGAAATGATGTAGGATGCTTAATAAACAAGTGAGTAAAGAACTCTGGCCTCTTAAATTTCCAACACTATACCTACTCTGTAGTTGTGGTTCATCTAGACATGAGAAGTAATTTTAACTAAACCCAGAAAAAAACCAAACCAAACTAACAACCCCACCCCCCCCGCAAACCAACACAAACCACCAGACTGAAATGGTCTTAAGATCTTCAGAATACACCAGGCCAAAACCCTGGGTAGTCACTGGCTCAGGCAGCCAAGGTTATGTTGTTCTAGCACCTATGCCACCTTGCTGCAGAAGCTTCACACAGATGGCAAAGCAGACATACCTTAATAAAGTCAAGCCTACATGTCCCTAACACTAGAAAAATGAGAGTATGAGCATCACTTGTTGCGTAACCATATCATATGTTACTTCTAAACTTTTGTTTGATCTCTTCACCCAGGAAAATACACCAGAATTTCCACCCACTTTTTCCCCTAAAAGTTATATGGCATCAGTGGGTCTCAAAGTACTAGATATCCAAGGTAATGGGGTTAGATATTTCTACTTAATGTTTGAAAAATGCTAAGGTTCCCAAGGCTGTTATTTGTTCTAATTTATACTAATTCCCAATAGGAATTTGTGCCATATATAATCCAGCCCTTATTAGAAAGCTTCCCTAGGTTCACCCCTTTGGCAATGAAGCTATTTGGCATCTGTTGCTGCAGAACTGAACAGCCAATCTACTGTGCCATTTGTTCCATCACATCACTTCTCCTCCAGAAAGACACCTGAGCCTCACTCTAGTGCATCACAGAAACACACACCTAATAACCTTTCCTTGGGAATCCTTCTGACTTCAGGCTCTGCCTCTTTCCCATTACCCTTCTAATCCGTGTTATTTTGTTACTGCTCTTGAGACACTTCCAAACCAAAGGATTTTGCTCGGAAGAGCCAGAAGAAAAAAAGACTCTTCTTATAAGACTGTCATTCTTATTATAGCAATACTTCAGGAAAAATTATCCAAGTCCATTCTTCACTGCATTTTGAAACACAAAACAAAGAGAAAATCACAGAAAACAAGAGCCAAACATAATGAACCCTGAGGAAAAAATATCAACCATATTAGAGCTTTACAGTTTGGCATGACAGGTGAGTATTTCTTTTCTTCAGAGACTCCAGTAAATCAGAACAATAGTGCTGATGGCATGGTATAATTGTCTCTGATATGCTGCAGTGAGTGTTATTTATGGTTGTTTATAAAATATGCTGTCAGAATGGCAGGCTGCCTAGGACCTTCACATTATTTATGGTTTCTCCTGTCTTCACATGCCCTTTTGTGTACCAAATTTAAAAAAAAAACACAACAAAACAACAACAAAAAAACCCAAACAAACAAACAACCACAAGTTTAAACTTCATGGTCTTGAAACAAGAACACTTCCTTCAGAAAACATGATTTATTTTTTTTTTTGTATTACAAATCTGTTATTCTTGTTATTCTGTGAATACTTATTATGAAAAATATTTACAGCCTCAGGAAAATATTTCCCATGTTCTCTCTCAGCAAAAGCACAAATTATTTACTGAATGATGGCATGTAATGCTACTTATGCCATTAGCATTATACTTGATATAAATCAAGAACCTGGACTTTTGTTTGGGGCTTTCACAGGTGCCTTATTGAAATATATCAGCCTGTTCCCACACAGTTTTAAAAATATGGTCTTAAATACCCAATACCTGTAAAACATCTTTGAAAATATTTACATAAAAAGTTTTGAGGTTCAATTTTCTTCTTAGGTATAGCAAATATCAATTTTGCCAAATATGCCTTTTATTTAAATCAGAAAAAAACCCCAAACCTTTAAAGACTTACAAAAGGCTAATTTTAGAACTGATATTCTTGTTTTGTTTCAAAAAAGATTTAACCAAGAAGAGTTCATTAATACCAAGCACCCATTAGCTTCTTCAGTAAAATCATGCTTTTCCTCAAAATTTGTTGTTTAGCAACAGAAAATGGCTAGTAGAAGACATGCAAGACAAGTAGAGCTGCTTGAAGTGTTAAAGTAGCAGAAAACAGGCATGCAGACAAGATAGATCTGCAATCAACAATGTAGATTTTTTTTAATGTTCTGACCCCAAAAGAACTGCAGCAATGCCAGCCACTTGAATCAAAATCTAAGTGTTAAAGCAAGCAGGTGGATTTATTCATACATCTTCTTCAAATATTTTTGACACCTTGCAGATTCCAGATACTGTCTAATAAGGTGCAATTTGTCAATGGCAAGATATAATAAATAAAAGAATGAGGAAAACATTTTATTTATTGTGATCCAAACAAGTATTATAGAGATATCTAAGTTGTTATACTTTTTGTCACCATTTATTTAAACATGATAATGAAATACAAAACTACAAGACATATTACAAGAAAACCTTTTTCTTTTTCATCAGATAAGTAGTTATTCTTAAAAAAAATAGAGTACAAGTCACATTCACATTTAGTTCTCAGGTTCCTAAAACCGCACATATCCAATAAGCACGTGTTTTTCATTCAAAAGCATCTTTCCTCCTCTTTAACTAACTACATGACATGTAGGAGATGCTCAAGTTTGTTTTCAAACTTCTTACTAAATCACAAATTAAATAAGGATAAATGAATTAGGAATCCGATAATGATTCTAATGTGCCAGATCTCAGTAGCCACTGATGATACCTTATTGCAGTACACATTTTTACCTAAGACTGTTAGTTGCAGAAATTTTGTCATTATTTTCAGATGGCCTGAGCCTTGGGAACAGTTCCAAAACCCCAAAACAATTCCACCCACCTTTTTTATTTACAGCATTGGAGGAGAGAGTTCAGAGGTAAGATGCTTTATTTTCTTACATCTTTCAATCCAGTTGGAGTCATGTATCATCTTCAGTCTTCCAATATATGTGCCCTGCATATTAATGTTAACTAAATGGCTTTAACACCTTGTCCTGCCAAAATTAGCAATCAGCATCTGATGGATAACAGATTACCTTCACACATCTCTACATGGTTTTAGACAAATATGGAAGGCTGAAACACAAGGAAGGTTAGAAAGTATGATTTCATTCATGAGAAAAAGTCAAGGTTTTAGTTTTGAAACTTGTCATGGAAAAGAAAACTTAAATGGTTGTGTTTTTTAAATTAAAAGGATCAATATGGTTTCCTTTAAAAACATCCAAAGGATTTCAACATGAACTAAAAAAATTACAAATAATCCAATGCTTTACCTTTAATCTTTAGTTGCAGCTTGAGATTTCTCAGCTTTACTATAAAACTGAGTTACACAGCCACAATGTGATCTTACTAAACATCCTGGCCTTTGGCAGTTTACTAAGAATATTTTCTGAAATATAATGAACTCCTTGCTTTATATTTTGCATTATATTTTAATTGTACTATTTCTAGCCATGATTTCAAAATACCACATAAGGAATACATATATGCTTTAGCTGTTTCCTACTATAAAATTAACTGGTCCCAGAATTCTCAATAAAGTTATGCTAACAAGATGATGACTAGAGGGCAGACAAAATATCTACTTTCCAAAAAGACTTTGCTGTCTTTAGGTATACTTGTTTACACTCCCCAGCTGTTTGACAGGAATCCATAGTGCAGGTTTTGTTACAGATCATAACACCTGTAACTTCAATGAGTAAATCTAATTTATAGTTGAAATTGAAGAGAACTCATCTCCTGAAGTTTCTGTCCTGTTGCTATAGAATTTGCAGATATTTTGAGCAGACTATTGTCTGCACAACAAAACATTTCCTCATCACAGGACTATATAAATTTATTCCCAGAAAAGGGAATCTAGTTTAAACAAGCTGTAAGCTATATGAAATTGGTTAAGTTTTTACGGAGTAGAGCACAGCCATGGCAGACATTATTAAGAAATCTCTGCATCACAGCCAGTCAAATTTATCCCAGGGGTTTTGCCACTGGTACTGCCAGACGTTAACCTACTTGTATCATTTCTTGCTGATCACAAATGCAGTGGGGAGAGGATAGCCCAAAACCTAGCCAGCAAACAATACTACATGAAGAGGCAAACCCATGGGTTGTAATCCTCAGTAGTTCACTGTTGCTCCTAGGAAAAGTAAGAGACTATAATTTCTACTACCCCATGAGATCTCCTTAAAACCATCCCCTTTTACAGCCCACTGGGAGAAACAGACATTTTAAATGATTGAGTTGTATCAAAACACTCAAAGACCACTCAAAACATATCACTTAAGCTCAGGCTACAGAAATCAGATGCTTACACTGGCAAACATCCAAAAATTCAGGCCCAAAGTGTGCCTGTCTACAAAAGTAACGTCTAAAATAGAAAGACGCTTTCTTGGTCAGGTGTTCATTAGGATACTGAACAATACTTAGAGGTCTTGCACTCATCCAGGCACACACTGGATCACCAAGTTCTTACAGTTTCCGATTCTCAAAAAGGTGGCAAACATTTCTGACTGTTTTCTGTAAATGTGGATTTCACAAAGAAGAATTAAGAATATTTAAATCCTGCCATTTATTTACCAAAGGGACATACTACATCAGGACCAGTTTTGAAAGAATGTTGAATGATGATGCTCTAACTTCAGGGTCTAAAATTCTTAGCAGCCTGCTCTCATTGTATCAACTAGGTATCATTCAGAATCCAGAGGGGAATAATGGCCTTGACCCCTTAAAAGGAAGTTCAGATAAGGTCCTCTAAAACGTTACTCTGCATTTTGCACAGTGTTCTTTGCGAAAGGCTTTTCTGAACAGACCTTCAACTAAAAAAACCCAAACATGTTCCAAAACAAAAATGAGAGGCTTTTATGGAGATAAAGCTGGAAAAATGACAGAAGACAAACAGAAGCAAAATGCAGCTTCCCATTCACAAATTTTGAATTTTGAAAAACTTGAATTTTGGAGGAAAAAAGTATTCCACAAGGGGAGCAAAATAAGAGGGATTTGAAAAAGATTTGCCTTTGGGGTGGCAAAATCAAATTCTTCATTTCAGAAATCAAATTCTCCATTCATTAAATCAGTGGGAAGTAGAATAGAAGAGGATCCAAAGGAGAAGTCTGCACAACATCCCTCAACCATCTTCACAGCAATTAGTGAAGAGGTTAGAGCTAACTACAGCAGCTTTAGCTGGGCCCATGTGGAAAACAGGCACACACATAGTGGTAGGAAAGAACCAACCAGTTTAAATTGATTGCATCACAAACTGAACAGGAGCAGAACACGCAATACACCATGATCAATCTGAACATTAAGGAATTGCATAGTGTCACCCAGGAGATAAGAGATATTTTTATGAAAAAAGAATGAAGTAATCCCAGCTTATTGACTAAGATCCAGAAATTGTCCAGAATCTTGCCCAGCCTTCCCCTCCCTTATCCACTGATTGTACATCATCTAGTAATCATGTATTTTATGCTGCTGGCTTGCTTTCAGTGCAGGGACAGATGCCATGAGCTTCCTATTAGCACAATGCAGACGGTAGCAGCACTTGTAAATCAACATGATGGATTACCCCAGGACACGAGCCGATTCTGATTGCAGCATTAGGCAACACAGAAAGGGGAAAACTCTCTTATGCTTATGGCAGCATATCACCAATGTTTTAATTCTTTCTCTGAAAAAGAAATGTTATATATATATATATATATATATATATATATATATATGTATGTATTGGTATTTATTATATATTTGGGAATCACACTAATAAATCACATCATTTTTGCCAGTATTTTGCATGGTTATTTCACACACTCTTCTTCCTGCAGCAAGTTACTGCCTTTGTACATATCTGTAAAAGAGTTAATTGAAATTAGTTAAATGCACATGTAGTGATACGTGCCAGTTTATTTAATACTATATGAATTAACATTAAACTGCAAAATGAATACTTTATGGGCAAAAAAAGAAGCAATTAGACATATGTGGTTAAAATATAGTTTACAAACATAACTTTAAACCAGATGACATTATCACATCCTTCAGAAGGAGAGATCTTATTTTTCAACTATGGCTTAATCAGCATTGACTTTTATAGATACAAGGTCATGCAGTAACCATGAAATGTTGTTGTTGAGTTTTTTTGGTTTTTTTTTTTTAAGAGCAAAGAAATCTACAGAAAATTCTTTGCACCGTTTTAGCAAACACAACTGTAACATACATTCTGTTCAGAAAGTTGTATCTTATTTTTCAATTTCCTTCTAACCTTCCTAAAGGTTAGGATTTGAGATCAAAATGGATATTTACAGAAGCATCTTCCAACTTTCTTTTGCCAGATGTTCCTCTCCCTTAAAAAAAAAAAATAAAATGCAGGGGTGATGGTTCTGGTGATTCAATGCAATACAGTGGGTAAATATGTAAACCATAGAAAGCAAAGTTAAAAAAAAAAAAACAAAACCAACCCCCCCAAAAAAAAAAACCCTACCTGAAAGTGGTGGCCAAGCTAATTTTAACTTTCTCTCTCACAAAGCATATAAACAGTATCTTCAGACTGAAGCAAATATCAGGTTAATACAGAGTACGGGAAATATCACTGGATTAATCAGTACAACACACAGTACTTTTGCTAGACCTACAGAATAGCTTAAGAACTGGTAACAAAAGGTAAAAGATTCTCAACCAAGTCAGTAGATTTTGGATGAGCTTCTCAAATGAAGAAGCCAACCAGAAGACAGACCACTGTTTCCTCTGTTTTCATACCAACATACTTAGACTCTGAACAAGGACCGGAGAGAACAATAAGCCATGGGAAAAATGTTCATCTACTTTTTTTTTACCCTAGAAGTTTTGTTATCTGTTCCACACCTATTTTAGACAATTCTGTCAGTGAGGTATAAGGATGACAGTGAGAATGTAAGAGCTACATGGGCAGCATATGGCCCTGTCTCTGCTGAAAGGAAGACTGGCATAGGTCTTTATTCTCCTTTCTGATAATGACAGGATCATGCAGAAGCTGATTTCATGGTGACTTTTCTTTCTTTCTTCACAATGTTTGCAGAGCACCCCTGTTTCTCATTCTGCCCTTTTTGAAACTAGACATCAAAAAGGTAAGACTAACTACACTCTGAAATCAATAGTTAATAGAAGCAGAACACAAGGATAAGATAGTATACCACAGATAAGAAGTGCCACTAGCCACTCCACTAGGGCAAAAAAATACAGCACTTCAGCTTAAAATATATATTAAGTTTAAATTTGATCAGAATACTTATGAGATAGACAATAAACTTAATAGGCTTTAAAAGGCAATAATGTCATTCATTACCAGTAAAAGGACCCTACAAGTACTAATTTAGCTGTAAAATGACATTCTGGGTTTTCCTTCAATACCATGCCAATATCACAGTATCCCACGTGGTGGAAAATAGTGAGAAATCACACACAACTATACGTTATGTACAAACCTCACAATGTTATGGAGAAATCAGGCTGTTACAAAGTAAGTCCAAACTTTCTAATGCATACATCCTGCATTAGTCTGTTGCTTGTTGTTTCCTTTGTCAATGAAAAGATGCAGACTGAATAGAAAGGTGCTGATGCCAAGCTGTACTGTATGTCACTACTTAGGCACAAAAAGCCTACTAAGTCAGAAAAGAGATGCCTTTGTTTCTTCTGAGGAAACATGTTTTACTAAAATCCTGACCTATTTTGTGATCAGTGCTATAGCTGTAGTAGAAAACATGGATCCAATCACCTTCACTGTATCTTTAAATATTTTTATATTGATATTACCTGCATTGCAGATTTCTTTAATATGAAAACAAAGCATCACTTAAATCAGATCCATTTATACATAGATGGAGCCTCACACTGAACATATTATGAACTGCTTCTAAACTATTCGAACTGACTAAATCGTAAGTGAACCCCTTGATGAAGTGCAGCACTGTGAGGAATCCATCCTGCACATTTCCTTCACTTCAGAAATGTGTTTCACAGATGCCAGTTTAAAGGCTTTTTAGAGCAGTTTCAACAACTGACCAGTAAATAAACCTGGAAATTGAGCCAGGTGCTTTATTTTCTGCTTCAAAGTAGATGTAGAAATCTCTACTTCTTCACTGCCTCCTTCTTTCCACCATATTTACACATAAAGAAAGTACATTGACAACAAATTACTGAACCAGAAGGATTACATGCAGCCCCAAACATGCCCAGTCATAAGTACCCTTACCAAATGCCGCAGCATGATGGTTCAAGCCCTATTACATAGCTGGTCTATCTATCAATTAGGCAACAAAGAAAAACTTAAGTAGGAACCCCATGTGGTTCACAAAAACATCCCTAATGCTTATCAGCCGCAAGAAGCTTAATTCCAGCAAGCAGGTTTTGGTTGGTTTGTTGATTGGTTGGGAATTTTTCATCTGTTAAAGACTTGCTGATCCACAGATTTCAAAGGATGAGAAGGAAAAACTTTTCACCTTTAAAGGGCATGAAATGTCCTGCCAGACTAAAAGAAGTAATGAAAAATATGTGTTACTGAAAGCAGCCAATACTTTTCATCATGAAAACCACATTAGAGTAA
Source organism: Falco peregrinus (assembly GCF_023634155.1). Taxonomy (NCBI): domain Eukaryota; kingdom Metazoa; phylum Chordata; class Aves; order Falconiformes; family Falconidae; genus Falco; species Falco peregrinus. The sequence continues at coordinate 12,654,944 of NC_073730.1, read as the reverse complement.
ACCATGCCATCAAAAAAGGAATACTTGAGCTTTCAGCATCATGCATTACAAACACTTCTAGGTGACAGGAGTGCTATTTGCAGTTTAAGTACAGCTAAACCTGATATTTTTTGCTTCCAACAGCAGCATTTCCCTAATACTAAACAACTAAAAATATTAGCTACTTATGAGCAATTCAATTTATGACTTCTATCAATTTTTCACGTACCCTTCTAATCAGAAAGATCAGCTGTGACATATCCTAACAATAGAAGCTGTAGCATCCTCCATTTTGTAGATATTTTCTTCAGTCTACTCAACATTAATACACTGTAATTGCTTGTCTCCTTAAGCAGGATGTTTACAAAATAGTTTTGTAAACTCAGCTTTAGAAACTTTGCGTAACTTAAAAATCAGACTGAAAGTTTTGTTTCAAAAATTGTTAGTTTCAGAAACATCACCATGAATCCTGCTAATTTGGATTAGCACTCCAGAATTTTAGTATTATGTCAGCTCACTGATCCCCAGGACAGTTGGGCCAAAATGTAAATACGTTATCAAACTGCTGAAGATCAAAGCACCACATCCTCCTGTAAGTTTCCTTCGGGTTTCTGATATGTAAATATCCAGGGGATATTATCAAGGGCAGAGGACATGCAAATCATCATAAACCCAGTCAAAAATTCTATTGCAGATATCAAGACCTTTTTGGTGTAGGAGAGGTTTTATCACTTCTATTGCAATATTCTTCTAAGTGTCTAGCTTAAACATATAGCTAATAGCACAAAGAAAAGTTTGCTTGCTTCTCTTTAATGACTGGAAAGTGAAAAGTCTCACAAGAAAAAAAGCCACCCTCCTAGAAGACTCCAAATGTTATCATGGCAAGTTATAACAGTCTAACTGGAACTAGTGTTTAGAAAGAAAGAAAGAAGAAAAAATCCCTACATATACACTAGAAGAAAAATCTCCTCCATCAACAAATCTAGGAGGTTTGATCTTGCACAAGACACTTTTTAAACTGCCTTGGAGGTGAATTTCACTTTCCATCCTTACAGACAGCAAGGACAGATGGTTTAAATCTGCATCTATTCATTGAGTTATTGAAAAAAATGCAAATTTATTCAAAGGATCCAGATTTGTGTCTTCTTTTTCCTGCAAAATATAAGCGAGAGGGATGGAAATATGCTTGATATATAATTTGAGTGAGATTTAATTGCAAACTAGAATATTCCAGTAAGTAAACAGATTTGTGAATTCCTACAGGATCGGTATGTCATTGTGCTTTTCACAGGCCTCAGCTAAGCACCGAAAGGAAATCTGTCCCAGGAGATATGGCCACACTTGGGGGCAGGGGGGAAGCATCAACACATTTATAGCAAGTTTACAGAAATCTCCTTAATCTACAGAAAGACCATACGTACTGCTAACAAACTTCAGAATCAGCTGAAGATTCATCTACATGAGAATTCCCAACTGAACCTGGTCCAGCTAAATCTGTGTTAACACCCACGGAAACTTATTTGTTTTATTTCTGAAAGGACATATGCTACAAAGGCAGAGCGCTCAACTACATGTGCCACTGCACAGGTGGGCCTTCCTTGTTACCTCAGCACAGCTTCATTGGATGCTCCTTGCTCCACACTGCCATAGTCCCTCTGAGAAAATGAGGATAATACCACTATTGGTCACCCGTCCTGGCTGGGCAGCAGGCAGCTTCAACAAACTAGACCCCGGAAACAAAAAGAGCAATGATGTGCAGCCTTTTCTAACCAAAGAAAAACAGCGTGGCAGGGTCAGGCCTCACACCTCTCCTACATCAAGTGCTCAGCTGTTCTACAGGCTACAGAGACGTATAGACAAAAGTTCATTGTACTTTATTAATTGAACACAGGAACAACATTATTGTATTTTGTCAATTTCCTAAAGAATAATATTAGTAGAATATTTTTTACAAATTGCTTCAAAATAGGACTATTAATGACACCATGGTCCTCTAGCACAGTCTTTTTACACACTTTAGGTCCCAGCATGCCCAACTTTTGCACTAAAGCATCTTCTGGAAAAAAAGTAATCCAATTCTAATTTTAAAATCACTAGTAATGGAAAAAACCAGAGAAATGCCTAGTAGCTTCTGTGATGGCTAATTACTCTTTTTGTAGAAAATGCCAATTTAAAGCAAAAAACAAAAACAGACAAACAAACAACAAAAAAATGCATAAAACACTAAATCCCAAACACTGTATATTTTCTGATGTATTTTCTCTGAACAGGCTTATGTACTGGTAGAGTTGGTCCTCAGCACTCTTTCTGCTGATACTCAGTGTTGAATACTTTTTATCTTTCACCATTAAGCATGTTTTCCATCACTGTCATGGCTTTATGAACCTGTCTGAATTTACTGGCATCTTTTTTGATATGGTAACTCCAAAACTGAACACACTATTCTCCTTTGATTATAAAAGTGACAAATGCAGTGAAAATAACACCTTTAACTTAGATTTTCTGTTTCAACACCTAAAAATATCTTATCCTTTGGCTGTAACCCTAGGAGTATACATTCAACTGCTCAGCACTGGATCAGCACCAGTATAATTTCATCATTATTCAACTTATGTTTTCTTCTTGGTCACTTAGAAAAGTGTTCCAATCAATAGCCTGAAAAAGCTATTACTAGCCCAAATACTGCTAAAATTACTAACTTACGAATTTACTTCTTTCAAGGTCCTCAACATGGTTTAGCAACCTTCCCTTTTCTCAACCAATATCTTAAACAAGTGCTTACAGGAATCTGTTACTTAAAACACCATTACCTTTATCAGCCCATCTAAATGACATTAAAAATTATACCAAGCCAACTTGGCAAGATTTATCTTCCATCAAGCTTTTTCAGGAGTCATTAATTACCTTCCCACTTTCAGTTCTTCATTATTCAAGCCTTTTCTCAATCATTCCATTATTTTGCATGGACTGAGAAAAAAGATGAAGACTCTGAAACTGAGTCCTAACACTTGGAAAAACTGTTAATTTTCTTTTGATCTCTTTTCACTTTTCTAAAAAAGAACTAAAAAAATGTCCACTTTGAAGATCTTATCTTAAGGCATTCCGTAGAAAGAAATCTTTGAAAATTAGGTGGGTTTTTTGAATGCCTTTGTATATTTTGTAACATTTTTTTATGTTCATTCAGTGATTTGCTATACAATGTTTTTATGTCCCCTTTCTTAATATATTTACATTCCATGTATTTTTCACTGAGTCATTACTCACAATTGTGATTCACATGTTTAATCTAGTTCATCCTCAGATGGGTTTTGGCAATTGCACGCATCTATTACCTTTCAATATAACGTAACAGGTTAGTTTCACTATTTCAAGTACATTAATTCCATTCAATACTATAATCGGACTGTATCCATTTAACCAAAACCTTTCAGCTTGAGATTTTTTTTTTTTAAATATCCATTTCTTTCACATCATCTGGCTTTCTGCAGCTCTTACTTCTTACTTTGCATTTTCTCTGTTTCTGTAGTTCTCCTTTGGTTAAACCTAATTTTCCAACGTTATCGAGTTGCATCTAACTTCTCCCTAAAATAGACCTGTTTGTTTTCAAAAGTGAAGGGATATTCTGTATCAAATGTGGCATTAGGATTTTTTTTATAATACACTGAATGTTTTATAAACCTTTCAGTTTTTATTATATTATCTCATTTAATTTTGTCTTCTAATTAATTTGATTAGATTTCTTAAATGAGCAGAATCCTTTCAATTGCTTTTGACCAATTTTTGGTCTAGATGAGGTCCAAATTAATTTTTTTTATTATTAATATTCATCACACAATTGATTCAGGAATTTTCTTCTAGGATACTGAGACATTTGAAATTACTTCTAAATTAGTTGAATGCAGGTTCTAGCATGAAAACTCCATGTAAAAATTTCCATGATCTCCAGAGCGAAGTATACTTTTTTTCTTGCTTCATATAAATAAACCTTTACAGAACTGTCATTCTGTTCTTACGACTGATCATTATAAAGCAGACACCCACTGTTACCATTTTGTGCTTCAGTTCTTGCAAGATTTATCCATTGTCACTGGAAGCTTCCCAAGCTATTGGTAATTCAAACGGCTAAAACTGTATTTGGCATAAAGCATCATTTCCTCTCCTTCTGCCACTTCAGTCTTCCCCAATATGCTAAATATTGAATCATATCAGTCATGCCACTGGGCTTCAGTGTTGCCATAGTGGTATTATATTTGTTAATTTTCTTCCTCAGTTGCTGAGCAACTTTTAGACTATCCTCTAAATTCAGTCTCCCATGAAAATGATCTAATAGCTTTACATTAGCATGAAACCATGTTTGTTTAATTCACATTTTAACTTTATGGCTTTCACCCTCACTCTATTCTTGTTTAAAAGAAGAAATATGTCAGAATCACTTGGATGGGCTTGAAAATCGTTCTACTCTATAGACACACTGCAACATTCCTTCCAATATCTTTCTATTAACAATATGCAGCCCTCCCACTGAGACTGAATTTACATCCCTTGTCTTTCTTCCCCTAAAAAGCATTTCCCAGACCACTGATAAAGTTTCCCCTTCTGAACAGATGATTAGGATGGAGAGGAGCTAAACTATATTTGACATAATTTTTACCTGAAAAAGCTTTGATTTTATGCAACTGAATATCTTTACTCTTTGCAATAATTTCTTTGTTAGACCTTTATGCAAAACAGTTTAAAGATTTGATTTAATCTTAAACTATTTTTTTCGTTGAATAATTTTGCATCTTAGGACCTGCTTCTGTCAATGAGCATACTTTGTTTCCACAGCATTTCATTAGGTGTTAAAAAAAAATACTAATTCAGAACCTCTTCCCTCAATGCATTTGTAGTTTCCAACTTACATCTTGAAGATATTACTCTCCAATTAGCTTCCAGATGTCTCTTTCTGTACATGTTAGTAACATATCAATATGAAAAAAATCAAATCACTATTGATTTACAACACATATAATTAGGGATGAATGTGTAGTAAAGCTTTCTAATAGAATTCTGTCAATCATTTTCAAGCACTACTTTCTCATCATGTGTTTGCTGAAGATATATGATGGAATTCTGCTGGTGACATTTGAGTGATAGTGACTTTGATTTCAAAGGAAATGTTTCAGGTTCATTTCATTACCTTGGAAAAGTAAAAGCAAATTTGCCTTATAAAAAGCAATTACTTCTTAGCTGACCAGTGCACAATAGCAATATAAAAAAAGATTTCTCATTCCACTATTCAAATCCTAAACTAGCAAACTAGTGTTTGATTTTGCTTTAAACCAATTTTACCTTGTTTGAATTGCAAAACCATTTAATCTTCATAAAGTAGGTTATTATAATGGAGATCATATTTCATTGGTACAGTACACCAGCCTGGGACAAACCGGGGGGGGGTGTTGTAGCTTGTTTTTTTCTGTGGTTTGTTTTTTGTTTGGGTTTTGGTTTTGGGGCTTTTCTTTTGTTTGTTTTTTAAATCTAAGGAAGGAATGCTTGTATTCTGAAGAACACCCACACCTTTTAGGTATACAACATTTTGGAACTTTTTACAAATACCTACAATAAAATGTACTCAAACTATAAGAAGTAAACACATATATTCATGCTGTATGGATCGTACAGCCAACAAAATTTCAGATGTTATATAAAACACAAGATCTTACTCAGTTAACTGTTCTCTTTCACAATAATTTTTATAAGAAGATCCACGATAAACGTGAGTTGAGTATTTCACTTAGATGGTTTCTACAATGAGTTGTATAAATTCTTTTGTTCCCAGACTTGAAAGCCATAATTCGCAACAATTTATATGGCAGTGAAGGCATAACATTTAAAGCAGGATCAACGTAACTACAACCATTTTAGATAAATGCAGTCTTAAAAATTATCCTCCATGTTTAAACACAAATAGAGAATACTGTATTTTCTGTTACTTATTAGTCATGTCTACTAATTTAGTTATAGAATTTACTTGGAGTTGTCAACCTGAGTTTACTGTGCATCATAACAGTATTCCACAGCATTCCACAGCAACTTCTATTTTAAAGTCACTTTGTAAAATAAATAGATCAATATGTAATTATAAGCATAAGCAATAGGCATATGATTCAGCAAGTCTAAGCAATTAATTAAAACTAATGGAAAGAAAATCACAAGAAGCTGTCATATTTTCTGATCATATTTTTAAAAGGGACTAAAATAAAATCCCTAGTTATCCCTGTAACACAGCATGTCCAGATGTATAAATTATAGGTAAGAAGCACAATTCCAGAGCTTTTTAAGACCCTCCAATTGAAATAATCTAAAATCAAAATGCATAAATTGGAAACAAAACAAAGCAGAGAAACCATGAAATCAATGGTAATAAAAACTAGAAATCCAAGCAAAAGCTTCAGAAAAAAGAGCAACATGAAATATCTTGAACTAAAAGCAGACGACTTTCTGCATTTGAGTTCAAGACATGTACCAATGTATGTTAGTAACTGGAGGAATTGCTACAAAGATTTTAAAAGGTAGTTCCAACATAATTTCTACCTTTAATAGATAAGGTAGAATATCCAGCTTTGACTTTTGAAAGAAAGAGGCAATTAACATAAGCAGGTACTTCATTGTTAAGGACTGTACAATGTCAGAGATAAACACATAATTGCACTAGTGGAAAAGGTTAGGAAGAGGCCACACTTAAAGGCAAAGAATGAAAACATTTCAGACAGTCCCCTGGACTGAATAAAGGCTTTTTCTCCTGCATGCCTTTTGCACTTGATGCGTTCAGAGGGGCCACATAAGAGTTGAGTTTATGATCTGATGACACATATGGTTAAGTGTTATCTTGAATTTTAAATGATGCAATTTATCTTTGTTACTAGGCTGGAGTAATTTCCAGACCACACAGCAACCTTCCTATTAAGAAAAGTTCAGATTACCCTGTTATTTCCTACATAACTCAATTAATCTTTTCACTTGCATGCATGTGCAAATGTAACACATTCTCTGACCAATAGACTTGCTCACTTTAGAGGGGAAAGAAGATCTTATTCCCACTAGACAGCAAATAATAAAATGCAATTTTTGTTGTTTATTCCTCTAAAGACCTACATTCATTTTTTCTTTTTTTGGCCACTGTAAAGAAAAAACATATTTCTGAATAAAGTTCTATTAAAAAAAATGAGAAGTGATAGTAACAGTTTCCTTAAATTATAAATTCTAATTATTTCTAGACAAGATTTTTCTCTAGGTAAGAGAAAAAATATAGATTTTTATTATATGGAAATAATAAAGATATTTAACACACATAAATCCTTAATGCAATTGCAATCGCTATCCTTTGTAACTGAATACTCCAAAGGAATTGAGCAAGAATGGTCACATTCATCTGGATTTGTCTGGATCCCATGCCACAGACATATGGTGGCATACAAAGCAAGAAAGTTTTTTCTGTCTTCACAAAGCATGTGTTTACACCCTGAGCAGAGCGTACAAACTGAGCCTAAATCTGGGACTGAGAAGATGAGACAAGAGCATCACTATGGCTTCTGCTTCAAGCAGCAGAGCTGAGCTGTCTCACTCACCTGGACAAGCCCATTTGTTCTTCCCATGATGTACACTGCTCAGGATCTTCCGGTCAAACAGTCTCCTGCCAGCAACTTCTTGTGCCTTGCCTCCCACTGAGAGCCTGGGCTGTGGCTCTAATAGGGAGGGTGAGAGCATGAGAAAGGACTGGGAAAACCCTCGAGACCATGTGACCTGAGAAGATGATGTTTTGTCTTCCACTCTGACACAAGTCATTCTTCCCAAAACTCATTCCAACACCAGAAATCTTTCTTTTTTCAGTGCAAATAAAAAAGGAACTTATATTTTCTGTGTAGAGTTCTAAATAAAGTAAGTATGGTGCTATTATTGCTAGTAATAGGCCTTGCATTAAGCTAACGATGCAAACATCAGGACTTGTCCAACCTTGCTGTCTGAAGCTTTGCTTTATCTTCTTATAGCTGCAACAGTACTGTCTAAAGACTCAATGACTATTACCTTATTTGTTTAAGCTTTGCTTTACTTTGTACAGCTCTACAGTGTACCATCTATTCTTATACACCTATTTTAACTAATAGATAATAGCAAGCATTTAGTCTGTGTGGGATGAGCTATCTATATGACCTTACAAAAAAAATGCAGAACAGGCATGGCAGGAAAGGTGAGGCCTTGAAAGCACAAGCATACAATAATATGAGGTCTCTCATGGCTACAACCAACTTACCAGCAGCCAGTTTCTGGTTAACAAAGAATGAAGTCTTTGGTACAACCACTTCTAGCTAAAACAAAGAATCCCACACATACTAAATACATCACTTCTCATGAACTCAGATGTAATAAGGAACTGCAAACCAATGGAGAAAGAACAAGCAAATAGACCGTGTTGGTGATCCCAGGAAATTAATTTCAAGCGTATTTAAGCCTGAAAAGGAAGAAACCATCAATGTCAATTCCTTCCAGCAATGGACTTGCAATGCTTAAAAATCATCATAATCCATGGACAGGAAATTAACATAGAAGATCACTTTTGTTTTACAAAAAGCATGTACACACTTCTACATACTAAAATCTAAACTTAGCTGAAATAGAAAATTTGAATGTTAGATCATCAGAAAGTAAAGGGGGAAAACATACCTCACCAATGGGTTGTAAAGAAAGATAACTTGGACATGCAACTGGCAGTGCATAATCCAGAATCCGAAATAAAATCATCAGCAACATAGTGTCATGTAAAGAAAGATTAAAAATATTTCCATTTAAAACAGCATTATATTACAAGTCAACAAATTAGTTTCTTTTCTACAGAGACACAGACAATCCCTTCCACTGAACGACAGATATTACAAAGCCAGGCAGAGATGAAGTAACACTGTCCTTGATTCAAGATAAATGTCAAATGAAATTATACATCATCTTCATGAAGAGAAAAAACAAATGACAATCCTCAGATATAAATATTAAACGAGGAGAACCAGATATTTCTGAAAAAGAGTGCTGTAAGTCACCGTATAACACAAAATTAGTCCTGTGAGATTCAAAGTGATTAAAACTACTACTGAGCTTTAAAAATATAACAAAGAAATAGTTAACATCGTAGGCTGACTACACAGAGAGTGAGGAAGATACTTTAATTAGAAAGCCCATTTCACTACTTTATTGAAGGAATTAAATCTCCCCACTAAAAAATATCATCTTTTTTGACCATTCTTTCCTGTTCAACAGCATTCCCGTGGCAAATCAACGCCCCTGCATTTTCCAGAATGTTTTGCGAGAAATCTGAACACTTTTCATAATAATGTTTTGATTTTGTAGATTGTGATCCCCTTTTCTTAGGCAGAATCTAGAACCTTTACTAGAACACAAATGGAAGGATTTTTTTTTTCCTACATGAAAAGGTATTTTAATTTGTGCTACATAGCTTCTTCCTTCCATTATTTCCAAAAAAACCCAATAGAAAATAATTTTAACAAGCCTATCAAAGTCTCCCTATATACTGTTGCTTTATCAGTGCTCTGCCTATGAACAATTTTTTTAATAAATTAGTTTTTCATAATGCCATCATTGTTTTGATTCAAAGTCTGCAATAATTTTTCAGGAAAAAAAATCAACAACAAAACACACACCACAAAGATGGACTAGTAATATAAATGACACTCAGAATAAGACTTTAATAGAACGGAAACAGTGAATTCAGCGATAACTGGAATTCTTCTTCCATACAGTAATAAGTTTTAGAAGCTAAAATCAACCACAGAGATTTGTATCAAAGAGTCTTAATGATGTTTGTATATTTCTTGTCAATAAGATAGCCTTAAGAGCAATTCCTCTTTACCAAAGATATATGACTTCCAGCTATGTAAATCATGACACTTCCAGCAGCATAAATGCTGCAATAATGTTAGTTGTCAAAAGACATGTTACCAGTTAAAATAGATCAAGGGGGAGAAGCTACAAACACCTAATAAAATTTAAACCCAAAGATGCCAATGCTGACAAATCCTTTGACATGTTACCAAAAGCACATCTCTGTAACACTGCAGCTGAAATTCTTACCACTAATGGATTAGTAGGACTACAAATGTTTACTGCCTCCTCATGTTCCTTTTTCCCCTCTATGTTTTCAGCCTGGATTAGAAAACATTTTCCTTAACTCTGAGGAAAAAAGGATTTTCACAATTTTTAAACATACACTAAATCAAAGTGGTTACAGAGATTCCAGGAATCTCAGCATAGTAATGTAGCCACACAATTAAATCAGTACCACAGCAGATGCAATAACCTGCTGCAGAATAGGATGGCTGCTCATTAAAATCTAGAGTTGAAAGTTCAAAGGAAGAACTGGGAGAAGTCAAGCTGTCCTCAGGTCTGAAATACGTTTTGATGAGACATAGAGGTGATCAAGTCAAACTCAATCAAAGGAAAAAATGAATAATCAAGTTAAAAAGGAAAAAAAATCACCACATTACAAAGGTAAAGATTAAGGTAATGCGTACCATAAAGATTTTTATTTTTTTTTTTTTAATTTAGTGCTTCTAAAAAAGAGTCAGATTGACATCAACAGAAACAGAACTCTTTTGTTCCCAGAACAAGCTCAGTACAATCAGCACTAGAAAGCACAGGCTCCTGTCACTGACCAGCCACTCCACTAAACCCAGACCTGGCAGGGGCAACCTTCCTACAGAGATAAAAGATAAATTCATTTTCTGTGTTCATCCTCACATTGTTGCCTCCTGCAAGACCGTCAGCTAGTGAAATAGCTAGTAGTGGTTGGTATGGCCTAGTTTATTGATATCCATACCGCAGAAGGAAAAGGCCAGCAGATGATTTAATAAGAGATTCAATAAACCACTTTAGATCTAAAAGAACATATTTTTGTTCTAATACCAAACATTGAGAGAGCTGTGGATGTAGCCGGTGACCAAAATCCACTAAACCTTACACACTTGTGCATTTTTCTGATGGGTTATATGCTACCTGCCAATTTCAGTCTAGTTGTGGCCAAATATTTAAAAAAAAATCCAGGTAACCACATCCTTTAATGACACAAAGCCCAGCCCAGGCACTGCCACTGTTCTCTGCTTGGTGGTTCTAAAGAGAGTTCACGGAGCCTTACACACACATTCATACACACTGGGAAACCACTTCAGAAAGTCAGGCTTTTTTCTGTAATCACCTTCCTTTACTAAGGGGTAAAAATACACAAAGAACTGTGGCAAAACCTGTGGCAGCAAGCCTCAGAAACATGAGTTTTCATTGTTGTCTGATAAACAAAATGCAAAATCAGCCAGACACAACTGACTTGGTTCCACAATGCCAGCAAAATAACGCAAGTCACTCCTATGCAACTCTTCTCTCCCTCAGGGTGTTAACTACTACTTGTGCTATTACATCGGAGTGCCTGCCGTCAATGAAATAGATTTCTGTAGCAATCATTTGGCAGCATTGTGCTGCTTCGAATGGTCATCATCTCCAGTGACCTACTGTGAAAATGAAATGTATTTTCTCCTCTTTCTTAGATGTTCATACAGAATCTCAATGAAATTTGAAAATAATTTATACCTACTTCAGGTGCCATGAAGCCACTTGCTTCCAAGCAGGCATTACCAGCAGCAACAGAAACAGAATCCCAGCAATTAGCAGTCAGACAGAAAAGCCCTGACTGGGGTTTGTCAGCAGTCATACTGCAGCTTACAGAGCCGTGACAGCTGTTAAGACCTTTCTGCATTCGCATTGATGGAAGCAGAGTTTAAAAATTTAGCAGATAACGTGTGGGTCTCCAACCTTCCAGTAGAAACATTTCATTCATCGTTTGCAGCTCTTACAGATTTTACAGAGAGATGTTACAGAGGCTGCAATCAAACTGGCACTTGTCAGAAAAGCTTGTCTTTAATAAGTGTTATATAAGCATACAGAGCTAACCTCCAATGTCAGCGGACAGCATTAACCTCTTACATAAGCTCTTTAGCAATTTGCAACAAATGCATGATTACCAAACTATGGTAGATTACAGAGTTACTGATAAGTGTCACACACCTATAAATTGTCTTACTTACCAGACCAGATTATGACAATCTTTCTATGAGTTACATTATTCTTCACTGATACCCTACAGAACAGATAATTTCACGTAAAAAGGGATAATCAGGATTTCTTATTCTAATTACCCCATATTCACTTTTTAAATGTTTAAAACAAAAAACACCTTCTGCAACATAATCTTCCTTCCCTGTTTCCTGTATTTATTTAATAACATTGAAAATAAACACTGCTTTTAAAATGCAAGGGGTTTGCTCTATAAATAGTCAGTTCCAAATACAGAGTAGTATATTTATAAATATTTGAAAACAGTCAAGCAGAAAAAAGCCTATCATAATATAGAAAGGGTTGCAACATCTCTTCCTCTTCCATCCCTCCTTTTTTACAAAGGAAAGACTAAGTGACCCTTGCATGAATTTACAATATACATATTATTTGTTAAAATATGCATGGCAACTTAGAATCTGAACATGCTGAAATCCATTTGTTTTTTTTCTAGAGCATACAGGTAATTGGCTTTGTTTCTGTTAAGTTTCTGTTAGAAATCCACGTTCATTTAAGCTTTTTGTATGTCATACTGCGTAACTAACTTGCATGCATTTCTCTGCCACCACATTCAGTACTCTGATGTCCCTCTACAACTTGCTTGAAAGCTCTAGGTACAGCTCTTCACAGCAGTCGGTCTCTGCAGGAGGGAAAACCCAAGGCCTGAGCCGTGTAATGCCTTCTCATTTAATAAAGCCCAAAGAGACCCAGATGGCCAAGCAACATCCTCTTACATTCAGGTCATCTTTGGACACTACAAAGACTCCTTACTGCAGATTCCAGTGTAAATATCTGACTTCTTCTCTACTCCCTTGCTGTGCTGAAATACTTGTGTTTTCTCCAGGCAGCCCAGTGCAAGGCATGACGGACTGCCTTCAGTGGGGGTGTATAGGAATGGAGACAAGGGACCAGTCAAATATTAGACACTTGTATGCAGGCTTAATTTTCATTATTTCCCCTCATGTTGCTGTTAATGAGAAGCAAACGTGCACCACCATAAATATTAAAAGGTCTGAGAGACACACTGAGGGCTTAAGCTTACAAAGCAGACAGAATAGTTTTCATGGTCTAGAAACAAAACTGAAGGAAATACTACAGAGGGGAAGCTCATTAAAGTCAAGCTTGCTCGAGGTAGCTAGAGTGTCAATGAAAGAAATATCTCTAAAAATTTCTGCATAAATGGACCATGTTTGGGCCTAATTAACTGTGATTACCCTCTGCTGAAGAAGCATGTGTGAAACTCTGGGCTGTAGAGCTCTTCCAAACAGTTGAGAACATGAGCAATGCAGACTGTCAGCAGTGGTGTGGTTCATGTCATAACATTTACAAACATATACATTGAATTTATTGCAATATTTTTTAGTGGTGGGCTGAAATAAGCAAGGGTGGACAAAATGGTTCTTTTCCTCTCCTTCAGTTCCTAATCACAGCTGGAAAATCCATATGCATATTCATATAATAGGACATTGTTTTGCCTGATGCTTACAGTGCTATCAAACTTTTCTTACTCCTGAGAGGACCAGAGCTCCTGGCATAGATGACAGACAACACTGCAGTGTAAGGCAGACAGACAGACTTGTTTCTGTAACTATGTGTGAGCTATCTGAGCGGTTATAATTATATCCCCCGAGTCAAAGTGGCTATTCACAAGAAGAAGTTGTTCTTAGTTTTAACCATCACCAAAGGTGTTTTAAGCAACCCTATTATACTTTCTGGTATAACATGGACTATGATCCTTGCTGTGGTTGAATGAAGGATTAATGGTTTTCAGCTGATGGGAAGAAAGAACAGCAAAACCTCAGATAACTCTCTGCTCAATTGCAAGAGCAGAATTGAAAACACTCATGCTGCAGTCATTGATTCATTTATCAGGTTTTCCCTAGGACTCCACCCTGTTCAGTAAATAAGATGGATGACGCTCACTTGGTGAACAAAAAAGTATTCTATTTTATTCTGTCTCCCTTATTCAATATGATGCCACAGGTCTTTAATGTCACTTAAAAAAACCTGCTTTGAATACCTCATTTTTAATTTCTTCATAAGTTTGTTTTTTTTTCTGTCATGCTTTAACCTGTATCATTTGAATGACTAATAGCCACCAATCAATTTACCATCAGGATGTAAAGTGGTATTCCCTTATCTCCAGTGGAGAACTGAGGCATAGGAGTATGTCTAACCTGTTATCACAGGGTGTCAAGAATGTGACATAAAGGCATCCACAGAATTTCAACAAGCCAGTAGCAGCTTGTCTGTAACATTGGAATTCACTTTGGATTATTTATCCTGCTGCCCAAAGCTAGCTGTGCACAGCGTTTCAGTTGTTCTTATAATCCATTGTCCCTGCAAATGCAGAGGTTTTACACTCATTTGGGTAGTCTTCTCTAGTTACTTTTTCCTGAGTATTTGGCATTCTATTGCACTTTGAATGATGCAACTGATACCACATAACTCAGTATATGGCAATTGTGCAACACAGGCCTCTGGATTCACTAAGGAGTTTAATGTCCTACCCCACCTTTTAAGAAATCCTGTGAGTAGGGGTATGAAAAATAGGTTACTGAGAGATAACCATGAACTAATAGCAAATAATCTAATTCACAGTAACCTGGTTATCTAATTATATGAATTATGTTAAGCACATCTCTATTAATAGGTTAAATTATTCATGTGTCTACGTGACAGAACAGAGGTTTTCCAAGGTGACCTATAACTGCAGTGGCTTGACTTTTCACTATATGCATTCTGCAACACATAGAGAACAACCTGCATTCAAGATCCTCCATCAACATAAAGCACTGATACTCATCATATATCCTCATAATGAATAGAGTAACATACGTTTGAGGGGTTGGAAATTATGTGATCCTCTAAGTTAAAGACCGTACCATAATATCAATGCAGAAATAAAGGATTTGCCAAACTCTTATTAATTTGATTGTGGTGTTATTTTGTATGCAGTTGGGCTTATTTGGGTGTACGTACACACACACACACACATGCAACAACATGAAAAAAGCTACCCAAGCCACAAGTCTGCATGGTTAAGACCTTTTTCTAAAGGAAACTATCATCAGCCTCCTACTAGAATTCTTATAAATCATAACTTCTACATATATGGTTTAACATCTGTATAAGGTATATAGTAGCTGTTTGAAAATTGTTAGTGCTGTGAAGTACTCAATGTTGAATAATGCACAGCAGGGGTAAAAGAAGTGCAACTTCAGTTTGTGTTTGTTTACACAACTCAGTAGGTCCTGAATGTCTTTCAGTATGCATGACATCCAGTGTAACAATAACACACACTAAGAGAGGATCCATCTGAAACAGTGTCCCAGGCAAGCTCTGACAGATAGATGTTCTTTCAAATCATATAAAAAGAGTTGTATGAGCTTTTTTAAAAGATGTATTTTTCCTCCAATAGGTTTTCATTTATAAACTAAGTCCTGAATATGAAAAATATATATTCAGGTCACTCAAGTTGATAAGGGAACGTTTCTTATATTATGATAAAACAAAGGTGATGACTCAGTGTTTCAGCTTCCATAAGTACTCTTTAAAATTGGTTCTATTGATTACAGTGAAAACAAATTTCCTTCAACCACCTGCATTTCCTTGTATTGAATAAGAAAACACACTTGGCATATATTTGGGATGCATAACTGCATTTATTACAATCTCATATTTTATTATGCACTTGATTTGTAAAAGTCTCAAAATTATGGAAAAATGCTCTGATGTATTATTCTGTTTTGAAAAGATGCAGATTACTTATATATATATGCAGGCTACTGCTACAGCTGAATTTCTTTTACTAATGACAATAGAGTGATAAAGGTCAAATTATCTTCCATTCTTATAAGCTTTGTTATTTCTAAAATCATTTTTATCCCAGGGTTTTCTGAGTAATGGTTTAAAAAGACTCTTTAAATATTAAACATACCAAAATATTGATGGATTAAATGAGACCTAGTTTCATAATCATAATGCACAGTGTTTAGTGCACAATGTTTTGAGTGTACTTAGTACCAGCTTTCAAGAGGATGCCTTGCAATTTAAAATAGACTGTTTCATTATTGTAGATGTTTTCTCCTTTCGAAAACATTTAGTCATTCAGATATATTTTTTTTAATTTCCCGGTTCCTAAACCCCTGGTGGGATAATCTCATACCAGTCCATATGGGGAAGGCAGTTTTGTGGACCAACAAATCCTACAATTATTTGATTTGATCTAAGAAGAATTTAATTGAAAAAACACAAAGTCGTTAAGAATGGTTCTTATACACAACCTAGTTAACATAAATGACAGAGTTTAAAATAATGAAAATTGTTATGACCAGTAGATGAACCCATTTTCATATTAAGTAAATCCAGGATTTCCTTACGTATACAGTACCCATCTTGGTCACAGATGATGGTTAGTTTTGTACCAAAGGAAGTGAACAGCTTCTAACAGCTATTACGCACACAGTGTAACACACACATATGTGGAGTATAAAAAAGCACTGTTAAACAGGCACATGCCATAATCCAGGTAAAGTATCTGAGGCAACAAAAATTCTCCTCAGAGATATTACATTGAAGTGGGTTTTCATTTCAATATATAAATCTAAAAACGTTATTCTAGGCTATAAAAATAAAAATAATGAAACTGCAGTGACTCATCTAAGCAAAAAAACTGTACGAACATGAAGCTTTTATTGCCTTTGCAATTAAAGCAAGTCTTTAGCATTTAGCTAGCATTAGAGAGACTTAAGACAGAGAAATTATTAGGCTACTGAAATATATTCAAAACCACAAAGAAGTTTGTCTAATTCAGGGGTGTTCTTGTCTTCTAAAAGTACGAACATCTTACTGAAGCTACTTCATGTTTTGCTGCTTTTGAACAAACTGTGGGTGAAAAAGACATTTCCTATGTACACAAAAGAACAGATTTTAGTACTAGTCTTTAGGCAGTCAAAGCTCCAACATTCTTGTTAGGGACTCAAAGATATTTTCTGGTAGAAAACACATTTTTTGGGGTAGAGGGGGGGGGGGGGGAAAACCATGAGGATTTTCCTAATCAGCTTTTTCTTAAATCTTTCAAGGTAGATGAAATTGCACGTCATTTCACTTCATTTCAAATAGAAGAGAAAAAACTGTACTTGTAGGAGGGGAACTCTATGCCCCGCAAAATCTTCCTGTCAAAAAATCTGGTCGGCGCATCACTCTTCTACTGCAACATAATGAATCACTTCACTCAGAAAAAGAGTAACAATACCCATTGCAATTCATGTATTATTTTTATGCAAGTTTGTTTGATACTTTCTGAAAACACTCACAACCAAGTTTTTCTTCATGAATATCTGCAGAAGGAGAATTTCAGAGTTAGTTCTATTTACAAATACCAATGACCAAAAATACTTGTACAGGCTATAGCATTTATATACTCGAGGAGGAGTAAGAACAGGATCTCACAGAGTATCCAAGCAACTAGACTATATAGCAACTAACTAACAAGATATGAATCCTGAATAGCTGGGAATAAAATTCCAGAGTTAAAATTTCATACCACTGAACTGACACGTTCAACTTGCAAAGCAAATAAAATCAAGGGCTAAAATAATCAACTAACTTTTTTTTTTCTGCAAATTATCCTCTCAGTCCAGGTATTTTTCTTATATTTGCAAATACCACAGTAACGTAGATAAGTTGTTTTGCAAATTAGATAAATTGTTTGCTGCTCCTGAGTAGAAAGTTCTTGTTGTTCTTGAGATAGCAGTAAGCCTTTCTAATATGCCACACATTGGTTGTTTCATGCATAGAAATGACAAACCCAATCTTCACATTTTCTACACCACAGGTATATTGCTAAAGCTTACCATCATTTCTCTGAGAATGTCTCCCTAACCAATAAAACCAGTTTACCATTTATTTCAGTTTATTCAATGATCTCCTGGGAAAACCCACATTCTTGATGTAAATCAATATAATTTGTGCTCAAATTCCAACACAAATTATTGTACATATTCTGTATGTTTGAAACATACTGTATATATTTAAATTATCAATGTGAAACTATCGTGATTACCTGATCTTATCTATAAGTTTTTTAACCGGCATATGATATGTACTATTTTGGTAGCTCTCCATTAAATCTAATAGTTACCCTATGTGCTGGGTTTGGCTAAGATAGCAATTTTCTTCACAGTAGCTAGTATGAAGCTACGTTTTGGACGTGTGCTGGAAGCAGCATTGGTAGTAGAGGGATGCATTCATTATCACTGAGCAGCACTTACACAGAGCCGAGGCCCTTCCTGCATCTCACCCCAACCCCACCAGTGAGTAGGCTGGGAGTGCCCAACAAGTCAGCTGGGACAGCTGACCCTGGCTGACCAAAGGGGTATGGCATCTTGCTCAGCATATAAAGCTGTGGGAAGAAGGAGGAAGGGGGAGACGTTTGAAGTGATGGTGTTTGTCTTCCCAAGTAACCATTACACATGATGGAGCCCTGCTTTCCTGGAGGTGGCTTGAACACCTGATGAGAAGCAGTGAATTAATTCTTTGTTTTGTTTTGCTTTGTGCTTTACTTGACTTTTGCTTTACTTATTAAATTGTCTTTATCTCAACTCTGGAGTTTTCTCGCTTTTGCTCCTCCAATTCTCTTCTCCATCCCCCCGGAGGAGAGTGACCGAGCAGCTGCGTGGGGCTTACTTGCCAGCTGGGGTTAAGCTATGATACCCTAGCTTTGGATGCTTCCACTATATTGAAAGAAACACACAACCAAGATGACCCTACCGACATTTGACTGACACATTTGATCGTTCACAAGTTGAAGACATTGTACATATTCTACAGAAACAGTGTTTGGCACCAAATCTGCCAGGCCATCTCACATGTAGTATGACTCATGATGCAGACCACTTCTTGGACTGTAAATATGCAAGTTTAAGAAGGCTCCAGAAAAGTAAACACTGTTTTAGACTGGTTTATTTTATTCACTACCTGATTATTACTGCTCTCTTTACACCTTTTGAAAGTTGTGTTCCAAATTATCAGTTGATTCTTGCTCAGATCAAAACACACTGAAGACTAATCAGATTAAATGCCTCCCAGGCCTCCTTTTTGGTGACCACATAAACTCTTTTTGAGGAAAATAACTGTTAAAGCTTGAATAATACCTTAAGTGTCTGAGATACTCACTGATAAGTGACAGTAACGTTTTGTTGGTTTTAACTTCAGAGTGAAAGGTTCAAATATCAGTTGGACTTTAAATTCCATGAAAGCAGGAAAGAAAAAAAATGAAATATTTTAATATGCTTTTCTTTAGTATTCTTAATATACTTTTCTTCTTTATCCTAATAGAACACTGTCTTCTGTAGTGCTGATTTCTGTAGGTTTTCCAATTCAAAAATTCAGAATAGGTTAATGTTTCAAACCCCACTGCACTCTTTATGAAAAGATATGAGAAAATAAAAGAAAAATCAGAACTGTGCTCCTAATTAAAGGGCAAATAACTGCAAGTTGCTTTAGCAAGAGCCACTAATGTTACTGAAAAGAAAATAATGCTAAATTAGAATGGTGCAGAATTACTTCTTTCATACTCTAAATTATCTCTGAATCTTTGAAGCAATACAGCGGTTTATACTTCATCTTTGTTATCTGCCCTTTAAATCCGTTAAAATCAGAGCTAAATAATAGCAAGAGTTATTCCTCACTGGAATAACTGAGGATACCATCTTGTCAGCAATACACTGCTCACGCTATGGGAAGAATTTTTCATTCTATTTATGTACCATGACATTCAAAGCTACCAGATTTTAATTTTGTTATCTAGATGAACAACAAGACCAGTTTCTCATTAACACGTACATTGGGTCACAAAATTACAAGGATTTTAAAATTTTATGTATTCCTTAATAGAAATCATAATCCACTGTTGTCTGTGACATCGCAGCTGGTTACTGTGGGGATGCTGAGAGTGCTGCAAATAGAGGATTATTACTCCAGGTGAAAGGAAAAAACTGCAGGAATAGATTAGCTGTAATAAGGGGTAAAGATCCTGCTGTTTGTGAAAAAGCTGTAGAAAAAACAAATGAGAAGAAGATAGGCTGCAGGTGATACATACAGACAGAATTGTTTAATCAGACTGTTTTCAACCAGGTTCATTCAAACAAAAGAGTCTGTGTTATGTTAAAACAACTAGGGGTTTAGAGTTAGTGACAAAGGGTCAAAATATTCACTGTCAGGAAAAAACCTCTTACTTTCCAGTTCATCCTGCAGGTTTTCAGTACTTCATGGCAAGAAATAATTTTTCCAGTTCAAAGACAAATCATTAGATTTAACTCCATGTTTTAACATTAAGAACAAAATGTAACCATACCTGTATTTCAGACTGAATTAGGATTTCTGCAAATGAAACACCTAGATAGATTTTTTGTTAAATTATCCATCTAGTTTATTTCTCTATCTATATTCACCAGTTCATATAACTAAATTCATGTAATCATAAGGGAAATCTTAAAAAGACTAATTTTTATCTTGCTCTATTACAGTCAGTTTTCAGAAAACCTCAACAAAACTTCTCCTTTTGGGTAGAACAGATGTATAGATCACCTATACCAACTCATCACTACATTGTCCGACCTGATGATCCACCAGTCTAGGGAGGTTGTAAAGGTGGTGTTTTAAATTCACTGTTGCTTCTGAGCAGATGATTATCACATAGAAGAACCTAACTTCCCCAAGGGCAATGCAACAGATCATAAAATAAGGTAACTGCGTCCATATAATGTACCATTTTCCCTACGGACATAGAGTGATTGATTGATTGATTAATTGTAGTTATTAAACCGAATATCCACCCTCTGCCTTGTCACATCTCATTTACAATCTGTTTGTTGTCATAGGCAAAGTCATTTCATATATATCTTCATTTGAGAGGCATATTTTTGTTGTAGATGTGAGGATAAAAGCCAAAAGATAAAGCACAGCAGCAGAATCCTAAGCTAAACAAATGGAAGGGATTTTAGATGTTGGTTGTGTTCATAGTATCAGTCACAAATTACAAATATACTCATTGCTATTGAAATCAGCGGCAGCAGAATGAAATCACCATTATCTCAAATGTGATAATGCAAAGCTCAAACTATTCTCCTTCAGGTTCTGTGTGGCAACATACTGCAGGTATGTCCTGAATCCTCACTAAAAAGGCATTATCTCCCTATCAACGTGACCAGCAGAGGTCTTGATACCTTTCTTCCCTTTACTAGATGTTCTTAGCTGAAAAGATCAGTACCAAAACTATATTGTGGAGAAGTTGAAGGACAAACTTCCCTCTGTTCTTATTTAACTTCCCCGTTCCCATTTTCGCAATTTCTTCTTTCTCCTTGGTTTCTAACATCCATTGCAATTCACTGCCTCTTGTCCTACTTTTAATACAAATCCTTATTTAAAGGATTTATTTCTATTGCACCTTTGCATCAAGCTCTGTTTAACCTGGCCTTCCCCCTATACAAATACAACGTCCGAAGTGACCTGAATCTGTGCCATATTTGCAATAGGCGTCAAGGTCTCACTTGTGAGATATCATGGAAATGACTTCTTTATTCCACAGCTATTTATGCCTATTACTTTCCCGGGGAATTCTGCAAAATTCCAATGCCCTGTCCATATTTTTTAATTATCTTAAGAGATGAAAATAAACAAATGAGCTTATCTTACACTGAATCCATAAGCTGACAGAATCTTCCCCAAAGTGAGAGTCTAGGAGGTCTTTTTTAGTGTCTATCCATTAAAATCACTCTTTTTGCACCATTAGGTGTGTAAGAGTCCATGTGTGAATTACTACTAGCAGCCTAGAAGTCCCAATTAGAAAGATGACGACCTTCTGCTAGCCATTAATGATGTGCATATCACAAGACAAGTAAAATTATTTGAAAAACTAGTAACCAATATATGCCAGATACTTAAATATTAAAGCAAACATAACTAAACCTAAAATACAAATTCATCATTACTTCATATCATGTTTGTTGCCATTGTAAACCCCGCTATAACCACTCCTCCTTTCATCCAGTTATTGTATTCACTCAAGACCAATATCACCACTAAAACAGGAAACTAAAAAGGTGGTTAAAGAATGCCAACAGGTTCACTAAATGGAAAAGGAGCTCTACCATCAAAGAGTCTTCACAGAAGCAGTTATAATTCTTAGCCATGCCTGCTACATGTTCAGGGATGAAGCTGCAGCATTTGTTCCCTATCTGAGTATGAATAAGACAGTATCACACAAGAAAACTTTCTCACAGGACCAAATCCAAAACCATTTAAGTCTTAAAAAAACCAAACAAAAACCTCATCTAATTTCTGAGACTTGCTAGGCAGACACAGACAACTACTGCAGCAAACAGAACACTAATTTTATATTCTCCCAGCACCATTGGCTACTTAATAAACAAACTGACAGTTTTCTTTTCTACCTGATGACAAGAAATAGTCCCATACAGGCCACATTACAATGTTCTCATCACACAGTGCTAAAAACCAATCACCACATACAACCAAAACCATAGGTACGCAAATTATATCACGTTGCTCCAAGATAGAGCCAGCATACCACAGCTTCACCAGCAGAGTGTAGTAGCTTGCAAGAAGAAAAAAAAAATCCTTTATCTTTGAGGTTTCCTGTCTCATTCACTCTCAAAAAATAAAAGCAAACAAAACCAAAAAAGATAAAATACTTCAGACTATTTTACACATGCTCCAAGCAATACTATGAACAAAGACTCTAGAGAGATTAGCATGCTTATACTAATTGTGTTTAGCATTTTACATTTTATAAATAAGCTATGGGGCAACTGTATCATCTTATGAAATTGCAGTGGTTAGGATATATTCCCAAAAGTATAAACATTTGAGTTTGGTTAAGTTCTTTACTTGTATTGCCTCAGGCACCAATGGGTTTATCCTTCGCATGGCTAAAGTTGGCATTTCTCAAGATCATGGAAAGCTCATGATGCCCTTCAAAAAAAAAAAAAAAAAATCAACCTGCTTTTGCAAGGTAACTTGTCTAATGCGAAAAATGTCTGTGGGTGTTTTTTGTTTTTTTTTGGTTTGGTTTGGTTTGGTTTTTTTTACTATGTAGTGAGTAAAATTGGTCTTTCATGGTGATTAAATTGGGGTGAAAAGCCAGGTTAGCAAGGGAGGGGTTGCTGAGTGGAAATTTGTATTCACCTACAGGTTTGATTCACCTTTGCAGACAGAAATCCATTAGGTGGTACAGAGCTCCACCAAGGAACAGAATACTAACAAAGAGAAAAGATTAAAACAGAATTATGCAAACAAGACAGCAAACACTTTCTTTGGGACTAGAAGAAAGCTATATCATTCAGCCACAGCAATAAGACAAACCCCAAGAATACCAGCAAATAGGCACAACTTTTACTATTATCCACAATTCATAGCCTGTACGTGTCATGGTGAAGAGAAAATGAGTTAAATAAGCAAAGAGAAGATATTTGGTGGATAGTGGTCTCAGGATAGGCACAGTTATGTCTTCATCACAAATCTGGAGACTTGTAGTGAATGGATGCTTTCACTGAAAAGGCCAAATAAAGATTTTATTTTCATGATATTCCATTTTTTGAGCGAACAAAATGGTTAATGGTTAGGCAGAATGATTTATGTATTACCAGACTGGAGTGGCAAACAGGGTTACGCAGCTTCTTTGTTGATGAGATGAATAACCTTGAGCAAGTAATAACATCTGTGCATTTATCAATAAACAAAATAGTTTATTGTGAGTTTTTTAAAGCAGAAGCTATCCTCTATGTGTCTGTCCATCTCCTATCGCAGCAGTCTCAGATGGGCTTGGCAGACCATGCTGTAATTCAGTTCATCAGCATCAATAGAAATAGAACATGTGGAAATTGGCTATGAGACCAAGAATTTCAAATTTATTTTTTTTTTTCTATATAACTTAAGAGGTTACAGTACAACCGGTGCTAAAAGATCCTTACAGCTAAAGAAGTTTGGGAGATTTTGTTTATAACAAAACATAGAGAATACTGCTGGCTGCTGAAAGGATACAGGGTTGTTCATGTCAGCAAAAGTATGTCCTTCAGAAATCTAAGTCGCTAGCAGTGGTGATATTATTCCTATTAAACAGAAAGCAGGGAAAGGACTTCAGATCCCAATGAATTACCTTTCTCCAGCTTATGCCTTTTCATCCTCAGTATCAAGAAACATCCCCAATATCAGGAACTGCTGGTCCAGTGCCTGGGTTATTTTCCAGCAGGTCACCACAAGGAAACCTCTGTAAGGTTGATTCTTCACTTCTCAAGCCAAACCAGGGACAGTCACAAGAAGCCAAGAAATCTGCAATGTGGAATGCCACAGGCTTCGGGTTGGGTGTCAGCTCAAGAAACAGGACAGAATGGTGACACCCTGAAATAAAACGAGCTTTTAACTCCAAGGGGCCAAGGATTTACTTTCTGTTTGACTGCCATTTCAAGAAAGGATCCTTTAGAGAGGAGGACCTATTAGAAAAAAATGAAATTAAAAAAGTTAAAGCAACAAGGCACCTCACTGTATTTACAAATATGTGAAATTACTGTTATGCAGTGTTCGTTTCCTTGGTTTCACAAACTGGGGAAAGAAAAGTGCTGTTTCCATGTTTCATTTACTGTTTTTAGGATATAGTGCTTCATACCTGTTACACATACGGTATTAAGTACCCAACAGTGAAAATAATCTGTAAGAGATAATATTTCCCCTATGATTTGTCTCCTCAGAAGGCATTTTAGCTGGAAGAGAACAAGAAATAGAAGTGGAATCACAGATGAGGAATCATATCTTTCAGACTCATTGGTCCAAGCTGATTTGGAATTAATTATTTTGTTACGTTGAGGCTCTGGCCAGAATTCAGATCCCGAACAAAGCATGCCTATCCAACATCCCGCCTCTTACTGATTGCTGGAAAAGGATGTAGTAGTAGATATAAAATGACCTAATAAAATCCTGAACAGAATAAGGGAGAAGTTAAACATTTAGCAGAACTGAAACATCAGTGGAAATTAAGTGGAAATTAAGACAATGGCTAGGGAAGGTTTAAACACTCTTTTGCTCTAATGCACAGATAAGTTATCAGTGAAATTAGCTGGAACTTAGCCACAACTAATGACAGAAATCTAAAACAAACTACACTTCCTGCAAAAATTAAACCTATAAAAGGATTTTTTTGATTGTTTCCTCCACTCAAATATTGATGCAAAATCAAGAAGGATCAGAAGAGTTTTATACCCAATACAAAGCTGAAGAGATTCTTAATGCAGTAGGGTCCATAACTCATTAGTGGCTGGGCTAATATCTTATCAATTGATACAGGAACAACTTGGTCCTAAGATGGAGCTGAGCTCAGTCAAGCTCAAACCTGGGCTGCAGCCAGTACTTTTTGTTGCCTCCAGGATGCAATCAAGCATCCCTGCACACTGGCATACTGTGGAAGCAGAACTCGTTCAGGGCATGCTTCATGACCCTGAATGTACTTCAAGGTCACACTGTCAGTGCTCTGAAGAAATTCCTAAAAAGTAATCCATTAATACAAAGAGGCACCTAACCAAATTATCCACCTGTAAATGTCTTACACCAGTCTGGTCAAAACATGATCTTGAGATACACACATAGTGGCAGCAGACCTCAAGTTCAGTAAAAACTTGGAGAGTAACATTCAGTCTAGCCTTCTGAGGTTCAGCCACTGTTAACTGGTAAAGAAAGTTGAGATGTTGCTTTTATTTTATTATTTTTTATTATTATTTTATCATAGCAGGTACCTTCTCAAAAATACTCTGAAGGATAGCTTTTCCACACGATGCTGGACAGGTATGCCAGTGGTCCTCCAGGACTTTGCAAAGAAAATCAAACACCTTAGATGTCTTATTCCAATTGTGCGCAGGAATCTAACATGCACTCAGATGCCTCTAAAACAGCCTTCAGGCCAGTGCAGGGCCACATAGTGTGAAACAGTCATGTTTCCCTGATGCAGGCTAACAATTATGTAAGAAAAATTGTGTATAATGGTAAGAAAAATGTTATTCCTACTTAGAGCATCAGTACAGTGCATGCTCTTCAGTGACTTCTAAAACCGGTCTTCTTTTGCTGTCAGATATGCAGACTATAACACTACTACCTTGTAATAACTGAAGGCCATACTGTTTGTTGCACATCTTTCATTCAAATTAAATAAATTTCAGTTTAATTGCAAGGCTTATAATGCAATAATTTCCTTTTGGAAAGAGTGCCTGCTATTTTCTGGTTTTGTGTCTGCTGTCAGCAGTTTGAAATAAGTTTTCTTGAGATCTCGGGTCTGTACACAATGCTATAATGAATGAGAGGCAGTAATTACATGTTTGGGTTGTGGAGGTTTGTACTGCAGGGGGAAAGTATTGCAGTAACACACAGGATGAAACATAGATGTGCCTTGTCACACTTTTTTTGTGAAGACTGATCATAAGCAGGTAAGCCCCCATTCTGTTACTGCTTTGTTATATTTTTACTGT
The DNA here is from genome assembly GCF_023634155.1 of Falco peregrinus. NCBI lineage: Eukaryota > Metazoa > Chordata > Aves > Falconiformes > Falconidae > Falco > Falco peregrinus. The sequence goes on along the minus strand of NC_073730.1, from coordinate 12,628,284 downwards.
TTGCACTCAAAAATGAAAATTATGTTTGTGAAATCTTAACTTTTTAAAGATGGAATAAGCACTATTACAACAGGACTTTTACAATTTGGACTGATGTGAATGGCTGGAAAAAGACACTCCAAAAATAAAAGTGTTTGGCCGGGCTAGCAGAGAGCAACAGAAGCAAATCCCATTCCCACACCTGTCTCAAAGCCTCCTGCCCTTCTTACCTTCTCATGACTGTTTGTTAAAGGTAACAACAACAGTAAATAACTTTGGTTGATTAGGAGAAAACGTGCTGATCCTTAGAAAATAAACACAACAAATATCACCAACCCACAAGTTCCTGCAGGGAGGAGGGGGAATGACATCTAGAAAATATCAGATGGGCCAATACCCTTATTTATCAGGGTGACTTTCATCTACAGAAAGTTACAGATACCCTCATCAGAATAATTCTGTTAATAAGCATGTACAAAAAAGAACTTCAGATCTTTTCCTCAGTGCTTTGAAAAGCACTTTTCTTACATTACCATTTATTTAAAGGCATCTGGACGTGCTGATAACTATGTTGTGTACATGTTGCAAACAAATGGCAAAGCCAGCCCATACATAGCTACATAATATGTCCATTTCAGGAAGCACTTGGTAAAGTACTGCTTTCTTATAACACTGGATATTTACAGACATGCTCCCTGGCTTCTAAAATAGTAATAAATGCCACAATTGATATTAAAATGGAACATTACTTGGTTTCTAAAGCTGTCCTTGCCAACGTTAGTGGTTTCTAACATTATAACAAACCTCTTTCATCACTGAGGTAAATGCCTTCTTAATTACATATGCTAGTATTTTCCTTATTAAAATATGCAATTTAGGATGACTTTTGTTTGCAATGGTACCTGAAAATAACCTCTTTTTTGTTTGTTTTTGGAGGAATTAGGTGCTCTTTGCTAACTGTTCGTGAGAGAGCAGCAATTACTACCTATGGGGCTTTTTGTTCTCACTAACCTATCTGTCTTCTGATGCAGCACAGATAAACTACTTCTGGGAGTCTATTTACATGTAATTTAAAAAAGGAACCGGAAAAGGGAAAAAAATTGGGAAGCCATGGCAGATTGCACTGTTAGGGTACTTGTAAGATGATCTTATTCTCGCTGCAATATAGCCATTATATGGATTATGCTTGAAGTGGGGCAGCAAAGTCTGTTTCAGAACTGCATTATCTAAAGTACCATAAAACATTTTTCTCCTTTCAGAACTGGTGACAAAACCTGTTGGAATTATTTTTCCTCTACACATATACCTAGATAACATGTTATTTATCTGCATTTACTTAATATTCCAAGGAGATGGTTACTGCAGTTTATTATATGATGATGTTTTAATCTACATTGAATTTTTTAATAAACCTACAGTCTTAAACAGATCATTGGGACAGACATATCAGCATTTAATTCCACAGTAACCCAACAAGTCTTTCTGTCTTAGCATATGCAGAGATAAAAAGGGGTTAAGATGTAAGCAAATATGTGTTTTTGTACTGGGTCTGGCTGAGCTCCATAGCAGCCCTCATAGCACTGTGCTTATATCGGTAGCTAGAAAGACGGTGATAACACACCCGTGTTCTGGCTGCTGCTGAGCAGGGCTCACGCGGCATCAAGGCTGTCTCTCCAACATTGCCCCCCAGACACCACCACCACCACTAGCTAGGGGTGGGCAAGATCTTGGGAGGGGACCTCACCAAGACAGCTGACCCAAAGTGACCAATGGGATATTCCAGACCATACAACATCTGCTCAGATATAAAAGCTAAGAGAAATGAGGAGGAAGGGAAGGGGGGGGGGGGGCACTCATTATATATGATATTTGTCTTCTAGAGCAACCACGTGTACTGAAGCCCTGCTTCCCAGGAAGTGGCCAAACTTTGCCTGCTGATGGGAAGGAGAGAATAACATATTTTGGTTTTCCTTTGCTTCTGCACATGTGACTTTTGTTATTGTCTTTATCTTGACCCACAAATTCTTTTCCATCTTATTTTCCCCTCCCTATTCTGCCCAGGAGTGGAGTCAGAGTGGCTTGGTGGACACCCTGGCTTCCAGCCAAGGTCAATCCACCAAAGTTATATATTAACAGCATCACTAAAATACAAAGCTGAGCTATAATATTACAGACTCCAATTGCACCATAAAAAACCACTTAATAAAAGATAACCATGGAAATAAATGAAACAAATTATTCTAAACTGTACATGGCATGACTGGTACATTAACATGGCATTGATTTTTTTTTCATGTGTTTATATTTTTTCAAACTACATTTTAATAACAGCGAAGAATACAGATATTTCTAACATTTGAACTAAATTTACTTTTTATGGTTATATATTAAAAATTTGAGACCAAATGTTAAGCCCTTACATGTTACAGTACTCAGTGAACAATCAAGTTCATAGCGTGGTCTACTGGTCCTGGGTATTTTATGTTCTGTAACATTCCGACAAGAATGAGTTTGAGACGTAGGAATAAGGAATAAAATTTGCAATACCTCATCCAAATCTCCAAAACTGTAAGAAAGCCATATCAGCACACCATTTCTAAACATACTTTTCTGTACTCCAGCTTTGACACACCTTAACTCCTCTGAAAATGCTCTACACATGAAGGCACTTTACAGTAAGTCTAAGATGAGGAGAGGGAGGGATGAATAATTAAGTGAAACTGTTCAGCATGTGGGGTGTGTTCTGGACCTGTAGCATTCTGTCTTCCTTTTGAATTGACCTTTACAGTTTTCTGCCAAGGTATTACAGCCATACAACTCATTTGTGATCATGTTTTAGAGAAGGGGAAACAAGGACCACTAAAATAGGATTTCTGCATAAGGAGAGAATAAAAGTGCTGACTGAAGAAGCATACCCAGAAAGAGATTTCCATGTTAAAAAAAAAAAAAAAAGTACTTCTCCCCCTTCTAGTAAAAATACACTTTTAAAAGCTACTTAATGTAAGACTGTGATGTAACTTATTTCTCATGAGGAAAAAAGGTAGCTATAAACAGAATTCATCATCTTTGGGAGTTGATGTTTGGTTTTTGGAATGCTGACTTAAAAGTGTGCCTAAGTTGACATAAGTCAAACATCATTATCACATGGCCTGTAAGTCACAACATGAAACATGACAGGACATCATACAGGAAGATATGGTTAAAAAAACCCCAACAAACAAACAAACAAACCCCAACAACAAACAAAATGAAACAACACCCACCATTACAAGAACGTGTTGGTAAAGAGCCTGAATAGGAAACCTAAGACTAGAATGAACTGAGAAACCAGAACCTTTTCATACCACAAGTTGCTCAATTGTTTGTTATACTGCTTCTACAGATAAATACTTCCAGTATAGCAAAATTGATATATTGCAGGAACACTGAAATATCTGTAAATAATTGATGAAAAATAAAATTGATGATACAATGAAGGAGCAAGGAAATAACAATTAAAATGGTGTCAGTTAAAGGGAGTCAGGCAGAGGTCATCAATCAGTAAGATGAGATGACGTGTTCACTTTCTATTGCGTACAGTCCATATTTTTGTAACACTTGCAACTGATGAACTAAGGCATTCTCTCACTCTAATAGTTTGGTTATATTGCTTATTCTTTTTCTGTTTGAAAAATAAAACATCTGCCCACTACAACCTCTTCACATTGTTTCAGGACAATTAAGTCCCTGAAAACCAGAAACAAGACTGAAATGTGGAGCATCACTAGACATGCAGTAAGTATTGGCTTTACTGATGGCTGATACCTGTAATTCAGGAGCTGGAGAATACTAGCCTGCCTCAAAACCCCTGCTCACTATAGACACATACTAAAACAAAATTATTAAGAGTAACTCTCACGTGATCTATGATGTTTTCCCTTCTGACAGACTGACCAATATTTTATTTTGAAACAGTGACAACTGTATTCAAGAATAACCCTGCATATAATAATTCTGCATTACGGAGAAGCGTGGAAAGGGTGCAAGAGAGTCAAGGGAATCTGTTCATCTCCATTCATATTCTAAACTAAGTTTTGTAGCCTAAGAATAATCCAAGGGAAAAGGACAATAACTTGCCAAATAATTTTACTGCTCATTAGCTGGAGTTTTTACAGACTCATACTTTATTCCCTAAAGAATACAGGCTCACATACACAACCCAAAATATCTGCAGTTTCAGCCTCACAAAAGATGGAGAAGTCACCTAATCATATCCAGAAAGAACAAATGCCCCTGCCATATAGGGCTATACTGAAAAACAACAGAACACCATAAAAATAAAATCTGTGACTGCTAACTATTAAGTGCCATCTCCATCATTAAATCCAAACCTAGTTATTCACTATGGTCCATGCTAAGCACAAAAGTAGCCAGTACAGCACAATGAGCAGAGCTGCCTGCAGCAGACATGAGAAACCTGGCAAAAGGGAACGGCTTAAATCGTGTGGTCCTCAACCACACCACTGATGGCTGAGAAAAGGCTTCATTTTTGGTATGCTGTCTGGAGTTCCTCCCCAAAAGCAGGCTTTCTCAAAGAAACAAAACAGCAGCAGCAAAAAAACCCACCACCCAATAATCAAAACTTAATGTTCCTTCTTTAAAGAAAGCACTTTAAAGAAAGCAGCCAGATGAGAAGAGGGTTTATCGAGCACACTCCTGCTCAATAATACCTCTATAGTTAAAATGGTCATAGAGACGAGCATAGGAAATTCAAATGTACTTTCTTCCGCCACTGAAGGATTTACTACTTCATCTCTTATCAGGAAAATAAAATTGTAGCTATGCAGTTATAGGTTGGCACTGGTTGGAGACAATTGTACTGCAATCACCCCACTGTACAATAGAGAAATTTAGAATATATCGACTACAGAAAGGGAAAGTGGTCAGGGCATTTATCTGTGAGTATGAACATCTCAATCTCTACTATAAATTGCTCTTCATAAAGCAACCATTGGAAGAGAGATAGTGCCTCAGCTGTTCCTCTTCATATGAAGGCAAGAGGGACAACCTCTGTGCTTTGAGACTCTCACTCCTGGTTGCTGTCACAGTCCCTCCGGACTGTACTTGGTAAGTAAGGCCCAACATACTCTCAACCTTTCTTTCAAAATGCAGGTGGAAGGAGCAGGGTTTGTAAATGAACGAATAGTTTTAACTTAAATAATATCAAGAGGTCAGTGGGGTTTTAGGGATTTCAGAGGATACATACAAAGGAAGTTTCTCTCATTTCATTTCACAGTTGAATTGAATTTCCTGATTAATTACAATATATTTGAAGGGAACAAACAACAAAGGAATCCTGTCTGGAGCTCATTTTTTAGATAACTGTGTTACTTGACTTTAGCAACACAACTGTGATTCTTTTTTCAGTCTGCATTGTACGTGGCAAACATGAAAAACCAAAAGTCAGAATAGCCAGGTCTTCTCGTACCATTTTTCCAGGGAAACTGAAAAGTCTTTCACACAAATCTGAGCAACACGAAGATAACCTGGTAATGCTTGAGCAATAATGCACTATATTTATAAACAGTTCTTGAACAATGAGATCACAGAGATACTGTTATCTTTACTTTCCAATAACTAAGTTCCATTATTCATCTACTGTGAGTGGATCATTTTCATGAATTCATTTGCATCACAAATCTAAACGTTTTCTAGTTAAAGCTTTCATATCACTTTTCTATGGTTCTAATATTTCCTAACAGAAAACAAAACAAATTTACCTAGTGTTTTGAATTAGTAGAGCAATAGATTCAGTCTACAAATTCCAAATGAGGGTAGTTTTCAATAAACTGAGATAGACATTTTGAAAATCTCTTCTTAAAGGATTTGCACATTTAAAAACACTTCACAGTCTAATCTAATGGCTTGTGTTTGCCAACAATAGTAGTGACACAATTTTGTGCTGTATTAGATGCTGTCTTTGCAAGTGCTTGCAGGCTACTCCTTATACTATCACTGTTATCCTTTGATAGGGCCTTCTCCAGCAGCGAGAAGTATTCGGTAACTCCAGTATGACCATCTTAAGTGAATTGTAAACAACTGGAAAACTGCATAACCAAGAATAAGATACCTATTTAGCAACAAATTACAAAGTATTTTGCTGCTTATTCCAATATTTCACAGTATGTACCTTGCACAAACTAGCACATAAAGACAAATAATGAGCTGACAGGACACTGAAGATCTGAGCTGCAGAGTATTAAAGAGTAAACATGGGCCTTTGTTCTGCTATGTTTTCATCAAGGAGAGAAAAATGTATCAGTTTCCCAGCATTCACTGAAAGAACAAACGCCTCCATATGCTAACCTGTTCCACAAGGGAGCTGCATTTGACTGCCCAAGGAGCTCCAAAGCTTCCTCCGCTCCCCTGACTTGTCTTTTCCCAAGTGCTGAGTTTTTACAGTAGGTTCACAAGAAAGAGCCTTTAAAACCCAATACCTCAGTTGGCCCTGCATCCAATAACAAAGGCACTTTCAAAACCCCAAGATTTAATACGAAGCATCACTATTCTTTGATAGCTATCCCAAATAAAACCTGTTAACACTAAACTCATACCTTTGCACAGAAGGTTATTTGTTACAGCACTGAGGCTGCTGTGACAGAAGTGACTGACATTTCCATTACCACATATTTTTGCTACGCTACACTACAGCAAAGTCACTGCTTAGAACATAAACCTAAAAGCCAGGAGAACTCAACAAACAAGTCGGGTGCATTGTCACAAGTCAGGCAACAAGAAAGGGCAAAGCCTGGGCTTGCAAGGCAACAAGACGAGGGCAGGGAAAGGAGCTCACTGCTCTGAATTCACAGCTCATTCATCTTCCAGCTCTTGCTTGTGAAAACAGCCCCTCAGAATTGGGAGAAAGAAAGAACTGCAGATAGCATCTTTGAAAGCTAGGCTCTGCAGCAACTCACAGGCAAGGGGGTACAAATGAGAGCTGAGCAGGCAAATGCTACTGGGTTATGACACATAAATGCAACCAAAAATTGATGAATATAACATTAGAACGTTTCAGAAAATCCCAATACATGCAGTTGTATTCATCAAACTTACCTTGCAGCTATTGCATCTTAAATATTGTGGTACTAGCAACCTGAGAGTGGAAAAGATTACCAGCCCCCTGAAACTAACTTCATCGATTTTCCCTGTCTAAACAAAGTGCAATGCAAAAAAGGTAATCAAACAAACAACCTTAACTGTGAAAACAAAATTGGATTTTTAAAATACTGTCATTTTTTTTTAATCTGAGTTGGTATTACTTAGCTGAAGATTGCCCTTTCATTTACAATAAATGCATTCTTTCAAGTTAACATTCACTAACTGAACAAAGAGTTACTTTAAAAAAAAAAATCTGCTGTATTTCAGACAAAAGCTATTTTTTTACCATGAAGTCATAAAACCCCATGAAAGGAATTTACAATGGGGGCATTGACATCCCCTTAACTGCAGCAGCACCAGCTAAGGCAAATGTAATAGGGGAAAAGTTTCAAAGACAAGAATCAAAGTACTTTATCAAGGTTGTTCATCCTATTACAATCTCCACTTTTACAAAGCTTTTAATGTAGAAAGTCACCTGCTGGACAGAAAGCTGTTGGTATGAATCTGTATATAAAAGCATTTTTCAGTTACTGTCTGTGCCTGAAATGCCTATAGGATTTCTTCTGTGGAATTTCTTTTTAATGAATTTTGGCTTAACTGATGGTTCTAAAGTAGGTTGAGCTTGTCATATTATTTTTTTTTTCTTTTTTAAAAATACAAAATTGTATTCAGTGTAATAAAAGTCATATTCTGTTCTCAAAAATACAGCCAAAATAAAAGCACTGAAATGTCATATTTTACCACAGGTTTACATTGCTGAAGCTCAAATCAGAATCCAGTTTTTGAGTCCTTGAATGTTGCTGTTGGACTGACCTTGGAAATACTGAGAATAAGCTGAATACAGCCAAGAGAATTTATATCTGAGTAGACACTCATTTTCAAATGTGAAAACAATTTTAAGAAGAAAGGGGGGAAATATTTTAAATGCACTGCCAAACTGATAGAATAATTCTGAGAGTTCAAATTTACCTGCATAAATTAAGTAGTTAACTATTTTCTCCCTCCAATTCTTTTTGAGTTTGCTGATTTGTAGCATACTCTCACAAGAGTTAGTAGTGTCAGTAAGATCCCACTGGATTTGTTTTTATGAAGATGTGTACATATTAATTAAAAAAACCAGATGAAAATACTGCAAGTTTCTTTCATTGAACTACGAACATCTACTGAAGTATTTCTTGAGAATGACTGCATATTTCTTATTTGTAAAATAGAAGTAAAGTATTCCAGCAGATACCGTTAACTAACACCACACAAATAACATAATCTGTTTATGTATTTGGCTAGACTCATTTGTTTCGCAGCATAAGACAATGGTATCTGGAGAAATGTGTATACAATAAAATTATCTCTTCACCCAGTTGTCCTGACAGATGCATTGTGTGATTTAATTGGCCATGTCTTCTATCATAATGAGCCAAGTTTTTTGAATACATTAGCTGTGAGATTTAAGACAGAGCTGAGACTGAAAAGGCCCAAGAAAGAGCAAAATACATTTGCAAAGTAATAACGACTTTCTAGACATTCCTAGGTACCCACAAAAGGAAATGGATGGGCCAAACATTTGTGCTTAATACAAATCCTTGTATTTTGTATAACAAAGTTAAATCTGTTCAGGAGCGAAGACTTGTAAAGCTTCTCTAACGAAATATGAAACATTTTACTGGAAGCCTTTCACCCCTATGATTTGGTTATGAAAAGGAGGGTTTCTTTACCCATATAAATCAATGGTTTATAAATTCAGAAGCCTGGAAAATCACTGTTTCTTCATTTATGTCAACACACCTAAGCCTGAGCCAATGTGAACAGCCTGCAAGGGGCTTAAAGTGTGAAAGAATTTTTGTGTAAGTGAGGAGACAATTTTTAGCCAAGGATAGTAATCTCCAACTCCAGGATACTAAGTTGAGCATTTATCTATTAAACTGATTACTACAGAGTGCAGTTTCAGTATTCTATATGAGGGAATGGCTTGATCAACATTTTTTCTTTATTCTCTCCATGGGAAAAAATAAAATTATATATAAATTTCAGGCAGAATAAACCCAGCTTGAAAAATTGCAGTTGCAATACTGCAGAATACTCGAGTCAATGCAACATTTTGTTTAAACTATCAATGGAGCTGGAATGTTACAGAGAAGCTGTCTGAAATATGCGTCACGAGCTTGTTCTTGCTCACAGCTGATATCCATTGGCACTTACGTCATTTGTATGATGCCAAAGAGTGTTGTGACTTGCGAAAGACCAGTGTGCGCCTCCCATATATTTAAGGGGTTTTTTTTTGTGCTCTGGTTCTCATGGTTGCTTTTTAATACGGTTTAAATCTTTGAGCACCGAGCAATGAGGAGTCCTATAGGACTTGGCAGGAATCATGTCTGGATGTTATCACACCAAGTGGCAGGTGACTGGCAGAAATTCTGGGATGTGAGTGTGCAGTTACAGCCAGAGTACCCAAACCATTGCAAATGCAAAGCAAAGGCCAAATTTTCCAAAACTCTGCCTCTGTGCACCATTATCTATTTTAAAACACCTCCTTCTTCAAAAAACGTGCATTTCCTGCCCAGTGCTCTCTGAAGCTGTCCCTGACATGGAATACTCTGCATAACGTCTGATTCCTTCCAAGGAAACAGTAATACATAATGAAGAAGGCTTTAATTAAGATTTCCCCTTAACAGTGAACTAGCCAGGGACCAGCTGCACCATTCTTCACTTTCCAGGATTTTTTCTGAGGAAGACGTGCCAGCCATGTCCAATTTAGGCCAAAATTGAGAGGAGAAGCTTTAGGGAATTAAATGCATCCTGTATTTCTAAAATATGTCTCTTCTTCGTTCTGGACCAAAAAAACTTTGTAGAATTTGCTGACATTATATTTTATAACATGGGCTATTTAAAAAATCCAGTGGTTTTCCTTTTCTCCTCCTTTTGTTTGGGTTACATTATTACCTTCTTTCTTAGTCCATTTTTCTCCATTCCTTGACAGTCCTTTTGACAAGAAAAAGAATCCTGTAAACCGAGAGACCTGACATACATCCACAAACTTGTAGGATTTACCATAAAGCAACAGAATGTCTATTATGGATCACAAAAAACAGAATAAAATATTTTTTTTTTTAAAAAAAAAACAACATTAAAATAATTAGTTTGTCCTGAAATTGATAAACAAATAGCATGAAACAGGCTACAAGCCACCCTAAGAATCACTAGCAGCACATGCATTGCAACATCATTTAAATTGCTTCTTCATAGGAAAGGGAAAAAGCATGGGTGGACATATAGGGGTAAATTTCAGCTGTTGATCAAGGATTGATCTACACATTGGTAACAGATTGCTAAAAGGGGTAAAAGACCCCAAACACAAAAAAATAATCTCCGTGTTATTCTTTCTTTAGTTTGAATTTCCATCCACATAAAACTGTTAGTCCAAAGTTCAAGATGATTGTTGATGTGACTATACTATCAGAAGCAAATTTTCAGAACAAAAGCAACTGCAACCACACAGGAGCAAAGCCCAGTCCCTAAATCTGCACCTGCACTTTTGTCCTTATGATAACCTAGAACTGCCAAAAGTACTGAGCGTGTAGCAAAGCTCATATGCATGAGCATACTGAGAAAGCACATGGACCATGGATGAGTTGTTTTCAGGCACAGCACATTTTAGCATGGATGACTTACAGGTGCACTTCACAAGATTAAACTGTAAACATATGCAAGCATTTCATACCACACTTTGTAGAGAAACTGTTTATAGTGATAAAATTAATCCTCTTTGCAAGTGTCTGAAGATCATAAGAATGGCCATATTTTGTTTGAACAAAGGTCCACAGTTGGGAAACTGAATACTTTTACTATAAGTAACTAGGAAAATACAGAAAGGCACGTCCTTCTAGCAGGATATTATATCTGGAAGCAGAGGCAGGAATTATATCTGAGAATTGCATGTTCTTTAAAACCCACAAAATTAGGCTTATTCATTGCAGCATGAGGTAATCAAATGCCATTTGAGCCTTTTCACATTTCAGATTTCCATCATACCCTCTGACAGGGAATTCCACAATTTAATTATCAATTTATGAAACAAATATTTTATTTTATTGGTTTTAAAACTGCTGCATGATTATGTTATTCAGTATAACTTCATTTTTACTTTATAAGAACTAGTAAAAAATGCTACCTTTCCTATACTATTTGTGTTTTATTAGACCTTTACCACAACTCTAGTCCTCTCTTTTCCAAGGAGAATATATAAAGCCATTTAATTGGTCCTCAACAAGAAACCCTTCCACACCTTTATTGTTCTTGCTCTTTGTAGGTCTTCTAGTTCCTCTGGGGACTTCTACCAGTCTTGCCTGTAATATTCAGGTTAACAATGCAACTTAGGTTTCAAAAGGATTTTATTAATTTTCTTATTTTTCTTTTTTTTTTTTTTTTTCCTGGACATTTTGTAAAACTGTATTTTCCTTTTTAACATTGAGATAACAGTTTTACTAAACTAATCACAATAATGCTAGAATCTCCATCCTGCATAGTAACTAGCAAGTCAAAATGCATATCTAAATACATGCACTCCTTTGCATTTACCAAAATGGAATTTCACCTGTCATTCAGCTTCATAAAAATCATTTTTTACCTCTGTAGAGTCAGTTTTGCTTTGAAGCATTTGAAAATATTTAATCAATCAACAGCCTGTATCTCATAACTAATCACCCCTTTCCAAGGTTATTTACCAGCATGCTGAATAGAATTGATATCTATCTGAGCAGCTAGATTGAAAATCCTGCCTTCAAAATTCAGGTTCCCAAATATCAGTGACACCCTTACAGTGAAGGTTCGAAGCTTATTTTGGAGCGTTTTGACTTGGATTGCAAATATTTCACTTTCTAAAAATTTTATTCCATACGGGAATGTAAATGTTAGAGCTAGTGAAACACGGGAAATGTTTTCAGAACAACTCACCGGAGCAAAACTAATCTTAATTTGGACTGTTTATGATATATTACTTGTGTGAATTTTCACTCATCTTTGCAAATACTGAATTTTGAGTTATTAGTAGATTTTGTTTGCTTGTTTTACAGAAGAAAACGTAATTCTTTACTGAAGAAAAGAACAGAGAAGTGGACAAGTTTTCTAGAAAATGTTATACAATTTAGTGAGAGCAACTACAAGCAATGACATATGGGGACAACTCTACAGCTCACATCACAGATTTTAAAAGCCTAAACCATACGCTGAGTAGACACCATAAACGTTCTGTCCCTATCTTTGCTAAAAGAGTTAAAATGTTTTAAATTTAGCCATAAAGCATTTAACTACTCTCCAAACAAAAAGTATAGGTTGTTGAAATTATTATTATTTACCCATAATTAATCTGGCCAACTTCAACCATGACTCATTTAGTTATTTGACTGCTTTGATGGCATATAACCCACTCAATGGCAAACAATTTCCTCAAATACAGAATAACATCTATTATACTAGAGTTTGAGAGAAAGCAATGAAAAAGAGATGTGGGAAAGCAGAGAGCTGCAGTTCCAGAAATAGTTTTCAAATTTAAATCCTTCTGGTTGGTCTCTGTGCACTGTAAAAGACTATAATAACAGGCAGTCACCTCACAAACATTAAACTTGACATTTTATGTCCTTTTCAGAAACAACTGGGGATAATCAAATCCTGCTCCCAAAACCACAAAACTTGCTGATGATGCAGGTAACAATCAGAAGTGACTGTTTCTAAGCCTGTGCCCACTTCAGAATCCCATCTTGACAGCAAGTCCTACCCAGAATCAATGTACTTTATTGTTAATAGTAATTAATTCTCATCTTATACTCCCTATTATATTGCCTCTGCAGTAGTTATGTGGGCTTGTTCAATGCCCTAATTTTTCCTCATTCACAGTCATTTAAAATAAGCTTTTTGAAACTTGTGAGCTTGCTGAGCTGAGGAGTTCTTTTTCTTTTTAATGTGTGTGCTTGCCTGGCATTTCTATCTAAGCTCCTACAGCTCTGCTCAAGAGTTAAAAATTGTAATAAAATTGAAATATGTTAATATAAAAATGAAGAATGGGATTTGTCTTACCATATTAAGAAGATTAAGCAATGGCTAGATAGTCCTGGACCATCTAGGGTTTAACTTCTACTTGTCAAAGCTGCTTCCTCATCTCTATAAAGACACTAGATTATAGCCCTTTTCCAAGGTCAGGCTACTCTGTCTCTGCAAGTGAAAAACATGAAAGAGATTTATTAGGCAGCAATATACATCTATGCATTTTATCTTTTTGCAGTCTAAACACCTAGGAGATGCTTGAAAGCAAAGTTTAAGAGGAACTCAAATGAATTATAAATGATGATAAAATCTAACTTGATTCAAAACTGATGGGGTTGCATCATTTAACATTGTCAGTAATGTTGAGAGACGTTTTTTAAATGGTACATTTTTTTGTTTGAACATGTCATACACTATCTATTAGCAAGATATCAATATATGTCAGACTAGCTTTCAATTGGAAGTTCATTATAGACATATTTTATATTACAATGAGCTTTTAAAATTGTAATCAATTTATATGCAGTACTTGAAGTGTGAACCATCTCCACCGTTCCCATGGCCCACACAAACGCAGACATATTGTGTGTATATCTGCATACGCGCACACATACATATCTCTCCATATATAATATTGAACAAGGAAAGAAAAGTAAAAGTAAGGAATCTTTTTTCAGACAGTACTTCATAGGCAGGTAATGAACTGACAGCTATATAAAAAACATTTAAATAGATAAAGTATATCAATAGTATATATTTCTGTTAAACAAAGCACTGGCAATATACTAAACCGGAGAGATTCCCCGGCACAGATCATTTTAGAGTAAATCTACAGAAATTAATAACAATAACATAATAACATTGTTGATATTGTTATTCATATTATTTCTCCTATGGTATCCTGAAGGCAAGGTCAATGTTACGATGTCTGTACTGCTTTGTGCCACACATCACCTTTCACACAACTGGAGTATTAAAGTAAAACTTTCTGTTTGCAAACAGAAACAGTGTCTTAAATGTTAGCATTGACCTATCCATTCTTGTCCATTTAGTAAAAGAGAACAATTTTTTTTAAGCAAAGAGTCCAAACACCTTTGTAGCTAAAGAATGCAGCCAGAAAAATCTGTTCCTCAGTCTTTGAGATAATTTTCTTACAAAAATAAAATATTCAAAATTTGAAGACAAATTTTGTAGGCACACTTCCCACAATGAAGAACTTTGGTTCCTCTTGTTGTCTGTTTTCTTCTTTCCTTGCAAGCATTCAAAGCTAGATTTGGAAAAAGGGGGGAAAAGCACCAAACCCACTCAGCAGATGACATTAAAAGTGTCCCCATGAATAAAACGAATCAAATATGTAAGATTGTTTTCAGCTGAACCCAGGCAGCCTGTGTTTATTATGAAAGTGTCACACTTACACAATTCAGAATAAACCTGTAATTTAACACAAACTTGGTATTTTAGAAATCAACCCAGACAGCATATTCTGACACCAAAGTTGCATTCTCCCTCTCAAGTCACCCCTGCTTAGCTCTGGTGGGCATCGACACTCCTCCAGCCCAGTGCCTGCAGCTATCTGCACCCCAGTGCTGCAGGAGCATGTTGCAAGTGTTCTTCACCTCTGCTTAACATTCCAAGTGCAAGTTTATAACTCTGAGAATCTCTGGACCTTATTTTTTCCAAACCTTGGTTTATTTATAATATGTATTCCTCTGGAGGTTCTCATAAAAATCCACTGAGGATTTTTTGGCAATAAAAGCAGTAAAGCCAAAAAAAATATACAACTTTCCCTAATCCTCAATCCTGAAAATTCTTTCCCAGTTGTATTTGAAACACTAACCTTAATGAGTTATTCAGGCATGTACCATACTTACCTGTCTTTGTACAGATATTCTTTGGGTAGTACTGGTGCAGCTAAACCAAAATCTCTACTTGTCCATTAAATTTGGTCCTAATAGAAGTGGACCTATTTGAACAGACGGCAGAAAATTGGAAGAAGCTTGGGAAGATGAGATTTCTGATGAATGTCACAATACAGTGCTGTACATATTGGAGGACAGAGTTTTAAGTGCTTTTCATCCGTTTATTATTTCTTGCTCCTCCTGTGTTGGGATGCATTTTTGCCTATCATCCTTTGCTTGAGATCTGGTTTTACCACAGCTCAGAATATCTCCATAATATGTCATTTTGGATCATGTATTTATCACACTGTAAAGATCCTTGGAATTCAATTCCCACAAAAAAATGTCATCCGGACCCTTGTGTATTGTTTAGGTTGACACAGGCTATTTAAATGGTAATAGCTGCAAATGTTCGCATACAGTATTTCCCCCAAATATCCTATCACTCCCTCTCTCTGAAACCGTCACCAGTTGTTATCTCAAGCTGAAGGTTAAACAAGAATTCTAAAAATCTTTACATTGGATTAACCAATATAATCAGAGCTTGATGGTTTCATAAACATCAACATATCCACAAAAAAGGTCTTGAAATCTCTAAATAAAGGCAGGTGCACACTTTTTTTCTATGTAGAGATCTTAAATGCTATTGGTTTGAACTTCAGGTTTAGTGATGAAAAAATGGATAAAGTATTGATTAACTTGACAAAAACAAGGAAAAATTATGGATTCAGCTAGATCTGAGAAGGAATATCGTTGAAATTAATTGCATCTACCAACTCAACCTTAAACGTTTTATATAATTTAGCCCTCAAAAAAAGAAATTGGAACAAAACAGTAAAATTCAGAATAGACAAAACTGAAAGCTCAAACTTTTTATTGTTTATACTGGATGAAACAATTTCATGAATTTCTATATTTATAAGATTTTATTTACAAAGAGTTCTAGTCCATTCATATATGCACTACAAAAAAAAACAAAAACGGTTGAGACGAAAGCTATGCAGTAAACCTTCCACTGAACTTCCCACATGTTTACATTTCAGTTGAATGAGAACACCTCTAAAGACAGCAGAATCATTGATAGATTATGACCCAGCACACTGGAAAATTGATCTACCTACAGCGACTCAGAAAAAAAAAAAAAAGTCAGCTGCTGAAGAACTGCTACCTGCAGCAGTTATGTTTTAGTGATTCCAATCCATACAAACTAAATAGGCCAGCTGTATTTAGTTTTCATAATTCATATAACTAGAATGTATTTTTATAGGCCCCACATGCACAGACTCATTAAGAAAGAGACATGTACGTTAACAAAAGTCTAAGGAACATAGTCAAAAGGCAGAGATTATCAAAAGCAAAGTCAGCCAGGGGCCTTACTCAAATTCTTGAAAACCATCAGGCTGCGGCTGTGCAAACACTGTTACTTGCCAATACAGAGTGCTTTGCTATATGTAGCTTTCATAGCATCAAACTTTTCCTGGTTTGTGGTCATCACCTGGTTTTGCCTGGCAAGGGTTTACTGTTTGATGTCGATTCAGCTGGCACACTTAATGATGGAATTTGTTACGAAAGACATTGTGAGGTTTTAAGCACCATTATGTATATAGCACCTGAAACCACCTCATTTATAACACTTACAGTGTTTGCTGTAATCTATGTCACATGGCAACAATTTCTCTGTTAAAAACAAAGCAAAATATCTTTTGAATAGATTGACCAACATAGATCAAATATCATACAAACTTTCACAGGTCTTTCTGCCAAGTCCTCCTGGACAAACCAGCATAACTCTACCGATTCACAGAATTATCCTAATTTGTATTTGTGTCAGTTGAAAGGCTGATCACATATGCTTATATTTTACTTCATGGTCAAACATGATTAGTAGTTTATAACAACTATGGAAATCAATAGTTTTATTATATAGATACTTTAGATAAAATATACACTCCCCGGTATCTTGAACATTCAATGCCATTTGTGTTCCTATACCATCAGAATTTATAGAGTTTTTTGAAGCAATCAGATGATTAACTAAGATCTAGCATTTGGGATTGTCGGTTTTGAATAAACTGGAGTACACAACTAAAACATTACAAGAAAGTGTCAAAAACATAGTTCTGTTTATACTGGCACTGAGGATTTAACACTAACTGATGTACATACACAGAGAAATACCTCCTCCTCCTCCTCTTTATCCTTCCACTGAAGAACAGCAGTAATTCCAAAATCCTCTGCAAAAGATGTTGGAGACTTCTATAAACTCAACATTTTTTGTGGTGGTTTTTTTTGTTTTTCCTAAGTAATCAGCTGATTTAGACCCACAGATGTAGCTTGTACTGTTCACAAAACTTACTTTCTGCTGGTACCTGTGTACAGCATGGAGACAATCTTTTTTTTCCTCATAGGCTTTGACGACAAATATGAAAATGTTGCAAATGCAAAAAAAACCCCACCAACACTTTTTTTTTTTTTTTTTGGCAGTTCTCCACTAATCAAACGTCACATCACTGAAGGTGTGCTTTGCTTGTAGCCTTGTAATATTCAATCAGCCTCTCAACCACATACCATAACACTGCTGCAGTTAAAGTTTCTAAGCCCTCAAGAGCATTGCTTTACATCTTAAAATTTGACAAACAGCATGCAGGATCTTTACCTGTTTCTTGCAGGATATAATGACAACACAGAGTCGCTTGAAACATTCAACAAGGCAAATGAGATCAAAACAGATTTTGCTGCTACGCTGCAGAATGAAAATACACAGGTATTTATCTTTGACTGCATGCCTCCTTCACCACAGGATGTAACTTCAATATCTTCAAGTGTGTTAAACTCTGTTATCCCCTAGGGCATTTTTTCTGACAATCAGTTCCCTAAAGTTCCTCCAACTTTCTTGTTTGCCAGATATTGTGCATGAAATTAAACTTTCTTCTTGTGCTGCTTGTGTAGTTATGTGATAGTCACTTTCCTTGCCAGTCAGTTTTCTGAAGCCTTCTGTCCAAGCCTTTGTGGACCACATGCCTCATCACTATATTATGACCTGTGAGAACTCTGGGGTTTGGGTTTTTGCCAAATTTGTTTTACTATTATTATTTTTGTATTTTACAAAGCTAAGGATCTCTGGCAAAGTACTACACGCCACATACTTACCACTGATCTGCTCCAGCATCTTCCAGTTGAACCATAGAAGAATCATGCTTGTGTCAGTTATTTAGAATAATTCAGCTTTCTCTTAATGGACTTAATCTCCTATCTATGCTGTGAATCCCAGATGGATGGTACCATTTAACTCCTTACTAGTTGCTTGCTGGTGCAGAATAACAATCTGCACTAGCACATAACTCAGGAAAGCTGACATTAGAAATGTATTCTTTTTGTGCAAAAACATAATTGGTAAGATGCTAGCACTTGGGCTGTGGAATCATCCTAGCTGTCTGGAGCTTGTCAGCTTGTTATAATACCCTGATGACTAGCAAGTTTGTCAGCACCCGGTGTTAA
Source organism: Falco peregrinus (assembly GCF_023634155.1). Lineage (NCBI taxonomy): Eukaryota > Metazoa > Chordata > Aves > Falconiformes > Falconidae > Falco > Falco peregrinus. The sequence continues at coordinate 12,609,739 of NC_073730.1, read as the reverse complement.
TGATATTTTGACATTTGAATTTTCCTTACCCACAAATTATGATGGCATATATTACCCAAATTTCAAAGTCACAACCAAGATTGGATCAAAATGCCTAGTATAATGTGTGCTTGTTTGTGGAGCAAACTTAACAGCGTATTGGAGCAAGACTCTTCAACTCCATGAGTTTGCGTCACAGAGCACTGCAGTCAGTGGTGGTACAGCAAACATGAGAGAGCTCTTCCCAGCATTGGTAGACCATCACTGGAAACGGATAAATGGAAGTGTAAAATGCACACAAATGTAATGCCTTTAGGCTTGAAAAGTAATTTCTTACAGGACTTGAGTAGAGAAATCAGCATGTTAAGATAACATTTGAAATTAAAATACTGGAAGTAAAAAAATACTTTTTTTAAAAAATGTATTTTTATTTTTATGTATTTTTATGGAATTAACAGAAACAGTTACAACATTCAAAATTTAAGTGAAGGCCTTGGTATATGTTGTAAAACATTTGTTTTGCTAAAAGAAGTCATCAGACGACCTTCCATTTAAAAAAAATAAATTGCAGGTTAACACATGCATTTGTTTTCTGTAGTTCCATACTATTGTGTCAATATTTCTGATCTCATTCATGCCAGTAAAATATATAAATGAAACATGATAAGCTTTAAAACTGGTGACTTAAAATTCCAAATCCATTTTACACTTTTGAGCCAAATAACTTTGGAAGAAGAGTGTGCTTGCTGGGTGAATTTCAATGACTTCTTCCAATTTTAATACAATTGCATTACAATTACCATATTTGCAAAACAAAGAGCACAAACCAGAAAAGCATAAAAAAAAACGGATGATGACATTTGCATTTGCACAGTACTTTCAATGTAAGTTTGATTTTTTTTCTACTCAGCATCACAAATGTGTTTTGAAATCTCAGTGCAGTAAGCATTATGCGTTCATTTGTGGAGTTTCATTTGCATTTAATTTGCCTTCAATAGCTGAATAGGATATTAATTTTGGATGCTTATAATCATTTCTTATGAAATAATACTATGATCTAGACATGAGAAATCTACATATTTTTACTACATTTTTTCACTCAGCGCTATCCTGTTTTTATTATATGTTTGAAACTGGAAAATATTAGCACAAAGTATTTCATTCTTTCAAAAACCCCATGCTCTATAGTTCTGAATCTCCCTTGAAACTGTTTTTAATGTAGAAGATTATAGTAATTTTTTCATTAGCAGACATTAATACATCTTACTAATATGCATGCTAGATCTTCCTTGGTGCTGCTGGTCTCAAAGTTCTCCTGCTGTCTAAGGCTCATCGAGTATTGAGAAAGTTTCACCTGAAGCTTAGTGATTAGAAGCATAACTGTAAGAAACTTTGGTACCCTGTGACAGCCTTCACCATGGTACAGATACCAGGTCCTGGAGGGAAGAAACTTCTTTTACTCCTAGTATAACACCACTGATTTGATCACTGACTCAGTGAATTGTCCTTACCTGGATGACTTGACCATTTGACAGCCAAGGAAGATATAAAAAAGGAGGATAACTGAAGAAATTAATTTTATTAGACTTGAAGTAAGATGGAAGAGAAACAGATATACAGAAACGGAAGGTTATTCCAAGAATTAATGCAGCTATAAAGCTTGTCGTGAGAAAAAAAACTATACCTTATTCCTCTACAGAGGAGAATTCTGCTCAGCCTCAAGAGTTCTGTATGAACTGAACATCATCTCTGGCCAAATCCTCTGAAGATTACAGAAACAAGTGGACAGACCCTGAGAGCAACCATAGTGACCAAAGACATCCTAATTTTCATCAGTAAACTTTAGATTTTTTTAATATATTTCTTTTTAAACTTTGCTTTCCTACCACAATGGAAATGATACAAGACAAGAAATAACAAGAGGGAGAAATTTGGTTAGATGAAACTTATTTTTATTGCATCCAAGCTGAAAAGCTTTAAGTTGGCCAGATACAGAGATGAATAATAGGAAAATAAAACAAGTACTTAGCTAGATTAGATTTAGCAGAAATAGAAGGAAATTAAAGCTAAGGGGGTTGCAGAGACAGAACAAGACAAAATGAGGAAAAGAGGCGACACAGTATAGTGTGTCAGGAATCTACAGACAAGCAGAAAAGAATGTGGTCAAAATGATAGTGAAAAAAAAAATAACCTACTACAGTCAAGAGAACAAAGTGAGGGCAGAGGTATGGCTGAAAAGATCCTTGCTCATGTCTCAGAAGTATTCACCCCCAACAAGAGGAAGGGAAATCCTCAAATTCAAATCCTGCTGAACCTCTTATTCCAAACCCGATCACTACAGTACATAAATAACACATACATAACTGAGACCTTCCATCCAGTTTAAACACAGGTCAAGATCTCTTTCTATTTCTGCGACTCCTTTGAAGACCTTTATTAGAGCATGTATTTAATGGACTACCATGGGATGCAGTTCTCTCAGAGATTGTATAGGGAGGTCCACCCACATATATGCTAAAGAAATAATTAGGGACATTCATTTGGGAGACTGAAGAATTTAATTATATGTGATTAAATTATATATGTTAAAGCTGCAAATGTTCCTGAAGAATCAAACAGTTTTTTGGATGCTCTGTCATCATGCCAACTGCAGCAGTGCTAGTTCTTAATGACAGAAGAAGAAACAGAGCTGGTATTCATGCTGGTTACTTTTTAAAATATTGGCCACTGGGTGTTATGTTCAGTTAAGAGATTTGTGGTCTCACAAATTTCAACAATTAAGAGAGAAAAATTAGTTCATGGCATTTAGGCTTCAAAGAAGGCTGGCTAACAGCTGGCTGAATTCAATGGATCAGTTAATTCAGTTTTTATGGTCAGAAATAGATAAAAGTTCAGTGTATTCAGAAAACAGAAATAGTCAGCACTACTTTTGATAGCAAATTCATCAGTATGGGTGATCTGGCTAAGGGTTCATTAAAAGGAAATTCTAAATTACTGGCCATCTGTTAGCAATGAGTAAGGAATATTTACAGAAGCAATTTCTGATAGGTCTACAATGCAATTTATAACCATACAGTATCACTTGACTTGAACCTTCTTATATAACAAGAATTGATTCCAACCGCTTTGATTCCTTACTCCCCCCACCCCCCCTTCTGAAACAACAGAGAATTCATTACTTCTTAAATAGCAATTGAAGAATGCGGGAAGGAAATCCTACATAATTTTAAGAGGTTGCCTTTAAGAGTGGGAATGATTACATTGATCAAGTTGTTCTGATCCTACACCTGACTTCAGTGACACTCCTTTATAAGTTCAGAGATCCACCCATACTGCCATACACCCATTCAGTTTTAAAACATAATTTCCTAATTCAAGGACTAAATGTTCATATTTTTTAATCTTTAGTGCAATTTTTCTTTCCCGATTAAAAGTCAATTCCTGTGAGAAATAAAATTTTGTATTATCAGAAGATAGAAAACATAAAAGGAGAATTCTAACTAGTTCTAACTAACACTAGTTCTAGGAGCATCCTTTTTTCCTCAGTAACTGTTTGGATATCATTTCCTCACCATGAAAATGGTGTAGGGCAGTAATGTATGAAACTGTTACAAAACAGGTTTTTTCCTGTTCTTTGCTATGGGAGGATTGATCACTGCAGTGAATTTGCATGAAAAATAGTGAGGAAGTTCAGAGGTTGCACAGAAGTCTGCAATGATTCTTCTTGTAGGTAATAACTGAGCCAGACTCTTCCATTCAGTTCCATACAGCCCTTAATATTTGCCACACACAAATGAAACTTTTGGTGCTGACACTTCTTGAGCTACACTCCATACAGAAATTAAGGCAATTACCTTTGCTGACTTCTCTAGACAGAATATGTCAAATCTTCACAGCTGAGAAGAATAACACACAAAACCAGTGAGTGTTCTAAAACTTCATCTTAATTCTCTGTGTTAGTATACAGCACTAAAAGAAAAAAAAAAAATTGTCCATTCTCAAGATTATAGTAAATTGGGCTTAAACAAGACTGCTTCAAAATTCAGAGTTAGGTCTTCACCATGGTAAGATCATACAGTCATCACTTTTTCTCACCGCAGCCTTGCTACACATAACCGATTACAAAAAGTCCATGCAGTTGACCACTGCAGAGGCAACTGCTCCACAAACAAAATTCCAGGAATTTTCATTGCTCAGGTGGTAGCTGCACAGACTCATCCCTAGTCATCTGCTCAGCCTCCCACCCAAACAGATGGTGAATTCCTGATCCCAGTGGTGGACTATGCCAATGAATTCTGTACAACCTTGAACTGACTGGGATGCATAACCTGTGTGCTTGTAACCAGGTTTTGTTATTAACTTGATTCTTGGAAGATCAGCACAAGATAAACACAGTTAAGGTGTACAAATGCACCACAATTATCTCACCACCACCACCACTGTGACCGCACTAGCAGCATTTGCCAAACACAGGCTTCTGGAGAAGAGCTGCCAGTGAGACCAAAATTCCTAACTCGGCTTGGGACTTCTGGCTAGGTCAAATGTGCACACCAAATAGGAAATTGCCCTTACAGCATCACTCCACACAGGCATCTCACTCTGCTTTCCAAGACAAACAATACCTGACAAATCTCATTAGCAGTATCATATAACACTTAAAGTAGATGATAAACACAGATATTCTGCTTGGCAGAACCTCTTTTCTACCTTAGAAAGGGTCATTACCGAGGTAGTGATACCTTTGTTCAGGAGTGATCTTAACAGCGTTTGTCCCACGTAACAGCAACGATAACCCATACAATGCATACGATGATAATTCACAGTAACATTTTAGGTCTTTCACCACCAATGTTTTTTAAATAAAATACTTATGAGCAATTAATAAACTAAAATAAATAATCATACCATAAAAAAGCAAGTATTAGTGATCACAGATCAAAACTGGTTACTAAGGATGGCTACTTTATCTAAAGCATTACTTGCACACTCCCTTACAGTGTGCAGTATGTATTTTAACCCTGTGTTGTATTTGTAGAAGAGCGTATGCAAGAACAAATGCTGACAAGAATGACCATACTGGGTTGAACGGGTTAAGGCCATTGATCCATAAACTCATAACTGCCATCCCATTTGCTAGATCTTTGGATTGCTTTTTGTTTGTTTGTTTTAATGTGAAAATTTCCAGTGCTCTATTCTTTATGCAAGGAAGACTTGCTTAAAATAGACTTACACGTTAATTTAACTCTCATAACCTCATTCATCACTATATTAAATCAATCTTGTATCATTTTCTCTCCACAGAACTTAAGAGCACTACATGTACATAAATGAGACAAAATCATTTGACTTCACAGGGGTTACCACAGCTCACAAGAATGGGGAGAAAACTACCAGAAGCCTAGTCAGTCTAATAGGTGAGTTACAGTTACAAAATGTTATAAAGAATAGAAGGAGGATTCAGTCGCTAGGAATAGTTGAGAAAGCAAAGATGATGATAATAAATATTATTTTGGAAAACAAGTATCACTTCTATTATTTAGTGTTCTAAGGACCATCTTGGGCTAGTAGAAATGTTTTTGTCTCAATACCATGTGACTATTTTTTCCTCTTTACATAATGAAACAAGTTTCAACACATATTTAAGATCAATATATTGATCGACATAATGACCAATAATTGCCTTCTGTGATTATTTTTTTCTGACAAAATTTTAAAATTAGAGAATCTCTCTTTTCTATTTTATGCAGCAGTTTATTCTAGTAAAACACAATATGTTGTTTGGTTTTTTTTCTTTTCTGCTGTCCATTATACAATTCCCTTTAACAAAGAGTTTTTGGCACATTCTGTAACATCTGAAGCGTAACTATGTTTGTGCTTTAAAGAAATTCAAGCAGGCAATGCATATCGCTAACTCATGTACTGCTTGAAGACTGTGTCAGCCCCTAGAAGTCCTATTCTATCATTACAGCTACTTTTCCAAATACATCTGGATTTTTGAGCACTTGTTATAGTATACTGCACCTTCATTTATCGCCTGAATGGGCAGCATTTTCCTATCCAGTATGTTCTGGGAACAGACACAAATCTAGTCGTTCTCTCTGAATGACAACTGCATTGTAGAAACTCTCCTGTTGCTGCTTTGCACTTGAAGTTAGTTTACAACAATAGTACAACTCAGCTTTTTGAAAAATAAATCAGACCTCACAGATGTTTATATTAAACAATTGCACTAATAAGTCAAATGTTCAAGGTCAAACATACCTGTAGTAGTAAATTACATTAACTGATCTACATACCAAAGGTGGTCAGATTTCCTTTAGTCTAGTCTAATAAACAGCACCAACTATGTCACTATCCTGAAAAACAAGCCTCTGCTTCACTTGGGATAAATACAAGGTTTTTACTGTCAAAACTGCAACTTAGACCGAATAGGGAAAAGATGCACTATAGTTAACACAGAGCATTTTGGACCTCTTCAGTTAATACGTGCAAAGCTAGGGGAAGTTCACCATTGAGGAGCTGCCCTAATTACAGACAACAGCAGCGAACACTGGTGCAGATTGTAAAATCTTCCCATAGATTGGTGGAGCTTGTACAGCCTGAGAGTTCCCCTACTGCAAATAATGCTCCACAAGTCACAGCCTACAGTAGCCTTGCCACCATATGAGTTGCAGTGATACAGTTGCTCCTCTTGGCTGCCCACAGGCAGCTGAAATCCCAAACCAGCTGGATGACAACTCCTATGGTCATAATAAAAACAACAAAAATCCCAGGCAACAGCTTTTGTCCAAAAGTGTCCAGATATATTTTTAAATCTTTAGACACAAAATAAAGGTGATTTTTTCATTACACTACGCTTCTGTGAAAATATGGCCACTTCTTCTGGTGCAAGGTAGGGAGTAACTTTTGAAAAATCCGTCTTTGCTGGCAAGTGGGAATGTTGAGTGGGAAGGCATGACTCTTGGAAGAAAAGGAATTTAGAAGCTTCCAATCTTTTTTACTGAAAAAGCCATCAATACCCATTATCTTCTGGCACAGCAGAAACTCTTATTTCCTCAAATTGTAATGACTATGTTGTAATGTGAAGTAAATAATTTTGAAAGCTGAGTGGTGTAAGACCATTCTGGTAGAGAACATTTAATGGCTTTTATACGGAAAGCAGCCATTGCCTTGATAAAACAACTGATACAATTGCAATAAATTCCATTCAAAAACTACAAAAGGTTTCCAACTAAGATCAAGGGTTAGTCAGCATAACATTTACATTAATTAAAAATAAATGTGTTCATGGATACAGCTACAAAGGTTATTTACGTACAAACTGCATAAATACAAAAGCTTGTGTAGTGCTGAGAACTGCCTGTTTTTCTATTTATTTTTTTTTTAAAGAAAAAGTAATGTGTAGAAGGTAGGAAAAAGTAAAATTAACTGATACTGGTGATCTTTGTTTTGTACATTTGTTTAGCTTGACACAAACAACAAGAGAGAATTTGGGGTAGGAGGCTTAGCACCAGTTTTTTCCTTCCCTGATACTAAGAACAAAGATGTGCAAGTGGAAGAAGAAAAAGACTAATTTTTGATAAACTACAAAGATTCTGGAAAAGGGATGTAAGAGCTGATCTGTTATTTCTACAGTTTTCAGCTTCTGTTGGCTGAGAGCAAAAGCACTAAGGAAAAGGTACAGTCTTGCAGCACAAACTGTGGTTGTTTGGAAGGAAGTTACTGCTATTTAACAGAACTCATTTTGCATTATAAGAAATCACTTTCACTAGCATTAAACCAGCAGGACCTACAAATACATGGAAGGAACTATACTGAATATACCTACCTAAAACTGGTTTAAACAAAAGGTCTGTCTGGCATATTCTAATCTTGCTGTAAGTAGATTCAGCTCCTACTTTTGACCATATATGTTAGCTGTAAACCCTTTGGGGAAAATAGGAAATTTGACTGCATGTCTGGAAGAGCAAAAGTATAAATCTGTCACAACATTATTAAGAAGAAAAGTTGTCTCAGATTTGAAGTGCTTCCCGTTGAGCCAGCACTCAAAATTTCTCCTTAAAGAACAACAGCAGTTTCTATAACTGTACAAATTATGATTATGTACAGTTTACATATAAAGAGAGGAATATAGGTAAGCATTTCCCATAAACAATGGGATATTAAAATTATACCCTAATTCACTATGTAAGTCAGATCTAAATAAAGTTTATCTTAGTTTTGTGATGACAAAGACAAATACCTTAGGGAAGATCTAGCACATCACATTTCACTTCTGAGAAATTTTGTAGCCATCTATTTAGACAGTCCTTACTTTTATCATCCAAAATGCACAGCTGCCATATTGATAGAATCCAGTATATTTAAATCAGTCAGTGTGTTGGTTAGAACAGGACAGAAGTTTCAAACATGTAAGTCAAATATTGATACAAATTGTTTTTCCAAGATTATCTTTTGGGAGGCAGCAGATGTATAACACTCCTGAAAATGAAATGGACTATGACAGGTATGCTAAATTCTGCTTAGATAGGCTTCAGTGGGAACTGGCCCTCCTTCATAATTTAAACTACTGCTCTGTCACATTTTAATGGAAGAAACAGTGTCTCTGCTCATAGGATTTTCCCAGTTTTTAAATGCAGAGGAAAAGCAGGTCCTAGATTTTTTGTTTTATGATTAACAGTGAGATTTATTTTAAGGAAAGAAAAAAGAAATAAATAATTAAAAAACCCCACCAACATCCCAGCAAACCAACCAAACAAAAAATCCCAGAAGAAAATATACATATACGTCTGCGTAAAAAAAAAAAAAAATATTCTCATCCAACTTGTATATTTTAATAGAGTGTAATATAGTTGAGGATGAGGTCAGCATTACCTAGTTTAGAGTGCATCAGTCTACACATTTTGTGTTTTATGCATATTTACTTTAAAATATTTTTTGAGAATGCATTCTTTAGGCTTACGAGTGACTCTTTTAGTGGCAAATACCATCTTAGGCTATTTTAAGCTGATCTAGGTTAACTTTCTAAGGACTGTCTCCTAGACCTAACCAGAGCAATACCTTTCTCATCTAGATCACAGGGCTGTCTACAGCTACTTTCTTGTGTGTGCACAATGGAATTATTAAACCAAAAGGAGATTAGTGGGTGTCTCAAATACATCTTGTCTTTAATAAATGTCCTTCAAGTCATGCAGATTTTTTGATTTTACAGCTGTGTTTTAGCTGAGATTTCTGGGTCTTTTTAGGGAATCTAAATTACTAAGAAATTAATTTCTAAACAACTGCAAAAAAAATTCAGTTTTTAAATAAATTATTCGGTATTAAAGAAATTTTAAATGATCTTTTTGTCTGGCATTTTTAACAAATACATAATGGGTTGAGAAGCCTCTAGCGTCCAAATAATCTTTAGATGACAATACAGTTGATAACATTAATGACAATACTTATTTGGTCCTTTATGAGCTCTAAACTAACGTGTTTTTGACAGGTAAAAATGTATATTTGCTCAAGTAATTTGTAATAGCTGCTAAATTTATTAGCTGAACCATACCACTTTTTAACATTCCCATGTTATTTTTTTTTTTGTCTAATCACCCAAGATGTTCCTCTAGTGCAAGATTTTGTCTTCCAGTTTAATATTTCTTGCTTCTTCTACCCCGATAATTGAAAATGGCACTAAGATAGAATGCATTACATTTTTACTATGACATAAACCACCGCACAGATCTCTACAACCAAAAATGAAGAACGGTTTGTACAACTGAATGGATCTGAGCAGCTAGACTTGAAATTATCTGATTAACTTTCTAAAAGAAAATACCAAGGCTATTAGCCTCTATTCCTGTGAAAATTGTGGTCACCAGTAGGCCATCCTTTCAAGATTTTCTTCAAAAAATATAAACTTTGATGAAATTAGGACTTTTAAGGAGCACAGCAATGCTGGGTCTTTCAGTTTGGAAAGAATTCCCATCTGTTATCAAAATGGGTCATCTCATTACCGAATTACTTCACAAGTACACAAAACACTGCAAAATAGGTATTTGGATTTTCATTAAAGTTTACTTCAACTGCCTTTGTCCTTTCCTGTAACTCTGAATAGAAAAATATAAAAATGTAGACATGCACCATAATGGTTAAGCCATTGCAGTTTTGTCACAAGCAAAATTTTCCCTTCTTGTTCAAGTCTGAACATTTCAGAGGCTCCAAACATGATGTGATCAGCCAACTGAGAAAGGGACAACTTAAGGGCATACAGAATTGACAGCTGCTTAGAAAAAAATTAAGTGCCTATATCTTTTGGATGAACGGTCAGTCCAGCCACTGTAAAATTTTCTAGATCCAGTTCACAGCCATTAATAAAATATTATGAACATTGCTTGGAATAGTCAATTAAATTTAACATAGCATTTGCCTGGATATTTACCGTGTATTATGTGAGATATTTTATTGCCCCAAATTCACATACCCATCCAGATTCAATCCTTAATGGACTTTATGTGAAATGCCAAAGCTTTCACAGCAGACAATGACAGAGTTAAAAAAAAATCCTTGAAGAACAAAATACTTTTTCACCAGTTTGAACACCAAAAGTCTAGAAATGTATGACCTAGATTTTCACAGCAGCTGGTCATTTTTGAATCTGCAGTATCTGGATGCTTGATTCTAGGTAGCCTGATTTTCAGAGATTACATTATGTTTAACTATTTTCAATGCAAACTCCTCTACAATGTAGTAAATTCAGTATCTCAGAATGAAGGTGTCCAAACCCACTAATCCTTTTCTAAGATTCTAGTGGTGAACCCCGATTTCTTTCATTCAATCAAAAATACAGATGGAGAAAACCAAATGAGAAGAGTGTATGCGAAAATCAAATCTATTTAGAAATGTGATAATTTCCCTTTACTTGACAATTTGCAATCACCTCATGCAAAAGGAAAACAAAACCGGTAGCTATGTAAGAACTGTTGCATTATTTTGATCAGTCCACTTAGCATATATTTAAAAATAAAAATATCATCACTTCCAACACATAGAAACAGCTTGTCTTGTCCCTGATTGTAGTTTTCGGGCTGGTTGATCTAATTCTGACATCAATTTCACAAGATATCCTCTGTCTAGGGTCTGCCAACAAAAGTAACTCGAACATAAAATCTAAAGGCTGGTTGCCTGGCCCGTACTCTGTTTCCCACCCCTACTATTTATAAACTGCACTTTAAATTTAATCTTTATCAATGATCACTTAATTAAATGACATACAGGTGTTTAAAGTTGTTCTGCTTTTCTTGAAGATGATAAAAATGGGTGTAACAGTTGACAAGCACCTGAACTTAAAAGAGAACCTGCCTTTGATGTCGTGTGTCCAAAGGATTCTCAAGTAAGAGTAAGATGAAAATGGGCTCACCACCACTCAATGTATTCCCAACAGCTACCTGCTGGTCTAAGTGCCTCTGTACCATTATAAAAATCTGTCAAGCATTCAAAACCAATTACACACAGGATGTCAAATGCTGTCATGCCAGCTGTCCTTCCAGTCCACAGCAGCTCTCACTGCCCATTTCCAGTTAAAAACACATTGAGCTATACTGTTGTTTTTCTCAGCTGTGATTCACTGCAGTATGTTAATCTGACCTCTACGTACCTTAATACCTTTATATAAGGAAATGAATATTTATACATAACAATAGTATTCTAAAATTTGCATAAGTTACAAGTATAATTAAGAATTAAAAGCTATTTCAGACAGCTTAACATCAAGCTACAATTTTAAGGGGAAACCATTAAATGCTTAAGTCGTTTGTATGAATTGCTTTTTTTTAATGTTTGTACATGACATTAAAACAGAAAGGGAGGTTTCCAAATCTTTCTTCTGCCGTTTCATTTACATGGGACATGGACTTTCATGGATTTTTTAAAAATGACATGCAGTAGGAATGCGTGGTACAATTAAAGATGTGAATCCTAAAAGGCTGTCCACTTGGCTACACAGGCAGCCTTCCCAATCTTCTGTTGAATCACATACTACTCCCAGTGCTAGAACCTGTCTCAATATCCAGATATCTAGAGGAGCAAGATGTTCAACTAAATAAATGTTATTCATTAAATTCAAATCAAATACAGTTAACTAAAAAAAATATCCCACTATTAACCCTTAACTTCTTTCTTCATGGTAACTAATTTTGATTTTGCTATTATTTGTTGAAATAATTTTTTTCCCTTTTCCATTTTGGCATTGTTCTATTTGCATCATAGTGACTGAAGTCTTTCTGAGAAGCAAGCTTTTGTTCCAGGCTAAGCTTTTAAATGGCCTGCAAAATTCATAAAAGTTGGTGCAATGGCCTTTCATTGAAACCAAAATGGTAATGGAAACAATTTTGTATTCCTACAATGTTTTTTTTAATAGAAATGTTTTAGAAAATTTTTGAAACTTTTGAATAAAAAGAGAAAAATCAGGGCTGCTGAATTGAAAGCATCTGTTCTGACACAATTCTATTGCAAGAAAATATTCAAAATGCTTCATTTTCAGTCCAGTGTGAAAAAAAATAATCAAATCAAAGCTGTTGTGTGGAAGAACTGACATACACCAAAAAGCCAAAAGAAGTTTTCTGATAGTGTCAGGGACACTTTTCAGTAAAAGCTCCAGAGGAATTAAACATGAGTTATTTGTCAAAAGCATTTGTATATGCACTTATTGTCCAACTCAGCCTTCACTGGAGATGAGAGCAAAATACCCCTTTTGAAACCATGGTGTTAAGGGAGTGAACAGCAAAGCACATCTATTGCAAAGGTACATCTAGTGACAACTGTATTCTTCTAGTATTTATCAAGTTCACAATTCCTTTGCAAAACCTCTATAAAATAAATCTTAAAATATTTTGAAGGCCCCTAGTCTTCCCACATAGCTGCTTTTACTGTTCCTGCTGAAGTTCAGTCTCTTGCGAGCAACCATATGTAGCTGTGAAACAGAGGTTAAGTCAGATAGCACGGTGAAAAACCAGTGTTGGGATTTTAGAAGAGGCTCCACGTGTGCTAACAAGCAGTATGATGACATTCTGTTTCTGATACACACACATTATTATTGCTAAGGAAAGCTATAAACATATTTCAGTCTTGCTTCAAAATGGAAAGACAGAGTGCTAATTGATTTTATGATTTGTCTGCACATTAAATAATCGTGTCTTACTGCATATGCATAACTACCAGTAACACTGAAAGATGAGGTTACTCCTCCAAAATATTAGTGATTTTTCACACACATCCATTTTAAATCAATGCTAAAACTTAATTTCAATAATTAAATAAGGTTGAGAGTATGCTCTCTAAATTAGTGTAATCAGTTATGCAATATTAATACTTGTAATTTCAAACAAAAAAAGAAAATAAATGCCCAATTTATTTTTACATTTAGTTACTTGTTACAGCCTTCTCCAAACTATTTTAATCCTCGCATGAGCTGACTATAAATGGGACCCTTCTTATAAAGCTTTCTGAAATCAATCTGTTTAGCAAGAAACAGCTTTACCTGTCTCCATTAGGCCTTTGAACATGGTCTCTGTGAAGCAAAGACTCTTTCTAAAGAGAATCCAAGATCTCGTGTTTTATTCCTCAGTTAAATTCTTAAATGCCACAAAACTGCAAAGTGTTCATTAAATATACTACTACAATTAGTAATAGCTTAAGAGTGAAAACAACAGCAGCCAAGTCATATAAATATTTTTTTAACAAATTAAACAGTTTACTTCACTTTTTATCCAAATCATTTGGACACTATTGTAATAAACTGATTGTCCCCAAAATGAACATACATCATAGTTTCCAAGGTTACAGAAGTCTGCAGTCCTGAATAGTTTTTGTGTTAATTTAAAAATACTGAAAATTTTGCACTAGTGATTCACAGCAGCAGTACTAACATGATAACCTAATGCATAGACCTGTTAATGCAGTATATATTGAACAATTTGTAAAAGACAAAGGATAAAACAATCTCGTCGGACATCCTCCTTGGATTGTAAACAGACATTGGCCTGAATAAATTATTGGATGTAGCAGGTTCAAATGACATCCATTAGAAACTTGACACTGGAAATCTATGATGTTAATATAGCTGAAAAGAGAATGATTTTGATGGCTTTGCAATGTTTCTTCATACTTGACAGCCACTCCCTGTAATGCCCATCTGAAGAGTGTAATGTATGACCAATAACAGAAAAAAAAAAAAAAAAAGAACAGAAAAAAAAAAAATGAATGTTTACTTAAAGATGATGTCCCTTCAGTGACCCCACCGGGAAACTTAGAAAATGTCACCATCTATCAGAATCACAATCACAACATAAACCAATGTCTCCGAAAAAGGTCAGAAATCAAAATGAAATGCAAAAAAAACCCACAAAAACAAAACAAAACAACCCAAAAAACCCCCTTAAAGTGCAATAAAAAGAGCAGAATTACCTGCATCTTATGTATCCTTGACCTGTATATATGCATAGAAACCCTTAAATAAAGGGACAGAGAAATGCCAACTATTGTTTTCATGGTCTGTTCAAACAGGGGAGGAACTTAAACAACAGCATCACAAACTTCACGGCTGCAGTTATTTGAGAACTTTCTATTGTTTTTAAAGGATAAAGTTAGAAAGGCTCAAAGCTAAGCTTGTATAAAGTCAGCATTTTCCCATATATTTTAAAGAATTATGCCTACTTACACTGCTTAAATAATCACTTTTCTCCCTTTCCAGATATCTTAGCAGTTGACACCCATTTTTATCATACTGGTATACTAAAGCCACACTGAAACGTGTATATAGAGCAAAAAGTAGTAACAATTTTCAGTTTATGTGAAAAAAACATTGCTTCTAATACACATGACACATAATGAATGGATATAGGTCTAGTCAATAAATAATAGACAATGCTGGGAATATCCTAATTTATAGTAGTGTTGTTAAGCTACCAATCCTTGTGTCTCATGGACTTACAATAGGGGAAAATCTGCTTAGTGCAGCCACAGTGTGGTATATCACTTTCCTGCTAAAGATGAATCTGAAACTCTTCAAACATTAAACACCTGCCTCCTCCAACCTAGACCCCAGATGATGTAGCTGTAGACTGAGTATGGAATACAGTCTTTGTATTGGAGAGAGCTTTACAACAGTATGCGTTCCCTCTCTTGCACAGGCTTATCAGCTATGGGCACATCTTCCAAAAGCTCTACCAAGTTGACAGGGCACTGCAGCAAACCAAAGCAAAGGTTTGGCAATTCTGTATAGTCTCTTGCAGACTTCCTGTTCCATTTTTGATGCATGTCCCAAGTTATTTTTCTCTCTAAAGCTGTAAATAACTGAAAGTGAAAAGCGGACAGTAAGCTGGATCATTCAGGTCTCGTTCCTACTCTTATCTACTACCAACTCTGCTGTTTGACCAAGGTAATAAATAACTCCCGATATAAAAGTGTGTACACCTGTGCCTAATGAAAGCATCATCTTTTGTCATACACTCAGACATACACCCTAAAAAAAGCGTCTTCAATCAGCTTATCACAATTGTAACTCTTCTTTAAAAATAAAAGAATTAGAAGCAAGGTTTAAGAGCAGCTTAATTTAAGAGGCTGACGTTTACTCAGGGAGGAAGGAAGGGCTATGAGCTGAAGACCACCTACAAGACACTGAAAATTCCTCTCCTCATGAAACATAATTTTTTAAGAAAACTTGAGCTCTGAGAATCCAGAATCTGTACTACCATATCAAGGTGTACAATCCTTTGCTGGGCAGAGAGCAAACAAAGTTCATCTTAAAAAATTTCAACAAGCCTGTAATGAAAACATAACACCACGACTTTTAGTGTTTGCCTTGAACTCATAGCACAGTGCATTCTGCTTATGGAGGATAAATACCAAGTTCTGTAAAGCAAGTCACACATGTGGAAACTTCTTAAAATAATCCTGCATATAAATCAGGAAAACATCTGATCCTTTGAACCCAGCTGTATGATGAGCTCTACAATGGCGAAATACTACATCAGTAACAGCTAAGTATAGTAAACAGGGATTTAAGGTGCCAAGATATTCTCTTCCTACCTGAAGTGAGATCCTCCCCTACACACACGGCAGCAGATATCTGAAAGTTTAGACATAGAATACATGCACACAATTCATTCACCCCTGCACTGTATTGTGCAGAGCCTAAGAGCCCATCCTGTGGGCTAGAAACTCCCTGTGGGATTGTGGGTCTGTCACAGTACAAATGCAATCAAAAAAGATCCAGTTCCTCACCTTAAGGAAAATAAATCAGTTCAAATACCTAGTGCTCTATAACAAGAGCATGCGATAATGGTTGAAAAATAAATCTTGGGAGTGCTTTCATGATGAAAAAGGTAACAATGGGTTTTTGATGATGATTAACTTATATTTAATAGCTGACTAAAAACAGT
Source organism: Falco peregrinus (assembly GCF_023634155.1). Taxonomy (NCBI): domain Eukaryota; kingdom Metazoa; phylum Chordata; class Aves; order Falconiformes; family Falconidae; genus Falco; species Falco peregrinus. Next base: position 12,593,339 of record NC_073730.1, on the reverse strand, counting down.
TGTTAGAACTAAACCCTTGCTTAATGGCAAAAAAAATAAATATCTTTCTATAGTCCTCTTAAAAACCATTACACCTCTTCACCTAATTTTCAAGTCTCTGTCAAGTCCACACTTTTTATCACTGGCTGCTAGTGATCTCAAACAAAGAAGCAGCATAGAGAATTTAGATCCAATTAGAGGACTACATTCAAAATGGTCAAGACACTGAGGAAATAGAACTACTATGGTTGCAACCCCACAAACAGGCTGTACTTCACAACACTGCCTTTTAAATAGACTTTGTCAGCTCATCTCTGGGAGTGAGTTAAATCTACCTTAATCAAACTAAACAAAGGTATTATGACAGCAAACAAATGCAGTTGGGGAAGAACAACCACACAGTAAAGAAATTCTTTGTGTAGTTGACCCATAAATGACACTGCTCAACCTGATGTTACAGAATGTGTTTAAGACCTAGGACCAGAGTAAATCCCTCATTTTGTTTATGAAAACATTTTCACACACCAGTTCTATCTGGCAACACTTTGTCTTAAAATGCTTTAAAGCCAATGATTTCAAGGCTGGCTCGTTTGCACCAGGAGAATTTACATCAACTCACATTGGAGACTTAGTACACCGATACATTTGGCTGCATGGTCAAAGGAGGTCTAATTGCCATATGATCTGCTTATAATGAATATTATTCTTCCTCATCTCCTTTTCAGTTAGTCATAAGGATGTACGGAAACAAGATTGTGTGTTTGATTCACAAGAGGAATAAGGGGAAGCCAGAAGACTCACTGTTGAACATGCAGAGAGAAGCACATAAAGAGCAGCGAAGAGGTATTTTATGTCCTTTTTGTGCTGTTAGGCAGAGAAGTAGCAGCTACTTGATAACCTGGTTGTGCATTTGAATAAGTGATGTGAGAAAGCCATTTGCTTTGGAACTGAGAGGAAAGTCACAAAGGCATGTCAGATAATTTACAACTTGGCTGCCATTCCAGAGGCACAGACTGATGCCTGATACTTGCAGGACACCTTATGCACAAAACTCCATTACAACATTACAGAAATGCTGACAGACACGTGAAAACACAACACTCATGGGTGAGCTGTTCTGTTTTCCCATCACTCATTTACTGAAGAAGGTTATATTTGTTTGAATGCCTTTTCAGATTGGATTGGAGACTGTCTAGAGTGGCTTGTGGCATGAAGCAGCAGTGGGGAGGTGGGGCCCCAGGCCCTGAAGGTTTGGGGAACACATTCCCACATGTACTGGCAGTGGTAGCCAGATGTGAAGGGCTAGTCCTCTGAAAGAAAATGCAAGACAGATTGATGGACTCGGTGGCTCAACAGCTCATTCTGCAGCAATAAAGGGCACGAAGTAGGAGGGCACTAAGCTTTTTCTTTAAAAGAGGATATATATTTTCAAGTAGCACAATCAGAATGAAGCATCCTTCACTGAGCACGGGCTATGCATGAAACTGCATAGGGACATAGGGAAGTAACTATAAGTATCTATTAATTTCTTTAATATCTAACACAGTTGTGTTGTGCTGTTCAGTTCTGCTTCAACTTTATCTTCCTTTCAGATTATGACTGAGCCAACACATTAAAGGGTGCTTCCAGGAGGAAGTAAATGATTGGTTCCCTATGTCCCTGGGGAAAAGGAGAAAAAAAAAAAAAACAAACAAAAAAACACAAAACAGAATTTGACTACAAGAAGATATTTAACTGACAGATTATGATTACTATTTTGGGGGACATTATGGACAATTAACCAGCACAACACACCAGGCTGCAGAAAGAGGATCCATCTTTTTAACTCACTCCATCATTTTAACTCATTCCTAAAAACATACAGCCATTCATGAAAGCAAAGACCTGGATTTGAGGTTTATCCAGCCCAATATCACAGAGCTAAAGAAATCTAATATATAAAGAGAAAAATGCATAAGGTGCGTTACAAAGCAGTATGTATCGAAATGCGTAAAATGGCTTATTACCAAATATAAGCTTGTTAAATAAATCTCCAAAAACATTTTCAGTTTTCCTCTTCAGCGATATTCCACCTACTGTGGGATAATATCCAGCTATCCATAGGTGGATAGTTCTATCATTGCAAATGGTCTTTATTTTTGACCTACACATCACTGCGTACTAAACTGAAAGGGTTTTAAATTTGGGGTTTAGGTAACCGCAATGTTTACAACTTCAGCTTTTCTGAAGAATTTTCTTAGCATTTTAAAAATTAAACTAAATTCATAGCCTGATAGATTGTACCTGTATTCTTTAAAATTGCTACCCTGTAGATTTCATAACACTTAATGTATTAAATTGTTATGATGAGTCAGAGTTCAATTGAAATGCAAGTTTTGAAAAGTCATGGGTTGTAAATTATTAAGCCAGAAAAACCTCAAGATTACTAATCCCTTTTACCATCTGTATGTATAGGTTTTTAACAGGATGGTGACTGATCCTCTTCCTTTGAGACCATTTGTCAATTCTGTCAGTATTCAGTGCAGTGTAATATTATTCTCCAGGTAATGCAGCTTTGTTGCTTAGCAGCAGGTTCTGCTGGTGTACCTGACAATTCTTGGCTAATTTAGACATAAGTTAAAAAAAAAAAAGAAAAACTAACCCAACCCCCCAAAACACCACTAGTAAGAAGGTTCTACTGTTATTATCACTGGATACTGAAACAAGACTGGAGGAAAAAAAAAAAAAAAAAAAAAAAAAAAGGAATACTTTGAGCTCTGACTTGTACTGAAGAAAATAATCTGACAATATTAAACTTTGAAAAATTCACATTTTGCATAAAACTTTGTTTAGCAACGCATTGGTTCTCAGAGAAAGAAACAAGCGATGGTGTGTATGCATTCAGTGGGACTGAGATATCAAGGCAAAGCTGAAAAAGTCAACCTGTGTGCTTTTTTTATCATTATCTATGGATAACAAAGTTCACACCCCATTGCAGAATATTCTACTAGACTAGAGACAGAAAGAGTCATAAAGTACAAAATCCAGATCTACAATTACAAATATATATATTTAAGCAGTACAAGCAACAGCCTGGCTTGCACTGACCAAGTTTTCTCACCCAAATTTGCCCAAATTTTTCAATGGGACCTTGGGCTCATTTATTCTATCTCAGAAGAAATACAGTAGTGAACAATTCGCCATCCCCACCTTTTGTCTACATAAGTGATAGCCACTTCTGCAGAGACTTTTTCCTACATTGTTCAGTGCAAGCCACAGCAATACTTTTAGTGATACTGTGACAAAGATGGTATTATAAATCTCATACGCTGATGTAAAGCCTTAGATTTAGGCTTCTTTTTAGATAAGATGTAGTAAACCAGTTATATATTGGGGGAATAGTAGAGCGGAAGAGATTACTGAAACATGATGGTCTGCTGCCAAAATTTTGTCTGAAATTCACGGAAGGGCCATAAAAAAAAATTGTCAATGAAAAAAAAGTTAGAGTTAGATACAAAGTCAAACAAGCTTTAGTTAGGTGTGGGCATATATGTATGTGAGAACCCCCTTCCCTTGAGACATCTGTGAATTATGTTCTAATGGGTGGACAAGTATTTTCCCTGTGGCTGTTTGGGAACCTTGCTATGCACCCCAGTGCACTGTAAGAGACAAACACATGAGTGAGCAGGACAAAAAGTGGGACCTAGAGGTGGCAAAAGAGAAAGTCTTTAAGCGAACTAACAGGAATAGCACAGCCCCTTTCTGATTTTTAATCACATCATGCATTTGATAACACTACTGAATGCAGACGAAACAAGAAGGTTTACCACCAAAAGTACAACACAGTTACCTCCTGAGATCAGTGGGACCATTCCCCTAAGACTCCTTACCACAAATGAGAGAAAACAATCTACTAGCTTTGATTTGAAAAAAGGTGACAATAGGTCACATCACAAACACGTCAAACTATGTTTTAGCATTTTGGGAAACCTGAGCATACAGAAATAAACACACTGGCTGAATAAACATACTTCTACAAATGTTAACAGCAGGACAGAATCTGTATGAAAAAATGTTAGGTAGATTGCCCATGTACTTTAAAAGGAGGAAATTATTGAATTATCTTCAGTAATCACACCAAATCAATAACTAGGCCAGATTCTTGTGATGAAATAGCTACTTAAAGTTTTGGGGGATGCAGGTGGGGGGTGTTTGTGCATTTTAAATAGTTTATTACAATTAAATTTACAAGACTGTAACCAAAACTGTTTCACCATGTTGGAAACTGAACAAACGCATACCAGGATCGGTCTGGTCTTAAAATGTTTACACTCTAAATAGGAAAACAATAAGAAGGAAGATCAGAATATAAAAAGTTAAAGGAACTACCCCTGAAGCCACAATACACACCACTTATGGAACCATCCATTGAAATCTTCTCTCAATCTTGACCATCATACGTAAAAATGTTAGAAATTACTGGTGCTTTTTATTTGGAGAAAATATCAAAAGGACTGAGATAATGTTAGCAGCATATTTAAAGGGTATCCCTAAAAAATATATTTGGAAAGCATAGTACTTGTAGGACTTTCAAAAATAAAACTGTTTATAATATTGGACAGAAAGGTAGACAAGGTATTTAAAACATGGATCTAAGCCATCTCTATTTATAGACCTTATTCTTTTGTCATTTGTTCCTTAAGTAATACGTATTTTCAAATAAGCAAGTATTAGTAAATAATAAAAGCTGAATCTACAAAAACTTCAGCCACTTCAGATGCTCATGCTGCCTCATTTTTGGAGTAAAACATTTTTGGAGTAAAACATTTCTCAGTTTAAGAAAATCGCTCCCTTGCTGTACATATGAGACAAAACTGATTCTGAAATGGCAAGGAAAATATCGTTCTTCTTTATTCATCTTTAAGTATTTCACAAAACCCTGGTTTTCACTATTGAAGCTATTTCCTGCCATGACCACTGACTGAATGGATAGTGCCAGAAGCAGATAGCAAAGTATACACATTATCCACTCTAGTTCAAATGCATTGTCCCTAAGTATCTAGTGAATAGAACACTATTTGAAAAATCTTTTCTAGACACAATGTAGGTATTTCTCTCTGCAATACTAGACAAAGAAAAGGAGCTTACAGCGGGTGTAGATAAAGCCACTTAGTTTACTGACTTTTTAAAATAGAATAATTCACTGCAGTTTGGATTGCTTAACATAGTTTAATAATATGGAGCACACACAGAAGAAACATACATTGAAATAGGGGAAAACACAAAAAACCCCAAACAGCCCAGCCCCAAATCCTGGTCCAGTCAAAATGAACCATCAGATTCTGAGGTTTGGCTCTTGAAACTGTAGAAACAAGGCAGTAGGCAATGGAATGGAAAATAGCATCTATTTTAAGGGAATGCAAAGATCAGACTGATTAATTATCTATTCTCAAATTCAGGTGCATGGTAGAGCTGACTGTGGTTTTGATATTTGACAGAAGAAATTATTATTTACATGCTTTTGTTTCACCATCAGTACGTAAAAGGCAGACCAAAACCTAGATAGGTCACTTAGTTTACCCTTTGGAAGAAATTATTGTAGCTTCTTTCTGACCTAAAGGAATAAAACTAATTTTCTAACAAAGAAACTTTCATTGAGGTCTTCTCACAAAAGTGACCAGCATAAACAGCTGAGTGAATCTGAAAACACTTTTTCCTTTTTAATTTGGAGGGAAATAACTGACAAAACATGTATTTGGCACCTGTTCTTTACAGTGGACACTCAACCTGTGTCCATTTTCCAAAATATCTTTATTTGTCATAGCTGTAGGTTCAGCACCACAGTAGGTACGCTCCAATTTTATCACAGAATTGTGGGTACTTTTTACAGGCGCATTCTTCAAAATTGTTTGTTTTGTGCTAGAAGGAGTATGTTATCAAATAATGGAATTTAGGTAGTGAGGTGGGTTTTACTCTGTGGAGCATAAGAGGGAGAGAGAATAAAGTCCTGATGAGTGTGATGAGAAACAGCATCCCACTACAGAATTGCTCTTTCAACAATAAAGCTCTGTTTCTGCTGGTGCTTTTTTTCGGACTGCCATGTTGTTGTAAAATTTCTTTGCAGTCCTAAAGGAGAATAACAGTTGTGTTGCAGGTTTTTACAATAAAGTCTTTTAATTCATGAAGACAACAGTGTAGAAAGATATTTTAGGTGCTCACCTGAATACTCAAAAAACTACCAACTTTACTGTTCCTTGGTGGCGTAGAAATCAAAATCAAAGCCAGCTTTTAGACCTCCTACACCCGCACCGGGTGTATGCCCTGACACAGTCCCAACATCTCAGAGGGCAACCCAAATGAGCACCAGATCTCTTCTTTTCCACAGAAAGGGGGGGAAGCAGCTGCACTGACCAGGATGATCAGTAGACCACAGTATGACACATGAATACCTGCAGGTCTGTTTCTCTTAATTCTTGCTACCAGCTGTGCTTATCTTCAAGCTGCGTGGAAAACAGACATTGCTCATGCGCATGAAAGCCAGAAAGTTAAAATTACAAAATTCTGAATTCATCATACTCTTTATCTAGGTTAATCATATCTATACAAAAAGCTTTAGTATGCTCATAGCCAAATTAGCCATTTACTAAAAATAAAACACATTTTCAGCACCTCACAACAAAGGTGCTTGCCACACACGCTTCCTAGTAACACAAGAATATTTTATAGCAAGAATAGCTGCATTACTTTCAGTAAAGAGACAAGTGAAGAAAAGCAGCTTAGCGTACCAACAGATAAAGTACACTTCCCTTTTTTCTCTTGTAAAACAGAAAGAACCTCTGGGTTTGCATAGTGCAAATTACTGAAATGGGATAAACAGTCCTTTATAAATCAAACTTTCAGATTAAAGGATTTGTCATTGAATATTCTATAAAAATAAAGTTGTGTAAAGCCTCTGGCATTATGAAGAACCCACCTGAGTTTGAAGAAACAGAAAGAAAAATATTTCACTGATTAAAAGTTCTTGAATTAATCTGTATGATGTAGCTGTCATATTTTCATTTTTTGTCTAAAAGACAGTATGGTTACAATACATTCCTTTGTTCTGTCAATAGCAGATGAAAAGCAGACATGAAACAAGGCAGGATTCTTTTGTTTCCCTGTTTATCACTTCATGCTTTTTTATGCATGACTCCTTGCAAAGTGCTGAAGGCCTAAATCATACCCATCTTAGCCAAAAATGGACAAGTTGTTTTTATCATTTGCAAAACTGCTTGAACATATTTGAAACATTTGGGCCCACATCTTCAAAGGTGTCTAGGCTGATAATGAGATCATTGAAAGTATAGCCTTTTGAGGAGACAAGTCTTGATTTCTGAAATAATTTCAGTTCATGTGAGATTTTTAAGCAGGGTTATGTTCCAGAAAGAGTTAATTGTAGCTGCCATTTATGTGGCAATAAAAGGGTCATTTTTTACTTTCGTATATGAGAAAACATCTGAAATAGAAGCTTATACAAGTAATGAATACTAAACTTTATCTTCTTATCACTTTTTAGCTTGAAGGCTATGAAGAAGCATATAGCATACTCTTGGGTATACTTCAAGGCAACATTAGTTTCAAGCTACAAAGATACTACTTGAAGAGGTAGGTAAGCTCTGTAGACTTTTGTTTCCAGAAACCTGGCTGAGGATCCTGATGTTTCATTATAGGCAAAACTGCATGAGCACATGTCTCTCTGTATCTATCTGGCAGGGCCAACAGACTCAGATGAACAATGTATTTAGGAATGCCACACCTAAAAACAGTTAAAAATACAAATGCATAAACTTTAAAACTTTATGAAATAGCCTGAACTGAAATGTACTTAGAAGAAATCACCATACAAAATACTGTGGAAAACATGAAGATGTCATGACTTAAGTCTAAATCATCATCTTAAAATCATGCAAAGGACATAGTTTTCTGATGTGTGACCCTTGCTAAAAGGAGACAACTTGAATTCTTCTAAAAACACCTCCCTGATATTAAGAGAGTGCCATCTTTTCTGAAAGTCACAGAAAACCTGCATTATAGAAAATCATTAAGAAGTGGTTAAGATACTATCTAGGGGTGTCTTATAAAGCTGTGGATCTGAGCCACACATTTTCAAAGGTTGGCAGTCAAACCTGGCAAACAATGAAATGAGGTAAATACCTTTTAAAAGAACAGTGTAATCACTGATTTAATAGGATGAGTCAAACCAGAAGACATAGAACAGCACACAATTGTTCTGTTAATTTTCCATGCATTTTACTAGTTTTGCAACATAAAAAGGAAACTGTCTCAATCAGATTAACCAATAGAATCTGTTTCTTCTCAACTTTCATCACTGTCCTCAGATTCAAACAGAATTTTTTACCTGCTTTGGCTTTATCCTTTATTCATATACCCTACGTATATGGCTTCATACAACTGTGATAGACAAATAGTTTTAAAGAAATGAAATAAAATCATTAACTGCAGAAATTTGAAGTTTAATTATTTCCAAAAACAGCTTTCATCTGGGCAGCCCTTGCCAACAAAAAAGGCCCCTGGCTAGCAGCAGGACTTCAGAACTTAACATTTTACTATCCAGGCAACATTAAGCTATTATAGATGCCACCCAGGAACAGAAGGAAAAATAACTTATTTTGTCTGACACTGATGGATTGAAATTAAAATATAAATGAATTAGGCACATTATGGATAATTGTTTTCATAACTACAGTTACTAGATATCAGGATTTCAGTGTAAATCTCACATAGAATATTATTTTATGACTTCCCTTGACAAACAGATGGTCTTCTCCAATGAGAAGGGACACCAGAAAGAGAAAAGAGTGAGCCTGCACTAATTCTGACAGCATACTTTAAAGAGAAATTAATCTTTTCTTCAGTCTAGAGTTAAATAATCATTTAGGTCTCAAATCAGTAACAATGTTTGGCTTCTATACTAGAGTAGCCCACGTATTGCCACAGAGGCCTTCCGCAGCCCAGCATGACCATCTGCAACGTAGGAGCCTGAACATATTTTTTTCTTTAAATTGAATTGTACCCTTTGGTGGTAGCCACCCAGGTCCTATAATTATCCAGGAGCACAGCGGCAGCTTATAAAAACAAAAGCAAAAACAAAAAGCACACACACACACAAAAAACCCCAACCAACATAGCACGATGTGTATGGGAGGTGAGGGGAGATTTATGTGGTTGCTGCGTAGGGGCTAGGCTCTGCACCAGGTGACAGCTGTCCCCGGAGGGCACCCAGTGCAGAGGGGGTGGGTGCCCAGCTCTGCTGCCCCTCAGACCCTCTGCGGGGCACAGCGAACGCCCAGGGGTCCCCATCAACCCCAAGCAGCTGCAGCCCTCCCCAGGTGAAAGCAACAAACCAGCCAGGAATTCTGTAGAAGACTGCAGGAGACAGGGGTACCTACAGCATAGCTTGGACAACACCAGGGGCCTGGAACTGAGGTTAAAAGGGTGGGTTTGGAGCTGGGGAGCTAGGTGACTGCTCAGACAAAATGCTGAGGTCCCCATAGAGGTCTCCTGTGCATCTGGGGCCCTGACTTGCAGCAGCGCTCATGACACAGGTGACAACGTGCTAGGCCAGGCCCAGACACCTCTCTACTGAGGTGACAACTTGGTAGGAACTCATGCCAGCTCATGCTAAATGATGGAAGTCTTCATTCATCAGCTAACAGAGGTTTCTTCAGACTGCAGACACCGTAACAAAACGTCTATGAAACAACCATGCAGCTATCACACAGCACTACATTTACAGCACACGAAAATTTCCTAGCTGGATTTCTTTGTGACTAAAAGCACACCACACAAAAGCTACCCAAACCAGTCTCACCATGCCCCATCCTCAACTGAATTAAAAGCCTCCTCTGGGTAGCAACTTGGTGCCATAAAATGCTTACTCTCATTTTCACATGAATAATTTTAACACTTAACAGTACATTTGTTTGAATCCAAAACAATATTGCAAAATAATGGCTGAATGGAAGGAAAAGCTGAAAGAATTTGATACCGTCTTCGATAAGAAGTCCAATACTCCTTATAATTGGCATTTGGCTAGAACTCTGAAGCTTCCTACTGCCTATAAGTAACTCATCTGAGCGAAATTCCTGATATCAAAATAGTTATTCATTCAAAAACTTGTAAACAAAAAGAACTAATCAATATCAAATTTCATGAAGCTAACCTTGTTAACACCAGGAGAAATGAATCCTTCTCTCAGTTCATCTTAATGTGATGTTTCATTATGATGAACAATTCTAAGAAGAAAAACATACAGACCTAAAAATCCAACCGCAGTCTTTAAAACTGCTGAATTATGGAACACCGGGTTCTTTTTTGAATACTGCTAAATGCTTTCAGAGGAACCTATATAGCCAAAATCCAACTGCAGCATCTTAGATTAGGTTTGAGAAACTGCAAATTTGAGATGAGACATCTCAAGCTGTACTGGTGCCAAGTAAAGGAATACAGTTTTGTTCTAATCCACACCATCAAAGATGAACAGATTCCAAAGGCCAACATTGGAAGGTCCCTAACAGGTAAAAAATATTAAATACAGCCAGATATACTTAGCATAAAAATCAGTAGCATTTTTAAATAGTAATCTCTGGTTTTTTAAAAATACTGTATCAAAAAGTGAAAGTTTCTAAGCAAAACAAATGATAATTGCTGCTCAAAAGTGACAAACCATGTACAGTCCTGCATGAATATCACTGCATGGGCCCCATTCCCTTCTTTCATTTTTACATCACACTGATCACCTAAAATGTCCCCATACTAGGAGGTTGTTCTCCTAACACCCAGCTAATATTATCATCATGTCCACTTCTGCTTGCAGATGTATCTCCCTATTTATGGCTAGATTTAGAGCAGGAATCACAGAATCAGAGTGTGTAAATCAAGAACAGAGTGTCTCTGCTCTTGTGTTGCAAATATTTATTTGTAGCAACATGGCATTATTCAAATAGCATCCATATAATGGGCTTCTTAAAAGTGAACATAACAGGCAGTTATTGAAGAGAAAATAAGAAGTTAGAAATTTAGTTTAAAGTTACTTTACGTTTAATTTCTCATTCCTTCTGTATTGTGACTTTTTCCCCCCTGAAGAAATACCAGTTATAATAGCACAAACCATTTTAAACACATCTCTTCCATTGCTCCATTCTGATTCTGCTTTCCTCTGAGCTTAAAATGTAGGATTTATTAGAAGTAGATAAGTTAAAATATTCTCACGTAGCATTTATTTGAAACACATTCACAGGAATTTCACTCCTTTTTCTCAAATGTTCTTGATAATAAAACATTGTTTTTTAAACACATTTTGATTGTAATAGAAAGGGCTTGTTAACATAAATAAGCACATGATGAGCAGTCACAAAAATAGTCACATTTTCACCTGTTTTCATATGTCTGAAATTTCACGTCATCAAAAGTTATCACATACCAAAAAGAGAGGCCACCTTTAACAGCAACAACTGCATTATAACTTCAGCTATAAAGTTGAAGGCACTTCAGCACCATCTGATTTTTTCTATTATTTTTCTTTTTTAAAAAATTCAGCTGCTATATTTACCTTTTTTATCTCTATGGATATTTCAAAATATCTAGAGTCTTGAAAGTGGATCAAGAATGTTCTTTATTGGAGGAACCCTTTGCAGTTAGATTTGATGAAGACTGTTTATCTAAAGAAAGCTAGCACAGGTAGTTTGATATTCATGTAAACAATAGCACTTCTCCAGTCATTTGAGTTTATATCTAAACTAAATCAACACTGTCTTATGAGAACAATTCAAACAGACAGTATTTTTGCACTAAGGCAGTAGAAATTTTTATCTGTGCCCTTTTTTCCCCCAAGACACACAATTACACATATAGTAAACAGTATACCTGTTGTTACTTCAAGCTTTAAGTGTAAGCTGCTCTGCTATTTCTACTTATGTTTCCATGAACTGAACAAAGAATAAATTCCTAGAAATTCTTTTGCACAGCCCCAGATCCTTCAGAATTCTGTTGCTAGTTAGAAGTAAGTGGGGGTTTTTGTGTGAAATCAATGGTATTTAATGGAATGTGTCTTTCAAGGCTGTTTTCAAATTATTACCTTTTTAAAATATATATTTGAGTGTTGCTTTAAAGCACACCATCTTTCAACTAATAGGAAATTGTTGCAGTTTCAAAGAGAACTGTGATTGATGGAATTAGGCATGCAGATGTCAATGAAAATAAACAGGAAAATAAAGACAGTTAATAACAAGCCACTTTAAACAGTTAGAAGTCTCTGCTCAGTACCTAAAAGAATAAATCTAAAAATGTGGTTGTGCACTATGGTATCTGCAGTACTAAGAAATTCCAAAAAGTATACGTCAGAATACTTTATCTATAGCGTGCATGTATCTATATACACACACACACTGTTCACATACCCCACATAAACGAACCCTATTCCAGTTTCCCACAAAAAGTGATCACTTGTGCTGAAACTATGAAAGAACTCGAGAGCAATGTCCAACAAGAAATGTGCACCTATGCAGAGCTTCATCCATGAAACACTGCCTCTATATCAAACAGTCAGCAGAAACAAGCATTCAGCTTGCAAGTTTCCCCTAACGCAGGTCATCTCTTCATTAAATAAGCCACAGATGTTGAAAAGGGTACATAGTCTTTCTTATGGCCTTGAAGTTGTGCTGGTTTTTGGAAAATGCAGCCTGCACTTATTTTCTGTGGTACTCCATTCCTGTTTTGAACAGAGCGTATAACTAAAGGAGAACTCCAGTACAAGCCAGCACTTTTTATTAGTTTCTAATGAAACAAAATCTCCTTAAAATACAGGACATTTTGCTCTAGAAGCAATAACATGACCATTCAGAGAGCTACCCTGAAAGTAAATGGCAAAGAAAAAAAAAAAAAAGTAACAGGAAATAAGTAATATAAATATGTAAAAGCAGACAGCACAAATACAGACCCTGGAAGCTCAAATTTTTAATTGATTATATGCTGGCCACAATAAAAGGCAGAACTCCCTTAAAGTGACATTTTTGCTGTCGTGCACCTGAAGGCACAGGAAAATGCTTTTCTTATGGTACACCCAGAAGCAGTTAGCCATTTCACAGGAATTGATTTCAACAGTGATTTTTATAGTTATTTTTCTATCACAATCCATTCTCTCATCCCACTAACTGTATAAATGTCTTTAGGTGGTTCTGTAGACACAGTGTGTAGGATATGACACCAGAGGACAGCAGCTGGTTTTATCCTAAAAGTAATGGTCATTTCTAGAGAGAAGAATGACATTTTGGGATATTGAATTTCTTAAGCAAAAATTTTTAATCATTGCGCAATATATTTCTTGCTAATAACTTGCCCTTCTCTATCAATTTTAGACTAGAATCAAAGGAAAATGTGCTTAGCGATATTTCTTTCTTTGCAAATTGAAGCAATGTATATAATGAGCATTTCATCTTTAAAAATATAAAGTGCAGCTTTTTCCTCTTCTCCACCCCCCACCTCCAGCTAAGTTAAAAAATGCCCCAAAACACTTGAATCAGGCATTGTTTATTTCTGGATAGCTATGGTAACCAGTCAACTATGAGATTTAGAAGGACGTGCATAGAAAACCAAAAGTCTTGAAATTAAGTAGAAAATAGGAGTCTGTAAATTAAGAATATTTTTTTCTTGGAGAGGAAAAAGGATTTTTCACAATGAAGCAAAGTAATTAGCATTCCAGAAAAAAAAAAAAATTCAAAACTAAAAATACCCATGGTAATTCTACAAACATACAAAGATTTTGCGTGCTTACTTCTGACCCCTGCATTTCTCTTTGAAAGTGTACCCCAGTGAGTCACTATAGCTGAAAGGCAGCAGTAACCACTGCAAAGTTTTATGTGCCTATTTATTCTGCAGTTCTATAAAAATACCCATTAGTTACCAGCATTTCCCATTTCACATGGTGTATACATTCTATTCATGAGATGGAAGAAACTGTAAATGAAGTCATGAAACTGCCAAACAGTGCTGCACAATAGGAGCAGATCTGTAGATTGAAATTATTGCTGCTAAGTAACCAGTGTCCACTCAGCACACAGACTAGCACTAATCTGCTACTAACAATGAACTGCTACTAGTGGAACAACCCTGCAGTGATCTTCTGTGTTAGTGTCAGGGGGAATAAATCCCTTCCAGAACACTCATACCCTGCAACATGAACCAAATGAAGGTAGTAGGGAATACTCAAGGAATTCACAGCAGAAAAGCAGTACTGGAGTGATCTGAAATGATAACACAGGCACACCCAGAAAAGACAACCCCAACCACAAAATGATCTGATCACCCTGCATCCTTAGAGAGTGAATCCAAGAGGTTTTGTACAGTCTGAACTGTTTCAGATATTGCCCATAAGAAAGCAGAAGGAGCATGTCCCACTAGGGCAAATAAACAGGGGGCAGCTAAAGCAAGAAAAAAGTACTTGTTCTATTTTTGCTGTCAACTATCGCCACAAGTGGTCTGTTTCTATAATGTGATTATGTTGCTGTTAGGTGTGGCCACTGATTCACTGTTATACAATGAAAGATATTTCATTAATGAAGAAAAAAGAGTTATTGGTTATTACAATAATTTCTCCTGATAGTAACCTAGGTGTTAGAAAGATTTTGTTTGCATCACAGGTTTTAACACTTTTAAAGATACTTCAGAAAAAAACCCTACAATGTATTTATAACTAAACCTGTGTGAAGTAATGACCAGTGGCAATCAGACAGAGCAACTAATTTAGTAACCAACAGTACAGGCATGAGAAGTGCAGTGGGAGGGAAATAATGAGAAAGATTGTAAGTGTTAAGCTGATAGTAAGAATAACGAGGGAAAGAATGATCACTGAAGATCACTTCTACAGTTGTCCATAGTATTTCAAATGCTCCAACAGGAGTATTATAAAGCCGATGACACTCAGAATCAAGCTTTAGCCATCCAAGTCTTAGATCTGCTAACTGCTAGTTATGAACATAGGGATTTCACCTACAACAGGAACAATTCCTGAACATCAGAGTATTGATTTGATCACACAGGTGAAGGATGACATGAATATGGAAGAAGGGTTCAATAACAGACCAGTGTGCATTTATACATCCACAGGTGCGAAACTTCAGACATCCTAGTGTCCAGCACACAGGCTCAGGAGATAAAGTCTCTTTCTCAAATTTGTTCTTGTACAAACATGGAGCAGGCCTGTGTTTAGGAACCAATCTACACTTCCATGCAGGCCTACCACTCTGCCTTCTGGTATTTAAAGGTGCAAATTTTTTAGTCTTTGACCATAGTGAGAGGTCTCGCAGTCTTCAAATATTTTCTCATTTTTCTCCTTCTCAGTAGCTGTAAACTATGCAGGACCTGACATAAACGTGTCAATCAAGTTCACCCTGTGAAACAGTCCTAAAAATAGCAAGTCACAGTGATTCATCAGGGAAGGGTCTGGGGTAAAATCTACCATATGTTTTTTCCCGAACCTAAATAAACTATCTCTCTGAAAATCAGTCACCTACCAGCATTCATACTCCATCAAAAGCTGATGTTGAAGCCCTACGGAAATGACAGCAATGGATAACTGCACCACAATATCCCTCCAAACAGATTTTCCTAATCTCTCTGGATCAGATGAGACATACATGCAATGGAGAGGCATACATGTATAATAACTTTTAAGCACAAAGAAAAGTCTCAAATATTATTTCCTGAATCTGTCATAAAGTGAAGACTCTTTCAGGGTTGTGAGGGTCTAAAGAGATGCTCTGATTGCTTTAAAATTGTTCTTTTTAGACCTGATAGACTGAGACAGCAAAGTAAAAATTAACCTTGAAAGAACACACACTTTATTACAAAATTTTATGTACATGTGCAGACATAACTAAAGCTAGTTTGAAAAAAGGCAAAAAAAACCCCTGGGTGCCTAGGTGAATTCTTAAGTTCTTACCTTGTTAAGGAAATATAAATTCTTGCTTTAAGTCTGATAGAACACTCAAATGTATTCTAATTGGCTTAAGTTCAGGTTATATTAAAAAAAATTATTTACCCACAGGGAAGAAGTCTTCAAAATAGTAAGAGAAAACACCTGGAATTTGGAATTTTAAATGCACATTTACTTAATGATTTACTTGTTTAAAAGCTGGTTCTCAGCCCTTTTGAAGTTCAGGTCATATTTCCACTTGACTTTTATGAAAACTGAACCAGCGCTTCAAATATCAAAGAAAAAAAAACCTGAAGTACAAACAATGAATAAGAACAAAATCAGATTTGTAAAGTTAATGAAGCAGAAACTGAAGTTTTCTTGCACTCAAAGTAAAGGGCTGTATTGCAAAATCTCAAGCACCTTTTATGCTTAATATATTACAGAAATCAGACTTCTAGGATAAGGTTCAGTAAACTGTATTATTTTTTTCAGATTTCATACTGCAAATGTTCAGTAAATGAGTCCTTAATATTTACAGGAGCCATTCAGTCTCCTTTCAGGGAGGGGAAGAAACTCTTTGAGCATAAATGCAAGTAACTGAACATCATCATCAATTAAATATATTTTGTCTTTTAAAAAAACTGAATACCAAAATCTTTATCCTCAACTTCATGAAAGAATAAGAAAAGTTTTTGAGCTTGAATACATAATGACATTCCAGAACTATGCATATATACTGATTTTTATAATATGCTAGAATGCCAATATGGATATTCTAACTCCTGTTGTTTCTATTATATCATGCTCTTTCTTTAAAAGCTGTTCCATGAATTTACCTCACTTTACTAAAGGTGTTTGAGGAGGCAATTTTCCCTTCAGAGAAACAAAACCAAATAGAATATGTCCGTCTCTGACACAACCTGCTTTTACAAACTTTAATCCTCAAAAATTCCTACAAATGTGAGTGGTGAATCCTTCTAACAGAACTAGGTTTGGTGTAACACTTGGTATATGTTAGGAAGATGCCGCTGCCTTCACAATTATATAGTCCCATGATGAAACATTCTCTTTGATGATCCCCAAGAGCAGTATTCCTCATTTAGCAAATTTTTCTCTCTGGAATCACTTTGTTTTATTGTCTGAACCTTTCTGGTTTATGTCCTATTGTGTATAATGGCATTTAAAGTTGAAAGGAATAAATGAATCTCTTCACTTCTCAGGCAATTCACCCCCACTACAAGAAAAAGCTTTGGGTTTTTTCATGGTTTTTTTTTCCTTCATGTTTGTCTTTTTACCAATTTAAAATTCTAAGAGTCTAACAGTCCCATTAAAATCAAAGTAAAAATTTACAAGTTAAATAAGCACCATGAAGCCACTTTAAATCAGATTCTTAAAAAAAAAAAAAAAAAAAAAAAAGGTTCTTTATCAGGATTTTTTTTTTTTTCAGTAAGTATTTATTTATGTATATACCTTATGGGACAACACAGACAGCCACACCAGATCAGACAAAAGGTCCATTTAACCTACCACTTCATCTCCAGAATGGCAGACAGCAAACATCTGTGGAATGGCACAATAATAGGACAAGTCTACTGTGGTGTTTCTTCAGAACCTTCTCTGATGCACTTCTGCAGCAACATCTTTTAAAAGCAGGTATAATTACTTGCTTGCTTAGAAAAATGCAAACAATTCTTTTTAAAGTATGTAAATGATCATTGGTTTATATATATATATATAAATATATAAGTAATTATATAAGTAATATTACATCTTTACAAATTCTTCCAGTCAGTTTATCAGAAATAACAAGAATCAGTTGTTGCCCTCCATTTTTCCTAAGTCAGTGAGAGGGAAACAGTCATTATCTCTGTAAGTCACAGGGATAAACAGTGTTTATCTGTTCAAGCATTACAGTCCTGAAATATTTTTTCAAATCCCAGCCAAACCTGCAGTACTGAGACCCTACTCCTGCATAGAATTGGATCCACTGAACTGGCTCGTCATGCCCAATTCAAACAAACTCTTTTTTTCTTTAAGGGGGTGGGGGGTGAGAAATCCCTTAGCATTTTAGCTGAGCTGCAGCCAACTGTTCTCCACTTCAACAAATTCAAATAGTAGTACCCTACACTCACTGATGTGGCTCCACCCCAGGTACTGTGTGCAGTTTTGGATGCCTCAATATAAGGAGGACATCAAACTGTTAGGGTGCATCCAGAGGAGGGCTACCAAGATGATGAAAGGCCTCAAGGGCAAGAATTACAAGGAGCAGCTGAGCTCACTTGGTTTGTTCAGCTTGGAGAAGAGAAGGCTGAAGGGTGCCCTCATCACAGTTCAGTCTGGACATTAGGAATAGGTTCTTCACTGACTGACCACCCAGTCAGTAGAACAGGCTCCCCAGTAAAGCGGTCACAGCCAAAGCCTGTCAAGAAGCATTAGGATGACAGTCATACAGTTTAACTTTAGTGAGACCTGTGAGGAGCAGGGAGTTGAACTCTATGATCCTTATGAGTCCCTTCCAACCTAAGGTCTTCCATGATTCTATACTCTTCATCACTTTTTGCAGTTCACCAGTTAGCACGCTCTGACCAAAGCTTTGGATAGTGGTATTGAGTTCCTGAACCATGAAACTGCATGGTAAGATACACAATACAGAGATTGAAATAAAAGTTATTGGTTTGGGGTTTTGGGGTTCTTTTTTGGTTGGTTAGGTTTTTTGTGGGTTTTGAGGTTTTTTTAAGCTAGTCTTACTTGCAACATTTCTCAAATTCTAAACCACTGAAACTTTAAATCTTAACTATATAAGGAATTTTATAAAGAACATGCTTTCACAGTTCAACAATTTTGAAAACTAACTGTAATTTTCAACACATAAATCTTGGATTTTCCAACATTCTTCAAGTGATTAAAAACACTTTGGACAATGAGACGTGGGCACCTACCAAGCACTGTACTGAATTTTTTAAATCCCACCATGCACACTTCTTCACTTATAGTTCTAACCTTATCCCCCAGCCTTAAAAAATAAAACCTCATATGTCAGATTTACAGTGATTGTTTACTCCAATACTTTGATTCTTTAATACCCCTTAGTTGCAAGTCCTTTTTTAGCTTTTAAGAGATGAAGCACCCCCTATTAAAATCAGACCATCAAAACAGATAAGCAAATTAAGAAGCACCCTGATACTGTGGCGCTTCTATCTGTGGAAGCTGATTTGTAAAAACTTTCCTCTGTGATCTGCTGTGCAGCCTGCACGTAACTTCAGCTACTTAAGAAAAGAGTTAATTCAGAAACACTCTGCCTGGAGCAGCACAGATTTCTGCAAGACATCTTGGCACAGTTCTGCAACCTTAAGTGCAGATGCAAAGTTTTGAGCTGTTTTGCTCAGCTGATAATCGATCAAAGGATATAATATTATAAAATAATTTAATCACTGGCCAGGTAATTTTACAAGTACCTGTACAAGGCAGTCACCAAAGGGACAATAAAGATACACACAGGAGATATACAAGTAACAAAACTTGCCATAAAAAGGACAAGATAAGCATAATGCTCTGCAAATAGGTAGCATATCCACCTGGACACAAACAATGACTAACAAAAAGAAAGAAAACAGGACATGCAATGTCTAGGCAGAGCAGAGAAGACTCCCATCCCATTCTGGAGAGGGACAACAGCATAAAATCAAAAGATGTTAACATAGAATATCCAACAAGAAAGATAAGACCAATTCAGTGTGCCTTCTTTCAAACAGTTCTCAAGCCTATCACCTTAATCTCAGCAGCTATGAACCACCAAAGACCATGAGCTATCAGCACTAACTATACAGGAGCTCCCTATATTTAACTCCATTGTACAGTATACTCACAGGTTACTTCAAATATAATTGTTAAAACAGTTTTGTGTACATCACGGTGATGATTAATGTGAATAACTGACAACTAGCAAGATGTACTATTATGGAATAAATTTAAGACTACCGTGATTTGTCAATCTTATGAATAATCCCATCACAACTATTTCCAATTCCCTGATATTGATATATGTACGTGTGGTGTGAATATTTTTATATACACAAATATCTATCTAGTTATATGTTATCCCGTATGTTCAGTTGAAACATGCTCCTCAAAATCCCGAACAAACAGATACGCTGCTTAATCATGAAAAGACCAGGAATCAGAGACACATCTCATAGCAGAAAGGTCAGCAGTAAATGGGATCTTGATTAAAAAAACTAGTTCATTGACTCAAATGCATCTGTTTCCAGATGTGAATTTTGCTGGACTCCCTCTCTCTTCACTGCAAAGCTCTTGATCTTTAGATGGTACTCTGATTACTTTCTTCAACGCATCATCATAATAAGCCTCAGCTAAAGAACGCTTTCTCATCCTTCTCCCATGAGTGGGAGGGTGTGTAGTAACCAGCTCTCAAGCTCTTGACAACAGGAATGTCTTCTTTAGACAATGAAAACATGTCATTTGCATTAGCATTCACATTTTAAGGTCACTGTAGTCCTTGAAAAATAGTTTTAGAAAGCTCACAAGACCACAGCTATAGGCAAAAGTGTGGCAAATTTTCCCTTATTCTCTGAGCTATTTCATAATTTAATATTTAAATTTTAAGAACATTCCAGACTAATTAATTGCTATTGCAGAGATAATTTGCATGCATCATCATATTTACTCATCAAAAATAAAACTTAATTTGCTAAAGGAAGTCTTATACTGTGCATTTTACAACATTACAGGCACTAGAATTAATTAGATCTTGTTTAAAATCCTCAGAGTCTTTTCCTTCACACCTTTTTGAAAAGAAGTTATTCTATTTTTTGTTTTGCCTTCCACTGGGATGTGGAAAATGCTTCAGCACTTTACAATCATTTTGTAGAGTATAAACTAGCAATAGGTGTCAAATGATGATCTGAATATTTATGATGTGATGTATAGAGAGCAATTTATAACATTTACATTGCAAATATTTGAAAATAGAAGTCAAAATAGAAATGATGCTATCTAATTAGACAGGTCTTACAATTAATTCAAACTTTGTTTAGCAGTCTGGGAGCCCTCTTTCAAGGTACCTTGATCAGGTTAATTGGATTCTGAAGAACATGACAGAAACCCCTTGGTAAAACCAGTGTTTAAAGGTTTAAAAGTTGAGACATTATTACCGGACTGGTGAACAAAGTGGCCACTAAAATATACTCCACAGAGATGGGACAGTTCAAAACATTCTTTCTAAGCAAAGCTGCTGTTTTGGTTAACAACATGAGAATAGAATAAAAATTGTTTGTTTAGTAATACCACAACTACTTGGTGGTTTTGGCATGTGTTTCAAGACAATTGTTAAAAGCACCAATAAAATATGCCAGCCCAGTACTACGCAGCTTACCTAAGATTTCTGTACGCAAAACCAGAAAAGCTTAAATCAATTGAGAAGTTGTGACCATTCTAACTTCTTTGTTAAGCTACTGTGAATTTTTAACATAAATGCTTTTACAGTTATTGACATGTTTACATTAGTTCTGTTTGTGGGGGAAAATTACAACAGTTTTCAGCCATTGCAAGAAAGTCATGATCTTGTCTCAGAACAGCTGAATTATACAGAAGGTTACAATTTCTAGTCATACATATTCCAGTCAGAAGCCTTACCCAGGTACAGAAAACATTTTTTATGTGCTTTAGGGGTAAGGAAAACAAAACTCTCCAGGCCTTGCAAGGAAGCATGAGTAAACAAGAGAAAGAGCCAAATCCATAAGATCTTGAAGATCTTGAGGATCCCGACACTTCCTTACGTACTTTATTTCTTGTCTTTGGCCTTAGTTCACAGTCCCAATACCTATTATTCATTGCTTGCTGAGGACATTGGTAAGGAAGGTTGCAGGTGACCTTAGTGCACACTGCTGTGTGGCAGACAGGTCCAGGGGAGCACGCTCCCTTGACAATCCACGCTAATGACCACAGAACTCACAGAAGGTAGGAACTGGGCGACCTTGGTAAGCCCTTTCTGTGTCATTATGTTGATAAAGAAACCATATTTATAATGTCCCTGATAGCTGCATTTCTGTCACTACACCTGCATTTGGAATTTTCCAGTAATTAAAATTATACCTCCCCCCCCCCCAACATACAAGGAAAAGACAGACTGAAATGTTGCAGCCCTTCAGTGGCAGGTGCATGGTGCTTTGCATAATGAAGGTGACCGTAAAAATGTGGTTTTACAGTCCCTACCAAAAAAAAACAAAACAAAAAACCCCCCAAAAAATCCACCACAACACACACTCCCAAACAAACAAACAAACAAAAAAACCAACACCAAACTGTAAGGTGTACTTATTTCCCTTATTTCAGCCCTCATTCTGTTTTCATTTAAGTGTACTGTTCTTTCAAAGCTACTTTCAGTAGTCTGGGCCTTCTTTTCTCTACTTTAAAGCTTTGTCCTCACAGAAACTGAATATTGGTCCACTTCTCCTTGAACATGAAACAGAGGATGCCAAGTTACATAAACACCTTTAAAAAACTTACTCTTCATGCAATATTTTTTTTTAACTTCCTACAATTATGCATGATTTGCTTTTATCTGCAAGAAATGAAGCTCCCTCTAACTCACGTGGCACACATTTCTCCCTGTTCCCACCTTGTTTTCTATCCAGAGCTGCACAGAGCACTAAATTAATGTATTGGCTTCTTGTTTTCACTCCAATTCATCTTTACGGAAATAGTTAACAATAATTTACAGGGAAATTTAAACTGCATTAATTGAAAACTAGATATGGAAACCTGAAAAGTATAGGGCTGCGATACTTCTTTCCTTTTTAATTTCTTTTGTTTGTTTTTATATTAAAAAATTAAAATTTTTTTACCCTTATGACATGCTATCACTGGAAAGACATAAAATAAATAAGAAATTTACCAAGACTTAACTAGGCTTTCTAAAATCATCTCAAATTAATACAATTTTTAAAAATCACAGACATATTTATAAACACTTTAAATGATTCAGATATTCAATTTTCCCTTCATAGCGTTAGTCACAGCTAAATATGGCATTAAATAATTACATGGTTTGGGCAAAAAAGAATTTGACATAATCTCTAGTGCATACATTAATATTCTAATTTTACAGTTTTGTTTAGGGTATATGCAGTATTATGGTTATAAATTAATTATGCAGTGGTTCATCTTTTGTATGTTAACTACCTTCACAAGTAATCAGCCAAGAAAACAGGAAAAAACTATCTGAAAAAATTCATTTCACCACACTGTTCTTTGATCTCTTTAATATGTTGCACATTCATTAACTCTTGATTATATTTTCATGATTATATTCTCTGTGTAGCTAAAAACAAATCCAGCTTCCTTCAGGCAAATATATGCAATCTAAGAAAGTTGATTTCTATAAATATAATCAATATTATGCATGAAATTTTAACACATATCCTACCCTACCCTAAAAAAATAAAACCCCACAACCTAAACTCCCTAAAGTAACATATTTGATTGTCAATTGTTATTCCATTCTAACTGACAACAGAAAATAATTAAAGGTTTCCACTGGATAGCACACTAACTGAAATCTCCTATCTTGGGCAGACTGGATGAACTTCTTCAAGGAAAGTAGTATTAGGTGAAGTTGCTTCTGTATCTCTATGAAGTTGCTTAAATTATATTTGTGCATATTTTTTTTTAAAGAACATTTAAACTCTTTCAAATATAAAGCAATGTGTGGGTTTCTTTTTTTCTATTAGCTTTTTTATTTTGGAAAGGACTGCTTAAACAATAGTTCTTCTGCATGGTGGTTTTGCAATTGAAAGAAGTACTCCTTTATATTAGAATTGTATATATGCAAATTCAATTAAGAATATTCTTAAGGAATGTCTAAAAATATCTCAAGTGAGTACAAAAATTGGTAAATTATTCAAGTCTATATTAAGAATCAGAAGTTCTGGAAAGAATGTTTTCCCTGGTTAAAACTCTAGCTACCTACATATCTTCAACTTCTTTGTAACCACTCACTAATTTCCTTCTGAGTGTTTGTGTTTTTCACAAGTCCTCAGTCACAGGGCATTTTGGGAGATCATATGTGCAAAATTTCAGGGCTTCCAGATGAAAAAAAAATATATGTAGCTTGAACAAGAGATTTATCCTACAAAAAGTTTAACTATTGAAGAAGTTTTCTCCTGCATACTTATTTATTTTCAACAGTTGTGCATATGAAGAATGAAGTGCTTTGAGAATATTAATTTATTAAAAAGAACACATTGGCCTTGCAAGAATGTTCCCCCTTTAGAAAAAAAAACAAAAAAAACAACCCAAAACAAACAAAAAACCCAACACAACAACCAACCAAATGACCACCCAAAAAAAATCCCAACACAGAACCTTTAAACAACTGAATGCAAGTCCCAGCCATCCGAACAACCATAGACCTTTGCATAAACTTTACTCTTAACTTGGACAAATGCACTAAAATCAAAGGTATCTTGCAGCATTGTTTCTCATAGAGGCTGGAAGAAACAGAAGGAATCAGCATCTCTAAGGAGTGACCTATCAAGGAGATGTTTGTCAGAAGTAGTTTTCTCATATGGCTGTCACTGCTAGAAACAAATTAGAGCTCAGTCTTTTCATGCAGCAAGTTAATGTCCAACAAATAAAGGACCATGGAAATGTCTCAGTGTTTCTTATATGCCTTGTGCTGCCAGAGTTAAAAACTAAACCATGTGGCATCTGGACTGAGCTCTTTGCAGAGATTTTCTCATTCACATGACGCATAACTGTACTGCAGCCACCTTCCAGGAGGAGGAGAGCAAACAGCACACCTTTCCATCTGTCAGTAGGTAGGCTGCTAACAGGTCTAAGGTATGGTGTGCTTAATAGGACAGACAGTGGAACCCTAATTTACGTAACAACTTCAATGAACATACCACTTACTTATTCTGTCAAAACTGTTACACGTATGATTGACCGTCATTAGCCATTATCTACCCTAAGCATTATTTTATCTAAATATGAAGATTCCGAAGGTAATTGGACAAAATGTAGATCCTGTAATCCATACTATTCACCTCATTAGTGTTAATCCTTTCCCCAATCCTCTGATTTAATTGCAAATGTTTGGTTCAGTGAAGCTAATATCCTTTTTGTCATTGTTCAGTTAAAATCAACACAACTCTGCAAAAGATATAGATTACCAATAAAGGTTTATCCTTTTATAATTACTTTAAATCTCACAGCAGGCAAACAAAAGTCATTATTATGCAGGCTAAACAAAATGACAAAGGATTTTCTGAAGTTGAATATTCAACAAATCAATGCAGGTACATTGTCTTCATAAACACATTGCAAGAATTTATTATTGCTCAAGTGCAAATGTGAACAGCTTTTGAAACCTTATGGCTCAATACATTTTTCCAACTTTCTCAAAAGCCACTGTTTTCAAAGAGACTAAGCCAAAATTAAAATTTTAACTTCTGAACCTCTGACCTCTTTTGAATTTCTATTTATGATCCTAATAAACCTTGCATTGGTTCTACAGATACAATATTTAATACTTTAACTTCTTAATCTGATTTGTGATACTCTGAACATGTAAAATCACAGAATTAACTCAGCTGGTCAACTAATCCTTTTTAAAAGCTGCTCCCTTTAGGTGAACTCTACTGGGAATAAGAGATTGCTTTAGTAGTAAAATTAATCACCTGCAGATACTTTTCTTGAAAATGTCATAGCTGTAACCATAACTTCATTCTAGTAAGCCCTGAATTGAATACAAAGCAAAAAAATATTATATTCTATTTATTTATTATATGGTCCCATGTACTGCCAGCTTGAAAATGAAAGGTACGTTAATACATGGGAGATAATGAAATAATTATTAATTTCAAACCACTACTCTAGGATGTTTACAATAGAAAGCAAATAATATGGATTCCAATTTTCTCTTAGCTTATTGATATTTTTCTGACAGTAGCTATTTCTATGACAAAATTATTTTTTTAAAAAGCGGTTTCCTGGGAATACTATGGATTCAATACTGCCCCAAAACCTCAGGACCTTATTTTTTAAAACTGCAGATACTGTTCTTGTACTCTCAGGAAGTAGTGCAACTTGCACTGAAATAAGAACATACTTACTGACCAAAAATCTTGTCTTCCAAATGTTTTCAAGGAAACAGCAACAAGTTAGCAATAATAATTAAGACTAAGTATTAGTCTTGGTGATATGCTTTGTTAATTTCATTTTATATGATGCTTTAAAGTGTGTAAAGTGTGCTTGGCCCAGTAAGACATGCTGGAAACTAAGTAATGCTCATTTATTTAGCCTATCCTCAGAACTCAACAGAGCCACAAAAAATTTATAGGATCATATGCTACCTCATCTGTCTGCTCACTTTTGTCAAGATAAATACCAGCACACAGTGAAGATGTGAGAATTTACTCTCATACCTTGTGTGGCAAAACTCCATATTAGTACAGGATGGGAGAGAGAAATGAAATCAAAAGAATTTTGTGAAATAAAAAACAGAGGAGCCAGTGCTAAAACATATACACTACTATCCTAAATATATGTTCAAAAAGCATATCACAAAAATGTACAGACTACATTATTCATATGTAAGTAAAAAACGAAAGAGTCATCGCTTGGAGGGAATCATGCTCCATAACTACCTGGTGGCATAGTGTTTCTCGATCCATTTGAGGCCATTTAAAATGTTTCTTACAGGGGACGTGACTTGAGCAGACAAGTCCAGGAAAACTAGGATTGTCCAGCAACTTGCCAGTAGGAAGCTAGAGGTACTTTGCAGTCATATTGGTATTTGAACTCCAGAAGCAAACCTCAAACATGATGTTTTCTAATTGGTTACTCTGAGCATGTACTATCCTAAAGGTTTTATTCAGATGGGACTACCACACTAACTCTAAAGAACATGTCTGCCAAGTGAGGAAACAGATTCTCATTCTATTCAGCTGAGGAACTTTGCATGCATGAGCAATGTAATGAATGCAAAGAGACTGTTCACGTATATACAGTAATTCAGGCATTCTGTGGCATTGCTACAGCTGCTCACAATCACAAAGGATAAAGCCACCACACTTAAAGTATTTTGAAGTTTTACTAGATAAAAGTTTTGGTTTGTTTGCATAGTGTCACAGTGAGCACAGATTTTGCTGTGAAGAGCCTTACAAAAGAGCTAACAGAATACAGCCAGTGATTTGGGCCAACACCATAATTCAAGAGGAGCTACACAAGCCACTAGTGAAAGAGAATATGCAGTTGTGTCATTATTTTCATGTGTATAACAGTATAGAAATCCTCTTGCAACTTATAGTGAGACTGGTATGTTCTGAAGCATCTGTGCTTCCAGATCAAACGTGAAATCTGGGTATTTTCATTTGAGTTATTGAATCTAATTTGCTTATATTCAGTTTAATATTCTTGATAAACAAAGGGGGTTCCACTTAATCACTGTTGAACTTTAGCCAAGCACATTCACAGCACAGAAAAGTTAAGAAACATTCAAAATAAAAGATAACTTTTCATTAGATACATCAACACATTATCTTGAGAATTAACAGCAAAAAACCCTGCAACGTTACCATCAAAATGCTACTTTGTTGACATATGTATGTTGGAAATTGTGCAATTTTATCAGAACACCATTTGTATTTTGAAAAACATTCATGCTTAAATCAGCTCAGCTTAAACTTATCCAGAAATCTATGCCCTGATAATTCTTGCTGAACAAAAGGGACAGAGCACTGAGCCAGCTACAGTAACTGCATCTCAGGACTTGATGTCTCATCACTTGCACCATCTAACCTCATCAGGGAAGTTCTCACTGGGGAAAGTGATACTGGACTCTCCAGAAGTGCTGCCAGTGAACAGGGAAAGCCCCAGCCTGCTACATTCTCTGCCGCGCTATTGTCATATTCAGTCCCCTGATTGTATCTCTTCCTTTCCATGGGTGGGGTAACTGCAGAAAGAGAGTTTACTGATTCAGCCCACAGAAGATGTAGGGTTTGTTGCACTGACACTTGGGAAGGGGGGGGGGGGGGGGGGGCGGGCTGCGCAGGGGCAGGCAGGGGACAGAGGGAGGGAGGAAGTGAGTGTTATTGGTAAAGGGTAACCATCACATGAGGGATCACATCACATAAACAATACAGGCAGCCTCTGTGTCTGGATGACTGGGTGGTGATGGGAGTTTCCATTGCAAAAGTCCTTACAAAGTCTAAATGGAGTCAAATGCCCTAAACTGCCATTCTGCTCAGCTCTGCAAGTAGCAGATGGTCCTTAGGACCACTCCAGCACATGTGCAATACATCACTGTTGATTATCCTAAACTACATATAAAAGACTGCCCTAGACTACTACTGCATCTACAGTAACAGTTTCTACTGATTCAGCAAGTAGTCTGTGTACAGCTTGACCTGTTTCACAGCAGGTGATGCCTACAGTAGTCTCTGCAAAACACCAAATTCTCCACTCACAGTATTAATCAACATGTGGAAACATAGGCATTGTTCTAGACACTGCAGAAGCTGCTTGCAGGAATCTTCAGGACAGTCCAAAACTCTCACTTGGAGACCGCTTACAACAATTAGTCAAATGCCTAGTTGTGAAGGTGACTAGGCTCGGTCACTCACCCTGTCTCAAGTCTGTCCAGCTTGGGAGTTCGTGCACTGCCCAGGGAGTTAATGACCAGGGCACTGGCTATGCACACAGCCACAGTCCCGACAGCCAGCTACATCACAATTATAAGACAAGCTTAAGTTTCATATCTCTTAAATTCCATAGCTCTTGCCAAATGCTGTCTTCTGCTCCTTTACATCACAAATTTGTTCAGCAGATCAGAAAAACACTCACCTGCAGTCTTCTGAGCTGCATAATGCAGAAAAACTTCACATGCTGCCTCTTGATAGACCAACTGTTAGTCAAGGAGGCCTTGCTACAAAAGCCTCAGTAACATGAATCTCTCCCAAAGGGGAATTTTTGTTGTTTTTAGCAGTACTTGTGAAGTGCAAAAACAACCTTGTTTCAGAGTTCTGGTAACAGAGTGCCATCGAGGGAAATTCTTTTGACAAAATGCAGTAGCCATAGCCATGTCTTAAAGAGACTTAAGTGAAACTGATGTGATAGATAGTATGTGACAGTTACTAACCATGTAATCTCCAGGACACCCTCTCTAAATATTCTTTAAAAGCGTCCCTTAACCCCCATATCCCTGAGACACCACAGCTTTTCTGACCCATAAATTTAGACCGTACTTTCCAGAGATTTTGTGTTA
The DNA here is from genome assembly GCF_023634155.1 of Falco peregrinus. Classification (NCBI taxonomy): domain Eukaryota; kingdom Metazoa; phylum Chordata; class Aves; order Falconiformes; family Falconidae; genus Falco; species Falco peregrinus. The sequence continues at coordinate 12,564,123 of NC_073730.1, read as the reverse complement.
GATGGAGAAAGTTTACAATTTAGATTGGCCAGGTTGGCTGTACTTCTTTTAAGGAGGCTTTTTATTAGATTTTAAGTGACAGCTGGTGGCAAAGAACTTATTTAATTAAAATAAGAAAGAGCTTTCAGTGTATGTTACCATATGTAATTATGGCTGATTAAACTGACATTCTGATTTTGCATCTGTTTGGTTGAGAAGACAACACAAATTATGAAGTACTGAGCTCTTAGGCACCACACTCTGCTACTTATAATTTTCAAAGAGGTCTCAAAGGATTTAGTGCACTCCAGCAAAGGTCAAACTAGTAGCACTGTTTGGAAGTGCAATGAGAGCTACTATTTGGGTTATATGAGATCTTTTATAAATATTTTTCCTGAGTCAGTCAGAAAACTTTTTTTTTTTCCCCATAAGCAACCTAACTGAAAAATCACCTTTTTAAATACTTTGAAAATAAATCTTATTGGGAAAGACAAAATATTTTCTGTAAAAAAATACTTCAGAGCAATTGTTTCATTCTTCGAATAAAATCTGCATATTCAGTTAGCATTTGACTACAACGTATCACATGACACCCTTCACTTTTAAATCCAACCTCTATTTTGCGTGCTATGTGCTGTTCTCTGTGCTCAAAGGAGCAACCAGACAACCTGGTGACAACTGGCATTGCAGACACCACTGGCCCAGAGAAAGCTATCCAACAACCTGATCAACTGAATTACAAGATTTCTTATTCCCCTCTAAACATGGCCTAGTCAGTGGAAAATTATTTCTTTATAAGGAGTGGTCAGGTAGAACAGGTTGGACTTTTCCAGCCACTGCTTACAGCGAAAAAAAAGTATGTGTGTCACACAACCGCTTCACTGGTATCTTCCAAGACAGCAAAATACACTGGATACAGCTCTGCTCCACAGGATTGGATGAGCAGTACACAAGGTGAGGGTGCTGGAAGTAAAATTTAATTCACGTGACAGATCCATGCCCAGCCACTCCCTGGGGACATAGCTATGCAGTCTTCTGAAAAATTCCAGCAGCCTACGACTTGTGTTCCAGGCTAAGAAGCTGGTGAATCTCAAAGACTAGATTGCATTGATGAGACGTTAAACAACACACAGCAATACATAGAAAAATCCTCCAAACAATGAAATTTGTTACTTTCTAGATAGTTCTCCCCCAGTTTGTTGTTCATTAGATGTTATTCATTTGACACTGAACCACCTGTTTCTCAAGGGTGCCATAGTGCTCCTTGTTACTTTGTACGTTGAACCTGACATTTTGTTTTCCCTTACATCTCAATTTCATTGTCAGTCAGACCTTTAGAATTGGTTGATGTAATACTGTAATCTATTCTCATAGTGATATTTAAATACTGTGTATTCCATTTGGATCTGATCTGATAGTTCCCTTGAAACTCCTTGTCAATACGGATTATCAGTCATATTTTGTTTCCTATTAATCAGCTCCTATTTCTCAATATCACTCTGTAATACAACTGATTTTGGTCCTGCCTCCCTGTAACAGGACATAATTTTAAAATGTATCCTAAAAAGAAAGTAAATCAGTCTACCTTAATTCTGCACATTTTTTCTTTTATTAAAGTAGAACTGATGTTGCAGTTGCTATTAGATGTATTTATAAACAGCTATTTCAGTTCACCATTCTTGTTTATCAGTTACTTAATAAGGTCAAACACAAGGTATACTGAAGATGTTCTGTACTAACAAAGGCATCCCAAAAAATTGATAGAACCACAATGAATAACATAAATAAGGAAAATCAACAAATTAGCTTAAAGTTACAAAACAAACTTCTACCCCGTGGAACTTCTCCCATGGTTTGCCTGAAAGCTGTAGACATTTCAACTACAAAAGGCAACAGAAAAAAGCTTCAGTAGTCAAAGCTCATAATGTGCCTTAATGTAGCACATTAGCCAGCGTTGTCTTCATTTTGCTACAACAATAACAAAATTACAAAACACTTTAAGGTAAAAAGCTTGTAAACTGCTAACTAATAAGTAGTATATGAACTTGCTGCTATCAGCGGCAACTAATGCTTTTAAACTGGTGGGGATCGCAACCATATAGCTCACCCATTTTCAGTAGTATTGACACTACTATATAGAGTTGTGCAGGAAAACAACATAAAAAAATACCATTAACTTGCAAGAGACTTTGTAACTTCCTCCTACAGGCCTCATTTCATGCGCTGTCAGAATTGCCAACTGCTCATCTCCACAACCTTGACATTAAGCAGCAAATACCTGAGGCTGGTACACATGTAAATGAAAGCACAAGAACCCTGTTAGAAGGTTTTTTTCACTGTAAAAAAAAAAAAAAAATGGGGCAGGGAGTGAAACGCACAGTTATACAGTCAGGCCTTACAGCTCATCTCAGGAATAGGATCACAAGACAACAATCTCAATATTTCAAACATGTTGTCTCTTCCACACTCTGCCTGGGCTGCTGCATGGTCATTCTCTGCAAGATCAGGGACAGCCATAAAAATTGGCATGGAAGACTATTGTGCAGACCCAACGTACTACTTGTTCCAGTACGTTTTACTGCTGGGCTTGGTGCCAGCACATGCATCATCCATGCTTAGCCCAAGATGAAAATGACATTCAGAAGATTTTACAAAGGATTATAAAGCACTGGAGGAGACAACTTCAGGATAGTGAAGTCTAAGAGCCACCCCTGGAGGACACCAAAAGCGGTGGGGGAACCAAACCTAAAGAAGCCAAAAAAACCCCAGAAGCATATTCATAAGCACGGATTATTTATCTGTAGGTAACGATCTGCAACCAACATTCAGGAATACACTGATTATTTGCATTACTATTATTTACACAGTTCTTAGTAAAAAGTTAGGACTGAGGGATAGAGTATCGGTGTCAAACTTCAGAAACCAGACATTAATAGTAAGAGCTGTTTATGTCCCTGCTTAACTTTGTTTAGAACATATTTCTACCAGTTTTCATGGTGAAGATAGCACTGGATGCAAAATCACCTTTCCTGTTAAATACTTATTACATTTCATGTGTTTAGGGAAAGTTAGAATAACAATATCTACAGTTCTTACTCGGCACAACCCTTAAAAAAGCCCTACGTTGTTAACCAGTGCTCTGTCCCACATTCCCTCCAAAAACAAACCTGAGTAAAAAGACAAAAAAATTCAACAATTGTATTTTTTGAAATATCTTATTGGGTGTTTTGTTGCCATACACTATAAGAATTATCTAGTCTCATTACTTCCATCTCGACAACAGTATATTATGTTCAGAAATACAGTATTATTGCATTAGCACAGTGAGGCATTGCAGAGCAGTGGGAAAAGTATCCACACAAAACAGAAAATGTGCTTTGGTCTGTTTTTTTTTTTCCTAGAACAACCACAGAATATGTAGCTTTCTCGGCTGCTTTAAATATTTCTCAGACAAGTCAGAGAACTTTTTTTCCCAAAATGAAGTTGCATGCTTGGGTTAATTTGCTCATACAATGGATGTAACACATAGAACTCTGGTTCCCCAAATCTTATTAATTAATCCCCAAATTTAAATTCATTTTTTTAATCAGAATAGACACTTTAAACATAAAATAGAAAAATGAAGAAAAAAAAAACCCTGTGCATCTTTCATTTACTGTTCACATTGAAGATTGTAAAATTGTTTTCTTAGGATGCAAACTCTCACGGCAAATAACTACTGTCATTTCTAGTACCATAGAACATAATCCTCTTGATCATATACTCAAGAACAACACCTGATATGAAAAGAAAACACAAGAAGCTACTGATTTCTCAAGTCACCAGCACTTTGCAGTAGTGGTCCTACTATGTAAAATCAATTTTTTTTTTTTTTTAGAAACATGGTATAAACTAAACAATTTTTTTCACACATTTTCCTTGTGTTCTGGCATCCCAAATCTAAATGAATTTTAAACATGTTATTGAAAGCTTTTAATCAGAAAACACGTCTTAAAGTATACCTGACAGTACTTACTGTTCAATACTACTAAAAAGAGATGCTTAACAAGTTGAATGTGAAAGACAAAAGAAATGGTGGCTAGGAAAGCAGTTTTACAGGGTTATACAGTGCTTCCTCCAATATGTTACTAGATATTCTAATCTATTTAACTGTGCTCTTTTAGTACTATTCCTTGGCATTTATAGACCAGGTTAAGAGATACACGTAGGTGTGTCCAACTGGTTCAGCCACTTGTCCCTCTTGTCAGTTTGGAACAGATAACAATTGCAATATGATTTAAAATATATAAATCATGCAAGATTCAACCAATGTCACCTGGACCAGGAACAAGTATAAGACACAAAAGCTTTGGGGAGGGGTGAAAGAACATCAAGATTTTGGCACTTCATCCAACAAGGTCTCTTAATAAACACCAGGGGAATTTTTAGACTCTCCTGATCGTGGGTACAGAAGACATTTTTTTTTTTTAACCAAGCACAGGATATACTTTATCTTTGGGTAGATATAATACAGTTATAATTGAAAATTGTAGCTAGCTATTCAATTTGGTCATTTCAACCTTTTCCCTGTATCAGACTCAATGTGGAAAGTTTATCAGTACTTGCTAAATGAGTTTATGAAATACAGATACACACTATCAGATTTTAAAAAAAAAGATACATAATCTTCATACAAAATAATTAGAGCCAGATTGTTGATAACTTCATTCAGATTATTTGATATCTTAATTCACATGTACTCCCTTTATCCTTACTGTTTGACACAATTTAATCAATCAGTCTACAGAAACCACATTCTAATATTATGTTAGCACTCGCCAATTACTAAGTGGCCACTAATGTCAGCCTCCTTCAGAGCGTTGACTGAAAACTTACAAAAACATTGGCAAGGTAACAGTTTGGAAGACAACTGTTCCACAGAGCAACACAGAACAATCTGCAAGGCTGGCCCAAAGCAGCTGCTTTGTAGATTGAGATAAAATTGCCTCTTCTGTATTGGATAAATTCTTGGCTCGAACAATATAAGGTCTACAGCACGGAACGGCTATCTAACTGTGGCTGAAACAATGCCAAACACATTTATTACCATGGACAACACAGTCTGAATGCTTACCAGCTTAACTCAGAGAGGCCAAACAGTATATTTAGGATGGCTGCAACGTATGAAAATTGTTCAGAATTTCTGGCCATTTTTCTTGATTTTACTACAAGAACTTTGTGGTATTCAGTATTTGCCTCAGATTCATGGCCTCCAGAGGCATGCGATTACATCAGGTATCTTTCCTTAGATGAAATACACTTCAAAATATGATCCAGTTTTCATATAGACTTTGAAACCAAAAGACAAAGGAAACTAACAACAAACTCTCAGAACTGGCAATATTAGCAGCATTCATGTGTGCCAGTTTGTACAGGCACTAATCTGGGGGTTGAGAGAAGAGAATTTCAGTTTTGGTTAGCACCTGACTCAATAGCTGTCTATTTGTGAAAGTGTAATTTATTTTCAATTATTTCAGTGAACAAGCTTTCTTAAAGTGTGTTGATACTTTGAGATATTTAATTAACTAATAATAAGAGGTGTTATAAGCAATCAAACAGATAAATACATTTCTTCAGCAATTTAACACTTGCATTAGTGCTCAGCTTCTTTGAATTATTTGTGTGACTCTCCAGGCTTCACCTTTTACTCAAATCTTGCATCAAGCTGTACCCTTCCTGAAATCTGATATTTTAGCTTCAGCTTCAAATTTTCCCTCTTTTCCAGAATAATCTCACAAAGAGAGCAAAACAGTGAAGAGACCAGCAGGGAAACTGCTGGGAACTCTGCAACTGAAAGAGTCAAATTATCAAGTTGATTTGTAAATAACTATAATGCAAAGCAGACAATTTATCGGTGCACCGTAAACTTTTGGCTAATTTATCAGCCCAGGTACTGTGTTGTGCAGAAAGCACTTGGAAGGAAAGAGTCAGAGAGAGGTCACTGCCTGAGCTGCAGCTCATTTCCTCTGCACAAGCACCAGCTCTAACACACATCACTTTGAAAAGTCTTCTCCATGTCTGCCTTTCCCAGCCAAACGTGACAAGCAACAGGCATTAATACAGATTTGAAAAGTCTTATAACCACTCTGTTAGTTCAACTAATTCACAATATTTGATTAGTTTGTAAACTGTTTGCTGCTGCATCTGCAGACCTGAGCCATCACCATTACTGTTGCCAGGCAGGAGAAAATCTACTCATTCAAATCTCTGTCAGCACTGTTGCTGGGAGCACTTGCAGAAACCCGAGTGCTTTTTGTCAGTTTTGCAGATGTTGTGTTTCTTTAATTCCTTCAGTTTCTGAAAATCATGATCAAAATACGTACCTCGGGGACAACAGATGTTTTGCCATTTCAAACCAGACATGATGAGGGCATGGCGATACAGTGCAGAGAAGAGAGGACTGAGATGTCGGTCATCATGTTCTCCCCAATGCTTTCCTGCAACCCCCTCCAAGCAGCTCCACTACTCAAACAACAGCATCTGGGCAATACAAGGCCAACCAGACTCCTTGCTGTACCTCATCTAACAGCCTGCAAGGTGTCAGTACAACTTATTCAGAGTCCTTCAGCTACCAAAATTTGAGTAAACCTCCCAGCACAGCCACTGTGATTGGTAGGGGAACCCATTCCCTGTGCTCCTTCAGTTCCTGTACATTCTGTGGGAAGCAGCAAGAGCCCTGTCCCCTTACTCACAGACTGGCACATTAAGGTTGGAGCTATTCTTTTCATTAACATTTCACTTAAGCAACAAAATTGTTAATATGATACTATTAATATAGCCTAAGGACAATATACAATTATTAATTGTCTCAGAAATGCTATATCTGTACAGGCACGGGGGAAAGAGACAACAGAAAACAGACAGGCTGCTAAAAGAATTTTCCTGACCTGAAGATGTCAAGACCATCTGCTCCACTTCAACTTCTGCTCTCCTTGTCCTTTTTGCTACACTACCACAATCAAATAACTTGCTAGATTCTCTCCTCCACAGATCTATTGTGAAGGGTACATATCTTTGTGAATAGAAAAGCTGCCAACCTAGCATTCTCTTAACTCAGCAAGTCTGTTTCTCAGGACAAAGGCAATTGTCCATTTCCCAGCTTTGGGAAAAACTCGCTTCTGTTCTTTGATAAAAAAAAGTATTTTCCATGACCCTCAGAGGCTGCGTGGTTAACAGATGCTATTTTTGCTCAGTGAAGTAGCACAACAGGTTCCCATTGTGGAGAAAAGAAAACTAGGAAGTTCAAATGGCATTTACAGCTGCCTTGAGCAGGCATGCAAAAGGATTCTGTAGAGACCTCCACAGTGGCTTTATGCCTCACCTGCTCAGAAGGTAAAGGGCAAAGCCAGAAAGGAGGCTTTACCAGGGTGCCATGCACAGCATCCTTACCACAATCCCAGCCCAACAGCATCAGCTAGCATTGCTCAAGTGTTTAAACACAGAAAAGATTAATACAGTATTTTCACCTGATGAATATGATCATGATTTCTCAACAGAAAATTCAGTTCCGCGACTTCTTAAAAGTGTAGAACATGCTTTTTTTTTCTAGCTTATAGTGTTACTTTGGACTCACTTCATTAAGCCACAAAGAACATGTTACCATTTAGAGACGCAGAAGAAAATGTTTTGATACTCCCAAATCTGTTTCTACATCAGTGTCATGGATATTAAAAAAAAAAAAGAAAAATATATTTATATTTGTAAACATATTCAATTTAAATTAATTTTCTTTCTTAGGATAGCATTGTACCTTGTATAACCTGTAAGATGACAAAAATGAAATGCATACATTTTTGACCTGGGGTTTAATTTTATATATTTAAGCACAATTTGCTGGCTTACAACACTAGCTGAGCTAGAGCAAATACTGCATTTTAAAACTTTATGGAACTAATTTATAGTGTAGGGCAGGCACAGACTTGATCTCCTGGCAGCAAAATTTTATGTTTCCATTTCAGCAATACTGCCTAACACAATAATATCAGGCCAGCAAATCTTAAATATAAGTTAAGCTAACATGATCCATTGCCTTATAAAGCAAGAGTACCCTGTGGAGTCATGCTGAATATGCCAAGTGATTTTTCAAAATTTAATCATCCTAAATGTCAGATAAAGGTGCTTTTTCTGTCATTCTTTAAAACCAGGAAAAATATCTGAGTATGCCTTCAAGTTATACAGAAAACTGTTCAAAAATAGCTATGTTAAAATATCAGTCTGCTGTTTGCTAAACGTAAGGAAGGAAATATTGATGTGTTTTATTGCAAAATAAAGAACTGCATTTTTTGTCCAATGAGGATTACCAGTTTTCATATCAATATACATATTACTGTTTCCTTCCAAGATCAATTTATCTTTTGATGTTGTCTCTACAGTAGATGTTGTACAATGAAAACAATGACATTCTGATAAAAAAAATTTAGTACACTTCAAAACAAACTTTTGTTGGCTTTGACTGTTGAGCTGATCAAATAAACAAGTTGGAATATTTCATAAGAATGCTCATTACCAACCCCACTCATGGGATGGGATTGATATGAAGACTGTTCACTAGAAGGTTGCACAGGTATATAGGATATCACAGGGTAGAAAGTAGGAATTGAATTATACTGATGAAATTAAATATTTGTAAAGTGAATTATAACAGATATTTAAAATGCCTCCCCTAAAGGCCAACGTCTTTTGGGGGTGGGGGGTAGGGGGGTGTTTCCCAATTTTTTGTTACTATTTCACCTAAAAGGCTGGATATCATTATATAAATTTAAGTTAAATAAATAACCAGCATATCATAACCACTGATACTAGAACATCTCAGAATTACAAGATAAAAAAATGTTATGGCTAGGTAAATGATTAAGTTAACAACTTGACTCGAGTGCGAATAGGCATGGTCTGTGAACTGTGGATGGTGTCTATGGATTTCAGACTACCCATTCTCTTTCCTGTTTATACTAATGTAATATACGAAATACTTCCCCACATTACAGTTTGTACACTACCACATGGATCAAACCTTTCTTTAAAATGTCATATGTCCTGCAACACACAGAATTTAATTTTATGAGGATGTCAGGCTTGCAATAAGCTTAGAGCTATAATCTCTTCAAATCTGTAACCTTGGCAATTTACACACACAAATGAAATGTTCATAGTGAGAAATGGTCAAATTCAGGCAGTACTGTTAACAAGGATGTGATGGAAATCTACATCAGAATTGCTGTATCCTGGTGACCTGGTTTTGACTGGGATAGAGTAAATTTTCTTCCTAGTAGCTAGTACAGTGCTGTGTTTTGCATTTAGCAGGAGAATAATCTTGATAACTTACTGACAGTTTAGTTGTCACTGCTTACTAAAATCAAGAACTTTTCAGTTTCACATGTTCTCCTAGCGAGCAGGTACACTTATCTGGGAGGGGCCCCAGCTAAGACAGCTGACCCCAACTAGCCACAGGGATATTCCGTAACGTGTGATATCATACTCATTATATAAACCAGGGGGAACTGGCCAGGGCCTTCCAATTGCTGCTTGGGTACTGGCTGGGTATTGGTCAGCAGGTGGTGAGCAACTGTATTGTGCATCACTTGTCTTTCTTGGCTTTTATTCCTCTCTTTTTCCTTTGTAATAGTTACTATATTTTACTTCATTTCTATTATTCAACGGCTCCGATCTCAAACCATCAGTTTTACCTTTCTCCACTTCTCTTCCCCATCCCACTGGGGTGGTGGTGGAGGAAAGCGAGCAAGCACCTGTGCAGTACTTAGTTGCCACCTGGGATTAAGCCATGATATCCATTTAGCACACACAATCTTCCATTCAGGAGCAATGGAATATTAAAACACCCGTTGCAAAAAACTGCAACCACACAATAAAATAAAAAACAAAACCAAACCACTCACACCGAAGTAAAACAAAAGCCACACACACCAAAAAAAAAAACATCCCCAACAACAAATACAGAAAACCCTAACAAAACCCAAAGGGAACATAGACAATGCTTAATTCATGAAAGGTGCTCAGAGCACCTACCACTCTGTATGTTGCAATGCAAGTTGAAGAGATACCAAGAACCTTGCAAAAAAGTTTTCCTGGAAATTCTCAGTGCAAACCCCACATATTAAATTCTAGGAAGAGATAAATGCATTTTCGTACTTCGAGAGCACCAGAAACATACCTATGTCTGACTACTTCCACTAGTCTGAAGTCAACATACCTGTAAAACAGACTGGCCCAGTTACTGTAAAGGCTTTCTTTGTTTTCATGAGTAGTGAATCTCACCCATATTACTAAATCTGTAGAAAAAAAATACAGTAGACGCATGATGCCCATGCCTCCTGTGAATGAATGTCCCATCTTCACATTGACTACCAATTAAAAAAACAGAACAAATAATTTTTTTTTGTCCATTTGCCAATTCTGTTTTAATTTTGTTCATGTTCTTTGCAATCCACTGATATCAAATATAAATACTGTCAGGACCATTATGACTGAGAGCACGAAAGTCTTCACTGGGTCATTAAAATACAGTTTTCTCCCTCACACAAACTGTTTTCTGTATGTGTGATTCATCCGTGTGTTCTAGGAATAAGGCTTATCATTTTTATAGCAAAGCACTGGTTATTTAAATCTCTTTTTTATATATTTGATTCTTTGCCCCAAGTGACATAAATGATGCTTATGACAAGGCCTAAAGTAGGGTTATAAACATGTGAAGTCTAACATCTCTTGTCAATGAAACAAAACAAGAGGCCTCCAGCGTGCAACTAATGAAACCACTGCCATTATTCATCATCTCTGTACTCAATGACTATGAGAAAGACATAAAAGGCAGCTCTAGAAACTTTGTGTTAGACACTTTAGACAATTTTTTACTCATCTTGAAAGAGGAAAGACCCCAAGCTGTCAAATGAATGGTAGCAGGAGTAACCATTTAATCATATTTACTATTTCCTGTAACTTGGTAAGTAACAAGCAGTGCCTTTGAAACATTCTGCTACTGCGTTATTACTTCAATAACTCTAGGCAACAGATCAGAGAAACACATAGCCTAGCATAAAAAGCCAAGGACATGTACAGTTTCCACACTGTTTCAGATACTTTGTCTATTTAATCAAACTACTTTAATAATGTCGTCTGCATGCAATGAATACTACCCAAGAAATGGCTTCACTCTTTCTTAGGTGTTACACTGCACATATGTTTTAACATGTTGATTCAAACTTTGACTAGGACACGGTATGTACTAATTTGTAAGGTGAAACATTCATGGCCAGTTTACAGCAGCTACTTTAGCTGTGGAGGGAACCACATTCATGCTGAATTGGAGAGCTTGGAGCTGGGGCAGGATACAGCTGCAGTGCTCGGGCAGCACTGGTTGCTGAAAGGGCAGCCCAGGGACTGTCAGCAGACATTAAAATTTTGAGTAGCCGTACTCCAACATCCCACAAAAGAGCTAACAATCCGTGAAAGAAGCAAATACTATACCAACCTGAAGATAGTTCATGCTCTTATTTTACTATTTTTTTCTTTTTCATCTTTTCCAAAGATGGCTAGAATATTGCCCAACATGCTTAAAGCTATTCCCTTTGGTCAGCACCCTGTCTTATACACATATGCTGAAAGCACTGCAATAATATTAAGAAAATTATTTCTGCATCTTAATGAAACGTAGGATAGTTATTTCTGTATTTTCTTTAGCAAAATATGTAAATGCATATAATTGTCATGTTGTAAAAGTCACTGCTTTTTTGATAATTCATCGAGGGAATATAAAATCTAGAGGATGAAAAAATAAGCAATAGACACTTAGAGGCTATCACTTGTCAGAATAAGCATTTTATTGTGCATGGGAAAGAGAAGAGTTTATGCTTAACTGCATTTTCTACTAAACCTACGAAGTGCTTGTCAGTTTATCTTTTTTAAAAATCACATTCTTAGTTTAGTTTACTGCAGCTAAGCAACTTCTAATATGAATATTTGTCCTAATCACCTGTGTCCATATAGCTCATCTCCATCAATTATATTTTTGTCCTGTTGAAATTCCTCTCATTTTCTTGCTTAAGACAAGAGAAATCATTAATGTAAAATGGATTAAATACACATCTATTATGCAACCACATCTCAGTGACACTGACTTAGGACTGCCAATGTCACAATTCTGTTTAGTGTTTCGTTTACATTTGACTATTCATTTGGTTTTGGTAACCACCAGACTCTGATGCACAGGTTTCTGATTCTTGTTGTATTATTGTAAGGTAATGCATGTGTTCTCAAGGTAGCAAGCCTGTGCAATTACTATTTATAAGGAAAACAGTCCTACCAGCCACAAACAAAATCAGTTCCCAGCTGACCAGCTACAGGTTTAAAAGCATTAAAAACATAACAGCACTCTCAATCTAGATACAAATGATGGTACGAGTGAGCAAGATCGAATAATTTCTACAGTTAAATATTTTTTTACAATTTCTACTAGAGATAAAAGAAAAAATTTCTGAAAAAATATTTGTATTATCAACTCTTCCTGCTAGACACTACCTGAGTTTTAGCTGTCCTTTGCCTTAAGTTCTACAATGCAAGTATGAGCTAATCAACAGATCACTGAATAAATATTAACAAACAAGACTGCAAACAAGTGTCAGTTTTTTAGACCCAACCAAGTGAAGGGCAAAGTGAAAGCATATAAAAAAGGAACACAAAGAAATGCAGGAGGAAAAGACTCCAGGAATGCAAGGCACAGAAAACAATTATTAAAAACATTGAAGCAATCACATATATTTGTTCTCTTTTGAATGTAGAAAGGATATAAAATATGATTAAATTACAAATTTGTTAAGAAGCACAGCATAAATTAATAGCTATGCTGGAGCCCAATTTTTACCACAAATTCAAAGCAAGGCAAAAAGTTAACAAAAGATGGGCAAGAACTGGGCCATTCCCCACATTCAAAAAAACCCCAACATACACATTAACTAATTCCCTTGCCTTGAAACATAAAACAAGTTCATGTTTTTGAAAGTCTAGTGAGAGGGTCTTAAAAAATAATAATAAATGGGAGTGACTTAGCAGAAAGAATAAGTCATGCCACATATTTTGATCTTCTCTAATATAAGGAGGATCTAGAACTAAGAAAAAGAAATAGAAAACCTCTAAAGGTTCATAAAAGCTACTAAGATTTGAGTACTTGCTTATATTAAAAACACAGTTTTCCTTACACAAATATAAAATCTAATTGCTGGAAGCTTCCTTTTGCTTGGATCAAAGGACCTATTAATATGACAAGTCAATCAGCTTCCTTGATTGATGCCATCTGCAGCATAAAGCCAGGGAGAATCATTCTCTTTGGGCTGAGTGATCACATTCTCAGCATTTTCATAAAGAAACTTCAGATACCCCAGAGCTTTCCAGCTTATAAACCATTCAGGATTCTCAGCCAGGTAACCTTCTGGGATTTCTTACTCACAGTTTAATCACTGGAATGAAGTCTGTGATACCAGTACTTAGCTCCACCTGGGACAAATTCTCACAATATTGCAACAAGTGCTTTAGACAAGCAACTAAAGGCACTTGGGGGGGTGGGGGATGAGGAATGTTTTCAAGTACGTACTACTGTTATTGCAAAGGAAAATGTAAGTAAAAATTTACATTCTTGGGTTTCTCTTTTTCCCTTAAAGACAGATAAAAAGCCAAATCAAACAAACTACAAGTAATAGGAAAGAGAATCATAGAATCATTTAGGTTGGAAATGACCTTCAGGTTCATCAAGCCCAACTGATAACTCAGGACTGCCAAGTCCCTCACTAAACCATGGCCACACATTTTTTGAACAGTTCCAAGGATGGCGGTTCTGTCATCTCCCTGGGAAGCCTGTTCCAATGCTCAACACCATAAACTGTAAAGAAAGTTTTCCTAATGTCCTATCTAAACCTCCCCTGGCACAACTGGAAGCCGTTTCCTCTTGTCTTCTTGCTCATTATCTAGGAGAAAAGACCTATTCCCTACCTGCCTACAACCGTCTTTCAGGTACTTGTAAAGAGCAATAAGATCTCCCCTGAGTATTCTCTCCAGGCTAAACAGCCCCAGCTCCCTCAGCTGCTTCTCGTAAGACTTGTTCTCTAGACCTTTCACCAGCCTCATTGCCCATCTCTGGACACGCTCCAGCCCCTCTGCATCCTTTCTGAAGTGAGAATCTCCAAAGTGAACACGGTATTCGAGGTGCAGCCTCACCAGTGCTGAGCACTGGGGGATGATCACTTCCCTTGTGCTGCTGACCACAGTTTCAGATACAAGTGAGGATGCTGTTGGCCTTCTCGGCCACCTGGGCACACTGCTGGCTCATGTTCAGTCAGCCATCAACCAGCACTCCCAGGTTCTTTTCTGCCAGGCAGTAGAGTCTCCCTCTGCAGATATTCAGAAGGTGTGCTCTTCATGGTCCTGCTTGAGCACAGAGATTGAACAAGATCCCCTCAACCATTCAGTGATTTTGTGAAAATGAGTTATAGAGGACTTTAGAAACTATTGTGAGTAGTTTATCAGTTTGTAGTTTTATCAGGCTCCCCTTCAATGACACAACACAACTCCAGTAATTTTTTTTTTTCTTTTTCTTTCATCATGGAATCCTCATATCTCCTTGTAACTGAATTTTTAACTGGTGAACTCCAAAGAAGATAATAATCCAAGAAAAAAAAATTAAAGCTGCTGAGACTATATTCTTTCATTTCTTTCTGATTTGAGTTTTAGGTAAATGCAATATAATAGAATCACATTTCTCTTATCTTTACCATATCACACTTATCTAGGTAACCCTTTTAGCACTGATGCCATATCATAAACTACTCCATGAATTTTCCTGAATTTTCTCTTCACTCTCCAAACCAAAGTTTTCCTTAGCCATTGGACCACAGAGACGCTCAGACCAAAAGATACCGTATAGCAGGTTCTGAACAGCCACACTCAGCTTACAGTCCCTCCAGCTGCTATTGGCTCTACAGAAAAAAACAGAGGAGTTTGGGACCAAATAAACAGCTATCTATTAAAACGTTTTTCAAAAAAAAAAAAAAAAAAACCAACCAAAAAAACCACCACAAAAAACCCCAAAAATACCCAAAAAAACCCAACTGTTGTTTTTTGTCATTTTTTTCCTTATGTTTGCATCGTTATGCTTATTGGAATCAAGAGACAACATTCCCATTATAAAGTAACTTTTTCACAAATATTGAAGTATTCCACCATCACCCTCCACCCATTTTATTTTCTAGTGTTTTCATAAATATTCATATATTTAATTTAAAAAATCAGGTTTTTTTAAATGAATAATTACTGTAAAAGATATATCACAACATTCTTTGGTTCAAATCAAGAAATAAACATTTCTAGTGTTGACTATTTCCACAGTCTTTCTCCACATTGCCGGTAAGTACGAGAGATCAGAATGTGCCAAATATTAAGAGCAGTTCAGGAGTCAATGGTCAGAGAGTCAAGAGAAGACGCGAAATTGAAAGTCCTTACATATTAGGCAACCTGTGCTGTTGAAACTCACAACCATCTTTTCTAAAGGTTTAAACCAGGGGTCCTCAAACTTTTTAACCAGGGGGCCGGCGCGCGGATGCCGTGGCAGGCAGTCATCTGCGGCTGCTTGGTTTCCCCCCCCCAACCCCCAGCGGGGGGGCTCTGTAAATACCGGGGGCCAGATTGAGGACCCTGGGGGGCCGTATCCGGCCCGCAGGCCGTAGTTTGAGAACCCCTGGTTTAAAGCAAGCATCTTAACCTCCTGTATTTAAATAACTGTCTAAATAGATTTAACTTGATTCTCTGCCTGCTAGACCCAAAAGTACTTTTGAAAGCTTTCAGGGGTGGGGAGTAAAGTAATGACCGAAAACCATACAAAGAGATTTTCAGGCATTATAGGTAACTCAAAACTCAAATGAGAACTCCAAGCCAAATGTAGCATCCCAGGATGGAATCGTCAGCGAAAAATACAATGCATAATGATCAAGAAAGGATGTATAAACAAGAGTTTGCATGGAGTTTAAACGTTCTCATTTAGGCATTTTTGTACTGAATGCAAAGGACATGCCAGAAAAACAGGTTCTCCTAACTTAATGTCATATTACAGGATTTCAAGAGAGATTTACCTTCAGTTTGGTTTACTAGAGATGCATTTCACTCACAGAACTGCTGAAAAATTACTACTTTTGTTTTCATTAATTCAGAAAGATCAGTATTGTAGAAAAACTGTGAAATCATAGTCACACTGGCTGATAGTCTATGATAGACCAGAAATCTGTCTTCCCCGGAAGACATGCTTTTGTCATACTAAAAAACTATTTCAATATTACATATGGAATGCCTCATATTCATATGTGTGTCGATAAATGGGAAAATATGGTATTTGACGTCCTATGTCAGGTACTGCAATATTCCTTTTTGGTAACACATATATTTATTTTCAGAGCCACTTGCTCCATGGTTCAGTAAATAATCTGGGTACAGTCTGAAGTATTATCATCTGGCCTGTTAAACAGACTTAATATTAAGCACTGCATGAGGCTGCCAAATTGGCAACCTCCATGAGTAAATCTCATAATTGAAATTAATTCTCTAGAAGTGTATTAATTTGTATTAAATGCCAATATGTATATATTGTATCATATTTTATATATATACTTCTGTGTTACATATATATAACCCCTTCTTCACTTTTAAATCTTCCCTGGGTTGGGAAAAAAAGAAAGAGAAAAAAGAAAACATATTTGGAGCAGATGCTAAAGATGACACACTTTTTGTATCAGCCTTGTGTTCTTTCTGGTTTTGCCATAGCAACTAAGCTAAATCTTCCTCACTTGGCATCATTATCTTGATGATTTGGCTGTGGAGAAAAGAAATTGTGATATCAGAGGGTTTTGAAGGCATGTGATTCATCTTCAGATTGGAAACTGTAGTGAAATTCTTACTTTGGGGTCAGTATAACCACCTCTGGCATGCAGTGGGCATACTTTTTTCAGGCACCAAATATAGGTTGACCTACCTCCAAACTCTAAATTTCAACGCTTTGCTAGATTCTCTGCACTTTCACAATCAGCAGTCTACCTACACAAGAAATAAAGGATTAAACTTGTCCTTCCACCCAGGCTAGCATGCCTGCCACACATAGAAATGATCTCCCATATCTGGCCGTGATGATGGTGCTGGAAGCAGTGCGGTCCCAGCACAGAAGCAGCGGTGGGTTCTCAGGGGCTGGACACTCACCACAGAGCACAGAGCAGATCAAATTTAGAAAGCCCTATAATATCACTTGCCCAGGTTATTCTCCTGTTAGGATCCTTTTTCCCCTCCAGCAGAGGATATATTCTATCAGAGCAGCTGTACAGGCTGGACAAGGATTTCTCAAGGCAGAGCAACACAAAGCCTAATACTTGGACCACTGAGTACCACACTGAATTTAGCCTCAGTGATTAAACTAGATAAAGGCTGCTATCCAATTTCACTCATTTTCTGCCCTAGATTGGAATTGAAAGTCAGGGCAGCTTTGTCTCAATTTCTAGCTAAATTCAAATACTTTCAATAAATTCTTTCTACAAACAAATATTTTAAGCATAATGTGCCAAACATTGAATCAAAACAATTTCCTCTGAGAATAGCTGTTCTTCATTCACCCAGAAAGAGAGCAAGATTATTTCTTAAAGGATTATTAAAAAGGAGCATCATATTAACCGCAATAAACAGAAACCTCATATTTAACTCAAAATAGTTACGATTTCTGACAACACCAATAACACTAAGTGCAGCTTTAAACTATTCAATAAAAATTGCACTGGTTTTAGAGAACAGTATTTGAGAGAGGAAAGCTATATACTAAACAATAAGATTACACCATTTACACAAATAACATCTGCATTTCTGTCATCATAGAAATAATGTCATGCATCAATGTGTATAAGCCATAAAAGCTGGATGATGAAGCAGTCCTAATAACAGAAAATTAGACAAACTTGTTAGCCATCTATTGGCAACTTTATCTCAAATAGACCATTTCACATCCTGACTTCCATCTGTATTTCCAGTAATGGATATCATATTCACTACATGACAGAGATGCAACTTTTTGCAAGAGCAAAAGTTATCTATAAAAACGTCACTTGTTTATATGAAGCATGTAATTATCTTCAAATGAAAAATCACAGAATTGCCAGCATTTTTGTTTATTTCCATGGTATAACTTCACAACCTTTTATTTTCAAATAGCATTTTAATGTCAAATTTAACTTTATAAAAGTTAAAGTTTTTAAAAGAGTTCTTTTGAGTCAAGATTTCTAAATTTTTTTCCTTAAGTAGGGTTACTCAAAATGCCTCTAAAAACCCCCAACTTTCAGATTTGGTTAATTTTTCTTAAGGGTTTTTTTTTTTTTACTTTCCTTTTGTTTCAGTAGTCAAGCAAAAAAATCCATTATTTGCCTGGTTCTGCTATGCTATGCTTAATGGTTTTATGGTGCTCTCAGGAATTGAATACAAGACAGCATACCAATGACTATTTACAACACACTGAATAGTTCACATATTTAAGTCAGCGGGATCTCAGATTGCTCCCTGGTTCATAGAGGTCACTGACCCACATTTGAGACTGTGCTGTATGCTAAGCATTCGTAGTAGCAATCCTCAAAGGTATAAAAACTCTGTCTAATTGTGAGTGTAGCTATATTCAGAATGCAATGTAATATATACAAGATCATCAAGGATTTTCAACAGAAGTTGTCTGCGCTGTTCTTAGCTTTCAACCTTTTTGGCAAGTTTTGCCTTATTATGTCGATAAATATTAAGCTTCTGTAGATAGTGATCAGTTCTTAGCCTTATATTAAAAATATTTTGACTTGCCATTTGATCCTGTCATGCCCAAATGATACTACTGATGGACTCATGTGCAATGATTCCAGTAACACTGCTAAGCACTTTTCCCCTTTCTTCATACTGAGTTGACTTTAGCTTATATATTGCACTAGATTCCATGGTTTTGCAGATACCTGGCATAAATTAAAGACCTGTCATTTCATCTTTCATGTTTTCAACAGAAGAATTCTTCCTTGTCATTATAAGGCAAGAGATGATTAGTTGTACCTCACCTTGGGGAACAATAAGGATGAGGATTTGAAATATTTGGAATAACAATGTGGAATATTGCTTCTATGCATAACATGTATTAAAACTACTTCAGGACTGGACAATAAATCTCCAAGTTGTAATCTACTGCCATCAGTTTGTAAATTAGCTCTCCTCACTGCAATATAAATAAATCTTTTGTTAATTAAATGTTTATAAAGAACAACATCCTTTATATTTGACCATTAACATTCAGGAAAAAAAGCAACACAGCAAGATGTAATTTAAACCAGCAGTATTCCATAACAAGATATTTCATTTTTTAGAAGTCAGTCTTCATCATGGTGATAACAAATGCAGCACCACGAGTTCCAAGAAAGTCTTGGAAAGAATTGCTCACAGAAAGTGTGGTTTCACTTTTTCTCCCTTTTCTTTGTTGTCCTTATTTTCTGTCTAACTTAATCTCAGCTTTGAAAATGTGTATTACTTACATCTTTATATATAATACGACTATTTACTTTTTTAGTTCTTACTTAACTCTTCCTCATCTCAAATTATTTCTTACAGTTCAGATTCAATTATACATTAAAAAGTTTTAAGCAGAAAACCCATAACTTTCTCAGACCCGAGTTTTAGCATCTAATTCAGCTTTTTCTCACAAATATAGTAGCCATTAATCATCACACAAAGCATGTTTTTTGCTCTCTAGGCAAAACGATTCTGCAGCACCATCTAGTGAGATGACATCACTGTCTGTGATGGAATTTTCAACTCCCAATCAATATTAATTCGCCACTTCCAGTTTTGGAGAACATAATAGGTCCAGAGATTGTCATTTAAATTCAACCATCCAGTTCATGATATGCAGTCATGCAAGGTGTCACGGCAACCCTTGTTTTGCAAGGCTTATCTTCTGCTCTCAGAATGCAACAGTTTCATCGCCCACTGCAGAGATGGAAGAGTACCTTGACAACGTCCTTCCCCTCTCCTTGAAATGTGTTTTTGGAAGACACAATAGTACCCACTAGTTCTTCAGTAGTCCACTAAAGCAGCAGTGCTGTCATGCATCGATGACTGGTATCATGGAGGAAGCCTTGTTTGCTCAAAAGGCACTCACAATCTTGCCTGCCATGGCCAGTCCATAAAGGTATGCTCACAAAAGCATTTGGAAGGCTGGTATTGCTTCCTGCGTTGCCACATAATCAGAGCAGAATATATTAAAAAAGAATAATAATCAGTTTAAGGCTGTTTATTGTAGATTTTACTCATGCAGCTTCATGCAGGTTTACAATAATATTTAAAATGCCACCTACAGAAATCTTGAATTGCATACATAGTGAGTACATACAGTACTCAGTTTCTGCTTCTTTCTTGCTGCAGGTTCTTGGCACTACTCATTAAAAGCCATAGTTACATTCTGAACTTCCTTCATTACCAAAGAATGTAAAAGTAAATTGAATAAGGCCTGAAAAATCCATCCTATTATTCTGAACAAGCAAAGGACATGAGAAAAAGGGTCCAGGATTTGGTTAATGAGACTCTTCAATTCCAGCAACTTTCATGTACTAGCAACCTAAAACACAAGGCCTACAAGGAAACTGAACACTAAGTTCTTTAGTGCTTAAATCTGAAGAAAACTTTCTCCTCAACTCCTGTGGTGATCAACTTACTGCATGAAGTATGAAATTTGATTATCCTTCTCTTAACTTGCATAACTACAAATTTTTAACAATAGTCTGGAGATTTTATTTTAATGGAGGTTTGTTTGTTCCAACTAAGCCATTGAAAAAAAGACTTAGACGTACATGACCTGATTTTTAATTGTTTAGGATAAACACAATTGGAATACACCTGTTTAGAGGAGACATTTAGTAAAAAGGGTAAACAACATGAACCACTCCAAATATTTAAATGATTCTACTGTACCTGAGCCACCTCACCTAACCTCAAACTTGGCTTTACTTCAAGGTGGGGCTGACATCTGATGAACTCCAGCCTAACAAAAAAAATGGGTACACACTGCCACTCCATTTCCTCCTTTTCCCAATCCCAAGACATCAAAACAGCAGTTCCTGGGACAGGCAGAGTAACAGAAACAGGAAGAGATTGTTATGAATGTAGAAATTAAAATAGTATCAGAATTTATATCCATCTTTTAACATTTGAAAGCTAAATATGACTTCAGACCAAAGCAGCTTCATGCTTAAACCAAATGCTAATTGGTGGCAGAAAGCAGGCTGCATACTTTGTACAAGTCATTCAGTAGCTCTCAGGGGAAAGGAACTATTCAGTACATAAATTTAAAGAATCCAGCCCATGCCTCACCTTTATATAGCCAGTTCTTCAATCAACACCTTCTCCTGTTACTGTATTTTCTACAACTTATTACATATGCACCTTTAGTTAATTTTCCTTAGAGACTGAGCATGCACACACACATCAGTCATTAAAAGCACAACATGATCAATTCATGTTTATATTCATGTCACGTTTACATATTTTTTTGTGCTGCTTCCCATTCAAGACCACACATGCCTAGTACAAACCTTTGCTTTCTCTTTGATGGATTTCTGATGTTCTGCTCATTAGTCTATTATCTGGCTGCTTATCAGTTCCGTTCTTGAGCTTCCTATGCTCCCACTGCACAACTACAAAAATCACCAAACTACTTTCAGGCCTTCAGCTACACAAACAATACAGCCTGCACAGCCCTCTCACCCCACCAGCACTGTATTGATTCATTACTATTAAGACGACCCAGTCAATAAAAGGCTCCACAGCATGGTACTTCCTAACTATATATATATATATATATATATATATATATAACATTACATATCAGTAGGAATCTTTTCTAGGCAAATGAATAAAATATTCCTTATTCACAAGGAAAAGGAGGATGTGAGTTGATATTTTGGAAGCAGCTAAGTTATTTTTTTCTAATTTGTCTTCCATCTGCTTAAGAATGAGCAGCTCCTCAAAGGAGATTCACCCTATAATACTATATTTAATACTACACCACACTTCATTTTCTGTATTTTACATCATTATTCCCATCTTGATCCCATTGTATAGCATCATTCTCTGTTACAGCTGTATGTGTATCTGTACACAGCCAAGTGTATTAAATGGTCCCAACACGAAGGATTTGGCTATGCTTCAATACAGTAACAGGCTTTTTCATGTCTTTCAAATGCTGGCCCATCCATTTACTTGCAACATTTGAAAAGAATGAGATAACATTTGCATTTCTTTATACCTGTTATTATAGAGATTTTAAGTAGATGCAATGCCCAATTACTTTATTAGTGAAGCTAGTCTACTAGCACTGTGGTGTTCAAAGTGATCTAAAATACACAAACTGATAGTTAACTTGACATTAGATAACTCTTAGACAGCGTAAATAGCCCCAGCGCTATTGTCTCCTCCTTCTCTGAAAACAAGAAAGGATGTGTAGATGACACTGAAGGACCACAAAAACTTCAGAAAATTGTCAGCAAAAGGGACTGAAAAGTATCTGGGAAGTGATTTTTGGAAAAAGTTGTTCAGATTTTCAGTCTTTCTGTCAAAGCAGTTTACTGGATGCTGGGAGAGTGCGAGGAAAATAGCCTGCAAAAAGTGTCCAGCATAACACACTAGATAACATTTCCTGATGCAGCTCCTGGAGACAGCACACTGAGGCACAGGAGTTTACTGGTCTGACCCAGGAACCATTTTCCTATGTTTCTAAAAATCGATGACTGTATCATGGTAATTATTTCCTGTGAAACAGATAGATGAACCAAATTACTAGTATAGTGCCATCCACCTTCAGTACTTTTTGTTAAATACATGGAATCCATTTGGTTAAAGTTCCAGCCCTTACTGAAAAAAGGCACATCCTTTTGTTCAAGTATACAGACTGCAGTTAAATTAACATAGAATCGAAATTGTGTGACACAGCAAATAATAAAAAAAAAAAAACATAAAAGGTGTTCCTATGTTTTATGTTCTGAAAGTTATTCTAACGTGGAAAGCAGAAATATAATCTATCAGTCCACTCTAAATAGTGAGTCACATTTTCTGTACATTCCTGAAAATAATAGCTAGAAGACTGCAAAATGAATAGAGAGATGTACTAAAAGTTGGCATTATTATATGGCATGAAACTCTAATATGAAACTATTGCAGTATTTCCTCTGGGAAAGTTCCCAGACTTTCTATGTAAACTTATTTGAGACAGATGTACAACTTGTTTCATTTTCTAAAAGAAAACTGAGTTCTTTAAAAAATTGTATTTTACAGTTCACACGGTAAGTTATTTGGAAGTGACCCTGGGTTGCATGTGGTTTGTTATGAGCTCTGGCTTATATCAACACATAAAATTAAATTAATTTTCCTAGATGGCTAATATTTTTTTTTAAATGGAAAGAGCTGAAGTTTAGAAAGAAAGAGGCTGACAGCTGCTGATATTCTCACGCCATTGCTATATATATATATATAATCTAGCTAGCTAGTTATATATGTAAAATCTAATTAGGTCAAACGTTCCTTATCTATCCCATGCTTTTATTTTAGACTGCTGTTTTCCTTCTATTTTCCTTTTTGTTTCATCAATAGTAAGAAAAGCCTAAGATATGTATTGAAAATTCAGCACTGTTATTTTCAGATTTTAGCTAATGCTGGAGTAACTAGGCACAGAAAATAAACGTTTTTGCCCAGTTCTGTCCTTATTTTCAGACAGCTTAAGTTTTACCAGACTGTGCTTTAGGTTATTCCTTTTTTCAGAGACATTGTTCAGCTTCTAAGTGTTGGAAATATATAGATGATGAAAACAGAATTTTAAACCAAATTTAGTATGTTCAAAAAGATCAAGCTGCATCAGCACATAAACCTTCTGGCTGAAGTTTGCATAATTATAATTTACAAGCATTTAATTAGGTTTATAAAGCAGTCTAAAAGAAAATAAACATCCCTCAACAGTGCAGTGAGCAGAGTAGGCAAAGAATCAAGTAAAGGCATATCAGAGTTATATATATGATCAGTCAGAGACAAGTACAGGCCATCTAGTTCATGGTTCCTCATAAAGATGCATTACTATGTGGTTGCTGAAACAAAGCACTGAAGATAAGTCGGTATCATGTACCTTAACTTTCATAGATTAGTAAAAAATATTTTATTTAAGAAACAAAAAAATAATTTTCTCTGAGCTTTAACAGCTGTACCTTGACCATCCAAAGTGAAACAGAGCATGGTCTTGAAAAGATTAGTCAGGATGAGTTTGGTACAATGCTCTGTTGAGAAAGGAATGTACTCTGAATAATTAGAAAAGGTTCCACTGACAACGTTAAAGGAATGTACTATAAATAATAAGAAAAGTACTCTGAATAGGAAAAGGTACCACTGATGATGTTAAAGGAATATACCACTGACAATGTTAAAGTAATGGAATGTACTCTGAATAATTAGAAAAGATAAGGTGGGCACCTGAAGGAGATAAGGAGATCATGAGTCAGGAAATCATTGAACAAAAAGTTGAAAGGTTTACAGGACCTAGATCCCACCTATTATAAGCAGAATCATTAGGTATCAAAATCAGATGAATATGTATGTAAAGATGTTGTAACCTCTCACAAAAACTGTATGAATTACCTAACTTTTCACTGAAACCTTCGGAGCCAGTTTGTCTGGTGCCAATCGGCTAGCTCCCCAATGTTGCACGAAATAAATACCTTTGCTGCTTAAAGACAAAATTCGTCACTGAGCTGTTACTCCATTTTGGCATCAAAAGCAAATGACATTACAGCAATAAAACACAGTGGAGAAGGAAGAAGTTTGGTCAGCCATGCTTACAGCACACAGTCCCATCACAGCCAAAGCAGCACTTTTGTGTCGTTTTTAAGATGCTAGATACTGACATTCTGTGGATGCTAAGCAGTTCCTTCCACCAAATCAATGCCACAACCCCAAATCAGCAATTTCAGTAACAATGCAAAATCTAGATCTTTCTAAAAGATGGGCATTAACTTCCAGTACCTCCAGTCACCTTTCTGACACTAACTCAAATTATTTTGTGCTGGGGGAACCAGTTCATCTTTTAAGTAACCTTTGGTACTTAATTCTATTAAAATCTAGTGCCTTAGGCTTCCTGAGTGGCTTTAAAACTTTCACATTTACTTTGAACAGGCTCACTTTTCATTATTGCTCCTTGAATCACCACAGAAGAGTATTTGTCTAGATGAGAGTACACATGTTGCTATCCTACTACATGAACTATACACTCTGATAGCTTACAAGAGACACTCTCATTTGTATAAACATACAAGCACAGAGCAGAGTAATGCCTGGAAGTTTCCAAATGGATACATTGGCTATGCCCTCAAAAAGCATGATTTTGCATCAAAAGATGGAAGGCTTTGTTTTCACTAGCATACTTGCTGTAACAAATGAGGACTGACTTAAGACAAATGTTTTGGCACATTTCAGAAACCCAAACACCAGCTAGTGAAAACTAGAGACAAGGGTCCCTGCCCATTGCCCCTGGCAGAAGAAGTCTTTAGCAGAAATTTAAGGGTAGTATCAAGATTTTCACCTTAGGAAACAAAAAAATGCTTTATTTTGCAAAGCACACAAATCTCCTGCAACAAGAGAGGATGAGTGAAGGAATGGACAGGGTTTCATCAGCTATTTGACAGCCTTCTCATTTTCTTCTCAGAGGACATCCCTGAGAGGCAACCCCCAGAGCTGGCTGCAATGCCAGGTGTGGATTGTGGGGCCACTATCCTCATCCCCAGCAATCCTCCTGTATATCTATCCAAAACATGGCCTGGCTTGCACTGGGAGCTGGACTTAAAGCCTGGCTGCTCCTGAGCAGTGGAAGTTTTTCAGTATTATGCATCTGTTACTAATAACTCACCAAATGCCAAAATCAAACAATAACCAAAGCTGCCTGAGTGTGATCAGATAACTAGCTTTGTATTTGAAATGCAACTGACTGTGTCTTGTATTGATAAAACAATTATCACCTTCTTCCAGTAATAACTCATGAGAAATTGATCATTTTAGAAAGTTCAGAATATTTTGCTCAAGAAAGCCCAAAAATGATTGGATTGACAGAAAAAAAGCAGTCTGGTCAGATACCTCACCAACTGCCAGAGGGAAAGTTAACCTCAGCTATGATACATAAAATGCATGTGTTAAAATCTAAAAATAATGTGTTATTTCAGCACCATCCCCTTTGGGAGAGTGATGATGATTATGTCACTAGCACAGGGCCTCCTAGAGATAATTGCTGTGCCCAAGGATAACCCACGTGTAACTGTATGATTATCCAGCCCCCACACACAAACAACTTGCCTGTGACCAGACAAATTCTTTGAGGACAGCAGAATTTTACCTGCTGTCCCCCTCACTTGCACAGGTCAAGGCTGCTCCACAAGGCCTACACAATTTGAACCAATCCCAGAAATTCCAGGACACTCCACTCCCTTTACGTTTTTTTGTTATTAACTACCCAAATGCATCACAGCAAAACTCAGTACCTCCACCTTCCATTCCCAAGAAGAACGATGGTTCCATTGCTCATTCAATCCCATAGGAAACAGAAGAGGAACAACTATCTATTCACTTTTCCTCCGCCTTTCTAACATCGCTGGTGGCATTTCTGCCATGGCCATTAATTATGTCACTGTTTTAAGAATCCTTACAATGAATTTTGAAGCTAACAATCAGGTTCTTCTCTATTAACCAGTTTTCTTCTTTCCCGGTAGAAAAGGAACCTGTGAAAATCTGTCCACAGAGAAAACAGCAAAGCATAACTAGTAACAGTGAGACTTCTACTTCCTGATCACTGTCTACAGAGTAATTTTGCTTTACAAATTGAACTATATTTTTTCCAAAAAATTCTCAATTATCTGATGATAAACGTGAACCTTACCATCAGGCTAAGGCAGTGCTTAGCAACAAAGTGCTTAGAGTACAATAATCACTACTAGTATTTTGTGATAATTTTTTAAAAAAAGAGCAGGTATTGAATGTATTTGATGTTTTATTTTAGTGTCAAAGCACTTTGGTACAGCGGTCAGGGACTCTGTTATCCTTAAGTCCCATGCCATAAATCATTTCCATATTAAGATAGGATAATCCACAATAGAGACTTAAGTATTTTAATAACATTACATTGACTTCACATGATCAGAAACATACAAACCACCTCACGATCCATTTGGTAGCCCTGTGCTACCAAATTGTTCTACAAACATTCTTTCCTTGATCAGTATCATCTTCCTTTAAATGAACTCATTGTAATGCAGGTTGTATTGCCTACCTAGCTGGTAACATATAGTATTGGGAAAATAATTGCTGTTTAAATGACATTCAAGTCCTGCAATTGAAATAAATGATATGAATAAAATGTCAATTAAATGTTAGTAATAAGAGATTTTATGTAATTTTCCTCCCAAAGGATCAGAAATCAACAATCACAGTGGTAACACAAGGTAAGTTTCAAAAATAGAACCACCATAAAATCCAAGTAATCTGAAACATTTTACTTAATTTTATTGGGTCTGGGTGAGCCCCACAGCAGCCCTCATAGTGCTGTGCTTTGCACTGGTAGCTAGAAAGGTGGTGACAACACACTTGTGTTTTGGTTACTGCTGAGCAGGGCTCACACAGCATCAAGGATGTCTCTCCAACATTTCTAGGACCTTGGGAGGGGACATAGCCAGGACAGCTGACCCAAAGTGACCAGTGGGGCATTCCATACCATATGGCATCTGCTCAGATACAAAAGCTAAAAGCAAGGAGGAGGAAGGAGGGGCATTTGTTATTTACGATGTTTGTCTTGCAGGTGCCACTACACGTACTAAGGCTCTGCTTCCCAGGGAGTGGCTGAACATCACCTGCTGATGGGAAGTGGAGAACAAAACACCCTTTGTTATCCTTTGCTTCCGCATACATGACCTTTACTATTGCTTCATTAAACTGCCTTTATCTAAACCCACAATTATTTTTTTCATCCTATTTTCTCCCCTCCCCATTCTGCTCAGGAGGGGATTGATAGAGCAGCTTGGTGGGCACCTGTCATGCAGTCATGGTCAACACCACCACAACAGGAAAAATAATGAAGGGTGATTAGAATAAATAAATAAAAATAAAAAAAGAATAAGAAAAAGTCAGGTACAAAGATCAGTATCTACAACATGTGCCATACAAAGTCAAGCTGTTTGAGTAGTTTCTCTCATCTACACAAAACAATCTGTCTAATTGAAATTACTGTCACAGTGATTACCAACCAGGTTCGACAACAACACCTGACTCTCTGTCTCAAGGTGGTGTGGTTTGTTTCTTTTTTGGTTTGGGGGATATATTTTTTTAATGGTCACCATTACTTTTAAATTCCACCCTCTGATTCTCTTCTATCCCAGATCTGCACAGAATGGTTTCTACTGACTACTTAGTATTATTTATGTTCATTCTGGTCAATTCTTTGCAGCAGGAACTGCCTAGAAATCACTAGAACTGCCAGATTCTCCACCCAGGATGTTAATGAACACATTTAAGCACAGAAACAATTCTCATCAATTGGGCAATGCACAGCAGGAGCTGTCTGAGGGAATCTCTGGGACTGTCCAATATTTTCATCTGGAAAGCTCCTGCATACATAGTCAACTGCTTTGTTGTGAAGCTAGCTTGAAGCTGTGAACCACCTCCAGTCATTCCAACATCCTGTCTGTGTGGAGGGCCATGGAACTGATTATTAAGTGCAAACACACAGAGCTGTGCTGCTCACCTACATCACAATTACATCTATAGGGCAAATTTTAAATTCGTGCTTACATAATATTAAATAGCATAGATTTTGTCCTATCTGACTCTCTGTGATTCCCTTGTAAAATTCAGATATTATTGCCTTTCTCTTGGAGGTTCTTCAATACATAACATTAACAGTAAAATCACATGGTACTAGTATGCTTCACACACATATCTTAAAAGAAAAGAGCAGTCATAATTTAGACATTTAGCGAATGTCGCCTTGACTAAGGCTACTTTTCAACAGTTTTCCTGAGTATTTCACACCTTTCTTTTCTACTCAGAGAAGTTACACCCATAAATCCAAATATTTTCAATTCTCATCTGGGACTTTCAAGCATGACAGCACTAGAATCTACTGCAGGGTTTCTCCAAATAGGCTTCTGCACAGAAAGTGCTGGACATGGCCAGAAAGCAGATAAGCCACGTGACAGATGCACTACAGCATATGGTATATCTCAGAAATGTCAGTTTGTTTTTCATTTTATCTTCCTATTGAACTAATCTGTAAGAAAATTTTAGTTAGCAGCACTACAGCTACACTGACTGAATTGGTTTCCAAGTTAGGAATGTTCATGCAAAACAGAAGGGCAGAACTCTTTTCGTGGCACAGTTAATTTTTTTTAACCGAAATATGTAGCCTCTGCTTCTGCAGTCTAGCATTACTGCCTGAAGCCCTTCCAACCAGATGTTTTTCTACATGGGCTTACCATTTTCTCCCTGAGGTAAACCAGCATTAAAGGTGTAGTACACTGCTTTTCCTAGTGTGAGGCAGGAGGACGCCAAATGAAGAGCTGCTAATTTTTCATGTTCCACCACATAACTCTTAGCTGGAGCACCGGCCAGACTTTCAGATTTTTCACAGGTGGTACTCAGTAAAGCTCTGACAGGGACAGGCTCCAGTTCCCCCAGTGAAAGGGCTGCCTGGCCAGATGACCTCTCTCTCTCCTTCTTTTCAAGGCAACTTCATTTTCTCTAGTGAAGTTTGAGTCTTAACTCAAAGCTTTGATCTGGGCCCCATTCAGCTGAGCTCTTCAATGTCATTCCAGGATGACCTGACCATGCAGCCCAGTGTGTTGCTAAATAAAAGCAGGTATAAGTTTGAATGAAACTGAATTATGTGCGCCATAGTGACCACTAGTGACAGTGACAAAGGGAGATAAACCAAATACCAACTCTTTCACATTGCTGAAGCAACTGGAATTTCACAAAATAAACAGGTTACATGGACAGAAGCTGTTTACAGATTGCTTTACAAATTCCAAATGGCAATGGGTAAATGAGCTATCAGCTCCCGTGACACTGCTGAAGTCAAACCAAATGCCACTCAGTAGAACACTGTAGACAGTATCTCATACATTTTAATCTTACTCTTTAACTTAATATTGCTGTTCTAGAGAAAAATCATTGACCATCAGTAAAACAAAAGTGGGGAGAAACCCAGTGAGTTGCCAATTAACTAAAACCAATGTTCTCATGATCAGAAGTACAATGCGCTGTCCAGAAATCCATTTTCATTATTAATGTCTAACTAAAGTATTATGTATTACTTTAGAGCTAGGTAAGTTTTCTGTATTAATTGGAAACAAATACCCAGTGTGAAATGTCATTATTCACTTTTTATGCTCCATTTGATTACAATTTGGTAAAAGTATAATTTGTTCCTATTATAAACTTACATAGTCTTTAAATCACTCCCCTGTGGAGTCTTGAAACTGAGATACTGATGGATTTGCATTGAACACCTCCTCAAGCCTTCCAACCCTGTGTTTTTGCACACTGAGTTCTCCTCAACTTAGCTGCCTAATGTTTTTTGGATATGTATAAAAAGCTCCACAATAACAACTTCTCCACATCAATATTTTGATTGCTATTTAAAAGAAGGAGGGATTTGTTTTTCTGTGTTCATAATTACTGCATCACTTGACTTAGTTTTCAAGCACCTACTTAACAAGGCCAGACTTAATTGAATTGCTCATCAGAAGACAGCTGAACCGCCAAATACAAGCATTTTCATTCTTTCATATCATACTGTTCATTTTCACACTTCACATCTTGTGAACTATACCTGTTTTTACAAGGTTTTATGCTACAACTGCATGAACACTGCAAATAGCTTGTTATTCTAAATAAAGATTAAGATTTTTTGAGATTGCCTCATAGCAATGCATGGGAATCCAACTTCTGTCAAAGCAAGACCACCTGCACTTTGAAAATTCAGACAGCTTCAAGGTTTGCCCAGATTACCACTAAACTATATATTATTACTAAAGGTGAGGTGAAAGGAGAGTTGTAAGAGTTATTTTTAATTACTTCTCTGAATATGTTGTATTTTTAAAAGCAGAAAATTAGTGCAAATTAACTGTTCAGGGTTCAGTCATTTATATCAACTTTTTTATTTGCATAAGTGTAAATAAGATTAAACATAAACCAACTTGAATAAGCAATAATACTGATGACAGTCTATCCAAACCTGAGCTCAGAGTGTGCATGTAAACCATTTGGCCAGCATCCTTCACAGTATTGTACAGTTTTATATATAGTACTGAGAGTATAGAGATTACATCAATTAAAAAACATAGAAATTGAGGCATCCGAGTAATTCCTTCACATGTACAGGTTAGCACGTATGATGTCACTTTTTTTATGAAACATTCTTGAAATTAATTATTTCTGTCCAGCACCTATTAACTAGCTAATATATACTGCCCCTCTGGTGTCCTTCTGTCAATTTAGTAACTCACACCGGTGAAAAAGCATTTAATTGTCTTCCCAGAAGTATGAAGTCTTCTGTTCAACTAACACAGGTAGGAAAATTTGAAGTTTGATCAGACAGGTCAACCAATGTTTAGATATTTTTTCATTTCTGTAGTCTCCAATTAGCTTACGACACTCATGACAGTTTACCCTGTTACTTAAGAACAGGAAATTTGAACATAGCTACAAGAAGAATGAAAAGAACCTGAATTTAAGAACTAACAGTTGGGAGTGAAAGAGTGCATATATACATATTTGTATTTACGTGTACAAAGATACTACTACAAGTTTGCTGGGCAAGGAAAGTAAATAGCACTAAAAGTTTTGGTATTGCCAGTGCAACTGCTTCCTAATGATGTCCCTCTCTCACCTAGAACAGTTTTAAGGGAAGCAAAGTTGAAACCACTAAAGTAACCAGGCCTAGAGAGAGCTAAGATCCCGTTCAGAAATCTACCACATTCTGTATCTTGTGATTAAGATGCTCTGAGCCTTTGCTTTCCTTCTGTGAAAAATAAAGAAAAGGAACTTTATGAAAGACATTACTGTAGGCAGCTGTGAAGTAAAAAAATTATTTGCTTTTTAATCTTTCCCATTCATTTTTTTTAAAGAGAAATTAACTGTACTACTTTTCAAAGTGGGTTTAGCTAGCCTGCCTTACTGGAAATAAAAGACAACACAGAGGACGGGGATAATGGAGTCATTCTCTGACTTGTATCTAAAATGCCATGCTAATGTGATTCTTGCAGTAAACATCTCCTTTAAAGGTCAATCTAGACACTTGCAGAACCCAAACTTCTCCCAGCCATAGGCAGTTGGCATTCTTACTTTTACAGTAGAAACAAATTTCAAACCTCAGCAAGGCATCATTAAGGATGAAAGATTGACTGTTGCCTGATAAAAGAGGAAAAAATCCTGTTAAAACTAATAGTGTTAAGCTAATGTTCAATGAGGCCAAAAAACCCAAAACATCTTTTTGTGACTAAATGATGGAGGATAAAGTTTTTCTGTGACAGGATGCCTAAAAGTAAAAGCAGATGTAAAGAAGTCAAATTCACATAACTATAACATTAACACATTTGGTAAAAGGCACTGTGATTTTAAAAAAATGGATGGTACACACATATATTGTTAGGTTTTAGCAACGAGCAAGCGCTTACAGATATAAAAAACCCCACTATACTTCATAGTTTACAGCCTGAATCAGAGATCTAGCAGTCAAGCTACATTCTGCAGAATGATGATTAGTAAGTTCCCAGACAATGACCTTTCAGAGAGGTCATTTCCCTTCCTATGGAAGAGGGGGGAAACAATTTGGGGGGAAGAGGAAAAGAGCAGGGGAAATGGAATTGGAGTAATGTCTCTGGCTTATCTCAATTAGAGTTATCTCCTGGGCTTATCTCATTCCAGACCAACAGTTTTTCAAATTAAAACTAACATTTGAGACCCTGCTGCTAAGATCTGAAGCACCTATTTAGCAGCAGAAGCAAAGGAAATACAAAAAAGAAAATGAAACCTCAGAGCACATTAAGAACTTGCCAGTCAGGTTTGTTCTTTCTTTGTCAAAAGTCAACACCTTAAATAACAGAACTCCCCACTATCATCTAAGAAAATTGTCTTAATCCCTTTTCCACTCTTCATATATATTTTATTAGACTGACTATATTTACAGTACAGATAAATTTTAAATGTACATTAAATTCTCAGTTGCCTCCAATTCAAACATTCGATATTTCTAACAAATTCTTATTCATATAGCTGCTTGGCTACCTACTTCAGCTATACCAATAGTAGAAATTAGATGCACATTCCCCATTTTCAGTATTAAGACTACAAGAACAAGTCTCCTGCACTGGAGTACCATTCATACAAATGTAAAGAAAGAACCTCAAATAATCACAGTTTTCATCTTTTAATGAAACAGTAGGACAGTGTTTTCAGCCAGTGAAGCTACTCTGATTTACATAGCCAAGAATATAGTCACGTTTCTAGCCCTTTGTCACACATTCTACAAAACGAAAACAAAGAGATATGCCAAGAAAAACAGAAGTAGACTCCACTTAAAGGGAAAAAAAAAATTATTAAAAAAATAGCATGTTTGTAAGACCCCTTTACAAATATCCAGCTCGGTGCTAGTGGCATACTTTGGAGAGAAATCATTTTTCAGGGCCACTCGCAAGGCCAGCTCAGCTATAACGAATCTCAGAACTAAAACTCATTAAAGCAGCAGAGATCACAGTCTCTTCTACAGAGATTCTTACAGATCTTGTTCTGCAATCATTAATCAGAAACAATTCCCTTAAAGGTTTGCTTGACTAATGATTCAGAGATAATAACTAATTGCAGTCCTCTTCAGCTTGGATGCCAAAAGCATATTACTCAGTTGTGATAATACATGATTTTGAGGTGAGAATCAACTCAGATTGTTTTTTAACATTGAAATATGGGTGTCTAGTTTCGGTTTATTATCTATGTATCTCCATAGTCAAGAAAGATAAGTGCCTTCAGAAAGGAACTCACTCCATCCTAAAATAGGTCTTTCGTAGGGGATGAACTGCCCTGTGGAGCTGCTTGCCCTCTCTACTGACTAGACAAAGAGCCTAGAGTACTGATTCAATTTTTCAGTGAGCAAGATGATTGATATGCCCTTGTATCAGAGCATTCAATTTGTTAAAAAACAGACTTGACAGTTGGACCTGGCAATGGTGACTACCATCTCCAAATGCGTTATAAAATACAGCAAGAAACAATTTCCATGTTTAGATCATTTTGAGAAAGTTAATTTCAAATATTCAAACATGGCTATTTCTTAGGACAAGTTCAAATAAATTTCAACAAACTCCAGCTATGGCGAGACTGAAAAACTACTACTAGGATAGTTATTCATGTAGACTTAGCACTTTATGACAAGGAAAAGTGAACAGAATAGGTATGTAATCTTCATAAATATTGTTGCTTCTGGTTTTAATTCATAAATAAAAACTTCCACTTGTCTAAGCACCAGGCAAAAAAGTGGGAAAACAGCAATATTAAAACTTTCATATTTCTGGTGACAACCATTTCTCTAAATTTTTTGAAAGCAAGTGAAATGCAGGAATAGATGCTACTGGTACAATGCCTGAATAATAATAATTGTTCCTGATACTTCTATAGGCTAAAGTTACTTGCATCAGATAATTGAAAAACACTTTGAGGGCATTTCTCTTTCTAGAATGGTAAGATCTTGCAAGGTATTGAGTGCTTCAAGCAATAGAAATTGAGAGTGTACAGCACAACACAAGAGGTACTTAGCAGCTTGGAGGATCAAGCCCTTTAGCCTTATTACAACCTTACAAGCAAAACACCACAGTGAAGTAAACAGACTTTCAACAGCAAGAACACAGTATAAATGCAGAGACAGACAACTAACAAGATCCAAGGAGTTGTGCTGAAATGGCATAGATCTGACACTGACTTATGAGAGCTTATTTTTCTTGTATCACTACTGCTATCATAACTAAAGAAACCGCATTGTCCTGAACTCCTCATGGCAAGAACCTAAGAAATTGGCTATTTGGGACTTTCCATTGAAGCTCATCCTGTCTAATACACAAAGATGTCTAAAGCCAGTTGAAATATTTTTTTAAAACTCAATAACTTTGAGACTTGTAGGCTGGTAAATGAGAATGTGTTGTCAATGTGAAACAGCATTTCCACGGTCAGACCTCCAGCTAGGTAACTGCAGAAGTCAAAGTCCTGTTATTTAAAAATTTTATTATTTATTGAAGTGCTGAACAATTAGTTCCTGTGACCTAGTGATAGCTATTTAACTCTGTACATTTACAGAATAAAGAAGAATCCAAATAATTTTGTCTGTAATTATCTAATACCCCTAGACTTATACTAATACTACTGCCACAAACAGGACACGTAACAGTTTATGATCTGTGAAAAATGCAACCATCTCAGGCTATTTTACATCAATACCTAGACTCCATTAAACCTAAACCAAAAATTATAAGTATGTCGTAGCTAAAAGTAATAGAAAACCAATCCCGGGGCGGGGGGGGCGGGGGGGAGGGGGTGGGAAATCACAACAGTTCTGGAGCCACACAGGAAAAATAATTCAAAACAACACAGAGAGAAAGAAAGAATAGGAAATAAGATATCACATGGTATAAACCCTGTATCTGCTTTTAACAGTCTCGTATATGGGTCACCCCTGCTTGCCTCCATTAATGTTATGACACCTGTTCTGCACTCCTTCCCTCTTACTCACCTCCACTGCCTAGGGAGCTCATGGTCTTGTTCTCCAGTGGCTGGTGTCCTCTCCTGCTCTTTGACTGCCACCTGTCTTTCTCTTCTGTATTTAAAGCATTACATAATAAAACCATACGATGAAGAGGAGTTAAATGCCTGGCTTGGCTCACCCTCATAAAAGTTATTTCTGTTATGGGGCTTTCTCCCTTCCTCCCCGGATCCTGACAAATTCAAAATTACTTTACATTTTTCATTGTGATTCTACATAAGCAAATAGTAGTTTGCTTAGGTTCTTAGGAAACCAGAAAGGAGTAAATAGTTTTTCAGATAAAGGCACTAGTTGTGATGTAGTGCCTGTGAAAAACAGCATCAAATGAGCTGCAGTCAGCAGTGTTACACCATTAGCTAGCACAGCAAGCACATCCAGGCTGCAAGCCACTGCTCAGAACAAACAGCTGCTGACAACCAAGGAGTAGGAACAGAGCAGAATCAGGAACAGATAAAATCATGGAGGGCCAAGGTGCTAGGCAGGGCTCACAGCTTCTCTAAGCCCAGGGAGCCCATGTTCCTCCATATTTGGTTTCACAGTTCCATGGACCCCCAGAGTTAACATACAGGTTCAGCACAGGATAGAACTTAGTTCTTTTTAGTCATTATATGTACTCTTACTCTTTATTTAGTAATTTAGTCACTATCTCTCCTTCTGTCAAATTTAAATAAAAGAGGTATTTTTGTCTTGATAATGTGACAACACTGGCATCTGCACTGTTTGTAGGGATCAGACAGCAGTAGCACGAGTGTCCCTACTCTTCCTTGTCAATGTCCTTCCTACACAGAAGGAAGGTATCTGCCCCCTTTCACAGTCAAATGTTAACATCTCTGCTGGAAGAGCCATCAACAACATTTGCCACTTGCAACTTGGAGAATTCTTCTCTCTGAAGCAAACAGAAGCCATTAACTCATTTCATACAGGCCAGTGAAGCCATCACAAACAAATGACTTTTGATCTACCAGAAATCGAGCAGTGCTCAGCCAAGTGACCTAAAGGTTAAAGTCTTTGCATGCTATTATCTCTCCTGAATTCAAAGCATCACACTTGTTAGGAGCTAACTCAGCTGTACATAGACCTGAAACACTGATTTTTCTATTCAATAGAAATAGTACAACACTAAAGCTGGATTTGTAAACACTTTGTTTGTGTTTGCTAGTTTATCTATTTCTGAAAACAGGACATTTACAGGAAAACAAAATCAGGATACTCGAACCAAGAATCAAAAATGTTTCCCTTTAGCAAGGAAATAAATAAATGAGGTTTATTCTGAAAAAAAAACAAACACCCAAACCACAACGTACCGGTTTGTCCTTGATGTGACAAAGTGCCTCATATCTGTAGTTCCCTCTTACCTCACAAGGAGTGGAGGTGAGTGGCACACCATGGAGCATTCCTTTAAAAGTTATTCTGATCCTGATTTAGAAAAGAGCAGTTTTACTTCAGCACTTATACAAACAAAGTTAACTCAGTTGAATTAAATACAGCTCTACCAGGATAAAATTAGTATGCAAAGCATACAGACTGAATCAACCATGTATGCCCATGCATAATTTGACTAACAATTCTCAAATATTAAAAAGACATCAATAAAGAAGCCACCTTAAAAACTTTTTAAAACCCATTTTTGGTTTTAACAAGTATGTAAGCAGTGAAGTTTTCCAACAGGCCAGCAACACTTTACAGCTAGAACTATGAGAAACATTCATATGGAAACTTGAAACTATACCAATTTTTTTATCCTGTTTAGAGTCTTAAAACATGTTTATCAATGGAGAATCTGCGAAAAATAAATTTCCTGATTTTTTATTTAAGTACAAACTTGCAACTCTTGAACCTTAGTACAATGACCACAGTTTACAAAACTTTTTTTATTCAGAATACACAGAACTAGGTTATATTTGCATGGACAAATCAAAATTTTAAGATACTCAGTGCAACATGTGTTTGATTGAACAAACTCTTGAAATCCTACCCCTCTTGATTTTACATTTAGTTAAAATCTTGAAAAATGTTCTCTGGCTCTCCTTCATTCTAATATCATAATTCAAGTGGGAAATTTAGTGAAACAGTAACTGAAACACTTTTGTCAGTTTTTCCAGTTCTTAGTTACAACCTTAATTCATTCCTACTAAGTGGTATCTGTAACCTGACTATAATAAAAGCAGTATATGGGTCTAGCAAAGACAAAATGCTCTATGCAAGTATAGGAGCCCCGTCCACCCCACAGGAGGGCTTCTGTCCAGTTTCCTCATGGAAAAAGAAACAAAAAAAAAGAAAAAAAAAAAAAAGAGTAGGGAAAAATTCATAGCATTTTGTCAAGTACTTCCATTTCTGTATAGGTCTGACAAAATAAATACATTGTAAATAGAGTTATGCCCTACTTCCCTGAGGAACAAAGTAATAAATAAAATTAGAAAATAAAACTCGAAAGGCCTGTTACTATCTGGCTTTTTAAAGAATATCAGTGTTAGCATCCAGGACTCCCCAGTCACGGGATACCATAAAATGGCACACAAACTTCAGGACTACTGAGGAGACAAGTAGCCAAAGCTACCTTGCTCTGTTATTTTCTTTAATGAATAGCAGTATTAAAGCCAGAAAATATGACAGCAGCTGACAGTGTGGGTGGTGATATAGAAAAATATGAAGAAAAGTGTTCTAAATCTTCCCCCCCCACACCAATGTGCCATAAAACACATCCATATACCACATTTATTTAAAGGCTGGTGATCAAAATTATTCAAGATTGTAGCCCCCTACAACCTAACCAGGATATTTATAGAGAGTGATTCCCTGAAGAGACCAAAAACCTGTCCTTGTGCCTTTGCTTTATTGTTAGGCTGCAAAAGTTCTGAGCAGCATTTAAGCAAAACTAATTATGCTAATGCTAGGCTTAGTGCCCAGCACCTCAGTGGACGCATTACCAACACACAATGGATAATGAAGAGATAGAACAAGTACAACCACAAAGCAAGGCAAGTCCAGTGATTCTGGAGGTGACTCGAGGCTGTCACCCAGATGTCCTGCCCTCCAGCTGTCCAGTGATACACAGTGTGAATTTGTTGCTTGCTGCAGTGCACTGCATGACATTGTTTAACAGTGTAACAGTAACAAAGCATTGTTATTTTAAACAACTGTACAAGCGTTGAGGCTAAAATTCCCACGGGAATCCTTACCCCATAGCACTGCACGCTGACCCTAAAGTATTCCTGCTTATTTCTCCATAGTTCCTCTTGTGGATTTTGGGGAGGAGAAAGGAGGAGAAATGGGCTTAAGTCTTCAGTGTTGGCACTGAACTGGTGTACGGTAGAGGCCCCCTTTCAGTTTCTCTTTTTTCTACACAGATTTCAGCTTTCTCCATCTCTGGGATCATTGTGCCTCCACCTACTGTAGCTACTTCAATAACCTGGAGTTACCAAGTGTTGCTGCAATGCCCAAAAGTAACATTTATAACCTTGCCAGTAATACATGGGGTGGGTGCTGTTGCTCATAATGATACCTTATTTTTTTTTCTCTAAAAGATGTTTCATGTGCATACAAGAAAACTAGGAAGTGTCTGTGTAGCCACAGTTTTGCTTTCTCACGACTATGTATTGTGACATAGTTAAAATTTACTCATGAAATAATCACATTCTCTTGTGCCCTACAAGTCTGCTGCCTCATTCCTTTGGATACAAGCACCAAGGTATGACAAAGAGTACATGTTACACTGACAAACGTAGGTATTCCTACAACTGTTCATGTGCATGCATATAAATGCATAAACATACATACACATGCATACAGTAGCACTTCTGAAACTACAGTCAGAAAAGTTGAGCTTTAGTAATAATTATTCCATCTTTGAAGTCATGGATTCAATATTTTTTAGTATTGCTGACTTCTCAACATTTCATGAAATGCTTATCAACATTTGATATACACTTCATGAATCTCTGAATTTAATACGTTTTTTTAATAATGGTGGGCAACAAATACTAACTCCTTTAGAAGAATCTGGTGCTGTGTACACTGAATTTGTGTACACTGAAACATTACAGTTGTTTCAAGATTAAGGTCTACAGGTGGTAGGAGCTAACATGCAGGCAGAACAGGCATTCAAAATGGGAAAAAATCGTCCTAAAGCATTTCAGTACATGCAAGCAACAATCAGGTTCAGTTATTATCATCAGTGCTTACAGAGGAAGCTTCCCATTGAGAACACTTAGCCTTCAATTCAGCTTAGCAGCTACATTTTCACCACGTAATCTACCCACATCATATGCATCACCACCAAATGGACAGCCGACGGCCCACAAAACTATAAATAAGAATAACTGTCTCAGAACACTTATTTAGTAACTATAAAATAACATGATTATATGCAACATTGCATTTCTTGTGCTAAAGATTGCTTTTTGAAAGTTGTACCAGATTAAATACCCAAGGACAAAACAAGAATCTGAAAGAACTCCGCAGCTGGCTCTAGTATCTTGAACACATTCTATTTTGAACTTTACTTTTCTTCTCCAAATTAAGTCCTCTGTTTATAAACAAGATCTAAATCCCTCCTGGGGTTAATCAAATAAGCACAAAATACAAACCCCCAAAAAGAGAAAGCACCTTCAAAGCTGATATTTGCTCAAAACCTGGAGCAGTTGCCATGGAAATCATATTCTTTTGATCCATAAATATCATCAAAATAGCATGAGTATTTGAACCAGGTCCAGCTAGTTTGAAATAAGAAAATAAGAGGGAAATTAAAATGACAGAAGGAAAGAGGATGATCAAAATCTCCTAAAAAGTTACATTTGCCTCCTCTTTTCAAACTTTCTTCCTAAGTCTGTGTTTTACTAAAAAAAACCTCATTTTAATCACTGTTTAAAGAAAATTTAAAGTGCTGAAGAGGCAGAAGATTTAAAAAAGAATTACCAAATTAATGGTAAGATTGTTAAATATTGCATAATGTAACCATACTAGCAGTGTGAATGCTGTGTAGGTATTAGTTGAACATTTAAACTTGTGAATAGATAATTTCATTCAAAAGGATTACTCATCCAAGTACCCAAGAAGCTTTGCCATAAAGTGAAGGTTATATCACCTGTACCCTTACAGATCCAGGAGAAAGCCTCACCACACAACTGCATCTACTATACCCAACACCAGTAAGGAAGTTTTTCCTACATGCTTAGATTCTACCTGCAGTCTTGAAACACTTCACCCCAGTTTACCCTTTCTCAGCCTTAATCATGACAGTGATCCAGTTTAAGAAGTGGCTTTTTTTTTCCTTTGCAATATGAATAAGATCACAACTGAGGAAAGGCAGTTTATCAGTGTTACTGACATGCGGAATTAGACTCTATAACTCGAAAGTTATAAAGTAGGTATGTTTATTGCACGCAGATGCACGGGGGATCGCTCCTCCACAAGCGTGCATGCCCGAAGTGACGAACCATCTCACATTTATACAATAAAACAAATGAATATTCAATTAAAGCCTATACATATTTGTTACCTAAACCCGCTTCGTATGTTAATTAGCTTATCAGTCCTTTGCCTGGAATGTGGTGGTCTTGCAGGTTTGTAGGTGATTCATGTTCTTGTGACCATCCGTGACCATCCGATCTTCTCCAGCAAGGAGCGGTGATTCATGTCCTTGTGACCATCCGATCGTCTCCTTGCGTCTCCAGCAAGGAGCGGTCTTCTCCAGCAAGGAGACTTTGCACTCCCTCCCTCTAGATAGCATTGGAATATCTTTCATCCTTTTCTCATTCTTTTTTAAATAGCCCCTTTGTTAGAGGAGGAAGGGCAGGCGTCTCCCCTTTGTTAGAGGAAGAAGGGCAGGCGTCTCCTCAAAAATGTAGGCGTCTCCTCAAAGCTGTGTGCCTATGTGACCAGACATCGCACCCATGACTAGTCACCATACCCACATTCCTGGGCAGACATATACAATCACAATCGATGTCCATTGTCCCCATTTCACACTATTTCTCCATACCATTACGTACGGTATTGTGCTGTCACAGCACTCTCCAAACTATCACGCTGCAACAAGGTCTTTTACCATCTCATACCAGCACACTCTTCATACAGTCCCTCTGCTGCCTTCTCCTCATCTCACCCCATTCAGGGCCCACTCTCTCTTCTCTTGCTTCTGCCTTGGGTGCTCTCTCTTCGTTGGCTCTCAACCACTGAACAGAACCAGCCACACCTGCACCTTAGCTACACCGGCCAACCTGTGCCCCTGAAGCCAGCCCACAGCTGTATATTATCAATGCTAATTAACCCAGCTTAATTCCTCTACACTTCCCCCCCCCCCCCTTTTTTTCCTTTTTTAACATTTTATACCTTATGTTTTTAACAATCATTACAACATTTTTACAAATATTTTTTTCATACAGTCCTCTATAACTCTTCTACATTGTGCCACACTTCCCATGAATAGTAGCTCTTGCTCTGCAGCCTCAAGGCATAGCAATGTCTGCATCTAAGCCTCAGGGGGGGTGGGGGGGAAGCACTATAACAGCTCTTATGCCTTCATGTGAGTTTTGTCTCCTCCTTACGGAGAGGCAAGAGCTACCACAGTTGCAAATTTGGATGAGATTGTAAGTTTAGCTCTGTTCTGGGCTCATTCCTCCAGACCTTTCCCAGATCAACCACGTCTGGAAGACCTAGACTTCCCTTCATGATAACTCTCATTACTTACTGTTTTCCTTCTAGATCAGAAACAAATGAGTTTAAATTTCCTATCTCTGGATAGTAGTCTATGCCAGAAGTGGCTCAAAAGAGACAAATTTATAGGGCGTATGGTTATTTGGAAATAGACCTCCCTGCAAACCAGCTTCCTGCTTAGGGAGAGCTTAAGGATAGCTTCAGAATTTCCTGGATGCGTTCCTGGAAATCACACTGCAGAACAGCTACAGCAGCTTCTCCTGCGAGCTAAGTCTGGAGGTGGGAGAACTTCTTTCCTTTACTTTAAGGTGATACTTAGAAAAACCCTTTTCTCTGAACTGCTTCATCCTGCAGTCTCCCAAGTTTGCTCAGATGGCTCTTCCAAAACAACTTTGGGAATGAAAGAGTGATCTTTCATTTATTGAACTGACAATAGCAGAGATAATGTTCCTTTTCTGCATAAAACCAGTCCTTTTATTCTGTAAAACGCTACTTCAACAGGGTGAAATAAGATCAGTACTTGCAGCCTTACAGTGCAACCTACCAGAGCAGGAAGGGGGTTGTGCGAAGCTAATACTTTTTTTCTGTGCTGTACTGGAAGAGATCTCCAAAAACCATTCACCTCCAGTTTCATTATTTCTTTCCTTAAAGACACTGCTTTCAGTGCCAAAAGGTTATGGTGATGAACACAGGAAAATCAAACCAGAAAAGGAAAAACTTACTTTGAAATATAAGTTCAAACTGTTAAACAGACCAGTCAGAAGGGTAAAATAAATAAGCAAACAAACAGAAAACTCACACAACTTGCTCACCTACAGAATGACTGCACAAAAAATACGATAAAACAGGAATTTATTAATATCAACATGAAAAATATTGGGGAAAAAATTAAACAAACCTGAGAATTGAATTAAATTTAACTGTCATACTGATGTTGGTGTACTGCAACAGTCAAGTTGCTTAAAACCTCCTGGTGTTCATGAAATGTTTTAAATCAGGGTTTGTT
The DNA here is from genome assembly GCF_023634155.1 of Falco peregrinus. Lineage (NCBI taxonomy): Eukaryota > Metazoa > Chordata > Aves > Falconiformes > Falconidae > Falco > Falco peregrinus. Next base: position 12,520,528 of record NC_073730.1, on the reverse strand, counting down.
TTTTTTTTTTCTTAAAAAAAGTCAGCCTTCCAAAAATAGATTTGTCAGAAAATGCTGACTAGTTCTATAACAATTATTTCACAATTATTGTCCATTTCTCTTGTATCTGAGATCAGTACAACTAGAAAGTTTCCTTACTGTTATCCCTAAAAAAAACCCCTAGGGCATCCACAACTTCTCTGGGCAACCTGTTCCAGTGCCTCACCATCCTCACAGTAAAGAATTTCTGCCTTATATCTAAGTTAAATCTACACTCTTTTAGTTTAAAACTATTACCCCTTGTCATGTCTCTACAGGCCATACTAAAAGGTTAGTCCCCATCTTCCTTGTAGGCCTCCTTTAAGTATTGAAAGGCTGCTATAAGGTTTGCCTGGAGCCTTCTCTTCTCCAGGCTGAACAGCTGAAAAGCTCTCTCAGCTTTTCTTCATAGGAGTCGTGCTCCAGCCTTCTGATCTTCATGGCCTTCCTCTGGACTTGCTCCAAAAGGTTCAAGTTCTTTTTATGTTGGAAGCCCCAGAGCTGAACCCAGTACTTCAGGTGGAGTTTCACAAGAGCCGAGGAGAATCACCTCCCTCAACCTGCTGGTCATATGTCTTTTGAAGTAGCCCAGGATACTGTTGCCCTTCTGGGCTGCAAGTGTATATTGTTGGCCCATGTTGAGCTTTCTGTCCACCAGCATCCCCAAGCCCTTTTTTCCAGGGCTGCTCTCAATCCATTCTCCACCCAGTCTGTATTGATACAGGGGTTTGCCCCAACCCGTGCAGGACCTTGCACTTGGCCTTGTTGATTTTCATGAGGTTTGCATCGGTCCACCTCTCAAGCCTGTCAAGTTCCCTCTGGACAGCATCCCTTCCCTCCAGCATGTCAGATGCACTATTCAACTTGGTGCCATCAGCAAACCTGTTGAGAGTGCACTCAGACACACTGTCCATGTTGCCAGCAAAGATGTTCAACAGCATTGGTCCCAATACAGACCACTGTGGAATGCCACTCATCACCACTTTCCACTTGGACATTGAGCCATGGACTACAACTCTTTTGAGTCTGAGCATCCAGCCAATTCCTTATCCACTGATTGATCCACCAGTCAAATCCATGTCTCTCCAGTTGAGAGACAAGGATGTATTGTCCGACAACATCAAAAGCTTTGCACAAGTCCAGGTAGATGATATCAGTGGCTCTTCCCTCATCCATCCGCGCTGTAACCCAGTCACAGGAAGCCACCAAATTTGTCAGGCATGATTTGCTCTCAGTGAAGCTTGCTGGTGCCTTGCTTTCCTTTTTGTATACCTTTGAAACCTTCCTTTCAGGCAGTCACAAAGATCCAATAGTACTTTCTGCTTCTTGAATCATCAACAGTTACCCAACAGCCTTTCAAGATAGCACAGACAAGATAAGCTGTACAGATTTGAGGACTACAACAGGTACTGGGCTTATAGCTTAGGTAGGAGAACCCCACATACAGGCTGGCTCAAAGGCTCCTTGTGAGCTGAAGACAACTAACTACCCGTCACTGTCCATAAAACAGAGACAAGGGAAGGCAGACAGCTCTGTAAGCAAGCATCAGTGTGGCACAAACTGAAGAGGTAACCAATAGTAAGGAACAGTATTAGCAATCAGTGACTATACCTCTATATATGGACTTCCGATTTTACAAGGCAGCTGAGATATATGATACATACAAGTGATTTGTAGTCACTGCTTTGGAGCAAAGACTTTCCAGAGGATTTCTTAGCAAATATGGTTAGATTTCTGCTTATGCTAAAATTATATTGAGATCAGGGACGAAAAGAAGGAGAGAAAAAAAAACGGGTTCACATAAAATATTATTTCAGGATTACTCAAAGAAACATCTGAGTGCAAATTTAGTGTGATCAAAGACAGGATTTATTATCTATGACCATCATAGGATGAGATGCAACAACTCCAAAACAGCTGGACAATGATTGAAGATATACTATATCTAAAACAAACAGATGTTTCTCCCATCAGTTAAAAGTGGCAGAAATTTTCTAAAATTCTGAAACTATTTGTCCCCAGATCAATAAAGACATAAATACTTATGTCATAATCTTGCATTCCAAAACATATAAGAGCATATATATGGAACACATTTTATGTACAAGTGTTTGCACATCATGACCTTTATTTTCCATTTCTATGCCTATTCTGTGTTACTTTCACATTCAAAACCACTAAAACTTATGTACTAGTATTCCAGGGCATTGATTATGTCTTTCTTGACTGGAAGGCACTAAGTGTAAATACATTGTAAGTAAAATCTGTTTGGTGCATTAGTGACAGCTCCCTGTTGGCTTTTCGTATTTTGACACTTCTTTTCAAAAAGAAATACAGAAATAAAGTATTTTCAAAGGTATGTGCCTCACAAAGTTCCTTGAGGCATGTGTTATCTTACTGCTACGTATTTCTTGGCACATTTTTTTTTTAATAAAAAGTTCCTGAACAAACACAGTATCTTTTGTTCAGCAGAGGGAAAAACAAATTATACCCATTCCATTTATGTTGTGTGACTATTATGTACAAAATCAGACCACAACTTAATTTCTAAAAAGAAGTAGGCCCAAAAGCAGATCTTTAAGCAAGCTGATTTGTTGTGCTAAGGAACATTATAGGTGGGTGTAAATTAGTCAGAAAATGGTCACAGATGGTAAGGAAGTACAGCTTACAAGAATTCATACACTATAACCAAAACTGATGCATAACAGTATATGTGAAACATAACTAGAGAAAAGAAAGTATAAGTTAAAGGTGGTCTATGCTCCTTGCAACTTTCTCTAACATACCTACAGCTTTTCCACACCCACCATCACAATAGGCAAATGGGGGAAGCTCGAAGCAAGGCACCTGAAAGACAATTCAGCTGGCCTCCATGAACTCTTCCCTCCTCCAAAACCGGACAGTCGTGGTACGTTTCCACCCTTTGAGCCCCGACCACTTCTCTCTTCCTCTAATGGTCACACTAGGGACAGGAGGAAGAGTTCTTACTGTCCACAGAAGCTGTCATATCAGTAAGTTTGGGTCCATAAGAAATACTAGCCTGAGCAAATCAGCCTGTTTTAATTTTTTAAGAATTGCATTAATTCCCTCTAACATCCTGCAGCCCACTGCAACTTCCCCAACCTAGTAGGGAGTTTCCTGAATTTCTTTTTGAATGTTTTCCTGCACAGTTGTTTGCCAACTTTCAGGCATGGGTCACTACTATATCGTTCTTCACATCTGCTTTACACAAAATCCTGATGCTATTTCTTTCTAACAGCTGTGAAATTCACCCTTTATTTTTTACTTGTACATCAAATCACTGGTTCACAACTGCATCATTAATTACTGAAAGCTCACTCATTACAGGTTTCTTTAGAACTAGCTGTCATCTCCTGCTAGTCCAGAATGTCCTCACAAGAAACATCTTTTTAGCAACTAAATTTGAATTATTGTCTTGGCTCGTTTTCCTTCCAAAACCATACTAAGATCTTGCTCTTAGCACTCCCCTTGCAATAGACACCAAAAACGATTGCTTGAAAAACGTGTATGGAAGCACTGTTTTTAAAAGATCTTTGAGACAGCGTCATGATTTAACCTTGGGCAATAACCAAGCACCACACAGCCACTCACTCAATCCCCCCACAGCAAGATGGGGGAGAGGATCAAGAGGGTAAAAGTGAGAAAACTCGTGGGTTGAGATGAAGACAGTTTGATAGGTAAAACAAAAGTCACGCACACAAGCAAAGCAAAGCAATGAATTAATTTACTGCTTCCCATCGGCAGGCAGGTGTTCAGCCACCTCCAGGAAAGCAGGGCTCCATCATATGTAGGGGTTACTTGGGTAGAGAAATGCCATAATTCTGAATTTCCCTCTCTTCCTTCTTCTTCTCCCCACTGATATATACTCAGCATGAGGTCATATGGCATGGAATACCTCTGGCTACTTCAGGACAGCTGACCTGGCTGTGTCCCCTCCCAATTTCTTGTGCCACTCCAGACTTCTCGCTGGCAGGGCCTGAGAAACTAAAAAAATCCTTGACTTAGTACAAACACTGCTCAGCAAGAACCAGAAACATCAGTGTGCTATCAACATCACTCTCACACCAAATCCAAAACACAGCTCTGCACCAGCTACTAAGAAGAAAATTAACTCTGTCCCAGCTGAAACCAGGACAGACAGGTACACACCTGATCCACAATGTTCCTGGGATGTTATCTGTAGTCCTGCTTTATTTTCACTTCACTTTGCTTTGCTTTTACCAGCTCAGTATTGTATTTCAGATCCTACATGATAAACTCTCCAGGAAGGCTGCTGTTTTCCTCTGCTTTTTGCAGTTTAAAGCATCCCTTTACATGATACACAGGTGTCATAGCTTAACCCTAGCTGCTAATTAAGTATCACGTAGCTGCTTGTTCACTTCCCCCTGACTGAGAGAGATGGGGAGGAGAGCTGAAAAGGAATGTAAAACTCAAGGGTTGAGATAAGAACAATTTAATAACTGAAACAGAATAAAAATGACAATAACAGTTATAGTGAAAAGGGGGAGGAAAAGAATAAAATCTAGAGAGAAAAGAGAAAAGAAACACATGGTACACAAAGCAACCGCTCATCACTCGCTGATCAATGCCCAGCCAGTCCTTGAGCAACAACCTGCCTACCCTGGCCAAACCCCCATGTATATACACCAGGCATGACGTCCCATGGTATGGAATTCTTCTTTGGGTACTTTGGGTCAGCTGACCTGGCTGTGTCCCTTTCCAATTCCTTGTGCCCCTCCAACCTTTTTGTTAACAAAGCCTGAGGACCTGAAAAGCCTCACATCAAAGGCAAAACACAGCACTGCGCTAGCTCCTAAGATAAGTAACTTCATCCCAGCTGGAACTAGGACAACAGGTAAGAATATTCAAGCAGTACTCTGAAAGTACATGGGAAAAGGTGGTTCAAAGTTAAATGTCCACCTTCGTATGTAAAGTATAGAGAACAGTTTGTTGCCAACAAGCTAAACAGGAATAGAAATGCACCCCCAAGGAGCAGCACCAGGGGTGACAAGTACAGCAGACTCCCTGGCTCATTCCACAGGATAACAAAAAAATAACAAAGGCTGGCAGGAACCTCAGCCCAGCCTCCTGCTCAAAGCACAACACAGTTTGTATGGTCTTCCCGATGACCGAAGCCTATGCCTTGGTAACAGGAAAACCCCAGCTATATTGTCTACCACAGAAACAGACCCATACAATGTTCTACACAGTTCTGAGATTTTCTTTTATTCATTAATTTACTTATGCAGATTGGAAGTATTTGAAAATATTCCAGACCAAATTCTTCTGTAATTTCTATTCCCTGCAAGCCTAATGATTTCATTGTTGAATTTCCTGTAATTGTAATACTGATCATGAAATTATAGGGTTTTTTTTCCCTTTGAAAACAGTCTGATACTTAATTAGGATTATGAGAAGAGATTCAACCAGAAAACAATTCAACACAGCTCCAGCATACCAAAGCAATAAGTGTACTCACCCTGTGAGCTGACGCCACCCCCTGCAACTGTATTCAGATTGTGGCCCTAGAAAAATAAGGATTGTGTTAACATCATCTGTCCTAAAAAAAGACTTAAGATACATGCCTTTTAAGGATATGAAAGGGGACATCCTCCTGATTTGATGTTAAGTGCACAATCTTACAGAATTATTTTTAAAAATATGATACAAGATCTCTACAATTACACATTTTGTTCTGCCAGAGGTTACTTAACTGTAACAGTAATGGATACTGTAACTTTACTAAAGAGTATCAGTTCAAAACAACATCATTTTGAAAGAGATTGTTCAGTCCTATCGTTCAGTTCTTTGGAGTACTGCTTAGCAATATGGAAGAGAAAAAAAATCTAAGTAGAAAAAAACATGAATTTACAAATAAAAATCAGCTGTCGTATAATGAATGAATCATACAATCATAGAAATGTTTGTTGGAAGAGATCCCGAAAGGTCATCTAGTCCAAACTTCCACTTTAAGCTAGAGTATAACCACCACTAAATCAGATCAGTCACAGGTTTAGATAGCAAAATCTTGAAAACCTCCAAGTACACAGACTCTAGAATGGGCAACCTCTGGGCAACCTTTTCCAGCGCTGCATTACGCTCCTAGCATTTACTTTTTTTAATCCCCTAAAGTTCTGCTAAAACCTCTTAAACCACAGTTTATGGTCATCGCTCAAGCCTGGTGAGATTGCACCTGGAGTACAGTGCCTAGTTTTGGGTGGCCTAGTTCAAGAAGAATGTTCAGAAGCTTGAGGAAGTACACCTGGAAGGCTGTCACTGTGTACACAGGCCCGCAGCACATGATCTAGAAGGAAAGGTTGAGGGACCTCAGCTTGCTTAGTCTGGTTGAGGAGAGGCTAAGGAGCAGTGCAAAAGTGTCTCCATGTTCTGACGGATAGCATCAAAGATGGAGCTCAAACTCTTCCAGACAATATAAAAGCTTCCAGAGGTCTCTTGCAACCTGTATTTCTATGGTGCTAAAACTCCAAGGTAAAAAAAAAAAAAAAAAAAAAAAAAAAAAGGCTTTCATATTAACTCCTGGGCACTCTGCTCATTATTGCCTGACAGTACAGGCAGTTTTTAGCCCACCTTCCTTTATCCAGCCCATACTTCCTAACTTTCTACACGAGAACATTGAAAAAGATGTCAAAGCTATACCAAGGTCAAACCATATTACACCTTCACTGATTTCCCCTTATCCACGTTGTCAAGCACTTTGAAATAGAAAACAGTTAAAGCTGGCAAAACACAGCTTTCCTTTGGTAGATTGATGCTGACTACTTCTGGTTGCATACTTGTTCTTGATGTGCTTGCAACTGACACTCTAAAGACTTTTATCATGACCTTTCCAGGGGCTGAAGTAAATATGACCAAGTTATAGTTCCTCAGGTCCTCCTTTTAATGTTTATTTGTTTATTAAGATGAGTATAATGTTAGCTTTTCTCCATTTGTCAGGGGTCTCCCTTAATAACTGTGATCTTTCACCCTTGCAGTCACATGGGCGCTCTCTTTCACCACTGTTGAGTGAATCCCATCTGGCCCTGGATTTGAACAAAAAACAGCAGCAAGGCACATTGCCTTCAAAAGTGAACCTGCCTTATTATACCCTGCTTTGGAACAGGCTTAGAGAAAGATTCTACTCTATAAAATACCAGGGATATGAATCTGATTTAAGTTAACTCTCATATTAGCGGTTTATTCCTCCAATGTGTAAATACACACAAGAAGAGTCTTACCGTTTTATTCTAAAGTTAGAAAACTCTTCTGGCTATTTACATGTCCCAACAGATGAATTAGTACAATGCCTCTGCCATCACAAATGTGCCAATGCAATCACAAGAAACAAATAATATAAATAGGCATGATTTGAAAGCTGTGAGCTTTTTCAGACCACATTTAAAGAAGTTCCTTGTGCTTGATCAACCCTGGTTTACTATGCCTCACTATAGAATAGTTACGACATAACTGCATTATGCAAATCTTAGAAAAACCCTAGATGATCTTAAATAGGTCACCTGCATAATTCCCAAGTTGTATCATAGGAAAAATATCAAAGTATCAGTCACACCAACTGCTGCTTTTTTTTTTTTTCCCCCCCTTAAAAATGTGCATTGAATGGTTTGAAGGTTTGTTTACTTCTGAGGGTTCTGGGAGGGTTTTTGTTAAAATAAGAGATTTAAACTTGTTTAGTAAATCCGTTTTGATTGTCTGAGCATTGTTAAATGATTTATCATATTGGCAATAAACATTTGCAGCACACACTATAATGGTTCCATGGGACTTCATGGAGTATGCTGAGAATACATATGAGCAATATCAGCAAAAAAAAAAAAAAAATCCCATTAGCTCAACAAATTGCTAAGCCAACTAGAAGTGTTTTTTTCTGTGTTGACATCATTCATTTATTTTTTTTTTTAACTAAGCAACTGCATCACAAATATTTTCCTTAAACAAACAAAAATATCTAAGAGCAAGCAAATTCAGATATTTGGATGCAGGTCTCTGCACATTGCATCTGTTACTCCTCAGTATGGATGCTGGCTTTAAATTTGGGGTGATATTTCATGCTGTACATGATGGAAAACAGTGAGTCACAGATGGAGCTCCCCTGCCTGAACTCTCTATTCCCTTTTGATTTCTAGTCAGCACTTTCAGCATAAAGGGGAATACATGAACTCTTGTGGGCTCTGAAGTTCTGCAGACAGTGCACCTTTGCATGTGAGCAAGGGAGGCAGAGGGGAATATGCTAGGAACTACAACAGTCCATAAAGGTAACTTGATAATACAAATTATTTTTCTCTTGCAAATTATTTTTCTCTTGCACTATACACTTAATTCATGTTTCACCTGAGCATTCCAAGGGTAATATTGAACGGGCTGGTCCTATATTCAATGTATCTTTCTTACCTAAATTTCTTTTATGCTATGCTTATGTGGATGGGGTTTTGTTGTTTATTGGCTGGGAGGTTTGTTTTGTTTACACAGGTGAAATCAATACACTGCTGTTCTCACTTTTTTTCCCCGCCAGTGATTTTCCTAAGTGTAACGTGTACTTGATAACACTAGAACTGAATAAACTTTTGAATCCATAAGTAGCTTTAAAATTAAGTATAAGATTTTGTTCCCTAATAACAAGATGTGTAGAGTGCTACCAAAACCAATAGGAAGTTCTCAGGAGTCCTTTGATAAATTTTCTAAACAGTAGATTTCTTGTTCTGCTTATTTTGCACCTCTCAGGTACCAGGTTAAGTACTGGAAGTAATCCTTTTTTTTTTTTTTTTTTTTTTTTTTTTTTTTTCTCCCCCTCCCCCCCCCCCCCCCCCAGAAATCCCTAACAGTAGAAAGCTATTCAGAAGGTACAGTAAACTTTTCCTCCAGTGACCCCATAATTTTATTTTCAGGAAAGTATTAGAAACAATTGACAACAAGTAGGTGAAGCGGAAGGGTGCTGTGTGTCTATTGTTTATGCCATCAATTACAGCGGTTCCAAAGGTTTCATGCACACTTCTGCTTCTCCCATGCTAAAAGTTAAAACACACACTAAAATTGAACTTATAGATTGCAGGGTCACACCAGAAACTAATTTTATCTCCATCTGGACACCAAAAAATTTATCCTTCCATATAACAAAGCTGAAATTCCATCAATATTCATCAATGCATTTCAAATACTAATAATGTGCAAGCAATTCATGGGTCTAAAGCAGCAACCAGAATGAATGCAAAAGATTGATTAAAACAATAAGTACATCTGAGAAGATATATTATGCTTTCATAGAAGATTTGTTAATAGGAAAAGAAAAGAAATTCATCATACAGATTACCCACTATAAATTACTTGCTTTACCATTTAACTTCTCAGAAGCAGAACAGCTTGGATTCAAACCTCAGCCAGTTACAGTTTATTAATACATATGGACACACATTTATTTATCTTGAATCTGTCATCTTCTGTTTCTTTCCTTAAGATATGTGAACTTCTGGCATTTCACACATAATAAATACTTTTGGATAGCCAAAGGTATAGAAGAGCTACCATTCATACACAGCACATGAAATCCACACAATCTACATGAAGGCTGGAGGCTATGGAGGGAGAGTGGGGAGAAATAAGACCTAAATCCTTTGAACAGCAATTCACAGACAGATACAATCCCACAGAAACATAAAACAGAAAATAGAAACCAATTTTTTTCTATTCTAGAATCTATAAGATTAAAAAAAGACATTCTCTTCAAAGCAGGTAAAAAGATTCCGTGTCCTGTAAAACACACTTCATGGAAAGAAGTCTAATGATATGTTACAAGAAACTAAACCCTGTTATTTTAATAAGCACTATAAAAGCAGCCCTTGAAGTGATAGACTTGTAATTCTTATTTCTAGTGTTGGAAAGCATCAAAACCAGCTTACAAGTAGCTGGGAGTCCAGCAGCAAAAACAATCTCAGGGCAAAAATCCATCTCTTCTGGTCACAAAAATGTACCAATAAGTGTAACAGAAGTTGTACAAAGTATACTTTTGTTGGTATGCAGATGCTATCAGTTGGTCAGTCAGTCTCTGGAAAGGAGCATTTGTCACAGAACCACATTTTGCAGAATGCCTACTCTCCCAGTGAAGGCTGTTTTGCTTAGTTTTGGGCTAATGCAACCACTTGCCCTTCACATATGGGGGGGGGGGGGGGGGGGGTATACCACAGGTATACAGGAAGAAATAAGACCAATAGGAAGAAATTACTGCTTTCATTGTCTTTACAATGGAATTCTTGTTTTCCAATAGTTGTGTTTTGAAGCATGGGTGTCTAAAGTAAACAAGAAGCATCATTGCTTTCTAAGGTCATTCAATTACAGTCCATGGCACAACTAACAAAAATACTACTTACTGACACAAATTGAGAGAATGTACAAATACTTCATTTATATATTTGTGTGTAACCAAACCTCAAAGCCCATCACTTTAGTGTTATTCTTCTAGTTGAAAAGTTTTGCCTGTCCTAAGGTACGCTAGAGATCAAATATTCATTCCAAGCTGAATAATCTTCTAGTTGGCATATTTGCATTTTCTCATAAATAACGCATGAATTATTCTTCAACTGACAGGGGACTTAATCTCTTAGTTTTGCTTGAAATCACGTGTTTTAGTGTCTGAAATTAAATAAATTAAAGAAAAGCTCTTTCAAGCTTTAATTTAGTATAAAAAGCTATTATCTTTTTCTTCAATATATCTACATTGTAGAAGACAAACTTCTGAACACAATATTTTTTCACAAAATGAGTACAAAATTGACATAAGCAACAAGAGTTTTGTTAAAGTGTTCTAAAAACATGACAGAGGAGATCACCCTATAATTATTCTAGCTGAGTTAAAGACAGAATTACATAGGTGCTTTAGATTTATAACTTCAGTGCTTATACTGCCTTAAGCACCAAGACCTAGTCTTTCAGCATTATGGGTAGTGGCAGCTCTGTGACTCATTTTGTGTGCCCTGCATATCTCTGTGTCAGAAAGTACAATGAAATTGGTCCTTTAACAATACAGCCATTGGTTTTACAGACTCAAGCCCAAAATTAACTTTTGTTATAATGTGGCATTAAAAAAAAATTAAAAGAAACATATATAGAAGCACAGGGTACTTCCAGAAGTGTCAGTTTTGAGGTCAACTACAATAAAGTCCACATCTCTGAAGTGGTGAAAATGCAGTGCCTTGAGCATGTCTTCTCATTTTAAACACTTGGCACATTTCATTCAACATCTTGAACAAATAGTTTACATTTCTGACTCTCTCCCACAAATCTTGCAAGTGATTTACATGAAAAGTAAAGGGCATTGCAGCTGTGTCTGTTTTTGAAAAAGTTTCAAGGACACCAAGACATCTTATAGAAATCCAGAACAACTAAAAGAAAACTAGTCTAGGTGATCAGGTTTTTGTTAGAGGATGATGAATCTTCTACTGCTCCTGAACTGTTGCATTACAGCAGGGGAGACTATATGGTGGTAACTGGACTACTCTGACGATTCTAAAGACTCTCAAATGACCTTACTTTTGCAAGCGTGAACTGATCCACTGAAAATTGTGAGTGATAAGCCACTTAAATTTTGACAAAATCACTTGCTGCTTTTGAAACTGTTACAACTTGCTGCTAAATACTCAGATAGGTTCTGATCTTTGGCCTGAAAAATAAATATTGCAAATTTCCCTATCAGTAAATTACAGGATGAAGAAGAAATCAATTAATATCACAAAAATTAAAAAATCATAAGGCAGTTAAAATTCAATCAGAGAGAATCCAATAAAGATCACTTCTTTAGTTATCCTAGTTGGAAGTGTAATTAGCTGAATCAAAACAGAATAGTTATGGCCATTCTCAAAGCATAGATAGATATTTAAGGCAATTTTGTTTCATATTTCTCAAATTGTTTCAATCCTTACATGCACACACACATATATTCTCTTTTTTTATTGTTAGAGCACAAACCCAGATGCTTCAGACTTGGTATAAGAAAATTAGTTCAGCCTAAAAGACATAACAATGTTTGTTTCTTAAGATGTCTAAGTAGGAAGTTACCCTAGGCTTGATACACAGTAAATGGAGAAAGACAAGCAACCCTCAGCGGAAGTCAAAGCACAGGCTGAATGAACCGCTTCCTGCAGCTGCTGCCCCTTCATTTACCTACCATTGGGAGCTCAAGTTAAAGTCAGACAGGGCTCAAAAATACCACACCCTAGATCATCATTCAAAATTGGGAGGGAATAGCTAATTCTTTGCATTTATGCATCCATTCATAGACGCTGAATATATAGTATTTTGACTTTATTCTAAATATCACTTTTTCTAAAAAATTAGCTACTGTTCACTTTACCTAGCCCAGTGTAAACCCTCATCATCATTCAACATGTAAACTAAGCCAGTATATGTCTTCTAGCTGCAGCTTCTACGAAAAATAAAAAGCTTACCACATTTGTGGCCTTAAAAATAAAAGTACTGAGAACTGAATTAGAACAGAAGGCAAAGGGAAAGCAGAAAAATTCCCTAGTGTTAGCAAAAGTAAGAATGACATACTACAAAATAATCTTGCAGAAAGATTTCTTGAATCCAAACAGAAAATTGCAGGCTCACAGTGCAGACATCAGAGAACACCCTTAAGAGTAACAATTTAGAAGCATACAGCCAGCATGCTTTTGGCTGCAGAAGACGAGCCTAATAAGTCACACATCATTACCTCACTAGGTCCTATAACATTAAAAAACACCTCACCGGTACAAACCGGAAGGTTCAGCCTTTGCCAATAACGTTTCTGTGAAACTAACAGAAAGCAAAGTGCATTGAATCTGGTACCTAGTAGTCCCTCCATCTTTTGTTGCCTTACCGGCGCATTCAATAGTGACCATCCTTCCCCATGCATACTGCTGCTCATTGTGCCAGTCTGCTTGTACTTCTCCGCAACACGGATCAATTGGGATCCATGTCCAGACTTTTTTTTCCCCAAAGATTCTTCCACTGGGAGTGGTGCTCTTCTTGACACCTTTCAAGTGTGCTATGGAACAGCTACACTTCCCTCAAAGAGGCACGGTCAACTGCAGCTCAGTCGCAAGCAACTCTATTAGCCAGACAGTGGTCCCAGAGAGAATTTTGGACTGCCTCAAAAAAAAGGATTCAAAGGCAAGAAAAATAGAGGTTTGACAGCTGTAGCACACAAAACTTTGAGTGCCAGGTAGAATATGTCTGAAAAACTCATAACTTATAGCTTGTTTAATTTACTTTGTTCCGTGTGTACTTCCAATGCTGTATATAGCTTAAACAGGCAGTACCAAATACTCTACTACCCGACTGATTCATCAGGTAGGCAATTTTTTCTGGTTGCAAGCCCTAACAGGCAAGGAGGAAATTAAACATACAGAGATATATATATATATATATTTTATATATGCTGCCATGTATTTCTAACATCACTCAGCATTAAATGTCCTGCAACACTGTTGTGCTTTTGTTAAGTTTGATATATATAAAAAAAATGATTATTTTAAATAGTTCTGTCCTCTAAGATCTCAAGAGCAGAATCCCTTTGAAAATCCAGATACTTTTTAAAGGCAACGTAAACATGGCTTTTGGTATTATAACTTCAGAATTTTATTTTTCATATAATGACCTTTATATTTATAAAAGAGATCAAAGGGAAGAGAATTAAGTTTTCCCTGTTCTCTTGGAAGGCATTTAGAGACTGGGCCTGCAAGAGCTTCTGCCCTTATCCACACAGATGGAATAATGTTCTGCAAAATAAATGGGACTTGTATCCTTTGTTGAAAACGGGTTGCACTGCTCTTTACAGTATTACTGAATATATTCTGAGTATATATGCCCTCAGAACTGGACTTAGAGATTAAATTTTAACTTACATAGACTTTTTTTAGCATCCTCTACCTATAGGTATTGTTGAACTGATTTAATTGCTTAAAGTGTTAACTCAAAGATACACAGTATTAGTTTCTAGTAGTATATAAAACATTGATCAAGCTGTAGATAGTGAACAAAATCCTACCCTGTGTATATTTAATTGATCATGTAGTCTTTTTTATATTTTTTCTTCAAATTACAATCTGAATTCTGTAGGTCTCACTGGATAATTCACCTAAAACACAGGTCTACATTATACAGTGCTCTATAGTAAGTTTATGAATTAATTTTTTGTAAATTTTGAGATTTTTCTCAATGGTGAACTGCAGGAAAAAATCTTGATGTACACAGATTATGGTGATATTGTTTTAGTTAGACTTTCTGCATAGTCTGCCTGCATACACATTTATTATTTTTCAATATTAGTATCCTGTTCTTCCCCAAAACTTAAATGCAGTCTAAACACAGCATAAGCAACTACTTAAATCTTTTGGTTAGTTCATTCATAATGAACAATATTGCTCCATTCTGTGCAATTAAATTAGGATCAGTAACCTCCTGGGCTTATAGTTGGTAGAGGGCAGAAAAAATAGCTTTTGGTTAAAATAAATGTTTGCAATTGGTTTTGCTTCGAATCATGATGCAGAAACTTACGTATAGTAGACTGGTGCTGGATAATTTTGCATTCAAATGTTTTTAATCATCTGAAGGCCAAATCTTTACCAACTGCTGATTCAAATAAGGTTAAAATTGTATCTGAGTTCAGAAAAAGAGGACATTTTGACAGACAAGTATGGCTCCAGAAGACACTGAAAATTAGTTAGAAAAAAGTCTTATTTTAGGTTAAAAGGAAAGGTCTTCCACAAAGGACATTGTCAGAGTGTAAGCACATAACCTGTATCCATGTGGCTGACTTTTGCGGGGCCACTGCAGTCTTGTCCCAGGGATTTAGAGTCTCCCAGAACCCTAGGAAGTCTAGAAGGATTCAAAAGACCCCTAACAACCACAGAACTACTTCTCAACAGAAGATTCATAGTGTATATGAAGAGTGAAGATGCTGCACTACCTTGCAATAGGGAAGAGAGCACTCACAAGTGACAGAACAGCAATTCATTGTCAACAGGCAAGATATTACTCTGAGCCTAGGAAGCAAGTTTTTCATGCTCCTGTAGCAACAGTAACAGCTACAGTTATGAAAATGGGGAATTTTAACAAGTAAGAAAAAGAGTGAAAGCGTAGCAGTTGAAAGAAATAAAAGAAAGTTGCCTATAAGCAATATTTTCTCTTCAAATGGCCAAATCCTTCTCGCCTCTCTCTTAATCCACTGGAAGTTGCCTAATGCACATTTGAAGCTTAAATTTTTTTCAGTAATTATGCAATAAGAACAATTATAGCCACTTCTAATTGCAAATACATTTACAAAATCCAAGTTATACAGTTGCATTTAACATGCATGTACCAAAATAAAACAAATTAGTAGCAGTCTTGTATAAAATCAAAAGTCGCCATTACTACAGATGGGAGTCTAACAGTGTTGTGACAATATGAACACAGAACTTCAAACTTACATCTGTCAACAGCTAACATTTTATAGTTATTTTATTGCAGCCCATTAAGTACCTCAAACTCCTACAGAATACAAAAGGATACTGAAACAATGACTAAGGTGAGAAACAACATTCTGAAGTAACATCTTTTTGTTTTCATACGTTCTTTAAATATTCTATAAATATAAATAGCAAGAAAAAACACTTAAGACACAAGCTGACCATGTTCAATTATCCCTCCTCAGCTATTACACAATCATTATTAATAAAAGTTTTTAATCAACTTCTTTAAAAATTATTTTATTAAATAACACCATATTTTTTTAGAAGAATAGAAAGGTCTATATCCAGAAATCCCAACATATCATAAATTACAACATATAATTGGTTGTTATAACTTTTATTTAAATTATTGCTTACATTTATTACCCAGATCTTAGGCATTCTTGCACTATGTCCTTCATACAATTTCATCAGCTATTTACAAGCCCAGAGATGGACATGTAGCAACCCAGGCTGAGCATACAAAAGGGCAAGTAGGAAAAAGTTACACATTCTTTTACATGGTAACGTTGATTTTTACTTTTTCAATGCATTACAACTAAATGTGTTCATCTTGATAACACTATCTTACAAACAACACATATTGGCTTTTGTTTTCATGATACTGTTTTCTCAAACCTCTTTCATGTTCTACGTGTACATACAGACATGCTCACACCTAAAACAGCAAAGCTGAGATCCTAACCACCTAAAAAAAGAATGCCATTGTCATCAGGCAACTACATGAATGATCCTACTCCCAAATGTGCCACGTAATGTCACTGTTCAAGCCCCAAAACAAATGTTAAGAAATGACCTGCACCACAGCTACTAAGAAAAGCAGTGCTCTAGCACACACACCACATCATAGGCCAAAGCTGACCAACTCAAATGGCCAGACAGACAAAGCACAAACCATAAGCTAGCTCTCTGTAAAATATACCGAACTCGTAGATGCGGCATGGGTGCTTCAAACCTGAGTTACAACCAAGTTAGGGCCCATAATGTGAAAGGGAAGACCATTACTTATTTTGATTATCACTCCTAGATGGGTCCTATACAAGAAGCATCAAAAGGAAAGCGAGCTACATGTGAGAGACACTGAGCCTTTTTAAATAATTGTACTGTGAAATGATTTTAGTCTCTTGTCCAAATTAAAAACTACTTATTGCAATTTTCAATGTATTACCAGGCAGCCTGCAGTAGGTGGTGCATAACTGAGCATGCTATTGATGACTGTGGTTAGGGTGGCAACTTCACTGTCAGATTTGCCTACCAATGCAACTGTGAGTTGTATGGTTTGGGCATTTACACAAACCTCTGATGCAATACTTTGTTTAGTCTGACTGCACAGGAACATTGCAATCGATTATTAGAAATTTACGTACTCTGAATGAATAGTATATTGGAGAATGCAGTCAAGCAATTGCCAAAAACTGGATAAGCAACAGATATTGTTGAGTTATTAAATTAAATTTGCAAGAGAATGTCTATATATTTAATTAGTATTTGACAAAATTGCTTAAGCAAGAAAGTTACAGCTTTTCAAAATATCAGTTAGTACTTTAGTAATAAATTGTTATCTTACTATCTTGCTTTAGTAGTTAAATGCCATTTAAGAGATTGTCATCTTTATAACCAGGATAGCATTGGCAGCTCATTTGGAGAACAAACAGCCTAATTCTACACCCACCTTTAAAAGCCAGTCATTTCTTTAATTGTAGTACAGCTGATGCTTAACTGCAATCACAACTTACCTTTTTTCACACTGAACTCTTCAATTCATGAACTTCTCTTCACACAAACTGAGGCAGAAGATACTACTTAAACAAAATCAGTTTTCAGGTACTTGGATAGTACTTGTTGCTTCTTTGATTACTGATTTTCTTTGAAATCTCAGGGTGGAAAGTGACAGGACAAGGTGCGTTTGAGAGTCTGAATTATGCCTTCTGCCAATGGTTTCTCAGAGTCTTTAACAGAGCACTTAGTTAACTGACAGTTGTTAAGCTGACTAGCCTAAATTTGAATAACTTCTTGTCATCATTCTATTAAATATGCTTATAGGCTGATCTGGTTTATCAGCCTAGCATATACAAACATCCAAGATGGAAAGGTGAGGTAAAAGCTCAAAAGGAACACTCTGATAACTTCAGCTTAAATTCCTACTTCCTCAGTAAAGATTTCCCTTCTAGAGCTGCCAGCATTTACTATTTTTTTTTTGTGAATTTCAAAGTATTGCTCCATGTTTTCTAGTTTATCAATGAACCTAGTGGTACACATAGAGTAACTTCATCTCCTATCTGATTTGTGCACATAGCAAGTACAGTTTAATCTCAGCTATGTTTTTTCAGGAAACAAACTTGGAGGGAATATAAAATAATACATGCATTTTGGGATGTGAGTAGGTAAAACCGTCCTCAGTGAACATCAAGCAATGTCGATTTAGTGTCAATTCCTTTGTCCTTTTGAAATGTAGCAGAAGTATAAGCATGGGGGTGAAAATAGAGTTTCAAGCATATTTAAGGTCACTTCTGCAGATCACTGCAGATATGACTATTACCTTCAAGGAAGATAAGTATTTTTCCTTGAAAAAGAAATATTCATGCTACTAGTTAAGAGTAAGTAAGTAGAACTTGGGAGGAGATTTTTTTAGCTACTTCACTAATTCCAGCACAAAACTGAAGTAGACCTTAAAAATTAAGAGCAGTCTGGAATAACTTAGCAGTTCCTAAACTATGCTTGCTTTTCCTGTTATCAGCGCCGACTGTGTCTTTCTGCTGTGTCTCCATCTAACAACAGGATTGTGGAGGAGGAGGAGGTTAGTTTTGCCTGAGGTGAGGGGTGAGGAGGACTGAGAAAAGTATCAAGAACATAATTTCCTCACTAACAAAGTCACAAGTTCGATTGTCTCTTCACTGCAGTTAGAGACACAGTCTTGCACAATGTGAGAGAGGAGGTGGTGTCATTTACACATTTGCAGAATGTTGCTTTGGAAGAAGAAAAAGCTGGTGATTTTTTGACTGAAAAGCAGACCCAGACGGGAGCATTGAATACAGAATAACATCACTACATTGTCTCATTTGCTTCCAACTGAGCAATTTAGTTTAGTCTGCAGACATGGTTAGCAGGCATACTAATTATGAAGAGATGGAACACAACGACTACCTCACTGAAAATCCTGAATCAAGGAAAAATTGCCTTAAGGTTATCAGTGCTGTGAATTTCTTACAGGGCCCAGCAATCAAAGAGCAATAGACAAACCTAATGGCTTGGTGAAGAAATTAAAAGCAGATAAAAGATAAACATAGGGAGTGATTAAGATCACCTGTTAATTACAGTGCTGCATTTATTTATCTGCTTTAAGCAGGTCGCTTTTTAATTTCCTTATTTATTTTTTCTTGCACTATGGAAAGAAAAAGAAAGATGGAAGAGTACAAATTGCTGTTTCCAAACAATATGCTTCATCTTCCATACCTTTTCCTTTCTTGCTTTTCTCCTCTGTCTCTTACACAGAATTTATCCCTTTCATTTTCCTGTATACCTTTAAAAACTCCACTATGGTCTGTATCTCTTCTATACCTTTATCTCTTATACATCTTGTAAAGACTAAAAAGCACTAGGTCTGCCAGCTGTGCTTACAACTGCGCCACAGCCAGCACATTTCTCTATCTTAGGGTCCATCCAGCATGCCGAGTGCCAGACCAACATTGAGAGCATTCAGGCTTCCTCTAGCTTCAAAGCTTCTGTAGGAATTTGATAGAGTTTTTGATTCTCAGAAAATTAAGGAGGGGGGTCAGCAGAACCGCTACATTGGACTTCTGGAGGGCCAACTTTGGCCTGTTTAAGAGTTTAAGAGCCTGGTTGACAGAGTCCCTTGGGAGTTAGTTCTGAAAGGCCAAGGGCTCCAGGAAGGCTGGGCATAAATCCAGAAGGAAGTCTTAAAGGAGCAGGAGCAGGCCGTTCCTATGTGCCAAAAGATGAACCGATGGGAAAGAAGAGCAGCCTGGCTGAAGAGGGAGCTTTGTCTGGAACTCAGGGAAAGGAGTTTGCCACTTCTCGAAGAAGGGGCAGGCAGCTCTGGAGGACTATAAGGATGTTGCGAAGTTATACAGGGCAAAGATAGGGAGGTGAAAGCCCAGCTAGAACTCAGGCTGTAAAAGACAACAAAAAAGTGTTTTTGCAAATACATTAGAAACAAAAGGAGGGACAAGGAGTATCTGCATCCTTTATTGGATGTGGCAGGGAACATTGCCACAAAGGATGAGGAAAAGGCTGAGGTATTTAATGCTTTCTTTGCCTTGGTCTTTAATGATAAAACCAGTTAACCTCTGCTTACTCAGTCCCCTGAGCTGAAAGACAAGGAGGATGAGGAGCAGAATGTGGTCCCCACAGACCAGGAGGAAACGGTTAGAGACCTGCTGCTCCGCTTACACATGCACAAGTCTATGGGGCTGGACGGGATCCACCAGAGGGTACTGAGGGAGCTGGCAGAGGAGTTTGCCAAGTCACTCTCCATCGTTTATCAACAGTCCTGGCAAACTGGGGAGGTCCCAGCAGACCGGAGGTTAGCCAGTGTGATGCCCATCTACAAGAAGGAGGATCCGGGGAGCAACAGGTCTGTCAACCTGACCTCGCTGCCAGGGAAGGTCATGGAGCAGATCATCCTGAGTGCCATCACATGGCACATGCGAGACAACCAGGGAAACAGGCCCAGCCAGTGTGGGTTTATGAAAGGCAGGTCCTACCTGATGAACCTGATCTCCTCCTATGACAAGATGACCTGCCTGTTGAATGAGGGAAAGGCTGTAGATGTTGTCTACCTGGACCTTAGTAAAGCCTATGACATCATGCCCCACAGCATTCTCCTGGAGAAACTGGCTGCTCACGGCTTGGACGAGTGCACTCTACACTGTTTAAAAGCTGGTGGAACAGCTGAGCCCAAAGAGTGGTGGTGAATGTAGTTACACCTGGCTGGCAACCAGTCACAAGGGGTGTTCCTCAGGGATCAGTATTGGGGCCAGTCCTGTTTAATATCTTCATCAACGATCTGGATGTTCACCCTCAATAGTTTTGCAGACAACACCAAGCTGGGGGGAGTGTTGATCTACTTGAGGGTGGGAAGGCTCTGCAGAGGGATCTGGACAGGCTGGACCGATGGGCCAACGCCAATTGTAGAAGGTTCAACAAGGAAAAGTGCCAGGCCCTGCAACTGGTCACAACCCCATGCAGTGGTACAGGCTTGGGGAAGAGTGGCTGGAAAGCTGCCTGGTGGGAAAGTGCCTGCGAGTGCTGGCTGATAACCAGCTGAACATGAGCCAGCAGTGTGCCCAGGTGGCCAAGAAGGCCAACAGCATCCTGGCTTGTAGAAGAAGTGTGGCCAGCAGGACAAGGGAAGTGATTGTCCCCCTGTGTCGGCCCTGCTGAGGCCACATCTCAAATACTGTGTTCAGTTTTGGGCCCCTAACTTCAAGAGGGATTTAGAGGTGCTGGAATTTGTACAGAGATGGGCAATGAGGCTGGTGAAGTGTCTGGAGAACAAGTCTGATATGGAGCAGCTGAGGGAGCTGGGGCTGTTTAGCCTGGAGAGGAGAAGAATCAGAGGGAATCTCATTGCTTTCTACAGCTATGTAGAAGGACATTGCAGGCATATAGAGATAAGTCTCCTCCCAGATAACAAGCAATGGGACAAAAGGAAACGGCCTCCATTTGCACCAGGGGAGATTTAGATCAGATATCAGGAAAAATGTCTTCACTGAAAGGGTGGTCAAGCATTGGACCAGGCTGCCCAGGGAGGTGGTGGAATCACCATCTTTGGAAGTGTTTAATAAATGTGTAGATGCTGTACTTAGGGCCATGGGTTAGTGATGGACTTGGCAATCCTGGGTTCATGGTTGGACTTTATGATCCTGAACGTCTTTTCCAACCTAAATGATTCTATGATAAATTGACCTCACTATCAAGCACCTATACTCTAACTCATCTTAGGTTTGCTAGACAAAACCCTAAAGGGTGACTATCTAGCACCGACAACTGTGAACTTGAAACCAGCGTCAGTTAATCTGTTCCCAGCACCCTGGGCTGCATCCTGAGTCTCCCTTCTCCATGTGTAAAGTATGTGATCCTTCTTCAGGAGTATACAGTTTAGGTTTTGGTTTAAAATATCTATGAGAAAGTAGCTGCAGATGAGCTTCACATAGAATTTCTACTCTTTCCTTTTTAGAAAAAAAAAAACAAACCCAAAAACCACACACACAAAAATCTTTGATGATAACAATTTCCTGAATCTAAAGTCCTTTCCTCTGCTTCTCCATGCCCTTGGCAATTCACACAGACTATTTGTATTCAGAAAGCCAGGTTTATGAAGCTCCTGGAGTAACTCACCTTGAGCTGATAGAAGTCACTGAGAAGTGTGAGGGATTGACCTCCTGCTCTTTCATCATCTTTGAGGCTCTCCCCATCAGATGCTGCCCCATCACTCTCCTCACACTGCAGGCCCTGCTGGATGACCTTGTTGCCAAGGTAACCTCTTCCCTGACAACACGATTTTCCTCCATAAGAGCTCGTTATTGTCTCAGATGTTTGTGTTAAAATAGAAGACTATCTGCATTTAATGACCTTCTCTTATTAGGGCTTTGTTCTCATTTCATCTCAACACAGAAGTGAACAGACACTGAAGAAGGTAAAAGGTCATGCATCCAAAATAAAGTCAGCAGTTTAGCAGGGCTGGATACAGTTCATTGGGAGACTGTTTAATTCTTCATGCATCAGAGACCTTCACATTGTCACAGGACTGCTTTGCTAAATGGAAGGGAGCAATAAACCCTTTCCCAAGATACACTGTGCTATAAACTGATTAAGTGGGATAGAACTAATTACAGCATACTATGCTTCCTGGGTCTTTCAGAAGAGGGGCATCTAAAGGAGTAACATTCACTAAGTAACAATTGTTTCAGGCTACCAGGTTTAAAAGAATCTAGAGCGATAATAAATAAGGGTCTACAAATATGTTCTAAGTCCATTAGTTTTAAGGTGTCCATAACAGCATCTTCCTTTCTTTCCTACTACGCCAGCTCCATACACATCCAGCTACATTACAGAAATTCCTCTCATATGAGTATAATCATACTAAAAGGTCTGAGAATTAAGCTGTTCCTTATTTTAGTCTACTTCTGAAGCCAATGAAGAGAGACAGCAACCCCAGAGAAATGCAGGAAACTGCATCCTGAAGGCACCTATTTCTTTCTGTCAAAAAAACAAGACCACTATAACACACTTTAATACTAGAATTCAAAGTTTCTGATGCTAAACTTTGGTGGGATTGCACTTTAATCATTAGAAAATAAATGCATACAGCTCCAGGGCAGCTTTCATCTGCAGGAGAGAAGACCATGGGAAAACAAGGTGAAAGGTAACTACCAAGATGAAGGAAGTAAATTGTTTTCACAGACCACCACGCACAGAAAATATTCCAGTGTTGCAAGAGACTTAGTTTAGATACCAGGGCAAAACCACTGTGATCTAAGTAAAAAGGTAATCAGACAGATTGTCTAGTGGGATTACAGCGTCCACAGCCTTTGAGGTTTTTAGGTATCCATTAGGTATAACTGACCCTTCACTTGCTGCAGCAGGATATCTTCAGTGAGGTTTCACCTGCAATCAATTCTATGCCAATTTGTCCTTTATTTTCTTTTTCCTCAAAAACATTGCTTATTTAAATGTGTACACCAAATCCTTATATCATATGGTTCAATGTGCCTAACTGAAGTACAGTGTTTGAATGGGCAAGTGACCTGCTGATGATTTGCTGTTCTAAGAAGCAATGCTTTGTAAGCAAAAGGTGTAATTCCACTCTGCTTTCTGTTAAATGAAGCTTCATGCATATTAATAAAAACAATCCTCAGAACTCTTTGCTACAATACCATGCCTGCCATATAAAAACACCCACATCCAAGAGAATGAAGTAGCAATAAACCCTACAGCAGTAAAGAAATAAAAATGCCTTTACTAAATTTAGTAACTCCTGGGTATCAACAACAAAAAGCATAATAGAAAAATGGTGTCATTTTAAATGATTGTTGAAACACTTTTCGTATTGATATTTAAATATATATATAGCTTCTAGTTTATTAGTATTTGGTCAGTTGTCATCTTCTGAAATGAAGATATACAGAGTCCTAAACCACACTACTTGACCTTTTCAAAATTTTAAAATTTTAGTTAGCCATTCCTTTTATTTCCTCTGTCTGTAACCTTAATATTCTGTGAGCAACAGAGAAATGGAATGGTTGCCTATTCCAAACAAATATATTGTAAAGGTTAAAGTACTGCAAGAGATTGCTGCTGTTCTTTTGCTGTCATTTGCAAACTATACCGGAAGCCATGACTGGAAGGTGCTGCTCAGATGAGAACAACAAGTGGAAATAAGGAGTGACAGAACTTCAATTCATTTTCTCAATAATAAGCTTTAGAAACAATAATTTAAGACTGCTCTCAGCAATCTATTAATACACATGATGGCTTACAAGTATTCCAGTTGATGCTAATGCAGCACTTGAATACTTAGTTTCTCAGTCTTTTTTAATAGTGCTATATGTTCAGATAAACACCAATTCATGCAAGTTTAATACATCACATGATCATAATTTCACAAAGTGAATGTTGCTGTGCAGTCTTGCAAACAGGCACATATTTTGGTGTCATACTGAATCAGGACCTAAGTATTGACTCATTAGATTTTTTACACATATGTTTTCAACTTATCTTTGCTCACGCTAGTGGGAAAAGGGGGATTAATTCCCGCCGAAAGCTTAAAACATGGCTTGAAATGTTAAGTTTGCAGCATGGCTAAACAATACATTTGTTACTCGCAGTATTACATATATACCTACAGATTAAGAAACAAGGCTGTGATCTGTTATGTACCTGAAGACAAACCAACAGTTTCTAATAACATTAAAAATACTTATTGACACAAATCAACAGCTGTAAATTACTTATCAAAAATACTGCTCAAAGTATTTTTTTTTCTTATTTTTTAAACAATAAAACAAAATGGGATATCAGCTTTTATTTTCCAAACTAAATGGAGAGGAACTATAAACATAAAAATTTTCAATTTAAAATACACATGACAGCAAGGAAGAGTGACCTTTGAAGTATGGACTAGCTGTTCCACATACCTTTGGAAATGCTGCAAAAGTTAGTCACAAATGCTAAGCTTCACTGAGTGCAGGTCAGGAGCAACTTTTCTCAGTATGGTGTTGCACACCCCTTCCACTTCATTACATTTAAACCCATGCAACAGGCCATGCATTGTTTAAGTAGCACCAAGAATTTACTGCTACTTCAACAGTGTTTTGTCAGTCCAACAGTCCAAATTACAGTCTCATTACATGAATCTAGCTAACCTCATTGCCAATACGAATATTAAAAAGTCTCATTACTAAAAGAGATAACTTATTCAAAAACCTTTCTGGCATCTATGTCATTCTGCGATGCTACGCTCCTACTTTCCACATCCCTTGGAGTTAAAGGTTTGACAGTTCAGCTGTCCATAAGCAGAGCTGGTGGGTAAAATTTCTTCCCAATCAGCCTGGGCCACATGGGAGGTGGTTTTTTCTTTTAATACATTTTCTTACCCTACAGTGTTTCGTAGGACCCTACTCCACCAGGACAACACAGGCCTATGCTAATGGCAAAAGTCCTGCCGTTTACCACATTTTAGTCCTATCATCAAGGGATAATGGCAAAAAGTCCTATTTAGTGGATGAAGTTGCAACTTCCCGTTCACCCCATAGATGCTCCCTTGGTAGGCAAGTGTTTACCTACTAAGCCAAAGGAAGGCTGTTTTCATATTTTATTTTTATATAGGTATACAAACTGAAACTTTAACATAAATATTTAATAAGGCATAATGTGAAGCTCTAATATTGCACTGTTTACCTCCAAAAGTTAAGTTAAAACCAACAGAAATCCTTCTAAGAAAAATAAATATTCAAGTGGTATAATTTTGTTCAGGGTTGTAAAATCTTTCTAAGACTGAATGCACCCTAAAGGTGAATACATTGAACCAAAAATAACAAATAATGGAGACTTTCAAGTTTGCTTCATATTATTAGCACAACTAAAGATCCTTGCAGCTAACTTGAAACCTACTACACTCTGCCCCACACAGTTTTAAGCAAACCACTTCCATGACTCTTCAGACCAGCTGGAAAGCTGATGAGCCTTGAAACTACTACCATATTTTCCCCTGTAGGTCTTTCCATCTAAAATGTACCTAAACTAAGAAAGGCTTGGGTGTAGCTCTTGGCAAGCAGAGGATAGCTGGGATGAGAAGTAACATAGGGATTTCCTCATGCGTTCAAGCTCATTATAGAGTTCAGGTTCTAAATCTCTTCAGCAATTTTTTTTACAAATTTTGTCTCTTTTTCAGTTTCTAGGCTTCTCTAGATTATTTTGAGCTGTTTAAACTGTCAGACAGCCCACCCTGGAATTCAAGGTGACTGGAAACACAACACACATTGTCTAGAGAAGAAGGTGCTGCTGCACAATATATACTCTATTAGAGTCAATGTTAACTACTTCTGCCAGTTGAATTCCTGATAGCAGTTTAATCACAACAGCTTGAACTGCAGATTAAGTGTCCAACTATTTTGTCAGGGTCCTGCATTCCGTGGAAACCCCCAGTGCTGTGATTAACGTTAGCAATTTAGTTAAACTAAATCTGACTTAGATATATGAAAAGGAGCTGCAATCACTTGCCATCTGCAGGCAGGAATACCCTGCATTATTTTTATTTTTTTTTTTTTTTCTTCAGTTTTTCCAGCTTAGATGCATGCATTAAGAGCATTTATTACTACTCACACCTAATAAGACTTGTATAACTGCCCCTGAGGGTCTTGGAATCATCTGGAGGTTCAGACACTAGCAAACATATCCAAGAAAGTCATGTATTTGCAGCACATACCTTTGTTTGAAAGCTGAAATAGACTATTAAGTCAGAAACTTAACAAGATACACATGCTGAATATTAATAAACCTTTACAGAAATTTACTATCAACATGAATGCCAAATAACATTTGATTACAACATTTAACAAAACAGTTACTTATTTCCAGAAATTAAATAGGAGCCGAAACCTCTGCCTGTCACTTGTTGTTCAATCAATATCCTTAATATTACAGAATCACACAATGGTTGAGGTTGGAAGGGACCTCTGGATGTTAAATAGTACAACCACCCTGCCCAAGCAGAGTCACCTAGCGCAGGTTGTGCATGACTATATCCAGACAGCTTTCTAGTATCTTCAAGGATGGAGACTCTGCAATCCCTTTTGGGCAGCCTGCTCAAATACTGTCACCCTCACAGTGAAATAAAAAGTTTCGGTATCTTCAGATGAACGTACCATTTGTGCCCATTGCCTCTGATCCTGTCACTGGGCACTACTGAAAAGAGCCTGACTCCGTCTTCTTTATATCTTCTCTTCAGGAGGATAAGATCCCTCCTAAGCCTTCTCTTCTCCAGGCTAAAGTGTCCCAGCTCTTATCAGCCCTTCCCTATATGTGAGGTGCTCCAGTCCCTTAATCATCTTTGTGGCCCTTTGCTGGACTCTCCAGTATCTCCATATCTCTGTTGTACTGAGGAACCCAGAGCTGGATACAGTGCTCCAGGCGGGGCCTTACCAGTGCTGGGTAGAGAGGAAGGATCACCTCTCTCAACTGACTGGCAATGTTTTGCATAATGCAGCCCAAGATATCATTCACCTTTGCAGCAAGTGCACATTGCTGGTTCATGTTCAAATTGGCATCTGCCAGGAGCCCCGGGTCCTTGCCTTCCAAGCTCTTTTGCAGCTGCATGGCCCCAACATGTATTGGTGCATAAAATTGTTCATCCCCAGGTGCAGGAATCTGCACTTCTTGCTGACCTTCATGAGGTTCCTGTCAGCTCGTTTGTCCAGCCTGTATATATGCATACATGAGAGGTCCTACATGTCTTTCACATCTTTTTGTTAAATCTTGATAAACATTGTTTTTATTCTGATTTTTAGTTAAATAAAGCTTTGGAACTAATGAAGGAGGACTGACATGCACTGTCCAAACTAAAAATAGAAAGGAAATATAAAAAGTAACATAAACACCAGGAGGTCTGCTACTCACTTGGGAGTAGGAACACAGCCATCCTGAAGCTTTTCAATTCAAGGGAATATAGAGCATATGCTGAAGTGCACACAGTTAACCAGAAGACACTTTTTTGTTTTCTGCTCTTTTGCTTTTAGATAACAAACATAACAGAAGTCTTGGCTTCACAAACCAATTTGTGTAATTTACTCATACATGCAGTGAACAAGTTTTCCACTGTAGAAAGCCTTGCTTGGGACCACATTTTGCCACCAAGATGGAGCTCTACCCTCCTTATTTACAGGACTCATGGGGGAGTTTCTAGACCACTGTGTATTACTATACAACACCCTCACAGCATTGATGTCAGCTCTCCTACAGTATATTTTTTAATTTAGATCTACAAAGTAAATACACTAAGATAATGGAGGGAGTAGGAGTACATGACGTGGATTGTACTGCTGGTATCCACTAAAATACAGTTAAAAGATTCATAATCTTTGAGGTAAAATAAAAACAGCACTAGAGATTGATTACAAATATACCTAGATTTCCCTTCTGAAGTAGTGATTTTCAAGTAAAAGCAACCAAAAAAACCCCTCAGTCAGTGGCTTGGCAATATTGTGACATGTCTGTGCACGGTACCAGCCTCCCCAAATAATATTTGTATTTACAGGAAAGTACAAAGAAAGATTAATAATGTAAAGCAGTAACCAGGACCTACTCCATACTGTGATTTATTCTTGAGAGGGTTATTACACAATGGCTATTCATAGAAATGGATTTTGGATATTCTTTCAGTCTATAGGTAATTCTTGCTAACAAACACTCACTCCCCACCTTGCACTTCCCTTGCAAGATGGTAAACATTGGCTACCATCAAAGCAAGTTCTTACCTGCTTTTTAAATGAAGAGTTATGGCTATGTTTTGCTTCCCTCTGACTGTAAACAGTATGTTCAATAACAACTTACTCTCAAGTTGCATTTCTAAATTGGCATTGAACCTCCTACAAGGAACAGATCAGGAAAGCATTACTTGAGTATTGCTGATGCTTCCATTTTACTTCTATCCACAGGCTGATACATAGAAACACATACATGGGCTGCACAGATTAGATATGAACATGGAACAAATCTCAATTACCAGACTTGTGCATGCACAGATAAATCAGCATCACAGATATTTTGCAGGTCCATACTTCCTGGAAGCATACTCACTTGGAATGTGCTTTAGAGAAAAACAATAGACCAACATTTCTTGAATGCAAGGGAAATACTGCACAAGCAGATCACTAGATCAGCATGGTCAGTAATGAATGCTTTCCGAAAAGTACAATTTTTGCTGCTGTGTGCTCTGTGTAGAGCTATTCTGCACATGCACACGTGTAAAGGACAACTGGGAAGCCATGATGTCTACTAGGCCCTCTGGACTTCCTGCCCAAAGCTAGAGGAAGGTCCCTGTTCTGCAAAAGAACAAGACATTTGGTTAAAAGATCCATCCATACATTGCAAAAACACGTTTCAAGGCTGCGATTTATTTTGTAATTTCCCATCACTGCAGCTCACTCAAAATTCTTATGCCAACACTTAAAAATGCAGACACCTTTAAATGTTTCAATAGATAGGAAAAGAATTGTTTGTGGGTCTTTCTTCAAATATGCTTATTATTTTACACTAACAGTATCTGCTTCACAGTAGGATGTATAAAGTACTTAAAAACAGACTTGGATTAAAAAGCTAAAATGACAGTTCTTTGTTATTATCCTTAGTATTTGTCACCCTGTCTTTCATCTTTTTGTATTCTGATAATCCAAATCTTTAAATCCTTCAAGACCTCATTTGGGGTTTGGGGTTAAGAAAGATTTAGTTCAACAGAAATGCTAACATTCCTCCCTCAAATCTATGCTTTCATGATTATACATGAAATAAAATACATTTTAAAATAAATATATATAATTATAAAAGTCTTAATGAATGATGAATAGTTCAGCATTGTGTAAACATTTCTGAATAAACCCTGGAGTCAATATAGAACTGTTACTCCTCTGATAACCATTAGCTTTCAATAAAAGATATTGGAAAGAAAGTTACACTATATCATTTGTTTCACAAAAGAAAAAAGGAGAAGCGTGGAAGAATCACCTCTTTATTAGAAACTTTAAAAAATAATTAGATGACTAATTAAGTGAAATAATGCAGTTAAAGTACTGGTTGTGGTACCAAAAATGGGATATGTGCATAGTGGACATTGTGAGCACCCTGGCATGAGTTAAACAAGACAGGTCTGTTGAGTTTTAATAGAATTTGGTTTAAGTCAGTTTATTTCTTCAGCATTCTGCAATTAAAAAGGAGTTTCTAAAGTTAATATAAAACCTAATATGGATAAAAAGGAACAGCATTCAAATGGAGCTACAAATTTATTGTTAGTCTATATTATTTAATAGAAAAAGCCTCACTGCTTATGCAGGTAAAAGTATAATGCAAAGACACCCTAGTATGTTCACGGCCCTAGTGTGTCCCTGGGTCTATAGCTGACCGTATCTGATTGCCTAAGGCAGAACCGGTGGGTAACATCTCTCCCTGCTCAGTTTGGGCCACATGGGGGTTATTTTCACACATTTTCATATCACACTGCTGCCTTCCCACTGGATCCCAGCCACAATCAGGCAGGTGCCCACATGCCTCCTCCAGCCTCAGCCAACACCAGGCTGTTCATTGTCACATACCAACCGCCCAGGGCTGTGACACACCAACCCCAAGGCGGCCACAGGACCAAGGCAGCTGAACACAGGAAAGCAAGCCCCAGCCAGCTCAGGCCAACACAAGCCCACACAATTCCCAGGGCCTTGTGTTACAGGATCACTATACAGAGCCTTCAACCAGTAACAGGAAAAATACCCCAAAACTCCAAATATTTAGCAAACCATACCACCACACGCTGTCACAGCAACATGTCTTCAGTCTCATGTACAGAGCTAGGAATCATTTTTCCCTGAACTTTCCCTGAACAGCAGCAATGCCAAGCACCCTTCAATTGCAAAGATGAAAAAACCCTGAAAAAAACCAATTCTTAATGTGCAGCTTCTACTGCACACAAAGAAAGTGCTCTGGCATCAGAAGTCTTAATTTGTTAATACTTTACCAAAAAAAAAAAAAAACCCCACCCCAAAAACCCAAAAAACTGCAGAAAATCGAAGACAGAAAATAGAGTTAATTTCAGCTCCTGAATGGACACTACAGAGGAAAGAAAGCATGTCGGAAGGTTTGTGTTCAATAGTGGAACAAGTTTCCAAGACACCTGCCAACAATTACTAGCTTCTCCAAAGGCATATTGGGCATATTCAGATTACTAGTGTTATCTGGGCAATTAAATATATTTTATGAATCTGAAAGACCCTGCATAATATTGAAAACTACAACATTCTGGTCCCTGTGGTCACGAAACAGTTGTAACAGTGCAGTGGAGAATTTCTGTGAATCCACCTGCATGTCCATGCAGCAGCAGACCTCAAAACCCAGCCCTTCATTTTGGTTTTGTAAGTAATCAGTCTGCAAGATAAACATTTTGCAAGACATCTTCAAAGAGCCTATGGAAATACTCGAAGGCTTCAAAATGAAATTTAGTACAAAAGATTGTGTCTCGTTTGTTAAAGTAAAAATAATAAAAAGTCAATGGCAAAATGACAACAGGGCTATCAGCATGTAGGCAATAATTCTGCTACTGATTAAAACTGAAACAGGTCAAGAAAGAATAGAGAATAAGGGCAATGAGTAACCCTGATTCATATCTGGATAAAACAAAGTATTACTTAGCACAGCTGGAAATAGACTTTGATCTATGATTACAAAAAGTGCAAAGAGAGGTTGAAGCTTTCAAAGTTACCCTGCGGTTAGTAGCAATGGAAGGTGAAGAGCCATCTGCATAGGCTTCTACCCCACTGCAGAACAGGCACTACTGATTCGTTATCTCCTTGAAAACCATACTTTACTGAACCAATACAAACTGATGTTCTTAATGATAAGGGAATTGCAGATTTAAATTATTCACCTTAATTTTTCAGCTCATTATAAAGCAACACAACCTTTTTGAGGCAGAAAATCCAGCTTCTCTAGAGAGAAAAACGATGCTCCTACATAGCATAACTCAGAGTGGTCCATGATACAACATCACCCTGTAACTGAGAGGACATCTCCACTGTTTTAAACTCCCGTGCAAAGCAACTGTATTAGCAGGGAAATGCCTCTCTTTCTTCTGACCATCACCCTAGGCACAGCACAACTAATTTACTATTTTACTACAAGACACCTTCTGGCACAGCATTTGGGAAGCAAACACCTCCCTAATCCACAAACACTGTCAGAGCCTAACTATAGTTTTTCTGCAGGTGTACTAGGTAAGAGCTGTGCAACTCTTCCCAATCCTTCTCTTAGTCTGTTTCTGGAGCACGATAATTTTCTGTTACATCTTAAACATGACTATTCCAAAAGCACAAACACAACCCAGAATGAGCTGTGGCCTATAGCCAATGCACCAGCCTCTTACTTGGAAGTGAAATATCAAGTCTGATATAAGTGGCATCTTCCAGCTCTCACTTACTATTTCTTAAGACTCACTACGTATCTTTAAGTCCTGAAGATGGCAAATGGCAAATCAATGATTGTGTGTCACAAAGAATATATCAGAAAATGGTAAAAAAATAATCTCACCAAGCATGGTGAATACATGACCCCAGAGCCTTGGTTCAGATTAACTTCATGTCTCATTTTTTGCACAATATCTTTTAACTAGTAGCTTTCCAGAAACTAAGAGATCTTCAGTTTGTACCACTCAGTTCAAGGTATGCACATGCTGAAAATAAACAGAGTTCTGCAATGTGGATTCCTTTATTGGCGTAACAGTAGTAATACAAGTATATTTGCGTAAGACAGTTGCAACATGCGAGTCAATGCTCAGATGCATGGCCAGCCAGCCACAGCAGATGCCAAGTAACTTCTGTTAGGATTAGCTGTTTATGAAAAGTTCACCTGGTCCGTGGGATTGTCAGAGAGACCACCCAAATTCTAGGACATTGAAACTCCTAATATACCAATATCATTCTAATATGACTTGAAGCAGAGAAAAGGCAAGGTACAATGTTCTATAACAGCTATCAGCCACCCCAGACTCCCCCCCTGCAAGAGGACAATCTTTTTACTTTAAAACCAACAGAGCAAAATATTCTAACTCCAAAGCATCATAGTGTCTGCAGATTAGCTGCAGATGATCATAGGCATAACTATCAGCCTAAAATTCCCAAAACTACCCAATTAAACTCCCCATGATCCTGGAAATGAAAGCCACTTACCCTATCAGCCTTATTTCCTGCAAGCTGCCTCTTTTAGACCTTTTTATTAATAATGGCTTGTAGCTGCTCATGACCCACTGGCACCCAGAAAACCCAGTCCTGCTTTCTTTGTCACCACAAGTTGAGAAATGAAATTCCCAGGTCCTATGAACTCAGTTGGTTTCCACTTACAATTCTAAGTTCATGGCTCTGTCACGGTAGAGGCAACATTTTATTCCAAAAGCACTAATAAGGCATTTTTCCAAAGGATTGCTTATCAGATTTCAGTTTGCCACAGACACGTATTTTTTCTCTACTGCACTATTGCTGTTACAGAATAACATTCTGTGGAAGATTTAAATTTAAAGAGAGATTTCAGTAAGCAAAACACAACCATACAAACCCTCTTATTGGCATGTGTTTGAAGGAAGACATACAGAACAGAACCTGGCTGCAAGGTAGACACCTAAATACCTCTAAGAAGCTGAGACATGATCAACAAGCAATTACACGAGAACAGGATCAGCCTTGAACTCAGCTATGAGGAGGCCAGGTAGCAAAACACTTGGGACTGAAGGACTGAAAGGTGCCAGAGAAGGAAAAGCCCTGCTTCTGATGGGAAACTAGTAGAAGCTACAACAGAAAAAAACATACACAAGGTGTATGAGGCATTTCAGTGGGATCATGACAGACTGCTAGCATATTATATACACACAATGGATTCCTGACTGCTTTTTCCTCTCTTTGCTTCCATGAGTTTACAACATATGTCTTCCACTCTGTCAAATATCATGTGATAGCTTTTAACTTACACCCACCGTCTGATCTATCCTACTGCCATCTCCGTTCTGCCAGCAGAACAATATGGTTTGATCATGTCTCTTGGAACCCATTAATGCCACTTTCTCATTTCCCAGAGAGTATTTCTACAGAATGACAGCAAGGTATTCCTTTCCCTTTAAACGTGGTGTGCATTTGCCTATGGTCTGCTCAAAGCCACTTTCTGCACTGCAAATCAGACACAAAATTCAAGAACTGCATGCAGTATTTTAGCACAATAGAACAGAGAAATAACCTATCCTAGAGCATTAACTATGTTGATTTGATTCAGACTGAACATTCACAGATTTTTATCTTAGATAAAGTTTTGATAAGAAAGACTGAAAATAGTTAAGCCAGTTTTCTTAAGTACAGTTACACCAGACAGTTTGTAACTGCAAACCATGTGTTTACATTTACCTGGTTAAGAATATCCAGCTAATTAAGCAATCAGATTAGCTAAGACTTAAGTGCTTTATAGCAACACTGAAGATCAAACTGACAAAGCTAACAGTACCCTGCTGCACCCAGACACAGCAAGATGTAAAATATACTAAATTAAAAGGTAGATACGTATTACACATAGAACTATGCAAGGACAGCAGGAATATTGCAAACTAACTCAAAACTTGGCAGCTACCAGAATTAGGGTTGCCTATATACCTAGAAAACGGGAAATACATTTAATACAATTTATAAAAAAGCTGATCATATGTTGTTTGGCCAATATCCTGGGCAAGAATAGAAAGTCACCCTAATTGCAAAGGCAGGTTTCCAAGTTAAAGGTAGTCTTAATTTACATTCAGGACTGGTCAGATATCTGGAAGTTAGCAAGCATGGTGCTTATAATTAGAGTTACACAGTCTGATGGGTCTAACAATTACAGGCTAGTAAACTGGACACCAACAGTACTCAAAGGTTTTGAAAAATGTTGAAAGAAACAATAAGGCAAAAGCAAGTCAGTATTACCTGAACATACATATCTAAAACTGGTTTATGATTCAATGTTACTGTAAGATTCTCCCCCTTTATGCTGTACCACAGCTTATTTAGATGGTCTTTGGTCTCCTTTGAGGGGACCAGAAAGTCCTTTAAAGATTTTAAAATCAGTGTTGTTTATATTAGATTAATAGAAACATTCTAAGTTACCTATAACATCAGTTATTTGAACACTTAATTAGGTTTGTTCTATACCATAGAATGTTATATGGAATTTAGTTATGTTATCTCCCATGGGAGCATAGTCTGTTAAGTTAAACTTCCCAAGACATCCGAGCAACACAATGGGCTAAGTAAAAAACGGAAGAAATAAAAAACCTCTAACTGAATTTTTGTGGCATCCCTGTAAGTTAATTATGCATAGAAATAAGTTCACTCTAGACCTTTACGGTTAAATCTACAAGTTTATATTCTACCCCCCCTGATTTTTTTTTTTTCTTTTTTTCTTGTAAGGCACAATTATCTTCCAGGATGAAGAAATATGATTTGGAATATAGATCAATGTAATAAAATCTTTACAGTTATGTAGCTACCTGTGTATTTTAAAACCCTATACCATGGCTAACTAATAAGGAACAACAACAGCTATTTAACAGTCTTGAAATTTGGTCCATCTCCCATTAAAATCAGCAGAAACATTTCCTCATGGAAGCAGACCTCTAGCAACAGGCAATGTTTTTGGTTGAGCTAGAAAAAAATGGATTATAAAGTTCTATATGAATAGTCACAAGTCTGCTTTGGTCACGCTCATGCTCTGCAACTTGTCAGTCTTTGTATCACTTAAAGGTATGATAAAAAACATGTTTATGAAATGGGCATACTCACAGAAGAATTCAGTCTGCATAGTTGTATTCTCACTGAGGAAAAAGGTGACATCTATTCCAGAAGCAATTACACTAATACTGACTGTTAGAATTTTGCTCCTCCAAAGAGTAGAAATCCCATCTGAAATACATCTACACACAAAAAAAGCCGATTCTACCCAAGATCTCATCATGCAAAATTTTGCCATCTTTCTGAAACCAAGGAAAAAAGTAATCAACATATAAAAGGTCTCTATCAGCTGCCATTACACCATTATTGAAGCTTTTAAACATAATGTTGTGGGAAATGCATCATACATTCAGAAAGGCATGGGGAAGAGCAGGCAGGTAGAGAAGGGCACTGATAACTAAACCAGCTATTAGCTGGATTATCTGACAGGTGTTTGTTCTTACCCAGCTGGGTGTTATTTAGTCCTGACTCAGTGAGCCTGAAATGCTTTAGAAACACCTCAGGGAGTCAAGCTCCCTGCTGTTAAAATGACAGTGACTCAGTAAATGGGTTCCTTATGTACATGTCAGCATACTCTGCATTTGCCTGCATGATTGCACCTTAACTCTTTCAAAAAAAATAATAAAAATTAAAATAAATTAGAAGAGACTCTACTAAAACAGAAAATAATCATCTGCAATTCTTACCAAAGTTCCTTTATAGCTATGCAGGCCCTGTCTTGAAAATATTACTTAAATCAGAACCTTTTATTACAGAGATGTTAGGCTTAAAAGCTTTTGTGTTTACATCTGTACAGTAAGTGAAAGATATGAATAATCCAAGTACCCAAACCCACTCATTGCTAATTAGGTTACCCTGTTTCACTGGTGGCCAAAAAGTATGCTGGAGTCTCTCACAGTGCTGAAAAAAAGCCTTACAGCCCACACTGATACAATGAAGAACAATGACTAAATATTATGCGGAAGTCTGTGTGAAAGGTAAGAAGGAGCATAAGCCTGGTCTTTATTGTGATTTTTCAGGTATATTCAGGGTCTTCACATGCTGAATCCATAGGAGGAAAGACAGCAAATCATAGCTGCAGAAATAATATCTGCTTATACTTTAAGAAAGTTACATGTTTCAAGGGAACATGGTATTACTCTCCCCAATAATAGATGACTTCACATTTAACACTCCACCTCCAGTTCACATTGAAGTAAACATAAACAAAGAAAACTGGCCTTCTCGGAGTTACGGGGAACTTCAGTTTAAGACTGTTGATTTTATAAGTAATCATTCCCTTTTTATATATTCTCATATGACTAAAAATGATATTTTAAGATACATGCTTCTCATATGAAACTGATGTCAGCAAACATTACCCATCACTTCCACAAAAAGTAGGTGGAGAGGGGCATGACTGAGAGACCTCTGATGGATACTCAAATCCAGACACACAGCAGCCAACAAAGAATAGGGTAACTGGCAACTTGGCCATTTGGTATGTCACCTCCCTTTGCACACTCCAGACATCTCAGCTAACCCATCAAAGGCCAAAGCTGGCATCAGTTTTAATTTTCACAGATAGCCCCTTTCAGGGGAAAGAAAAGTCTAATATAAATAATACCTCACATATTGGCCACAAAGGTACTACAGATATAAGCAAGGGTACACACTACAGGTTAGATTTAAAGTACAAACTGGGAGTAAACACTTGACAAAGCAACACAGTTAAATGGGTCCCTGGATAAAAGCAACCTGGGCAAGAGGCTCAGGGCAAGTATCATTGTTTAAGGTACGAATAACAACTATTTTAACAGAAACAAATCACACTCTGGTTATAAATAATCGGATGTTGTAAATTTTACCCATTCAAAGAAGTCACATCTACTTAAGTTCTGTTTGCCTAAAGACTCTTCATGTGTCTGTTGGTCTGTAAAACCAGGCAAGACTCTGGAGCTATTTTATTTCTAAACAGGGCATCTATTTTTACTTCTTTGCAAATTACAATCAAGCAGGATATCTGGAAAAGAATTTGTTTTTCATTTTGAGAGTGAGCCTCAGCAAACACATATGTAAGACTGACAGTCGGCTATGACTTTATTGACTCTGGTAATTACTAGATTTGAATCCAAGTCAGACTTCGCAGTGAATGTAAAAAGCCTTATGAAAATACTAGCACAGAAAAGCCTGGATAACCTACGTATGTCTGCAGCAAACTACCTGTAAGAGTCCATTGGAAGAGACAGTGTTGCATTGTGTTGCAACAGTGTTGTATAGACTGTATTAAAACTGGTGAAACAAAGAATCCTGAAAGTCACGGTTCTTAAAAAAAATAAACTTCTCTATCTTTGTATGTTTTCATACACCAAAGTCAGGTAACGCAAAGCACTACAAAGTTTGTCCATGTAAGGAGATTAGAAAGTTTAGAGAGCTTTTCAAAATGTGTGGTTCTTAAAGAACAGAACAGTAGAAATAATTGATATTTTTACAATATTTCAAGGAATGCTATGCACAAGTTTCCAGTGGATGGCTTACAGTGGATGTCCCAGGGAGAAATCCCTGAGACGTAGTGTTACACCATCAATTCTAATAGTATACTAATTTCACAAATTAAACAATGAGCCAAATTATCCACTGAAATAAACTGGTGTAGTTCCACTGAAATTAATAGATTTAAATATCTATAAATGAAGTGGCTGTCTGCTTCTTTATAAACTTCACAGAGTTGTTTTTGCAAGCAGTATTCTAACTTTGGCAACTGTGAACTGGGGCCCACTGTAGATTAACACCCGACAGTACTAACAAGCTTCTACGGACTAAAAACTTGTAGGAACAAAATATGAGTGTTTCTTATTGTTGTCCAGCAGCAATGAATTCAATGGGGCAGCTAACTGCACTTAAGCAACAGACTGGTTAGCTAACCAAGAAACATAGGTCAAATACCGCTTCATTCATGCCACTGCAAATTAGTAGGAATTTTACTGCTTTCACTGGTGACACTGACATATTGACAGGACTATCAGTCTTAGGCCAATACCTCTGTGCAGTTAAGGTTTACAGCAGCATGCAGTGGTAATCTACTTAAACATTCTTGATACCCCTGAATAAAACACAGAATAATCTATCCCATCACAGTTATGTAGTGTAATTCCCAAATTCCACTTTCCTAAACTTACTTGAGTAAAGTATTACTACAGCCTCGGGTTGTCTAATATAGTTCAATTGATAGGACAGGGCAACATAATCTATAACATTTCTGTACTATTGACCTCAGGTATGGGTAATCATTTATACTGTCAAAAATTGACTAGCTAACAATTGACTGAGATAGAGTAACACGATCCTCGACTTAAAATAAAGAATCCTAAACCATGGGTACATCCTGATAATATAGCAAAAGGGGGCTTAAAATCTCACTCACTGTATCATTATTTTCACTGCATCTTAAGATGGACATATACAAGAAACGCACAGTTAATAAGGGTATTCATAAGCCTAGACACAAAGACTGGTCTCCAAGTACTCCCATAAATACCCCACCATAGCATAAGAAACGAACAGTGTCATGCACATGACTGCAACAAAGTATTACCAAATGATGCAGAAGTCTGAGTGATTTTCTCGTTATTTATTACCTTCTCCACTATTACCCACAAACTTTAGTGGTGTGTTTATGTCACTTATTCACAGCATACAACTAAATCATTCTTTGTAAAAACACATCTACAGACACAACTTGCCTCTCATAACACAGCCTATGAAGATTATCTCTATAGAGAGACATCAGGTTAGTAACCTCACTGTGTTTACTGACTGCTGGTTGTCACTTAACCATAAATGACATCAATGTCATCTCTTGTAGAAGGAGTCTTTGGAGATATACTGTATAATTTTCCAGCACAAGGAGTAAGAAAGCATGATAAAGGAAAATTCTAAGGACATTGAAAGATAACTTTAAAGTTATAATATCATATTTTTTATAAACATAGTATGTTTTCACAGTATACAATATGGTATTTCTTTTGTGGCTACAGATTTGAAAGCCTACAGTAGTTACTTTGGGAGGGCAGAAAAAAAAAAAAAAAAGAAAAGGATCTATCCAATAGAATTTTCCTGCAATAACATTAAACAGCACCCTTAAATGACACAGATTTACTCTGCAGAAAAAAAGCCAACAGTTAATTTCACAGAGCAGAAGGCTCAAGGTATATCTACACACAGACACACACACTTTTGACCTGGTTCCACAAAAACATTTCACTTAATGTTACTCGCCACTAATTCTCACTCAATATCCACTGAGAGGAGAATAACCACTCCTAGTGCATTTAAAAGCCAATAAAAATTGACAGTGAAAAACATTTCTTCCATTCCCAAATTTGTCTTCAGGTAAAAAGTAAACACATCTTGCCAGAGACCTGTATTTTGCCAATCATCTTTTTGTACATCATGTTTAAAGTGCAGGGTGTATGTTTTCAGCCCATAGACAAGCAGGGAGCTTGTCTGTTTATACCTGTGAAAAGTCTAACACTTTGAGGGATATGAAAAATTGAATAATATTTTTAAAAAAATTGAATATACTTATAAAGTTCATATTCTCTTGGTGGCAATGACACTTCTAAATTGAAATGCTGAGTAAATAAGCAACTTCTGATCATGAGTTGATCTCACTTTCTCTTACAGATGGCAATTTGAGCTGTTGATTATCCACTGCAGCACAAATTATGAAAAAATGACCAAAAAAATTATCATAATCTGTCCGATATATGGAATGTGTGGGGCATTAGTAAAGGGAGCTCATGAGGAAAGAGTGTTACTCTTCCCAACATGTCAAGGTTTTCTTTGCTGTTAATAACTCCATCTAATTCCAAAGACAAACGAAAAAGCGATCTACATACCCCTGGTGTAGCATGACTGGCAATACTGCTCAGTGACCAAAGGGTAGGTACTCAAAGAAACAGTGCTGCTTCCCTTGGCCATTAGAATTTTTGCATTATTGAATAATTCTGTCTGACCTTTCCTTCTATCCTTGACTAGTCCTGTCACCTGTTCCTAGCCAACCAGGTTTAGCTGTATTTCCATCCCAGAGAGTACAGAACTAACATCAAGATCTGTACTGTCCTACTACATGATTCTCTTCAAGTTTCCTGCACCTCTCAGACCTCCTCCTGCCTTTAGGATGTTCTTGCCTGTTAGTTATGTGTTTTAATTTCTTACGCAGTCTTATTCCTTGTAACAGTGCCAAGCACAGGTGCTGAAAATACTAGAATTATTCTAAGTAATTCTTACATCTCAAAATTATTTTCAACCTTCACCCTGTGACAGTTATTTCATCCTGATGTTTTAGAGATGCCTACCAAACACACAACAGCTAAGATTCCTCGTTTCCAATAAATGCCTATTTGCATTCATTATAATTTTGTTTCATCTTAAACACGACCTCCCTTTCCTGTGCCATTGTCTTCCCAGCAGTGATGTTTCTATTTTTCAGCACATTGAACAATACTTCCCCATATTAAAAAGCTCCACTCTGACATTTTACTATGAACTTTTTCAGCAGTAGAAAACAACAGTTCACCCCTTATCACACAAAATCTCAGTCAGTGGTGAAGTCAGATAAAACTGGAAAGCCAAAGCTCAAGTGTCAGAGTGGTAGAATCAAAGATTTATTTTGTTATAAAAGACCACACACAGCAGCAATGCTGACATTTTTGCTTCCTTGGGCAAAGGCCATGCTATTTTATTTTTTTTTAAGAGGGGGAAAGCATTTGCAGGTGTGGTGAAAAAGATGTAGAATTCACAGGAAAAGCCACTCACCCAATATAGGAGGGGGGAAGGAATTGTTTTAAGGTGGTCAGTGGAGAACCTGCCTGGAGGTCTAGATTGGGAAGATGGTTAGAAGAAAGATTTTTAAAGTCGTCCTCTGTCATAGAAGGGCAAGTTCCCCATTATGTGACATTCCTACAGCCCCAATGAATTCACATTTACATGTTATACACATGTATACTGTGTATCTGAATCTGGTTTAGATTGAAGTAATGCATAATTGTTCCTGAAACCAAAGAACTGTCATCAACTGTAAACATCTGTTCTCAAACCAAGACAGCAGATTTTTTTTTGCTAAATTCCACACTAGTGCCAAGGCTTTTCTTTAATAATGTTTCCATAAGTTATGGTTAAATCATACTTTGTACCAGGTAAATAAAAGACTCTTCTCCATGAGGTTCTCACAATGAAACATCCTAGACGTGCCCCTTTTGCATATATTTTTAACAGAAACTCAAGTAGGCAGAGAAGGATTTGGGGAGAAGTGAAGCCTAAGTGCAACTTTGCTTTTGCATTACTTAGAGTATAAGCAACTTCTGATCCTGCATTGTTTGGGTAAATAATAAAAAAGGCACTCTGTATACAAGTGTTTAATCTCAGAAGTAGTATTAAGGACATAAAGCAACTTCCAATGCTAAGCTAAAGGAACTTTAATGAGTAGACAATGCTTTATAAATGTGTCAGGCAAACTATCTGAGGAGCAGTATTTCACTGCCAGGAATTTTAGTTTTGCTTTTCTGAAATACCCTTGTAGAAAGCTTTTTCCTCCACAGCTCCACATCTGCAGTTATCATCACTTATCCTCAGGAAGTACTTGTATTCTGCTAAGAACACACATATACTGGAGTCATATATACTAGCAACAGTCAAATTACTGTGCTTCCTCTACATAAAAAATTATTATTTATAATTTTCTTATTACTACTATGGCTTAGGAGTACCTACTTGCTAACAGTGTAACATCAACTGATATATTTTGATAAGAAAAGAACAGCTGGCCTTTTTCTCCATGTATGAAGATTCATAATTAGACACATAAAGCAACCCTATGTTGACTTTTTTTTACATATATACTGTCAGCATACTATATCAATATTTAAATCAATAAAAAATTACATTTTAGAAAAGATAAAACAATTAAACCAAAAAAACCCACCTTTGCTGCACTGATTATAGATTTAACACTTTTTATAGCCTATCCTGTAAGAAGATACAAACTCCCCAAAACAGATTCAGTTCCTGAGTTCAAAGGAAAGAAACCAGATTTGAAATAGTTTGAAGCCTGGGTAACAACAGTAAATCAATCAACATCATTACAAGGATGAAGTCATCAGCAGTAGAAAAAAAATTAGGAGGTGAAAGTCACACTCAGAGGGATAAAATAGATATGGTATATATTGACAGATGAAAGAACTTCAGTAATCAGTGATACGGGAATGAAGCAATAGCCATGGAGAACAGACACTTCCACAAAAAGAGTGGAAATTGCAAAGGAAGCAAACTGGGTGAAACAGAAAAGGTCATAAACAGCAAAGGAGTTTTATCTGGAAAAATCCAAAACAAGGGAGTTAAACACAAACTTGTACAAAAGTACTAGATACCATCCTGTCAAAAAGTTAATTTAAGACCAAAATATATCAGCAAAACCAAAGTAATTTCAGG
Source organism: Falco peregrinus (assembly GCF_023634155.1). Classification (NCBI taxonomy): domain Eukaryota; kingdom Metazoa; phylum Chordata; class Aves; order Falconiformes; family Falconidae; genus Falco; species Falco peregrinus. The sequence continues at coordinate 12,477,507 of NC_073730.1, read as the reverse complement.
GACAAGAGACTGCAAGGCATCCAGTTTGTTCACTTTTGGGATCAAAAAATCAGGTAGTTTATACCAACAAAGAATCATGTCAGTTTTGTGGTAAATGATACAACTATGTTTTTCATGAAATAATAGTTTTGCACTCTCATCCAGGTATTTTTTTCCTAAGAGGGATGGGGTGGGGACAGGGGATCACATTTCACAGAAGAGTAAGAATAGTTGTAATTTAAAAAAAAATAAAAAACAAAGCAGCGAGATGCACCCCAGTCTATAAAGGACTCACATACTGCCATGTTGACACGTGGGGTTAAACAAGTTAAGGACAAAGGAAAGCATTTACAACGTTGGGTATCACAAGCGCAAAACAACAGTGCATCCTCACACTAGAGAGCCAGGAGGAACTCACCATAATGAGGAATAAACATTAGAATACATCTTACACTACCCAGATCTGAAACACCACACAGCCAGTGCTAACTTTCAAAATCTGTAATGCCATTTTCCCCTACATTTTTTTCAGCAGTATAAAAATTCAACATTTCATTATTCAATAAGGCAAGACCATAATAAGTTGTACATAAGATGGCCAAGAAAATCTGCAAAAAATAATTATTCTCTTGATATGAAACTTGTGCATGCATGTATATTTGTATGGATATTCACACAGACTGTAGACAGGGCAATTAGAACCAGGTTGTGCCATTACCCTATTACACAGTATCTCACTTGGAGAGGAGTTTCACAAGCGTCACAAAGAAATGCACATATAAGGGTGGAAAATCAAAATATACCTGAAGGATACCATAGCACCCTTAAACTAGTCTAAATGATTTCTAAATACAAATAATTCTGAGAAGGAGGATGATAGGTTTTATTTTAACACACTGTAAAAATCACTGTATACTCTGAAAAAGAAATCACAGGTCTCAGTCTGAATAAAATCATATTGGGCAATTGCTATAAGCTTTTACTCATTTATTTGTTTGAGAATGAAGGAATATCTCCTTCAGAGTTGCTCAGTTTTGACATTTGTGAAGCTTCTATGTCAGTTAAGAGTTTACATTCATAGAAGCGGGTAGAGCTTATTATTAAACAGTTCAAGGAGAAGCTCAAGCTACAGAAGTTTTTATGTCAAAGTTATATAATGGGTAATCAGCTCACATCCTGCTCTGCCCCTTGATAGGACTATCCTTGGACTTTCAAGATGCTTCTAAACATACTTGTGCTGTTGATAATGACTGCAGGAATGGCTTAACTTTGTTCTGAATACGTTTACATATTTGTGAAGGTTTTGTTGTCAGAGAAGACTAGGATTGAGTCTGACTGTTCATACCAGCTGAATTCTAGGGAAGTATTGCACAAAGATTTCTGAAAGAATCAAATTTGATTTAGTAAAATTCAGATATGATACTACCAAGTGCAACAAGAAAATAACCTCTGGTATTAATGGCCTGGGCCACAGGGACTTTATCAGAGAGGTGCATGAGAAATAACATACGGGTTGATATTACTTTTAATCTTCATCTAAAGGTGCCACTAGTACTTACAGACTAGATTATGTTTTGGTCATAGAAATACAAGAGTCATAAACAGATGGGCTTTTTTGAAAAAAAGAAAGAGATTTGAGGAAGAAAAGAAGTTGAAAACAGGTGCAAATAAGTGGTATAGCAGAAACACACAGATTACAGAATGGCCAGAATCTTGGCTGCTGGGAAGTGGGAAATTATCACCCCTTCTTTTCACACAGACATCTTTCTGAGAGCTTCTGTGCACATTTGCAATAGAATACATGTTGTGACTAGACATAACCAAACTCCGAGTTGCAAGTGCTTGCAAACCTAAGCACACAGGTAGGGTATATATACTTTAAATTTTCTGGTTTGATAATAAAGTGGCTAGTGCAACAGTTCATGTAATAGCATGTTAAACCTTTTTATTAGCAAGAGGAAGCTGTAAGCAGATCAGCTTGCATTCCCTGCATCAAATGTGAAATGCATATTATACATGCAAACTCTTCTAAATATGATATGGTTTCACATAGTTGGTAACAAAACAGAAACGCTGTTGAGAAGGAATTCCACATGTATATGAATTTCTGGCATATTCCTGAGATCACCTAACAAATGTAGCAAAGCACTAAGGAAAGGGCACGCCTTCTTATTTCCAAAATGTCCCTCGTTCTCCAGTGAAATATTCCTTACTGATTTTTGGCAGACACTAGCTCAGACCTTAATCCCATTATTTGACCCTTTGAGTAGTCTAAATTCAGTATCAAAGGAGTACTAGAAAGTTTGGTACGTTAATGTAATCCTTGAAGGGATAGAACAAGGAGGGAAAGGGAGATATAGAGGTGTTTTGAAATTCACAGCTTACAGGAATACAGCTTTGTTCAGAGTCCGAAAGAATGGCAAAGAAAAAATAACCCAAGGAAGTGCAGTAGGAGGTGCTTACTGCAAGGTACTTGGTAGAAAGAACAGATGCTAACTACCAGAAAATTCTGGTAGAAAACTATAGCTGAATACAAAGTGTCCCTCAAAACTTTGAATGTGCAGGTCAGGTGCAGAAGACTGAGAAGGCAACGAGAACAGAAAGTCTTCTATATGCGGCAGTGGAGGGCTGTAATAGTGGGAACAACCATAACTCACTGAAAGAAAACATAACACAACACCACACACACTTCACACTCACCCCACACGTGAACTTCCACAACTACGTTTTAACGGTAGCCTTGTTTTCGGCTTTGTGGCGGCCTAATGTTATGTTTTGCTAGAACAAGCTTGTACTGTTTTTATCCAGAAGACTGCAAAGCTGGAACATGAATACTTCATCTCTATGGAAAGTACAAAACCTGAGCAGTGCAGGCAGCAACTCATCTGACATCCTCAGAAGCAGCATAAGCACTTGAATGACTGCAGCTTCAAAGCCATGATTTATGTACTCTACAAGTATAATTAATCTGATATAATCTCCTGCTGTGCACTGGTGTATTAAACGCTCTACAGTAATATTTCATGACATGTAGCATACATGACAAAGAGACTGGAAGTATATAGTACATGTGGTTGTAACTGTGGTAAATCACTTTCACTGTAGCCCAGCTTCTACGTCATTCCAGCCAGAAATAACCTACATAACATGACCACCACTTCAGAGGAAAATAAATCATAACCCCTGAAAATATTGCAGCATTCTACAATATTTCAGTTTACCAATTATCAGGTTCTAATGAAAACTTGGCACACAGCTAAGTTAATTGCAAAGAACGGACTTTCAAGGGTTCAGCAACTCTACCGGGACTCAGCTCTCCTGAGTGGCTACCAGTGACACATTAGCAGATGAGGTGATTTGCAGGAAAAAACAATTTAGGATAAAAAGCCTGGAGGAGCCATGGATTGCAGCAATCAAGGAGGTAAGGATAAGCCACAAAAGTCATTCTCCTCCAAGAATAACAATATGAAGAGCAATTAATGATACAACAAGGAAGCCAATCTCAACCTACCCCATTCCTGCTTAGGACACTCCCAGGTCATGCTGCTGGCACCGCCACTGCTCCAGCCTGAACCCCATGCCCTGGGCATTCCTCTAGAGCAGTTCTGGAAACAAGAATGTTGGTATCATGTACTGAGCTACAAAACCAGATGTATCTAATACGGGCTGAGTGATCACAGCCTCTCTGCACAGACCTAACAGAAGAAGTGCTCCAATATTTATTAAAAAAAAATAAAAATGAGAAAAGGAAAAGACTTCAGAGAACCATGAAGAATTATTGGAGAGCTGAAGTGTATTCTCTGCTGAGAAAAAGACCTGAGGAGTTTGGTCTGTGAACTTAGGATAACATAGTTTTATCACAGTGCACACATACCTAAGAGGGCTCTTCAGTCTCACAGACTCATAAGAAGATCCAAAGTCAGAAAGCCAACACCTCAGGTGAAGAAATCTGTGATGCCAGCAACTTCCCAATAATTATGGAGAGTTATCTTCCTCTAGAACCAAAATTAAGGAATCCTCTCAAGGAAGAAAAAAACAAAACCCGCAAGGAAGCATAACAAACAGAAGGTCTAAGGAGCAGCATCAACCATTGACCATACCAGTCCCATGCTTGTATGATCCCCCTTTGTAAAGAAGGGTCAGGTATTTCCCCATTCCTCTCCACCCCCAGTTAGAGGCAATTAAGCAGACAGTTAATTGTGCCAGGGTGTGGCAGGGCTGCACAGCTGCTCTGGCCAGTGCAGAGGCAGGTCCCCACACCAGCCCCAACCTGGTGATGAGGACACGGCCACCACTGCAGCACCCTGCATTGCTCCCTGCTGGCCAAGGGTTAATTCACCAAAATCCATCCTGCATCTGTACACCTGCCACACACCTGATGCACAAAAGTGAAACCAGCAGCTGGGTTGCAGCTTAAGCTGTGTACCAGCTACCCTTGAGTGAAGGCAAAATGCACATACCTGCACCTCCTGAAGGTGAGTCTGCCATTTCAGAAAGAAAAGAATCAAAACCAAATAAATAAAAAGCAAAATAGAAGGATTCTGTCTTCTAGTCATTTTTATTTAGAGAGAATGCACTAAACCAAATTACTTAAAATACTTTGAGATATGACAATTCATTATTTTGTTGTTGTCAGAACCACAGAATATATTTATTCAGGAAATAGCTTCTGGGACTGCAGGCTGGCTTGTTTTCTGCAGCAGTACCACAGAGATTTACAAGGGAAAGAAGGCAAAATTGCTATGCCTCCTTCCAAATTTGTAAGGGTCTTATAAATTTTCTGACTCATTTAGATATATTGTAGAAATGAGCTTCAAAAACATTTCATAACAGGGTTCTCAGGCTTACCAAATGGAGAAAATTATTAATTTTCATCCTAGTGTATGCACTGAGAATTGCCCAGCACAGAGGAACACTCATCAGAGCATGAGAATCCCCAAGAACATGAGGGAGGTTCATCTTCAAAAATAAAAGATTTTGAGTATTCTTCCAGATCCCCACAAAAATTTCTTCAAACCAAAACAAGCCAGATATTCTGGCACTTGTAATCTCACTAATGCTTTGTCTGATGCCAGTAAAATGGCCCTGGGATATGAAAGGAAGAGCTAATTTTTAGCTAGTTTTTTAGTACTGCAGTGCATCCTACACTCATGCAGCACTACTGCTGGCCCAGGTGAAAAAGGAATTGATTTGAAACCCAGCTGGAGAGGGGGTTGAAGTTTTAAAAGGCTTTTACTGCTTGATCCCTTGCTGCTGCTACTTCTTCAAAGCTTAGGAAAATCTAGGGAGAATCTAATAAAGCAGAATCAGGCCTCTTGAGATGAATGTCTTATGTTTTCTTTTACCAATTGCCCTTTGAAATTCCTTGATGGATGTCACCAATGGCATAACAGACATGTGGCAGATGACAGTGAAAGGCAAAAGAACTATTTTCTGTTCTACTCACATGCCATATGTGGGTAGATGTTACAAGTGGATGAGTATCCCTGTGACTTGGCAGGTATAGCCACTAATTGGAGTACTGTTAAATGTTGTTAAACATATTTTACACTTACATAGATATCTCTTGTATGACATGTTGCTAAATGCTTGCTTAATAGAAAAGAAGTAAATTGGATGTTAATAATGAAACACCGTTTTTCTAATTTCCAATTCATTTCAAATTTAGGAATGCTCATACATGTATAACTAATATATTTTCTCTGCATAGACATGACAGCACATTTAATAAAATACTTAGGACAAAAATAATGGGATCATTTTATAACTAGTATTTAAGTGATACGACTGACATTTAATGTAGTAGACCTAAATTGTTAGAGGTTTACGGTCAGATCACATCTATCTGGTATCAGGGATAGCTTCATAGTAGAGCCTATTCCAGTCATAACCCTGCATCAAAGCCACAGTGATTATTTTGGGTCCCTTTCCAAATCCCTTGAGTACTTTGTTTCTAAATAAGAGGCATTTTCCTGGAAATTTCATACAGTGTACATTTCCATTGTAAGAAAAGTTTTGCATCTAGTTAAATAAGCAAAACAGAGGTGAATTTATTGACTGCATGTCAAAGTTGTTTTAAAAATCATTTTTTAATGTCAACTGGTCTTTCATTTCCATACCTTGAGATTCCTGTCTCTATTCTTTCTCTATATTTCATGTCTGCTTGTTCTTTCAACCTCCTTGGAGTGTAGCCAGGCTCTACAGCCTACAGTATGAATATGCCTGCTATATTCCTGTTTGATCTTCTTCCCTTGATGTGTCAGTTTCTTTGTGGCCTGCCTACTTGTCAAACCATTTTCACTCTTCAAAACTTTTTATGAATTTTTAAAAAGCAGTGCAGATCTCAGGACATTTGATGAATTTTTCAAGAGCTAATCACACTCAAATATCACAAACATTGCTGTTTATGTGTTTAATATACTAAGGACAAACATTTATTTACAAATTTTGGCACCTAAACGAGCCAGATAGCAACAAAGTACATTCAAACACACTGAATGTAAGGTAAAAGAGGGAATGTACTCCTCTTCTAGCTATAATGGGAATAACTGATTGTTAAAAATGTGAAAACCAGAGAGAAGTGCAATGGAAAGTGTCAATGTATCCAAGTAAAATACTGAAGTATAAAATCTTAGGAATATAAAAGACAAGCAGAAGAAGAAATAACAAGCCATCTTCACTTCAAATACATATTTTAGAAAAAAATATAATGGTGCGATTCCTTAAGTTATGAGACAGCTTTATCCTTCTACATATAACTAAAGGTTTCTTATTAGCCTTACTGATGTGACACTTCACATAGGTAATGTAGATAGTCAACCCATATCCTTCCATAATGCATGGACCAATAGATTCAAAAGCTCTGTTTGTGAATAGCTGTAAGACATTATTGATACCACATTTTTAGAGGTTATTACACTTTTCAGATGGTTAAAATTATTTGTATTATGAGTGAGTTCCTCATACAACAGAGGTATACCCTGATCATCAAAATACAGTGTTCCCTGTGTCAGATGGGTAAATAAATATCTATAATCCTGTAATAAAGGATGTCTAATGTTGACAGGAAACAATTTAAAATATTATATTAGTGAGATTAAAAATAATGTTTCCCTTTTAAAGGAGAGTGAGAACCACCTCAGACAAAAAAGTATCAAATAATCTAAAGTAAAATAATTATTTTTCCCTTTCCCACTGAAGGTCACAAGAAGTGTACTTAACCAAAATATGCAATATGAAAAAGTATAGCCAATGACTCCTGAAGTCAATGTTTTAATACTTCAGTGATACAGGATAAGGAGGGACAAGTGAAGACACAGGAAAAACAGATATATACTAAGTTGCACTAAAGCAGTTTCTAATATAGAGAACAGCCCAGCCAGGAAATGGCCTACCCATCCAGGTCATTAAAAGCGTTTGTCATATGCTAACCTCAGATTAATACTTATTCTCAGACTACCTCTCATGGTTTGTTATATTCTAGTTATCATGGAATCATAGAATAGTCATAGAATGGTTTTTGCTGGAAGGGACTTTAAACATCATCTAGTTCTAGCCCCTCTGCCATGGGCAGGGACACCTTCCACTAGAACAGGTTGCTCAAAGACACACCCAGCCTCACCTTCTAGGGATGGGACACCCACAGCTTCTCTGGACAATCTGTTCCGTTGCCTCACCGCCCTCACAGTAAAGAATTTGTTCTTAATATCTAATGGAAATCTAGCCTCTTTCAGTTTAAAGCGATTACCCCTTGTGCTATCTCTACATGCCCTTGTAAAATGTCCCTCTCCAGCTTTCTTGTAGGGCCCCTTTAGGCACTGGAAAGCTGCTATAAGGTCTCCCCAGAGCCTTCTCATCTCCAGTTTGAACAACCCCAGCTCTCTCAGCCTGTCTTTATAGGAAAGGTGCTCCAGCCCTCTGATCACCTTAGTAGCCCTTCTCTGGACTTGCTCTGACAGATCCATGACATTTTTATGCTGGAGGCCCCAGAGCTGGAGTACTCCAGCTGGTGTCTCATGAGAGCAGAGGGGAAGAATCACCTTCCTTGACCTGCTGGCCACACTTCTTTTGATGCAGTCCATATAGTTATAGCATGACAATTTCTAATGATATATATTTTATAAAACTAATATTGCATAAAGGAGACCAATATATTGGCAGAGTTTGCATGTAAAATAATATCTCTTTTTATCTTTTTTTGCAGTCATATCTCAATGAGATGTCCTGTCCCTATTGTAGAAGACACAAAGTTACAATTATATTGCTTTTCAAATAACTTAGCCTTTCAATAAGACCAATGGAATATTGGTTGCTCTATTTTGTTCAGTCTTTATTTTCTATTTGGAAAGGTAGATGCTGGTGCATGAATGTGACATCTTTGTACTCTGGTAAGAGAGCTATAGTAAATATAGTAATATGCTGAAAATAGATTTTATTTTTTACTCGAAGGATAGTTCCTGGAAATGGATTGGTCAATGTAGACATATGCTGACAATAGGAGGTTGGTACAAACTCTATATCTGTCAAGACTGAAACGTATTAATTCACCTGATCCACTTTAAAAACCACTCTGCTATGTGCACCTTGAGGGGTCAGATTCCCAAAGACACTAAAGTTACTAGATCCCATGGAACAGATATGAAAACAGATGCAAAGAAATTTTTGCAACAATCCATGTCAAGAAACACTTTCTTTAACATCCCATCAAAGACAATGGCCTCAGACAAATATTTCAGAACAAAAAGAAGATTGATTAGTTCAGATCATGATTAGTTCAATTGTCACAAACCACAACTTGAGCAGGCAGATTCAAGCATGTGATTCTTTTAAACTCAAAGGATCATGATAAGTAAATGAAAGAGACTTTTTGTGGTTTTACACGTTTAAGAAAGAAAAAGGTAATCTGCACCACATTTGACATAAGTGTGTCAGGACCCAGAGAGGATACAGAGAAGAAGAATAACTTAGCAAACTTAGTACATTCAGCTCTATCATCCCTTAAGGAATCAGAGATTTGATTTTCTTGCTTATGAGATTAAAAAGAGTTACCCTTAACAGGATTCGTATGATCAATTTACAATAAAGTCAACTCAAACTGTCCTGTTACAAAATGGAATACAAAGTATTTAGAAGGAAGGAGGTACAGATTTACATTTGTATGTGATTAAATCACTCTCAGAAACAGCTGAAGGAGAAGCACAAACACGCTGGCTATCAGTGTGAGAAAGGAGTGAGAAAAGTACATACAGAAATTAAATTTAACATAAAATTAATGTAAAATGTCAATGAAAAAAGTCACAATAAACAGTGAAAAACACAGGAATTGTGGGAGAACCAATGAGAAGCAACTAAAACTGTGATTACTCCTCCCTGAAAGTATGAATAGACCTTCTCCGTTTTTACCAAAGTGAAGTATTCACAAATTTTTGTGAAGCAAGAACAGAAAGAAAAGGCTTCCAGAAAAGTGTCAAATCAAATCAAGTACCAGGTTGGGTTGGAAAGAGGTGGAATTTGAACCAAAGAAAATTATGAAATTTCTTCATCTAACTCTTAACTTAGAGTTCATTAACTGAATTTTAGCTCATATTAAAAAAAAAAAAAAAATGATCATAAAACCAAGTTTGGAATAACCTTGAGAACAAAAGTTTTTTTAGAAAGGTCTCTTAAAAGGCTATGAAAAACACAAATTCTAGGAAGAACATAACACAATATTATTTTTAGGTATGTGGATTCTAGGACATTCATAAGCATTGGTTATTGTCAATAATTTTACTGAAATTCTGTAGTAGTAGTATATCATAACATGGATAACAACTGTAAAATTACACTGAATATCTATCTCCCTCTCTGTTTCACCCACCACCATAGATCCTACATGCCAACTCCATTATTAAACCTTACACAATATTTTGAAAAAGCTTACTATTTCCTTGCATTGGTGCTGTTGGCAGAGACAGCATACTGCAGTGGAGGGTTTGTTACCTTTAAAATGTCTATGATGAGAAGTCAGGCATTTCAAATGCCTCAGAGGTGCATGGCATGTCTAAATAGGGGCTTCACATATTGAAGCCATTTTCTCAAAGGGGATCATTTTTGTTGCCAGTCTTAAAAGAACAATGATGCAGATCATTATGGGATAAAAATGTCATGAAAGAATTGAATCCTGCACTGACTGACAGAAACGTCAAAATTAAATTTCACTCATTTTTGTAGTAGCTCGCCTTATACAGAAAGATGTTTTCCACTGTATCTTGTGGTGTGTAAATATTTGTGTACAAATACACATTTTTAAGCAACTTGTAAAAGAAACCATTCCTGCAGTTAGAAAAAAATGATAGTATTAATTCCTTCAGATGGTACTATTTGCACAAATTATTTATTCCAGAACACAATACTTGGTATTGATCAAGCAGGATGAAATCAATTGATTGTCATAATATCTCTGAAAGTCATAATCTACAATAAAGCTGTTTCAAGCCACAGATGTCAATACAACACAGCATACAACATATAAACAGTAGTGTTTAGATATAAGCAGCTAGACTGAAAAATCCTACAGATGGTAGGTTATGTCTTGTCATACTGTATTTTTGGAATATTTAATTTTATTTCATAAACCAACACATTTTGCTGTTACTGTCATTATTTGTATTACTATTATGCAAATATGAGAAGTGCTATACAAACAGGTACTCTTTACCTTTCTGCTGTCTATACTCAACCAGATACAAAAGACATAGGACTCTAACTTTTAATTTCCAAGTTTTCTGCTGAATAGGCATAAGCATCTACACACCATAGTAAACCGGGGCCACATACAGAGCTGTGAAAAAATACACAGGAATAAAATTGTTATGTTCCCTCTAAGCTATGGCAGAAAGAAGATTCTCCTTTCCCTTTTTTTTTTTCTTTTTTTTTTTTTTTTTTTTCTGCTTTTACAGGGCAGGCAAGACATTTACTATTTGGTTGAAGAGGTTGTGGAAACAGAACCTAGGAGGCTGAAATATGCAAATAAAGGAAAATTAAAGTGCGGCAAAAGTTACTTAAAAATGCAGAAAAAGTAATTGTTATAATAAATGAATACTTCCCTGTGCTGTTAAAAGAAAGCTGAAAGTTTAGGATATTTGTGGTTTTCTGTGATTATATTGTTTTTCTTGTATACATATGAACATACCTATAAACAATAAAGAAAGGAAGGGGACATTTTGGTAGGCTTGTATAAAGAATTCAATATTAATATATTACTGAATTTTGGGTGCAAAGGTAGATAAGAATAAAAATCCAGCACACATGAATATTGCTTTTTTCCTACTTCCAACATCTTCTTGTTATCGTTTTTTCCCAGCCATGAACAGAGGAAAGCAAGCCTATATACCTATACATACTTCCATATGCCATGCACATAAATTAAATCTTAATGTTGCATATCAAAACAACCCACTATGAATAAGCTGTAGAATGTAGTTTTAAATTATTACAGCATTGTGCTCTTTCTGAGCTGAGTAGTGGACAGCTTACTAACAAAATAAAAACTGTGTAGTTCATTGCAAGAAAAACCTCAAAAGTTTTCCATTTGCTTTCACAATGGTTTTATAATGAGAAGAAAAAGTAAAGGCTGTATATGATTATGGCTTAGATATTCAATGTACAAGTTACAAAAATGTTATATAAATGTTAAAGTTAGTTTACAAAGTGTAGCCAAAGTACTACTCTGAGACCTGAACAGGGATATGACAGGTCTTTGGTTTCTATTGGCTTGCAAAAAGGAATGGACAGTTATTATTATTCTTGTACTAGGGCAAACAAGAGAGCAAACTTGTATAAAAAAGAAACTCTTCAGTGATTTAAAATCTTTTCATTTTGTTAATCCAAAATGCATGTTGGCTGAATCTGTGTGTATGTTAATATTAACAACACATCTCTAAAGATATATGCAAAATAAATAATTTTTACTCATAATATTAAATGCATTATTTTTCAATATTGACAGAATCGTCTCCCCAGCTTATAGTTACTTACCAATTCTGTGTATATTGCTCAAAAGCTTCGAATTATACAGCTACTCCCAAAATGTTTATGTCACTTCAGAAGCTTTTTCTGTCCTAGCCACTGGCAAAATTGCCTTTGCCTTCTTGTTAGTTAGGATACTACAAAACCTGGAGAATATCCTGTAAGAATTGGAGACTGTCAAACTTCAGATGAAAAGTACATTGGATTATTCTTATCTGGAATACCTTCTTACAATAAGAGGTAATTCTTAGATGCTAACAGATCAGTTCTTGAACTTTACCCAGATAACTTAGAATATTATGAAGTGAGTAGTTCACTTAGGAAACCGAGCAAAATAAGTCAATCTCTAAGGGTTAAAGTCACAAAGAGAGATTCCATGTATTATAGTCCTGATTCTTATCAGGGATCTCTGAATATTTGCAGTTATGGGGAGTCATCTGAGTCACAAAGTTATGTTCTGTAATAAAGGTATTCAAATCACAGACACTGATTGGGACCTAAACCGTGAACAAATTTGTTGTGGATCTTGCCAGATCTTGCTTCTCAATAGCACAAGGTCTCGCTAATGAAAATACTTTGTCTTGGACATCCTAACACTTTTTTGTCAGAAGGTCTTTTCAAACATCATGACTTCTCAGAAAGGGAGCAGAGAGGCTATTTTAATGACCACTTGAATTCTAGCTGTTGATCAAATGAATTATACCACTGTCCGATTCTGAGAAACAGGCTGAAGGTCAGTCAACGGACAGACTTTCCACCTCTGCTTCACTGTAATCTTTGTATGGATTTTTTTTGCAGTTGACCTTCCAGCTCTGGCTGCATACTCTACAGACTCCAAGATACTGCATTCTTCATAGCTCACCAGAACTGGCTCTATTTCTGTAGTAAATGTTGAAATCTTAGTTTTATGAGCAGTAGGTTATTTATAAGTGCAATTTTAAAATATCTTTCCAAGTTACTTTAGCCTTCCTAATCTTCCACGTAAACAAAATGAATCCATTTCATTTTGTATAATGCAATTGTGATAATTTGATGAAATCCATCCCCATTTATTATTATTATTCCTTCCTTATTTCTTTGTTCTAAAATTTTCACACTGTTAGAGTGTAATGTGTATCAAACTAATTTCATCATAAAAAGCCCCCTTATATCTACAGTAACAGTCTAGAACTTGTATATTGTTGAACCAGTTAAGAAGAATCTGCAGAATGAATTTCTCTGTAAATCTCTGTGTGCAAATTTCCCTACTGACACAGTAGGACAGGGTTTCACAGTGATGTGCCTTTGTCAGGTAGACCTTGCAGGCATAATCTCAATGTAACTACAAAGTGTTACAGACACTTATAGAAGTTACAAACCTTATAGAGAGAGTGGAATGAAAAATAATTTATTATAGATATAGGGTCAGATAACGTTCTAAGTTACCTTGGTAAAGTTCAATAATTGATCCGTTAGCTTCTAAGAATTAACTTTTATTGCAGAAAGGTATTCCAAATAAGAATAATCCAATAAACTTTTCATTTGAAGCTTGGCAGACTCCAATTTTCTCTCTTTGAGAACTGTACTTAAAGAAAATGGATTACAAAAAGAAAAGAACCCACAAGGATCTTAAATAAGGTCAGAAATGGACTACCAAATGAAATTACAAAATAAGGGAAGTCTTCATGTTACTTAACGATGCTACAACAGAATTCCACGGCAAAGCTGTTCCTATGTTTAATTGGCTCACAATCCTGTTTGGGTATTTCCATTTTATTATCACAAAACAGTCAACAAAAATAACATAAACTTTTTTGTTATTGGTTATGTGCACTGACCAACAAATAGACCTCCCACAACATATAATCATTTCAATATGAGCAGTTTTATGATATAATCGGTACAGAAGCCTCACACTACTGTTTTGTAAAACATAGTCCATAACCTGAGTTTTATTAAGTGTGCTTTATAACTAATTTTATGCTATAAAAATTCATAATTATTTAAGAGATGTCTTCCATGAAATATCAAAAATTTTGAAAAATAAAGGAAGAACTTTGCCAGTGTGTGCTTAGATGAAAACATATTTCTGCTTTCAGCTAAATTGTCAGTCACAAAAAATGACAAAACAAGTGCATTTTTTCAAGACGACCATTTATAAATATTTTTAACAATAAAATGGGGGAAATTGCTCCCCAACAAAACTGTTGAAAGAGATTCTAGTCACCAAAGTCAGTCTCCCATTCACCAGTCAGCAGCTCTCCATACTTTACTTACAATTCAACAGCCATATGCCAGCAAGAAATTGGTACTTAGAGAGTGTGTTAAACTGTAGTTCTAGTTTTGGAATTCATAAAGCTGAAAAATGGAAACATTGTTTACACCAAAACAATCCCTTCTTAATGAACAGTTTTGTCAAACTATTTCCATAGGAGAAAAATAATAAGGAATTGAATGAGTTTGTTTTAAATAGAGGTTTTTTTCCTTCTTTTCCTTTATATGAAAAATGTGCACTTGGAAATGGTAGCTGTTTTGGGGGTGTGAGGTGTGTGCAGGGCAGGGTGTGATTTTATTCTCTACCTCATGGACTTAATTTTTAACTTTTTGTATGACACCAAAAAAACCCTGTGCTTTTTATGTTGGATGCACCCATCTATCTATGTCTATCTATGTGTCTCTGCGGAAATTAAAAATATTATCACAACAATATATTATAAATGTTTAAATACTGCATTTATGTATATAGTAATATTAAATGGAAATATTGTAAAAGATAATCTAACCCATTAACGAAAATTTGACGACACCAGATTGACAGGTTACAAATTTGTAATCTCTACTGCAAATAGACATATTTTTAACTTTGAAACACCTCTGTTAATACTTACATTTGAATTTGAGAAAATTTTTATTATAGCTAATTACTAATGTGTAATGTGCTTTCAGAATTAGGGTTTTGAGATAGAGAAATCCATATTTTCATATAGAACAAAAGCTGATGAGGGTCTTCGAATTCTAAGTTCCTCATACAACCTCAGTTCTCTCAATTATAATTCTAAAATGTGTCTTCTTATATCTTAATCATATAATAAAATACTGATCACATCAGGAGTCTTATTGGGGGAAATTGATTAATCACATAAATAGGGACATCATCACTATGTTGACACACAAAGCAGTAGAAACATGGGGAAATGTTAAGGTTGCAGCTTTTGTTTTGGCATTTCCAAGCTTTAAAGTACTTGATTTTGTGTCTCTGATAGTGTTTATACTGACTATGTAGACTAAAATTATTCTGGTCCCTGAATTTTTAAATTATATTACTTCTCTGTGCTGAATAGCACAGATGTTGCCTGATGCCTCATCCTCAATGCTTTTTTCTAAAAGTGCTTAATAAACCTAAAATTTCTGGCTTGATTTAGTTTCTGCTGAAGAAAATGGGAACACTCATTTTAGCTTAAGCAACAGAGAAATGAGATTCAGACAAAAATTAGGAACCAGATTTGTACACTTCCTGAAATATGATACAGCTGGTGATTATACGTTAATTGTTCTCTATTATACCTTATTTATGTATTTATGTATTATTTTCCTACATTGTTAGAAAAAAGGAAAACAAAATCCATCATAGGCAATTTAGAGAACTCTCATCTAAAACTTGTAAAGTACTTTTGTTTGCTTCTTTTTCTAAATGTTCTTCTCCCCCATGGCAAATATATGCTGCTATTATAATCATGTATTCGTAATTCTAAAGATACAGAAGTCCTATAGTTAATTGTCCAAAGGCAAAAAAATAACAATTGACCTTGTCTAAACTAATAAACAACAAAATAATAATTGGACCAGTCTAAAAAAAATAAAGAATAATCTTGATTCTATGTCTTCTGAGTCTAAGAACTGCAGGTTGGTTTGTTTTTTTTCTTCTAACCAGTGTTTTGATATTTAAAGTTTCTTACATACTGCCATGGACTAAATCTGTATTAAAATACTAAAAGTAAAATTATATTACTATATGAACAATACAATTATCTACACTTTAAAAAAATGTTAATATGATCCACTATCCACAAGACCTGGAAACAGATTATCTACAAATTCTACTGTTTCAGTACATCACATTTTTCCTTATCAGACCCAGTCCAAAGTCAATGCAATCCATTGCTGAATTACTGGATGGTTAAATATAACTTATTTATTTTTATATTCTGGGATTTCATTCTACTGCCAGATGGATTTTGCTTCCTGCATAAATGACAGATAGTAAAAACAATCCATCTTTTTTTTTTATTGCACAGAATTAGTTCTGTGCCAACTCTTTGTTACTAATATTTAGGTGTAGTTAACGTGCAATTAGTGTAGATTTGAGGAAAGAGGATGTCGTGCGTTTGGGTTTTAAGAAGGAATAGCATTGTGAGTCATGTTTAATGCATGATTTTGGAAATTAATTCCTTGTCCAAAGCCCAAAATCACAGTTACATTAAATTCTTTCCATGATTTAAAGCAAAACAGGCTACAAATTTTGAGAGAAAAATGAAGTATGAGCCACACTTTCTGCAGTCTCATTAGTGCAGGATCCACCACACATGTTGGTGTCTGATCTGTAAACGGTACAAGGCAAAAAGCATTTAAAATGTGCACACCAATAATCCAGAGCTTAATTATCCATAGCTAATGAAGTTAGAAAGTTAAACAGATAGATTATCTTATGCAAGATCCATATCTGTTTTGCGAACAGTGAAACAAAACACATGCATGTGCAAAACTGATATGGTGCAGTACTTGCCACAAATACTTTACAGAGCTCTGATTCTCTAGTAAGGTTACACTTCATACCTGGAACTAAAGCACATTTTGCCCACTAAAGGCCACATGAGAGGAAGTGTGAAAAATCAACTATGTAGTCACCTTCCTCTTATTTCAAAGCAGATTGTTACTGCCTAATCCACTTCAAACTGCAGCACTGACATTCTTCCCTTTGAACAGGCCAGAAACTGTATGGATTGAGCCACAATTTCTCCACTGTGTCCATTGCGCTCAGTAGGAAGAAATAGCTTTTCAACTTTTCTCAACAAGGCACCTTCACATAACTGCCTACCAAGACAGACACGAGAGTGGGAACAGCAGACTGAGCCTCTCTCCACACTTGCACCAGCAGGACAGAAGTGACTTCTGCTTCCCTGAGAGAGACCCAACAAAGGAGCTATGGGTCCTCTCCCTGACAATACTGGAAGACTTTGGAAAGCATAATAATATACAAAGCATTTCTAGAAACAAACCAGCCACATAAAAGACAGCCATTCAGCCTACACAGTCCCTTTCCTCTCCTCCCCTGTAGGCCAAATACTCCCCTTCATTTAGCATGGATAAATTTCCAATCAGAAAAATGTGAGTTGGATTAAAATGTATTTAAATGCTTTCCTATTCTTGAGAGAAAGAGCTTCCCTAAGAATATTGCTGAGGAAACTATATCGATTTTCATGCAAAAGGGAGACTGCTTGGTAAAGCGGAAACTAGCACAACAAAAAAAAACCCCAACCAAACCTTTGTGGTTTATCTCCTGCTCTTATAGTATCAACAGACTAAGTACTTACAAGTATCCAAGGGAACAAAACCTAAAACTAATATAATTTAAGTAAAAATTTCAATTAGAGTGAAAAAAAAATCTTTTTTTTTTCATATTTTACTTAGCAGATGGATACCACTATAAACGATTTGATTGTTCAAAATAAGGAACGGCTGCCACTTTTGCCAGTTTAACATTTAGCAACATAAGAAGGTTAAAAATTGGATATCACTTAATATGTGCAGAGAAGATATTTCCAATACAATCTGCTATCAAAACTTGCCTGGTTGAAGCTCTTTGACAGTGCAGATTATGTATTAGCTTCCCAATATTACAATGTGAGTTGACCAAAATGATCCCTAGTGCCTTAACTTCAGGTTCACAGAGGTTATATACATATTCAGCATAGATATAACAAGTATCCTTGATTTTGATAAGAATTTATGGCAGCAACTTTTTTGATTATCAATCTATTTGGGTTGCTTAAATATATGAAACCCCCCACATTTGGTATCCATTTGTAACAATGTTTAGGTTGGTTTTTTTTTTTTTCTTTTTTTTTTTTTTTTTACATTGTAAGTACCATTATTGGATGCAAATATATTACTTCGATGTATTGTTTTCATTTATTGACATCGAAAACATGCCATAATTGCAGAATCTTCTGAAGAAAAATACTGATTGGGAAATATAGTAGGGGACTACTATATCTAACTCTGTCAGTATTGCAAGCATTAGCAGTAACGCAAGATTAAAGGGAGAAAAGCATGCAGCACAAAGAAAATTTTCTTTCCTGTATTTCTGTACTCATCGTTAATACTGAAGAGTCTGCCGTATTTTAAAGGAACTCCAGAAACATTTCTGAGGCTCTTTAGGTGTAGATTTCTTTCACAATTTTGTTTTGCTATATTCAAATATGCTGTCAGGGCTATATTTTGGTCTCAGTTGCACTGATGTAACTATAACAGATTCCTATTGATGAAGCATGATATCATGCTCAACATCAGCAGAATACAATATTACAGAGCAATAGTTTGCATGGGTTACAATTTCCAAGAAATGATAAAGGACCTCTGTTCCACTGGTTTTAAGAGCAAAATACAAGACCATTTTACCTTGGAAAGAGAACAAGAAGCCAGCATTTAACATGGCTTCAAAATATGAAAGGAGCTGTTAAGTTGCAATTTTTTTCATTATTGGACATTGAATGTAATTTCCAATTAATTCTCAAAGAACACATTTTTAAAAAGAACTCTGTACTTCGTGCTTTACTCTCTGTAAGCCTGGAACTCTACGGTAGGCTGTTATAGCTTCCTGCTGAGTTGTTGCAGAAACATATCCTTTAAATTCAAGCTCTATGTTAATTTGTGATGAAAAATAACAGGATGATTAGGGGCTATTAACAGATTCTTCTGGCTTTAAACTATGATAAATCTCATAATGATATGAAACAAGATCAACATTTCCTGAAATGCTGTTTTTTACCCTAACAAGTCCAATCTTGCACTGGAATTAAGAAAGATTTTTTTATTATTATTATTTTTTAGTGGAATGAAGCAGTAGCTATCAGATTAAAGAGACGAAATGTTACCAAAATTCAGTGCATTATACTTATTTTCTTTGAAAATCAAGAACTGTGAGACTGAAGTTAATAAAACTTGGTACTTATTGGTAGCGATATTCATGCTGTTTCCCTGGAGTTATTTTTCTCATGGACGTATTGTCTGCACCTTTTTTTTTTTTCTCCTTTCCTTCTTTTTAGAAGATGGCAGTATTCATAGCCATTTGGTTATCTGCAGTCAGGCAAGTCCTCAAAATCCATGTGACCACTCCTGGCATATGCTAGTATGTTTTTTGAGGTGGTTTTCTTGATTCTCAGGTTACATCCTTGCAAAAAACAAATGATCGCCACCTGAAAAAGGACATGCCTGTTGTATATGGGCACTGGCAGGCATGCAGGAGATTTGTTCCTTTATAACTGATCCTTGTTTGCATCTTAAATCAGACATTGCAGACTATGAAGGAAAAACACTTAAAAGAAAAAGAATTAAGACATGACACGTTACAAATTCTGTCTTCAAGACCTGATTTGAATCAATGCTCTAACCTTTTTCATAACCTTCTAACTCACAAATATTACCCAAGGGGACAAATTCTTTTCTTATTTCTGCTTCTCTGTTGAACATAAAAACATACTTTAACTTACCTGACGTTCTTATTTGCAAATTGCATATCACTGTTCCATGTGCAACATCTTTCTTCTAGAATCCCTTCGATGGATTCTTCCTTTGTGTTCTTCTGACCAATGTGTATCAAGATTGATGTTTCAGGACAGACCAATACTATATTTCTGAAGTTAATATTATTTTTCTTAAAAAAAAAAATCAACATTACCATTGCTTGGTAATGCTTAAAGTGTTTGCCTTTAACCTCACAGTTTTTCCCAGTTGGATTAAGGTTAGTGTGGATTTCCTGCTTTTTAGGTATTACAAAGTGTGGAAATGAAAATTAAGACAAGGTCCAATATGCAAATCTATATAATTATTTCACCTCAATAAGGATTTCAGTTCTACAATATTTTCCACAAAAAACTCTTAAATTTTAACTAAAATTTTACCTTCCTCTGCTGGATAATTGGTGCATATATCGAACCTTGTTTTTATCAGCCCTCAGCTAACAGATGGCAAATATCAATGCCACAGAGAACTAATACAATAACAAGCTGTAAAATTTTCCATCAGTGTGAAACTTGTCTCATGACTAGCTCTATGCATAGTATTTGCCACAATTTTGCACTGCTCTATGACCAATCTAGAGTGCGAAGCCACATGGTAGAGATGAACAACCTTGTATTATACCCTCTCCAATGCCAGCCTGATTTTTCATTCCAGCTGCAATTCATGCTGATGACTCCTGTGCTGCTGCCAGGTTTTCCTGCATCCTAATCAGGTCACATGGCAAACCCTTATCAAGCAAAATCTCCTGTATCTGCATATGATAGAGCCACACCAGTTCTGGTAATCAGTGAAGTGCATGTACTGCTTCTTAATACAATCTCAAACTTGTTCTATCATTCTTCCAAGGTGAAAAATCTATTTTTTATTCTGCTCCTCCTTCATTGCTCTTTAGGTCTCCTTTTGATCATGATCAGTGCCGTTTTTCATGATCATTGTGTGGCCGAGTGTTAAAACATTTGCCTATTAATGATTGTTAAAACCACTTATTTGAAAATATGCCAAAACTTAAATGAGTCTTACCATAAATATTTCTGAAATTATATCCTCAGTTAGATGGTACCTCATCATATGACTCCCTTTAAATTGTACCTTTTTATACATCTACAGCTGTGGCCAGACCCAATACTAGTCCACACATATTATCAATGACAATTAAGACAAAATAAAATCCTCCAAGTTACAGTTTAAAGCCTACTATTAATTCTTAAAAACATATTTTCATAAAGAAACATCAGTAAATTATATTAGGTCTGTAGATCAATATTCTGGAATGACAATAGAAGAGAAATATGTAATGTGGAATAATGAGGACATGGCAGGAAGAGGTAGAGAACTCAGTCTTTTACCCTTCAATCTCAACTTTAAAGGTGCTGACTTTCAGTAAATGGACAGAATTAGCATACAATCACTGGTTTTGTACATAAAACCACAGTCATTTAGCCTGCTTAGTATTTTTTTTCAAGGAAGAGTGACATTCTAAGTAAATGCAAATAAAGTACTCTTATTCAGGTAATACTTTGAAGACCCACAGGCCCAAAGACCAAAGCCTTTGTTACACAACTACATACAGATTTATGGATCTCATCAAGTAAGTTCCAGGCAGAGCTCTCAGAG
The DNA here is from genome assembly GCF_023634155.1 of Falco peregrinus. NCBI lineage: Eukaryota > Metazoa > Chordata > Aves > Falconiformes > Falconidae > Falco > Falco peregrinus. The sequence goes on along the minus strand of NC_073730.1, from coordinate 12,456,126 downwards.
AGGAAGCTCTTAGAAGAGCACCATGAAAACAGGAATAAATGTTTGGCATGCTGCTGTATTAAATGAGAGGCTATGATGCTTAAATAAATGCTACCACAGGAAGCAATTGGAGGGCTTGAGAAAGGCTGACAGCAAAAGAGAAGATCCAGCATTCTGCCATAAAGTAATATAAAGTAACACATTGCCCTTTTAAAAAATAACCATTATCTAGATCTATTACTATAACGGGGAGACAGAGATGCTGGTGAAATAGGTCTTTGTGGTTTGATTTTTAATGTCTGAATCCAGCCAGGCTGGAGTGTAGGGCAAGAAAGACTACAGTTCCAGGGTTGTAATGAAGGAAATGAGGAACAGAAATGATTGTGAACACCTTCTTCTCTTCAGAGAAACTGTTTTTCTCAGATTTTCAGTCATAGTGACTTAGAGTTTTGCTTTTGTTTTGGCTCCAGGAAAGTGTTTCACGCTATATGCTAAAACACAGTTTTATCTGCATAGTTTTGTTACTGTTTTGGTATCTAACAATAGCTGTAGGATCTACCAGCAAGTTAGCATCTTTAAGAGTAGCTGGAAAACTTTTATTGCTGTCTGTCAAATCTCTGATTGAGGCTGCATGATTATAAAATCCCATTTAAAAGAATTTTCACAGAAATGTATAGCATTTTTAGAGATGTGCTCATTATAAGATAACCAATTATTTGAAAAGATTTCAAAACTGTTTCCAGCATTGCAATGTCTTGAATTAGTTTGAGCTACAGTGGAATTAAAATATGCTTTGGTCAGATTGTATGCTTAGTTAAAAGTGCTCTGTTTAGTTTCACCAAGAAATTCTATTCGTAAATATTTTCCATAGATAACAGCAAACTATAGTGCCAATAGAGGAAGCTTGAATCTGACTTACTGAAGCATTCAAGCAGTTTGAAGGAGTGATATAATAATTTCAACAAAGTTTCTGCAATCTAGCTAAAATATTCACAGATTGGAGGAAATAAACACATTTTAAACTGCAATGTGTAATAAAGACATACTAGAAAGAAAAAAGCAGGATCTTAAGTTTAGTATTACCAATGTAGTTACAATGGTTAATGACTGTACAAATGGTGATAGACAACCCGTACAAGCTACTCAGAATTATCAATATAGTTTACCTATTCTGGATCCAGAGAACAGAAGCCAACAAAATAATATATTTTTTCTCTGATGAAAGCAAGGAGCCATGAAAAAGCTATTCAGAGCTAAATTTCTCAGTTAACAGCTTATTATGACTTATTATGTGGCTATTTTCACAAACACAGTGGAGTAAAACTCTTTATAGTGAAATTTAAAGCACTAACTTTTGTTAAATATTTTTCAAAGATTTTTTAAACTATGATTATTTGTTGCTATCAGAACAGCCTTTAGAAACTCCAAAGTTCCATTAAACCAACATACTCATATAATAAGCAATCATACCTCCCCACAGAAACTTGTAAGCTATCAAATGGAACAAAATAGAAGAGGCAGCTAAAATAATTGTGTTTTGCTAACATGGAAATGGGGACAGGAAAGGGAAATTGGGACACAGGAATGAAATGATCTGTTCGTGGTTAAAGGAGGAGTCAACAGCACACCCAGCAAATAAATCCTAAATTCTGCCATTACTATGCACCCATCCTTCCCACACAAATCTGTTGCCATTATTTTTTTTCAAATGAGTTTGATGGAAAAAGGAATTGTCAAATATAACAGCCTGAAGGTTTTCCCTATCCTTTGATATTTCTATACTTCATTATTATTGCCTAAAAACAATCAAAATCTGGTGTTTAGTTTAAAACAAAATCTTAATTTAGAAGAATTATCCTATATATATATTTTAGATAGAGCTAGCTCTGAATAAAACAAACAAACAATACCAACTAAGACTAAATTACTATCATCTACTATTATATTTTCAAACCTTTTTTTTTTTTTTTTTTCTTTTCCCTAGCTGTGGTGGGTTGACCTTGGCTGGATGCCAAGTGCCCAGCAAGCCACCCTATCACTTGCTCCTGGGCAGACCAGGGGGAAGAAAATAAGATGGAAAAAACCCCTTGTGGTTTGAGATAAAGGCAGTTTAATAAAACAATAGCAGAAGTTATGTGTGTGGAAACAAAGGAAAACAGAAGATGTTATTCTCTACTTCCCCTCAGCAGGCGATGTTTGGCCACTTCCTGGGAAGCAGGGCTTCAGTACACATAATGGTTTCTCTGGAAGACAAATGTCATAAGTAACAAATGTCTCCTCTTCATCCTTGTTTGTCTTAGCTTTTGTATCTGAGTAGAAGTCATATGGTATGGAATATCCCTCTGGTCACTTCGGGTCAGCTATCCTGGCTATGTTCCCTCCCGAGATCTTGCCCACCACCAGCCTACTGGTGTTGGGGGGCAGTGAAGGAGAGGTTGAAGAGACAACCTTGATGCTGTGACAGCTCTACTCAGCAGTAGTCAAAACACTGGTGTGTTATTATCACTTTTCTAGGTACCAATACAAGCACAGAACTATGAGGGCTGTCATGGGGCTCAGCCAGAACTAGCTCTGGCCCTTTTTCTGTAATGATCTCTGGAGATCATAACCTATTCTTTTATAAAGCTTTGACAAGTTAAATAGTGGAAACTTCATTCCAAAACATTTTATTTTTTTTTCTTTTTTTCCCCTCTCAAAACTGTATATCATCTTTGCTCAAAATATAAAGCAATATGGTGTTTTAGAAAGCCCTCAGTAGTCTCCACACGGTTACATCAAACATATTTATCCTATAATAGAATTACAGCATTGCTTCTTAAAGACATTTCCATTATAAGTGTTTATGGACTTTTACGGTAACCCCCTTTTGATGATTTTTCTAGAGAACAATGTCAGATATTTTACTTTTTAAGTTAGTGTTTGTTAAATCCAAATAAATTACATACCTACTCACAGCATCATCTACTTCTATATTTCTTCCAATGATAAAATTCCACAGATCAAATACAGTTTTTAAATGTTACTGAGCGAAAATGTTTCCCTTTTGTTTTTGCTGTCTTACCAATTATCTGTGTAACTACCAACTTAATTAGAATATGTTCTTAGAGACAGACAAGTTTTCAAACTTATCTAGGTGTATAAACACAGCTAATTTTTGCAATATAAATAAAACCAGGGAAAGGATTGCATTTCTGCTCTTCCTTTTTTTGTGAACTATTGTGGTAATACAAACTAACTTTTTTTTACAATCTTAAAAAAAAAAATTAACAAACGCAGACCTTCAAATCTCTCCCCCTCCCCTGAGCCTATGGACATCTTTTTTTTTTCCACCTTTAACACTGAGTCTTGCTCTCACAGCATCTGAGAATGGGCTGCTGCCCCTAGCTCTTTCTCTTCTGCAGCTCTGGGAAAAGTGACTTAAGGTACAGGAAAAGTCAATCTTTTCCCTGTAAGCACTACTCCAAACTGATTCCATTGCTCTAAAAGAACTGAAGAAAATGCCACCATAGCATCACACATCCTGCACCACTGTACTGTAATAGGCAACTGCAGGGACTCATCAATGGGCTACAAAATGTGTGGACATGCCTTTGAAAAAGTTCCATTGATCATCGTGGTCCTTTGTTTGTTTAAAACTAGATGACCCACCTTTACCAGTTATTAAGCAATTAAGTACAATGTAGTTAAATACTTTTTCTCTGAAGAATGGATATAACTGTAAAAGTGATTGTGATTTATATGTTTCTTAGACCACAGGAATAATAAATGAAGGTGGTGTTTGTTTTATTCAGAACTAGCTTTATCTAAAATATATACATATGAAGATGGTTACGTAGTGTAACTACAAGGCCAAGGGCACAAAAGCGCATCTTTATGTGTCTAAAAATACGCATTACAACAACAAACCCTACCCTAAACCACATGCCTTAATTCAGTCCATCCCGCATGTCCTAGCACAGAGACATCTGGCCTAGCTTGAATATGAGAAAGAATTTTGCCCTCAGATGCTGCAGGTACAAAATTAACTTGTTTAATTTTTCACTCAACAAGGTGCTTTATTTCCAACCAATTTCCAATTTTGTTTTCTGTAAAGCATAAAACTTCCAAGAGTACTCTAAAACTTGGATACATAGATACTCATTTTCTGAATGAACACTTTGGGGGCCGGAAAGAATAGGACAAAGGACGAGGAGACACTTCCTAAGTCATTCATCAGGGAACACTAATCAGAGTCTTGCCCAAAAGCTTCATTTGTTTTAAGTTTTTATTACAACAGAAATTGAAATGCCCACACTGTCCCTGTTTTACACAGCACAGTGCCAAGACCCTTTGCACCATACATTTACCAGGAAAGACAGTGGTGTCTCTAGCAAATGGTTCATTTGTTTCAGCAACAGAACCTCAAAGAACAGAAAAAATGTTTCGCTGAATGTATAAAAAAAATACATTAAAAAAATCCATAGTAGTGATGTGACTAAAATTAAAAAAATATAATTTTAGAGCCCACTCACTCCAGCAAGCTAGTTTAAATCATATTCTACGTCCACAGTATCAAGAAAACAGAATTTTACCAGTCATGCTACCATCAGATTAACTTGGCTAATGCTGCTGAGAAAATGAGTACAATAGGAATGGAAGGTAGTATTCTTACCTTCAGCATACTTGACAGGTAGTAAAGAAAGAAATTTCAGAAACATCATAGGTGCAGGGGAATTAATATTTAAATATTAATATATCCTTAGTGGTGTGTTTTATAAAGTATTTAGGTTACTAAAGGATGATTTCATACCATGAGCTACTCCATATCTCAACACAGAACCTATGGTCAGTGAACACATTTACCACTGAAAAATTAATTTTACTACATAGTCAATAACAAATCAGGTAATTAAGTAAGGAACTAATTACCATATACTTAAGTACCTATGCTGAAAACAAGCTTATAAAAGATTGTAAAAATCAATGCTGAAACTTCCAATAGCATATATATGCAGATTTCTGCATATTTAACAAGTATTCTTTCATTTCAGAAGTGCCAATAAATTAGAGGAAATTTTGTTTCACATTAGTTTGCATGATGAAGCAGTACCTACAAAGCCCATCAATTACAGTGATAGACGTAATTAGGCTTTCAGTTCCTATGAATTAACAATGCATCATATTCTTGGTAATAAGTGGCATGCATGATTATCTCTGATTGTATCTATCTGCTTAATTTTTAATGAATGTCATAGTATGTATGCAGATTATAATTGACAATAAAAATATGTAGATTTATTAGTTGTTTTCAACTTTATTAGTTAAACTTGTTGTGCTATGTTAATGATCCTAATGCATGCTAATGGGGATTTCTTAGTGTATTATTGAATGCACTCACTGTTATATACTTAGACAGGATAAGTGAGCACCATGACAGTTAACAGTTAAACTGTTAAATATGCATTCTGACTGTGCATTAGAATAAATGAGAATCTATAAGAAAGGCATAACACAGCAGGTAACATACCCTGTTGTGGACAATGCAAATGCAATCGACTCCACAAAAAGTTAAGAGTTACAATAAGTAGTTCACCAGTAGTTCAAATGGCTTTTTTTGTTTTGTTTTGTATAATACAAGATTAAGGTATGATTCATTATACTTTTATACAACAGCTATTAGCCTTGAGTGTTATGGAGAATCTGTGTGCAAGAGGTGGAGATTTTACAAAACCTAGCATATGTCATAATTCTAATGTCTTAAATACTGCATTTAACTAATAATTTTTTTTATTTTCAGAATGCTGAGGCTGGGTACAATAAGATAAAATTGGCTCCATTTGGTCACAATGGGCAGACTACTTTACTCCACCATCTTTTTTTCTCAGAACTAGATAATCTTACTTTCTAGAATCATAAAAAAAGGAAAACACATTTTAGCAGAGGTGTCAGGCAACTTAAAAATTTCAGTATTAGTGTTAACCTTAATATACATGAAAACTTTGTTATCCATTTAATTTTATACATTTATTTATATTAATTTATATATTAAAAAATGTCACACATGAGATTGTATGCCAAAATACTTGTATCATCTTTTTTTGGAATTAAAAATCAGGTCTTCAGCACCCCCACCCCCAAACATACACACTGCTATTACCTACAACATGCTGTGGTAAACATTCAATCAATACGGTGAATCAGTGCAGCTCTTTTTCACAAGAAATGGTGAATGAGAACTGTGGTCTCATTGAAAATGTGCTAGCAATTCATTTATGATTGCTATTGAAAAAATGGCATTACAATAACATCATTAGTCATAACATATACTTAGGGCTTTTTTTATGTATTTAAACACATTTAATTAAAGTATATAGAAGGGACAGACGAGTAAATGTCCGTTTCCAGGGAAAATAACGAGGAAGGTATTAACATAAATTTGCTTTTATTTCTGCACTTGTATGCATGGACTGGCATTCCTTTAATAGTTTCGTGTTCACTCTGATGTTTTCTTTGCCATCTTTCACTTGCAAGCCTTTTGGTACCCAAAACACCCTGGGCGATAAACAACTTTTTAACATTTGTCATCTAGAAGAACGTATTGCACTCAAACACTAAAGGACCAGAGGCCACAACCACATGAAAGTCACACTTCATTTAACATCTATTACACCACTCTTAATCCCCCCTCCCCTCCTCCCTCTTACTTTCTTTTTCTGTAGTTGGCACAGAGCCAGTCTCCATTGAATGTTTATGCACCCCCTTCAGGGAAGGGTTTTCAGCCCTTTTTGCTAAGTCATTCTGCAAATTGATGTTTGAATCAACTCATTCTCCTAAAATTCATTAATTTAATTAATATTACATCCTATTCCCCATTTCATCAGGCTTAGAACATCCATTTAGTGTTACTGGTAATAGCTTTTTCCATTGATAGCAGTAATCAAAAACAAACTGTGAAGTTACTTTAGGGGGTTTTATTTATTTGTTTTCTCCTAATTCACATCAAAAAAGGAGTGCTAAAATCAAACTTAGCATAGTCAGATGCATATTTTAGAATTATATGTTACTGAATATAGTTTTTCAAGATATCTTACACAAGTAAGTATCCAATTGGTTGTCTTAAGGTATACTGCAACTTGTCATAGGAGGAGATAAGGTTCATCAGGTAGGACCTGCCTTTCATAAACCCATGCTGGCTGACCTTGATCCCCTGGTTGTCTCGCATGCACCATGTGATGGTGCTCAGGATGATCTGCTCCATGACCTTCCCTGGCAGCGAGGTCAGGCTGACAGACCTGTTGCTCCCCAGATCTTCCTTCCTGCCCTTCTTGTAGATGGGCATCACACTGGCTAACCTCCGGTCTGCTGGGACCTCCCCAGTTTGCCAGGACTGTTGATAAACGATGGAGAGTGACTTGGCAAACTCCTCTGCCAGCTCCCTCAGTACCCTCTGGTGGATCCCGTCCAGCCCCATAGACTTGTGCATGTGTAAACGGAGCAGCAGGTCTCTAACCGTTTCCTCCTGGTCTGTGGGGACCACATTCTGCTCCTCATCCTCCTTGTCTTTCAGCTCAGGGGACTGAGTAAGCAGAGGTTAACTGGTTTTATCATTAAAGACCAAGGCAAAGAAAGCATTAAATACCTCAGCCTTTTCCTCATCCTTTGTGGCAATGTTCCCTGCCACATCCAATAAAGGATGCAGATTCTCCTTGTCCCTCCTTTTGTTTCTAATGTATTTGCAAAAACATTTTTTGTTAGCTTTTACAGCAGTGGCCAGCCTGAGTACTAGCTGAGCTTTCACCTCCCTAATCTTTGCCCTGCAAAACCTCACAACATCCTTATAGTCCTCCAGAGCTGCCTGCCCCTTCTTCGAGAAGTGGCAAACTCCTTTCCCTGAGTTCCAGACAAAGCTCCCTCTTCAGCCAGGCCCATCGGTTCATCTTTTGGCACATAGGAACGGCCTGCTCCTGCTCCTTTAAGACTTCCTTCTGGATTTATGTCCAGCCTTCCTGGAGCCCTTGGCCCTTCAGAACTAACTCCCAAGGGACTCTGTCGACCAGGCTCTTAAACAGGCCAAATTCAGCCCTCCAGAAGTCCAATGTAGCGGTTCTGCTGACCCCTGCTCCTTACTTCTCCAAGAATCAAAAACTCTACCATCTTGTGACGTCCTCTGACTACCACATCACCCAGGGGTCCTTCCCTGTTTGCAAACAGCAGGTCCAGTGGGGCAACTCCACTGGCTGGCTGACTGACCAGCTGTGTCAGGAAGATAACATCCACACACTGCAGGAACCTCCTAGACTGTTTCTTATACACTGTGTTGTATTTCCAGTGGACATCTGGTAGGTTGAAGTTCCCCAGGAGAACAAGGGCTAGTGATCTTGAGACTTGTCCCAGATGTTTACAGAATGTTTCTTCTGACTCTTCATTCTGGTTGGACTTCCACCAGAATATGTGCCTTGTTGCCCTGCCCCTGATTCTTACCCATAAACACTCAACCCTTTTGTCACCATCATTAAGCTCTAGGTAGTTGAAACACTCCCTGACATACAAAGCTACCCCACCACCTTTCCTTCCTTGCCTATCCCTTCTGAAGAGTTTGTAGCCACCCTTTGCAGCACTCCAGTCATGCGAGTTATCCCACCATGTTTCTGTGATGGCGACTATGTCCCAGTCTTCCTGCTGCACGATGGCTTCCGGCTCCTCCTGTTTGTTGCCCATGCTTCAGGCATGGGCACAGATTCACTTCAGCTGTGCTATCGATCTTGCCTCCAACACTGGCATGCCACCTCCAAGCTAATCTCTAATGAGCTTGGTTTTATTCCTTTGCAAGTCTAGTTTAAAGCCCTCTCAGTGAGCCCCGCTAACTCCTGAAACTAGAATCCTTTTCCTGCTTTGAGACAGGTGAACCCCACCCGTTTCCAGCAGGCCCAGTGCCAGGTAAACCAAACCATGATCAAAAAACCTGAAATTTAGCCATTGACACCAGTCCCAGAGCCAGGTATTGATCTATGTGATCTTCTGATTACATGCCCCATCGTTCCCTGCAACTGGCAGGATAGAAGAAAGAACTACTTTTCCTCCTGATCCCTCAACCAGTAACCTCAAGGCCCTGAGGTCTCTCCTGATTGCCCTCAGACTTCTTGTCATTTGGACTTCATCATTGCCCACTTGGAAGTCCAGTAATGGGTAGTGATCAGAAGGCTGTAACAGACAAGGGAGTTTTCTTGTAACATCCCTTAGCTGGGCCCCAGGGAGGCAGAAGACTTCCCTGTGTGCTGGGTCCAGTCAGCATATCAGACTCTCCATTCCTTTCAGCGTGGAGTCACTGATGACAACCACCTTTCTTTTTTTTTCCTAGCAGAGCTGGTCATGATGTAGAGATAACCACAAACCTCTGCATACAGTTGAACAAAGAGCAAGACTTGGCCATGTGATCCAAAAGTGGAGCAACTCCAGAGCAGTTGTCTCACCTGGAAACGTTCCCACACTTCCTTGCCCAAAGATTAGACGCAGGTCACATGTAGGACAGCTCAGCCACTCTAGTGTTCGTGGAAATACAGCTATGTGGATACATTACAGGGAGAGAGTGCCTTGGCTGGTATACAGGATCCTTTTGAAGACCTGAGGTCTTGACATGCCAAGGGAAGTGTATGCAGTGGACACACAGCCTCAGCGTATCAGCCATCTGTGGGTACTATAGTTCAGTACCACTGACAGAATGCTGCTGAACTCTTGTTTACAGTTTGCAGTGATGATACAAGAAGGTCATTGGCACTTAATGTCACAACATCCTCAATTTCTTCATAATAGAGAAAATTGAGGAAGTCAAATTATCAAACAGTATATATGCAGGCAACAATAACCTTCATGTTATAAATTTAAGTTTTCCTTCTACAGTGGTAACACAACAGAAACATTTTAGGCTAAAGAAGTATGGAAATACAGCTGTTGCATAAAACACATGTTATTTAAGCAAACAGAAAATATGAGGTAGGAGCTCAGTGAGAGATATATTGGAATTTAATCATAGATAGCAAAAAAACCCTAGAATTTCCCAGAAAAGGTTTTAGAGAGAAGATATAAACAAACCTCATCAAATTAATCTCTTCATTGTTCCTAATCTCTTGTGCTGCCACAAGATTACCAATGCTTGATCTCATATCAGATATTAAATTTCACCCCTACACAATGGTTTGTTGGAGAAAGGGGTTGTTTAGTGGCAGACAAAACAGAACAAATTATATGAATTTTTTTGGTACTTTCTAATTTGAGATTTTCTCTCCTAGCACATTATTAAGTACCCACAAGAGCTTCTGTGAAGGTGGAACTGATGCAAAGAGTATCACAGATGGAAGGCACAGGTCACACTAAATAATAATTCATTTTAAGAACATAACCATAAGTGATACATTCAATGTGGAACAGGTCCACAGCAATACTTCCACAGGTTTACTGTGAAGCTTTCGTATTACAAACATGATGCAAGATGGGCAGGGCAACATCATCATCTTTATGGTCTGTGTTGCTAACCCTCCCATTTGTTTGAACAAATGAGGGTAGGGAAGACCAGATCTAAAGTTCTATGATGACCTGGAAGATTTTATGAATAATAAAAATATAAGACATGCATCCACACACAAATCTGTACTCTCATATACCCCAGAAAAGCCTGCTTTAAACATGTGGTTTAGTTCCCAGTTTCTGGAAACTGTGTTTACATCGATCTCTCCACTGTATTTCCTTAGTATCTTGTTTCTGGTTTAATTCTACAAAGTTTTTTTTTTTAGGAGGAACATAGTATTTCTTTCTCCATTTTTGCAGCAGTGCCCTGGAACACTGTCTTTGTGCCTGCAGGTCCTGTGGGCTCTGGAAGAACAAATCCCACCTTTCAACAGCCAGAGAGAGGCACAAGCAGTGTTTAGAAGTCAGAATGATTACCAAAACCAAAGTAAAATATAGACAGGCATAGAACAAAACCAGGCAAAGATAAGGACCATGGAGTTATATTTTTTTAAATCCATTCAACCATCTCAGGTTCGGATTAAGCATAAATATTCAGCCTAATGGGATGGGATAGGATGAAGTCACCCAATGTATGTCTGCTGTATGACTGAGTTATTCAGCTGCACAGTAAGAACAGAAATTCAAGGCAACTAATCATGTTTTAGATGAAGTCTTGCTCTGGACTGTAGCTGACAACAGATACAGTGCTAACAGACAGGCAGGATTATCTACCACAAAAATAAGTCTAACACATGTATAGTTTGTGCTTGCATACTGTATTTTGCAGTGCTTAGTTTACTGTAACAACTGTTTAAGTAATGTGAAACACCCAGAAGAACTTTTACAAAAGTACTCAGTGGTTTTCAGAATCACTTAAATACCTTAAATTCGTACTTCTGCAAAGTCTCACCTTTCCAAAATTTTCAGATCAGCCATACAAAATTTCAGGTGGTAATACAGAAACAGCATCAGCCTGCTCACTGAAGCTCAATGATTCTTAAATGAAACTCAGTTCAAGAATCCTAAATGTGTGATTAAGTCAGACTCCTATTTACCAACACATATTTTTCCAGATCCTTGGACACACTGGTGGTACAATCACTAGTTTTTTTCTCTGCTAAAGTGTGCAATGTTGACTTGTTGAGTTCAGCTTTTGTTTCTAATTTACACTGTTTCAACACAAGCTTCTAGTCTGCAATTCACAGAACTTCAAAGACTGTCAATTAACCACAAGTCTTCAGAAAATAAAGACTTCAGAAATCTCCTAGCAGGACCAACGAACTTTCTTCCACAGTTATGGTCTGATGTTTCCCAAAACCAGGAAGCAGAATTCTCATATACAACAATGTCCAAATTGTTAGAAGATAGAAGCATGTTCAACAATGAATTATTAAGATTGCCTGATCATAAGCTGCACACCAAGATATCAGCATTTTGAAATATTTTTTCCCCAGTTCTAGACAGAAATGGTCTGACCCTATATGCAGTATTTCCTTACATAATTTGACTGAAAACATATAAGCAACAGAGCAACTTCAGAAAATAACCTTTTAAAGTACCACAGCATTTGATAAAGGAATCAGATCTGAAATAGAGGAAAATCTGGGATTCTTATCATAGACGCTACTAAAGATTTGCTGCAATGAAAACCCTTAGATAAAATGGGTTCAAATGTAAAGCATTAACAATTGCAAAATACTGGGGTACAGCCAAAAAGAGAAAGCTGGTGAGGCAGCTTGAAAATTCTCCTTCTCTCTGTCTGTCTGGTCTCAGGTCTATTGCTATTATGGTCACCAACACTTTGCTTCCATTTTAAACCTGAACTTTGAAGTCCCAGTTCAAAGAAAATACTCCTCAAGTGATACACAGTACATATATTGTTAGGGGAATATTTTTAAGTGTCAATATGAAAATTATTTAAAGGCAGAGGAAATTATGGATAATTTTATCTTGGCTTGGAATGGGATTTTGTCAGAAACTGCTTAAGCAGTATGAAATAACCAGATACACATTTTCAAGTACATCAAGTACAAGAAAGCCTCATAAAATGAGGGAGAAGAAGGAAGGGAAGCATACTTGAAAGCATCTTGCTATGGATCCTGAAATCAACCTCATTCTAAGCTTGTGCCAAAACCCTATCAACCTAACAGAAAATAGCTATTCAGTCAACTGGAGCGAAGGTGTTTACTGATTGCACCTCTCTGTGCATTCATTACAGAAAACTGTGGGTTTTAATCACATGAGTACAATAGGCAGCTAGATTTAGGTAGATGTCTGGGATAACAGTGATTACACGACTGCAGAAAAGAATTGCAAACCCAAGATTAAAGCAGAGACTCTAGTCAGATATGTTTTCAACCCGCTGACTAGAACAGACATTTACAGACTCCGTCACTTACTTGAAGAGGTGGTTGACTGTTCTCATTGCTGCACTGCTTATTCTGAATGCAGAGGAGTGGACCAGCCCAGACTATAGCTTGACAAAACTAATCTGACTTTCTTTTGCATTGTGATATGGGGTTCCTCTCCTCTTTATAAACCACATGGTATGACTACAGCCTTTCTTTAAGTGTAACATTATTAAATTTAACACAGTGAAAAATATAGCATTTCAGAGAAATCAGAAGCTGGTTAATACCATGAAGAGGAAATAAGGCAAAATATGGTATGATGTACAAACCCTGGATGGCAAAATAGAGTAAGCCTGCTCAAACAGAAAGAGCAACACCAGTTAGTATTTGATGAGGTTCTAGCTCTATTTGTGGGGGGTTTTTTTGTTTTTGTTTCTTCTTTCTTGAAAGAATCTATTAAAAAACAAATTTACTGAGAATGTAGTCCAAGGAAAACAGAATAAGTGTTGTTTCCCTCTTCCCTCAACTCCACACTGTGATATAGTTTCCAGAGCCGAAAATGTACTAGCAGCAAATTATTCTTTTGTGACCTAACTTCAGATAAAAGCTATTATTTTTTCATGAAATAAATACTGGCCAAGAGTCAGAAAACAGTAGAATGGGGCTGGTTGAAGTTTACAGGTGTCAGGTAATGCATCTGTGAAGGAATAATTGCACCTGGGAAGCAATAATGTCATCTACTTTTAGATGTCCCAAACTAATTGTACTGTAACCACTTAGAGAGGAGAGCTGAATGTTGTTATGGACAGATTATCAAAAAGCTCCATTCAACATGCCACAAAAATAAAAATAGTAGGCTGCCAAGCAAAAAGAAAAAAAAGCATCTTTTTCTAGATTGTGCCTATATTGTGAATGCAGGTAATGACAGTGAGACCCAATAAAAGGAAAAGATATCAACAGTGGAAACAAAGATATGGGAATCCTTCTACCTAATGACATTTAGTCAATCAAATCCATATCTTCAGGGTATCTTTAGAAAGGCAAGTGGGCAGCTGCCCAATGTATACTTTCCTTTGTTTCTGATCTCTTACTTATTTTGGTCAGTCATCAATATCTCAGGTATGATTGTGATACATCAAAGAGCACCCTCAGTAAGGAAACATGCATGGAGTTTCCCTTACTACAGTTTAGACAGTAGGCAGATAGCTAACAGGAATAATATAGTTTGGATTATGCATCTCAAAGAAGGGACACTTCTTGACCAATTATTTAGGAACAGTGAATTTGCAATACAAACAACTCTGCTAGAACCAAAGGCAAAAAAGGGCAAAGAAACCAAACTCAAAGACCTTCTACAATACTTGATTCTCTGTTAAGTAAATCTCTGTTTCCCCTATGGCAACAAATATTTCAGTGCCCTAAGATACTGCACATTTGCTGCTGCTACTGTAACCCAGAAAGACATCTTTAACATGAATGGATAATGGTGATAAGCCATATAAGAAGACTGAAGACCCTTTCTCATGTGAAAATTGTATTATCATTCATTTTGCTTATTTTTAGAGAAAAATTGTATAGGAATATCAAATTTGTTTACCCTTAAAGTGAAAATATTCTGTTTCATTTTGTTCTGTTCAGTTCCATTGAAAATTTACATAAAACAAAAACATTTTTAAAATATCAAAGAAAACTTCTATAGATTAAACAAATTTTTTATATGTTCAAAGTCAAATATATCTTTACAAATATATATTTTGCAAGAATAATAAGTAGGAATGAATCCACAACAACGAATGTTGAACAGTGCTAGACCTGGACACTTTTAAGTGGAAGTTCTTCAATCATGAGATTCAATGACTACACTTTCCTTTGTATATGTGCAATATTATGAAGAGAGAGCTCCATGTCCCTTCCTAAAATTGTTTGAAACAGCACATCACATCCTGTAATGTCCATTTTAGTCCAGGAAGTAAAAACAATTCTAAAATTCTCAAATATATTTGTGAAGCCATAGCTGCATTTTCAGAGGATTTCTCACATGAAAAGTACCAATAAGTATGCAGCTTCTAGTTTATTTCTGGTACTTCAAATCCAATCAAGATAATTGGTCAACACAGAATTTACCTTCAAAATCAACAGCAATTAAACATGTACGATTAACCAAGATTTATGATATGTATTTTTTTTTCCAGTTTAAATTTACATTTTAAACAAGCTGCAGTTTAGAGAATCAATTCAGCAGTAAGGAGGAATATGGAGACTTTTACATTTCAATTCTGAGATTCATAGGTCTCAAAAAAATCTAGAACTCTGAAACACCATACAAATATTGGTATTTCAGAAGTCCAGGTGCAGTGAAAGGCCTAAAGTTCATGATGTATTTAGTAGTCCTTTACCCTGACTTGAGTAAGGCAAGGGCAAAAATTAGATTCCTTTCAAGTCTTTTGTCTTCACTCTTTACCTAGACATGAGGGTGAGCAAAACTTTCCCTTTTTTTTATGACATTGTTAATTGAATTCATACACTGAATTCATAGATTAAGTTAACAAAGCCATCTCAGCATTTGTTTTCCTGTCCAGATCAATACAGGGAATCTTATTTAACTATTACTGAAGAAGTATCCTGTAAAATAATAGCATGCGTGCTTCTTTAAATCAGTCAGTCTTGTGTTCTTCAAAGCTAGACATGGGGGTGGAGGGTGCTTGGAAGTCAGGGTGTTATTTCAGTTGTTTAGCTGTCATGGATAAAGACTTTTGAGATTTGTAACAGAAAATGTAGATGTTCCTCTCTGGACAGCTGCAAGATGTTACAGCTTTGAAATAACACCCTGTCCCTACCTCTTAGAAGTAATCCTGCACACAAAATTCCTGTTTTCAACCTTAAGAAAGTGTGGATCATGGGTCAAGGTCTAAAAATGAAATTAAAAGTCTGATGCAGTTCTGGAATCTGGTTTTCAGTTGTTCTTGATTCTAAACAACTGTTGTTTTAGGAGGCTGCAATTGTTCAATCTGATTTTGCCTTGGTGCTGTTATAAGGAAAGTGAGGAAGAAACCATAGAGCTCCTGCCACTGAGACCACAATGAAAAAAAATCCATTCTGACTCAGATCAACCAAAACTACATCACCCTAGCTGAAAAAAAAAATTGTAACAAAGTGCAATTGTAGAACGAGAGGAGGGGTGGCAGCTCTCCTATACTTACAAACATCTCTGAAGCAAACCAGTAATTGATGTGACACCATCACTACATACTAAGGAGGCAAAAAGCATTTGTCCACCCTCTTCCTTGAGGTGTTGTTTGTCCTCTACAGTCTAGCCCTTCACACAAGCTTTATGAAGAAAAGAGGTGTAAATTTGAATATAAAGTCCTGAAAAACAATGTTTCTTTTTTTTGGTGAAATATTTGACAAAAAATCCCAGACCACAACCCATAACAAGGAAACCCAGGTCACAGCAGTGGTAGCCATTTTAAAAATAAGGGATGTGACTGATGTTAAATTTTTAAGAAGCAATGAAATCACCCACATACAGTATTAGATTTAGAATACCAGTGAGCCATCACGTAAGAATAGCTTTTGATAACTAATAACCTCTATGTGAAAGGCTCCTTATCCAATTTCAATTCTGTTTTGCCTTCTTTCCTTTCATGCATCCTTTCCTAGCTTAGAAAGCAACTTTCATAGGCAACAGGAAATATTCCAGTAAGTTTCATGTATCTAATGAATGTTGATAAGTTATTTTTCTGCCCTACTGGATACCTGGAACTAAGCATCAATCTGAGAGCAAAATAACAGAAGTTCATTATATTCAGAGATCTTAGTATTGAAATTCTAGTCTGCAGTTACAGAGAACGGTGCTGTAATAGTTATTTAAAATTTATATTATTTCTGTTGCAGATATAAACTTTTCCTTCGAGAATTTCTAAAAAGACGGAAAAAGCAAATAAAGTTTCCAAAGCCATGGGTCAATAAACCAAACTCTACTGCAGTTAATTCAAAACTCTCATTGTTTTACATGAGCAAGAGAACCTTTCTGAGCAATCAGCACAGTAATACTCACCTTCAGTACTTGCAGTGAGGAGCAGACAGCCATTAGCTTTCTGCCTTCCATTACCTTTGGCTAAAATTCCTTATTTCTCCGTACTAGTTGCAGACAGCTGTAGAAGTGAATCCTGCTGTTGCTAACTAAGCAGTCCACTGTTCTGCCAGTAGACCTCCTGCAGGCTGTCAGAATTACCATAGGGGTAATCAAAATCCATGTGTTTAAGGTATCATGGTGATGTTTTTATTTACGAAAAACACTTATATGTCTACTTGCATTCAATTTTAATGTGGAAGAGAACTTAAATGGAAGGATATCTAAGAGTTTGCTATTTCACATATACTTTCCTGCACTTTTATTTAACTAAACAATAGAATACAATTTGTTTGCTATTTTTCAAGCTAAAACTAAATATTTGATTAAATAAAAGTTATATAAAATTTTCAGCTAATGTGTTACAGACTAGCAAACAATCCATTCCTATTTTCTGAATACAGGATTTAAACAGCAGTTAAATCAAATCTCCCCATTTTTCAATCAGATTGTCAAGCATGCATATAAAGAAAAAGAAACCAAGCGTGATCATGGCCATTAAATGCAATACAGTTATGAGATTTTACTGACAGAGTATACAATTCCGAGGAGATGAGGTACATCTACATTTATGTCTACTTGCATTTGTGCAATATATTTCAACATAAATATTGATTCAAAGGCAAGATCAGTGAGGCTTTATTCTCATAAAGGATTAAACTACCTTCTGGTGAAAATTTCTAATAAGCAAGCCACTTCTGTCTGTAATGCAAGTCAGAGCAGCACAACAAAATCAGTGGAGCTATAATGATCACACAAGAAGACCCAGACCAAAAGCTTTAAAAGAACTATTAAAGAAAGACAAAAAAATCCCGTATACTTTTCCTTTTCCTCTCAGAAATTCCCAAGTCAACTTTTACTACCATAAAGTGGAAAAGCTCTTTTGCCAAAGTACCAGAATTCAATATCAGCAAGACAAGATCCTATCAACTTCACTATAATCTTGATAAAAGACTTCAAACACAATTAAAATATTGGTATAAAACTATTAAGTCACGAAAGTCAGAAGCAATACACTCCAGTACTAACAGGCAAGTTATACTTCTATCTATGCATTTGTCTGTGAAAGCTTGCAAAATACATATTTCTGCTTGATTGCTGAGAAATTAAAGCAGAAATGCATCCTCTGCAATTATGTTTGATATTTTTATTTAAAATTAATTAGGTGATAGAATCAGTCAATATACGCATGTAATTTTTACCACTAATATTTACAAAAATCACACTTAAATGTTTTTCTTCCATGTAGAACAGGTGCAAATTGGCACAAGCCATCGTCTGCAACAGAGTTAAGAGATGTGATATGAACCATAGCTTTGACCCCAACTAAGACCTTTGTCTTAGGAGCAGAGCTATTAAAATCAGTAGCCTAGGTACCAGGGAGGGTATCAACAAACATGCTGCAGCACATTCAGCATGAAAGTTTCCAGGCTTCCCTCCCCAGCAGTTATGTTGCCACCCCTGTGTTGTGTCAGATTCAGGGCTATGTACACGTCTTTGTAAACATCTGCTACTCAATTTCACTTTCATCTTTTCCTTAATCTCCCCTTCTCTTAGTCTTGGTCATTTGGCTGAACCCACAAGTACGTTCACATATTCTGCCCTGTCCTCCCCCTTGCAGCACTGCCAGCCTTTGGGTGAAGCATGTTTAAGTGCCACAGCTGCTCGCTAAGCCACAAGTGTCAGTACCAGAGCTTAGACTAGAAATATGTTTCTTCTACAATGAAGCTATGCACAAGGAAAAAAAAAAAAATTATATGAAGGACATGTTAAAAACTACATGTTGTACAACACCCTTACATCAATTTCATATAATTTTAATATCTCTTCAGGATTTATCCTATTACCACAATATCTGAACACTTTCACAAAAGAAACCCAAAACCCAGCACTACAGGCAAATTCAGAGCTGCTGACATTTTCTCCTTCTCTGAGGGAATAGTTTTTTACCAGGCATGTTTTTACTATGAGGGGAATGGACATAAGACTAGAGGAGAATATTCCCATAACAACAACCACTTGAGGCACTACAATTTAAAAAAAGAAATATTAATATTTCATACAACAGAAAATGCTGCTTTCTTGATATTTTGGAAGAGCACACAGAGTTGCTGCTTTCTCAAGAGCTAAACATGAGAGAAGAACTCAAACATATACTGGACATCAACCCTCATCAAGGGTGAGTTATGCAGGATCCCTTAAGTCTACTGTCCCACTTCCTGTTCAAGTTAAAATAATAACAGGTTTCCTTTTTTTGTCGAAAGAAAAACTAAAAATGGAGGACAGAGGTGTGACTGCATTGCAGCTGTACAGGCAGAGCTGTGTAGAGCCATCCCCAAGTGAAGGGAAGACATCACCCTGTCTGAATCCCTTGACCTGTAGTGTTCCAAGTGTCTCCACTACCCACTGTAGGGAATGCCGAACTGAACGCGGGCTGCCCCATGGCCCATAATTCCATTTGAGGCAAGTGATTCCTTGCCCTTTTGTGTCCATCTTTTATGTTCCGCAGTTAAGGTGATACAATCTATAAAAGGGTCAAAAAATTACAAAGAAATATAAAATAAATCCTTATAACAGAAACAAATGCAGGAAAGGTAATATTACAAGTGAGCTCACATATTAATTATGTAAATTATCATGCCACTGTTTGTAAATTTGTAGTTTTATTGATTTTAATTATCATTAAAAATAATTTGGCAAGTATGAACTAAAAGAAAACTATACGTTGTACAGAAGTTTATCATGACACTTAATGACTTTTTCTGATGTGATGTGCACTGGTCAGATGGTGTATTTTCTGTTCCTCAGTAAGTTATCAATGTGATGAATGGCCCAGAAAGACAAGGTATACTAGTTATCATATAAACCCCCCGCTACTAAAACTAGTACAAGACTACCACTGTAAGGTCCGTCATTCCCCAGTAGTTCTTCTGTTTGAATATTTGAAGATACTTGAGTGTTTGACAATATGAATAACAAGCCATGAACAAAGCAAACAGCTACACAAAATTCAAAAAAAAATTGCAAAATCTTATTTTTTCTTTCTGCAGAGCAGAAAATTAACCCTTTTTTCTAGTGTCTCCTTCAGTTTCTTTCCTTTTTTTTAAAAAAAAAAGTTGTTAATATAGTTACTGTTGTAATTATGACTTCTGTGAGGGTAACTGCAGCTGAACTTGGAGCAGCTGAACAGATAAATGATGCACTAAATTACACCAATGAGGTTTTAAATACTGTAGACACATATTCCCTTTTTATTGGAACAAAGAATGTGCAGCACTGCAAAGTTTCTTTGATTGAGTACTCTGGGAATTTTTCAAAGTAGAAGAGTCAACAGTAATCTAAACCTGAATTTTAGCTAGTTCATCTTAGCTATTTTGTCTGCAAGCCACATGCGGCTGAATCAAAAAATCCTGGTTTATGATCCTATAGCACCTCATGGAGTAACATATACCTGGAAAGTCAATATTTTTTTAATAAGCGTTTTTGTCCTCACAAAAACAAGCAACAGGAGCAGAGATCAAAACAGATCTGTGCATCATTTAGATATCCATGTTTTCTATTTCAATATGCCATGCTTAGCATTTTATTGCCTGTCACTTTTCCCAGTCCTATATAGTTGTCTTTCAAAAAGCATATAAATCACTGAAGAACTTCTCTGAAACTTCAGGTTACTTAGGAGACCTATCATCAATCATAATTAATGAGTCACTATGAGCAGTACTGTGCCTTCTGACTAGTCTTTACAGTGCCATAGGCACAGACTAAGATAAATTTAAGAAGAGTAGAATGCTTCTGTTGTGAGGAATAGGAAGAAACAGGGGGGAAAAATAATCCATTAACTTGAGTAATGTCAAGACATTCAGTACTAATAAATATTAGAAAATATTACTGTAATTTTAGCTCTTTGAGACTCTACAATAGAAAGTCTAAACTTTCTTCAGTCTTATAAACTTCAAGATTATATGTCAGTTACTTTAGCTAACACTAGTGATCATGATATATGGAACATGGAAGGATGATTTGCCAATATTGTAATGAATAACAGTACCGATAGCTGTTGTATTTTGTTCACCAGGATTTGACTCCTGATTTGCATCTGTATAAGTTATCGAAAGGTTAGAATAATTTAGTATGCTAAAAAGTCTAGGAGAGTAAAGATTAAGTATATATTATTTTCCATAATAAGAAGTCTCAATTACCTAGGAAGGGAACTACTACATAACATATATGACACGGCAAGTACCAAAATTAACAAATGTGAACAGATTTCACATAATACATAGACTAACACTGTTAATTTGCAGCACACTGTGGTACTGGAACGAACTGAACAATGAAGAAAGGCAAAGATGCTAAAAAAACAAAAAAAGTGGTAGATTGTTTTACTTGTTTTTCTTTGAAACATGTGATATATTTTTTGAAATATGATGGCTGTATTCCAAAAGCTATAATCAACACTACACTAAAAGTAAAATTGGGCCAAGAATTTTTTTCCCTTCAAAAAAATATAACAGAGAAGATTAAAACTTAAAAACAAAAACAAACAAAAAAACCCCAAACACCACAACAGGTTTTTCTTGAATATAGTGCAAAGCGTTTGATTCCAATAAGGTGAACTCAATTTTTCTGCTCTAATTCAGTATATTGTCTCAAGACCCCCCACTTATAAAACCACTATAAATGATTGGCAATGGTAATTAGGGAAAAAACTGTAGAAGTTTCTGAATCTGACCTCCCTGGATACAGGACCTATTCTTTATCTAGATGGTGTCCCCAGAACATGATACAAATTGTGGAGTGCAGAAGCATAGACATGGTTTTGGATAACATCAGGGAGGCTCAGCCTGGCTTTGCTCTTTGTCCGTATCACCTCACATCAGGAAGAGGAAGGGAAAGAGCAGCCCTGGCACAGACATGAGGGAGATCAGAGGCACTGAGGGCTGAGAGGAGCACAGAGGTGGTGCAAGGAGAAGGCAGCAGCAATGATGTTTTGGTACAGAATGATGTGTTTTGACCTCTGATGTTCTGTTATACATTGAGAATCAAAACTCTTTCCTCAGAAAGCAGTTAATAATGCACCACTGCAATTTTAGCCTCTCTCCCAAATAGCACCAGAACCAAGACAAAAACTTGACTTTTAATAGCATAAGGTCTAGAACAATTTTTGAGCCTATTTTCAATTTATAGTTATTCACCCTGTAAAATAACTCATAAAAGAAACTGTAAAGAACAACCAATTCTGATGTGAATTTCTTATCCATCTGCCACACCTTCTTCATTTCTCCATGAAGAAATTCCATGCCAAGTTGGAAAAGATTTCATGTTGTACAGTAAAGCTCCAGGCTATGGTTAAGAGTCCAGAGTAGAGGTCATAAAAAGTCCACCCTTCTGGATCTCCTGTACATATAGTACATGTATCAATCAGTGGAATACTTTCACAGTCCTATGGTCTTGAAACTATACATAAAAATCCACTTTTTAGAACTGAACTTCAGCATTTTTCTTGTTGTCTAGGCAGAACAGTTTTTATCCACAAGTAGATATTCACGTAAGGTATACAATAGTCACAATTAACTTTGAAGAAAATCAGAACTGGCAGGCTGCACATCCATAAATGCCCTTGACCCGCAGTCTGTTTCTTAAATGGTTTGGCTACCACAGTTCAACCTAGTTCTTCAGGCATCTTATATTAGTGGCCTCCAGTCTATCATCATACAGTATTGCCACCATTAAATGTCCTTTATCACCCATTTTATTGTTCTTTTCAGTAGAATAATCATTAGCTCAGCAGCCTAAAAATGAACTGGAAGTACTGCTAGAAAGTCCAAATAAAGCCTATTTATGTTATTATATGCTCAAAACTTCATGTTAACTTTATGTTAGACAAAATACTACACAGAATTGTGAAATGCTATGCTTGTTAAGGTGATAGCATACAGTATATTATTTCAAAACACTAAATTATGGTATGATTTATGATCAAGTCTTTGTTTGGAAATAGAAACATGCAAAAGTTACCTGCTCACATACAGAGAATTTTCTCTCTGCACTTACCCATCACCATCAAAATCATTGTTAACCTTTCCTTGGTTTTGTTAGGAATTGGGATCAACTCCTTATCTGTCATATTTGTTTGCTCAGCCTGAAATTGCTGATTGCTGTCATGTATTATTGGTTTTATGTCTGTAGAGCCAATGTTGCTGAAAGCTAGCTTTTGTGTGTGTGTGTGTGTGCATGTGTGATCTGTATAATGATTTTTCCTTAATGTCTGTTAGTTACACCTATGCTTTTTCATTACAGAAAATAGACTGGTGAGAGACTGAGACCAGAAGATAATGTAGCTCCACAACTAAATAGGGACATGATTATTGAAAAATAATACATATTTTTTTTCCTAAAGTGACTCTAAAGAATCTAGAAGCTAGAAACTACAAATTTATCTTATTTTTAAACTAAGTACATTGTGTATGGAAGTTAGTTGTTGAGAATTGGGCAGTCAGTTTCCAATGCTCAATAGCATCTTAAAAATGTGCATATTACCTTTCATGTTCTGCTTAGCATGCTAGTCTTGTCTTAGGCTAAAATACATCTCCCAATATTTTTTTTGTTAATATAAATAGATACAGATGTATGCATATACATACACTCATTAGCCATATTTAAATTACTTTATCTTAAATTACTGTAAAATAAAATAATAATATTTATATATATATATAAAAATAAAAACAAAAAAAACCCCAACCCCAAACCCCAAAAACGCAATAAAACACAACCATTCATAGTGCAGAAAGGGAGGCTCAAAGGATCAGCCTCTGAAATGTTCAGTCTGGAGCCCAGTTCACAACCAGGTAAATAATAAAGCAAACAGAAAACAAAGCAAAGGTTCTCAAAGCTGCATTTTCAGTTGTAGTAAACAGGCTCTGCTAAATTAAACTATTCACTGAGTTGGTCTGTATTTTCGCATGTTGCTATCTGTTACCAAACCACTGCATTGGACTTCCATAGCGAGCAATGGACAACTGGCAACAAACCAAGAAAATAATTTCAGAGCAGCTATGAAGAGTCTTATATAAATTAGCTCTTCTCTCACTTAAAAACAGTTCACCCATCCTTAGCAAAAGATCTCTCAAATGACAAAAAACATACCCAACATCTTGCCAGGCCTTACTAGCTATGTCTTTGATGACACTGTTTACAAATCTGCAATAGCATTTCTTCCATCTGTTCTAAAGTTTCCATCTATACACTCAACTTACAAAATGAAATAAGTGGCTTACAGATTTGTTCCAAAGACCTCTTCCAAAGAAGCCTTACAGCATATTGGCTGTTATGGACAATACTCTAAAATTTGGACAGAAATAATAATGCAGAAGGAAAAGCTTGTGTGTGAAAGAAAAAAGATTCTTAAGAAGAGCTGGCAGAATTCTCATTGGGAAATTTTAAATAAATATATATCAATTACAACTCAGACATTGACTGTCTCTTCAACATAATGTACAATTATTTCACAAGGCTTTTTTTGTTTAAAACATCAATATATATATATAAAAAAAGCCTGTTTTCAAAAGCAGAGTTAAGTGGAATCCCACACATTATCTCTGACAATTCTGTGGTTAAATGATAAGTAGTTTCTGAAATTAAAGAAAAAAGTTCTCCATTACTCTGGGTAGGACACTGCAAAGCAATTAGAAAAGTGATTTCAAGAGGCTCAGATCCTCCTTTGAGAATCTTAGAATTATCTCTCTGCTCTATGTGGGTGATGAGTCTTGCCTTGCTCAACATCCCCCAGGTGTAAGCAAACATTGAAATGATAGCCACAAATAAAACTTTTTGTATTTAAAGCCTAAATTACATGTGAGTAGTTTACATGACATGGTAACAAATGATTGTGACAGAATTATAACCCTTTTTCTGATGAAAAAAATTTATTATATAACAATCAAGTTAACTTAGAAAAAACTAATGTTGGTACTGAAACAAATAGCATTCCTTGAACTGAATAGCATTTAAAGTTTGCTCACTGGGTGACTAGTTATGTGTTTCCCTGTTCACTTGACCAGGCATTCAGAATGGAACCAGATTAAAATTAATTTTATGGTAAGTCTACTGAAACTCTTTCTAATTTTGTGTATGTGCTTCTCTATTTGTTTGAAACCCATGTAAAGGAGCTACAGATGAGATTTCATTTTGGTTACAATAAACTGCTACCTTTGCTATTATTATTATTATTGCTCAAGCATGGCACTTGATACCACAGTTATATCTAAAATACCAGTAACTTTGTTATGCATTGCTACTATTACTACCAAGCAAGGGCCTAACACTTCAAAGGGCTCAGTAACTGAGCAAGTACTCCAGACGTTGCTGGAATTAAATAACATGGCACTTAGGAATATAGCTTATGTTTCTTTCTTCATTTACAAGATGCAGTGAGTCAGAAAAGCAGCACTGGAGTATGATTAAAAAGAGATGCTTTCTGACAGCCTGCTCTGCAGTGACTAGTGAACATTGAGTCACCATCACCACCCCAGCGCAGCATCATTTCTACTTGATATTTGCCATTCCATAATTAGAACAAATGACATACTTGGGACACAGCAAAATGTTTTTAGTCAACTTTGTGTTTAAACCCATTTACAGCGTCTTTGCTGTTCCTGCCTCAAAAGGTAAGGTACACAATCATGATCTGTGCTGCCTCCATTTTAGAGACAGCGCTATTATTATAAAAGTAAATGCCACCCACTTGCTAACATTGGAGACTAATTAACTCTGCAATTGCTGCTTAGTCAAGAGAGTAAAAATCACACTGCCTGTTCCAGCAGCTAGCCTAGAAAATCAAGAAAATTAGATAATACTATTTTTTCATTGGCCTGCCAAAAATTCCTTTTGCTTTCTCTCTTTTCTCCTTTCATTCTTTTTTAATTATTATTTTAAATTTTAATTCCAGCTTGTTTTGTTTAGAACTGTTTAGAACTGTTATTTAACTACTACTCTTTGTAAAAGTGTAAAAGGTCTTTGTGGTACCTCTGGTCATGAATACATTTGCTAAAAAAATGGTTTTAAAATCCTTTTTGTTCATCCTCTGATTCAGTTTTTGAAGTTTTGTCTTTTAAAAGCAAGTTCTTGTAAACAGGTCAGCTAGTGAGCTTTGATTTCAAGAGCTGTACTGAAAAATGACAGCTATACAGATTCATTAACCATATGGTACAGAAGGGAAATCATTACAACCCAATTATTCAGGCCCAATTTATTAAAAAAAAAAAAAGACTTAGTAGTTTAACTTGCACTTCACCATTTATGTATCTATTTAAAAGCAAACATGTTCACAGTGTGAGAAAAAAATTCCAATAAGGTGTTAAATAAATATGCAAGTCATTCAATGAAATAAGACCAAAAAAAGCAATGGCCAAGGCTCACAAGACTGAGATATGCATACCTGGAGGGAAAAACATTAGTTACAACAGCATCAATATGGATTTTGCAGTTCAATTAATTGACATCAAGATTAATAGCATAAACAAGATGCAAAAAATCTAATCTGGTTGTAAATCAGCAGTGTTTCTTAGAACTTCTTACTTTACACATATTTGTGTCTCCAGCAAATACTGGGTAAATTAGCTTATCTTGATTCTGTTGAACAAGCAGCAGAAGGGAGGGCATGAATACAAATATTTTAGAAGCTCAGCTCTAGGAGCACTTTTAAAGAGTACTCTTATTTTTTAGATATCTTATTGACCATTTTTTTCATGTCTAATATTGAAAGTTTTTGAAGAACAGGAATGGGTTTTGTACAGGACAGAGTTGCTCAGAAATGGACCCCAGGCATCGCTGGCTTCAATGAGCTAGTAAGACACACTCCTGCTACTGACTGATCTGGTGGCTGGCTTTGTGGTTGTTGTTGGGGTTTGGGTTGGTTTTTTTTATGTTCTGTCCCAGCTCTATAATCCATAAAGAAACAGAGATGTTAAGGTGTATTACATCACTGCTTTAATAGGACCTGCACAATAGAGAAGAATTGCTAAAATGCCTCTTTATTGCTACTTTTACATCCTCTTGCTGTAAAGCAGCAGGTAGAAACAGGAAAGGGAGTAGGGGATAACTGGAGCAGTCCAATAGCTGATGTGTCACCAGCATCACCCTAGTACAACCATCTTGCCAGCAATAAATACAGGAGATACAAAGCAGCTTATAGCTACTGCTGTCCAACCATGTCTGCAAAAAGCATAAAGTGGCTGCAGTGCAGAAAGAGGAGTTTAACTATGATGCCCTGTTAGGCATATCAAATGCTGTAGCTGAAGCCATGCATGAATCACCCAGAGATGTCAAGCTCTCTAGAAGGCCCTGAGATATAAACAGGTGTAGAGGAATGAAGCTGGGTTAATTAGCATTGATAATATACAGCTGTGGGCTGGCTTCAGGGGCTGCGGGTTGACTGATGTAGACAGGGTGCAGCTGTGGCTGGTTCTGTTAAGTGGTTGGGCAGCCAGTGAAGAGAGAGCAGCCAAGGAAGAAAGAGGAGGAAGAAGCAGAGAGGAGAGAGAGCGTGTGCCCTGGATGAGGAGAGACTAGGAGAAGGCAGCAGAGGGACTGGCATGAAGAGTATGTTGGTATGAGATGGTAAAAGACCTTGTTGCAGCCAGCTAGTTTGGAGAGTGCTGCGACAAACAGGAAGAACTTAGCAATTGACCTGGTATTTTTTAAAAATGGAAGATATGGCCTCTGAAAGCTTTATCTCAATCTAGTCCAGTAGACAGATGAGTCACAACCTTGCAATAAGGCATACCTGCCAGAGAAAAACTGCTAAATCTTCCTCCCTGCTACTGCTGCTACCAGTCTTTCACAACCACATAGCCCTTCCATCTGTGGCACGTGACCTAGCTCAGGAGCACAGGCTCTCCCTGTCCTTTCCCTGCAGATACTCCCCAAGAAATCTGGTGCCTCCTCAGTATGACCACAGAGTCAATGCTTCCTAGTTTGAAATCACACCAATTTGCATCTCACACAATTGATATTAATTAATAAGCTACACTAAAGAGATCAACCCATCGCATCATCCTTTGATACAAAAATCAAAGTGGAATCACATATTTATTTCCCATTGTGGTAGATTGTCTTGTGAACTGATACATTATTTCAAATAGATTATGGTCCAGGTTTGATGTCCTTCCATGGATTATGTAAATCAGCATATACACCTACAAACAGCAACATTAACTATAGCATCACTAAAACATTTGCAGTTGAACAATTAAAAATTGCTTTTCTATATTAAAAGTAAAAGTATTCATTACTATAGCAGTAAAGTGTCATTTTAGACATCACCTTTGAAAATTATTTTTTAATGTTCAGAAGTATTACATATTTACAAGATTTTTAATTCCAATCATGGGAAAATATTTTCAGATTATAGAAATTCCTGATTTAGAATTGTTCAGGAACCGAATTTTATTTTGTTACAACCTGGAATATACACTATAGATTATCTTTTCTCTTGGAATCAGTTGTGAATTAAGTCCTGCTCAGCTAGTTATTAGTTAGATGAGAAAGAAGTGCTTTTTTTTTTTTCTGGCAGGATAGAACTGAAAAATTGCAAGAATCAGAAAGCTTATTTAACTGACAGAATAACTAGATTTGTTCTGTCAACTTTAACTTTTAGTATGTAATATACACCCTTGATCTAAGTGGTAGATGCTGTTCCCTCTATAAATTATTATCCAAGGGCACAATAGTAATACTAATTAATAAACAGGGACTAATGTTTGTGGTTAATTTGTATAATCAGGCACAGTCAGGAAAAGTAGCTTATTTAATGTTTCACTGAAGATTATAAGGAATCAATAGCAAATACTTTACTTATGTAGGAGCTCCTAGACATGTTTAGGGATTGCTTGGGCTATAAAAAAAATTGATACTGCAATATCTTTGGGGCAGTGATTTCATTACATATTTAAATAGTATCAAGTATAACAAAAATTCTACCTAGATAAGATCTGTGGGTACTACAAAATACATGAATATATGAAAACTAAAAAATAAGAAACAAGCTACTATTATCTAAGTGATTAATTTAAAATAATTTGTTTACTTAGTATAAACTGTGAGTTTTGGTTATATTTTTCATGCAATATCTGTAACATCTATTAATGTAAATCTTATCTGTAATTATGGAACTGACTTTCAAGTTTTCCCCTTACAAACTGTGGTTCTATTTTCTTTTCACTGAACACATGTAAGTTCTATTAGTGCTAATGGGAGTTTAGTCTGTACATCAAGGCAAGACAAAACCCTTTTATGTTGAACGTTTAATTAAAGTTCTTTAAACAGTTTCATGTGTGTTATAATGTGCTAATTATTTTCATAGCTAAGAACTTAAAAACTTGGAGGGAACTAATAGAAGTTGACATTCTGACTACAAAATAAAAACACTTAGAGTGTGCATGTAGGTTCACAGATAGCCCAGATACATCTAGATACAAAATCAGGACACAGGAGGCAATATAGTCGTAATTAATTTTGAGAGAGCTTTGTGCATTTCATCAGTGCAACATTCATTATTGGTTCCCCAAACAATCAGTTAGGTCTTATTTCCATCTAATAGACAGTTGTGTTTGGCGCTCTATGTTTTCAGACTGCATCAATGACTTACAAATATATTTTGTGATGGGCACCTTTCATTTTTTCTTGTGAAATGTTGTATCTTGGTCATATGCCAGAGTTCTTAGCAATGGTGTGTGCATGCTCACTGAGTGTTGTAGCAACCAACAGTAAAATAAAATGACAGTAGAAGTAAGTATGTAGGACTGAATGGCATCCAGAAGGGTAATAGAGAAAAGACAGCTTGGTGATTCAGTAGGAGCGGAGTTGTGCTTTGTGTGTTGTTTTTGTGAAGCTAGAATGGCTACCACTAAGCACGCTGACATTAGTCTGAGAAACAGTTCACCTGACTTATGTCCTACCTTCTCCTATTGCCTCATTTTTGAGCTGCAAGAGGGTTATAAGGTGTTTGAGGTTTTCTAGAGTCCATGATCATCTCCCTGATGCTTTAATCCAAAGGACATTAAAGAGTCTTCTCAAGCATCTACTCGGATGTACACCTGCCACATGATCTATGTTCAGGTATCCCTAAACCACATTAAAAGAGATGTTGTAGAGTATGTATTGGTAGACTGGCTGTGTAGAGTGAGGCCATGGATGGTCTCAATCAGTACATTAGAAATCACAGTGCACATCACATAGTTCATAGGAGGTACTGCTATTTGGATAGTAGTATAGGCCAAAACAATCTGGCCAGTTTCTAGGCTAGGAATTGAGACAAAGCTGACCTGCTCACAAAAGATCTGATACCTGCATCCACTCAGTGATAACATAAAATAGACTGAGGCATTTTGAAAACTTCAGTGTGTGGGAGGAAATGCAAAGCGAGGATTAACTCATTTTGCAGATATGCAATTTCATCATGCAGACATGATAAAGTCTGTTACTGGATGAAACTAATTAATTCTGCATAACACCTAGAAGCCTTTAAGGAGTGGCTAATGGATGTATGAGAGCAGAGCAGAAAAGATGGCCGTGTCCTAACAACATCAAAGTACAATGGAAGGCTTCAGGAAACAACACAAGAATTATGACTACACACATGATCTGATGTTGTTCAACTGTAGCTTTGCTCATTGTTGTAGATGTTACAAGATTCTGAAGCTACGGATTATTAAATCACACAGTGGGTGACTGTGTTATTCTATTTTCACTTGGAAATACCACGATAAACTGGAATGACCATTTACTCTCACTGTTCCCTTGCCCACCTCCCTTACAAAGCAAAGGGTAGGCAGTCAAAAGTATCTTCTCAGTCAGCAGACTCAGCTGATGAGCAGCCCACAGCACTATCTAATCAAACATTTGAGCATCAGAGTCTTAAAACTTGCACAGACTGTGAAGGACATTTTCTATGTTTATTAAATTGTTTGTACCTTCAGCTGGCAATTTTTACTTCTGGGTTTACTCTAAAGAACTTGTACCTAAAAGAGAAGTCACAGGAAATCTGGATTTTGACATTAGCAGGAACAGCACCAGTTCTAAAGTGGGAATAATAAGGACTATATATATTATTGTTCTTTGGCCAAGTGTTGTTAGACTGAACACCCATGAAGGGAAGCCTTTTCTCTTTACTTGTAGTACATCACCTCTTCCCAAGTTGAGGCACCAATTATTTGTTTTCAGTCCTTTTTGATTCTGTAGCTAATCTAAAAGCAAATATATCCTTTAATTTTGTTTCTGTGTGAGAGCTGGGAAGCTAAATGTTGACCAAATTTCTAACTGCCAAAACTAATAACATTTTAAAACATTGACATAAGGGAAAGAAATAGGAAACTGTCAGGACATAACCCTTAGCCATACTATAAAAGACAGAGGAGAAAGATGAAGTGTTTGAGTTGTAGAAAACAGATCCAAACTCATCTCCTCTCAGCATATGAGCCCTCTCTCTTCTTGCAGGAAGGATAAATAAAAAGGATATGCAAAGATTGCAAGATCTGTGATAGCACAAAAGAAGTTGCTAAAGGGATGATCCAGCTCATCAGAACTGCTAAAATATCTTTTCTTATCTGAACAGTTAATGACACTCGTACAAAGTTACTCATGAGTGTGATACTCATACATAGTTACTTTGTAACTACTGTATCCACAAAGCCATTTGCAAAACAAGGTCTTACTGTCTACAAATTAAATGCAGCCTTGTGCTATAGTATGATAAAATCTCCAGGCAGTCTGAACTCTGCTACACAGATAGTCTGCCCAGCCTTCATCATCCGACTTAATTTCACTGTCACTAGACCTCCAATCTCTATATGGGACTACTGCCATATCATTCTCTCAAAGACAAGCAGAAAGCAAAACACTCTTCTTTCACCATCATGCATACCATTTCCACTAACAAGGACACCGTCTTCTTTTGAAGTTTGATTTACAGGTGCTATAGAGCCATTGTGCTGACTGCACGTCAGTCTCCAAGGAAACTAGTAGCATATATATTCTAGAAGCATCCCTAGAAGAAAAGGAGTGTTATCAAAAGTATTCTCAGCATAACCTCTGCTATGAGTAGACGGAGAGTTCAAGGTCTTCTGTTGAATGGTTGAAGGATGCTGTGTTCAAATAAAAGGCTCCTAAGGAAATAATAGCAGGTCAAGCTGGGGATCTAGCTGTTGTACAGTCTCTAGTTCTGAAAGAGTAAGAAATTGAAAAGTAATCTATTCAAAGCTTTAGAAAGGCTTGATATTCTCTTATAATTCAGCCTAATTTTAGATCAGCATCTCCTCTGTATACTTAAGTATTAACACTTTCTGTAATACATTACCTTTTTGCTGCTATTACATTTCTCAGCCCAAACCATATCAGCTTGTACATCTGCATTTTAAAGTTGATGCTTAACCTCTATCTAGATTTTTATATAGCTCATTTAAAAGTCTGAATAAAAGCACAAGATATTGTATCTCAAACCCAAGGACTGCAGTCTTGTTTGTTTCCAGGAGCCAAGCAGCTGGGCGCCCTATGGCTGGGACAGCTGTGTAGTAGAAAGGGTCTGATATTGGAAAAGACATCACACAAAAGTGTGCACTTCCATAATCATTAAAAATTGTCTGTGGCATTTTCAGATTCTGTGCAATAAGAGCAATGCCATACTTGAATTTTAAATGGGGAAATAAACTCCCCTTTTTTCCTAAATTCCCCTGTAAATTCCCATCTGAAGAAGATAGGATTTCCTTTGTTTTCTTAATCAAGTAAGGATATTATTTATTTGATCCTAGTGGAAGCTATATCCATGAAGAGCTAAACTAATCCCAGTCTAAACTTTAAGTTATTAAAGCACTTTGGGAACATGTGAAATCAAAGGTATTACATAATATATGGGATTCTCATTATTGCTGCTGTAGTACTGACTGTTAGAAACATAGCTGCTTGATATTGAAACTAATTTTCTCTTTTAGTGGCACAGTTCAGTATAACCAAACACAAATAAATGGAGCAAAAGACTAAATCAAACAAAGCAAATAAAAAGAGCAAAAGAGCACTGCCGATAATGTGTAGTTTTGTTCCCAGCTTGGATCCAAGTGGACCATGATAATTCCAAGCATTTCCACAAAATTGTTTAATTCCATTTTATGAAGGAGTTCAGTTTCATAACCCTTTCTGTCTAAGTGTGTATCTGAATAGACACATATAGCTACAAGAAAACATTTGAAGAATGAAGGAAGATTTAGGCATTAGCAAAGTTCAAATCTGATACTCAATATATTAATGGAACTGACTGGGAGAAGAAAAAGGTTAAAGAACTTTTAATGAGGAAGAATAATGAAAATAATTAAAAAGATATTTCTGGCAATTATTTTTTTTTTATTTTTCTACTATTTTAATTGTGATTGAATATATTAAGTCAATAAAATGAACAATAGCATTGCAATGGAGTCAAGTTCTCATTTGCCCCTGTTGTACTGCTTATCTTCACCTTTCATATCCATGCATCCTCAGGATGAGTATAAACTACAGCTTCAGTCATTCTAATGGACAGAGAAAAAGAAGCATGTTGTCATAATATAACAACATAGCCAATCTGTAATTTTCTACAGCGAGCCTATCAAATCCAGAAATGAAACAACTGTAGGTTTGGTAGCATGTAATAGAACAAGACTTGTATCTGATTTCCAGAAAAAGATTCTTTTACCAAATAACAGTCATGCATACACCTTAACCTGGTTTATATTTTCTTCTCAGAACTGGCAGTAGGACAAAATAGTATTGACAAAACAGTCTTGCCAATACTTGTTCCCAAATCATATACCTTGTGGGACATCATCTTGCATTTATCATTGCATTATTCTCTCATTATGAAACATGATTTAACACGACACTGTGCAACATGAGAATTTTTTCAAATCCTTATGCTACCCTTTTGCATTTCTTATTGAATTTGTCCTCCATTTGCCATATCAATAGACCTTTGTTATTTGATGTTAAAACATTTTAGCTAAACACAGATATATTTTCCCATTGATTTCCACATCCCACATGAAAACCAGATTAAATTTACTAGACTCTACCAAATGTTAACACTTCATGTCATAGTGGATGTACAAAAGCATGCATCCAAAACAGACAGCAAAGGCACTCTACCAGAGCCATAAAAAAATACTAGAGACAAAAATAATCAAAGGCCTTTTCATCATGATTTGCAGCAACTTTTCTACTTTCCTTGAAAAACATTTTGCAACAGAAGAGACAGCTTATAAGAGTCTGATATTCCTATACATAACAGCATCAATGTATAATATTTTCCTTGATAGAAAACACAAATCTATCTCAGAAAACACAGACAGGGAATCTGATACGCTTGCTTAGAATCATGTCCAAGTAAGGGAAAGCATAGATCAGATGTTCATAAGGGCCCGTGTATACAATAGCAAATACATTCAGATAATTTGTATATTCTTCCTCTATTCAAAAGGTGATCAAGCCATCAAATATCAAAGGAATGAACAAGCAACATGCAAATTTACCAAACTCAAATTCTACATTCTCTAGTGAAGGAGATAAATTGAGAGCAGAAGGTATTTTTCATCACCTGGCAAGGATGCAGATTTAAGTCAATATCAGAAAATTTGCTTGTAATAGTATGAAGAAATAAAGTAGTATTAGTAGTATAATTGCTCATTATAAGGCACTTAGCAAAGTGAATGATAAAAGTGACCTATAGAACCCAACAATAGTTAAATTTCCAAGGAACCTCAAAAAACGTAGATGAAATTATCCCATTTAAGACCTATTAACATTTGTAAATGCTTAATGGTTTTATGTGAAGAAGCGCGAGAGTTAAGCTTGCTTTTTTTTTTTTTTTTTGCTATTGTGTTGGAAAATAGCCTGTGTAATACAATACTTGAGGGATAATTACTGTTCCTTCAGGCATCTGACCATATCATATCTACTCACCAACCTTTCTTTCAAGTGCAAAAGAAAATCCTGCTTGTATTCAAATCGGAAAGATATGAGAAAAACTCAAATAACTTTGTTGGTAAGTTAACTTCTACTTCAGCCATTTGGTTAATAATTTCAGCCCTTCTCTGTGCACTTGGCAGTTACAGGAGAATAAATTTCTGTTGGAGTTCTGTTGTAAGTTCAAACAGCCTTAATTCTTGACCAGGTATTTGCACAGTAGTGATGCTGAAACCCTAACAGCAGAGACACTCTGATCAAATAATTTAACCAAATGCTTCAAGACACTTTTAAAGCTGCGAATAAAACAAGATATAACAATGAAATAGATTGGCAAATGTATCGTGATTAATCATATCATTTTAATTTTTTTTATTGTGGAATTGAAGGAAGAAAATAGACCACAGCTACAACAGTAATTGTGCACAGCAGTCATAAAATAGGTTATAGATAATTTGAGAATAATGCAAAATTAGTTCAGCAGTTATGCTAGCCTTTTTTTGTCTGGTTTAGATCAGGGTATTTACAGAAGCTTCATACCAGGTCCTGAGACCGGAGACATGCATTTTACTAACATTAAATTCATTCTCTACTCACTAAACTAGAGGGTAACATTCATATATTACCTGAATACTGAGCATTTGTTTTCCTTTCTATCTTGTTTGTACAAACTGTCAAACAATATGTCTAATACTTAAACAAAAGGGAAATAAAAAGACAGATCCTAGGAAAATTAGTGTTCTTGGTATAAACAACTTCTGGGTTCTATATAGATGCTTAATTTTACTGACACTTCCCACCATAGTTACTCAAAAACTGACACATTAATTATTTAGGTTAAGATTATGATAATTTTTGAATATATTGGTTTTCCTTATTTTCCTTATTTTGTATCTATTCACATAGATTACACACGCTGACCAAAACAATTTGCTAAGTAAGTGATGATTCTAGCTTCCAGAAAATAGATGCAAAGGTTGCAAGGATGACCACAGGATCTTATTAATTTTGAAATTAGCTGTTTATGCTCAATGTAATCACAACTAAAATTATACTATTGCCTGATACAAGGATATTTCTATTAATAGAAAGAGTTCCTCCTTTCCAGCTTCCTGAAAGGCAGATTACATGCACTGGGCAGCCTGTACAATTTAAGAACATGATTTCTGCCACACCAAGTCAAGTCTCATTAATTTCAGTAGATCAGAAGCACTCTTCCATTGGGAAATACACTCTCAGAGAACATTACTCCTTTCTCCTCCTTTTGGACCCTTTAAGCCCAGCTATGAAATAGCCTTCCTATTTCAGCACAAAATCATTCAATCTGAACAGAACAACTTCTGAGAACCAAACAAATGTAACAGAAATTAAGATCAGACCAAATCTGCTGCTATATATCCTTTTGTTTCTGACCATTAACCTTCCCTCTTTCCAATTCAGCCTAAAGCATCATCCTTGATGAGAGGAAAATGTCTGATCCTGCCAGCTATACTATCCCAATTCAACTGAAGAAGACCAGCTTTTCATTCCCCCCCCACCCCGAACAAATGTTTCAGTCATCAGCAAAGTTAGCAAACACTAGACTACTAGACTGTGAGCAGAGGCACAATCTTCCATACAGATCGGAAAATACACTTCACCCCACACTTGTGTTGTA
Organism: Falco peregrinus; assembly: GCF_023634155.1. NCBI lineage: Eukaryota > Metazoa > Chordata > Aves > Falconiformes > Falconidae > Falco > Falco peregrinus. The sequence continues at coordinate 12,419,540 of NC_073730.1, read as the reverse complement.
ATCACTTGCCCACACCAGCAGGTATAACAAATTTGATTTCCATAGATGAGCAAAGCAAAGGCTGATATCATTTACGTATAATTTCCACTTGTCAACAGAAACAGGATGGTAATTCACATGTTTGCATTGCACTGTTTAAGAAGCTCAGCTACTACCCATGAATACTTGAAAAGTAGATTTCCCATAGGATTTTCCCCCCCTACTGTCTGCATCTCAGTAACTCAAAATGGGTTACTTACATATATATTTTTTATTTCTGTTAGGATTGTTTTTTAAGTGAACATTTTAAAACATTTCATTCTTCTGTTGAAATCTACTATTTCCTGACAGAAAACATCATATGACAAAAAGCTCCTATTTGAAAGGGCATAGTAGTTAAATTTACATTATTACTATATATTTGATGAAACGTTAAAGCACAATGTTAAAATCTTTCGGATTAACTGAGATGAAAGTTTATATCTCCCCAAAATCTTTTAAAGAAATTTAAAAAGGAGAAGTCTGAGCATGTATAATGCTTTAGGATTCATGAAGGTTGCTTCTTCTAGATCACCACTTATAGGTGATCTGAGGTAGACATGTCTCAACTTTTAATCGTATTTCTATTTTGGTATTTTTGATAAAATTATTTCCACTTCATATTTACTATTTATTCATCTTCATTCTTATTGCTTAAATGTGTTTTACTGTGCTCTTGTTACCTACAAGAAAAAGGACAGAAGAATAAAAGCTGTCACTATAAAAACTTCAGCAACCTCTTGATTTACAAACATCCATATCCCCGAGTTTACACTTCATTAATGTTCCAGGTAGTGTTAATAGGTGCTTCTGATGGGTGCACAGATATTGCATGGTTAGCTTTATTCCCTGACCTCTATGTTTGCAACGGTGGCCCAAGAAAGATCTAACAGATTAAGTACAAAAACCCTTTTGTTCCCAGATCACAAGCACCAGTCATGAAAAAAGGAGTCAGCTCTAATCCTATCCAAGGAATCAGAGCTACAATTTTTTTTTGTAAGGATCTGCAGTATCTTCCCCACTTGTGCAGAGAATGGAGATTTTATTTTCTCTCCTTAGAACAAAACAAAATGCAGTGGTGGTGGAGACAGCTGTGTGACACCTGAGAGTGGGGTTAACCTGTGAAGTAGAATAGCTCCAAGGATATCAGTGGCTCGTGGGCAGGGTGCTCATCAGGGATTCAGGGGGATGACAAAAGTCACAGAGCACAGGTCTCCCAGGTGCCAGTTTAAGTACCTCAACTACTCCCTCTGTGCTAGCTATGGTTCTTTCCTCTCTGTGGATTTGATTATGTTGCTAGACATCAAAGAGTTAAGCAATACAATGAATCTTCATGCCAGTGGTGTGCTTCACTAATTAGAAAAAGCTTCAGAAACCTATCCAGAAATCAAATAAATGCAGCTAGAAATATACTAAACTTTTGATGACATGATTTATCCATTTTCTTGATATCAAAACCCAAATACTATATATTATTGAATTGCAAGTTATTTAAATTTGGGTTGCATTTGCACTGTGTTATTAAGTCTAACTGAATAATTAGATATATTTTTTGCAAAGAAAGAAACTGAGGCAAAAGGTTTACCTATCCAAGATACATGTAAGAGCTGTGAAAGTCTTATTAACGGAACTCTTACATACCAGCGTGTCATTCCTACACATTTTTACTTGACAAAGTATCCTCTTATATAAGAAATGTATGTGAGACATCGTAAGACTATTTCCTCTCTAGCAACAAATATAACATACCCTTTCTGCATCATGCATGAAGTACACCTGTCATTTTATTCAAATGAGTAATTTTCAAATCAAATTTCAAATTTCAAATCAAATATTCAAATCATCATCCAAATTGTATCCATCCATCTGTCAGTAAAATTTAGGGGTGTATTATCAACACCATATATAAGGAATTATGCATGCAAATTCCTGCACATCAAAATGATTCAATACCCATAAGTATATTAAAATATTAAGAATTATAGTCAACATGGCAGACTTATGTACCTCATGTTCCACATACTTCCCAGACTTTTTGCTTAAAGCTTGAGAAGTAGGAAAGAAGATAACGTTTCATGGAGCAGCAAGATAAATGAAAAAAATCACAAAGTGTTTTTTTTGAGCATGAAACTGTAACTGCCATTCCCACATCCAGAACTGCTAAATCAGGTAATTACTACAAAGGGTAATATTTTTTATAATAACAGGTACAAAAATATCTCTATTTTAAGAGATCAAGTTCTTCTGTAGACTGGTCTGTTAAAACTTTTATTTGGCAACTGCCAAAGCACAACAAAAAAAAACACCAGAAACCTTTATATATAAAAAAGTATGTATTCATAGTTATTATTATACCTGTATGTATCAGAACATGTGTAAATATATTTTAATCACTCCACGTATCATTCGATTTTAATAAAACAGCAAACATTTTTTGCAGGTACTGCATAGGGACCTCATATTTCTAACAGCTGTGTGCTTTAATTAAGCCCAGGAGGTAATAGAAAGAAGGCAAAAAACCCCATTCCCCGTTTACAGTATATATTCAAAGATGTGTGTCTCCTACTCAGAGAGATGTATCTCCCCATAATTTTGGTGTGAATAGAGGAATGCACTGGGGGAATGTGACATTTTCCAAATGCATATGCATAGCTAGAAAAATATTCTTTTTTTCCACCTGTAAGGAAGAAGTAAATATATGAGACCATTGGTAAATATTTTGGGCCTGACCTATTTCTAGTAGAAAGTAATACAATTAAACCCAGGCTTACAACAGGCGACCTAAGCTAAATAGTACTGTGCAAAGTATGCTTTTCTTTTTCCACTTTTGGTGGTGTTATCTGGTTATCTCTGACAACCAGATACAGGGTCCTGGCTGCCAAAACACAAGCATCTGGCATTATTTTGGCTAGTGTATATTAGACCTCCTGCCTCCTGCTCCCTTCCCAGAGGGGTACAGCTGTGTCCTGTGTTGTATTTGCCAACCCTCCACAGGTAACCTGGATACCACAGCCATCTATCAAGGTACTAGCCCTGAGGTTTAAGCAAGTGACCCCTATCATCAACAGGTGACTTGTGCAAACCAGCCCGTGTGGTGAGGAGCATCTCCTTGTATCTAACAGCCAAAGGAGAAGCTGCAGCTGGCAGAGCTGAGAGCACAGCCTGACCCCACCCTCGAGGTGTCCCGGGAAGTGCAGCTCAGTAGAAAGGCTGCCATTTCTGTCACCCTGTTCCTCCACGGCTTGTTTTGTAACTGGTCAATGAAACAATTTATTTTGTTTAAAGTTTTGTTTTAAAAAGACAGAATAAGTCTTTTTTACTTAAAATTACTGAAAATAACAGCCTAGGAAACTTGTTCAAATTGAATAGCCAAAGATGTTTGACATAGTGTCCAGGAAAAAAAGCTTTCTGCAGGCTGTAATCCTCATTTGGATTAAAATCAGCATAATCCTCTCCACATTTCTGTATGGTTATTCAGTGTTTTAAAATTAGGATGCTACAAATTCCAGTAAAATATGAGTTGGTGAATAAGTGCAGGGCTGCTTGTTTCTTCCTCAGTATGTCTCAGTCACCGACTGCTGAGGTTTTGGATTTTAAACTTTAGCACATTAAGCATCAGCATGACACGTCTTCTGCTTCCCTGCTGAAGTGTATTCCCTGCTTCCCAGAAAATCATTAGATGCCATTATGGCTCACTCTATTATTGTAGGATTTTGCTGTCATCTGGATAGAAAAAAGGAAATGAAAAGCCACCTATTGTTTCGTTAATTTCAGTCAGTTGATCCCTGATACCAAATACTTCTGACTGAATGAATCAGACATCTGCAGAGCTGGTACATTTTCCAAATTTTGGCCCAGGTTCTAATACTTGTAATGAAATGCATAACTTCTGCTCTTTTTCAATAAACACTTCATGTACAGATGCTTTGTAGGGTTCCTGTCTGTAGGGATGATTACAACATAGGGTCTTTACCCTATAGGTTATAGGTTTATAGGTTGTAAATAGTATGGACTGGTAGACTAAGGTCTCACTTTTTAAAACATCTCTAATAGTGCCTTAACAGGTCCATGTCTTCCAGTGAAGGACAAATTCAGATTAAAAAAAATAGGTGTAAAAAACTTAGCAGTGTGGCTTTATATACTGGCTAGCTAGCCTGTTGCCCTTTATGCCACACATTCTAAAAAACAAATCAAGCCATTGCTTTGATCACAAACCCCAGCAGGTTCATGACACAGCTTTCAAGTCTCCTAACGCTGATTCATTGTGAATGTGCTCCATTTGCTGCCTGGATGTACCATTAGACAGAGAGTGAGGGATGAGATCACATTGGCCTAGCTTAGTCTAGACTGTATTTTACTCCACAAGTAATGCCAGTGAAATCAGAGCAATATGCATGACATTAAGAGCGTCAGCTATGATAGATGGACACGACAAGGAGAAGAGAAGGCATCAGCAGAGACATCCACAGCACGCTAGTCCAAATGGCAGAATTTAGTCCACATACAGGTTCAACTTTCAGAATATGTTAGTATTTAATTAACAAGCCATTAAAAGGTTTTGTTAGCTCTTTTAGAACTGTATTGAGCAGATAAAACAGAATTACCCAATGAGCAATAAATACAAATCTTAGAGATATATAGAAAAATATTTTAAAGACAAAGGTTAAAAGCAAGGGTTCAGTCACTATTTATACCAAGAACTGAAATGAAATAATTTAAAATTGTAAAACTATTTTGGAATACACAAATAAAAATGTCTGATATGTGGATTTCAGCAGCACCAGCACTTAGAATTGTTTTTGGCATGTAAGGAAGCCAGAGAAGAGAATTTTGGAAAAGGGATGAAAGGTAGCCGTGCACATCAAAGACTATGACCTGTGATTAAAAGAAGCTTTAAAGTTAGCAGACAAATGTGACTGGTTAGGCTAATCACAGATCAAATTTTTCTTACACCTGCACTTTTATAAAGACTTTCTACAGCACAGCAATGCCATCTTAAAACCTCATGTTTCATATCTTGAGCTCTCTCCAGTAAAGCCCTAAAAAAAGCTTTAATGATGAGTAGTCTTTCAAGGAAAGAATAAAATACATATTTTACAGCCTCCATAAATTCATTCTGCTATAGTTTTTCTCACTACAAACTGGAAAATTTAAGTATGAACCAAAATAGACCAAAAGTCAGGTGAAAGGTGCCTGTTCAGACAGAAGGCAAAAGAGCACATCAATATTAGAGATTCTTAAAAAAAATAATAATTCTATATTTATATTACATTATAAATGGCACACATTGTACCAAATATAATCACTTTCCTGTTTCTTTGTCATCTTTCCCATCTTTCCCCTGACACACTGTTTTTCCAGACTATTCAGTTTCATGAAGCAAGGAATCATCCGCACTACGCTTGTGCATGCAATTAAGTCCTTCTATTTTTTCAATAATATATACAGAGGCTCTGGCCCACAGTCTAGATCCCACAAGCTTAACTATGAAGCTGTAGACTCCACAGGATCACTCAACGGTTATAGATGAACAGGTGTGTCAGACTGATGGATTGTGTCCATACTACTATTTCTATAACAGAAGACTGTAGTGACTTCTTCCCATCACGAGAAGTCATTCTGTTATTTTATAATTTTGTTTTTAACAGAGCTCTCTGAATATTCATTGGAAGTGTCTTTTCTTTCAAAAACAATTCAACCACACATTACTTAATCAAATGCTGTGTATTAGCATTGTTTTGTGTATTACACATTTTTGTATGCACAACTGATCATCTGGATCTTATAACTGATTTTGTAGCATCAGTGTGAGACCAAGGCAATGGCTAATGATGTCATTAGCGAATTTAATCTCTCTGGAGAAAATGATCATTGCAATCTGCAAAGCACAAAGCCTAAGTAAGGCCTTAAGCAGTGGAAGATATTTGAAGGGTCTTTTTATTCTCCTCTGGGCATGAAATTTATCTGGTTCTAAACACAGACTCTAAAGGCAGAATAAACTGAATGCATACCTGAATATTTAGAAAAGACCAGTTACAACCAGATGCACTGCTTGTATAGGCTGATAGAGCTCCCTTGAAGTCAAGAGAGTTTAGCCCTTAAAGGATATGTTTGTGATACTCAGCCAAATTACTCTCTCAGCACACCATCCAAGGAACTGTGCAAAAGACTATCGTCTCTGCAGTGCCTGTGGTTTGATCCTTTTTTGGCTCATCAGCCTGCCAGAATGCTAGAGCTTCAGATTAGAGATTTTGGAGACCTCAGAAGTATTTTCTCCTTCTTTGTACAATAGCAAATGCCTGCTATTTGCAGCCAGGATTCACTCATTTCCATTTCATGCTACACCACTATTCATAAACTACTTGCCAAACTCAGCATATAGTATGGTGTGTGGACAATGGTATTTCATTCTTTCTTTCCATCCATTGCAACAGTGATGTGTCATTAAAAATATAGGAAAAGGGATAAATAAGATGGCTCTGTTTACAGTTCTCATGGTACAAGACAAAAAATAAAAATATAGTTCTAAACATTAAAGATGGTAAATATCTGATGAAGTTATTCTACCAAAGTAGGTAAGATGTACAAATTTTTTCTACTTTTATGCCCTTGGTAAAGTCACTACTTGGAAATTATGTTTGAAGATTATTTTTTTAACAATTTCCTTCCAACATGTGATAGCATTACCTTTAACAAGTAGTCCCACTTGAGTTTTGCTGCTTTTTCCTTCTACTTATAGCATTACTTCTTCCCCCCCCCCCCCCCCCCCCCAAGCCTTTTTTTCCTTTCTTTCAGACAGTATTTTCCCTCTGTCAATTGCATTTTCACCCAATGAAAATATCAAGTTTAGATTTGGGGCCCTTGACAGCAGGAAAACATTTCCATCATAAGAAAATCAGCAATGTAGAAGATGACAAAACTTGACTCATTGTTACCCTCTCTGAATTCAATGTTAGGCTGAAGCATGACATGAATTAAAGTGGAAAATTTAAATCCTCCTATTTAAATCCCCAAAGAACAGACACTAGGTCTATTGCAGTAACATCTGCAGATTGATAGTAAAATAAAAATTCCTATGAAAAACTCCCATCTCTTAATATCACAAGGAACACCTGCTTGCCAGCTCACTAAGCCTAGACCTGTAATGCCATTTCACTAATGGCTAATATTCAGTCATTTAACAACAGTCTTATTGTAAACCTCAGACTTGTCATATGTCTTGTGTCTATTCAGATGTACAATCTACCCATCAGCTCAAATTTAAAATCTGCAGACTGCTTTCAGTACAATAGTCAAGAAACTAAAACCAAAGTATAGAAAAGAACATTCAATGCTGCTGCTAGTTTGCAAGATCTAGTAGGGCTAAAACTCTACTTAGTAGAAATCTACCAATTTTCAAAATATGTTGTTAGAACTGGTGGAAGAGCAACAGCAGAACTGGCAATAGTACTACAAAGCAATACTATCACTCAGTTGCACTTCAAAGCATCTACAGAAACCAAGATGAACAGTGCTCCAGCTAACTTCATAATCCCCTCTAAGCACACTTAGCATGGTTTTGAAAAATACACTGAGTTTTCTAAATCACCAGATTCTAGAATTTTACCAATTTGGTTAGAAGTTATGCAAATATTGTAGACTTACAGTAACATACATTGATAAGAGGTTAATCTTTACTGAGAAGTACATATTTAGCTGTATACAAACATATACAATTACAGACTACACAATCCAAGCACTAAATTACATTGCATACTGAGTAGGGAGACTATATAGTAAGAAGTTTTCATTTTATGCTAGAGAAAAGCAAAAGGAAAAAATTAAGTCACAACAGAAATTCTAATGAAAATATTCAGTGAAAAAAACCTGTTTTAAAAATTTATTGCAATGTTTCAGGTGTAGTTAAATTAGCTCTAACAGGAGCCAACACTCAAAAAAAACACTTCAGGGCATTTTTGGTATATTTGTTACTCTATAAGAAATATTTTTTTTTTTTTAAATATGGTAAAAAAAGCAGAAATTGTGTATCTTGACTATGCACATCTTGTCAGCCTTTCAGTGTAGCTCTCCATAGCTACACTAGTAGACACATATTATCTTCCTAAAGAGCAGGCTACTTTTGCCTGCTTTATCAGGATAAAGAAAAGAGGAGGGAGTGAAGCAGTCATTGGAAAAGGCTGCCCTGTGACTCTTGAGCACAAAGACGTATTTTTTTTACCTACTGTATTACAGCCACAGGTGCTGAAAGCTCACCCTACTGACTTTTGTCCACTGTAGGAGAGGGGACATACCTCAAGCTCCATTAGAAAGTCTTATCTATCCCTTTCTGCAAATGAAAGCGGGTGCTTTCCTAGAAACCCCCCACAACTGCAACAGTAAAGACAGATGTGAGTCAGCAAGCAGGACATGGGCAGATAAAAATTTGATGCTAGGAACATAGCAAGACTTGTTGCTTATTGGCGACTTTCCCCTTGCTGCTAATGGTTCTTTTTAGTCTCTACTGAGACAAAAAAAAAAAAAAAAAAAAAAAAAGGGACATTTGGTATCTTGAATACTAAACATCATCTACAGGTAGAAAGATGCATTCTGGCTAAAAATTAGTCACTAGGCTACTTAACTGATAGCTAGTGATTGCTCTCAGCACATGTACTATGGAAAGATAGGCAGACAGGTACTAAAAACTCCTCCTTGTCCCACACTCCCATTTTTTTTTTTTTTCATATTTTTCACTGTTTTTTTCTTTTCTCTCTAACTGTGCTGGTTCTTTCATGGCCTTTTCTAAGTGGAAGGTAAACTAAGTAATGTTTGAGTTAGATGTTTGAATCTACTTCATTAAATTTACTTGGAAATCAGGCAAAACAAGTTTGACCTACTTTAGTCACTGCTTTTGAACTATTATTTCAGAGTGGACAAGCATAAGAGCTAAGAATATTTACTTAAAATTAAGTAATCACTTTATAGGTTTCTCCTTCTGGCAATAAGGGGTGTGTATAGCTGGTTAGCCCAATGACCATTTAAAGGAAAAATAAACACAAAACCGACTGTTCTATTCATTTCTGAGAAACAGTATCTGGCAAGCTGCCACTGAGAATACTTGTCTACCAAGAAATGCTCACCTCTTTTCTGACATGAGGATCACATTCCCTCTGCTTTCAGCTGCAGCCAGCTTTCATTCCAGCCACAAGTCAGGCATCCACCTCTAATTTACAGCTGCTCTCCCTGAGGAATATGCTCATGCAGCTGATGTGCTTTTACCCTTGTCACCGCTTCCCAGGTGCCCTGCACAGAGATGCAAACCCCTTTGCCATTTGGGGACATTCAGCAAAGTAAAGCCACACAGGTGAGAATCTTAGCATTAGGGCACTTGACATATAGTATTTGTGGGAAGAATGCGGTTACCAGCACTTTGTAAGATGCCCAAAATTTTGACAGTGAACAAGCATGCATATGACAACAATTAGACAGGGGAAGCCAAACATACAGCCTTGGCTGAACCCCTGAACGGTGGCAGGGAGGGGATTTGTTTCCTACTTAGCTTAACTTCAGCTCCCAAACTAAACCTGGGCCCTACTGATGCTGAATTCAGACTCCTGTGTGGGAAGTGTGTACAGCCCCCTGCGTCACGCCACTGTTCTCTATCAAAGATAATGAAACCACAGGTTAATAACTTGGGATTCATGTAATGTTTCCGTAGTAGCTGGAATATATCAGGAAAACTCTTGAAGTAACACCCTCCCTGCTCTACCCGCTCCCAGGATGACAGCAGAGAATGATTATACTCAATTACTTTAGGTCTTTGTTATTCAGCAAATGGAAAGGATGCAAATTAAAGCTGCCCTCCAATTAGATATAAAAGTAATTCAGATTTATTAAATTATTGCAGACCACACAGTTCTTGTGAAGCTACTTCTGAAGAGTGTGTCTTACTAAATCTCTTAAAATATATTGACTTTGCCAGCTTTAGTCCACATGGCAGCTCTTCCATTCAGTAACCAAACTGTTTCATGTAGAGATTAACCCAGTGATCCCACACTTGAAAGGGAATGCTGCAGGACTTCATTCATATTCTAGCACCAACATTCTGTTGGGAAAGGCTAATTAGTCCACAGTAAAAACAAAGTGATGAAACCTGAAGCCTGAAGGAAATGCTGAAAGATAGCTCTGCTAAGGTTCTTCAGCCAAAATAGCAAATTTTATATATATACTATAAATAACTGTTATGTTATCCTACAGGATCCATGAAAGTATCAGAAACAGATGATTAAACCATTAGCTAGGTATTATATTCATAAATTGGCTGCTAAATGTGCAGCTTTTGGCATGGTGTTTGTGATATAATGTTGATCTCTGTCTAAGAAGTGACAGTCCAAAACAGCTAGCAAGGCTTTTTTTATGGCAAATTAAACTGATGAAGAATTTTTTTCTTTATTTTATCCTTAAAAGTCAAAAGATTCTTTTAAAAAGGCTTCTAAGTCAGAAAAGCCATTTCAAGTGAATACAGTCTTCATATAATCTTATATTTTTGATGTACAGCTTTACAAAGTATGCAAGTTCTGACTGAATATGATTGTAAATTTCCTCTTTGAATTTATATAGCAGTGAATAAGTGTTGGAACTATTAATTATATCCTGTTTGTGAAATACAATTTAAAATACATGCACACATGCTTAAAATTGCTAGTATCACAGATTCAGACCACAAATTTGGAAAGAATTACAAAGGTACCTATTTTGCACAAATGAGTAATCTCAGCAAATGAAAATTTCCCCCTGAAAAGTTAATTATTCTTAATTTGGGGACCAGAAGCAACACAAAGTGTCTACCTTATTAATCTTAATATTTTAGAAAATTGATTCTGACTGCTTTTATTTGCCTTTATTTTTGTCCTTGATAGTAATTTTAAGACCTGAATAATCTTTGCTAATATTATGTCAAGGCTTGAATGAGAGTATCAGTGTTGAAATAAGAGCTTTTAGTTTTCTGCCCTACCAACTGGAACAGACTGCAGTTCAGATTTTCCCGACGCCACGACACCACATTTCCCCCTTCCTAGCATAATGCAGAGAATTAGACCCGAAAGTCATATTCAGACCATTTGCTTTAGACAACCAGTTCACGTGCAGTTTAGAGCATTGTCAAAGAACCTAGTTTTCCAAAACAGTATTGGAAAATGAGACTTCTCTGGGATACAGTCTGGAGTGCCAAAAGCCATGTATTTTCAGTGAGACGGTAAGTGTACCCCTAGGTGGTAAACACCCAAGTAACTTGGGCAATCAGTAGCACAGATCTTATTAAACTGTATTTCTCAAAGTCAGACTCCTAACTGCTCACAGTAGCAGGAAGTTTTAGGAGGCTGTAAGCCCATGCTCAGGCTCTGGAAGGGCATCTGTGCTGAATAGTGTCTCCATTCTGGGCTCGTGGACAGGTAGCAAAACAACTTCAAATGTTTTCCCACATTGAAAAAGACCATCTGCTATTTTATTCTGCAGTGGCTAATCAAATATTTGAGTATAATTTATTAGAATTAAGCAATACTGTGTTTCTCGAAAATAGTCCATAGGAGAACCAGGACAAACGTGTCTAATATCCCTTACCCCTTGTCAAGGGCTGCTGCAAATAACGGTATCAGAACCTGTGCCACAGAGCCAACTTGCAGGAGGCACCTTGGTAGGAAACTGGGGGTGGGTTGGTATTTCTGTTAAATTACATATAACTTTCTGATGAGTGACAAATATTTGTCAGAGAAATAGGCTACCTAAAACTCACCTCACATCTCCTCCCTCTCTCACATTTAGTTCCCTGCTCAGGACAGTTTTAGTTTAAGATCAAGTTCAGTCTTACAGTGAAATTCTGCGTAAAACTCAAAAGACAAGAACAAATGTGACTGAAGCCAGAGAGACTGTTTACCAAATCAGTGACTTTCACACAGCTCTGAACAAGCACATGCAGCTTGTCCAGTGGCACATATTGTTGTCTTTACTTGAGCTGAAATCATTTGACTCTCTGAAATAACAGTGAAAAGCAGATGAAACAGCTTTCTGTGAATAATTTCAATTTAGACATTCTTCCTTTCACCAGGTCAGGCTGCAGAGATCATTCCAACTCTTTCTTGCAACTGAAAAACTAGAACAAATAATTAGATGCAGCAGTTAAGTCATAGATTGGATGAACTGTATGGGGCACAAAAATTCAGAAGGATGATGAGGTGAGGAACAGCAATGTGAAATGGAAATTGCTATTCCAAGAACTGAAGAAAACAGCATCTGGGAAATGACACCGTGTACTTCTTATAAGCCTGACAAGGTATGACTTAACACTGGAAAATAATTAAGTTTATTGCATTCTTCTTGTTTATTACAGCAAGCCTAGGAACCTGAAGCTGCTGACAAGGTTGTAGAAAAAGAGCTCATCAAAATCCTCTGTAAAATGCCCCAGATCAGCCTGGCCAAGTTCATAAAATTATGGAATAATAAATAAATGTCTCGATAAATAGATAATTGCCTCATTCCTGTTATAAGACAGTTCATGTAGCCCCCAGCTATACTGTCTTTAAAAAAACATTTAAGTAATCTTTCTAGAACCTCTGAAAATAAACAAATACTACTTATCTCTTCTCTAAAGCAGGAAATTGAAGTTATGAGATTAAAATATTTTTCTAAAACTAGATTTCAAGTCATTTGACTAAATTTCAAGTCATTTGCAAATAGGATTAGATCTCAAGATCCTAGACCAGCCTTCTGCCCAGTGGAGTACATGAACTCATCATTAAGCTTTGTAAAATACTTTCTTAAAATAAGAATTAAAAAAAAAAAAGAAAAAGGGAATCACTTTAACTAAATCTGTGTATTAGAATGTAAATGTAGTAGTAAGAACAATCAATACAGTTTACTGATTAGAAAGGATTATATGCTGATAGAAAAATCTGATTAGGTGGCTGCACATACTGTGGACCAAAGAAATGTTTCATGAAAATGAGGGTGCAGGGTCAGATGCATGGATTATTCTGCAGAACATCAAACACAGAATTTGGTTTCATTGGCACAGGCTGTGATTCTGTGGGTAACATTAAAACAGTACAAAGATGTTTTTTCCTTTCCAGTTCTTCTTGATTTGTAGTTCTGATTCACTGTAATCCAGAAATTAATATTTGTTACAGGGAGAAAGTGAGAGGAAGAGAGAGATGCTTATCAGGGTTTTCCAAGGCTTAATTAATATTTGCAAAGCTCTTTGAGCTTCTCTGATGAAAGAAACCATAGAGGGCAAACTGGGTTTTTTATTATTATTATTATTAATTAGTTTTCCACTGAATTCACTGTGTCAATATACGAATTGTTGAACCTGCATGCTTCATCAATTGTACTGTGCTCTTTACAAGTGCTCTTTACAAGCTGCATTGTGGCAATTGACAATACAGGAAGAAATAAAACAGGATAAATAACTCTACTTGCAAGTTATAGACACAAGTTTGAAACCAGTATTTTATCCACTGATCTGGAAAAAATTGTTGCCATAGCAATGACTACGTTCGGTTGTACCGACTTCCTTAGATACTCATATAACTGTCCCTTTAAATACTGAGCTTCTGTATGCTTGACCATAGTTGTTTTGTTGTTTTGAGTTGTTTTTTTTAAAAAAAAAAAAACAACAACAACAACAAAAAACTACAAAACCCCCAAATGTTCAAAAACCCCAAATGTTTCTTTTGGAGATTTACTTATTTATTAGTTTTTACTCTCTAGCCTCACCATGAAATACTCCCACGGTCAAGCGTGGTTAGATGCTGCTTGATGGGTCATGTGCAGCACAACTTCAAGCCCTGGTCAAAGGAACACTAAAAGCGACAGTGCAGCTGGTGTGGCCCAACATCCCATCCCTCTGCCATTCATGGTGCAATTGTGAACTGCTTATTGTCCCTATCTGCAAAGTGAGTATCTGCCTACTTTCATAAGGTGATCTATGGAAGCAATACAAATTTTTCCTACTAATCACCATCTAAACCTCCATGAATAAAATTAATTTGGAAGAAAAAGATCCAAAGCTAGAATTCATCTACAATTCAGTCAGCTTTGACTTCATGTTTAAATCCTAGAGTTACTTGTTTGGGTACCCACATATCTCATTTTTAACACCTCCACACCCTCCCTCTTTTCTTTAGAGACAGAAATATGAATTAAAATACTAATTAAAAAATTTCTCCCACCTTATTTCTCTTTTCCATTCAAAATATAAACCACCCTCACCACATCTAACCACATTTTGAAGTTTATGGGAAATAAGTATTTTTTGCTAATGTATTTTATGTACCTGCTTTAACTGCAGATAGGATATTTGAAATTACTATGATTCTTTATCATTGCAGGGGAACATCCAAGCATTTTTTGACACACCTATTACTGTTTTCTAATGCTGCAGAAGTTAACTTGCTGATTGTCAGCTCAGGTAAAAGAACATAGTTCCAGTGAAAGTCCATCTTCTACCACCGAAGAACTAGATTTGCAGATTTTTCAACTGTCTGTGATTCACTAGCAAAAGAAAGCTTCTTCCTATGGTGCATAACAGATATTCAAAAGCTGAGTTCCCATTTAGGAAAACCATGGTTATACATTTCAGGAAATGTGCATTGATTTATTTTCCTCTGTCAAAGATACTGAAGAGCATAGACTCTAAGGAAGAAAACGGTGTTATTTCAAGGGTCACCATAGTAGCCTCTCTTCTGCCAGTCATTCACTTCTATCAGTCACTACTCCTGCAGTCATTCCTTTATACAAGATAGTTATCCTGTTAGACACTACGCTTGCCTCCATTGTACAGATTTGGTTTTCGTTCATACTTTTTTGTCCCCTATTTATGCCAGAAATAAGCTGCATTGTTTCTCTGTTTGTAGGGACATCATTTAGTTTTCACTTGGCCTTTAACAAGGTTATACTCCCATTAAGAATAAGTATGTTTTGCCACCAACAGATTTGACGACTGGAACATAGTCATTTTTAAATTTAATGCTGTTTTAAACAAGGAAGAGATAAAATCATTATTATGAAAGTTAGACTAGCATTTGGAAGGGAAAGACATGCTTTTTCACAGCAAACAGAGAGATGTGTAATAACACATCCCAATAGTCAGCCAAGTGCTTTGATTATTTTTTTTAAGCATTTTCTTTTATTTATAAATTTTGGATTATAATGAAAGATAGCAATTGAGTAGGTTACATTTTTAAAAAGATCTGGCAAGAGGAATGGTAGTGAGGGTAGTGAAAGCTACCATGTGAAGTGAATAAACAATGTGGAGAATATATAGCATCTTTTACGGTTTGGAATGTTACATAAAACTTGGAAACCAGGGGATATCTGTCATTGCAGGCTGGAGAGGTACATGGTCTTGTGGATCCAAGGTAGTCTGTCCAAGAGCTCAACTACCAAGAACAGAGTCCTACAGAGACACTAGCTGATGTCCTGCAGTTACTGTTTTCTTTAGTAAAATGTGGCATCTGACTTAATGACATGTGGGGTGGTTATCTTAGACACAGAGCTATGCAGATATATAGCTTGCACATTCAAGAGCTTACTTTGCCTATTTTACTCCAGAACTTCTTGTAAGTATCTGCATTTCTTTATAGACATTTTAAAAGGCTTAAGGCTTTTACATGCCCTGTTCACACTGATTTTGTAACTCACTTTGGCTTCCTTGATTTTCAAGGAAAATCCATTTCAACCAACCTCATTTGTTTCTTTCCACTGACTACCAAAGGTGCTAATTCATTCTATAAAATACTTCTCAGTTTTATTACATAGCATGTTTTATGACTGTAATAATTGCAAGATTTAGGTCTTTAATCTTCAACACATCATTTCAATGAATCCACTTTATTAGATACATTGAGGGACTAAACTGCTTTTGTACCAAAAAAAACCCTGAAAGGTATCTGAATAGAACTCAAATATCAAATCACATTACATAATTGGAGATAAAAAAAGAATAGCTACATCATTCAAGAGATGCATCCCATTAGAATGTTTTCATTGTCTAAATGAAGGATGAGAGCAAACATAAATCTTAATTAACCATTTGATCATGTCTTTATAGGTCTTACTGCTTTGAAGCCCAACACCAATAGTTCTATAATGTTGGAAACCTGGGAAAACAAGATTCTTGAGAGTGCTGGTGCTTCTAACTCCTGAAAGCTAGATGTTGTTGTAATCCTTGAAAATCTTTATCAAATGGAATTAGTGTACTTAGAACTTAAAGAAAAATTTTTCACCAAAGTGCAGGCTTCTGGCTCCTGTCCAAGTAATGTTCCTTCTCTTCAGCCTACTTCTCAAACCCTGTATCTGTTCTTAGCAATGCTAATGATATCATCTGACCTTTCCCTCTATTCTCACTCTCTAAGGGTATGTTCATATTTGGAATTGAATATACTATTGAATGGGATCTGATATTTAACTCTGAAATATTAATCTTAAAAGAAACAAATCTGCACTGACTGGACCAAAATGAATGACTGTGCCTCACTAGGGTGGTTTATGTATAAAAAGTACCAAAATCTGCTGAAAACACACGGGCAGGAGGTCAATTACTCTAATTCAAGTAATATAAACTTGTACTTCATGTCCTTGCTTTGCCAAAGACATTAAGCACATGTAGCTTTATGTACAGGAATAATATTTAGTGTGATGGAGTGCTTAATTTTGTTGTTGAAATTATTTTAAGCTTAGAGCTTGTCATTATCAGCAATGCAAAATACGCTGACTTGGGAGTGACCAGTTGCCTGCATAGTCTGCCTTCTCTTGGAAGGTGGTCAACGAATGATGTCATTGGAAAATTTGAAGAACAGAGCAGACCTAAAGGTTACTTTCCTAGCATTTTCCCAGGTTTCAGAATTTGCTTCTCAGAGACTACCTCAGGTGAAGCGATGCCTCTACACTTAAGAACAAGCTGACTTTCTATATCTATTATAGCATATATATATTTTGTCTTGTTGTTGTTTGCTATATTACTGTTCAAATTACTGTAAGGTTTTCTTTCATACTGATGTCTTAGATGCTGCCACTTTTGCAATTACTCACAAAATACTTTGATGGCATAAGTATAAACATTTCACTCTCCCCCACTGATTCCAGCATTTTTAAATGCTTTGAAACAAATCTGAGCTTAGTAAATAAAAGCAAGTACAAAAGAAAATGAAATAACAACTTAATTGTGCAAATTTAAAGCCTCCTCAATGTTTTGGGGTTGGTTGGGGTTTTTGTGGTTTGTTTGTTTGGGTTTTTTTTGCTTTCAAAGAACCATTTATACCAATTCTGTATTTAGACACACAGAAACTCCAACTTACATCCATTGCTGTGTGAATTTTGTTAGTTATTTGTATTACACCAAATATTGACTGGCTTAGCCAAATGGAATTTTTTTCACTGCCTTTGTTAAATTCAAGTAATTAAAATGCATATTTGGCTCTCTTCTTGCCCCCTTTCAACTCTTTAAGAGGCCTTTTATCTAACTGAATAACAACTTCCCTGATATTCTGTAGAAAAAACTTCATGGAAATCACATTCTCTAAAGTAGGTCTTATGTTGACAGATTTACTCTTATTTCATTGGGTCTCTAAACACATTATTCCTTTAAAGATGCTAAGCATATCGTTTCATAGGCCATTTACCTTTATAGTTATGGACATTTTAGGACTACTGAAGTATTAAAAATACTAGATCTTAAGCTTTATGCCCTCTAAGTCTAAAGATAAATAAATAAGCTGAATGAATATGTGTATATACATCTATCTCTCTGCATACTATATTAGGCATGTACTGCAGCATTAGGTGGTATAAAGAGTATATCAGTGCAAATTTAGAATAACCTCATTAATTCTGGGTGGTGAAGGCCAAAACCAAATTATTTCTGTCATACTATGAAGATCTATACAATGCCAGTAAAAATTATTATAGGAAAGTTTTGCAGAATTGGATAAACTTGATTAATACTGTTTTCTTGATAGCGTTATGTGCTTGAAGCTGACACCTTAGAAGTCACAAAAATAACAATAAATTTCATACATCCAGTCTAGATGGACAGATATCTGCACACATTGCTAAGTCTGACTTATTTACTTTTTAATAACATTTTAATGCATGAATGAAATGCTAGCTTTTTAACAGTGGCATCTTACTAAAAAACAAGTATGTTTTACGTCTAGCTCAGCAAAATTCCTCAGTACTGTTGCAAAGCATATATATGAACCTTGCATAATTTTGTCTATATATTGTGCACCAAGGAAAACCCAAAAGACTTATCAACACTACAGTCACTTCTGTATCTGTAACCTAGCAGACACATCAGAGCTGCTAGTTGAGATGACACTAGCAACACAGCCATGACAGCACAGGAGTTGGTCACATCATAGGGTGACTTTCCCTAAATGTTCTTGTGACAACACAACTCGCTTTAGATAAGCAATTTTAAAGCCAGTTTCCAGACATCTACAAAAGTGTAGGGCATCACTTCAGACTTCTTGTCACTTTTGGTTGACCAGATGGTAACAGAAGCCAAAACTTTTTAACCCTTCAGAACCAGAACCATTTCCCTGCCACATGATCTCTCACATGACAACTCCATGACAGTGATCTACATTTCCGTCTTCACCATGGCACATTACATAGGAAATTCTACTTCCACAGAAGCTACAGAAGACCTAGCTGCCAGACTTTCTGGTAAAAAATCACAGCACACCTGTATTCCATTTTCTACACAGGGGAGTAAAAAAAAAAAATAAAATAATCCAACTGTAAGTTTATAGTAAGGTCAGCAATTTTACAGCCTTCAAACTGGCATGGGTCAAACTATCTCACCATTTGCTCTGTCATCCATTACATTTTCTGGAAGTGGTTATCATCTAAAGTATGACAGTGAACATTCCCCCGAGAGGCATTCTCTGGAGCAGAGGGCAGGCGGCTCTCCATCAAAGCCCATAGCTATGAAATATACTACTATTGCTGAGCACAATGAGCCAGAGTCTCCACCGAAGTCCCAGGGTAAAATTAATCTTTTTAAACAGAAATCTGCCCATTAAATCACAAGCCTGATAGGCCAGCAAAGTTTTCTTATAGAAACAAATTAAATTAATCTTGTTTGAAAGAGTATTTTATGATTTTTTTTTAAAAAAAGAGAGAATGAAATTTCCTTTTTTACTTAGGTCATCTTCAATATAGATAGAGCTCACAGCAATATCCATAGTTAATATTGCAAAGCACTTTTCAATATAACTATCTTGCAGTTGCTCTCATTATACTACACTTTAAATGTTTGAGATTAAATTCTCCTTCCAAATGTCATTTTGAAAACAGTTTTAGAAAAATAATTCATCTATTTTTGAGAAAGGGGTATTTTTAAAATATGAAAAATAAATAGGTCATGAGAAGGTTCAATAACTTCATGATTTGCAACAGGACTTTGCAAAGTTCAGTAGCAATTTGATTTTTAGGATACTGGGTTGAAGGCAGCATATGCTTTCTACCAGCTGGACCTGACTGGACTGCAACATTCTGAATTATTATCTGCGCATGCTCTTAAAAGGGGACATCAAAATCCCCATAAAATTTAATCCATACTGAGCAATGTCTTTCCTTTAATAACCATGCCTAACTAGAATTTCTGCATCTTTTTGTTTAGCATAAAAAAATTATGATCCTAGTAAGCAGCCACTATATAATAACGTTGGAGAAATAAGGTTTTTAAATGTCTTACAGAGAGAGAACTTTACATGAATAAGAAATGTAACTTTTCTAGATTACATTTGTAGTCTAGCTTGTTAAAAACAGACCAGAGGTTTTCCCTGATTCAGAGCAAACCAGGTAATAAAAATAGATACTGATACTTTTCATTTACCTAGCAATACAATTTATTTCTCCAAACCCTTCAAGCCATTTCCATTATTAACAAACTAGTTCAATATTACTGTAGATGTACAGGTGGTGTATGAATTTTTTTGTGGGTTTTTTTCCCCCCCCCAACATTTGGCTTCGGACACAGAGCTGATATTAAACTATTACTCATTTAAAAGGTAGGTCCATAATAGAAAAATTAAAGAGGAACCTGAATTTATCTCTATTCCTAGGTTTTACAACTACTGTTTTAATGTCAGCCACTAGTTTGTTATTTTAAAAAAAAAAAAAAAAAAAGCCACTGTAACCATAAAATTAAACATTCATTAATTATACAATCTTTCCTCTTTATTTTATAGCTGAGAGAATCTCCATCCAGTGGCACAAAACACAGCCCTTGGCAGGACAGATTTTAAGGACACTTCCGAGGGTTACAAATATTTGTGTGGAATCTAAGTCTGGGTCGTCTAGCCCAGAGAAGGATTTGTGCAGCACACAGGGTCACGATTGAGTATACCTCCAGTCATTCTTCCCTCAAAAAGAAAGTGAGGGAGTCCTGATCTATGGCAATTCCTGGATTGCTCAGGCACAGTGGGGCAAGAAAGGATTCTCTTCTCCATAAACATTTTATTTACTGCCTTGGGAAAAAGGTTTTCCCATTAGAAATTGATTTAAAAGTGTATCTGTAGATTTTAAAGAGAAAGAGCTTCAAAGAGCTCACTGCTGTTACAAGCTTTATTGTGAGCTATATTGTAGTGCTACAATTCAATAATAGTTTGAGATACTATGCTGGTTTGAGGCATAAATTTCCTGTACCAGTCTCCAGTTCAGTGCTTAGGTCAGGATCATGAAGTCAGACATTCAATAAACAGTTATTATAAAAGTATTAGCTTTCCTGGGTCCCAAAAAGAAGAGAAAAGCAAGTCTAAACTATAAGTTATTTTCGTGGCTCAGTAAATCAAAGACAGGGTTTTGGTTTTAGTGAGCTATAGCTCACTCAGCAAGGTATTCCACACTTAATCTCCTCCAATCTTGTCATTACTTGTCCTTTTGTCACTACTTCTATAAAAGTTGCAGCAAACACATCAGCTAGCACAGGTATATGCAAAGCTATGCCATTTATCTTTAATCACAATAGCATTGATTTACCCCATCAAAAGCAGGCATCTTAGACTATACCTAAGGGAATTACAGTCTCACTTTAGGGAAAGTCTGATGATGTTTTTTCCCACTGTCACCTTCAAAATACCAATAAAGTTCCTTGTGCAAGTTACATTTATATTGGAGGACCTCATTTGAGGTGCAGAGGTGACCTGCTGGGTTGGGTACCTGGCGTGCCTGGTGTCTCGCTTCCTGGTAGATGGGCAGGCCAGTCTGTGCTCTGTGCTGCACATGGAGTCTGAGCTAGCCCCCTGTTAATGTGCTCACTGGTTCATGCTGCAGCCACTGGGCTGGTGCAGAGACATCTCCTGACACCCTTTCATAAAGGAGAAAGGCCTGGAACCAATGAAAGGTACACGCCTTCCTGCACTGTTTGGGAAGCTAGAAGCAGAGTCACAGTAAAGCTAAGAGCCATGTAACCCTGTCATTGTCATTCTGCTCCCAAGCAATTTCACATGGTCTGCCTGAGTGGCTGCTCAGTGCTTTCTGTTTAAACTATGGCTGTTTGGGTCTGCGTATTGGGTGCCAGACGGGGAGTAAGAAGCAATAGGTACATTTCTGGTTCAGCTGACTAGCTCTATGATCTTTGCAGGAAACTGCTTTCTTTTGCATCTGTATTTCCCCTACATTTTTGTCCATTTGGCCTCTTTAGACTTTTAACTGCTTAAGCAAAGTCTCTTCCAGTAGGCAGAACACTTTTTAACATGTGGTACTATGTATGAATAGCTTTCTAGAGGCTTGCTGAATTAATAGATAAGCAAGCAATTGATAGCATTGTTTCATAATTACTAAAATACTTTAAGGCAGAAAATTTGTACATTGTAGAACCCACTCTAATGTTTCATACTAGTTTCAAATGCCTACTCAATAATAAAGAAATGTCCACAGCTGTTGAATGACATCTTTTACTGTTTCTGAACATTGAGAATAGTTGTTCTGTCCTTGAATATACCTAAAATCTACACAGAAGGGTAAATATTTAGTCCAGTGTATGGGGATTTAGCTGTGTGATTTCCATTTGCATTAATAAATATAAATATTTACAGTATATTTCTCCCAGAATGTTTATGCTGAGATTTGGTGGAATAAGAGATTCGTGGGGAATAAAGTAGCAAAAAGGTACCCTCCCATCAAGAATACTGTCCAATATCAAATGCAAATAAATGCCTCACATAAAAGACCTTAGCTTAAGAGGGCCTTACGGTGCTTTACAATAAAAGCATTTCTCAGTATTAAACCAGTAATATGAGAGGTAATGCAAGGAGGAAAGTAGGACTTCTTGCTGCTTTGGAACTAACACTTCTGTACCATACAAAATCCTTGCTCTATTCATTTTCAGACTAGACCAAAACTTTGCAGAAACTGCAATACAACTGACATAACTGAGCTAGTTTTAAACTAGCTAGCTCAGGTACCAATGGCAATGTATCCATGGCAACACAGAATTCAGTACAGATAAATTTTTCGTGTACAACCTAATATCATACTGGTAGAATCCAGCCTTCTTAGCTGTTTCTGTAGTAACGTACATGACTGCACTGCAGCACAAGTTAAACCTCCTTAGAAGGAAATCTCCTTAGCACGTTCTACTGTGTCCCTGTTTCAAGTGCTGCCTTTTTATTGGGAAAGACAATAAATAGCATCCATAGAAAATTATGTATTTCTTAACTAACTGTACAGTAGTGAAAAAGCTTAAATACTTCAGAGATCACTTTAACATTTTAACACAGCCAACAGCAACAACACTATCTGAATTCTGTATGTCTATATCAAGTGGTGGCTCTGGTGCTTCTTCACTGATAGAGATCTCAGCAGCAGCAACACTCCCTGTCCTATTGTGTTGTGGGCCTGGGTTTGGTACTAGCCGATTTATGTTTAGTGCTGAGCCAAATATGACTCAAATTTATGTAGAATTACAAAGTCCTGGTGAGGATGGACCCTCTATCTCCAAGAAGAGAACTGCTCCTAGTTATACTAGTCAGGTGAACTTAGTTAGTTAGCACCACACTGTGTACACTAACATCACAAGAAGTGCTATTTTGCTTCTCCTGACCACACCCTTTGAAAAGGTTTCCACCAGAGTCTCCCATCAGTACTTAACAAAGCCACCTTCAAAGTCACACTGGTTTACTTCAATCCTACATGCATTTTCCTTTTAAAGACTTCCCATGACAGAGACCCTTGGGGAATAATTTTTCCTTCTTCCTTGTGGAATTCATCTATTCAACATACTACTGTAATTTCTAACAGTTAGTTACTTTTTCATTAAATTTTAAAGGTGGTGGGATTATTTTCACTTGCAATCTGAACTAAATCTCAATTCAGTGCTAGCAAAATTAACAGTAAGTTAATTCCCCAAATGACCCTAATTCCATTCACCAGCCAGAGTTTCACAGTGTCTGCTGTATGTTACCTCTCCTGCATGCTATCCTGACATCAGATGCACTCAGTGGCCATTAGAACTACATTTAAAATTAAATGCTCACTTTGCCAGCTGTGAACACTTGCTGTCCAGCATTTCTCCTAATCTACCTTTCTCAACTCTCAATTCTCCACTAGGATCAAGGATCATATAAAGCCAGCTGTGCAGATAACACAGTTGTAGCCAGCATGAATTCCCACAAGTCTTAAAGCTAAATTTCCATTTAACAGTTTAACAGCAAAACCCTAGGATTACAAGGATAGAGCTAATAAGCAGCTCCAAAGCACTGTCTGGAAAAGAACCAATAAAAGATTAAAACTGAGCCCAGTGATTAAATAGAAATATATATAATAAAACAAACACAGTCAAGCTATTGAACTCACAGCATATAGGCAGAGCAGCTCTTCCCTGAACAGAGGAACAGACCTTTTTTCAGTGGTCATCTAAGTTCTGTTTCCCTAAGAAGAAAACTAAACCCAAAAGCTACAACCTTAAATCAACAGATAATTCCCATCTAAATGGTGTTTTAATATCAGACCCTTCAGGTTTCTATTCCAATGGGAAATGTCACGCATGGGCAGCCTGCAAATGGCTTAACAGTTTTTGTTTGCACCAATGTAAGAATAAAACCAGCTACAGTACTGATATGGACATCCTTGATTTTCTTCATTTGTCACCAATTTATACTTTATAGGAACTGAATTATCTCAACTTTTTCTAAACTAATATCAGAAGATCAGTTTTTATGCATACCAAGAATAACTTTGATGCTGTACATCACCAGCTTTTTTCTAAAAATCAGGCATCTCCAAAATCATTCTATGCCCTCTCATTTCAGCAGATGTTTGAAATGCTAAGCTGGTCTGTCTGTCTTTTTTTTTTTTTTTTTTGTCAGTCCTCAAACAGTATGGGATGTAAGACTGCAGTTATTGCACATAAATGTACAGTAGTAATTTTTCCAGAGTTTATTAGGTAACCCATAGTCTTCTGCATAAAACAGATAATATGACGTCCATTTTACAGACTGCTAATTGAGGGAATTATTGTCTTGCATAGCACCAAACTGAAACAAGAGTAGTATAAATATTGCTAGGCCCATTTATTTAAACTGTATTATCAAAAACAGCAAAGAGACAGACCAAGTCTAATACAGTTTGAAATATTGGGTGTTTTTCAGATGAGAATAGCTCATGGAGCCACACATAGGGAGATCATGTAAAAACCACCTAAAGCAAGAAATGGAAATATAAATTTAGATGGTTTTAGAAATTTAGGAAAGAAAATATAAATATAGGTGTTTCATTGTGTTCCCCTACTGTTATCTGCCAGTATCACCCTGACTTCTCAGTGGGATATAAGGGACATTTCAGCACACATGAGTTAGAGGACAATTACATCTCAAATTTTAAAGCTGACCATTAGTAATGTGAACTTCTGAAGATGGAGTTGTCAGACAGGACAATTAATGGATAATTAGCATTAACTGTTGAATATTAAGATGTGTTGTCTTTCTTCCAGAATTATTTAATAAAAATAAAAATAACCAAATGGATTTCAGCCATAGAGGTTCTTTGGAATTTCCTTCTGGTAGCAGCAGTATTGCTGCCTCCAGTGTGGTTATAGATCAGCTTCGAAGCTGAACAGCTACTGGAGTGCACTGTTCAGTCTCTGTGGTACCTGAAGTCCTAAACAAAATAGGAGAATCAATAAACTATTGTACATGCATGGGCTTAAGTTGTGGAAAGAGAATAAGGAAATGTGAAAACATGGGATTTAAATCCTCTAAATTAAATCTTATCCTTTTTTTCCTAGCCAGTAATTTCCTTTCTTCCTAGAGTTTTGCTGCTGCATACCCTCCAATAGAGGGTATGGTCCCATCTTAACTACATACATAATAATAAAAATCAGCTTTTTCAACTGATGAAGTTTGAAATACTAGAGATAGGGAAGTTCATATTTTCCTCATCATCAAGTAAAAGACACACAGAAAGTGTCAGAAATTTACCACA
The DNA here is from genome assembly GCF_023634155.1 of Falco peregrinus. Lineage (NCBI taxonomy): Eukaryota > Metazoa > Chordata > Aves > Falconiformes > Falconidae > Falco > Falco peregrinus. The sequence continues at coordinate 12,394,061 of NC_073730.1, read as the reverse complement.
ATCAATCACTAGGAAACTGAAATTATTTATGCATCCTCAAGGTCCAGCTTTGCTACCAAGAGCAAAAGACCACCCCTTTCATTTTACATAAACATTTGTTCCAGAGGAGAGTCTAGTGTCTCTGATTTCAAAAGTGTCATCATTCTATTGAAGAAAATAATAAATTCCTTTCAAAAATAATAAAATACTTTTTCTTTCAATTTGAGCACAAAATACATGATTCTCACATTTGTTCAATGTCTCAGGTTTTTTTCAGTGTATCAAATTAACTGTGTCTGCAATAAACATAATTAGACTTTCCACAGTACTGTACCCTTGTAGCCAATGCTCTCACAGTGCACCAGGTTTCCTATCATCACAAAACACCACCTAGGGAAGTGTGATGTTTACAGCTGCTTCTGTGCTTCAAACCTTGACTTTTTGCACCTCCAACACATAACTCGCTTCTTGTGATTTTTCACTTGAGATGAAGATGACTGATTGCTCAACACGTGTCATACAGCAGTAGACATAATCCCTTAACAGATCATGGAAGTAACACATGGGTCAATTAACCTAGAACAACAGTAACCAAGCCAATGAAATAGGAGGTTTCAGTTTTGTTTTCTGATAGAACTCTATGAAAGAAGAAAGAATGATGTTTTTTGCCAGAGTCCAAGAGTCTTGGTCCCAGTACTAAAACCTCCAACTATCTATCTTGAGATTTAGTGCCAAAAATATTTGCCAACTGGATTGATTATTCTCTTCAATAAGGTTTACTGATCATTTAGAATCCAAGTCCATGCTAACCTATACATTGTTAGCCATGAAGACTTCCTGTATTGGTATGGACTGCCTATCCAAAACTTTCAACTTTTTAAACAGAGAAAAAAGAAAAGTCTCATGCACTGTACCAAGACAGATAGAAGTCCTCAAGTGCAATAGACCCTCCCATGTCTGATAGTGAAACTCATAGTGTCACACAGCGATTCATTATGAACATTTCAGTTAATTTCTAATGATGAATGAAGGTCCAAATCCTATGCATATATCTAATGCAACCCCATTGATTGCAGATGTACTAGAATTGCACTACTGGTACAAAGTAAGTACCCAAAATACAGTTCTAAATGTTTGTAATTATTTTTGTGTATGTTTTGCTGATAGCCTATTACTCTAAACCAAGAGCAGATTGCTGTCAAGTGACATCCCTGAAAATCAGTAAGCATTTCGTATTTGGCAGTCAAGGCCAGAGAGGCATATTGATGGCTGGTGTAGAACACTGTAATAAAAGAGCTTGATTCATATCAGGAGGAGTGTATTTGATGGGAAATGTTGTGTTTATGTCAAGTATGCAGATTGAGTAGACAGTGTAAGCATCTTCATCATTCAGTCTTATCCACTCCAATAAACAATGCCATTTTGTGGTCGACAGGACACTGTTATTGTAGTATCACAAATGAGTACATATACATTTATACATATAGCCACACCACTTTCCTTTGTAAGAGAAAATCAGGTTCAATCCCATTATTTATTTGCCATGAAATTGCCCAGGGTTACTAAAAAGGCCTTTGGGAGATCCTGGAAAAAAGCCTAGGTTTATTGTGTGTAAATCACCAAAACATTTAACCCTCAAAAACTGCTGAGTAGAGCAATATAAAATATAAATAACTTTAAAAGGTTTTCCCTATAAAAGCTGATAAACCACAGGCTGGCTTTGTCTTAGTTTTGAACTTTTTTTTTAATTTTATCATGTAAATAGCTAAAACCTTTTTTCTAATAACTAATAAATATGAGTTGAGTGTTTACTACTGTATTTAGGCAGTAATATTATCTATGACTAGATAAAAGATTCACCAAAAATGAGATTAGAATTATGAAACACTAAGTGACATAGGAACACAATTTCTTTGGAAATGCAAGATTGATCTGGCGCCTGATTGTATTAGGTCCTCCTACTAATAAAAAACCTCAGACAAATACCAAAAAAGTGTTTTCTCTTCAGTTATGCGTCTACCTTAAAACAAATGTAGCAGTTCTGTTGTACTTCTCTGGAGCACCAGGCAGATTTTATCTGGCAGATCTGAAAGTAGCCCTTAATTTGCATATTTTTTGAAACATCTCCTTAATCCTTGTGCAGATAAAATTATTTATATCTATAAATACTGGGAAATCATATAAAGAAATAATTTATGTCAAAAGTAAAAATGCAGAAGTAAGCACTACTAAGGTTTGAAATTTTATTTTACAAAGTTTGGGAACCTTCTGTGCAGTCCCTTAATTTGAAGAATTATGTCTGTAAGTTGAAGGTACAAAGAAAGACTGAACTCTGAAAAACTCACCTAAAATCACCTAAAAACTTTCAATAGTTTAAATGGTCTTATTAGTTATGAATAAAAAACCCAAAAGATAAGCTGGAGAGAGTGGGAAATCGGATGGAAGAGAAATTGGAGCCAGTAGAGATGTTAATAATGGAAGAGTTAAACTGAAGTTTCAAAGGAGTTAATATAAATCACTTTCGAAGAAATGAAAGGACATGCTGCTGGCATCAGTAGATTTCAGCTCTCCAGTAGGATTAGTACCTCTCTGCAAAAGAACTTTTCTCTGGCTCTTCACCATAAAGTAGAGGCAAACAGGTCATCTGAGATCTCCAGTGGAGTGGGGCAGAGAAGGGCTCAGAGCCTTAAGCTGGTAGTCCTGTGCCAAAGCAATTCCCTTAAATCATGTAAAATCTGGGCAACCGATTAGATTGCACCAGCTTGTGAAAGCAGGCTTGCAGAGCTGGCACTGGCCTTGGTGGCAACTAACCCCTGCTATACACCCCAAGTTCAAACACTTCATTTGTTGAAAAGGTGACATCTGGAAATTTGCCTCACCGAACTCCAGATCTTGGTCTCACCTTACACATTCAGACAGCATAATCTGGTCAGACTCTTAAGTCACACTCTTACTGCAAATGATTATTTTATCCATAATTTTGGATGAACAAGAAAATAATATATCAAGTTTTACATGCAAATAATTGTTCTTATCTTACTGCACAAAGTTCCTTTTCAGACTCTTAGTCTTTCACTGCTGCCTAGAGACATGAGTTGTATTTGAGCCTCAGCTGCTATCATTTGCAGGACTGCATTTAGCCACCAGGCTGGGGGCCTTGTTAATTGTTTATCTGCTCTAGAGCCTACCAGTTGGCAGACCTAAAGGCAGCACATTGCACAGCTCATGCTTGATATTATCCTATAAAATAAAGTTATGGACTTTCATAGCTCCAAGCAAACAAATGTGTTGCACTCAGAATAGAAAGAAAATATCCACTGCTTCAGAAAAGTTAAAATCTGTCTCAATGACTTTTGCAAAAGAGAAAATATACATGGTAGCTATGCATAGCAAGTTTCTAGTTAGTGCTGTAAAAAATGACATACAAAATACATATAAACTACCAAAGGATCTAGAATAGCAATAATTTTGAAAACAAGTTAATTATATGCTGGCTCCTCCAAATCGCAATTGGTGATGGCAAATGGTCATTACACAGATTATTTTAAGTCCAATGGCACACTGGCAGACTGCCCTGTGGCACCCAAAGCAAAATATTCCACAGGGTGAACAGATAGTGTCCCAGGAAAAGAACCAAGAGCAAGACATAGCAAGCCATTCTCCATTCCACCTTCATTTGCTGTTTAATTACAGAGATTTTTTCCTGTACTATATTTTTCATGTTGCCGAAGTAGAGCAGGAATTTCTTTTCATCAGTGTAAGTATAGCTTGCTTTTTTAAACTAAATGGCTCTTTAATAAAAATGTCAACAAAAAAATAGAAGAGTGGCAGTTTGTAGGAAAAAATGAACAGCTCAATGCAGAAAATTGGAATTGGCAGCAATACACTGAAATTCTGTGCCAATGGTTTTTCACATATAAGATTACAGAGAACAAATAAATCAATTTTTGTAAACACATAAAGTGTTAAACTTACCCTGTCTTAAGCAGTCTGTAGCACTCTCAGAAACCAGGAGAAAAAACCTTGGAAGATCTGCAAAGGATTATAAAAGAGTAATACATATCAAAACCAACAGAATTGTAAAATATTTCATGATAGGAAGAGGCAATATGATATTATAGCTGTATGATACTATAACTGTGTATGTGACAATCTAAAAAACTAACTGAATATTGCCCATTTAGAAATGTCCTGGAGGATATACTGAGAGAATGAATGCTCTGTTAATAATGAGAGATTTCAAAGATGATTCCTGGCAAAAGCAAATTTAACATGGCCCAAAGCAGTAGAATTAACAAGAGCAATGGAAACAGCAAAGGGGAAAAATCCAACGACCAAAAAACAGATCTGATCTTAGAAAGCAAACAGTCAAACTAACTCAAACAAAATGAGAAGCTAGGTGAGAAGGGTCTAAACAGTTCCTTTTCTTTAACTTTATATATTAAAAAATAGTCCCATCATTTGTCTTAAGATCAGATGCTTAGCAAAGTAATGCAAAAATTAAAAGTGGTCACTAGCCTGGGAAAAGCAGAGTCCCCAAAAGAACAGAGGAAAGGAGAGCAACTGCCTTGTGTCAAAAAATAACAACTATGTTGCTTCAAAAATGGAAGAAAATGAGACTTTACCACAGTAAGCAACAAGAAGGCACAATAGTATGCTGGTGTGTTTACCACAATAGTATGTGGTAAGTTTCTCTTACCAACTAAAGTATATATCAGCTGGACAAAACCAAAATTGTAATATTCAAACTGTTTTCTTCCCTACTTTTAGTAGTTCAGGGACCAATTAAAAATATTGGCTATAAGAGCAAGTCCTCCTGTTAGCTGAATTGAGCTGTAGCTAATATGAATTAGTTATGATCTTATCTATATTTTTCAGTTAAGATCTAGCAATTGGCAATCATTCTGGAGTACCCATCACTTTACACTTACCCTTATTTAAAGAAAGCTTGGAGGCTTTAGAGAGGATAGCAACTAATATTTATGACTAAGACCAAGAGCAGAAGTGAAATGACATACACGGGTTCTATATGTCTCAGGAGACAAGGCACAAGAAGTGGGTCAGGTGACAGCAGGTGAACATGGTTTCACTATTGTCACTATTTTAGGAACACCACATACTAATGCTAAGGATGTCTTTGTGAACAGACATTAGGTGAGCCTTAACATAATAGTAAAGCAGACATCTTACAATTCTAGAAAAGTAGGATAAATTGGTGTGTGTGGGTGTGTGTGGGTGTGTGTGTGTGTGCTAGAAAACCAAAGAAATAACCAAACTATAACAAATGTGCTGCTACAAACATTTGCAAGGGGTCTGTATGAGTGTATTAGATTGCCATATGGAATATTGTCTCGAGTTTTTCACACACACTGAAAATTTGCTGAAAGATACCCTGAATCTTGGATTCAGATTTGACAACTGTTTTGTCATTTTAACCTATGATATTAAATATCTGTCAGTGCAAAGAATGCATTTCAAACACTGGAGGCAGTAGGACTTTGATTAAAATAAAATGCATACTTTCATTGCTACTGGAAAAAAGCAAAGCTGAGCTAAATGACAGCAAAGGAGGAGATTCATCCTTCAGATGAACAAATCCAGTTCTTCAGAACTTGCTCAGACTACAGGCATATTAGGCATGCTACTCTTGCTGTTAACCCGAGAGTTGTCTTAAGACTGTAAGATCTTGGAATATAGGTGGCAGCCAGTTTCTGGTGGCATGCCTCAATGGTCACCCCTGAGTCGGACACTGTATAATGTCTTTCTAACCAACTAGACACTGGGACAGAGTACAACCTGAGCAATTTCAAGGATGACACCATCCTGAGGGAGTTCTCAGCATGGCAGAGGACAGGCAGGGTTGCCACACACAGGTGCCACAATAGACTGGAGAGGTGGGCTAACAGGACTCCCATGAAATCCAGCAAAAGCAAATGCAAAGTCCTGCACCAAGGACTAAATAATTACATGCAACAGGAGAGGCTGGGGAAGATGCATTTTTCAGAAAAGGAACTGGAGAATTTGGTGGACAACAAACTGAACACAAGCTGGCAGCATGCCACTGTAGCAAAGGCAGATGACCACATGCTCCATGACCAAGGCTGTAGCTAGATGATTGAGGGAAGTGACTATTTCCTTGTATTTAGTACTCATGAAACTGCATCTAGAGAGCTGTGTTAGATTTAGGGTTTATGCAGTCTTAAGAAAAGCTTATTGGAAGGTCTCATTTCTGTCTTCCAGTAACCAATGAGAGGTGTAGAAAAGATGATCCATACTCATCACATAAGTTACAACAAAGGAAATGTTGATTTATGTTGCAAGAATACATTTTCACAATGAAGGTGGTCAAACACTGGGAACACATTACTTAGGTGGTTCAGCTTCCATACAGCAGGTACCCAAAGCCTGACTGGACAAAGCCTTGGACCTGCTTTGAGCAGGAGGATGAACCGAAGATAAAATTCCCTTCCAGCCTGCATGGTTCTGTGGTAAGTGACAGAGCTTTTCAGAAGCATGAAAAGCTTCTTCAGCTCTCAACACCTGTTTCTTTATTTTAGTATAAGAAAAAACAATAAATCATGAAATCAGTTCAGCAGGGATGTCCCCAGATTAACATGGCTGAAAATACATCCACTCAACCATAGTTATAGGCAGGAAGACAAGTACATTTGCAATAAAAATATCTCTCTACGCTTCTGAAAGCCTTTTACCATTGTGACAGATCACAAATCACTTACAGAACTCTTCAAAACAAAGGCACACTGACCACAGCAGATGCCTAGCTACAGCACTGAGCCTAGTGACACATGGATGTATAATAGTCTATAAAGTAGGCCCTTCAGCAGACTCCTCAGTCAATTGCCCCATCTTGAATCTGCCTTTGTGGAGTGCCTGAGAGAGCTTTGCACTACTCATTAAAAGCATCAACCAGGTACAAAAGCACCCTTCTCAAAGGGCTGCAGAAGATCTTTTCCACTCCTGCATGCAGCAGTAAATATCACAGCACTAAACTAAAGATTAGAAAAGGTAAACAGCATTTTCAGAACAATCTGATCTTACCAAAACGAGTAGACCCTCTGTTAAAGATAATGGAAATTCCTTGACACTTCAGTGCAGAGGAAAAGAAAATATAGTGTGGCAGCTATTAATTTCACTCAAGTTTCCACTAGTATGGGTTGATGCCTTTCCTGTACATAATAATGTGTGCATAGCAATCCATGGCTGTCATGAGGATCCATCTAAGTGACCAGGCTCTCTGCTGCATGGAGCTTCCCTGCTTACATATGGCTTTTGGAACCTATTTCAACCCCTGAATTTCCAGATTCTCTTTAAAGGGAAAGACATTAAAGTATAGAAACTAACAATATTTCGGTTTATTCTAGGGTCTCTGTTACTCCAGAGACTCCAGAAAGTGGGGACTTGTTATTCATCTATACATAACAGGGTATTCTGTGAACCACTGATACTAGAAAGCCCAGGATACAAAGGAATGAAAACATGGTGAGAGGTAATTTTTTTAATTATACTTTAATCTGTATGGTTTAGGCTTTAGGAATGAATGAAGGCTTATTACAGTCCAGCCACATACATTCACATCTAGTGCAGCTACTCAGGTGTACAGATTGAAGTTTGATTCTGAAATGCAAATCTTAAAGTCTTACGTTATACGTAGGTAATTTTTTTCATTAGTCTCTTACTACTTACCTGATTCTTAAAATACAAATTTTTTAGATTCTGTATTTGCATTAAGTTAGAGAGATTCTTTTGTAACTGCTCTCCTTACATTGACTCAGTAAAAACAAATTATAAAGTGAGAGTATAAGAATTCACTCATTAAATATGATGACCTTGCTCCAAGCACTCAGAAGAGCACCTTTCACCCTATGCAGCAGCCAGCAGTTGTCTTCCCTAAAGTCCCCTCTATTGACTTTAAATCTGCAGAAAGTAATCTCTTTATCAATTCTATCCCACAGTTCCTAATGCATTCCCAAAGAGATTGATGTTTTCTGAGTGTTCAGGTCTGGACATATAGCAAGAAAAAAAATTTAAAAATTCATCAGTTCAGAAGCAGTCAAAATAGTATCTTGATAACGTTGCTTTGCTTAAATATTTTTCATTTCTTCTTTTTTTGTTTCTATCTATCATGCACAGCCATGTGTGATAAGCAATTACAAAAGATCTTTTATGAAATTGCATTATGTTGTGTTATGCTTTGTGCTGTATGTGACACAAGATGTTTATCTTCAAAAAGTCAAGTAAATTAAAAAGTGATGGTTGGAGGATAATAAGTCCTAGTCATACAACTATTGACACTTAAAATGTTAGGCCTGATTTTCAAGGTAATATGAAATGTAATAGATCCTTTGCTTGCTTTCTTTTCTGGGGTTTGGGTTTTTTGGTTTTTTTTTTGTTGTTTTTGGGGGGGTTGGGTTGGGTTTTGGGGCTTTTTTTAGTTCAAACCCCTAGAATATCAATTGTGGAAAATATGACAGTGGTGTTAATTACTTTCATGCAAATCTAGTCTAGAAGTGGCTAACACAAACCAGTTATGCAACTGAGATTTCCTTGAATTGTGCCCCAATTGAATGTATTCAATAGGTTTCTTGTTTATTATATTAACCATTGTGGCTAGCACGATGTATCATGCTGAATTTTGTAACCTGACAGTATGAAGTCAAAGCAGGGAGAGGGGAGTTCAAAAATAATTCACTTAACTAAAATTGACATTTCCATTCCTGACATTAAAATACTACTAAAAATCCAGGAATTTTGCCTTAAAAAATACATAGCTTTTCATATTATCCCAGTCATTTGATAACTACAAATTCTAAGTAGAGTTTACAGTTCTAGAAGTCAAGCAAAATAAACATCAAATTAATACTTTGGGATATTTTCACAAGTCTGCTAGGACTGATGCATTTCTACAACACCTTCCTGCCTTAGCAAGAGACAAATCATCAGGTGGCTCATTTGCTTATACTTTTTGTAGATGACCACCACCCTCCCCCCAGACAAATGTTTTCCAGCAATACCATAGACTTTTAAAACACGGAATACATAAAATTCCTTTGCAATGGAAAAAAAAAAATTCCATCAGAACATACATTCACAAGTATTTAAGATCCGGTCCACTTATTCCCATATGGCTCACAAGTATTACTCATAGCATTCTCCCTAAGCAAACCTTTTCCTCTCTATCATTCAGTTTGAGACCCTTATCCTGTGTGTTATGTCTCAAGAGTCTCAGTGGTCCATTACCTTCCAAACTTTTTGCGCAATTTTCTTTTTCATCTTTAAAACTGCAAGATGTTCCTTCACTATCCTCCCATGTAGGCAGAGTAACTTCATCGTTCACTCAACATCAATTCTGAACTGCCAGTGTGTCAGAGGACTGGGAAATGATGAACACTGTATTCTAGTTTCTAAAAACTGTGCAAATAATCCATAGACTTGTGGACTTATGTGTGACATATAAAACATCAATACAACATATGAGAGTTTTATCTATGAGCCTAGCAAACAGTTATACAGATAATTAAGAAAATAAAATACCTGGCATATCATCAGCAAGTTCAACTAGTGAAATAATTTCGGTAACTTGAATTTCTTAGGGTGTGAAACACAACATGAAAGAGAACCAGGTGATCTTCCAGAAAATCTGTGAAAGGTTCATAGGTTTTACCAAAATCCTAGCTTTCATTAACCAAGAAAAAAATATTATTTGCAGAAACACAGGAGCAGCACAAGCAGTGATTTGAATTGCTTGCAGACAGTTTTCTCCTCCAGACCCAAAACAGGCCAATGAAAGCAATTCCAAATGGCACATCCTCCCACCAACTGAATAGCTGTACTGCAGTTATGTTGAAGACCTGAAGGGCTGATTCTTTAGCCCTTTGAAGAGATTGGTCTCTTTTACTTCAAAATATCCCTTAGAAACGTGTCAGCAATTTACCATGGAGATGTGAGAGAAAGGAGAAGTGGATTACTGGTGTTGGAATATTGTTTGCCAGACATGCCATAAGATGAAGCGTTTGGTAGGCACAATGTCAGGCAGCCCAGCAGCCACTGTCCACCATATGGCAGGATAAGACGCAGGTCCATAAGAGAGCTGTTAGCTCAGCTTGCAGCTGGGACAGCCAAACTGGGCAACCTAGGAGAGTAGAACTTGCAACATTCAGTCTCCAAAGGAAAGGTTCGTAGCATCAAAACAGCCTGAAAAGTCTGGGAAGAGCTACGTGGCAGCTCACTAACCTGGCACTGTCACAGCTGAAAAGGCTGGCTAGAAACTATGCAATCTGGCCAGCTTTCCTGCCAGACCTGGTTTCCACCAAATGTTTTGATGTAATCTCTGTAATCTTGAGAAATGTTTTGATATCATAGACTCATTTTCCAGGGAAAGGCCACACAATGGAAGTGAAAGCTGCAAGTCCAGAAATGCACAGTAAGAGAGAGAAAAATTTAAATCCATTTTACACTAATTAGAATTCTCTGTTCACAAAAATCAGCACAAGAAAGGGACAGAAGTATTGTTGTGGACAGCTCAGTGAAAATTTCTCTCTAATATCTAAAGAAATCATAGAACAAAGAAATGTTAGGTTGACCTAAGAATAAGACAGAATATAATATCAAAACTTATGCATATCTTTTCATACATTCATATATTTTGGTAGTGCCTCAAACACAGTTCTGGTCACTTTACCTAAAAAAGATTATTGGAAAAAATGAAGGGGGGTCAGAATAATCAAAGGTTTGAAAAGACATTCACACAGTCAGACATGAAGTATTTTAAATTATTTCCTATATAAAGCAAAGGAAACAGTAGGAGCAATAGTCAATACATGTAAAATACTGAATTTCATAGAGAATATAGATAGCTTCTGTCCTTCAGACCTTACCAAAATCACTCATTACATGAAATTAAACAGTGGTAAATTCTGGCAAAAGGTGGTAGGTGGCAGATGAGGAAAGAGTAGTCTAAGCAAATACCACCAGAATTTTGTTCTCTTTTTATTTCCACCCTCTTCTAAGCAATAGTTTTGGAGCTGCTATGAGAGGAATCATTTGGATCTGGGCCTCAAATCTAAAATTACATCTGATCTGAAATAAACAAACAAACAAGCAAGCAAAAATCACCACCAACAGCCACCAGATAAAGGCATTTGGGAGTTAAAACTAAGTTTTCCAAAATCTTTAATGCTGCTTCTTATTTGATTTACGCCACCCTTTCATCTTTACATAAACTGTAATTTCCAAAACCCTGATTCAATGAAAAGCCCCTAACAACTGGACAGGTAACAAAAATTGCATGGTTTCTTGAATGCAAGTTAAAATGGAATAATTCACATGTAATCTTAAATACTCATCCAAATCCAATAATTTATAAAAATAGAAAAGCTGATAAGAAACTAAACTGGCATTGGCCAGCTAAAGGAAGCCAAGATTGAATACTGGCAATTCATTACTACTGAAAATGATAGTAAAAGCTGTCTTTTCAAACTTTCAGTCTGGAAGTTTCCCATTTCACAGCCTATGGATTATAGAGGATGCTCCACAGACCATTTAAACCATATTTTCAGGAGAACTCAGCATGTATGAAAGCAGTAAAATAAGTAGTAAGATTTGTAAAATAATTCTGTGGCAAGGGACAAAACCTGTCTTGAAATTTGACCTTTCATTTAAATACTGGAAATACAGGTCATTGCTTCTGAAAATTTGTTCTTATTCATTTTGCTGAACTTTTAAAACTTTGAATTTGAGATAGTTTGCCCTTCCTCAATTTTTTACTTACATTAATATCAATGCCAAATCTTCTAACGTGACTGTAGACTGTACATCCAATGTTCTATTCCATTAAAAATATTTAAAATATACTATGACTTCTCTTCCTTTTTCTACGCTGGCATATATGTTTTTGGAATCTGATGGTAGTTCAAAGAGGCTAACAGGTTAGAAATAGAGAACTGTAATATCTTACACATCTGGGTAGTGATAGCACCTGGCTGGTGTTCAGTTAGGGCTGTGAGCAGGTGATTGGGCAGCTGCCCACACTCTGGCTTCAGGTGCACCTAACTGAGCATAATGTGAGAAGATACTGGACATGCCATGAGAAATTGTTAGACATGACAGATAACAGGATGAGAATCTGACAAAATTTAAAAGATAGCACCATAGGGATGGCAGTATTTAACTGTCATTTTAGGTGGAGTTATGTATGAAATGGCCAAACTTTACAGGTAACCGAAGAGCAGTACTGGGGACCCTATGGGGAGGAAAATTTTGCATAGCAAAAAGCACCTGCATAACTGTGTCAGTGATACTCTATGAAGACAAGATTACCTAGGTAGTGGTAAGCACCAAACTTGGATACAGATGTAGCAAACTGAGACTAACGAGGAACAAGCAATTAGGGGCAGGTTGTTTATATGAGAGGAGATCAGGGAAGAGAAAAGGAGGGACAAGAGTAGTGAAAAATATGACAAGGAATAGGAAAAGGGATAGCAAGGTACATCAGCACTGCCCAGGAGTACCTTGTTGGGTCAGGATAAGAGTTTCAACTTGTGACCTTACCTCACTGCCAAACCTGTTTCTGTGACCAGGAGGAACAGAAAGGAGACATTTTTCCCTTGTGGGTACAGGTACATCTGAGATAAAGAGGTTGAGCCTCCAGATATCAGTGTGGCAGCACCTATTCCAGATCTGATAGCATCAGGGTCTTCCTGGGCACTTCCTGGCAGGCTCAGCTTGCTTTAATTTTCTGTAGAGGACCAATGGCTTACACCAAAAAATGAAATACCTGTAAAGTGAGAAATATTGAGTTATACCCAAAATGTTCTGATTCAAGGGTGGGGGAGTGAGGGTGGAGGGGGTGGCATCTACTGTTAACTTGTAGTCTACGTGATTCTTAGTCTCCTTAGACAACAAGTGTCTGAGGAGTAGTAATTATGGAAAATACTCCTCAGCTAGTGAACTCAATCTACAGGTGAAAACAAAGACACAAAGCCCAAACTGTCCCTTAGAACACAGCAGTGACATTTCTCCTTTTTTTTTTTTTTTTTTTTTTTCCCGTTCTTTCTTTTTCCTAAGGGGTGGCATGTGTCTAGGGAGGATGCAAAGAGTAGGAAAAAAACCCCCATACCCAATACTGGAAATAAATCCCATTTACATGATGATCACCGAACCAGACAGAAGTTTCAAGCAATAAAGCAGCTGCTAGTGCTGTTTATTACCTCCTTATGCTTGCACACAGATCTTGGTAAAGGATTTGAGAAAATTAAATGTCTAATAACAGCACTAGTATTAGCTGAGACAGCTACAATGTACATATGGTGGGTTGGCCTTTGCCGGCTGCCATGTGACCACCCGTCACACACTCACTCCCCCACCTCAACAGGACAGGGAGAAAATAAGATGAAAAGCTCGTGGGTCAAGATAAAGACAGGGAGATCACTTGCCAATTATTGTCATGGGCAAAACAGATTCCACTTAGGGAAAATTAATTTAATTTGTTAACAATTAAAGTAGATTTGGATGGTGAGAATTAAAGACCAGAATTAAAACAGCACCCCCCCCACCATATTTCCTAGTCTCAACTTTACCCCTTCATTCCCGACTCCTCTATCTGCTCCCCCCGCTCCACAAGTGGTGCAGGGGTGTGGGGACTGGGGGTTTATGGTCATTTCATACCTGCTCCTTTTCTTCCTCCTCACTCTCTTCCCCTGCTCCGCTATGGGTTCTTGATAGGCCACAGTTCCTGTCAATAGAACCTGCTCCCGTGTGGGCTTTCTGTGGGCTGCAGGGGAATCTGCTGCAGTGCCCAGAGCACCACCACCTCCTCTCCCTCCTCCTTCTCCAACCTTGGTGTTCATGGGGCTTTCTCACACTTTTTTCCCCTCACATCTCCAGCGCCTTTGTGGCGTTTTGCCCTTTCTTAGGCACACTCTGACGGAAGCGCTACCAGTTTGGCTGAGGGGCGCAGGCGCGCTCTGCTCTGAGGCGGGTGCGGAACCGGCTGGAACCGGCTGTGCCCGGTGCGGGGCAGCCCCAGCCTCCCCTCACAGGGGCTGCAGCCCCTCGCTGCCCCTGCCTCGCCACAGGCACCCAATACATATGGCTATTTTCCTTTGCAAACAGTGTCATGAATGTGATGATTTATACAAGGAAGAGTAAAAAGGTTGGGTTTTAGGAAAACGGGAAAGTCTGCTTGACGTATGACACTACGACTGGCTGTCTTCTCTGATACCACAGAAGTATCAAGAGTAAAATGTTGTCACAGGGTTAAGTGAAGCTTTATTAGCATAAAACCTCCTTACCTCATAAGCCACTACACATTAAACTGCTCTTGAACTGCTCAGTATTTACAGCCTTTAAGATGAAGAATTTCTGATTTTGTTTCTAAATAATGAAGCACTGGCTGCTACCACCATCCTGTCACAGTCTCTTTACATGACTGAGACTGCCCTCCTTGACACCACTCAATTAACCCACCATCAAAGTATGCAATCAGAGCAGACACATGGCAATACACATCATAAATGGCTCTCATGTATGCTCACTCAACTGTTGTAGAAGTAATAGGCAGACCTCACGTACTAAGGGCTCACATAAGGCCTTTATTTTTTATTCTTTGCTTTTTATCTGTGCTTAAAACCATCTCTGTAATAACATTCATTATGGCCTCTCAGCTCTGACAATTCCTCTTCAATCAAAACAAGTGACCATAAGAAAACATATTAGTTTTACACAACGGACAGAAGACACGTTTGTAATTAATGATTCAAGGAAAACCCTGAAAATGATCCTTCAGTTAACATGAATACAAATAATTTATGTGCCCCTTTCATACTATAGAAAATGTTTGATAACCACTTTCTTCATATAGCGTCATGCAGTTTACATGTAGATTTCTAAATATTAATGAAACTGGATCTACCCACTGTGAGGGTACAATTTACTGTAATAGAACATTTGAACCAATTAATGATCTTAATGCTAGCATTCAGTATCTTTCTAACTTGTCACTGTGAAACAAAAAACTGTTCAGGTTAGAATTTAGGACTGTCAACCCTACCAGGTATCAAAATTATTTGCAGGATACAGATTGTTCAAAAAGAATGGGGACACAATCCCAGCTAACTTCTGGGACGTTCGTGGGTCCATCTTCCTTGCTCCACAACAGCAACATCGTATAGGGCTTTGAGCAACCTGGTCTAGCAGAAGGTGTCCCTGCTCATGGCAGGGGGATTTGAACTAGATGATCTTTAAGGTCCCTTCCAACCCACATCATTCCATGATTCTGTGATACTACAGGTGATACCTACAGAGCATTGTGCCAAAGTAGAATTTGGAGCTAACAAAACCATTCATTAAGAGAGTATTAATAATCTAATTGCAGAAAACAACTACATCCTGAATTTGGAGAAATATGAATCTGTTTATCCTATCAAAAGGACCACACCTTTTCTTTCTCTCAAAGACAGCATCCACCCCTGTGTGACAGCAAATACTCTAGTATTTAGAAAGCTCTAGTTTTATGCAGTGACAAAAAACAATGAATTGTATTACTGAGATTTCTTGAACATAGGAGTATTTTCCCATGTAATAGACTAAGATAATCATCCCTGCCATAAGCCTCCTCACTTTTCTATGCTACCCACTCAAAAACATTAAGTTCATTAATCCTTTCCTTTAGCAAGTATTTAGGCAGAACAATAGAGGACAAAAATAAATATTTATAATGAAATCTAGATGCACAAGTATCAAATGCCACCATAGTTCACTATTTTGATGGTGCTGATCTCTGACTCCACAATGCTATATTCACTACTTTCTTCTAAAGATATCCTCCACATTTAATTTTTTAAAATACCAGCACATAACTATTGCTTGTCCTTTAATGATACACTGTACATCTTCATTTAAGGAGTTACAGCTAGTACTTCTTACTGATCTTCTATGAAAAAATGGCTGTTACTAACTGGATTTTACAGGAAGGGAAGCAAGGCAGAAGGGAAGACAAAGGTTCATGTGTTGCAGTACTCTCCAAACTATCAAGCTGCAACAAGGTCTTTTACCATCTCATACCAACACGCTCTTCATGCCAGTCCCTCTGCTGCCTTCTCCTCATCTCACCCCATTCAGGGCCCACTCTCTCTTCTCTTGCCTCTGCCTTGGGTGCTCTCTCTTCGTTGGCTCTCAACCACTGAACAGAACCAGCCACACCTGCACCTTATCTACATCGGCCAACCCACCACCCCTGAAGCCAACCCACAGTTGTAAATTATCAATGCTAATTAACCCAGCTTTATTTCTCTACATTCATGCAGCAGGATTGCATGGCTAATAGAACTTGACCTAGCCACTAACATCTCCGATGATATCATAGTCAAAGCAAATTTGTACAATTGCCACTGAAGTTGATATTCTGTGGTTGGAGTCCAAATCCTACTTAAAGGTTCACAGAAGGCTTAATGGTCACAAAAGGAAGCTCTGAAAGTCACTGCCACTCCTAATGCTTGTCCTTATTTCTCAAAGCTAGACACAATGCTAAAATTTCTGTTCCCAAAGGGCGTCATCTGTAGGCTGCTGAAATGATTAAGCCAAAAAAACTGCTACAAGAAAATTCCCCAAAAGTCTTTTCCCAAAGGAGTTATGCTCAACAAGAAAGTTAAAAATTACACTCTCCTATGCACTTGAGACTCCAGTAATTGATGCCAGTGTTCCAGTGGCCTGTAGGAACCATTGCAGACAGTGAGGAAAGAGGAGCAGGGTTTCAGTAACACACTCCAACAACATCTTAATGTGTATCCCATGTCCAGACATAAAAGCAAAGTTGTCATAGACAGAAATTAGAAACCTACACTAGAAATTCCTCCCATTCCCCATCCTGATTAATTTAGAAGATTAAATTGATATAGCGCAACAATAATCAAGATTCCTGAGTAAGCCTGCAGGTAAAAATGAACATGACTACCAAAATGACCTGATACTATAGTCACAATTGTTCAAATGAAGGTTTACTTGCTAAAAAAACAGAATTGTGAATATATTAAAATTATTCACCTAATTCAGCCAATACTGAAATTCACTAATATATTTTTCAAAAAGATGGAAAAATTTAAAAAAGCCTACTTTCAAAACATACAATTCTAAAAAGTTATTTTAGATCAAAATTCTGGTAATTTTCTTTTCAAATATTAAACATACTCCAGAAATTAAACTATTTTATTGGATTTCATGGGTAAACCATGACATGAAAAAAATAATTATTCACACGGTAATTATTTTACAAGAGAATGAAAAAAACTATGGCAAGAAAGTCCACTTAAATTCCATACAAGAAAACGAGAGAGGAACCCTAAAGTAATTCCAGACTTTTAGCCTATTATGTGAGGGTCACTGAAAACTCTAAGTCTTATATCACAGATTGCAGTTGAAAAAAACACTTTGCATTTGATCCATAACTTTTCCAAATTGAGCTAGTATCACTTGATAAGATAAAACACTTGATAAGATAAAGTGTATAGCAGCACTACAGCATGACATTTCAGATGTAGGACATTGTAAACCTGTCATTTTTACCCTGAAATCCAGGAAAACTCTGCTTGTTTCTTGCAGCAAGTGACTAAAAAGAGGAAACAAAGCAAAGAAATTAATGCCAGTTAACATTTTCTATAGTGCAGAATGATCATCAATCTCAGCTGACACTAGCCAGAAATTCACACGTTCATGAAAAGTGGAGCAAGCTTCCAGGCACAGTAGGAAACCTACAGGCATTCCTGAAATTTTTAACTTCAAGCATTTTAGTTAGTGTTGCCTTTACCATAAATATATAGAAACATTGCACTAGAAATTAGTTCCTTCTTAAAAATAAGCACATTTTAGTTACTAGCATTTATCCCTGAAATTTAACTGCCTTCATTTGGCTTTCATTTCTATAAACCAAGCACTTTTTGTTTTGCATCCAAATTCTCACAGATATGGGTAAAGGTAAAGTTAACTACAGCTGAAGTTATAGTTTTAAATCCGATTCCGCTTTTTTCCTAGGAAAAAAATCTTCAAATGGCTTGCCTTTGAACTGCATTTGCTTCCTCAGCCTCATGTACTACAACCGCATTAACTAAGTAGAACAGAATTTGTTCCTTTGTCTTTTTGTATAGCCTGAATAGATGTAGATGTAATAAATACCACCAAATCATTGTAAAAAAAGATCAATTTATTTTTTACAGCTTCAGTATACAAATGCACTTATAGCCCATTACAGCACCAAAGATAAAAAAAAAAATAAATCTACATATGCATAACAACCAATACCACAAGTGCAAATTCAATCCATAAAACGCATTTTTAGCTATACATGGCATTTTATTTTCTATTCTTTAAGTATTTTCACAGTGATTGCAGATCATTGGAAAAAAATTAACGTAATTCACAGCCTCCAGGCTCCAAATGAAAGGAGGTCTCTTGCTGTTTCCCTAGATGATTAATAAATTGTCCTATAGGTCTGGGAAGGTTTAGGAAGAAACATTAAAATATGTATTGTTACAAGTTTGTAGACATGTAAAACTTATCCATCACAGGTGAGATGCAGGACTGGCCTGCTCTGAAATTTAGGAAAAAGACATTCTTAATCTATAAAAATTACTAAAATATAATGGTTGACAAAGTTTTAGACCACCAAACCTCAGCTATCAAAAAAGGATTAAGATAAGGGCTTGGACTGCAAATGGTGACTTGTAAAAAGAGTGAGCTGGTAGCTATGGCTGAACACTTTATGAAGCATCACTAGCACTAGTGTGGCCAGAAGACTGGCTCCAGAAAACTGCAACTTTGTATTTCATCAGTCCAGTAGTTTTAATGCCTAGCATCAGCTTTGATTATGACCCACTTAAGGAATAATCCTCTTGCCCCATATACACACGCTACAATACCTGGCATGTGTACTTAATCCTCTGATGAATAAAAATAAAAGCAACTGTTTTCGTATTAGACCAACAATCTGATGAAAAAGTGGATGCATGTTATTCTCTGAAATCTGTTCCAAAATGATAACCTTGCAAACACGGCAATACCATAGGTGATATGAAGGTTAGGAGACACGGATATGCCATTCCTTTTCTTTTTCTAGCCTCCCAAGTTTTAGGTGGATAGAGGTAGGATTATCCTTTCTGAACTCTCATATGGTACAGTTTTTCTTCATTAATAACATTTCATCTTCCCAGGAAAGACTTATTTAAGCATATTGTCTGATCCTATCTTCAGGTCAGTTCCAACATTTTAAGATTGGAATTACCCTAATATGTATCCTTTGAAATGGGTTTTGAGACAGCAGATTTTACCCCAAAACAACTACAAGATCTAAAAATGGCTAAAAATATTTAACAAAATGCTGCTTAAGACTGAGTTAAAACTGAATCCATCTGGAAACTGCCAAATTCTAATGCCTGAAATATGCCATTAAACAGCTTGCAGGGAAAATGTACTATATTTTCATTAAATATATACTTTTTTAAAATATATACTTCTATTTCATTAGAGAAAAGTGTAATAAAAGATTTCAAAAGTTTTTTTCTAAATTAAGTATTCTAAAAAGTATTTAAGAAATACAGAGTTTGTAATAGGGCAGAGACTGTAATATATATGTAAATAACCAAAACGCAATCATCATTTGAAATAAAGTAAAGGAAAAAAGATGGGAGTGATCCCTCTACTAACAGTACTTAGGTTCCCAAGGAACTATTTCTCCTGTGTGGCTAGGAGACCAAGCATGCCTGAGGCAGCAGACCATGCTCTTTGCTTTCCCTGCTCTATGGTCTGAGTGCCTGTGCACATATAACATGACAGAAACATGCTTCATTTTAATATAACCAACGGCAGTAACATTTTCTGCTCTACCTCATCATAGGGATTCAAAACATTTGCATATGAATCTTCCCATCTTACAGAGAGCAAAGAGGATCTGCCATGTTAAGAGAGGGAAGTCAAAGGCAAATTAAAAAAAAGGGAGAATGAAAGAGGTTGCGAGCACACTCTCAGCTGTTTCCAGGCCCACAAAGAGTGTTTTTAAAACAGCATTTAGATTGAGGCTGTGGGAACTTTCATGTAATGGTCCACAACAGACAAAACATCTGCAGCCACCAGTGATTTCCTTTGTACAACTTCAACATCAGGATTATAACCATCAGGCTAGCTAATACAGCTCTGTAGTTAAAAATACATATTTTCTGGGGAGCTGGTATAATTTTTTTTTTCTCTTTCCCCCCAGTTCTGCTTCAGTTTATGTTTTTGTAGTAGGGTATAATGACCATTACGCACTACATAAAATAAACTCTTCAAAAGCACAGAATCCCAGAACTACGTTAAGGGCCAGATTTTAAGGCAGAATATTGGCCTTTTGAGCTAAACAGGTTACAATATGAGTTTACCTAAATCGCCTGTATAAAAAAAAAAATCCATGTGTTATAAGACAACTTCTTATTGCAATAGTGTTTTGGGTCAGCCAGGGACCTTGCCCTTCTCACCATCCAACAGGATTGACACATATTGCATTCGGTGGGAATGTAAAGGTCATGATGATGCTTTACTGTTGCACCGCTGATACACCTGTAGCTAAACTATGGACACAAATAAAATACCCCAGCAAGTCTGGAGCCTGACTTGACAAACAGGGAACAAAAAAACAGCTCGGTAACAACTCTCCTCCTGCATCAGAGAATAAGGATTTTGGTATTTTATTTGGTCTCTCAAGGAAGAGAATTGCTAAACAAGTTATGAAGTTGCATGCTGAGTTTGCAACTTAATCAGATTGGAATTACGCAGAAGGAATCCAGTGCAGTAGGAGAAGCATACAGTGTATTACTTTAAAACCTCCCATAGACTCCTGCTAATCATGCCCGACTACTGCTCATAACTTAAATTATTCATTGGGGAGGAATAAAATTTTAATCAATAAATCCAGGGTCAAGTCACCCATAGTAGAGGTTCAGAAAAAGAAGATGCCTTGAAACTCAGCTGTAAAATATTATATGTTTTGAATGAAACCTTAATATCTTCTCTTGTTCCTATATTCATTAATAATAATAAACCACACCTTCACCTGACCTTTACCTTCACAAGTTTGAAAGACAGTTTATGAAAATCCTTAACATTACTGGATTTCTTTACTACTACTTCAGTACTTAAAGTACCTTTAAGAATACTTAATGTTACGAACACAGCTCTTGATCTTCCTCCAGAGCTATTTGTAAAACTGCAGTTATAAGAGAAAAGCTTCTAAGGAGAGTAAAGTATACATAAAGGTGGTCACCGTTGTTTACTTTTCGTCTTCTGCATTGATACTTAAATGGTACAGCACTAAATTGCAGTATGTATTAATATTACGTCCCTTTCATAATTGACAGGGCCATAGGCAAGTGTTAGTTATTCTACACTGCTGTAATTGTAGCGCAGACCGATCACTCTCCGAGTCTGTGGGAAAAGTTGGCAGTCAAAGTCACTGCATACAGCAATCATAACAGCACTGACAGGCTGCTGTCAAGCAGGCAGGGGTATTCTGGAGACAGATAGCAGAAATGCCAAATCTAAGACAAATGCTATTGGAATATGTAATAAATCATATTAGCTGCCTGATGCTTCTCTTTGGTGTATCGATTGTAATTAAAATCAACTAATTAGAATCATAATCACGAGGCACTGAAACCAGAAACAAAGATGTAAGCTACACAACACGATCACGAAGTGTTTCATAGCAATCAAGTCCCAGCTTCTCCACCTATTAAGGAATTACAGGAACTAGTAGGCTCTGCATCAGGTTATGGAAGTGTCAAACCGAAGCACGGATATATAGCCCTCATCTGAGCAACTGCATGTAGATGCTATATTAAGATCTTAATTTGGGCTGCAGTTCCAGAGAGCTACAGCAGCCATTTGGAGGTGGAGAAAGCATATTTCACCTGCAGCCTCGCCCTGGCACAGGCAGGAGACGTACACTGTTATGGGCTCCCTGTATTCCGAAGGCCTGGAGCCAGAGGTAAGGATGACCTATAACCAGCTGCAGGGGAGGCAGAGGGGAGCCCTCTGCAGCAGGAGAAACCCGTGGGAAGTTAGTGCCTTGCAGCAGAGGTTTTGTTTCTGTGACTTGACCAGATATTTTAAGCTAACCGGGATCAAAAAACCACCAATTATGCAGCTGGACATGCAGAAGCTTGTCCTTTCTCACCTTAAAAATCTGTTAATTCATATCTTACCATATTGAGATGCATTTGCCAGTTTTGTGACTTCCCATATCCATCCACCACAACCTGAAAGATTTAACACTTACCATGTCATGTCATGCAGAGGACAATAAAATATAGTCATATTAGATATCTATGTACAGTTGGCTAATCAAATATACTTATGCATACTAGGAATACCATGACAAATTTAGACAGCCTTTCAGGTGTCCTGAGATAACTCTTAAGAACTGCTAACTCTTTTGAATTTCTAGCACTCAAACAGTTTCAGTCCCCTGACATGAATATTCAAGATACACAAAATACAAGGATGTTCCAATGGTTTGTTTGAACAGAACCAGAGGAATAACTTGCATCTGGAAGCAGATGCCATGCAACAGCCATGAGAATTTTTGCATTTAATAGGGTTTGTATTTTGCTATGAACCAGTGACTCAATATTACATCTTCATCTTCTTTTCATGCCAATTTTACACTAACTTAACTCTATTAACATACCCCTTACCTTTCAATGGCTTATTTCAGATTGACATTAAAGTAGATGAGACAGAAATCAGTCCTGTCTGGGGCTGGTTCCTAATACGTTGCTGATACTATCATGAACAGCTTAGTATAAATATTTTATTATTTTATTTAACCTAACACTTCATTTTATTTACTAAAAGTAGAATAACCCACAGATTTGAAAAAAAAAGTAATTAGAAGATTTATAATAAATTTAATCTGCACTAAATATACATGCAGGGGAATGGTAGTATCAATGATAATCCATTCATACAGTTTTAGTTTTGCAATTCCACAAAAATTTCATGTATGCTAATTTTGCAGCAACTGTAATTGCCTGTTTTTAAAAGGTCACGGAATTTCATCTCGCATCTCTCTTAACTTAGCATCATTACACCACCAATGAAGACAACGTGACTCTGGGATTTTATATGTTTCGCCAAAATACTCTAACTCATCTACTTTCAGGAAGGAATATTCTATCTGCAATCCATATTCAGACACCCTGAAACGATGCCAATTAGCTAAGAGATTAATGTTAATAGTTGCTTCTGTAGGTAGCTAAACTGGATGCAAGTGACTAAGTGAAGACATTTGTATTTGAAATGATTGGGCCCAAATCTAAATACAAAGTAATTGAAAACACTGTGGAAGATAGCCACAGCTAAAGAAACTGATCTGCTGCAAAATTGAGATAGTGGTAGCATTCCAAATAACTTGTCTTCACATTATGTGCAGATAAAATTGAACCTTAAGTGTTCGATTATGGATCCTGAGACTACATAACACTAGGGAGGAGTAGAAGTAATCCTACTTGATTAGAGGCAAAGAAAGAGCCTGACAACCTTAAAGAAAAGATGCCCTTCATTTACTTTCTATCCACCACTGATCACAGCCTTCCTGGGATGCAGCCTGGCAGGCTCATGGCTCCATCCTCACCTTTGTCTCTCTCGCCAGGTACTCATAGTGGAGCATATTTATGCTCCCTGTGCTGAAAGGCTAGTTGCATTTGCGTGTCAGAGGGAGAGTAAAGGAGTTCCTTATGTAAATATAATTTAGGCTTAAGACTAATGGTGCTGATGCTAAGCTTTGTTTGTGGTGATTAGTGATAGTTCAACTGACATAAGGAAAATGTGTGGCAAGGGTAATGAGGTTAATTAACTCAGTGGAAAATGAGTCTATATGAGATAAACATAGCTTTATCTATATTGCAGTTTGCTCATTTAGTATCAAGAACATAGAATGAACTGTTCTGCATGTCAAAGGAAGCAGCACCCTAGAAATACTCTCCATGATTTCATAATAGCATAGCTAGACATATAACACAAAAATCAGTTCAGTATGGATAACTTATTAAGAACATGCAATTAATTTAATTAAGGTAGAGACTTATATTTTTACTTCCATCAGTTCTACAGCAAATAAAGGAAACCAGGAAGAAAAGAAGAAATGAGAAAACAAAATTAAATGTATGTCTGCTTATTTAGAATTTTAAAGACACTTTTTACTGGCATGCTTTCCTTTTGTAATTGCATATTTTATATTTGGTAACAGATTTGTAAGTGGCAAAGTTGAGGTCAGTGAAGCTATGCTGGTTTTTACCTAGCAAATTGGTCAAGATGACCACAAAGGCAAAATGACATAAACAATTAAAACAGAACTTAAAGCAATTAAAATGGAACTTAAACCTTGAACTTTCAGGATCTGGGGTTTTGGTTTGTTTGTTTGTTTCCCCATTTCACACTCCTGAGTATATGAAAGGCCAGCATTCAACTAATTGGGTTCAATGAACAGATCAGATTTCCAAAATAGACAAAAAATTCTTCACAAGTCCAAAAATCTTCCAAACTATTTTGGAAATAGATGAACCAAAATACAGAAGATATTTCCCATAATATAATGAATGTTAATTTTTGTTTTCTTCACATCACATTATTTCATAGAAATAGAAAGCTGAGAAACTTGCTGTCTTCTTTCCTTCCCTCTCTTTGCTTCATATGGGCATAACCTTTTCTGGCGGTAATAGGAATGCCAACACTATGTGTTTCTAATAAAAGAAAGAACCTTTTTCAGATTGTACACCAGCTGCTGAGCAATTCTACAAAGTTTCATTTGAAAATTAACATGCTTTATTGAACACATTCTGTAGCTTTTTTTTTTTTTTTTTTTTTTTGGCATGAGTGCTTTTAACATGATGAAACAGCAGTTTCAAAGAGTCAGCAGAAGGATCTCTACTAACTCTGCCAATGCTTCTCCAATTACATGTCGGAGTGGACTAGAACTCCTCTTGTGGTAAGGAGGACAACATCGCTTTAGAAAAAACTGTCAGTGAAGCTCAGCCATTTTGCATGAAGTCTGAAACATTGGTCACTACAGGAAGCAGAAATATTATGCCCAAAAAACCCCAACTGCAACCCAAGAAAATGGGTCCTTAAGGATGGTTTAAAAGTACAAGTTTCATACAAGTTAACTCAGTTTAAAAACAAAGTCTTGGCCGATGGCTTATTTGGAAGCACAGAAGCAAACATGTCAGGTGTCACTAATCAATTACAAATTGATACATATGTACAGCCAAAATATTGTTTTAATTTCTCAGTTTCTTATGACCTTTATTTCCATTTGTTGAATTGTAAACCTAGTGCTTTATTTTCTTTTTCATCAGACAGTGGATAGGCAAAAAAATAAAACCCTACCCCTGATTCAGTCTTGTCTCTCTACAAAAAAATATGCACTCTGGGAAAATCTCAGACATGTACAACCACAACCATTGTATTTGGAGGCTTTTCCTCCTGTTCCTTAATGTGCAGGCTAGTGATTATTGCCAGTTTATTTTCCAATGGAAAACTGATTATTTACAAGAATAATTATTATATGGATTGTACCAGGATCCAGGTAAATGCTTGTGCGAGTAAAATCTACATGGGAAAACACCCATTTTTGCCCATCACTGGTAGTAAATTGGACAGGGCTGTTTTTAGTAAAATATTAATATATTTTCATTAAAGTTCATTCACAGTTGAAATAAAACAGCACAGAATGGAGTTGACAAATGCTTTTTACATATGCAAAATTTCTCCTATCAGTGTAAATTTTTACTTAATTTTTCTTTTAAAACATTTCAAAAACCTTTCAAACAGAAAAAATACAGGACGGAACATAGTTTGCATGTAGACAATGGGTGAAGTAGGTCACATTCTTAAGCCAAAGTCTAACAAGGTCTCATAATAATGATACTTAGCAAGTATAGGTAATTACAGATGTAAATTTGCACCAGCAACAAATATGTTCATGATTTATGGCATTTAGGTATCGTACACCTCATGTGTAAATAACATAAATTGCATTCAAAATACTAACAGATGCAAAATTATGAAAATGACAAGCACAAAAGGGAATATCTACTGATAGTTAAGCTCATGTTTGTGAAGAAGTGGCACTTGCTGGCAGGAATACCTCAGAAAAAACTTGCTCTGTATAACATGGAAATTAGAAAACATGGAAAAATACTTGGTGTTAAGTAAACTTAATCAACTAAAGTGACTAAATATTTATATCCAAATATTCAATATGGTGCACATATGAGATCAGCTTCAAAGATAAAGCATTTTAGAATGACCTAGATTTGCATCTTCCCACACTGTTCCCTTTGATTCAATAGCATTCTTCTGCATACAGTTATATTAACATCTATCTTAATGTTTTTAAGACAATATTTATATAAAAAGAAAGACAGCAGAGAACCTTAGCAGTAAAGTATGCAGCTGTTCTTTTTGCCTCAAAAAGCAAGTAGAAAGAAAAGTTACTTTTACCAAAGGCACAGATATTTATTTTAGTAAATACATGTCTGAAGATAAACCTTGAAGATTAAAATGGGTTTGAAAATTCATAAACACAGGCTAACAAATTAGTCTGCCTTTTTCAGACTAATTTACATGTTCACAACATTAGTAACACTATTAAATAAGCATATATGAAAAACTATGGTAGAACCAGTCATCTGATATATTTGTTTTCTTTCTTTTTTGTGGTTTTAATTGTTTTGGTTTGGTTTGGTTTTTTATAAAAAGCCATTTCCTTCTATCACCAGGTCTGGAATCTTAACTCCTTGTTCTGGCTGCAGTGTAAGCCCACTGACCCTCATCCTAAAAGATGGCAGAGAGGGGAAAAAAGAAATCAGTAGCACTACTTTGCAGCGTTACACTGATTATCTGAAAACAATAAAAATAAACTGTGCTTTTTTTCCAGTGATCTCACTCTGTGAAAGTGCAGAGAAATGTTAGCTTGCTGCAAATGAAAAGATTTGGCATTTTCACTCAGACATGGAAATGTTACATGAACAACCAGAAACATACGTTCTGAAAAAAGCAAGGCATTATGAATACTTTCTGTGTTGCAATATGTCCATAAATAATATACCATAACATGAGTTACTATGGTAACTATTTGGATTTGAGATCATTGGGGGGGGTGTCCACTACACAAAAAAAAAAAAATAATATATATATTCACATAAAATATATATCTTTTGGCAATATCAGGTAAGCCTGATTCCAACCTGACTACTATTTTAGGGTTTGTTCTCTTCTCAAAAATGACAGTGGGACAAAGCACTTTTGATTCAGCAGGCTTTTCTTAGGTCACTTACTCCACAGTGTATAAACAGGTAACATTTAGGGGAAAAAAAAAGCTGAATTTAGGAATCACTAAAGTAGATCCTTTATCTGGAAAATGCTCTGGTTGGGCAAGTTGTGGGATAAAACATTTCTTCAGGAACAGGTCTTGCTTCCATCTATAGTATATTCTGTAAAATCCTCAGATAATATTACATATTTGCAAGCATGAAACACAAGATGGTTCCTAATGTATTGGCTGAAGAGGCAGCAGCAACAGTGTTCCAACCTTAATTTGTAGGTGTGCAAAATATAAATAATATCATAACCTATTTTCTTAACTAAAGAAAAAAGCAAAGAAATTGCCAATTTGTTTTGAGCTTAAGGAAACAAAAAGCATCAGCAAAATGTTGAAAAAAATAAATAAGTTAAATTTTCTTATAATGCAATTATGGTTCTGCATTGGTCCATATCACTGAAATTTATTTTCAGAGATAGGAAAGAAGGGAAGCCACAACAATAACTTCTAAGAATCGCTACTATTCAAAAATTGTATTTTCAATGTGATAGTCAACTGTTTGAAAACTTTTCCTAGACAGAACAGTAATTCAGTAATGTAGCTACATAGTGCCACAAAAGCTAGACATTTCTGAAGCTACTTGTGGAGGGCAGAAATAACATGGATAGAAGAAATAACATTCTAAGGAACCCAATACAGAAATGGCCAAAATCAACAAACAGTACTTCCTCTACACTTGAATGTATCTGCATGTAGCAGTACATGCATATGTATGTGTATACACATAAAATAAAATGAGATTGAAGACAGGCAAACAACCTATGTCACTCAGCAAATATTTTCTTATATTACTCTTAGGCACTTTCATAAAAAATACTGTGTTTAAACACAGAAAGAAAACCCCTAACATAAAAATTAACTTCTCTCTCTGTTCTCTGATTAATACCTTGAATTTCACCTGCATCCTTTTAAGCTGACTAAACAAAAATATGAGTGAACAAAAAAGCTTGTTAAAGCAGTGTGGTGGGTTCAGAGTTCCCATGTACTTTTAGTCCTTGTAATCTACTTTTCTTAAAAAAAACAACCACAAAGTGAATAGTTAAACAAGGACTAGTTTTGTACAAAGCCTAGTGGTGATTTTTGTAGTACATTTTTTCTAGTCTTCTTTCTCACTCTTCTGTAACAGCCCAGGAACACACAGGCCCAGAAGCCACAATCATTTAGTGTATTAAAGACATATTTCTCAAGGCAAATTTGACCAGGGCTCATGTACGTGAAAAAAATAATTCCCAACTCCGCAATCCACAGCCTCAGTGGTTTAGGAAGGAAGTGGTGTGTGTCAAACCACCCCTTAGCACAAGGCAGAAATTTGTCCACACAAGATTTAACATATTTCTGCACTCGATATTGATCATGAAAACAATTTGCATTCTGTCTTGTGCAAAACATATGAGAGCTTTTTGATATTCTAATTGATCATTGATATGCACAATAGAGGGCAGTTATTCCTAAAAATTTTTAGGAGAATTATCAGAGGATGTGATGCTTCATTTGCTGGATAATAAATGTTCCATCATGGTAATATCTGCAGGGAAGGGTATGTTTCTGAAACACTTTTCTAGCTGGAGAAATGGATTAGAGAGATTACCATTTCATCAAAGTGGCAGAACAGTTGAGAGAAAATATGGAAGGAAATTTTTGTATGATTTCTGTCGAGTTGCTATTTGTCAAACCCCACTGGCATCAATCATACTATATCTTTTCTTCTGATGCAATCACATCAAAAAATATGAAGTTTCTCTTTAATATGCATGTGTTAGAGTCAAAGAAGAGGCATAGTATGGGAAGAGGTTGTTTCTTTGAATTGTATAATCATCTAGATAAGAAAGGTGCAGATGATAATATAATTTTAATTTCAGTTTTATAAGCAAGTAGTGGGGGTCTTTTCCAACATTAAAAAGATTTCTTTATCTTTATTAAACTTTCTATAGCACATTTTTAAGCTAACACTGTATCATAATTTCCAGCAAGGTACCTGATCCTGTATATAAATAAGGAACACATTCTTAGACATGAAATTCACATACAAAAAACTTGAGTAGTCTGACATTCTTGAAGAATAATGGTGATTAACATGCCTGGACTGCATTCAGTCAAGAACTCTCTTAATGGATTTTGGAGAAGGCATTGCTATCGACCCATGCAACCCTGTAGTGAAGTCATTAAAGAACAAGAAATATCCAATAAAAGGATTTGCTGCACATAAAAAAATATATATATATAGTTGCTGAATTAGAACAGGGAAGCTTAGAAGCCAGATCATAAGGTTTTTTTATTTTTGTAAGTGTCTTTTTCTATGTTTTATTATATTCTGTTTCTCCTCATCTTCCTTCCCTCTTCCAAAGTTTCAAACAGAACACTTCATTTTCTTTAGAAATTCATATCCAAAAAAACATAGCTAGTTGTAGGATGATTTCCATATGTCGTTCGAATGAGATTTGAAAGGCATCCAGAATTTAAACTGGTGGAAATGTTGCTTACTGCCAGTGGTGCTGTGTCTATTAGAACACATAAGGATTGCGCTTAGGATATAGCATATAGTGGAGAACATTTGTGTACCAGAGTGAAGAACTGAAAAGAAAAAAAAAAAAAAAAAAGAAAGAAAATCAAATAGATTATCACTAAATGTTTTGAAAATCAACATATGTAACAGCTTACCTGAATAATCACAGCTCTCATGTGCATTGTGGATTGGCCATGCAGAACTTTGTATTCAGGCTTCCAAAAACTAGACATCAGAGTACAAAGACTACAGTACCTTTGAAATTTTCCTAACAATAGAAAGGATGCAAAAATTATAGCATAGAGACACAATCACTCCTAAATAGTGTTTGTCAGAATTTCCTGTGAGGTATCATAGGTCTTTAACTCCTTGTTAAAAGGCTACACCATGTTTGTATTTTGTTTAGTTATTTGCATGATGTAAAAATATTACCTAGCAATTAATGTATGTAGATTATATCATAGTGACACTTCTCTGCAGTGAATTCTATGTTTCTCTGCAGATGGTTTTGTGTCTATAATTAAGCGGTTTTCCCCTCCCCTCACCCAGTATCTAGGTGTCTCTGTAGACAGTGTTTAGATCTGTATTCTCTCCTTACAGAGGATGTTCCATATTCTGCAGCTGTAGTTTTCCAATTGTTTCCATGACTTGGAGCATAAACCTGGAAGAATATAACCCAAACTGACCACACTACAGTGAGCTGTCCCTGGGCAGCGCTGTGGGATGCTAACTCTCCAACATCCTCAGCAGGATTCCAGTGGAGACGGCACATATTATGTAATATTACCATGCGGTACATGTTTAAAACTGTTGATTATTCCTGATACATGAACAGAATACATTCCCATCCTTAATCCATGCATTGCCTTCAATGCCAGACCTGGAGCAGTTATAAAACAGGGCTAGCTTGAAACATGATATGGTTTTGCCTGCTGATAAAGTCAATCAGATGTTTAATTTGGTTAAATTAATATGTAATCAGTTAGGTGTTAAACAACAACATTCACACCACTCTACCTGATCTGCCCCAAACATTACCTGAGGGCACCAGAGATTAAGCCCCGCACACTTTCAGAAGATCTTTTCTGTATGTCATAAATACATGCTTTATCACAAAATATTCAGTCCCAGTGAACTCATAAGAGGATATTAATTCTTTCTTCCACATTTTATAAAGACTAGTACTTTCAGTGATGATATCAAAGTAATTTCACAGTATGGTTGACTGTACTATAACACACATCTATATTTTTATGTATTTCACTTCTCCTTAAAAAAAAGTTCCCCAAAAAGGGCAATTACATTGTGCTACATTCTTGGGATAGTTTCACAATAATACACTCAGCAACTCAAAAATCTTGCATGGAAATGTGCTCAACTGGTCTCCTTGACCTATGAGACAGGAATGGAAAAGATGAAGCCTTTACACATATGTGGAAAATTCAGGCTCAGTTCCTTGGTCAGAGTGCTTATTTGGTGCCCAGGAGTCTCCATCCAGCTGAGGGAGACCTGGTTATTGAAACAATTGCTGACTTTGGACTTTCACTGCAGACTTTACTGTGAAATCAGTTGCAATGTACCAGTGTTTTATATTCTTTTCTACGCCAGGAGCAATGCACCTTGATAGTTCCAGTTTCATTTTTTGGTTGTTTCCTTAAGTTTTTAAATTACAAAATTAATAAACCATAATCTGAAATCAGAAAAAAAAATATTAGTTGAATAGAATGTATCATTCAAGATATTCATGTTCTAAGGAAGAACTTTTGTAATCTCCGTTTTACACAGCTGTAGTAACAGCTAGCAGGTTTTCAGATCTCTTTAAAAACGAAACCAGCTCTAAGAAAATTAAGAAAGTGTGCTACTATAAAAAGATAGGTCAAAAATGAAGCTTTTTAGATAGTTTTGAGACTATAATTCTTCATAGCTTTTCAAAGGTATGTTTCATTATTTAATTTTCATAACCTGTCAGCTTTACATATTTACTATCTTCTCTCTTCAGTTTTCTTCTGATGCCATAGAACTGCAGAAAAACGTCTAGAAAAACTGGCAATTTTGTTCTTCAAAAACCAATGCTGTTTTCATTGGCATTAATGTTTAGTTGGGAAAATACATTTCTGTCTCCATTCACCAGCTGTTTGTTCTAATAAGGTAAGTTTTACAGGCAGAGAATGCACTGTGCCAGGCATATGTAGAAAGTGTTTCTGCACATGTATAGCTTTTGGAAAGATATATTTTCTGGTTTTTTGGTGTTAGCTTTTTTTTTTTTCCCTCATGCTTTGCCTCCTATAGTGCTATCCAGAAAAGACAAAACAATTTCAGAGTGAATGCAGTTGAAGGGCTTCAGGTTTCTTTGCTGAATACAGCATTCTCCAGACCCCCAGTTGTTCAAAAGTGCAAGAGATTTCTGCAGCACTACTGCAACACAATTTTATCAGAACACCTGAAGATGAGCTGTCAACAGCTTGAAACAAGAGGGGTGAGGAGCACACCAAGGTACTCTTAGCACATCCAAGCATAGCCCCTGTCAATGAAATCCTCTGTAATCACACTTATGGCTCAAGATATTTTTCCAGGTAATATTAAAACTCCATTTGGAGAACAGTCATGCAAAAACTCTTAGGCTCTCCCTTGGCTCCCTCCACTGTAGGTACGAGCTGCCTGCCTTGAGAACAACATATCCACACTGAACTACCAGAATGGGTTCAAACATCCATCTCCTTTTCCAGCATGGTTCCTATGAAACATGATTTGCAGTGCAGAAAAAAACTTTTATTGTTGCACATATTAGTTTATCATTGGTCCACTGAGGCATGCAAAACCTTTTGAATTCTTTGCGAAGACAACAAAATTGCAATAAATATAACACTGCCAACAGCCTGCATGCTATAAAAAGGGAAAAGAGCAAAGCTTGAAATTTTACAGTGCATTCGCTGGAAAAAAAGACTGTATTTAGAGAGACCAACAGCACATGTCCTGGTGGCCTGCAGCTGTCTGCCAGGACAGCTCCTGTCAGATCCACTTCCTCACTGTTGGAAGAAAATGACACTGATTAGGGCCTCCTATCTTGTCTGAAAGGGAGGCAGAGCTTCTAGTTTCTTAATGCAAAGTCACTGCTG
Source organism: Falco peregrinus (assembly GCF_023634155.1). NCBI lineage: Eukaryota > Metazoa > Chordata > Aves > Falconiformes > Falconidae > Falco > Falco peregrinus. The sequence continues at coordinate 12,361,042 of NC_073730.1, read as the reverse complement.
TGGAAAACGTTTCAGATTTTTCTGGTAAAATTTCTATCTTTCAGTAGGGTATTTTCAGGCAGCATGTTATTCAGCAGAGTCACTCACTCCTTGAACTACTATTTTTAAAATTTAATCCCTCCTCCAAAACACATTTAGACAATGGCAATCTCAGAAAGAGACATCGTCTTGTTGAAAGAAAGTATTTTTAATCAAGGGCCACAGATTTTGGAAAATCTTTGCTTCTCAAATTTGCCTCTCAGAAGATAATTTTAGTAGACATTTGCCAAAAGAATGTGATGGCCCCCAAGGCCACAGTTACTCTGCCAGAGACAGACCTGATGTAAGAGGTTTCTGCATTCAACTCTCTGTTCCTGTCCTTCCACCACTGCCCCATCAGTGGCAGTGATTGAACTATGCACATGGCAACACTTTACAGTTATGAAATTATATAGTTAAAAACAAACCAAAGACAACTTTGCTTATATTATGTTATTTTAAAAGCCAGATAATTTAAAGATTTAGTTTATATAGCAGCTGATAAGATACTATGTTTTCTAAGAAGGTAGGGACTTGTACTTAATTTGGATCTACTGCCAGCAAGGTATTAATACGATATGTATACATGGCCTTTTCTAAAATCCTCTAGTTCTGCTATTTTGCTTTCTACTGTGAAGAGATTTCCAAGCCCTCATTAAACTTATAGACTACCCTCCTTTAACTGGAGCTGCAAGCGTAGGGTTGATGGGACCAGCCACAACAAAGCCATGCAGAATGACCTGTTGAGTTCATACTGGCAGAAAAAGTAAAATTGCATTTTGAAGTGAAAAATCCTTCAGTTATTATCTCTGTAATTAGCTAAAAATTAACCATATTTTTATGGCTAACAATCACTCAAGAAGGACTGAACACCAGCCAAGATAAGAAAAAGAAAGCAAATTTGCCCAAAGGGATTATCAGGACCTCACTCTCCAACAGAAACTAAGAATAGGATTATATAGTTAGTTAAGCAAAATAACAATGGCAGTAAAATGGTTGAACCAGCTTTTAAACAGCACCATAAGGAAAGGTGTGATAAATTGGCCAGAAATACCACATGTCTAAGCCAAAGGGCTGAAATCCAATAGAAGAGAGACCTGAGGAGGATATCTAAGGAAGGACAGCCACAAGCATTCCTATTTTTTTATTTTTATGCACAAATAAAATAATAGATAGTTGAGAGATAGTTGAGACTGTTCTAATAATGCAGTGACTGATTGTAATCTCTGGCTGCATACACATACAGAGCTAAGAAATGGTTAACTACCTGCTTCTCTCTTTTAAGGCATATCAGGTCATGGACATAACACCATAAAAGTATCTATGAAGAACACCTCGACCTCATTGCATGATCAAACACTCAGACTTTTCAAAAGAAATCATAACGCAGTTTTTTTCTGCAGTACATCCAGGGAGGCACATGCATTGTTGTGAGACTGAGTATTCCCTGGAGCGTCTGTGGACTGAGGAAGACTTAAAGGAGCTTGGTATTAGGGCAGCTGGAAAGAATTCCACAAAATAACTACAAGAACATCTGAAATATCATCAAAAAACAAACCATCTCCTTCACAAAAATATAAAAGCACAACAACTACGCTGATTTTTAACATCATTTTCTTATCCCCAGTATATAATCATTGAGGAACATGCCATGAATTCTGTAATTTTTCTGGTAAGCTTTCCTTTATGCATTAAAAGCCAAATAATTCTGCCTGTAGTTCCACCCATCTGGATGGTTGTACAACATAATGTGACCCTAAAATACAGTAATAAAAAGAGCAAACCTAACATACAAAACTAAAAACAGCATTCCTGCAAAAAGCCAGACTTTGAAAATATATTTTAAAATATCACAAATAATACCAATGTTAATGCTTCACACAAATTAATCCACCAAACTAGTAACATGGCTAGTTATTAAAGGTGCCCTTGTTGTGCCAGCTCATCACACTGTGACCCCAGTGCCCTTTGAGATCCTGTCAGTGGTAGTTCAAAGCCTGTCAGCATATTTTCCATCTGGCTGATGATGACAGAATTAAATCATGCCCAACATGCTGAAAACAGACATTCTTCTGATTTCGTCTTTAGTGGCCCAAATAGTACCTTGCTTCAGACTGTAATCACCCTTTTTGCTCCTTTCCTGTTCCTTCTCTTCCTGCCCCAGTTTAATGACAATGATACTTAAAGGCAGCAATGTCTCAGGACTTTTGCAGCTTTCCAGATTTGTTATTTTACTTCTGCAAATCTTATGGAAAAATCATCAAACAGTACAGCTACAAAGCTCTTGTTCAGTTTTCCAAAGTTACCAAAGCCAAGAAGATTTCACTAAGAATTAAATATTTTTTGTTTCCCCACACATACTGTCCACATCTTGGAGGGTAAGATCCGACCATCTTGCATAGTATTTCAAGCTATTAAAATAATGATGAAAGTCCCCTGAAGGAAGTTATCTTATTCTTTTTTTAAACAGATATCAAGCTGGTAGGATTTTCATTTTCTCAAATATTAATAAAGGAAGAATTATAGTGCAAATATATATAGTATGCATCTGTGTAACAACTGACAGTTCACTAACTAACAACTGAAAGACTAACAGGATTTATGCTACTGCCCATCTCTGCACCTTAACACTTGCCTTCTAAGCACGACAAGTAGGTGATACCTAAACTAGGCTGCACGAATGAACTTCATTCTACAAAAATCTGTGAAGTCCAATTGCAAAGCAAAGACTGTAACAGGAAAACTTTTTGCTAGGCTGTAGCATGGATTTTTCTTAGAGTCAGTAGAATACCTCCATAAGTAAAATGAAGCACACACACTAAATATATGGCTCCAGAACCTATATGCCAATGTGCATCAAAAATGAAGCACCTTTATTTCATGCTGATGAGTTGTGGCTCAGTTTCTCCCTTACAGTTAATTATTTTCTAAAAGCTATCTAAGACACCTGACAGACTCCAAACCCAAGCATGCAGAATTGCTGTCAGATCTGACTAATAGATGACTTACCGTCCTGACCTCTGCCATCTTCTTTTCTAATACCTTCTACTTTCAGAATTTATTTTCTAAGCAGAAACAAGAAAATTACACTTTTAAAATAGAAACTAATTAATTAATATAATTATGTTGGATAATTGGAAAAATTTGCTCTGCCTTGACTGGATTATTTGATATTTTCACATAATTTCATAGTTACAACTATAAACCCAGGAAAATATATGCTTATATTTCAACTCTGTATTTTTTTAATTGGGATGAGCAAATGGACTAAGTGCATTGAAAAAGTTACTTTCTCATTATACAAGGGAATATCATAGAACCATTGGAATGGTTTGTGTTGGAAGGGACCTTAAAGATCATCTAGTTCCAGTCTCCCTGCCACAGACAGGGGCACTTTCCATAGACCAAGTTGCTCAAAGCCCATCCAACCTGGCCTTGAACACTTTCAGGGATGGGACATTCACAACTTCTCTGGGAAATCTGTTTCAGTGCCTCACCACCCTCATAGTAAAGAATTTCTGCTTTATATTTAATCTTAAAACCATTACTCTTTGTCCTGTCACTACAGGCTCTGCTAAAAAGTCTGCTTCCATTTTTCTTAGAAGCCCTCTTTAACAATTAAAAGGTTGTTATGAGGTCTCTCTGGAGCTCTCTTCTCCAGGCTGAACAACCCCAGCTCTCCCAGCTTGTCTTCACAGGAGAAGTGCTTCAGCCCTCTCATCATCTTCATGTTCCTGACCCACATGCAGGATCTTGCACTTAGCCTTGGTTGAACGTCACAAGGTTTGCATGAGCCCACCTCTCAAAGTTGCTCTGGATGACATCCTGTCCCTCCATTGTGTTGACTGCACCACTCAGCTTGGTGTCATTAGCAAACTTGCTGAGGGTGCACTCAAACCCACTGTCCATGTCACCAATAAAAATGTTGAACAGCACCGGTCTCCAGTATGGATCCTTGAGAAACAACACTCATCACCAGTCTCCATTTGGACATTGAACCTCTGACCACAACTTTTTGAGTGTGACTGTCCAGCCAATTCCTTATCCACTGAATGGTCCACTCATTAAATCCACATCTCTCCAGTTTAGACACAAGGATGTTGTGCTGGACAGCGTCAAAAGCTTTGCACAAGTCCAGGTAGATGTCATCAGTCGCTCTTCCCTGATTTGTCCTTAGTGAAGCCATGTTGACTGTCACTGATCACCTCCTTGTTTTCCATGTGCCTTAACAAAGTTTCCAGGAGGATCTGCTCCAAGATCTTGCCAGGCACCGAGGTGAGACTAACTGGCCTGTAGTTTCCCAGGTCTTTCTTATTTCCCTTTTTAAAAAAGGAGGTTACGTTTCACCCTTTCCAGTCTGTGGGAACTTCACCAGACTGCCATGACTTCTCATATTCTATCCCCAGTCTAACTATCAAAACCCAATATAATTATTCAGAAAACAAAGGTATTTATTCAGTCTTGAGAATGTATAGTTTATAACTCCATCTTGTTTTTGAAAATAGAGATCATCACTGGAGTTTGCAACAATACAATTTGTCATCATGTAACATTTAACAGGTATCTCTGGTCCCATGTTGTAAACATAGTAGACACTGGAACGTCAGAGATGTGATAAGATGTAAACCAGCCCATTTTATCTAAAAATCTTATATGAAGAAATTAGACAATATAAGTTATTTTGTGTGTGTGTTAAGAATAGTTCCGAATGTAGGAGAATACAGAGACCTTTTGAATTTGGTACCTAAAAAAAAAAAAAAAAAGGCATGGTTCAAAAAATACCCATAAAGTGAGTCATAATGTGGACGGTTTCCCTTTTCCACTCCTTTAAGAGGGAAGATGTAGCTTAAAGCTACTCTGAAAACATTGAAGATTTTCTACTACAAACAAGTGTTCTGGAGGTTATAAGGTAAAGAAAAACATTCCCAGCTGGTAAACAAAATCTTGTGCATCTTCTAACCATATTAACTTTAAACAAGTGGAATGACCATTTTATTAACAGATACTTTCTGTGCGAAAATTGCATACCCTTAACTCAAAATTTGAATGACAAAAGATTCTGTATGAGTAGAATTCATCTCTCCAAAACTATTTCAAGACATCTGTTTTTTACAGTTTGGTAAGATTAGGACTTCACCATCAAAAATAAATTACTTGTTGCAAACTGGAAATACCTCTTTTCCACGGTCACTTCCATAGCATATGTGACTTTACATATCATTATGACTTCCTTTTTGTTTATAACCATAAAGACAAACCTTTTACCACTGCATTTTTGGGAATTCTTCATGTTGATTGAAAGACGGAAAAAAATGCTCTGAGGATTCGGGATTTAACAGGTGATATCTACCTTTGAGATGCAGCCATAAAGCCACAAGAAAGTATGAACAGAAGATATTTGAATTTACCTTTAACCATTGTTCTGTCAAATGCTGGAAATTTATTGCTCTGATTAGGCTCCAACAGGTCTCATCAGTTTAATGGAGTTAGCCTACAAAACAGTTTTGAGATGCTGTTCACCTGAACAGCTGTTTCTGTCAGCATTTCAGTCTTCTCTGGAGTAGGATGATTAATCCCATTCTGAGCATGTTATGGCTGTTATCTTCTCAGAAGCATTTCCTGTCCTCTGATTCATTCAGCCCAGGAGTTGCAGCTTTTATTAGCTCAAAACATTTTTTTATGTTTTTTTCTTGGCTAAAGACACGAAAACTAAAGTTCATGTGTTCAGGTTTGGGTTTTGTCATTTGTTATTTTGTTTGGGTTTTTTTTCCTTAGATGAATCAGTAGAAAACCCTTTCTGATGGCTACATTCCTAATTTTGCCATGTTCTTAATGGAAGTTAGCTAGTTAGAGATTTCTGAAACACAGAAGTCAGGGACATAGAAGGGCACACAAGCAATTTCTGAAAGGAAGATGGATGGGGACAAAAGAACCCCAGTAAGCTGAGTGGCTCTAATTCCATCTCTTCACCTTCCCTACAAAAAACCTGCTTTGTTATCTTTATTTTTTCTTCTTATGACTTTTGCAGCAATAGATCTAAAAGTGGTAATACTGGTTGGTTCCAACACATAAAAAAGTTCATGCAAAATTTTTAACAAATAAAAGTGTAGTTAATAGATGTTCAACTCCTGAAACACCTTGGATTCAATGTTGTCTTTCAGGTTTTTTGTCCCGTAGAGTCTCAAAGGACAACTAACACCCTTACAGATATTTTCAGGTATCCTTGTTTAATCTTAGACACAGGAGAAGCTTGATTCTATCAAAATCAGAGACTATACTGTCTTCCAAAGAAATTTCAAGTTTTCAACATTTCAACATTTTCTTTGAGTCAAAAATTCATACATAGAGAAAGATTTTGTTACTATGTTCAATCATTGGAACATAGTAACAGTACATTTAAAGGACAGGTTGAACAATGGACTTTGTTCTCTATCTATGGTGATGTAAATCAAGAGAAACCCCAAATTTAAGTAGCTCTCAGGTTTCATTCAGGTGTAACTAATAACAGTTTTCAATCAGTGAAACTAAGAAAAATTGAGACATGTTTTATTGATCTATTTAATTAATCTCCTCTTCAGCCTGTTCTATTCCATATGAAAGGTCAGTGAAGCCTCTGTACCACCTGGTTTCCTATGCACCTAATAGCTGTGTGTGTTTACAGCTAAACAGCATAGGGCTGTTGCCTAGACTAAAACTAGTTTAGAGAAAGGTGCTTCAGCTGCAAGCTGCTGGTGCCCTAAGGCTTTGTTTCCCTCTTTCTTTGGCATTCAGACTGCTGATAGTTACAGTACATTTGACCTGAAGCAACTATGTATTGAGAGTAGGCTTGTTCTACATTTATGTCCCTAAGCCCATTTAGCTGACTCCAGTTACCTTATCAGTGAAACCAAAGATTCTGTTACTGACGTACAGCAAACACCATCTCAGCTCCATCTCTCCTCCACTAACCAGGCTCCTCCTCTTAGGCTGATGCTTCTGTAGAAAGCCTGTATTCCCTGAGCTTGTCTCACTCAGCAAGCACATACAAATACTTAATTGTATTGCTAGCTCATCCCTCTCCTCTATTACTTGCTTCAGTTTCAGAAAAGTGTTCATGGGTATCTCCAGTCCTTGGATCTTTTCTTTTCTGTTTCCATCAGGCAGCCTGCTGGCACATAAACACACCTTCTACCCTAAACTAATCATGCACACGCACAGCTCCTGCATCTTGTCACCTCTGTTACCTCTATCATTCCTTGGATCCTCTCCCTTATTTTCATGGTTGCCATCTTCCTTATTCATGCCAAACTCCCTCTGAAAATCCAGAACAACTCCCTCATTTGCTCCTTCCTGCTCCAACTCCCAGAGGTTGGTGACTACTCTTAAAGGGGTTTACTGCAAGTCAGCCCTAGCTGAAGGAGGATGAGTCCCTCATCCTCTGAGCAGTAAAACTTTTGCTTCTCAATAAGAATGCACAGAAGAGCAATATACAGACACAAATTTACCGATCTCTAATATACAGAATTTTCCTTTCTCACTAGAGGACTGGCAGATCTCACTACCAGCAACAAAAAGTAGTTTACACTGTTAACTTTCACCAGTGTCAGTTCAACTTTAAAGTAAAAATATGAAAAAATTCTAAAAAGTCATCTTCATTTTTTTAACACACTCAGAAAATCAGAAAGAAAAATAAAAGAACCATCTGTTTCCACAGAAAAAACCATAAGATCTTTTTAATGCATAATATATAAGACATAATATGCTTCTTAATGGAAATACCATGAAAAAATGTCATATGTAAGGCATAGAAAGCAAATGCATGAAAGCTTTTATTGTATTCAGAATATAAATAACATTAGTTATACTGCAGGTACCTTAAAGAAAGGTCAAAAATGGGTGAGAATTCTAAATACTAATCAGTTACATGTGTTAAGGACTACAAAAAAGAACATCTATTTTGTCTAGCTAAATTTTTTTTAATGAGAATAATCAAAAAAGCACAAGAAAATTAATGCTTCGTAGTGCAACCCGGGAATTAGTAGCCATCTCAACCCTAAAGGTATCTCTACTCTGCTTCCATATGCGATATCTTCACTTCTCCAAGGCTGTGATGTTACAGTTTACATTTTCTACATGTTTATATAGTCATTTAAGATGAGGTGAGATTTTGGGAGTTTCACTACTATAATTGGATTGTGGGACATGACAGTACCCCATCATCACAGTATGTCATTCAAAAACATATTTCCAGAAATGGTGATGTGGCTTGCTTGTGTTTCTGGACAGGTTGGACTAGAAGACAACAAAAGCGTGAAGGGGGGGAAAAGAAAAAAAAAAATCTTTCTCAATACTTTTCAAATATTTTTTGCTTTGATGGAGCTATACTTTTACACTTTGAGAGATAGATTCTTAAGCACTTGGCACATAAAATCCTGGCCAGATTTTTGTCACAGCTCAGCACTGAATTGTTCCTATTTACAGAACTTACAAACAGATTTTCAGATTTCAAAATAGCTCACATATTTGTTCAATTAGTGAAAGCTGTCCAAATTTCTGACCTTAACAAGCATCAAAATTCTGAATGAAAAATTTATTTGTGCTGTTTGAAAAACAATGGGGGAGGGAAGCTGTGAGTTAGACTCATTTTCTGTTCCCTGGTTATTTACTGAAATTTAATTTTAGCTAGAAATTTCAAACCAGATCTCATTATTTTTAGTGGGGAAAGACGTAACACTATTCCGCTGAGTTTCAAGTGTATTCCTTGGAGATAAGTTCTAAGCAGACTGCTGATTCAAAGTTATCATCCCATTCATTTTACTTGATACTGAAAGCATATCTACACTTTTGGAATTAAATACGTGACTACATTTTATTTGACATATGTGGGCAATAAATGAGACCATAAACATGTGATAAGTGCATGGCATAATATCTAATAAAGTGATATTATAAGGTAGAGGAAAACTTAATATTTTCAATTTCAAAGTGCTTCATGAAAAAAATAAAGTAATATTGGCTGGAATACTAAAGAGTTGAGAAAAACATCCAATTATGGTCAATGATATTTAAAGGGAAAGTACTTGAATGTACAGAATACAGTCCTATAAGCAATAACACTAATTTCATTGCATTATGGTATATATTCCTTTTTGGTCAATTGAATACCTGAGTCTCTCCTTAGTCAAAAACTCAATTTTTATTCCTTACTTGGTTAATAAATATGAAATTTATTCTATGTCATCCTCCTATGACATAAAATCAAACAAAGATTCTAGGAGGATGTTACAGATTCTGTTTCCTGTAAAGTAAGAGCTTAGATCCTGGAAATACTGATATCAACTATAACGCTGGCAAATGTTCCAACTGAAGCTGGGAAGAGTGAGTTACAGTTCATCCCTGCCTCTAGTGAAACCAGTGCTAGAATTTCAGATTTTCTACAGTGAAAGATCTGGAAGTGACTAAATGGAAGTTTTTTGTTTGTTTGTTTTTAAATCAAAGATAATAAAAATTTCTGTGTAGCAAGAAAAAGGGAAGTGGCTCTGACAGAAAATTTTGAAGCGGTGGAGAAAACTATCTCATCTGCCAAATGGCCTGGCTGGAAATGTCATTTAAGTCTTTTATAGTGTACTTCCTTTTCCAGTGTTCACCTATGCCTGCTAAACTGTTATTGTATGGTATTTTCTTCCAATATCATTTGTCACTGTGGAATGTAAAAAGCGTTTGTTACAAAAGTAAGAGGAAAAAAAAGCACTAGACATTTTTCTTACTGTTTTGATTAGTTCACTGATCATTGTATTTGTTTTGACATTTTACTACAGCATAAGCAGGGATTAGGTCTGAAAAAGAACTTCAAAATCCTTGCTGTAAGTCTGTCGTTGGATCTAGACAATGTTGGATGTATTTTGCTCTTTTCTTGGCTATCCTGCCCTAACCTCTTATTCCACATACTGATTGCAAAGTTCATCTTTACTACGAACGACCTTCCTCCATCTGGAGAGATCAGCAGAATCCATAACCTGACAACCTTGCCTATGCTCCAGACCCTCACCAAACCCTTCAGTGCACTGTGCATGTGAATTTATACCATAAAATATACCTGACTGCCTGAGTGAAATTTCTGTTCACCACTTCAAAACCCAGTATACCAATAAAATGGGATACAGGTATTACTGAAAGTCATTCATGTTTCTGCCAGACTTTTTTGCACATAGGTGAATTTCACTTGTCTTTCATGTCCCCCAGCCCCACCCCCGCTCATCCTTGATCTAAGCTATAGCCTGTCTAGTGTACTTATATCTCAGCTCGTACCCAACCAGTCTATTCAAAAAGCTGCTACTAAAATTATCCCTTTCATGCTGCTCAGACCCTGCCGGACATTCATATTCAAATCAAACCCTTCATCCTCTGCTTCAAGTTCACAGTTCTTCTCTTAAATCCAAGGCCCAGAAAAACACAACACATATCTACAGCTTTGTTCTCAGTTTGCTCTGTTCATTTTAAAACTTCTCTTCTCTCCATTACGTTCTTCAGACTTTCATATCTATTTTCTGTACTGTCCCTTAAGTTTAGTAGTCTCTCTTGCTGTCTGGATATAAAACTCATCAGTTCCCAAATTTAGGTACTTCCATAAAACACATTTATTTGAAGGGGTGGAGGGAGGGTGGTGAGAAGGGGAGTTTAACCACCACCTCTGAGCCTACAACAAAATCTAGAGGATGAGTCACAACTGCATTGTCTCAGACTTCATTACACTTCTGAACATTTTAACTTTATATGAGAGACTTTTACCTTCAATGAGGGTAACAGCCACTTAGACACTCAAAGTGCAAGTCATCTTGCTTAAAACAACAAATACAGAAAACCCAACCAACTTCAGTCTAAGTTCTCAAACTATTATTTTTAGAAAATACTGCAAATCTTTTGCAAACCTGTTTTGTTGTAAAAACAAAACAAAACAAAACAAAAAACAGGAGAGTGTCTTTTTGTCTTGCGGAGTGTGTTCTTTGTTTTATTTTAATTTCTGACTGACTGAAAGGGCTCCCAATTCTGGCAATCCAAAGAGAAGGCTGATAAAAAATAAAACAACAATCCCTATCTTAGGCCTAACTTTATACTGCTCCAATTTCATCTCCTATATCACTGAATTCAATTAGCTTGCATCTATTTTCATTTAATCTATTTAATCTCTCAGCACTCAGCTGAGACTGGCACAAGGCACTGTTGTCATTACCCTGCAACTGCCGCTTGCTCACCCACGCTTTTCATCACCAAGGGAGTACATCCTTTCCATTTCGTACCCATCAACAGCCCAGACACCAAGACAGGGATGGAAAAAGGAAAAAGATCAATTAAAAAATCAGTTTTATGAAACTCCCCACCTGGTAATGTTTGTTCTCAGGCACAGACTTCTGTGTCACTGAGGCTCTCGCTGTGGCTTCCCAGGGTTATCACAACAGCTCTGAGAGTCCATAGGTGCTACCCAACATGATTTTCATGCTGAAAGCTGGAAGAATATCTGTTCCTTCACTATGCTTCACTTTAATTATCAGGTCTCAATTAACACCCTGCCACTCTTTTCTGTTTGCTCTGCTTTGCTCCATTTCCTGCCAAATGAAAAAGAGAGAGAGAGAGAATAAGAGTTTCAGAACCTTAGTTTATCCAATAACCTGATTCTATATATGAAAATACATTTTTGCCTTTTAATTCTTCTGCTAATTATTTTCTGTGCCCTGCATTCAGCATTTTCCACAATTTGCCTATCAATGACAAAAAGATTATCTTTTTCATGTTGCTGGCAGAGAGAGACCCGAGTTAAATCCAGTCTCTGAAAAGATGCTAAACCTCCATCTCATTTCCCTCAGCCTTATTTCTTCCTCTTACTCCCCGACTCCTCTGTGTTACATTTTGTTATTGAATGCTTCATGTGAATAGTTAGCTGCAGCTACTGAAAGAAGTTAATTCTTAAGTAAAATTATGACATATTATTAGGTTTTTATTGTATAAAAAGAGAAAATCTTTAAAGATCTTATGTTTAAATCTTTAAAGTATTAACAAATGTTTTATCTAAGGATCAAACACCTTTTGAAGAATGATAGGTAAAGCACAGCAGATGCTCTGCTGGCTTCAGCTTACGGAATCTCTCTTTACTTAATGTGCTGCTTTTTTTTTTTTTTTCACTGTGTGGAATGAAGATTTAGAAACTCTCAAAACCACAAGCATTGGGGCAATATAATTCACTAAGTTTCTACAGTAGCATTCAGTTTTCAGAAGTCTACAAATCCCTGGGAATTTTTCTGTAATTCTTAGCTTTATAGATCATAGGCAGGATGCAACAGTTTAAAGAAGGCTGTTAGACAGCAAAAAGTCCATACAGAAAAAAAACCACAACAAAACAACACAGTAAATCCCAGAGATATAACTGTGTGTGCCAGTATGGTAGATTAAATAACCAAATATCTTTTATATATGAGGGAATGCTTATTTAATATCAATATATGTTCTCTCTCTATAGAAGAACAGACTAGATCTCTCAAATTAGGATGATACATCTGCCAACTCTCAGTATAGCAAGCCTTTTTTCCCAACAAGATAGGCATTACACCCATGTATAGACAAGGGCACCTGGTTCACTTCACACCCGCATGGTCTGTTTCCTGGATGTGGGCTAAAATCTGGTCCAGAATTACTCCCCTTAAATGACAAAGTACACAATGCTACTTCAAGCAGGCAGAAATAGTGCCATCAGGATAAGAAACTAACAGATACATCATGGAAGATGACACAGGGGAAGCAGGACTAGTTTAGAAGGTTTTTTGGTATTTGCTTTGGTTTGTTTGTGGGGTCTTTGGATCAGTTTTGGGGTGAGTTATTTGTTCTTGTTTTAAGGGGGGTATGGTAGTTGGGGTTTTTTAAAGACTGTATTTGTAGCACTGAAACAGAGAAAAGGTCTTGTTAATCTCTCCTTTTTCAGGTCAGTGATTCCTCCCCCAACCCATTTAAAGACTTTATTGGACGTAAATAATCAGCTCAATAGCCAAAGCATGGGTAGAAATTTCCACCCAGAAGATACACACCTCCCTCAAAAGCGTTTTCGGAATCTAATTGTCTGTACATATTTAACCAAAAGTTGTAAGACTGAACTTAACAGCCCTTAGCCTTTCAGCTACATTTAGTGCTCAGACTGACTGAATGAGGCATAAAGCCAGCAGCCCCAAGCGTTTCACGGGCCAGGGCAGTGCTGAGGCAGTGACCCCTGGGCTCACCCCTGCTAGGTTTCTCCCAGTACACATCTCCGCTGCAATCCCTTCCTTAAGTGCTGCACTCTCCTCCTTCCCAAAGCTGCCTGCTCCTCCCATCGAAGCACTTCGTTCATCTTCCCCGGACCCTGGCCACCCTGCAAGGGGCACTGCACAAAGCCCCTTAGGAGACAAACAGCACTGGGAGAGGGGCTGGATCCCAGGCTCTGTAAGACAAAAACTTGCATTCGTAAGTCATTCTAGCTTAAAGATCTCAAAGTCTGGCTGCAGTCTGTTCTACAGGGGGGTTAAGACTAAAACCAGTTTGACAGCAGTCAGTCTGTCTGTCAAGACTAAAACCAGTATGCAACATAGACATCCCCTGTGACTCAAGGTTCATTGCATACATCAGTTCCTCATCTCATCACTCCTATTCACTCAGAGCTGATTTTTAACATGATTAACAGGTTTTTTACATGTTTTTACACACAATTTCATTTGCACAGCATCTTATGCAAATTCTTGCCATTTAAAGAAAAGTTACTACTAATGTTTCTTTTGACAAGTCAGATATTTAATGATAATGAATAAAGTGAATAATTACTATACTGTTCCCTTTAGAAATAGCTACGGGCAAGTTAGATGGCCAGAAAGGGAAGCGGAACTTGTTTTAAGGGTGTGATTCATTCATAGAGGGAGGTAGCAGGAGGGCATCATTTGCAACTGTAATCTTTAGAGAAATTATGGTGAAAGGACCATTAGCATAACAATACCTATGTCCACCAACTACAAGAAATGGCACCAGGAAGACTGTCCTACAGCATTATGGTAAGGCAACTGACAGGGCAAGAAATAATTGCAAAAAACAAATGAGTACAGTTTTTTCTACTTCCTCCCTGGGGGAACACTACACCAAAGTAATATGAAATTAGTCATTATTTACATAATTGCATCCCCTCCATCAAAATTAATGAAAATGAACTATTGTTTTAAAAGTACATTTCACATTTAACCTATACTCATCAAGAATAAAATAATTACACAAGTTACGAGGTTATTTGGAAAAGTCAGTTACACTCAGTTAAAAAAAAATAGTGAAAATTTCAGTAAATACAAAATATGTAATTCTGGAGTGGCGTCTCACCTTTCCTGTACCAGGATTCATGGTCTGAAAAGTGGTACAACCATGGAGAAAGCACAGCATATTTTCCACATAGACTAGGGATTGCAGTCTCAGATCTAAAGACCCGTCAGTGTGCAACGTGATCACGTAGATGTTACTTAGCTGCATTGGTTTATACCTTCCAGCAGAGCTAACAAAAATATCTGCCTTTCACACACAAAACACTTTCCTTTAATGTATCATTTCTTTGGGTAGTTTCCTGTGCAGCCGTTTCCTTGCTCTAAGCTGAAATAGAGAATTGCTGAAGACCAGATTTATCTCCTAAACCATTCTTTAATCACTATCCTCCAAATGCCCATTAGAAGCTGCTCTTAAGCAGTTTACAACCTCTCCATGCTTAATTGTTCAAGAAATGGTTCAAAAAATTGTTCACAGCAAGTAAGAAGATCTGTGCCTCCAATGGGAAGTTTGGGAGAGCAGAGTTGGCCTCAAGAGACTCAGGGCAATGATGAACGTGACTCTTCTTATGCCCCAGGGCTTGGCTGGGGAACCCCCACAGAACCTGCTCTCTGCCCTGTTAGTTTGGAGGAACCAGTTGCTCCCTTGCACCATCTCATCAGTGCCTGGCCGGGCCCAGCCCTCTGCACTGGAGGTCTTCCAGCACACACAGAAGACAGGGACACGCACAAGATTAAAATTTTCATTTATTTCACAAAGTAGGCAAATAGTTTTCATCCAATATTGTCAGGTAACTTCCCAATATCCATACTTATAAACATGGAGCAATTGGTATGTTCAAGCCTTGATGATGTCATTTATGCTTCAGCTGATAAAAAAGCCTGTCTACTTCTGAACTCCCAGAGACGTGCTGCACTGATGAGAGAAGTATCGGAGCACCAGCAATAGGAACCTTACAGGTTTCAGCAATTGTACTGTAAGTAGATGCCTTTTCAAGTAGAGTATTGGAGCACGGGGAAGCAAGAGTGGTCCCAGTTTCCACAAGTCACTGTATTGTAAATTGGAAAACTCCTGCTTCACTTGACCAACAGACTTTCAGTCTTCGAGAACGTCTCTCGTGCTGTAATATTCAAGATGCATATTATACAGGAAAAAAAGCAGGAGTCATAATGCTGCATTAGAACTGCACTCTAATTTTTGTCACAGGTTAGTTAGGTGGAGGGTGCTAACAGATAATTTAGATTTCATATTAGAAGGCCTTCTTCAGTAGTTACGATGTTTCCATTGTGAATAGTTTAGGTAAAATTCAGTTAATATAATTCATTATCAAGAATAAGGCTTAGGAAAAAAACATCTGTTTTGTCTATCCTCAATTGAACTTTGAATAGCACCAGCTTCGCACTGTTTTGGAACAAAAAATTTTACACTGGGTGGGGAAGTAAAAGGCCTTCCCTTCTGCCTTGAATCCACCTCTTGCCATCTCCATGAAAATGCATCCAACCGCAGTCAGAGTACAAGCTTCCAAAAGCAATCCCATTTGCACAGAGCTGCTACAATGCTGTGCTCCAGGACTGGTTCCTTCTGTCGTTTTTCCTCTCCATGCAGGCATGGGCACATGTGGCAGTGCCCTGAGCTCCTCCAGCCCCATTACCGATTCACAGCAAGGTCATAAGAGAAAGAGGAAGCTAACTGCCTGGAATAAGAGGATAAAGGTAATGGAGCAGAAACAGAATAGGAAATATGAGACATTTTAACATTGTAACTGCATGCTCGTAGCATTTTTTGGCCCTATGACTGTCTAGCCTAAGATTCAGACCTCTTCTAAGTTAACAACTGCATAAGCCCCTGTACGTTTCAGGGTGTTTGTGTTTCCTTCCCTCTGGGGAGCACTGTTCTCTTTCTGAGAAAGACAAAGATAACCTCACATCAGTGTGACAGAAACTTGGGAACTCAGTTGAATCTTAGCCAAATCCCCAGCTGAGATTAGAACTGAGTCTGAACCTCAAAGCAAGGGTAAATCTGAATTTGTATCCTCAGCTTATGCTTGAGCTCAATGCAGGCAGCCAAAAATCAATGCACTAAAGCTAAAAGCTTCAGCATACTGAGTCCCCCAACCAGCTTATTTCTGATTTTTCACCTCCTTTCTTTGGCTCTGAGCAGTACTTTTCAATCAGTAACATACTGGTGTCACAGGAGGCTGTATATCCTCACAAACAACCCTGAGGACACTCATTAACCCAAGGAATTAATTTTAGATCTTGTCCATTATGCAAATAAAAGGTACAATTTGTTCTCTTTTTCTGTGTACCATTGATTTATGCAACTCCTAGTTAGTCTCAACAACATACTTTTTAATTAGAAAAAAAAAAAAAGAGAGGTTGCAGAGTTCAAAAGGAAAACTGAACCATAGTTTTTAATAAATAGAAAAAGTAGGTGCAACTGCACCTAAAAGTGTGATATGGTAATTATATTGACCATATAACTTCTAGTCAATGTTAATTGCTGAAGTAAATTGGATGGAATGAATGACAAAATATTTATTGTTCTAGGATTGATTACACAAGCAAAATATACTTATTTTGATATCCCAAAAAGTAGGTTGTTCACTGGGGATTTTATTCAATGACAGAGGTTTTCAGTACCTCAAACCATACCCTTGCTAAAATACGCAGCGGCAGGTCCTTCCAAATAGATTAGTTCTCACCAGCCCATTCATACAACTTGGACCCAGCTGCGACTCAGCTGCTGCAGGGGAGAGGCAGCGAAGTCTCCAGCCACCCCCACAAAGGCAGGCTGCTCCTGGATCCACCAGGGCAGCTCCAGGGCTCCCCACATACTTCGGTACCTGCTGCTGTATTTCTCAGCATTTGTCCTATTTTTTTTCAGATAACACAAATAATAAGCTGAGGAACATGTTGAAAAATACATACATAAAACCAGTTTTCCATGAAGCTCATGGAAAAGCTTGTGGCAAGCCAAAAGCAAAAATAAATCTGTTGAGATGCCGTTACTGCAGCGATAGTAAACCTGTAGCACAGATGCTGGCATTTGAAGATGGTGCTTCATCAGTGGTACACATACTTCCTCCTGCTGCTGCCCAAATACCAGGATATTCAGGTAGGAACAGGGGGAAGACCAGAAAATACGGAAAGGTGGAGGAAGGAAGAATTCTGGAGGATAAAAGTGTTGGGGGCCATCATCAAGGAGAGGAAAGGACTGAGTATTAGCAAGAAGCAAGTTTTTCCTCCACTGAACACAAGTAAAGCTTCAAGCTTCCCCTTTGATTTTTGCCCTCACAGAAATGCAGTTCACAAGAGCATGTTTTGCATAAGTGATTATGCAGATTTTACTATATCTTCTCATCAAGTTTTTACACTCTGGCCAGTTAAGCACAGAGTGCTCAGGATCATAGTTACCATGAAGTTTCCTCAGAAACTAGACAGAAAAATAAGAAAGTAAGTTAAGGCCACCAATAAAGACAAGCAAAACCCATCTTCATCCAAAAGCCATAAAGGAAGGATTTAATATACTTTCTCTAACTAATAGGAATGACTCCCCCTGGAAAGGCTGGGAGTAAGCAGAAGAGACTGATGTTTTGACAAAGATGATAATTAGGAAAAAAAAAAAATCAGCTAATCATTAAAAGTTAGTATATTTAATTTTTTAAAAAAAATCTAATAGAAAAGACTGTATTTCAGTCTGAATTTCAAGCAACATGCAAGTGTCTGTTGTCGAAGTGCAGAACTGTCTCTCCCCTCCCACCCCAGATAACATTTCTTGCCTGTTTCCCTTGCGCCACCGCCCCCGGCGCAGCCAAGGCAGGCTGGCAGAGGCAGCAACCACCACAGCCAGGACTGCAGCTTGTCCTCAGTGCCAGGAGGAGAGCATGGCGAGTCCATGTCAGAGAGGCAGAGGAGGTTGCCAGAGAACAGTATGGGCAAGGATATATCCTATAACAACAGGTACCATCCCTCCTGATGAATCAGAAACAAACCCGGTAAGCATTGCTCCTGTGGTCAAAACAGCTGGGTCATGTCATCTTTGCAACAGATGGAAGAGGCACCCTTCAACCCAAGGCACTCTGTCTGCTCCCTATGATGGAGTTTCATCTTGAAACCTTTCATGTCACTTCAGCCTTTTTGGAAAATCATCCAAATATCTGCAAGCCTCTGCAGATCATCCATTTAGTTCGGCAGATGGGAAGGCCTGTATACATGGTAACTCCAGCGAGTCTGTTGCAGGGGTTAGCACCATTATTTTGATGCATACGGTGTATTAATCCACTAAAATTCATAAATCCCAGGTGCATTCAATTTCAGTTTGCCAAAAAGCCTCAAAGTAGTCATATGAACGGCAATTGTGGGCACATTAGATGGTTGCATTTGCTCCTCCAGATTCTGGATATCTTAAAAAAAAAAATAAATAAAATATATATATATATTTAAAAAAAAAAAAAGCTGCTTGTTTTCCATATGGGGCTGCAGACTCATTTGTAACCTCCGCATCTCGTCACACACTTCAGTAACTGTGGGTGGCTTCCTTTTCAAGTACATTGATTGATGTGGTTACTGGGCTTACACAACTGGTTTGAAAATTATTGCACACTCACCAAGAGAGAAAGAGTTGCCATCATCAAACTCTATTTCTGACCAGAAGTTAAAAATCTGGAAAATACGTGTTTCTCATTTGCTTTGCAATATTAAGTCAAATATCCAGGCCTTTTAGTAACACATAACAAGTTCAAAGGTATCACATTTTCTAGCGAGACAAATAACACCATTCTAGGTTTTCACCCCTAGAATCAAGTCTTCCCCTCCTCTAAACCTTAATGTTCTCTGCAGACTTAAAGACTTGATTTTTAGTCCCTCAGCAGCAAGAATGGAAAATTTGAATTAGCTAAGCTAAAGCACTAGCACTTTGCATAATTAAGCATTTAAGAAAATCATACAGTTTCTTTTGTATTTATTTCTAAATGACATTATTTTACTTAGTCACTGCAGAAAGCTTTTGATATTTACCTATAACTAAACAGAATTGTCACGTGGGTACATCAGCCATCTTACTAGGAAAAAAAATAAGTCCTTAATTAACCTCAAGTTAAGCCAAATAGATGAAATAAAGAAAAGCTCATACCCCATTAATCATTTAAGACCTGCTCATATTTCCCATTACAATCTCAACTGTTCTGCACACTGTACTGCCTGTTCCGGAGTCATCCTATGCTTTCTGACAAAGGCATTCCAACCCTTTAGCAAATAAACGTGATTGGAGTCCTCCTGGTCACATAAATTCAGCTGCTGATACTGCATTTCTCTAACAGGACATTATGCAAATACTGCATGTATACATGTGTAAGCTATTAATTTTTTTAATGTTTGCCAGATTTTCGCCACTAGAAGTTGGCTTCCAAGACCAATTTTTAAATATATATCTCAAATCTCTAATACTTATTAAGATACCTAAAGGTTAATCACTTCAAAATCAAATTACTTTGCCTTCTTAAAAAATACTTTTTGCACCCTCCAATGCAGAACAGATTTTTTTAAATGTTGGGGTTTTTTGTTTGTTTGTTTTTGTTTTGTTTTGTTTTTTGATGGAGAGTTTAGGAATCTTGATACAGCTATGAGATACACACTTACGGAGGCTTAAGAAGAAAATGCAAATGCCTAATGTGAAGCTATATGAAGTAAGAAATATTCTGTACCTAAATAAGAAAGATAGTGTATATGAACTAATATCTTCCGAGTCCAGGTTACAGTCACATTGCAAAGTTCCTTTACTCCCTTTTAGCTTCCCTGCTTAACTTCTTGGGTGACAGGGAAGGGCACTAGAGTGGATAAATGTGGGAATGCTTCTCTTTTGTGGCAATACAACTGTGGTTTAACTAATTTTTTTTTCCAATAAGGTAAACTATGGAAAGGACCTGAAGTATTGTGAAATATCCATCTTTGCAGTTACACTCAGAATTTGACTGGAAAATGAGCCAGGTGACCTCCAAAGACCCTTCCACACTAAATTATTCTGTGATTCTATGAACTCTGGGGTTTACCATCTAATAAAAGAGTTGATTGAAAGATAAGTATTTGCCTGTAGCTTTGGACAATTATACTTTAAGCAAACCTGAATGTGATCAGCCACACTTAATTGGAAGTACCTCTTGGACAGGGGCTGGCTTGGGGCAGAAGCCTCTCCACCTACCAGCAAAAGAGCTCCTGCCACCAAAAGTTTTGCCAAGGCATCCAGAGCTGCTCCTCAAAGCCTGCCTGCCATCTGCTCTCCTCCTATATGGTGTTTCAAGTTTAAACATCTCATCAAATCTAATTTTTCACCACCAGAACACAAAAGCATCATATTCCCCTTCAGTGCAGCTTTCAAAATGCATAGATTGCTTTTTAACTCATTGGGGCTTTGAAATGTTTTGCAAAGCATTTTCTGTATAACATCAGTGGGAGTTCACTCAACCCACCAGTTTAGCAGTTCCCCGTAGGGAGGGGTTCACATGTTGAGCGGCTGCTGTTGGATCAGTTCGTTAATGAGCATGGCAGCCCAGAAGGATGACATGCGAGACGCCGCTACCCACCCATCTGGAAATTATTTGGACAAGTAAAACTGCCCTGCATGTGTGCCCCTGTCCACGCTGGGCACAGATGTGGCTGATCTCCAGCAGCGATCTCAGAAAGCACCAGCCAGAGAGGAGGAAAAGGGCCAAATGCATGAAGCGGTTCCCTTTGGCAGCATCCCCAGAAATGTTTTACTGGCATTTCATGCACTAAGATGCTGGCAGGTTTACAAATGGCAGATACTGAAGAACACACCATTGTGATACAGTGTGGTAGCAAAGAGCTGGACTAATGAGATCCCAAGGATTGTCTGATTACTTTGGCTATCAGAATTATCTCCATGGATCACAAGCTCTAAGAATGGAAACCTCAGCTTTTCAAAACGTGCATATCAAACTACTTTAAATAGATTTAAAAAAACAACCAAACCAAACCTGAACACTGAAACCAAGCCTTTCCTATATTTGATGAAAGGGATGAAGACAGTCCCTGCTGAAGAAGACTGCCTAGCTATTGAACACTTTGATTATCAATGATGTCAACAATATTCCTTACCTGTGTTGGAGGTATACTGTTCTCTAACATATACATCCCCTATCACAAAATTCTTACTAGGGAAAGCTATTCAGTCACAGCAAAAGTCTGCTTGTGTTTAAAGAAGGCAGCTGAAAGCTCAGAAATAGTTATAAGGTACGTCAAACACAGCCAATGCGTTAACCAGTCACTTGCCTTACTCTCTTGAGGGCTGTGAAATATTCAGTTTTACTGCAGGAAAAAGAGACTAGCAATACAATCACTTCATCTGCCTGTGCTTTCTGTCTGGGATTTAATCCTGCATATAGATACACAATATTATTCCCAACCAAGCTATCTGTTTTGCATCACAAAATGAACCATTCCCTATTTGAAGGGGCTGTCAGTTATCTGTGTTTTGTTAAGCATAAAAGCAATACTTTCTATTTCAAATCCCAGACTGCTGACAGTGACTTCTTAGAAATCTGAATAAAGTGACTTGAATTATTCAGAACAGTGAGTAGATTGGATTATCCCATTGTTCCATTTCTACAGTTAAATCAAGACAAAAAATGACCTTTTGGTTAAGTAGATGCTAACATTTGACCCTGATTGAGACTCAGGTAGACTCAACCCTTGGTTCTTTAAAGAATGAATTATCATACTCCAAAATAAGGGAGGTGAAAAACAGGGTAATCTGAAAAGCATTTTAGGAACAAGAGATGAGATACTCCAAGCAGATGGGACATGTTAAAGCAGAATTTTATTGGTACAGGCCTGCAAGAGAATACATCACTTGGATAAAACGGAACGCTAATAACAGCTGCTAACGTAGCCCAGAATTAATATAAGTGTTTCCAGAAAGCAATTCAGTTGGCTGAGAGATATATTGGGGTTTTTTAATCAGGTATTTACTCTTTTCATTTGGAAGAGACATGTTATATCCCTGTATTATTCTTCAGCATAATACTTTATTTCACATTAAATTTCTCATTTCCCAACAATCAGCATGGCTGATTCACAGCACTATGGCTACTCTGTATGTGCTGCAAGTACAAGTCATCATTTATGAGGGTTTTTTCTGCAGCCTTTGAAACTTATTCTTTCAAAACAGAATATATTGCATTTTTCAGAAAAAAAAAATTCCTAGAGACATCTGCCCCACCATAAACTTATGACAGAATTAGTACTTCAATATAAAGAGATCAAGCAAGCTAGAATAAGACCTGTCCATATCTACCCAGAGATGCATGGTAACAAAGCCCTAAGAGAAAATATCATGACACTAGAAAATGAAACTTTAAAACGGTTCTGAAATTCTCTATCATAAATTGAGATTCTGTTTAAAAGGAGTGATACTGTGAACAGGAAAGCTGCATACAACCTGTACTTTATGAAAGTGTTAATATTCGAGACATATTTATCTCTAAAGCATTCTTTTTTTCCTGAAAGCAAAAAGATGAGGAAAAATATCTAACAACTGTCTCAAAAGCTAGAATACAGATTTCAGAAAGCTAACATGTTACCTAGAGTCAGATTTGATAGGCAGCTTTTCACTAATTGTTTTGATGTATTCAGAGGATTACACTGATATGTCTCGAGTTTGCTGGAGTCACTTCTACTAAGTAACCCAACTGATTTTTTTTAGTACCATTGGACAATTATACTATGAGTCAAGACAAGTCATCAACTTGCCATTTGCTACTGTCCAGGGGCTATTGCATGTGATATTTCAGTGAAGATCCATGGAAACACCAAACTATCCAAAAGTTGTCAGATTTAATCTCGAAAACACGCATTAGACCTGGATCTTAAAACACATTTTAAAAGAATTTCTAAAAGCACAAACAACTGTATTCTGTGATGTCAGTAACTATGTTCAGTAATATAGATTACTTGGGTAGCAAATGAGGTTCCTCAGAGGATAACAATAGTAGCCCTGGAATGAATTCTCAAAGCAACCAAGGAAGCAAGCCAGCTCTCTTCTCAAAGCCACCTTTTTCTAACACACCCATAAACAACAAACATTCACCAACATAAACATCATCTTGCCACAGGAAAGCATTGCAATGTTTATACAAATTTCCCATGGGTGGAACATGATAGAACAATCTATATGTAACAGATTAGTCACATTGCTAAGTGCTCTGCTGCAGAACACACTGGGCCACTGGTACAACTAAGATGGAACAGTCCAGGCTCAACACTTACCTAACAAAACAGAGTCTCTTGATTTTTATAACATAACTTTCCTGACTGCAGGGAAAAAAGTAAATCCTCTTTAGGGAGAAAAAAAAAAAAAAGAGGGTATAGAGACAGTGTAAGTAAATACAGTATAATAATAACAGCCGAGTGCAGTAAATCTTTACCACCAGGGAGCTGAGGAGGAAGCTGGGTGGCAATGAATACCAGATTTCCCTAACTTCCCCCAATTACAGAGATAAAAATAAACTCCACCAGTCCAGAAGACTGTGTTACTACATTTTGTACACAGGTGTGACAGTTTGGAGACTATGCCCACATCAACGTTACAATTCCACATTTCCATTTGATTTGGGAAATAATCTTTAACATGGATTAGAGCATTCTTCTCTAGCAGCAGCTTGATACCTAGGCAGAGACCATGTCTGGAAAACCCTGACAGAGAGACCAGTGCCCACATTTACTGAATGGCTCAAGCCCAGAAAAAGAATGGATTTACTACAAGAAATGCCATTAGATTTTCAGTGAGTTTCTTCATCCAAACTTAACTAAGAGTCTAGGACTGCTGCTGCACATGCACAAATATAAAGCACTGCCAGTCCAAAGCCAACACAACAGTCAGTTTTAAAGGTGATTCCTTTTGAGCCAAAATTCCAGTTCACCACCAAAAACAAAAGCTCAGCAGGAGGAAAGGTGGAGAGACCAGACCCATAAACCATCTTCCAGGAAACCTGCAGCTCAGAGAGCACAGGCAGCACTCGGCACAACTCGGGGCATCACAACCAAGCAGGCAGGTGGACTCTAAGGGAGCCATCCCAGCTACGGGGAAACCCAGAGGGCCAGCAGCTGTGTGCCAAGGCCAACAGAAGGACAGCAGACACAAAAGGGTGCTCTGACCACAACTATCTTCGAGAACCAGACCTGGAAACAGTGACTGACAGCATGTGCTCACGTACTGGATCTGCCCATGGCTGTCCAGACAGCACCACACTTGCTCTTCTAAAAACCATCCTGATGGTTATGTTTTGGAAGAAGTGCCTTATGAGGCACTTGCATAGGGAAGAAGTACGCTGAAACTCATTTTCCCTTGAGCTTTCACCATCTCTACAGGAGTATCTACTTTCAGCTAGGATCTACATTTGCCTTCATTTTCTTCATCCTCCTCAAAGCAAATGATGTCCTACTTAGTGTCTCCCGAGGAGCAAAGGCCTGCAAAAACAATTTGTTTAGCCAAAGTAGGAGGTACTGTTTAGTGTTTTAACATGATCTTATTTTCTTCTTTTTTTTTTTTTTTTTGTTTTTCCAGAGGAGGTTCAAATTTATACGTTTACAATCTTTTAGCATATCTCAAAACCCTCATTTGAAACAGTATGCAAATCAAGTTTCAGTGTCTGGAGTGCTCAGTTTGACTAAGTATTCTATTTTAACAATTTCAAAAGTTGATGCTCTGTGCTTTACCACTTATTAAGTAAATCTGTCTCATATATATATCCTTTATAAAAATTTAAGCTCATGCTCTTGAAAAGTACAAGCACTAAGAAAAGAGGGGACACCTACAGGATAAAAGATGATTAGAATTGTAAGAGTTCAGGCAATCCTTATTCTCTCTTGGCTTTTTCAATTATGCCAGGTTTGGGAGGGAGGGATTCAACCATTCCTCCAGTGGCCCACTCTGCATATAAGGCAGAGGCAGCAAGCCATTAATACTGAGAGGAAGAGATTTTATATCTACAACGTACTCTAATACACTTGGAAAAGAACTATTCTTGCTTACTACTTAACCTCCTATGCAACTATGCATTGCTTACAAAAAAAATGTCCCAACCTTATTCTAAGTGCTGTACAACCATCAAAAGGCTTGTCAAGTCCATGGCCAAGTCCTGGCTTGGATGCTTATTGTGAAAATTACAGTAATAATTATAAAAAATACCTATCTAATAACCATGTTTCCCCTTTACCCTAATTTACAGAGCGCAGTTTCCCAGGCAACAGACTAGTCCAGAGAGTCTGCAGACCTCTGAAAATTTTTCACTGAAAATATGAACCATTGTAAACTGAACTTACATCAGCTGACACAGGCTTGCTTTTCTTAGCCACCCGGTGCGTACTGCTCGGCAGTAATCTCTGTACTTGCTGTGATGTATGCTTTATACGTCCAAACCCAGTATACTAATTAACTTTGATTCTTTAAGGCAGTAGAGAACTTTTTCTGGTTAAAAAAAAAAGCATAAAAATGGGTGCACACAGGCTGGTGAGCCCCCCTCGCTCCCTTCTTCCCTACTGCTTTCCTAAGTGCACACAGAAAGGAATAACCTTTCACAAACCCCGGATCTGACATCTCTTAATAAACTTGTGGACTGAACTGAATAATTTGTTCTGCCCCATAAGGTCAAAGCCTACCTATAAAACTAATGAAAGAAAAAAGACAAAAAAATGGGTATTTGTGGCATTCAGAATCTTTGTAATATTTGTGCTTCCTTAAGCATTGGAATTATGTGGAAGAAGCAATTTAGTTACTATAAGATTACTGCATTTAATTAGGACCAATAACAATGTCAAAAAAGGAAAATGTACCAATTCTGTTAGCTGTGCCTTCGTTGCTGTAAAGCAGACCTGAGGAGAAAGCAATCTGTAACCTGCAAACACACGCACAAAATCTCTCTGCTTCCAAGTTGTCCTTTGTGAAGAGTCTGAGATAATAAACCAGGTCTACTACTGAGCTTCACTGCTCTATGCACATTCCTCAGCTCAGCTAAACGTACATCATAGATAAAAGTAAGGAGCAACATAAGAGCCAGTTATGTCTTCCTATTTTGGAATATTATTTTTTTTAAACTCTCTCAAGACTGATGTAAACTGTGCCCCTTGAAGCCTGATGCATGTCATAACCTGTTTTTTCTTACATTGGTCATGTATCTTCTTCACAGTCTTGCCAATGAGGCAGTGCAAGAATCAGCGTGTCAGAGATTCCTCACAGCAGTGAAATTCCCATTTGGCTCCGTAGGCTGCTGTCTGCCTCCACGCACTATGCAGATAGAAGACAACTTCACAAACTGAAGACAATTTACCAAGATCTAAGAGTCGAGCTGAACACTAAACATGGATTTCTCTTACAGATCACTCACACATGCAGTCTTTGACATCAAATTTCTCTGTGGAAAATTGTCATATACAGCATGGCTGAATATTCACTTCTAGGTTGTAAATCATACATACAAACTCACTTTTTTTGTGTTAGCCACTATTGCCTATTTAAAAATAGTGGTTTACAATGAAAGAGAAACTCAGGGAAAGACAATCTGAAATAGATTGCTTTTTTATTATTATTTGTTCAGTTTGCCATCATAAAAATATGGGGGTTTATCTTTACTATCATTATTCTTTTCTGCAGATCACTGTAAATATAAGCTAAGATGTGATACCTGTGGTCATATCTGCATTCACCATCACCATCCCAGTGTAAAACTTTTAAGCCTGGCCTTAAAATACATTAAGATTCCCGGAGCTTCCATCTGAGGGCAAACTTTGTGCATCTCAAGATAAGTGTGTATGGTTTCACTGGGTATCAGTCAGAGCACTATCTTTTATTTAACAATTCTGATTATGTTGTATGAACTGGAGCAAGATCCAGCTAATGTTTTTGGTATTTTCTGGATATTCAAGATAAAGAAATGAAAACTTTCCCTTCTTACCGGCCTCCCCCTCTAAGTCAGTCACACTGTGTATGCTGAAGGAGTTTTGTTTAGAAAGTATCATAGGAACATAGTCACTTTTTAAAGGTGGTTACTGTTCAACTAAGTTGAAAATCCCGTATGAGAGAGAGGTTTTTAGGAAAGCACAACGTCTATTTTTCTGTGTACAAAAAGAGATGGGCAATAAAAGGCAATTAACTATTCCCTTCACTCCTTTTATACTAAGCAATGGCTTTTCCCAGTGTGATAGATGCCTAAAAGCAATGGCTGCCAAAGATTAAAGGCACAAGAGCAATTAACGGTTCAAATCAGAAGTGTTAGCACACCAAGGTGGAAAGGCTGTGAACTTCTGCTGTGAATCCTGAGTTTCTACTGCTGAGGAGCTCAAGTTTTCCCACTTTCCCACTTTCTCGTTTTTCTCACTTTCAGGTTTCCACTGCTGGGAATTATAGGGAGATAATATGAAAAATTTAGAACCAGTGTAGTGTCACCATATGCAAACCAGAGTACTTATGTACACCAATGTTTTCCAATAGCTTGTAATTTTAGAAACATCTATTTGGACTACCAGTAACCAAATTTCGTTTAAATTCAGATTTCAATGTGAATTTAACTTCATTGTCAAGAGGCATTTTACAAAAGAGAAAATAACAACTGATTAAGAACTTGTGGAAGAGCTCTCAAGTCTGATAATGTCCTCTACCAAATTGCCAAATTGCCCAGGAGTATAAAGCAATATTGAAATGAAAAGGAAGGGAATTCTACCTACAGGCGCAATTGCATATAACATACATTTCTCTCTACAAAAGTAAGAGCTACTGACAAATACCCTCCTTGGAGAAAATGGCAGAAAAGAAGTGCAAAAGCAAGGCTTTTGAGAACTAGTACAGGAATGTCAAGAGGCAACCCTGGCAGGCCGCTGAGGTTAAAGAGCTAATTAAGAAAAGATGGAAATAAAGAACAAACAGTTTATGCAGTCAAAAGACTTCACCGTGGCCATATCCTTCTAATCTGGGAACCGCAGGTAATAGGTCAATGGGAAACATAGAGCAAATCTATAATATGAGCAGCCTGACTGCCAAGTATATAAAAGCTCTCAATAGTCACAAAATTCAAAATTCAGCAATTATTTTTCTTTCCTTCCTTTTAGCTGTTGTCATCTCATGAGAAGGAGTCTTGGTGGATCTCAGCCATCCTCCAAGGAGGAGGTTGACATCCTCATTAATTATGATGGGCTCTCTTTTAAGCCCTAGCAGTACCTTCTGCAGGGTGTAAGATCATGCTAACTCTGGCAGTCTCAGTATGACACTAAGCTGTTAATGAACCATTCCTGTTTTAACATGTTCACGTCCTGTGAAGAAACACTAACATAGCAAACACTGTCGTGATTGCTCAGCACTCCCAAAGCAACTTCACAGGCACCAATGTCCTGAGAATTTGGCAGACAGGGAGGCAGTCTAGTGTTTATACTATATGGCACATGTATGAAACATTTCTACACTGACAAAGCTAGAAAAGGTGGTCCCAACTGTTAAGCAACCAAATATCAGCTGTCATACTCATCAAAATCTGCATGTGTCTGCACCTCCTTGGATGAATGTACTAACGTACCTTCCCCAGGCACCCACAAACTGGCAGCTTGTCTGAGAAATTACTTAATGTATTTAGACTTTCTCCTCTCATTCTGTTAAGTAGCTGACCACTCTTTGGCATGGAAATAATGCTTATGAACGAGGCAGAGGAACCACAGAGAAGTTTCATGATTTCAAGATGTACATACAGATACAACAGGCAATGAATGCATCAGGGATAACCCTGACCTCCTTGCCTAGGCACTGCAACCTGCCACCCCCATACTCTTTCTGCTTCTCACCCACTCAGCACAGACCACATGGTGTCAGTCTGCTTTCAGTGTCTTGTGCATCTCAGCAGTATAGTGATGTAAATGGTAACAGTTATACCTGATTGTGAGAAATAAAGGCTCTATCCATAAATATTGTAGAATTATTTGTTACTGTTCCAAGTTTCTCTTCATACATTTCTTTTGATTTAAGACAGAAAAATAGAATTTAGTAAGTCCTCTGAAAAGTCTCTGGAGAGTTGTGCGCTAGTAGTCACAATTTCTATTTAGGCTTCTAATAAAAATAGCAATAGAGCTACCGGGGACCTAAATGCCTCTCTGAAAAGTATCAAAGTCTCAGTATTTACTGGGCAACTACACAGAGATTTCTGATGAAAACCAGAACATTCCTCAAAATACAAAGAATTACCTTGTATGTTAGTCAGTAGTCCTGAGGCCCTCTGCATTCGTGTGAGATAGGAGCGATCTAGCTGATCTCTCCAACTCTCAGTCAAATTTCTATTGCGCTGTCCAATATTAAGCAAAACTGAGGCAGATCCCAATGTTGAAGCAAGGTGTACAAAGCCCATCTGTGAACTGCACTTGGCTCATCCATGCCCTAAGAAGCAGACTTAATCACTTAGCTGAGGTCTGAGGGGAAAGCATTGTAACTCCAAGCCAGCAAACGAGACACCCCCACTATGGGAATGTGAATCTTAAAATCCCACATCTTTCCCCGTTAGTACACTGCTGGGAAACAAACCAGACTCATTTTCTCCATTTTTTATGGAAGGAGAGAGGGAAGGTTTAAATTCCATTTCACAACAAGATGGAAAATAAAGAATGATTTATACCTTGAAGATTTTTAATAAGAAAAAAATCCATGTTATCACCCATTTATAATAATCAGTATTCCCAAAGCTAACTCATGAAAAAGAACTAAAAATCACCAAATTTGCCAAGGCAAAGTAGCTTTCTTCACATAAACAACTATCCAGAAATACAGGATAATCTTAACTTTGTATTTGCATTTTACTTACACTTAATTAGTTAAACTGTTCATACTACTACTTCAATACATTTCAGTGATGATTTAAAGTTCTCCTTTAGACCGGTACATTATCAGATGACTTGAAAGGTGCCTTCAACTCTTCTTCCCCAGACCCTTTTGCCCCTCCAAACACGCTCTCCGCTCCCCTGGCTCCCTGTCTTTGTCTCACTCTTCCAAAACATTCACTCTTCTTGCAAGTTTGCGAAGTAAAAATAACAAGCTACAGTCTGCTAATAGTCTTGGCTGCCCAATCCCTAACAACCGCTCCTGGCTCTCCTCACACCGCTTTCCCTGCTGCTCGTGACATCCAGTGAGTCATCGCTGGAAAGCACAGCCTCTTCCTCTAACGCCGGCTGCTCTCCAAATCAACAACAATCTGCAAACTGGAAAGAATATAATTTCTCTTATCTCTCTTTCTTAGGAGGGAACAATATTTCTGGGCCAGCCCCTATGTTTTTTTCAGGTCTCTTAGGGTTTCGATGGTGTTGTTCCTTCTCCCCCACCCTTGAAAATTACAAACACAATTAAACCTCATTTTCAACTAACAGCGAGCAAAATTTCATTTCTATGATATCAACATGCAAGTTTTACAGGTGGGGCAAACTAAAGCAAAAAATCCCAATGACTTCATCAGTTCCTCCTAAATCCATATATTCTTATGGCACTAGATAGCTTAGAGATGTAAGTTATGTTCTTAATGTTTTGGTAGAAATAATTGCCTCTCCACTGACAACTTGTCAAGTTTCAGGATGATGCAATATGAGAAGACAGAGTATAATCTTCCAGGTTTATAGCAGAAATACACCTTACAGACCCTTAACTACTGCAGTGGTACTGAGTGCCGCTACAACATACACTGATAGAAAAAGTTATGTTATCTGAAGTAGAAGACGCCCCAACCCCTACCCAATAACTTTACAAATTATTCATAACATAAAAAAATACAAGATGGAAAGTAACTGTTTCTCACAGTGGTCTTTCGTATGTACACGAGTCTTCAGCTTCCTAGATCAGTTTTATCATGGGTTTGTTTTGATTTTTTCTTTTTTTGTTACCTATTTCTATCCCTGTCCTTCATGAGGGCTTCTCTACAAACATCTCATCCTTACGATATCAGGTGTGTAAACAGGCTGCTAAAAAGGGAAGGATATTAAAAAAAAAAAAAAAAACCCAACAAAAAAAAAAACCTCAACCACAAACCAATAGGACTGTGTGAGTGTATGTATATACACACATACCTGATAGTTCCTAAAGTCTGCTTCTAATTGTATGTCTGTAAGCAGAGTATGCACCAAGTTCCCTTAAGCCTTTGTAAGTAACAGAGTATAGAGCTGAGTATACACAACTGATGTTTCCTATGTGAAATCTTCTGTTCATCTCAAAGTGACCTTGTTTATTTTCAAGGGGTAAAGAGCTTGTAAGAAAATGTCCACATAAAAGCAAATGGAAAAAGGGAACTTCAGATCATAATCAGAGCCATGACGTATTCTTTTTAGGTTTGATACACACAAAGAAACCCTTGAGGTACTTTTCACATACCACCACATAATGGGAATAGCCAAAGGTCTGAGAATGAGCATCCAATGAGTAAAGAAAACCATAAACAGGGCAGTCTTCTGCACACACATGTTCTGTCACAGCACCACATTTGAGTGCGATGCTTCAGGAGGTGGCCTGGGAGCAGCACCCACATGAAACTGGTCGCTGGTCGCCCATCAGCACTCTGCAGGGTGGAGGGTGGATGCACGGCATGATCAGACACCATTAGAAAGCAGCACAACAAGGCACTGCCAAGTGCATCCTAGTGATTACAATGTGTGCTATTGTGCATCTAGTGCTGCAAGGTACAGAAAGCTTTCTGCCCAAGAAAATCACTGCTAAAGACAATGACACCAAGACAGAGATGTCCTCCAGGGCACAGCACAGATCAGTCTATGCAACAGGAAGGAGAATGGAGGTGCTTTGCACCTCTGAAGGCAAACTACACACAGTTCAGCAAAGCCTCTTAACAGCAGAAGTGATTCATATTCCATGGCTAGCTAGATCAAAAATGCCACAAAAGGTTAATCCCTGCTTCCAGGAGAGGCCAAGAGATGTGCACAAAGGGATTAGGCAGTAATCACAGCAGATTTCTAAAATAATGTGATGAAACAGTCTCAGGTATCAAGGCATGCTGGAGACAAACCTAGGACTAGTGCCCCTGTTAAAAAAAAAAACCCAAACAAAACCAAAAACAAAAAAACCAAAACACGGTACAGGAGAAGACACACAAATGATACAGTCCTTGGCAGTTGGGGAAAATGCTGCAAACCTTACAATCCCAGCTAAGCCTCAGAAGAGGCTTAATCAAAGACGCCCATTTTTAATGCTAGAAAAGATACAACCACCTGTTTTTAATTCAGTTGCAGAGGCATGGACTATGTGGCTGATCAATAGAGTGACAGACTGCTTTTCCCATGCCAGCTGACTTAAGAGGTTGAGCACAGAGGTCCAAAGGAAAGCACAGAAGAATTCAAGTGATTGACTAATAAACAAGGATTTGAACCTGTTTTCCTGCCTACCCACAAAGCAGCAGGAAGGCAGAGCTGATAGCGCACCAAGAAAATGTAATTAAATTAATAACAATTTTTCTCATAAAAAATACCCTTTCATTAAATACCTAAACCAAAACCCGTTCTAAAACAAGGTCAATTCTGATACATCTCACAGCTGAAATAATTACTGGATAAAAAATTAAAACATTTCAACCAATATTTTTCATGCTTATTAAATAAATACAAAGACAACACCTTCCATTTGGGAAATACCTGATCTCTTATTGCCAAATTATAGGAGAATATTGAGGATAAATATGTATGTCTTGTCTTTTGGTTTTTCCTAAGTGCCTGCTCCTGATCTCTGCTAGAGAGAGTGCTTAGATCTGAGTAAGCATTCGCTCAAAACAAGTCAGTTGGAATATGGCTCCAGAGGTCTGGTAGTCTGACCTCTCACTTGCAGGAAGACCACAAATGCTGGAACTGGCCAGTCATAATATTACCTAAACAAGTCCTCAAAATTTCCAGGGATGAAGAAATATTGCACAACCTTCCTGAACAACCTCTCCTAGTGCTGTACTATCCTCCTTGCAAGGAAAGTTTTCCTAATGTTCAACTTGAACCTCTCAGGTTGTCCCTTGTATCCATCGTCCCTTGTTTTGCCAGCTCTAACTGGCAATATTAACTTCCTTCATCACCTCCCTAACTCTCTTCATGCTCAGCCCAAACCAAGCTCCTGTTCATGGAGCAGCATGAACGACTATATGCTATATGCTGCCTATATTAAAAATATGGTATACTTATGTTCTTTAAACTCTCAGCTGACAGGATTCACATCACTTGGGTATGGCAGTAGGCTGGCATCCATGCGCAGCTCCAGGTTCAGTCACATCTCCAGTCCAGTTGACTTGATACAAAGGCAGAAGATGCACATACGCACTTATAAAATACTTAGAATCATAGAATCATTTTGGTTGGAAAAGACCTCTGAGATCATAAAGTCCAACCGTTAACCCAGGACTGCCAAGTCCATCACTTAACCATGGCCCTAAGCACCGCAGCTACGCATTTTTTAAACACCTCCAGGGATGGTAATTCCACCACCTCCCTGGGCAGCCTGTTCCAATGCTTGACCAACCTTTCTATGAAGGCATACTTCCTGATCTAAACCTCCCCTGGCACAGCTGGAGGCTGTTTCCTCTTGTCCTGTCACTTGTTATCTGGGAGAAGAGACTGAAACCCACCTTGCTACAGCCTCCTGCCAGGTAGCTGTAGAGAGCAATAAGATGCCCCGTGAGTCTCCTTCCTTCCAGGCTAAGCAGCCCCAGCTCCCTCAGCCACTCCTCATCAGACTTGTGCTCCAGACCCTTCCCCAGCCTCGTTGCCTGTCTCTGGACACACTCTAGCCCCTCCATGTCCCTCCTCAGGGACACAGCACTGTGCCGAGCACAGGGGGACAGTCACTGCCCTTGTCCTACTGACCACACTCTTTCTGATACAAGCCAGGATGCTGTCGGCCTCCTTGGGCACACTGCTGACTCATGTCCACCTGGCTGTCAGCCAGCACTCCCAGATCCTTTTCTGCCAGGCAGCTTTCCAGCCACAGATCCCCAAGCCTGTAGTGCTGCCTGGGGTTGTTGTGACCCAAGTGCAGGACCCGGCACTCTTCCTTGTTGAACCTCCTACAGCTGGCCCTGGCCCATCAGTCCAGTTCCCTCTGCAGAGCTTTCGCACCCTCAAGCAGATCAACACTCCCCCCAGCTTGTGTTGCCTGCAGAAACACTGAAGGTATGCTCCCTTCTTCTTGCGGACCGGCAGTTTGCCCTTCAGCTTCTCTGTCAGGAGGAGTCAGACACAGCCTGGACCTCACTTTGGGAGGCCACATGGCTACGGTTCTAAGCCCAGCACATACACAGAGTATGGTGGCGACAGAGGGAAATACAGTGCTCTTACCTTCCAGATAAAACTCCGCCTGTTAAGGGTTATACTGAACAGTAAAATAAATCTTTGATAACTATATAGCTGTACCAGAAAATAAAAACTGTTTCTTTCAAGTAACATGCTTAGTGTTAGGTTTATGTGCAAGTCAAGAATGGGGTTACTCACATGCTTACAGTCAAACACAAAGACTTGCTGGACCAGATCCTAAGTGCCTCCTTTATTATCTCCATATCTCAAAATTATGATTGCCAATTCAGGCTGCTCGGTTTCTCCATGCTATTGTATTTCCTTCTATGCTGAATAGAACTTTTTTCCTGTTAATTTTAGCAGACGTTTTAATTTATTCTTTATATTATATTTTATTAATGCCTATCACACTGGCATCTAGGCAGATGGCCAACTTCAAAACCAAACTTTTATAGAGAAATTAAAAGAACAGTCAGGCAAATGGGTTCTTCACAGCTGGGAAGCTGTTACAGTATGTTATATTTATAGTATATAAAAGGTACTTGTGAACAGAACAGATGGTAACAAGAATTTACCTGAATTTGGATTTTTCTCTGAATTTTAGTAGGTCCTTGCAAGTCTGACATTTGGCAGTTTTATTCTTTCAGTCTTTTCATTTTCTCTTCTAACATAGCACATTCAGGTTTTCAGAAAGAGATACATTTTTAAACTCTTCAAAAACGTCTTTTACAAAGGTTAAGAAATAACTCTAAATTGTTAATGAATCCAGCAGGTCAGCAGATTTCTCATAATCAAAGTTATAAGCAGCTGTGGTCTCTTCCACAGATGTGATACAACACATTATAAACACATGCCTTCCTAAATATACAAATGTGACCAACATAGCAGCTCACGACCCATGTATTTCATAAACTATTTGAAAGTAAACTCTTAATTTAAAACCCATTTAAGTTTTAAGGTTCAAGTCTAGCTGGGAAACTGGAAAATGAGAGCAGCTCTTAGAGCAGTTTCCTCATCAACTGTACCCGAAGCACAGCCTGCTCCCTTTCTGAGGTGACTAACAGGTTTCCACAAGAACCCAAAGCCTTTTGGGGTTTGTGTCATGATTTTTGTATATACATAGTAAGTACAAGTTCTTTACACTGAATGGTGTACTTTACATTTGCAACATACAAGTCTGTCAGCTGAATTCAAAGGACAGATTTCCAATGTGCAGATGTGCATAAGTTCCCCACCTCCAGTTGAGTTAGAAGCAAAAGAATGTTGGTACTTAAACTTGAAAATCCTCTTCACGACAATTAAGCTGTGGCCTGATGACCACCCGCTAGAGTGCTCTGTGCTGTAAGGTCTCTTCACTTGGCACAGCATCACTTGCAGATTGCTAGAGTACCTTTAACAGCATTTTAAGGGTCACATTGTGGATATTTCAGGTTGATGTAAACAATTCATTACACGTGATATCTAGCAAAGTGTGCTATATTACAGAACACACGCAAAAAAAATAAAAAAGCATTAAGCTCAAAATCAACTTTAAACAAAAAAGGTAAAATGCTTCTATAAAAATTATCTTGGTTACACAGAAAATTTCTAGTTACCATCTTTGGTTGATTCAGTAGTTAAACTTTATGGCTCAATATCCTAAATGAGCCTACCTCAGGCTTTTATGCAAGCATAAATACAGATCACTGTATTGGAGATCACATAACATTTGTCTGTTCTGTTTTGTGTATAGTTGCAATACTTTGTATTAATAAACTAAAATATTCATCATAAATTTGCTCCAGAGGGACCCATGGGCCTTTACTGTGGAGCCACAGAGTCTGATTAAATATAAGAAAGTATATTGTATTTATCTCTTGCTTCTCAGATGGCTACAAATTCAGTAGGTTTCTCCTAACAGGATAGCTCTGAACTCCTATAATTCCATGCTTGCTTGTGCAGATCAGCAACAGATCTGTTCAACTCACTGCATGCCTCAATCGCCTAACCTGCACAAGAAATCTACCATCTATATACAGAGAATTCATACAATATAAGCTTTCACTAGGCCTGAGTTTTTTGGTCATGAAATCTAATTATATGTTAGGATTTAAGGAAAAAAGCTATTCGTATTGTTGCCACATAACTACATTAATTTCCCTTTCCATAGCGACAAACTGCATTTTTCTTGTACTGGGTAGCCAGGGATGGGTTGTATGTCACACACAGCCTACCTCCTCCTGAAAGCTTTACAAGGAAACCATGTATCTCTGTGTTCATAGTCTCCCAAAGTACCACATTTTCTTTCAGCTTAAATATGTATTTCACCAGGCTTGACTATGCTGTATTGCATGGAAAATGTATCAAGGAAGTTGCATGAATTTTTGTTCCCAACAAGTTTTCTGAAGTTCATATGTATTAGACGACCTAGGTACAAACACTGACAGAAGTGCAGCCTTTTTCTTAATGCTTTTTTGTTACAGATCATTCTAGAAATACCGTGTTTGCTCTAACTATTTCAACACTACTGCTAAAGTAGCTAGTATATGTTATTAGTCAATTTTTTTTAAAAATATACAGCAATTGATATACGGTCTTTAATTATGAAACATATATGAGAGCATGGGAGAGAATGCAAAGCAACCAGAAAGACATAACTCACTAACTTTTAGTTACTTCCCAAAATTTAACCTTTATTTTGCAAGGAAGTTGGGATCAGAATGGAGCTGACAGCTGGAGCTGAATTCTTCCTCAAGTTCAGTGTTATTAAAATTCTAAATTAATCTCAGATTTTTCCTTTATCTCATAAAGATTAGCCTTCCAAGTTCTGGTGTTTTCAGAATTAATCAATTCCACTTTACTAAACAGGAAATTGCTATCTGGAAAAAACTGAAAACATCTAAACTCTTCTCCCTTCCCTTGGCTCACTTATTGAGGGGTTTTTTGTTTTGTTTTGTTTTGTTTGGGGTTTTTTAGGTGTCTGTTAAGAAAATTTCTTCTTAGCATTGATGAAAATGAAGGAAAAAAAACACCCAAGAAACAGAAATAAATAAATAAATGCATACCTCAAAAAATCCCCAATCAAACAAAATCAACAAAACCCGAAACAAAAGCAGCCAAGAACAAAGTCTACGTCTCATATTTCCACTGAAAACACTTTGGGCCAGATTCAACAAAGGCCTGAAGGACTTAAAAGGTAAAGTGCTTCAGGGCTTTTCTTTTCAGCATCTGACAGCGATGCGAAGGCAGCAGGTCCCGTTCGGAGCCATGCAACCCCGCCATGCAATCCCACAGAGCAGCAGGAGAGCCGGTGCCTCACACAGCGGTCAGAGCAGCCGGGCTGCTGCGTGGGAAGCTTCCCAAAACCTTTCGCTAATCACTGGGAAACAAAGGGGTGAACACTTAGAACCCTTCAGCTGACCCACCCAGGACCACCAGAAATGCAAACAGCTTCTCTTCCCACACTTTGGAGCAGTGTAAGAGCTGTGGGGTCTTGCCTGTAAGGACCTGGGTCCGACTGCCAGCAGTCCTCTCCCTGGCTGGCACCCTGGCTTGGGCTGAGCAGGGATGCAGAGATGTGCTGTGGCACCAGCCTTGTCAGCTTGGGGATCAGCCAACACCTTGTGCTGTTGAGCCTCCTTGCGGCTTCAGTCCTCTCAAGCTCAGACATAACCCTGTAACCCGTGGCGCAAGCTGCAACCTCCACCTACAACAGGGATGCTCTGGGGTATGCACAAACACACAGTTACTGGGTACCCTCAATAACACCGCAGCTCAAGCAGGAGAGCTCAGTGAAGTCTAGGGATTACAGAACAGGGAGCAAACTAGGGCTTAAATTCCAATTTAGAGTCCTGAAAACCCCTTTTCAGTTACTCCCTCACCTCCAAATTCAGTCTCAGAAGCAGCTGCTGTGATCTGTCCTGGCACTGGTCCCAAGGGCCCGAGTCTAATTGCCTTTACTAACCTTGACAATATTTTTCACAAGGTGAGTTCACTAATATTTAGACTATCTGCAGTGGAAAGTATTGCTCAAAGTGAGCAATGGTGGCAGAATCTATTCCAGGGGAAGGGGAAAAAAAAAAAAAGGAGAGAGAAAAAGAGCAATTGCAAACACTGTGGAAAACTTAACATGGGCATTTTTAGCATCAGAAAATTCTGGAGGCTTCCAAATAAACTCATAATTCAGAAGCATTTGAGAGACAGCAATGCATCAATAATAGATTTTTAGTAGGTTATATCCTTGAAAGAAGGTAGATGGTATAGCAGACAAAATAAAGTTGTTGGTGGCCTAATACATTGCAAGTGGTTTGTCACCTACAGCACTGCATTCTTTACAGATATCTAACACACACACACGCACACACACAAAATCTCTCAAGTGAATTTATTGACTAAAACCAGTTCCACAGAACCAATTAGTATCTTACACAGGCTGCCCTGCAAGGCTTATGAGGCCATCCATCACTTGTCCATTTAACTATTTAGCATTTGTTCCAGCAATTTGTCACACTGTCAGAACGGTAGCATTTCTGAATAGGAGTTTTTGGTTGAAAGAAATCTAACTCCGATAGTGCAGATATTTCTTTTTTAATAAGACTTACACAAGATTTATGTTTCTATTATTTTTAACCTTAAGCATCTTGTCTGGAAGGTAAGGTTAATTCTTTGTATTTCAAAGGTTCCACATTTAAATCAATTGTTTCATATGAGAATTTAAAAATATCATGCAAAATGGAATTGCTTCAAACTCCATCAACAATTCACAGTTCTGACATCATAGAGTACCTTATCTTGCAGCTGCAGTGCTTACATTTTTATCACTTTTCTCATCTAGTCATTTGCTTTTACATTCATTTCTGGTGACTTTCTTAATTTCACAGCACCAAACGAATCATAAAAAAATACCTTTCCATTGAATGAAAGGCAAAGTATCAACGTAACATTAGCACGTCTACTCTTAAGGTATTTTAAGTTTTTCAGGCTCTATACATCTAAAAGGAAAGGAAAAGGATTTCTGCAGAGCTTCAATTACCCACATCCTAATATTTATAAATATAAATTAACTTGAATGTACAAAAAATAAAATGCAAAAGAACTATTTCAAGCTCGACTATCTCAAACAGAGTATTTGATATGTATAACACAGGTACTGGGAACTGTTTCAAAAGGCTGGCACTCGCTGTAAAACACATCCAGAACATTTTGCCTGAACAACATGTAGGAATTAGACTAACACAATTTCTACATTAAATGAAAACAGCTATAACGAGTATGTCAGGCAACCTGTTAACACCTTGTCAGAGAACTCTTGCAGTCCTATCACACACGGTTGTATGTCCACACACCTGCTATCCTGCCACTTCACAGATCCCACCAAAATGAATAGGAGTTTATTGAATAACCTTTAGATTTGTTTATTGTTTCAGAAGCAGGACTCAGTTTTTAATGGTGAGAGCATGCAGATCAGAGGTCTGTTTTCCTGATACCCTGTAGAGTTTCCCGATTTAGATTTCTTATAAAGCGGCTGCAGCAAAGCAGCCTGGGAATCAAATGCCATCTCTGCATCTGAATGCTGTTAAGCAGCTCCCATGGCATTTCTCCCCCACTCTCAGTGTGTGGCTGTCACTAAGCTCACTCCCAGAGATAAAACAGCAAATGTGAACTCCTGTGGGAAAGAGCGTCAAGTAAAAACCTTTCTTGAAGCCCTAAAAATGCTACAGCTTAGTCAGTCTTTGGGCCTTCAATCATTGTGCCCATCTCCCCTTCTACACAGAAGGTTTTGCAGCATACGAGTGTTAGGTAGGGATAACCAAATGTTTAATATATACAGAGCAAAGTGAATATCTATGTGTAAAAGGCTTAGTAAATTTCACTAGATAACACTGATACCCCCAAAACCATTCCCTCTGCTTTGCTGACTAATATTAGTGTTAAACTCCCGACAGTCTCAAAGCTGGTTGTCTGTCTGTACCCATTTGTGTCTATAATAAATAGCTTCAGTCAACTGTACTGGTATCTGCTAAATATCACTGGTTTGTTAGTCTGCCTGTAGAGGATGTACCTACCTCAGATCTAGGTTACTCCACCTACATAAAAAATGTTCTTTAGAGCTACAGTCAGAATGCCACAGCAATTTTTTCAATACTGTAAAAGCAAACAGGTAGAAGGAAAGAACCTGAAGGACAGACCATCAGCTCACCAGTGCCAAGGAGTCGGCGCCGGGCAGACACAGCCGAAAGGTGCAGTCAGAAGAGACGTTGTACATGCATGTGGGGATGCTGAGCCCAGCCAGCAAGAACGTCCGCCTGCAGGTCTTGGGTCTGTGTAACACCTATTTATTTTTCTTTGGAAGGTTTGCTTGTCTGATTTTTTCGATAACTTATTCAACATTAACAAACATAAAATAAACGTGTAAAATTATTCCAGTCACAGACACCAACAGGGAATAAAAATAAATAAATAAATACCGAAAACAAAACTTTGCTGGTGTTAAACACAAGCCTGTGGGGAGAACTGCCCCCAACCAGCAATCCGTCAGTTCATCTAGCCTCTGTCTTTAGGGAGAACTTGAAAACCTATCAGTAACAGGACTGCTAAAGAAAGCCACAACAAATGTCATGGGCTGCCTTGGGCCTAGAGACAGTGGCAATTCCTTCTGCCAGAAACTTGAGGAAGTTAATAATTAACCAGACAACAGGGTATTATAATTTTCACATTCTTCACTCCCCTCCACACTCTGCCCCACCCCAGAAAATAACGTTACTAAAATCCTCTGCAGCTTCTGATTTGCTTTTCATTCCCTTTTGTAAAGGAAGTTCCAGGTCAGCTCCCAAAAGTTGCAGAAAAGATTTTTACATTTAATAGTCCAAAGTTAATTGCCATTCATTTGGCAGATTTGATACAGAAGGCAGGTCAGAATTAATTTCTTGCTTAACGAAGGCTGAAATTCACGTTTAAAGTATAAAAAGGCATAGCTGCTACTGAAGTCTCATTCAGAGTGAGATGATCGCAGCAAGAACTTGTCCTGAATATAAAAAGCATCTGGGAACATGTACTGACTCAAACAGAAAGATGGAAGTTGAAAGAGAAAAATAAGAAATAACCCAAATTTGTCATGAAGGACCAAATCCACCTCTGCCTGCCTGTGTGTAGCTGCTGTCAATGACAAGAGAATTGAGCTCTAAACCACAGCTTCGCCATCAGCCAGCACTCTGGGCAGCTCTGTGCACAGCTGATTGGAGTCACCTAATCAGGTCAAAAAGATTTCACAATGGCTCTAAGTGTGGTCGCTATCAGAAAGGGGGCTCAGAGGTATAGAGATCAATTACTGTTTAAGTAACATTCAGCGAGATACATTAATACTTCCATCAAGATGGGGAGAGGTATGTAAGACTGAGGAAGCAGAGGCAGGATTTCAAAATGAGTACAGCAGCGCTTTTGATGATAAACCTTTCTGGAGAAAGAAACCAGTGGAAATTAGAGAGCATCTTTAATAATCGCATTAAGTATAAAACTCTCCTGAAAAAGAGAACATGGAACTATGAAAGTTTACATAAACAAAAAAAAAGAACACAAAAATGCCTTGTCCTAGGATGCCCTACTACAATGGAAATATTCTTCCACACTTTCTTTTTACCATGCATCTACCTTTTGCCATCCATTTTTGCTAGTCCCACTGCTAGATTTTTAAGGTCATTGGGAGGAAGAGGACACTTTTTTCATTGTGTATATCATGTCAGATTAAAAAAAAAAAAAAAAGAAGAAAGAAAGAAAATAAGAGAGAAGTGTCTAAGGCACTTACATCTTAAAAATGCAATTTAAAAAAATCAGCAGCTTCTGTCTGAATCTAAAGATAAGCAATATAGACACGTTGCTTTGACTTTCACTTTCTGTAGACATTTTTTCTTGTATCCTTGTTGGGTTTAGGTATTTTTGCATTCCTTTGCCTGTCTCTCCAAGAGGCTCCACTTAATAACATTGTTGGAGTGTACCTGCTGCAAAGTTAGGCATATATAAATTGCCATTTTGTGAATTCAGGCAATGATTTGTATTTTCATTCCTTTCACATATGGAAAAGTAAGTAGAAAAGCTAATTCTGAAGCCAATAATAGCATATTTACCAACAGGCATCTTTCACGTAAACAGGTCCTCAAGTTTAGGCTCAGAGGAATGTCTGAAAAGGACCAATGTACATGAGCAATGCTGCTTGTTGTGTGCATCAAGAAAAAAGTTTGAAATGTTCTACTACACCACATGGATGGGGATGGATGCACTGGTAAAGGAAGTGTCAGAGGCCATATTACTATTCCTCCGTTTTCTTCCCCTACTCTTCCTCTCACACTTGCTCTCTACTCCAAAAGTACCTACAGCTCATTGAATTCTTGAGATAAGATGGAAGGCAAAATTCTAAATTCTGTAAAAGCCACAAAACTAATATTTTAGGCAGCAGCAGAAGTAACTAACTGGAGTTCACCCTATTTCCAAGGGCTCGTTAAAGCCATACAACCCTGCTTAGTTTGGAAGTAGATAAACTATAAGAAAGTATGGCTATAATAGTCATGTTCACCCAGGAAGCAAAACATACTGCTAAAGCCATTCTTAGACTGGTTTAATTGCATCCATACTCAGAACTGTATTGGTAAAAATATTTCTACATAAAAATAGAAAGAAAAAAACACCAAAAAAAAACCAACTTGCAAAGGCTGTGTACTGGCATCACTTCAGAACAAAACAAGCCTTCATATACATATAATCTATAGGAAAAAGATTGTCCTGTACTGAAAGCATGCTGGATGTCAGCAAAGATCTCAAAGCTGTGAAGTCCAGCGTTACCATTTCTCCACACACTGTTCTCTTATTGCCTGGGCGCCACCGGCACTGTTACTACCAGACTGATCTTTCTGACTCCATCTATGACTGAATTTTCAAAGCTTTAAAACTTGCCTTTACAACACAGGACTGAGCAGTTAGCAAAATAATGTTAGAACACAAAATATATTCTAAAATGAATAAAAATGTCACACACATATCCAGTAAATACAGTCAGTTTAGAGACCATCAGAAAAGACCTGAACATGCATATATAGAACTGCAATTCTGACTTCAAAGAATGCCTTACAATTTGAATTACAATTCCAATGAGATAAGAGGCTTTATTCCAAAATCATCATAGTTTATCAGATAAATGGATGGTTACCCAACACAACATGGCATGAGGAATTTAGTGAAGGTGTGTATTGGCCTTAGAGAAAAACCTTGGGAAAGTACAAAAGCCTATGTATGAAATGCTTTTTCTTTTCAAGTAGTTCTTGTTTTTACAGTTATTCTGGCAAACAAAAGTTGATGAAGCTATGTGATGGGGCAGCTATATCTTTTATTATATCTGAAAAAATATTCTTCTTTATCATGCTTTTCTCAAGAAAACTCAAGAGAGGTAGTCAGATTCTAGCATCCAGCATAACATCAGATTAGTTAGAATTTCAAAATTGTGTTGAAATTGTTGAAAGTGCTTGGACTTTTATTCGGCAGTTCTTTAACTGAAAAATAAAACATGTTATTCAAAGAAAA
This sequence comes from Falco peregrinus, assembly GCF_023634155.1. Classification (NCBI taxonomy): domain Eukaryota; kingdom Metazoa; phylum Chordata; class Aves; order Falconiformes; family Falconidae; genus Falco; species Falco peregrinus. The sequence continues at coordinate 12,316,883 of NC_073730.1, read as the reverse complement.
AGTCTTTTTAAAAAAAGATTAATCATCCTTGTTTCTCATTTAAAGCCTGGGGATGTAGTAAATCTTTTCTCTGTTCTCAAATGGAGATATTTCATATTAAAAAGAAATAACAAAATAGTTCTCATCTTCTTTATAAGTTGTCATGAAAAACAAGCCATCATGAGAAAAAAAAAATAATTTCACGTTTTTCTGGGTCACTTTTCAGCAATAACAGTAATGATAACATTTTTCTGGAGCTAATGCAGAGTCTGATCTCTTGATGGTTTATCCACAGATAATGCTACCTACAAAGGTGTTCTTGTAATGCTACTTGGGGGGAAGAAGAAAATGAAAATAAATGTGAGCAAAAACCCCTATTGTATTTCTCCTGCATTTTCTGATTTCCTTTGCAACCTAGCATCTCTAACTAAACTTACTGCAAGTTTGGAAGCCTCACACATCCAGGAACTTGCTTGTAAAACGGCACTTCAAAGCTCTAAGCAGCTCCTGTTCCACAGCTCTGGATTTAATAATTTCCTTTAATAGCCTGTGTAGCTAGAAGCATTTCTGCTAATATGACTGACTTAGTACTAGCCTCAGAACCTCCCTTCAAGCCTTACTCAAAGCTCATGATTAACTGATGCTGGTAGCAATAAATGTGGTCTGCATGGATTCTTGAGGTACAACATTTTTCAAGTCTCATTTTTACATTTGATTGGTCTTGAATCTTCTTTTCCATAAACCATTAAAATTTATAAGGGAATTTGTCCATTTAAGTGTTACTGGATTTGGAAAAGAAAAAAACATACCAAACCAAATCAGAAAAAAAGAAGGCTCATTAGATGTAGTGAAACCTGTGGATTAGGCGTGGATGTACCGCTGATTGGAAATGTTGCCTGATGCGCTTCATTCTTTTGTAGACAGGAGGAATATGTTTCGTTTTTGAAAGCAAAACAAACTGAAACAGTGAATTCCTTATAAATTATGTGCATTATTTCTTGATGTATTTGTTAAACCTGTGGAGAGATTATAAGTATTTCAAAACAGGACTGTCTTCTTCCCATATGTTTTTACAGTGCCTAGTTCAAAGGAGTGCTGATCAATGACTCTGATGACACTATTGCACAAGTATTTGTACTGTTTCTGTTTCCTTGACTGCATAAAAAACTTTGATAAAGAAGATGATAGAATGATTCACCTAGCAGCTGAGTAGAGGGTTTTTTGTAAAGTTAGGAACAGCTAGAAGGTTGGGATGAAGAAATGTGGAAAAAAAAATTCCTCAGGATACCTAACAGAATAAAGCGTTGCCGACAACCTAAGTTATTTTTCTACCCTTGGCAAGACCTTCTGTCTTTAATTTAGTTTTGATAATTATATTCACATGAACTGTACCCATGTGCTGCAAAGTATGCCACCAAATTGTCCTGTTTAATAGCCTCGGTACTTGGGCTCTAGAAGGAGTTTTGCAGGCTCTTCTTGACAGGAAAGAGACAATAATTCAATAGCTTCATCGCTTTGAACTATGTAACTAGGGGTTTGGGAAAAAGCCCGTATTAGAGCTTAAAAATTAAGCACTAAGACTGCAAGTTAAAAATACATTTACTGACAGTATTGCTCTCCAGCCAATGCCTTTTCCCAAAATACTGTAAATTAACAGTACCTTTGTGCATCTCCTTGGCAAGACCTGCTTGGAAAAGATTCTCAAAATGACAAGTCTGCATATTCTTTTGTGTCTTGCAACTGCGCTTGACCACCAGAGTTTGCAATGAGGAACAGGTGGCCATGAGGAGGGACACAAAACTAAGTACAAGCTCCACATGCACTCACAGCTCATCCACAAAGAGGAGCTGACGAAAGCAGCAATATTCGTCATCCCAGCCTACCACTTCTTCCAGTTCACGATGACATGCTACGCTACTGCATTGGCCTGCTTTGTATGCTGTCTGTCATGGGGAAGAGCTATCTGTCACAGGCCAGTTGTACTGGCCATCCCACCAAACACTCCTGTCATTCTTCCTACGCTGAGCTGGGCTCTTTCTCAGCTGTGCTTTGTGCGGAGAGCCAGTGAGAACACACACGTGGTGGGGAGCGACCACGGTGACCAGGCTGCCCCTGCCAACTTCTGGTACATGAGAGAGAGGAGCAGCAGAACCAAATTTCTAGCCCATCTATCCCTGTAGCACTGCCACTTCCCTGAAAGGACAGGTTGCATAGCCTGTCCACAACTTGATATAAGGCCCATAAGGAAAGGATCCAGCATGGATTTTGGGTTTTCTTAAGGTTTTTCTCTACAGCTAAATTTAAGAAAAAGGTCACATGCACCAAACGAGCAGCATAGCAAAAAATATGAAGCTAGATGTCTGCACAAATGTGTTTTGTTACTAACACACATGTGCCTTTCCTACCTGTTATTAATAATTTTAGCAAGTATTAAATTATACATTAACTAGCAATGTTGAAGTGCAGCAACAGTTACTAACTGCCAGCTCACTTTGGGGTCTAGGGGCCCAGATATGAAATTAGCCAGGGGACACAAGATCAACCTCAGCTGACCAAGACAACAATAATCTCATTTACCCTCATAAAACATTTTTTTATTTTTTTATTTTTTTTCTAATTTTGCCAGGATTTTCCTTTACCTGTGACATATCAGAAATCCCTAAAGGAAGGAGAGCTGCCAGCACCCACATGGAGACTTGCAGCTAGTTTTCTCCCAATCCTGACCGGCATGAAGCCATGCCCTGCTGAGGAACCAGAGAGCTCTTTCCCACTAGTGCAGGGAGCTGCTGCACAAGGGAACCAGCAGCCATTTCATTTCTGCAGTAAACTGAAGTACCACCATACCAACATTATTTCATTTTCAAAATCTTCTTGCTACGCGGTGCAAAGCCTTTAAAGCAAAGCAATATTTGAAACATGTTCTAATCCTTGTGAAATACCAAGAAGCCTGCCAAGAAGCCTAAACTCTTTCATCAGATAAACAGTGGCCCTGTTTATCTGCTTCTCCTCCCTCTTCACTCTTTTAACTTTCCCCTTCCTTTCTTTTTCTGTTTCCCCTTCACTCTACCTTTTCCTAAAACTTTATCTCTCCTCACCAAACCCAGAACTGAAATTCAAAGGCAGCTTGTTGCAGTCCTTCCTATTAACAAGGTGTAACTATGAGTGTGGAATGTTGTTTCTACAAATATTCAAATGAACTAAACCTCCACTTTCTATGTGTATGTCTGTGAGCGTGTATAGATCACTCAAAATGCAGTTAGTAATTTGCTAAATCATTATTTTTCTGCACTATCATAGGTACATCTCAAAAACTGAAAGAAAGCTGAGAATATATGAGATCATAAAAGATATTAAGAAACAATTATAAAATTAGACGGCAATGTAGCAAGGGAAGAAATGGGACAAAAGACTTCCTTTAAGAAGCACAAATAGAGTTTGAGGATTTTATACCATATACCTAAGCAAAGTGAAAAATCTTTAGAATATTATTAAAATTAATTGAGAATCACTTTAGTTCTGCATTTACCACTGTAGTAAATAGTCTTCTTTTTAGATAAGTTATTTAATGTGATTAACCAAATGAGTACTTGCTGGACCCCTGTATTTCTCCACCTGAACCAAATGTAGGATTCTCTTCAAATGTGTCACCAAGCAGATACCTTACAGTTAATTACTGCAATAATTACTGTTAATTAATAATTACTGTTGTGATCTCCAGTGGATTCCATGAATTTGCTTGCCTTAACTGAGATAAGGCTCTAGTCATCAAAAAAACCTGAAAAAGCAGCTATCCTTAGCATTTAATTCTGTAAACATTTCTGTAAATCAGGAACTTTATTAATGTTCGTAACACCTCTGAGGTAAGAGGAAATTTCCATTTGACCTTACTAAAATGGAGGCTTTTACAGTACACAGACCTCCAAAAGCTGTTGTTTAACAGCACTCGCTAGCAACTTTAATACCTTATCTTTCAGGTTTTCCAGGAGTGGAACCCAGAATACACCACCACATATCTCTGTCTCATTCCTCTCCCCACAACTTGGCAGGCTCCCCATCATTTGGGGTAATGTTTTTTTCCAAGAAGTCTATGTCAGCTAGCATAGCTTCCTCCTCTTAAAAGCAATGCTCCAATCAAAGAAAAACAATCAAATAAATTGTCCCCTTACACATAATGTCTCTTCTCCCTTTGGCCATGTAAAGGATGCAATCCATCCTTGTCCGCCAAAAATCTAAAAAGCAAATCTGCTTTGCTATGTAGACCCCAGAGTTTAAGAACAAGTTGGCTGGTAAAATGCATATGGTTGGCTGCCAGCTTCCTCCTCAAGATCCCAAAAGTATAAACATGCTTGGCACTACTCCGTTTTCCCAGGATTTAAGTATAACAGAAAACAAAGACTCCTTAGAGCAAACCAACAAAAATAATCTAGTAGCTTTGTATGCTGTTTAAAAAGTCTTTAACTAACATCATCTCATCTAGTCCAAACTACTTTGATGTACCTCCTCCTTGCCACCATCCTTTTCTTGCCATTAATTTCCTTTGACTGCATTTGAGAATCTATGCCAAGCACACATACCGTTTCATGCGTGAAAGTTTTAAAAAAGCTTTCCATTGATTTTTAACAATTCCTCCTTACTACAGAAGTCATCACATACAGCCAAGAGTCAAAGAAATAGAACAGGGTAGATTCATATTGAGAACTACATAAGTAAGACATCAAGTTTTCTATTAAGCAGCAGTTTAGCATCTTGGAGCAAGCAGGTGTTCTGCACTATGTAATTCCAGCTTGTCCCTACCTATACAGTCAAAAGAAGGCTCACAGCCAGCAGGGAGATTCAGACATAAGCACAAACAAAAAATTAATCTTTGGCTGTTGGCAAAAAGAAATAGTTGTTCTCTTAATTGATAATTTCAAATACTAGGAAGCAGGTCTCTGAAGAAAATAAACCATGAAAATAAAAGTCTGATGTTCATTTAGCTGGCTGAATCCTGTGCTGACATTATTTGCCCCTTATTTCTGACACAATTCTACAGTAATTTTAAAATTCAGCTCATTGAATAATTAGAATTATTTGCTCACCACTAACCCATGAGGGCTTAATTTCCCTTTGGCAGCTACCCTTCCCATATTACTTCTCAAGATGGCCTTCAACCAGTAACTTCAGGCTCAACGCTAAAATGCCCAAGACATCTGAGCCTCAACATCAGCTAGAGCGAAGAGTTGTCTCATAAAATGACTCTTCAATCAGGAAATACTAAACAAAACCAATTGCTGAATCGCATTTCTTCTAACAAGCTTCTAAGTCATTATGGAAAACTTGCTTGGTTTCCTAAAACATCATACACTAAATTCTGAATTTCTGGTCTTCCAGGGTCAATCCAAGCATCCCTCACACCCTTCTTCCACGGCTACCTCTGTTCTCGCTCCCCATCAGTGCTGCTGGACACCTGGACCTCAAAGTCTAAGGCTCAGCTTGCTTTAAATTTGCAAAGGAAAAGTATAAACACTTGCAAAGACAGTACTATTAACTTTCTACTTGACAACTGCTAATTTTCCCTTCTCACAACAAAATGGTTTTGTTTGGGTTTTTTTTCCCAGCCAAAATCTTTTAACTCTTTTGCAGCTTTAGGCTCAATTCAACCTGACTAGTACCTCAGAGCAATGGTTTTCATGATGTGGTCTGCAAAGCACTCAAGGTTTTTGGGTATCTGTAAGGATAATTTCAAAAGAAAACATTAAAGATTCAAGCAGATTGTCAGTGAGGCTTTAATTGACTATACAGAGATCTGTATCTTCAGTGGAAAAAGCTGAGAGGTTCACAGATCAACAAAGTTGAAAACTTCAAGCCTATAGAGTAAAATACAAGATGTCTGAAGTGACTTGTTAATTTAGACCAGGCTTTCCAGCTGCAAACACAATGAGCTTCTCTCTCATTTTCCTTCACTGAGCTGTACAAGCAGCTGCCCTACAGAACAGGAATGACTGCAGTTCACATACAACTAACATGGCCTATAATGACTTGGGCCAGCAAGTGCTGTCACTTGGACTCCTTGTCCTAACGAACAACTCTGGTTTTGCACTGTCTAGCTGCTTTGGGCTCGAATCAAAAAAATAACATGAGAGAAGCTGAAATCCACTATTTTCTCTCTTTCCAGATGAACTCTTGATGCCACAAGCATGATCTTAGCAAACCATTCTCTCTAATTGCTATGCTAATTAATATATCAAGAGGGGAAGCTCACCTTACCCATTCACACCTCCACAAGTCCCACACCCCCCAGTAAACCTCTGCCCCTGTCTTTTCTAGGAAACAAAATACTAGTAGCCCAGGTGTACACTATTTCTCTCCAGATACATACAGAAATATACATTTGGGCTCTATTTTAAACCATGCACAGGGGTAAGGGGGGAAAAGTGATTTGGGAAAAAATTCTATTGCACCAGTAAAATGAAAACTACCTTCCTCTCATTAACAACCTTCATTAAGGTATCCTCTGCCCATTTCATTGCTGTGTTTATCTCCTTCCCCTGATGGCAGGGATACTGAATAATGACGAGCCATCAGGGCTCAAGCCCAGTACAAGGCTGTCATTTGGTTTAGGTGACAGAATATTAGTACCTGACCCCACATTGCACACATAAATGGCACCAATAGTCAGACAACATCTGGGGACCAGTGTGTAGCTATAGGGATTGCAATGGCAGGTTTGGACTTTAACAAACACAGAGATAGGAATGGAAACTTTCCTACAAATAGAAAATGGAAGATTGTGAAATAATTTAAGGAAAATACAAGGAGCCTACAAAGTATCAGAATCTCAAAATTACATATGTATTTGAAATAAATATTACAGAAGTTTATAGAAAGCAATTCACAGATATCCCCCTGATAACATTATTGTTCTCTATAACCCACATGGCATTCTTTTATGATGCAGGACTGTGTAGCACAGAGTCTGTGGAGAAAATATTCTGCTGGATTGATGTTTTGTATCACTATATTCAATAATAGAATCTTAAATTGCAATAAATATTGGAGTAAGTTTTCAGCATATAGGGAAATGAGCCTTCATCAAGGCATTTTCTAACATGAAGATATAACAGAATTTTAAAAGATGTTTCCCTTTCCCACCCTGCACACACCTGAATACAGTGAAGTATCCTGGGGTTTATTACCTTTTAAAGGCTGCTTTTAGTGCTAATTCTATATTTATATGTATAAATCAGCTTTCTAAAGCATTTTGCAACCACTGTCCTGCTCTCCCTTTTAATACACCAAGGAAACAATAGCAAGAGTAACTAGAGAATTGTGCTATATAGATTGAGCCACACAGCAATCTGGCACCATCACCCCTCTGGGTCATCACCTTTCTTCTAGTGACTGGCAAATCTGATCCGACACAGCTCTGCTCATCTCCTCGATGGCCACTTCCCTCCCTCAGACCTCCTAAAGGCAAACCCCAGGACTCTGTGCTTTGTCCGACACTTCTGCTTCTGAGGAGAGGCTAAGCATTTTCATGAGGAGAGGACAGAGAGGTGAGAGAAAGTGTCAGTCATCACTAGAAAGACTGCAGTCCCAGCTGCACTGGTGATGAAGGAAGAGTATCATTTATGTGACTCCTGCATAAATTCTTCTATTTTCAGCTTGCAATTTTCTAGGGGGAATAAAATAAATGCAGAAGGGTTTGGACACCTCTGACCATTATATTCACCAAGTTTACTCGTTGTTCCAGTGACCCAATTTTACAGTATTTAACAGATTGGGGGGAAAAAAACCCCAAACATGTTTTCTCAAAAACAATACAACATATAGAAACCAAACATATGCAATGCATTATCTGGTCACTTAGAAAAACATACTTCTCACTCTCCGTGTCAGCATCTCACCTTTATATTTTTAAGTGTTTAAGAAAAACTACAAGAAATTCCCTTGACATAAAAATATTTTTTTCTCCTGAACCCAAGGTGTATATTATGCACTGTATTCCCTGGTATCCAAACTAGACAAAGGAGCATTCCCATGACCACAGGGTGCAATGGCAAAGCTTTTCCAAGGGAAGTATTTCGGTCAAAAAGAGAGCAGAGAGATGCCAAGAAGAGATCTCTTCCTGCATCCTGCCTTTTTGCATACCAGCAGACACAAGAGACAAAAAATGCTCTGAGCAACGGGATGCTGCCACCAAAACAACATCTACAAAACTTCCCTCCCTCTTCTGTGGCTATGCAGTTGTTCTGCCAAAAGGAGATCCTGTAAACCAGTGATAGACAGGAAAAAATTTGCCACTTAAAAGCCCCATTCCGCTTTTCAAATGTTAATGTTATCAATCGGAAAAGACCAGAAACATATCTCTGCAAACACGAGACAATTTAATTCTTCCACGGTACAGCAATCAGCTTTATGAGCACCAGTTTGCAATGACAGTGACACTTGTTCTGCCACACCATTGCATTCGTTGTCCGTTAGCCTGGTGTGTTTTATGAAATGGATTGAAGCTCTAGACTAACTCTGACCATACTATGAAATACACCTGATATGAAATACCTTTATTTTTTAATTAACATTATCAAAATTAAGAAGCAACAACTCAGGAAAGAGGAGAAAACACATTGCTATATTTGTTGCATATGTTTCTCCATGTTGTTGCTTGTCTGTGTTATTTTGAACATTATCTATTTAAAGAAGTTGTATGATATATAGAAGACAGCAGGTAGAGTGATTGACTGAGAGTCAGATGTTAAATTGCCATATAGCTGTGGAAAGGATAAAAATATTTCTCTACCTCAATTCATTCCATAGGAAAAATCCTCTCCAATCTTGCATCCTGTATCATTTTTACACTTAAAGGTTTCAAAGTGAAGAGAAGGTATAAAGGGTAATGTTTTAAAATAAAAATACACATTTTCACAGCTTCATTTTCTTTTTATTTTCTTTTTTTTAAGAAGAGTATAATATTGAAGGAGAAAAAGCCTGCTTGCTCTCAGTTAGGTTTACTAAATCAGTCATGAAGGCAGCTGATCTAAAATGCATCAGCTGTCACCTGCTCAGTCTCAGTTTGACAGTTCAATACCTCCTCATCTTCTAAGAATGGCAGTGCTGAGACCTGAGTAAACCGTGCCTGTATGCAAACTGTCACAGAGTTTTTGGCATATCATTAGGCCTGACCTCCATGGCTGCAGTGACAACAGGGAACGTTACAGCCAGTTGTCAAAGTTAAAATTAATGTACAGGTCTCCAAATTCAGCAATGGGTGAGGTAAGTCCCATCAGTGGTGGCTGGCTGATGAGCTACATAATTGCAGCAAGATAATCTTGCCCCTTTGTAGAATGTAAATGTATGTCACGAGTTCAAGGCACATCTCTACACAGCTATAGGTATATATATTTTCCTCTCAGTGTTTATCTGAGCCATATATGACATCTAAATGTCAGTATATCCTAGTTATCAGCTTCAGGTAGTAAAAGGAAACATTATTCAGGGCCATGAAAGGACAATCTAAGACACATTCTCAAGCAGTGACAGTCAGGGTCACACTCACAGTAGTTAGAAAAGTTGTACCTAATCATTTCAGTAGCCCAGGCACACAGACCAACACAGCATCTTTTCTCACTTTGAAATGCTGCTTTCTGCCCTGCTGCAGCCAGTGGCAGGAGCCTGTGTGACTGTAGCATGATGCTTCTGGCAGCAAAGGAGCCCCACGAGGGCTGAGGGCAGCCAGCAACGTGCCTCTATGTCCCCAGGCCTAACTTGGCCAGGTAGTCAGCTTCAGAGCCATTTAACACCTAAGAAAACATGTTCTGAATAAACAGAAAGTAGGCTTAAAAAGACCAAAATTCACATTCAGACCCCCACTCAATTTTTGTGGTATTGCTTACATTAAACGTGTTTCTGAGCTGTGGCAAAGCTTGTCTGGTTTGCATCACCCAGTGAATCTCCCATCCCATCCGTACGACTTTACTCAGACTGCAAATCTCTTGACTTGTTGCAAATCACCCACTCTAAAAGCGCTAAAGACCCTGATTCTCCATGACTATCCAAGCGTTCGTAATCTTCCGCTAATCTATCAATATTCACTTCAGGTGTCAGATATAAATAACTTCACTGAAAACACTAATTTTAGAATTTCTTTGGCTAAAGCAATCATGAAAAGCAACATGGCATCAAAACCTGGTCAACCAGAATAGCTACTAGACATATTTCCATCCTGGAAGAACCTGGATCAAGGAACAGTATCTATATCAAAACCTTCCAAATACTCAGGAGCTGCCAGCAAGACATGGGATATTCAAAAGGAGGACCATCACACTTACTGATCCTTTTATCCAGTTATCTTTTTTCCATGATCATAAAACCGATATAACAGCGTAAAGAGTTATACAGCACTGCTATTCTTTTTCCACTGTCTCTAGCCATCCATGGTATTGGCACTGCTTAGGTGGGGAGCAGCTTGATCTCTTATCTTAATAAATATTGCTGGTGCTTTTCTAACTCTCTTCCTTGAGGTTTTCATAAAATAAGTGTGCACCTCATGAAGGTATCCCAGGGAGAAATAACTTCAAATTAACCTAGACTAAATTTCAAAGAGCTTTCATTATCTTTAGCAGGAGGGAAAGTTACATTTATGTAACAGTTTTCCTTTACACTGCATCACTGGGTAGACATCTAGGAAAAAATGAAATTTTGCTGAGAAAATACTGCAGCTCTTACAGTTTACGTGGAGGGACTTGAAGCAGTCATGTTAGACTCCACTACAAGCTTAAAATTAAGCAACTTTTGCTTACCTTATGTTTCCTTTCCACAGTTTAAGTATTTTCGTAGAAAGTGACAAATTCATATGCAGCTTTTGCATTCCCTCAGTCTTTTGAAAGAGAAATTTTGAGCATCATTCATATTGATTAGTTGTATGAGTTAATAGGAGTCACAGGTAACAAAACCTCTTTATGTCATCTGTGAAGAAAAGAACAGTAATAGAGGTTGGATATTATGAAATTACTTCTTTTACATAAGCAGTTTCAAGGTATTTACATCTATTTCAGTGTAAGAACCGTGGTGCAGAGACTGACAGAACTTCAGGAAGTGCTGTACTCCCTGCAGATCTCTCCCCAGAAAAGAAAACATTGCAGATCATCTGAGAAAAGTTCTCACTAATGATTTTTTTTATATTTTATGACCACTAGTCATGTGGCTTGTATATAAACAGTCCTTAAATGTCTCTTTCAGAAGCTAAACCTCAGCTAATGCTTCATTTAGCTAAAAATCTTACACATTTCTTAACAGTGATCAAGGTACAAATCCTATTGGCTTAATCAGGTCTATGAAAATATAATTAAAATAAAATCAACAGGATTAAATACAGATGTATTAAAAAAACCCCAAACCTTATCTGCAAGAAATGAATGTATGCTTTAGAGTAGTTTGTGATCTAAAGTCACAGCAAGCACAATGTGTCACAAGTATTACCTGAACATTTGAATGCCACGGTGGTATTAAAACCCATTTGCTAAACATCACTACTACCTCATGGATAAATAAAGCAGCCTGTAGCTCCGCCTATACAAGCTTCCTCAATTTTTGCCTTTGTATGGTGAATTGCAATACGAAATACATCTCTTCTGAGCTTAGAAATTCTGTAGTGGACAGAACTTGATCAAAACCAACTCCTACTCATTAAGATGTCTCCACATAATTCATTTGTAGTCCTGCTTCATACTGCCATTCATGAATTACGAGGTCATTCCTAACTGAAAAAATATTTCATCTCATGTCATCTCACTGTCATATTTCTCTACAGTAGACTTCTCCACTAGTCAATCAATAGTAAAAGCAGACACAAAGTCCAGCAGTCCAGCAGATATTTGAGCTTTTCTTAAATCTTCGATTTCCTTATGAGTTTGGTCATTTTCTATTGAAGACAACATGAGGAATAGCCCTGAAACCCAGCTGCAGATTGCAAAGTGTAAAAATACCACCCTTCCAGTAGAGGACACTATAAACCCCTTCAGACGTTACTACTCATTTAGAGAAACAGCTTCTCCCCACCATCACCCACTCCACCCCTTTTCACATTTCATTTTTACTGAATTTCCAACCACATATCCCCCGGCTTGATGCTTTCTATTGACACACCACCACATGGGAGGCCATAGAAGTTGGGTAGCAAACAATCAAAGAAACAGACTCAAGACAGTAGATTTTTTTTTTCTTTAAAGGAAAAAGAATATTGGCAAGCCTGTGTCTTAAAACGGTTATGATAAGGCAGGGTTTTCTTTCAACTTTGGTTTGATTTGCAATGAAGAAGGTTGTGAAAATGCAAAATGGTTAGAAGCACATATTGGTAAATGTCTGTATTTTGGCAATGTTTTATCCCATTCCTAAGAGAAATAACTGCCGAGGTGAACATTCTCCAGGTGTTACAATACCCATCTCTGGTTGAGTTGCAGCCCTTTGGCTGTTAGCTGTTTTCAAACACAGACATATCAGTACGCAACCATACACTGATATGTCTTCTCCCTTTGCTTGTTTTTTCCCAAAAGAAGAAACATGTTTTCTTAGTACTTATAGTGAGACAATTGACAGATCATACAAATTATTACACCTACACATAATAATGAACACAAAAAGAGCCAAACATGCAAGACTTGACAACTTGGAATTTTCTCTTGTCTCTGTTAAAGTATCCTGCTCAACTTTTGGGAGAAGGAAAGGAGAAAATCTCAAGAAAACTACTTTTTTGTATCAGCATTAAGAGGCTCAGACATATTTTACATTAATGACACAAGCAGTTATTAAAAGATTAATGATTTCTTAACAGTTGGTTTATTAAAAACCAAATCAGTAGACTGTGTAACAGGTTTACAGGCATAGTAGGTCTAAGTGATTTTAACACTTTTTACTGGCACTGGTGAGCACTATTTACGACACGATACTCCTGTATGGCTATAACGTATGTATATCTGTTAATCATTTATAATTCTTTTATCAAGCAGTATCTTTTTGTAATAACAGAGTTTTTACAGAATTTAAACTCACCTAAAATTTTCTTGCTTTTCTCTGCATTTTGTCTGCTCTTCTGGTTCCTACTATTGTTTACATTGCTATGTCTCTAGTTACTCAGCCTCCTTCAAATGAACACATACTTTTGTGACATAAAAATGCTACCATTTTGCTATCTCCTCCTTGAAGATAATTGAAAACAACTTCACCTTGCTTTCTGTAATGGGTACAACAATCCAGATGCCACCACTGTAGAGAAAGACAATATACTATAAGCTTTACCATTAGAATAAAGAGAAAAATCCACAGCCATTGATTCTTATCAGGCCTAAAGTACAGTCCCTTCCTCTCACTGCTGTTTTGGATAACTTGGGAGGACTCATCACTGCATAGATAGTTTCCATTACCGTGAATTTTTAGCGGAGCTTAGTTTAGGTCACTGAAGGAAGAGTATTCTAAGTATGTCACAACTTCATTTAGTTTTCAGACACAAACAGCTGCGGAAAGTATCACAGATCTATGGCATGAAAAGATAATTACAGGGTGATGAAACAAAGTTAAATGCAGTTACTTAAAGGTGTGCAACAAGGAATTATTGTTTCCATGCTTCATCTGATTATAAAACTACGACTTGAGGCAGTTATAGAAACGTGACAGTTCTATCATCTCCATGGTGCTCAGACACACAGAAATCCAAAGTGTTCAGCTGAATTTCTGACATATGCCAGTCCCTACTGCAAAGCCTGAGTAATATTCTCCGTTCTGTAAGATCTTCAATAGAAGGAATCCCATACTATACAAAATTGGCATACACACAGAGTTACCAGTATTTTGCATTTACAGTGCAATGGATGCAGTTTTCTTTGTTACATCTAGCACCTTCTGAAGTCAGGATGTCCCATCTCCCAGTTCTTCACACCAGTTCTTTCTGAAGGGATGGGTAATGGACCTGCTATGGGAAAACCCTAGCTCAGATACTGCTCCAGACCCTAAGAGCCCAGCTGCAGATCTGCTGGTCAGGAGTGGTATCACTGTACAACATTCCCGCCTTTCTTTTTTTGTTTCATATTTCAAACCAGATTTACCAAGCTACAGGATTCTACTGATGCTGCTTACAACTCCTTTTTCATATCAATACCTTTTTTCCTTCCTGTCTGTTTTTCCTGGGATACATTACTAGCCGCTATCCATTAAACACTCTTTCCATTTTGTGGCCACTTTAGTGTATTTATTCTACTTGAATTCAAAGATTCTACTCAAAGTTTTAGGAATAATCAGAAAATAAATTGTATAATGTGCATCTATGTACTTATAAAGACAGTTTAAAAATACAGATTAGAAAATATGTTTGGAAGATAGCTTTCAGTTCTGTAGGAGTATTTCATACTGAGAAACAATTTTGAGAGAAATAGACCTTAAAAGAGGAAAAAAAAAAAAAAGAGAATAAACTACAAAATAGCAACATAAAATTCTTCGATAGCCTGACAGATGTATTTTTGAAGCAATGCTCCTTTCATTTGGAACTCTACAGGGACATTTACATTTTTGACCCCATTGTGAATGTCACTGCATGCTCTTAGCTGAACGCAAACATTTGTATTGTTATTACTGCCAATAACAAAATTTCACTGTAGAATTCTTAACAAATGGATCTATTTCATTATAATTACGTGCTGTCATTTTCTGGTTTATTTTAATATTTTCATAAGATAAGTAGCAGAGAGTCTATCTGCAGTTTGTTCTTTACAGATTTTCTCAATGGAACTAGATTTCAGCCTTCACAAAATGATTGCTTTGAATACAAATTGTCTTGGTATTGAAACAATTCTTGAAAAATTACATATGTTATTTACAGACCTGTATCTAATTGCAATTTTTTGTATCTGAATTAGATTTTGAAAACAGCTTGTCAAATAATTAATAATAATTAGCAAACCAAAAGATGTTCAAAGAACTTTGTGATGGAAAAATGTTATAAGCCCTTCTCCAAACAGAAAAGCATGCAGTGCTTGGAGCCATGGCTCAGGTTACTGCATGGGAGCAGACACAACTCTAGCTGAGACCATTCCTGCAATGAGTACAGAAGAGCAATTGCTCTCATGTTTATCATCTATCTTTCCATTTATACATAGTGGGAAGAGACCGCCCTTTCCACCCCCCCGCCCCCTCTCCCTTCCCCCCACACACACAGGAACACAACACCATTGATGCTCACCAATGAAATGGGAAGCCCAAAGGGAGCCAGTGCTGACCAGCATGCTCCCAGTCCCACAAGGAACAGCAATAGGATAAAAATTTAAGGAATACTACAATATCAGAATTCTTAATGCTACCATTAACTGAAAAAAATTGCAATGCTAGGACGAGTTGCATCTCTTTGTCCAGATCCATCTTCTCCCAAATTTCACGTAATAAATGAAGACTATGCTTCCAGTGTTTCTGTTCATCTATCATCATGTCAATGATTATTACGGCATTACAAAACAAACAACAGAAAAGCTTAATTTCAAAGAAGATTTATGGTGAGTGAAACACAATCAAACTTGACTAGATGAGAGTAACCAAATAAATCTGATGTTTGCACAAACAAAAATTTTTACAAAAAATACAGGTTTAACGTATCAGTGCTGAGTTATTGCAGTATAATTGCCAGTGTAGGAAGGAATTAATACTGGCTAATAAAATCAGAATCACATACATTAACCAGATAAAAAGACTATCATGCAAGCTATCCAACTGTCATTATAGGTTAGTCCTCTATAGCATGACCTTCAATACTGTCCAAGCTAATTCTACATGCCTGCAACGTCTTAAATGTTCTGCAATTTAAAACTAATAAACTTAAAATAACCTGCAGTTTAAGAATAGTGGGCTGGGGGGCAGAGGTGGGTGGAAATCACAGTAAAAATTCTGAAGACTAGTGTTGAATCAGTCAGGGTCACTGTCTCTTAAAGACACAAGAACTGCAACAACAAAAGTGGGTTGTTTTGGGGTTTTTTTCTTCTTTGTCTGAAGTTTCTGATTTATCTTTTTCTGCTTGGATACTTAACTGAAATGAACTATTTTATATAACACCAGCATGATGATGAAAGAGTGCCAAATATAGGGACATGCCTGAAATGGGGATCTATGCTTTTACACTGCTGAGGGCATCTGTCCCACAGCCACAGTTCAGCATCTCTGTATGTTTTAGCCACTGTCATACAAAGCTTGGTCATTCCTATAGCCCGCTCTGCATCCCCTCCATCTTCCAGCAAGAACACAGACAAGGCCATGTGAATGATGAATTATTATTTTTTTTAAGTGGTTTTCTGTAATTTCTTTGAAGAGAAATATGCTCTCCCACAAACAAGTAGCATGGCAGGACGAGGGAGAGGCTCCAGGCACACAGGACAACCACAGCACCACTGAGAGCTTTGCAACGGAGAACGTGCACTTGGCATGGACCAGCTGTGTTATTAGAGCCAGCTGTCAGCTCATCAGCCGCCAAGCAAATGTGTGCTATTAGTAGCAGAATGCAATGACGATACAGACCAGGTTGTACCAGAATTAATAGAAGTTATCGCCATGAAAATGAGATTTCTTAAACTATGAATTATAGGAATAGTGATCACATCTATGCTTCCAATAGCACAAAATGTATTTAAAGTGGCCTGAGATTTTAAGCTTGCCATGAAGACATATATCTTTGTAAACACTAGCTCAGCTGGTTACTTTGCCTTTCTTTCTCATCACAGTGAAGTCAAAGGGATAGCAGAACAAGACAAGCCATCTTCTAGTAAAAAGGCCACTTCAGAAAGTGAGAGCATAGGGTTTTTGTCAATGGCATGACTACAATCATCTGAAGGATGTGAAAGACCACAAATTATTCTTCCCAGGTCCTATCTACACCGAGTGCAGGGAAGTTAAAGGTGCTATTTGAAGAACCAAGCCCCTAATTGAGAGTCATTCATCCTTATTTAAATTATGACAAGCATACAGATCCTAAGATGGGGAAAAAAAAAAAACACTTTAGGAAACTGGAAAAAAAATATAAAAAATTAACCAACATACAGGTTGTTCAAGTATAGCGACCGATGCACTGCCCATTCATCTGTGTTAGAATTCATCTGCAGCCTCACTTTAGTTTAATAATTTGTCCATTATTTGCCATAACTGAACAATGTCAGGGTCCTGAACCTCTTACAGACTAAACAACGTCAAAAATCCCTTTTCACAGGGACAAAGCCAACACTGTATTGTCTGCATAGTTTACCATTCCATTTTAGGGGGTCTTAAATGGAACTGCAAATGCCCTTGAGCAGGAAATCTCCATGGGCTGAGAAACAAAGAACAAGACTTCAGCCCAGTAGGGCTTTCCTTGTAAGCTCTTTATGCCATACATTTTGCAAGTTCTCTATACCATAAAATGAAATACAGAAGAGTGGGAGGAGCATGTATGGGAGCTGGAGAACTACATTATTTTGCTTCTGTATCATTCAGACACTGACCTCCATCAGGCACGCAGTGCAATGGAGAAAGACAGAAAAAGTGCGGGGGTGTAAGAGGTCCCGCATGGCTTCAGAAGGACTGGCACTTACATGGCAGTAAATACAACAGCATAATTTTAAATTGATATCTACAAACTGTAGAAAGCAATCTTCATTATTGTCCCCTGTTGTGTGGGCACATGACAGCCATGGTCTGGATCTTGGTCTGTCTTGAAAATTGATTACTGTTCACAGGAAATTATAGGACTTGTGTTAACTTTACATACGTCTTCCCTGACTGCAAGATGTATGGCTGAAGAGGTATGAGATGCTTCATCTAGAACCCTGTCATTTTTACAAAAAATATTCAAATTTTTAAAGACTGAATTATCTGCATTTACTTAATTCTGTCAAAAAGTTTTGAAGGGTGATGAACCACGAACTAAAACTTTAAGACCTCAATGTATTGTATGATAATGAATCCAAAGTTATGATAATGGGCTATTGAGCAGATAATTACACATTCAAATAATTACACATGGGTAGTAATGGGGGTTATAGCCTAAGTTATAGACCATTATGTCTATTCTGAAATTTATATAACAGATTTTAACAAAGAATACACCAGGTCCCATGCTACATCCGGCTTCCACAAGGAAGCAACACAGAGTGGACACATGTGACACTATCGCCACCCTCACAGCCACAGCAGTCCTCCTTCTTCCAGCACCAGAATGACCCTTTCAGAGGTCAGGAATGTGAGCAGATATGAACAAAAGGCAGCAGTATCTGATATCATTGCTCCCAAATCTTCCTGTGAGTAACTAAATGATGAAGCTTCATCTAATATGCTTCACTCAAACAGAACCTAACTTCAAGAAATCACCCTGGTAATTGTAAGATTCACAAGTTTCCACAAAAGACACGTTCCTCAAGACTTCTGTACTTGGAAACACCACAAGTAAATCTGAAATCTCAGTTTCAGGAGGTCACAATGTTTAATAAAGCTAGCTTTGCCTTTCCCTCCATAATAAAATAGTAAAGCAATGCAATGTTTCAAACACATTAAATAATACTCCAGTCTCATTGAAGAACTGACCTCAGTGTTTAACTTTTAAGGTTCATTTAAGCCTCACTCTATTTCATTCCAAACAGCGAAAAATAGGCAAGTATAAGAAAATCTAGACATTTCATATTAATATCATTTATCATTCGTTGGAACTGCCTTCCTTTATTTGTCTTATTTGTTTGCTAAGAACTCAAGAAGACAACAGGAAATTCATAGAAAAGATCAAACATACAGCAATACAGGCTTTTTTTCAACTATAGAAAACCAGCCAAAGGAAAAACATAGTGGAAGGGGCGGGGGGGAGGGGGGGGAATCTTATTTATTAAAAATTACCATCTAAACAAGGTAGCTGATAGGACAAACTCTAACACATAAATGATATGAGACAGTTGCTGCATGTGTTTTATTCACATAATACTTTCATTAGTGAGCAGGTAAAGACAGCCCAATTTTACAATCTGAATTATTTTGCATTTCTGTTTGTGAGGGGAGGATCAACAGCAGTTTTCTACCATCTTAGAATTAATCACACTGCTATATAAATCCTCTATATTTTAGCAACTCTGGAAGTGTGATTTCAGGAAAGATAAATAATGTATGAAATTGAAAAATGTCATTCTTTTAATATCTTTCTCGTGAAAAAGAAATGCAATTACAAGTATAAAAACTGATTGTAACCTTCTTTTAAAGCATTATAGAAGTTGTCATTGTTTAGTTAACCAATTCAGATTCAGCAAACGTGACCTACCATATCCTGAGGGAGAGACCTATTGTAGCAGTAAGCAATACATCTCTACACACTTGTAATTCAAAGGCACTGAGGCAAAAACTGTCAAAACATTACTAAAGTCGACAAGGATGTATGGTTCATTAGTCTAGGAACTGATGTGTTATGGACCTGTTTGTGATCAGCCTGATAATTTAAATCAAACTGCAAGTTTATGTAAACCTACTAGAACTGTATTATTAAATTTCAGATCATGCCTTCAACAAAGGCAGCATAATTGGAGACATTTATCACAAGGCCATAACTAAGCCCCCTATCATGCCAACTTAATCAATAATCAATTTATAAAATATCATTACTTTAATTGAAAATCTCTAGCTTTTTCCCCATATTGACTTTGAAGGCCAAACTGCAGCGTAACATCAGTGAACCAGTCTTTGTTCATTAACACAGAATTAGGCTGTAAATGATTCAATATTTACAAGTGGTTACATGTGTAGAAAAGAGTGATCTGCAGCTGCAAACGTAGCTGACCCCTTCCCCGTGCTGCCGTAAGCCTGTCCAAGCATGTCTGATGCTGGCAGCGGTGCACACCTGACACCACTGCTCTTGGGCCCCCGCTTGAGCACACTACCTGAGCATGAAGTCTCTTCATCCCCCACGGCTTCACACCCCCTCAGAGTGACACTTAAAATATGCAGGACATATTACTGGTCTACAGCCCACCCCGTTGCTGAAAGAGGGCAAAGACTTTTGTGCAATTAGATTAAAGAGAAGATGAGGGATTGCAGAGCTGGACTTGAGATTGCTGTCTCAATATTTCCTTCATTGCAACGTCACTGCAAAATAGATCAAGTTCAACTCCAACAGCAGTGTTTGCATATGTGATTTCAAGTGTTAAAGATTTTCCCTAAGAGGCAATCTCCTTCCTTCAATGATATTACATACCAATACCTGCTTTTACAAGGTGAGCTTTCTATCTAGAGAAAAGAAAAGGAAACTGGAAATGATAACATGCTGAAGGACTGTAAACAACCAGTGTTACCAAAGATAAACAGATAGTTCATAAAATACCCTTAATCCTCAGCATAAAACTGCAGTTGTCCTATAGTTAATTACTTTATTATCATTTGATATTAAGTTTTTCTGCATATCAAGAATTATTCTATTAATATTGTATCCTGTATTTTGGGCATAGAAGACCATAATTTCAAAGTTTGGTTTATCAAGTTTGCACAATCCAGTGAAAGAAGTCATCACTGCCATTCTGCAGCCCTGAGAAGTTAAAAAGGAGGTACTGAGTACTGAACCTGTAAATCTCTGCTCAACTCATGTCTTCCTCACCATGACACACTAGAGCTCATTTGATTAAACACAAGTTTCTGGGATTTTTTACAGCTTTTAATTTGTTAATGAAAATTATTGCATGAAGATGGGAAGGAAGGTTAGCCTGAAAATATGTTTACCTTTCAAAGGAATATTTTTCCCAGGAAATTTATACAAAAGTAGTTTATAAAGTTACACTAGATTTAACTATTTTACATTTGTGTGATCTTTCCGAGTCATCATTAATTTAAAAAAAAAAAAAAATTCTAAAAGAACAAACATTTTGCAAGAACTACCATCCTATAGTACTCCATAACCTAATACTGCCTCCCACAAACCCAATTTCTGCAGGTCAGAATGTGCCTAATGATAGAGCGCATGGCAGGCATGTGCTACGTCTGCAAAAGGACTACAGGTTTCTCTCCTCTCCTTCAATATGCAGAGCTCCTGGGAGCCTTTTAGTCATCCAATTCAGAACCTGATAAACTAGACAAACCAATAGGTTTAAGTACCTCTGCTAGATTTCACCATTGCTGTAAATGTGGAGGGGTGGAAGAACCTGCCTGCCTTTTACAGGCTGGTTGTATGCTAGCCTTTGTGGGCACATGGAAGGGGGGCAGAGCAGGGGCACCACACAGACATACAAGAAATTAAGAAGTGGCAGTACACTCCAATCTTTCTGAACAAAGAACTTGCTTCAGGGTGCATACTTGTCAGACTGCAGCTTTAAAGGGCTATTGGTGTGCCAACACAAGATGTCCCAAATTCCAGAAGGCTTATTTTCATGCATGTAGCAACAAACTATCAGTAAATAAATAAAAGCAAAAAACTCCCACAAAAAACACAAGAAAAAGCAAAAGCTATCTTCCTACTCAATAAATAAATACTTCAGTTATGACTTAGCCATAACATGAAAAGCTCAGGGGCCAGCACTGCTTTTCCAGGTGCAAGGTCCATTAGCCACAGCTCAGACCCTGCTGATATCTGAAAGGTTGTCAGATTGCCCCAAAGATGCCCTGGGAACAAATCAGATATTGTCTGGAACATCTCATTTTGCTGAGGGATGAAAATGTCTCCTTGTAATTGAACCACTTCACAGTACTATTGCACAAACTGCAAAAAGGGTGTTTCCCTGCAGGCCATGATCAGAAGTCATTGAGGCAGAAGGACTTGCAGAAGACTCTGGAGAAGACAAGAACTTAAAACACCAGCTTTCTCCAAAGGGTTTCCGTCTATTACCGGCATTTGCATTTCTGCCTTTTTCTACCAAATTAAATTATTATTCCTATACAGCATTAATTCCATCACTTTTTTTTTTTCTTTCATAGTTGCTCCTTTGAATGTCAGTCCGTGTGGAAAACAGAGATGTGCATGCACAGAGCAGCAGCTCCTAACTAGGATTGCTTTTGAGACATATTGTTTCAAAAGACAGTCAAAAAAACCTTGGTTTCTTTAAAGTTGTTCTACAGTCTGTGTACCCGTATTGCTCTTTTATGTCAATCCCTAGAAGTAGTGTATAAGCAAACAAACAAACAAACCAAAAATAATAAAAGAGTTCATGGCATGCCTAACCCCTTTCCACAACACAGTGACAAGGCTGCAGTGATACAGGTTCAAGCAAAATGCACACCTGCACTGAAGCACAGCAGTAGAGGGAATATAATGACACAGGTCCAGAAAAAAAGTGTGTGTGTGTGTATATATATACTTATAAGAATTTCCATATACTATAATGGATGGAATTTTTTATCTTGGAAATTCATGAGAAAATCTCTTGCAACATGTAGCTGCAAGCTTTTATATTAGATTTTGATTTGAGCTCAGGGTTACAATGAAATCAGCTTTCAAAGCAAAAGAGCTTAAGTTTTCTCTCTCTCTCTCAAAACTAGATGACACAATGAAGGGTGTAAGGAAGCTTGTCTTAGTTTACCACCTTTGGAAGAAGGGGCAGGCAACTCTGGAGGACTATAAGGATGTCAGAAGGTTTTGCAGGGCAAAGATTAGAGAGGTGAAAGCCCAGCTAGAACTCAGGCTGGCCACTGCTGTAAAAGATAAGAAAAAAATATTTTTACAAATACACGAGAAAAAAGGAGGGACAAGGAGAATCTGCATCCTTTATTGGATGTGGCGGGCAACATTGCCACAAAGAATGAGGAAAAGGCTGAGGTATTTAATGCTTTCTTGCCTCAGTCTGTAATGGTAAGACCAGTTATCATGTTGGTTCCCATCCCCCTGAGCTGGAAGACAGGGACAAGGAGGAGCAGAATGAGGTCCCCACAGACCAGGAGGAAACGGTTAGAGACCTGCTGCTCCGCTTACACATGCACAAGTCTATGGGGCTGGACGGGATCCACCAGAGGGTACTGAGGGAGCTGGCAGAGGAGTTTGCCAAGTCACTCTCCATCGTTTATCAACAGTCCTGGCAAACTGGGGAGGTCCCAGCAGACCGGAGGTTAGCCAGTGTGATGCCCATCTACAAGAAGGGCAGGAAGGAGGATCCGGGGAGCAACAGGTCTGTCAGCCTGACCTCACTGCCAGGGAAGGTCATGGAGCAGATCATCCTGAGTGCCATCACACAGCACATGCGAGACAACCAGGGAAACAGGCCCAGCCAGTGTGGGTTTATGAAAGGCAGGTCCTACCTGATGAACCTGATCTTCTGCAACAAAATGAGTGAAAGGCTGTGGATGGCGTCTACCTGGACCTTAGTAAAGCCTATGACATCATGTCCCACTGCATTCTCCTGGAGAAACTGGCTGCTCATGGCTTGGACAAGTGCACTCTACACTGAGTTAAGAGCTGGTGGAACAGCTGAGCCCAAAGAGTGGTGGCGAGTGGAGTTACACCTGGCTGGCAACCAGTCACAAGGGGTGTTCCTCAGGGATCAGTGCTGAGGCCAGTCCTGTTTAATATCTTCATCAATGATCTGGACATTCACTCTCAGTGAGTTTGCAGACAACATCGAGCTGGGGGGAGTGTTGATCTGATTGAGGGTGGGAAGGCTCTGCAGAGGGATCTGTACTGATGGGCTGAGGCCAGTTGCATGAGGTTCAACACGGAGAAGTGCCAGGTCCTGCACTTGGGTCACAACAGCCTCACACAAGACTACAGGCTTGGGGCAGAGTGGCTGGA
The DNA here is from genome assembly GCF_023634155.1 of Falco peregrinus. Classification (NCBI taxonomy): domain Eukaryota; kingdom Metazoa; phylum Chordata; class Aves; order Falconiformes; family Falconidae; genus Falco; species Falco peregrinus. The sequence goes on along the minus strand of NC_073730.1, from coordinate 12,293,191 downwards.
AACTCCTGGCAGAAAAGGACCTGGGAGTGCTGGCTGACTGGCTGAACATGAGCCAGCAGTATACCCAGGTGGCCAAGGCGGCCAACAGCATCCTGGCTTGTGTGAGAAACATGCCAGCAGAACAAGGGCAGTGATTGTCCCCATATGCTCAACACTAGTGAGGTTGCACCTCAAATTCCATGTTCAGTTTTAGGTCTTTCACTGCTGGAGGAATGTAGAGGTGCTGGAGTGTGTCCAGAAACAAGCAACGAGGCTGGTGAAGGGGCTGGAGCACAAGTCTGATGAGGAGTGGCTGAGGGAGCTGGGGCTGTTTAGCCTGGAGAGGAGGAGGCTCAGGGGGCATCTTATTGCTCTCTACAGCTACCTGAAACAAGGTGGGGGTAGGTTTCTTCTCCCAGAAAACTAGCAAAAGGACAAGAGTTACACCAGGGAAGGCTTAGACTGGATATTAAGAGAAATGTCTTCACTGAAAGGTTGGTCAAGCATTGGAACAGGCTGCCCAGGGAGGTGGTGGAATTACCATCCTTGAAGGTGTTTAAAAAAATGCATAGCTGCGGTGCTTAGGGCCATGGTTAAGTGATGGACTTGGCAGTCCTGGGTTAATGGTTGGACTTTATGATCTTGGATGCTTTTTCCAACCTGAATGATTCTACGATTCTAATTTCCCCAGAACATTTGTGTGATTTCTTGCATACACTTCTATTTTTCAAAAAGAAAGTCAGTATCACAGTTGTGGCAATGCATCATACTTGCTGAATTTTACTTGCTTACTCATTTTGAAGCAAAAGTTTTATGTGGATCAAACTTTATAAACATTTTCACATGAATGTTAGCAGGGAAAGACTAAAGGAGTTAATATTATTAAACACATCACATTGCATGGTATCTTAATAATTAAAGATCACTTTGTTGATGGAAAGAAGTCCTGGGTGAAATTTAAGTGTAGGTACTCCAAATAGATATATGCATGAGTAAACATTTGCTGCAATTAACTGAAGACCACAAAATCACCAATGAAGATTTTCTTTTAATATCTTTTTCTTCTGCAACTTAGATAAAATCTGTGAGTTTTCAGATTGACCTATATCAATGCAGAATACTGGAGAAGTCTTAACAAGCAATTATTAACTTGGATTTTAAAATATATGTTTCCACTCCCCCCCCCCCCCCCCCCAAGTCTATTCTCCTCTTTCTGCCTCCCTTCCTCACTGAGCAGCACATTTAAAAGAAGATGAAGACAACCATTTTCACAAGACTCCATTTGAAACCAGCCAGGGTCTTTTTGCTTTAGCTGTGAATTCCTGCTAATTTAATTTTTTGCGCTATCTCTTTTGCACAAACCTCAATATAGTAAGTATGTATACAGCAATTAAAACTGCCTACCTGCCTGCTGGATGTAATTACAATTTTAAAAAGGTTTAAAAGAGCCTTGTTTTTCTCACCAGCAAGCAGACTCATGCTAGAACTAAGTAACACATCCAAATTAGTGTAATTTAATGACTCAATGAAGTTGTCATAGTTCTCATTCAAAATGCAAGGGAAAGCAGCCCTTAATAATATCAGGAAGACAAGTATATTTCAAATTCTGTTCTTCTCTGGGACTTGGTCTTCAGTTGGTGAGTTTAATTTTTAAATATACCTCAAAGGCCACCAATCTTAAGACAAGTTTAAAAAAAGAAAATAAACATTTTCTGTCCCAATACACCAGCTGGAATACTGACATTGAGAGAGACCTTACTTAAGTCTCTCCCCTGCCTAATTTATCTGAGTTTGCACCTACATTTCTAACCTTCATGCTGCCTGGTTTGTCTGGAAGCTGAAGTAACCACTGGGCAAAGGCGTTTTTGGGAAACTGAACGATAGCGTCTAGTGAACGCTGCAATCACTGAACTATTTGTGGGAAGGGGCCCTTGAAGAGAATCACTTACTCTTGCTATGCTTATGTAGAAACCAGTCCCACAGCAAGCAGCAGCAGAAGGATCACACTTAGTCAGTCAGCTCTCAGGTGCCCTGGTTTTACCAGCACAGAAACCACTCGGAGCTTTGGAAAGCAGAAATTCAGACTTCAAAAGAACATTCGTTTTGGAAACTGAAAAATATCCTAGTGTGGGTATAAGCCCAGCTGAGGCTAAAGGAATCCCATTTTAGATTTAGATACTTAAAGTGGCTGGCAGGTGCCCGAGTCCTATAAGGAATGAAGGTTTATGTCTTTACCACAAGACCGACTTATGCTATTTCCACTTGGTGTATCCCACTAAATACAGCACAGCTGTAGTGAAATAGTGCTTGAACTGGACAAAGGGAGCTGTGCATTTTAAATCTCTTTTCAAGGACACATTTAGCATCAGAGATTTTTATTTGCAGCACTAAGACATACAACAAAATGTTCCTTGTTCCAGGATGTAGACCAATGTAACTGGGGCTCCACAGAGCCCTGACGTGCAGCCAGCCTGTAGGGAGACTGCATTAAGAAAACATGATAAAAAGCTACAAGTGTTCACACCAAGTTGTCATGTGCAGTTTTTAGATTAAATTTGTCTTAACAAGGAAAAGGTTGGGACACCACTTCTCATCTGCCTTACACCAACAGAGAACTGTAATTCACAGCCCTGGGAAGAGTGACCAGGAGCAACCCCTGTCCTGCTACTGAGCTGCAGGGGAAATGGCCATTGCTCTGGGTGCCGTAACACCCACTGCCACACCAAGCCAGACGATGCCCAGGGAGCCCAGCAGCTTTACCTGCATAGTAACCCAGCGCAGCAAAGAATACCCAAGGCTCAGAGTCTCATTACGTGCAAAGAGGAAAGTGTGCCTCAGGTGTAAAGGCAAGAAATTTCTGTTAGAACAACTGGAATCTTCACAGCCTAGTCAAAAGGTTTTGTCCAGTTTAATTGTTACCAAAAAAAATATCTTATTATACAATAAAATATTATTGCATAATACAACAATTTTAATTGTATAATATATTATAGGCACATTTCCTAGTATAAAACACTTTCTCTGATACCATGCTTACCCTTCCACTGACCCTTGGGCTTGTAACACCACAGCTCCCGTTTGGCAGGGGGAATGCAGCCAATGCCACCTGTACTCCAACTCCACTGCAAGGGGCATGATGTTGGCAATGATCTCTCCAGGATGTACTTAAAGTAATTTTTATGTGCCTTCTAATGCTGTTTTAAACCTTGCTCTTTCTTTAATAGTTTAGATTTATTGTATATAGCAGGTTTACATACAAGCTACTTGTTCTTTTCTCTCTTTGCTGACCCAACATCATTTTTACCCAAGTCTGCATTTCTTTAAGTGGCCAGTGGCGAGTTATTTAGAAGCCATAGGGTCTCTGGTGCCCACTTGTGCGCTGCTTCTCATCATCCCATAACTGTACTCCTTCAATGGGGTATGCTGTGTCCCCACCTCCAAGGCCTGTACACTACACCATTACATTCAAATCACGAATAACTTGTTCTGTGCAGAATTACTACTTGTCACTATCTTTGTGAAAACACTGTTGTATGACACAGACATTAGCAAAATTAAATTTAGGCTATTAGAAAAGTTACTGTTACATCAAATCCAAGCTTAAAAAAGGCTCAAGACAGGTCATGACAAGCTGATTCAAAGTAACCGTGACAAGCCTACAGCCCAGAGGCCTTGCAAGCTCAGTACAAAGCCTGGGTCCTCTTGCTGCACTGCATGCAACATGCTTGTTGGGCTAGAGAGCTACACGCTCCCTCCCTTAGTACACAGTCCCTCCAAGCAGCCCTGCAGAAGTTGGTCCTGTACTCCCAGTCCAGCTCATTGCCACAAAACGGTACTCGGGCAGGATCCATACAGGCATGCTCACTCACAGACATAATCTGTCTGTACAGCTTCTTGATATTAATCTTGATTTGAACGGAGTGCTCATTTTCTTCAAGGGTATATCCACCATACAACATACATACTAAATATTTGCAAAACAGTTCAAATCGTTGAACTTTTGTTCAGATCTCAGATTTTTTCTGTTCTAGACACTTAACCACACAGTCCCCAAATTATATTCTTCAGACTACACCTTAGAGAAAGCAGAATATAGATGAAGCCTTCATTTTTTTTCCTAAAAGTTTCATATATGTGAGAATGAACAAACATCTAAATATATTTATACATTTAAAGACACAGATGTACTCCTATCAGCCACTTCAAGGAGCCACTTAGATATTCATTTACAAAAAACCCACACAGAAAAACCACACCCCACAAGAAAAAACACAAAACCCCACCACACACACACAAAAAAAATTCCATCCCACTTCATTACTTACTGAATGCTTTAGAATTTATATTATCTGGGAAAAAAAGCTGAAAAGGTGGGTTGAGTTGAGAAAGACCTCTTGAGCAGTAACAACTGCAAATGATAATGTTTAGGTGAAACACACTAGAAAACATTACATTTAATATCTTAGTTTCTTGAAACAATTATCTGATATTTTAGAATTTTTGTGTTGATAACAGTATTTCTAAAAAACAGTTAGATAAATGCAATTAGATACACCTCATAGTATTTCAGATGCATTTATTTAACTTGCTTTATCAGGGAAAAAGAAAAAGCAAGAATAAAGGAATATATCTGCAACTAACCTAAGAAAGTTTATGAGGTGTTAGAGTTTTCTGCGTAAATTTTAAACTGTTTGTTGCTTTTTGCTGAAAACATGTGTTTACTGGTTAGGTTGTAGTATAGTATTTGCAAGGGTAATGAGCTATTCAGTGTCATTCTGACTGAGCTATTTGTGCCTAGTTAATGCATTTCAAATGTAATTGACAAATTAATATCTCTAACTTTTCCCATTAGCAGTATTAAATAAGGAAATTGCTGTTCCAGAATTGTAACCTTTTTATTTATTATACCAAACTTCTTTTGAAAAGTGTTAGTTGGTCTAAGTTTTCTTCCAATAAATCAAAGTGAAAGAAAAAAAACAAACTTTTTCCTTCTATCTTTGATTGTTTAGCTGAAGGAATATGCAAAAATAGAAGATCATAATTAATAAAATTAATTCTACTGTTTATATTCAGGTTCTCAATATTGTAGTGCTCAGTTTATCACTGATCAAGGTTAATTATGTATTTTTTAAAAAGTCTGCATCATTAAAATATAAAATAACACCATGTGAAACATCAGTGTTTGCCTTGTTGACTTCAACACCAACTTCCTTCAATACAAAGGCCATGTCTGAAATAACTTTTTTGAAACTAAATCTTTTCCACAAAAGACCTGTAAAAGTACAGCACCCTGACTATCAAGCCGTTATATCTTGTAACGGAGGGGGTCTGTTTTTCCTCCATTTTTAATACTTGATTATGTCAATAACAAACAGCAAGCAAAGACCAGATCCTCCCTCCGACTCAAACACCAACTCCTTCCAAGGGCCACAGGTTAGACTTTTTGCTGTTTCTTTTGGACACATATTTGCACATGGCTGTTTCTACTGGCCAGCTGCTCACCTCAGAGGATGGCAAGATGAGGTTTTCTCATCCCTTCACAGATTAGCTATTCCTAATCTTTATATGATTCAAGGCTGCTTCCTTTCAAGGCAAAACTGAATGACAAGACTGGCATCTTAACAGTGCACCACCAACAACCTTACTATTATTTCTTTGCTGCAAAGCTTGAGGTATTAGGAATACATTTAAGATTCATTCATATTTTATAATACTGAAATAAAGCAAATCCCAGCCTGTTCTTCTAGTGGAGAAATTGACTTCAGGTTTCCCCCGAGTCAACAACAAAGTGCATTTCAATACTTTTGGTCCTTACTAGGACTTCAGAGCCAAGAATTTCATCATTTGATGACAACATTTACACCTTTAGCTATTTACTGTGAATAAATAAATAAATAAATAGTCTACGTAATCTACGAGTCAGCTGGATAACAACTCTGATAAAAGTAAATATGCCACTATCATTTTGGAAATAATCTAACTTAAACAACAAACCCAAACCAATTGTATTCATTGATACAATGTTAAGATAATTTATACAAAGTGTTTATAACGTGAATAATTTCATAGAGAGGAAAAAACAACCTACAGTTCACCAAAATACAACTGTAAATTGATTTTAAAGATTTTTATTACATACCATGCAGCTTAATTAAAATGGTTAATTTCAGAAGAGTTGGTATCTTCTACAGAAAAATACTGCATATACAAAAACAGTTGTTAGATGAAAGTAAGACAATGTTACAGGAAATCTACTTTTGCTCCTGCACTTCAGGTAAAAGGAGGAGAGTGTTATTTAAGAACCAAGGAGCATATTTGTTTTATATACTGTAAAGTCCCCACTCGAAGACACTCACAGAAGGTTAAAAGTACCAGTAGTCCATCTGATTGTTGTTAATAAGAAAGTTTTGGCTTGCTGTGCAATAGTCCAGAACAACTGGAAGAATCCTGTGCCCTAGGTAAGTGAACTTTCCCATTAATAAAATATAATTCCTTAACCTGGAAATGCTTCCAATCCTACAGATCAGAAAATGCAATATGACGGAGCTACTGGAGTAATTTCTATGAGTTCAAAGTCAAGCATAGAGAGAGAAGAATGCAAATACATCCTCCCCTCTGCAGATAAAACATGCAGAAAAGACTTTGCTGCTGTGAACCCTATATCCTTTGTCCTAAGAAGGGGCTGGCTAGATGTCTCAGCTCTATATGCAAAACTTTGGTTTACATACATCTCATATCCCAAAGCCACTGAAGCATCTTGTTGTGACACCAGGCAGATAAACTGAAAAAGCAGACACAAACATGATTATGCAAGCCCAATAGGCAGCACAATCTCTGACTTCTCCTGTGCCACAGATGTTGCTTTGTTAAGTGATGGTTGAGTATCTCTGCTTTAAAATGCTTGAACCAGCACAAGTGCCACTTCATTCCTATTTGATGTTTTCATTTGGCAGGACAGGTGCTCTTGCTGCACAATATCCCAAAAAAGAATATCTAAAATATGTATTCACCAACATCTGTCTTGCTTTGACTTACATGCATACTTAAGTAGCTTCTTTAAGTATGAGCAAAAAGTTTTCCGCTTACTTTGACCTTCTAAAGAAGCTCCATGAGGCTGTATGCCAAAACCCACTTTTATAGAAAAGTAACCTTGACTACACAAAATGTGGGCATTGTAATTTGAGCTGGGGGAGGGGAGGAAAAAAAACCAAAACCAACAAAACCCATCACAAAAAAACCCTCCAACATCTCTAAAAATACAGAGCTTAAAGCAATATATTTTTCAATTGACACGGTATTTTGGAAGCTTTTGAAAAGGATATACCACAAATATATTGAATATATTAACTTTTCAGTTGTAGGTATTTACACATAAAGCTTGCATTTTATTTCAGCCTATGTCAGAAACACCAATAGGTTCATTTGAGAAAGCGAATTTGATTTGGGGGTTTGGAGGTTTTTGTGTTTGTTTGTCTGTTCCATGTATCTAGTACAGCTTAACTTGTGTAGCAGCATTTTGCATGCTCCTTAAAAGGTACTATGGGAGGTAGGAAAATAATTTGCTTACTTATCTGACAGTTTTAACTGTCACATATGACAGTATCCAGTCCAAAACCTTTTACAAATAACATACAAGATGTATTCCATCACCAATGAAATGAGGAAAAAGAACTGCATGGGGAAACATAGCACTAGAATCACAGAACATGAAAGGAAAGTGAGGAAACTGAAGGGGAAGTTAGTACCATAGATGGCTGCATACTAAAGTTACATACAGGTTTTTTAATTGGGAATTTGGAATAAAAATGTTTCCTTCACCCCTTAAGAGCGTGTTAGTAACATAAAGAATCACAAGTACAGTATGATTTTCTGCATACTCCTGTACGTGTTCTTGGAAGATTTTATCCATTTATCTGTATAGTGAGACAGACCTACAGAAATACATGCTTAAAGAAAAAAGGACCCTAGTCCAGCCCTACTTTATATCTTCAGTCTGGCAGAAACATAGCAGTTGATGGCATAGTAACATTATATGGTTGGTAATGTTAAGCCAATTAATCAAAACAACAGGTTAATTGTTTACCTAATCCCTAGAAATCAGAAATATTTCTTTTCTCCAAAGTAAATTGATCTCTTTGATGCCAAATGTGAAATAAGAGTATTTCTCAACTTCCATGGTTTTTGCACTTGTTTTAGTAAAGCATGTGCTGGAAATAAGTACTGAAGAGCTATTAATTTTTAAACACAGGATACATTTTTATATTGCTGTTTATTCATAAACCTAAACATCAGCTTGAGAAAGAGACATGTCGTATCTAAGTATCAACATGAAGCAACTGTTGAGGCACAGCAATTCAAAGTGATAAAAAAGTGGGATTTTACCATAAATTTTTCAGTGGGAACATCATTAGTCCCATAATTTACTTAAAGCTCTGCAAAAATACAACATCATCATACCAAAACCACAATGGAAGTAGAGGCATAAAGCAGAAAAAGAATTCAAGTCATGCCAAATTGATAATACTAGAGTTAAGTAAAAAAATATTTAATGAGCTACTGTAGTCTTTCTCAGTCCATTAATGTGATATTCGGGAAGGTTTTTAGTGGTAGGATACAGTAATGCAGAATGGGAATGTTAAACTGCTGATGTTACAAACCTTTGGATAAAGAAATGCAAATGTAAGGACCCTGGTCTCTCAGGATGCTTGCTGGAAGATATGGCTTTGTTTCTATTATTTGATTATTCATTCTACTTTACAGTGGGAATAAGAGTTAACTTGTCAGTGAATTTGCTGCATTTTTTACTAGCAAAGTAGCAAAAAAATTAAGACTTTTCTCAGAGTGCAACAATAAAATTTAGTCTGAGAGTTAGGAAAGAAACATAGAAATATCCAGACCCAAAAAGCTTTCCCCCAAACTATTAGATATTAATATTCCATCAGTCTAGCTTAGATGCATCTCAGAATTACATGCAAAAGGGATTACAAAATACATTTAATGAACCTGAAGGTTATTTGCCTTGTTCTAATTTTTTTTTTTTTTTTGGAGCAATTTTAACCAATCTGTTAATTAAATTTACAAGTATTTTTGTATTTAAAAGTGATTACATAAATAATGATATGTAGTGATAACTGCTTTCTGTCCATAATGACAGAAATGAGAAAAAAAACAGAAATTGAGAAATTAGACATGTGGACAGACAATAAGAAGTAGTATTCAATGAGGGAAAAGCTGAGCTAGAGTGTTTAAGAGAAAACCAGGTATACAATGTGAAGGAAATTATTTTAGTAATTTTACTGAAAGATGTTTAGAAGCAATAATGGATAGAAGACAGACATGTTCATAATGAAATATGACACTAACAAAGGCCTATATACAATTGTGTGTAATTTTTTTTTTAAATCACACTGAAGTATACGTATCTGAAAATAGACTGTTGAAGTCTACATGTCTGAAAATACTCAAAAAGAGAGGAAATACTTGCATTCTGAAAGAATATTCTGCAGAATATATTTCCATTATTTCTGCAGAAAAAAAGAATGTAGATTAAGCATTAGAAATTACAAGCCAATGGCTAGATCTGTTGATCTACTCAATCTCTCAAAGAATTGGTAGGAATTTCATAGCTTGGATAATTTTAAATAAGATTAGGCAGATTACTGGGATCTGCACATAATTCTGAAAGCCAATTATGGAAGCAGAAGAATCAGAAAACCCACACAGTCTTTATCCCACTCCAAATTTTAAATAAATTATTCAAACAATACTATCAATGCTGCAAGAAAAAAAACAGCTACCTAATTAAGTACTTCCCTTTACATAATCAGGTTTTTTTAAAATTTACATTCTACCAAAAAAATAATTAGCAAGTATTTGTACACAGTATAGAGTTTAATTTTTAATATTGCTGTAGATGTTTGAATATTTAAAGGAGAACATTTTCATTAATGACTACAACAATAAAACGATTTCTTACAGATCAATTCTTGAACATCTCATCCTGTTACTTGATCCCTCAAACTGCAATTCAAATGAAAATAGATATTACATAAAAGGCTTTCTTACTAAAATTTTTTGACATGCATCATCATCAATTCCCTGAGCCAGGGGGTTTTCATGGGAAAGACAGACAATGGCTTTCATAACAGGAACAAGGTAATAATTGTTGCTGCTTTCACTTTGATGGCTCATTTTATCCATTTTCATTATCAGGGATAAACAGCACTTCTTTGGGGATCAGTGTATTTTGGTGAGCCTTGTTCACATCCACAATTAGGTTTGTTACCAGTAGGGCAGGCACATCTCCAGTCCTGAAATTTTTTATAATATTTTAAAAATTCACGTTGTTACAGATATGGCCCAGCCTCTCACAGGAGATGGAATTTGCAGGCATTAATGTAATATACGTAAATACATCCTAATGCAAGATGTACATAGTTGATTCACCAGTTATTATTATGCACAATGAAGAGATTGCTCTTTTCCCCAAGACTTCACAATTTTCAAGACAAGAACAGCAAGATATTTGGGAAGAATTAGCTTAAAATTTTTTTTGGTAGTCAGAAAGACTTGAAACACCGTGAGTAACTTCAGCCGACCACAGCTAACATTTCACTTTTTTCCATGCTTTCCAGAAAATGAGGGGGGTTTTTTGTAATGAAAGCCACCCAGAGTTTTCTATTGACTCCAGTGCACTTAGATTCAGGCCCGTAAGAAACACCTGATATTTTCAAATCTTACACACACACACTACACACTTTCTTTCCTCTCTTCCTTTTAATATGGTGAGTAAAAACACCAACAATTCCCTTAGCAATTATCACCAAGATAATAAACATTTTAAATCCAAAAGGGATAGTCTTAGGATTATAAAAAGACATGGCATTTCTCTGAACAACAAATAAAGTTCTTCTCCAAACTAAACCAGCCCTCTACTATAAATTAAAAGGTCTCATCCTAGTTTTATTTTAAAAGTCTTCATATTGGATGCTATTAAAAATAGGGACTTCTTTGCTGTGCTTCCTTCCCTCTTGCCTCCAGAAAAGACGCTTTTTGGAAATACTCAGACAGCAGAATCTGAGCCCTCTTATCTCTTTTCTGAAAGCTGTTGTGCAAGGAAAGGGCAAGTCCTCATCTTGCTCAACTGGCATTCAGTCTCTCTAAAAGTTTTCTGACTACATCAATATTTCAATCACCATCTGGGCATGAGCCATTTGATAATTTGGTGGTGAGCAGCTTACCACCCTTTTGTTCTCCTAATGGCAATTGAGCTGGTAATAGGAATGCATTTGCTACCAGAAAATGGAAGAGATCCTGGGGAATACAGACTTTACAAAAGAAGGGACTTTTAAAGGTCTCATATAAAGGCATAATAAATGAGACTTGTTAGATATTATCTATAATGCACTACCATATATAGTGTGCCAATACCCTCTAGTGGATGCAGTTGTCTGTGTTTATGTCACCTTGTATTAGCTAGTGTACAAAGTCCTAAGGATCTATCTTTTCTTCTAAAAGATTCTCCTGGCTTGTGTGGAAAATGATAGCAGCTTCAGAGCAAAGGTCTCTTTAATTCGCGTTCTGCACTCTACTGTGCATGAGGTTTAGATAACATGGTCCCTACAACAGCTTCTCCGTCTCCCAACACGCGTAACTTGATTCAGATCTGGGTGGAGTTTTATGAAATGCTGTGTGCATTCATGTGGGATAATAAATAGATATAACTGAAGGCAGCTTGACACTTCTGTATTTATTCTTTTCTGTTCACCAGCCTAACAATATCTTCTGTTACCATAAAGTGACTTATGTAACTATGTCAAGCTCAGAACATGTCGGAGAGGCAGCTTGCGCAAGCCAGACTAAGGGTGAGACAGAAGCTTCCATTATCAGCAGAGAGGGAGAGTTAAAATTGATGGCCACACATAGATAGTATTCTGAATGGGTAATGTTTCTTTCAGCTTCAAGACAAACTCCTTGTGAATTAGTGGATATCCCTACAACTTATCTGTAATCATTAGCTATCAAACAGCAGAGAGGAAAACACCACCCATCTTACTGGCTTGCAAGCAGGTACTAGTAAGTTTGCAGCTAACGCTGCAAAGTAAAGATTCTATGTAGCACTTCCTGGAGCTGTTGTATATATTTATAAATTTAGTAAATGTGTCTGCATAAAGGCAAGAGACTGTACTCAAGGAATCTCTGGCCTTCAGCCCAAAATTCAAGTGCAAGATTTTAGAAGGGCAGCTAGACTACATGCATGTGTGTGCTGAAGACAAAAGGAAAGACCTATGGTGCACGAAATTGTTTCATCAAACTTAAAAATTAATTCCACACCAAAAGAAATAATTTACAAGTTATTTATACAAAAATGTTACTAGAAGAAATAAATGGTGGCATTGTACTAGATGTTTTTCAAAAGCACGATTAAAAAAGCAGCCATGCTCACAAATAACACACCATCTAAATGACATCCAAGCCTCCACTAGAATTTCTTGCCAAATGCACTGATGGAAACACTTTCTATTATCATACAATTGTTTTGGTTGGAAGGGACCTTAAAAATCATCTATAGTTCCAACTCCCCTGCCATGGGCAGGGACAGTTCATAAAGCACCTCAGTTTCTTAAGAAAGTAGACCCTACATCTTAGAAAATCATTGTTGCACACACAGTGTTACGCACCATTATTTATATCGCATCAAGTTTTCTGCAACAAATAAAAAACAGTAGCCTTTGTCTGATTACTGTGTAGCCTATCTAGACAGAACCCAGATAAATGTTGGGTTATTATAAGGAGTGGGAGAAAATAAAGCAATGAACAGTAAAGTAAAATGCTGTATACTCCAGATCTTGCAAAACCTAAGCAAATAAACTGTAATTTGAAACTGCTCATGTTGTTCTACTTTAAGGGGCTAAACACCCTCCGTAGAGGAGCAACTTTTTGTTGATGCCAATTTCTTGGCAACTCAAACCAATACAGTATCAGGCAGTTTTTCATTTCAGGGATGAAGTCAAGCCAAAGAGGACCTGAGTAGGTCCTGGAAGAATAGCCAAGAAAAAAGAATATGTTAAGGGCGGGCTTGGCTTCTGCTGTGCTTTAGAACAGGTGGGAAAACACAGTACTGACAGAATTTGTAAGTGGCTTTTTAGTCTTTAATCACCATTTCACTCTTAAATACATGGGGAGTCTGCAAAAAGTGCCTAATTAATCACTACTAATAAATCAAAATGGAAAACATTTATAATTTAAGAAGCAATATTATTCTGGGTTGAGGTGTTGTTTTCCTGATTATAATTGCTTTCCCAATCAGATACGTGGCCAAATCCAAAGCAGGAGAGCATATAAATAAAGCAACAGCAAACAAATGTTAGGGACACAAACAGCTGTCTCTACCACAAAACAATACAAGATTTGGAGTGTTAACAGAACTGACCGCAATCAATGCTGAGATTTAATCTGGTGTTTCAATGATCAAAACTGATTTGTTTAAAAATTACCCATAATTAAAGGGCCAAACTCCCAAAAGAATGTTTTCATTTTATCCCCTTGGAAACAAGCAGTGTTCAGATCTACCCTCCATAGGAATAATAATCTCCTGTCAAACAAATAGCAGAATGACATCTAAGTAGGCTTCACAACATGAAAAAAAAAAAAAAAAAGGTAAGGACATCAATGAACAGGGATCAAATAGATTAGGATATTTAACTAATTATTACAGTTCAACAGCACAGTTCTATTTTAGCACTTGCTTCTCTAACAATTCATTCTGTGTAGGGGTATTTAAATTTTAAAGAAAAGACACCCTTAGCTAAGTGTTTATTATACACACAATGGAATGAAGAAAAATATATTTCAATCAGATTTATTTCTCTGCTAAAGGAGTACACTAATAACAGTATACTAGAAGCAAGCTTAATCCAGAGGAAGGATCCTATGTCATTTAAGACCAAGTCAGTCTCTGCACATCTATTACAAGCAGACTGTAGATCACCATTTCTCATGAAAGTTTTTCTCTTGCCAGAAATTTCTCTTTGCTGGGCTTATGAAGTAGGGAAATAAACCCATTGCAAAAAAGTAAAATTGAGCACTTATAAATACATAACAGAAAGTTGTACTGGCACACATCCATTGCAAGATGAGGAAGAGGAGAAGTAGTCACTAAGTACTAAGCTATTCCCTTTCTAGGTTGCACTTCAAGTGAGACCCAAGAACAAGAGCTGCTACCCAGCCTGATAGCTGCTTCATGACCTGTTTTTAGCCCCTAATCGGTTTTCACTAGAACTGAAAGCACAGAGGCACTAAGAGCTTTACTTGGCAGCATCCAGATCAGAATTTGGCAAGAAATGAAGGAGGCTCTCATCCCTAGTTTCTCCCTGCACTGCCATGAGGTTTGTCCCTGGCACCCACCAGGAGCCACACAGCACCCAGAGTTACCCTGGGGGACAGTTGTAGCCCTCATGGCTGTGGCTGCTGCTGCTCTGAGGGCAAACATAGAACTGTCAGTTTTGGCAACCAGAGACACTAACAAGTAACTCAAAACTAATTCTAAGAGATTAAAAAACCACAAAATTTGCCATACCTGATGCTTAAAGCCATCACCATGTGTTGGATGCTTAATTTTGCCTTTTAGAATGGCCTTACAGGAGGCATGACAGGGGAGATGATCAAAGACAAGGCAAGAAGTCTGGAGGATGACTGGAATTAATTTTGTTCCCCCAGTAAAGTCAGAGTCATGACAGCACATAGTCACTCTCAACCTTACATCCCAGCTCCAGGCACACAGCTTTGTGCCCATGAATATGGGCATGGGGAGGGGGCGGGGGTAGAAAAAAAAGAAAAATCTTTTCCTTCCTACATCCTGGCAGCAGACCAAAAATCAATACCAGTTGCCTAAGTAAAATCTCACCCTGACAGGGTCTCCCTGCTGGCTACGCAGCAATACTAATAGTCTTGTAGTGGTCTTTAGACAACACAGGGATGTCAATATAATTTTGTTCCACTTTTCTTGCTTGCCAGCTCCCATCTGCAACCAATTCATAACCTTGGTTACTCATACCTTTGCAGAAATGGACCAACTTTCCACCTACACATTTAGCTGTCCCTTTCCTCACTCCAGTGCTTCTCTGATCACTGTGACAGCCCTTGCAGTGTGTCCCTCTAAATCTACTTTGCCTTTAATATTTCAGTAAAATGCCAATGAAAACTGCCTTCACCTCCTGGGAGCACAAAAATCTTCTTTTCTTCTTCAAGCACAGTAGACAAAGCCTATTCCCATCAGACTAAACAAACAAGCTATAGAGTCAGAAAATCAGGAACATATATTGAAGACTTCTCAGATCTTAACCTCGGAACACTTCAGAGATATTAGTTAACTCCTTAGGGAAAATATCCTACTTTATAGGGGAAAAAAGTTACATACGCATTTAGCAGAAGTGCTGGAGAAATACAGCGCATACAGTGCAACAACACGAAACATTCTAAGGCCTTGTATCTAAAATATTTACAGTTTCTAAGCAGGCAAGTGGCTGTAGAGAAACTCTACAGTTTTTGTAGAGAAACAAAGAGGAACACAGCCACCTATAAGCAGACAATGTATAGCTGGATGCTGAACACATCTGTGAAGAAGGATGACCACCTCACAGTCAGCACAGCAGCCCTTCCCTCAGGAGTGCTGGGGCTTTGGGAGCCATTGCTCCCAGGCAGGGGTCCACTCCTGCAAAACCACCTGAATTAATGCCCAGAAGCGTGCGAGAGAAATCAAGCAGTAATATATAATTCATTGGTCTCACAAGGCCACTGTGAAAGTTAAACAGTAGGGGAAAAAACCCCATAATAATTCTCTCTTGGTTTCATTAGGTTTTCACAAGGCAGGCGCAGCGGGGCCTGGTGGCCCCACAGGCCGCAGGCCAGGCCCCAGGGGCCACAGCCACCGCAGCCACTGCCGCTTGCAAGCCGAGCACAACTGGAAACAGCACACAAAACTTGTGGTAACAGAAGTATCACGTTCTGATATATCTGATCTCTCTCATAAAAATGTTGTCTTTAAACAAAGGAAAGCCCTACGCCGCAGATGATAGTTCCAGAATACAGCCCAAGAGCTACTGTCGGTGTCAGCACTCCACCAGGCCTTGCTTTCCCTCCTTCACCTTGAAAGGCAAACACAACCCTTGTAAACAGAGTATGTCCTCTGGCATGATACCAACACACACCGCAACACAGCATTTGTTTTTTAAAAGCACAGTGCAGCAAGCAAAGCAAAGAACATGTTATCAGATGATGCTTTCTTAGCTGAGATTCAAAGTTACACTACTCTATTTTGCTAGGCAACCATAAGGATGTGCAGGATCAATGGTGGTCCATGACAGAAAAGTTTGGGAGCAGCCGCTCTGCAGATCTGGAATACCAGGCTGTTCCTCATCCCCGTTCATCCAACCATATCTATTCCTTTCCTACCTCTGTGCACCCACCCTAATCTCCAGCTATTCCAGCTGCTTAGGAGAGGCGCTCATACCCTCAAGCCCTGACATTCAGTGAATCAGCACCTCCCTGTATTCCAGAATTCATTTGCAAAAACTGTAATTGCATCAGACAGAAACCTGGTGCAAGTCCAGCTACATTCAAGGGCTGTAGGAATTGGGTCCTGTATTCTGTAGCTGTTGCTAACTATTGTTTTGGATCAGATGAGGTTCACCAGAGTGAAAAAACAACAAAAAAAAAAACCCACAGGTTACAGGTATTGGTTTCAAAGACATTCTCCTGAATTCACAATGCAGTAAGAATCAGTCTGGCAGAAAGTGAGCAGACCGAGAAGACTTTTCTCCCTTGCTGCACTCTCACTAGAAGTCATCTTTTCTGAACTCCTTAAACACAAATCAACCTGAACATTTCTTACAAGTATTAATATATTGTTTGTGGAGGGTGAGGATTTGGCCATGGTACGCAGAAATCTGCGGCCGTTGCTCATACTTTCAGGCACAGTATAGAAGAGTGGTTTACATTTTTCCATAACCATGGCCACTTAAAGAGTTTTATTGCCTTTTTTGCTTCCTACGAGGCATTTTGAAAAAATATGTATTAACAATTTCAGAATACCATTGCTACATGGAGATATGGATTCTTTAAAAGCATTTTAAGAAAGCAAGGAAAGTGAAAATTAGCATGTAAAGGTCTTATGTGAAGTAGCAGCATAGGGAAAGATTAACACCTTGCAAGGAAGAAGCGGGAGGCAAATGCACTGTAAGAGATGAGAAGACATTCAAGAAGATCACAAAAACAGCTAGAAATACTGGGAATCATGAACGGGAGGTGGGGAGGGGCAGATGATAGTCTGAGAATTCTTATTGCATGCATGGAAGTAACATACACACACCACTCACAAATTAAATTCAAAAGTAAAATACACGTTTGTTTTATTAGGATGCACCATCTTATTTTGCTACTTTACATTATTCATGTATACACACCTTTCAATTCAAAGTCCTTGCTAATAATATTCATTGCAGGCCTGCTAGCAAAACTGCTGATAAAGCCATTTATATACAGTACTGCTTTTAGCATGTCAGCATATAATTCAATAATTTTTAATTTTATTTCCAGTACAAGTGTTATTTATCTTTAAATAAGATGCTTCACAGCAATTAGTAGACATCCCATTATACTAGTGTAGAACAAATGGATTTAAAATTGTTTATTCCATTTAAGCTTGATACTATAAAAATATAAGAAACTGAATTATCACCAGGATAAATGCAAAATATTTCACTTTTGGCTAACTTAAAACTAACAGTAGTTTTCTTCCTGAGAGCAAAGTTAATTAGGCCAAATCCCTAGCAGATACAAGTTATTCAAATTTGTTTACTCCAGCCTACACTGTCTGCAGTTCAAATTTTAGATAATGACCTGACCCAGGACTCGCACTCACAGCAAGCCCTAGCAACAACTGATAGGATGAACCTATCAAAAATTCTTGTGTCATCACTTAAAGTTAACTTATTGACCAAACCCACCCCCCAAAAAAAACCAAACAAAAAAAAGTCACTCTACTTAGAAAAAAATAAGAAACTTCCACAGGAAACTAGAACTTTTCACACTGATTTTTCACTAGTTTGCTTACAAAAGTAAAATATTTGTGAAGATTGAGAACTACTATTTCACAAGATAATAAACCAAGTAAGATTCAGACTGAAAATAGGGATATTTCTTAGAGAAAATAGTATTAAATTCTCACTGGGACAAATTTGCTCAGAATTTGTTATTTTGCCCAGGGCAAAAATGTCACATTGAATTTATGTGGTAAGTGTTAGAACTGCAACCTCTGTCAGATTTGGACAAACTCACCTCAAAAACTCATGTGTAAAAACACTTGGCAAACCAGCTTTCTCACATCTACAGATAAAATAAAACATACAGTCTTCAACTATGCTGTAATTAATATGGTCAGCTTCATTAATGAAAAAGCCATCTTTTCCAGAATGCTTATGAAAGACAAAGTGAAGAGTATTATGAGCTCCTCCATGTACTTAAGCTAAGACCAACATGCGAAGCACACATTCTTCAGTTAAACTGTCATTGTATATCTCTCACACACACATATATATATAGATATGAAATATGAAAGCTGACAAAATATTTATACTGTGCATTTGCATTATAGGCAATTCTTCAGGGAAGTGATGTGTTTTATTAGAAGCCCAGCTCCTGAGTTTAAAAATGATTATGAGGATCAGCTAAAAGAAATAATATAAAGCATGGTGCCCACCTCAGAACAATCCAAAGCATAGGACTGCCAGCACAGGAAAGGTTTTGCTTGCCGGACCAGTACATGGCAGCAATTCATGTATACTAATTCAGTATACTAGCACCTGGCCTGCCTCAGAGGCAGCCATGTACAATACACTCCCAAATTAAAGCCTAAAATAATCCAGTTCCTCCAGAGCAGGAATTCAGAAATCCAAAACGTACAACCACAGGCATAGGGGATTTCATCGACAAGAATGCAGAATTCAGAGTTGCATTAATTACCTGGATATCGTATAAAAAGAAAACAACATGATTTGTATTAATTACAGTTCAGGAAAAGTTGTATTTAATCCTCTGTAGAATCCATCTGCTACTAGTACAAACTCCTTAGCCAGGTGCATGCATGGCTTAAGTAAGGCCAAAAAAACTTCAGATTCCCAGTAACAAGTAGATAAAGGAGTTGTGCATGCAGCTACAAGTTTTGCATTCCTAAGAATGTTACCAAGGTGTCCCTGCTTAATGTCAAAACATCCATCATACAGCTTTGAACTACTGATGATATAATGCATGAAGCAGGAATCTAGGAACAGACAGAATGTCCCCAGTTTAATATTTAATCATATTTATTTCACTTATTTTGCAGCTCCTAGAATGAGCCAAGTCAGACTATCAAATGCAATGACACTTACACATTTCCACTATCTTTATAGTAAAGCTGGTATTCAAAACTCAACAGCCCTGATGTATACTAGTAATCATCACTATTACACCATTAGTGTAGTTTATTCTAAAATTGTTTTAATTTTAGGAAACAAAGTTTGAAAATTTCCCACCAGTTTGTTATTTATATTATGCCCTTACAATCTTCATCAAAAAAAATATTTTCTAGAGTAATCATGAATAGAAGGCTTTATTGTCTAGCATGTTGATTTAGGTTTAAGTTAGTGCAGTTCCCACTACAGTGTCCTGGAGTATGAGGCTTTCAGTCTTGCCACGGAGTAAGTCAGTAGCTTCAATCAAAACAGAAAGGAAGAACAAGATTTTTTTTTTTATTACAGCTTGATGCCTTTCATTTTTTATTTCAGCATAATTGTATTAAAAAGACAGACTATTATGATTTTTAAGTCTTAAAAACAGTCCAACACAAAAAGCAAATTCAGGGATTTCTCTTTCAGCTTTGCTTCATACACAAACACACAGACTTGTACAATAAAAGGAGAATAAGCTGTACAAAGAAAGCAAAGCAGAAGAGTAGCCAAAACGAAGCAAAATTTTAACTTCAAAAACTTCAAGCAAACATTTTTTTTTCACCTGAATTTTAAGGGACGGGGGGGAGGCAAACATCAGCTGTCTGGCCCACAAGCAAGATAAGACTTTCAGCAGGATCAAATGCTCTGTGTACTTCAGAAACAGTTAGGATCTGAATCTGGTGAGATTAGGGATCACGCTCAGAGCTCACCTACAAGTCTTTATCCACTAAGGGAGAAAACCAATCTGTATGTCCCACATAAAGTCCCAGAGCAGCTCTTGCCTCAACAGCTGACCAAGCACTCAAATAAGAGTTTAAAAAAACAACCGAACAAAAAAACCCACTGAAGACATGGAATGTGGACTTGCCTACTTAAACTAAACAGAATATCAACTCACCATAACCCTGGGTGAAGGATCACAGAGAAAACAGCACTCCCGGGCACAACCTACTCTTACCTGAGTCCAAAGGAAATTATCCAATCCTCCTTGTTTTAACACTGTAAGGAAGATTCATATTTTCTATTAGAAAGCACTGTCTTGCTCTTTTCCTAGCTGTTGGCCACAACTGAGACTTAAATAAGCCATTGCAGAGGTAGAAATAACATCTTGCAAAGAATCATTAGAGGCTATTTCCTCTGTTTTCCTATTAAAAGATACTTTACTATCTCAGGAGTGACTATGTAGTGCGTGACCACCAGAAAAGAAAGCATTACATATCACTATCACATGACAAAGAATCTGAAATTGAACTGAAAAAGAAAAAAAAAAAAGGCAGTAGAATGTGAGAAAAAAAAAGTTTTCATTTTCTAGTGTATTTGCAAAGACACATTTCAATTTTACTTGAACAAAGATCATTAAGTTCATTAGCCTAGCTTTGGGTATGTGGGTACCCAGAAGTAACTGTCTTATTAAGTCCACATCTGCACAAGCAGCTCAGCTGCTTGTTTTTCAGTCCAGTCTTCTGAAGACAACAAAGTAGTTTTTCTTATCTCCTCCTTCCTCCAAGCCTAATTTTTAACAACGTAAAGCTAGGAGAAGGAGAGTGAGTTACAACTACCTAAAGCTGCTCTTGCCAAGGTCCTGGGCAATGAGAAGACATGTAGTAAGAGCAGGAAATCACCAAGGCAAGACTTGCTGCCTCCCTGCTGGAGGACAGCTGACCTGCCTCAGCATCTGTGAGACTAGGAAACAATTAACCCGAGTCAAAGAGGGTCTTGTAAGAGTTAAAGCAAAATAAACAAACAAGATTGGCCAAATTTGGGGTTTTTAACTGTGGTACAGCAAAAACAACCGAAAGGAAACACCTGCCTGCTCTGGCTCCCTCTCTCCAACAATAAAAACAGAACAAAAAGAATTAGAAATCAGCTCAAACCCTGTTGTACGTCGAACTCCTGTGACTTCTGGTCCAACCTCATTATTTTTGCTCATCCAGTTCACTTTGTTTTTTTTAAACAGTTCCAATTCCACTTACTTTAGATCAGTTGCATCATTGTATACAGGCATAAATGGAGCCCTGAAACTCTGCAACTTCATATATTCAGGTGAAGGGCCAAGAAAAACACTAGGACAGTGTGAGAAGCTCCACGGCCATTCCACATCCTGTCCCCAGCAGCTTGAGCACCACCACCATGCTGGTGGGGCACGTTGCTACCACTGCAGCAGTGGCTGTGCCCCACATCAGAGTGGGAGGCATCTGCCCCATGTCTTCTGCTCTACTGCCCACTACATCCCACATCTGCCATCCCACAGCTCAGCAGTGGCAAAAGGCTTCGATAGACAATAATTTTTCCTGGATTTGCCTCAGAAACTGTTTCACATCAAAGAAACTACTGATGAGCGAATTTCTAAATGTTCAGAGTTCACTTAATTTGGATGAGCCCTGAAGCATTCACAATTTTATTCAAGTCGCCCTGCCCAGGATCTCACAGCAGGAACAGATTTCCTTAGCAGATTTTTGGTATTGCAACTTTCTATTCTGGATGGGAGTGTTGGGATATGCTCCTATACTTATAATTGAAAAAAAAAAATTGAACGTTTCTGGGCTTTTTTTCTTTTTTAAAAAATAAATTAAAAAAGCCTGTGTGGCAAATTGTCAAAATTTGTACAGGACAGCCCTAGTTTCAGGTTTCTTCAATCACTTTTCATTGTCAAAGTTTCAAGGATATATTTTTCTTGTATTTTGTTAATAGCTGTTTTTCCCTCAGCTTTAGAATGTCCTGAACTTATATTGTTCCATCAGAAACAAGGCTTGTACTTCCTCCATCCCATCCCTCTCTCCAGAGTAACAAATATAAACCAGAAAGCACACTGGTTCAAGAAAAGCCTGATTAAAGTCACTAAAGTCTTAAGGCTTCACTTTATATTTCTCCGTGGTGCCCCAAAATCAAAAAAAGCTATTTTAAGAATTTTTAGTCCTCTTCTTCCATTCTCTCTACATCTTCAATCTTTTATTGCTTAAGAATGTCTTCTTCCCTCCCTTTAAAGGCCATACTGCTTTCCCTGAGAGATGAGCCTTCATTATACATAATCACAAAATATGTTTTACATGAGTTCAGGCAGCAGCATCCTACCCAGGTCTCCCAAGCTACACTCAGATTCACAAGGTCTCCCAGGTTGCTTGTAAGTAACAAAAAACAAATTCAGACTGATTCTCATTTTCACAAGTGTGCAATTGCTTGCATTTCCTCAGGCACAGATCCTCTTTGTTATTATTTGTGTGTTAGTTCTGCAGGTCTTTAAGTATAACCTGGAACAGTTATGCACTGACGACATCATACTGTCCATGCTTACAGTATTAAATACACCAAACAGAGCTTACCAAAACAACCTCCTAATACAAACCAAAAAACTCATGACCCAAATCAAAATTTTAATTCCCCTTAAAATTTCTTTATCACGCCTTAAGCTTCATATATAAATTCAATAAATGTGTTTTCACATTTTACAGATTATAAAGTTCCTGTAGATTTATAATAAACACAACATATAAAAACCCAAACACCACCACCACCCCAAAATATCAAAAACAAACAAACAAAAAAAAACCACAACAAAAAACAACACCAACAACAAAAAAACAGAAACAAACAAAACCCCAACCAAAACCACTAAGAGGCCAGGATTAGAAACATTTAATTTCTGACCAGAATACAATCGAGGTACAGTCACCTGAACTACTGTTCTTACTCTTGAGCTCTTCATTCATCAGCTCCTGCGGATTCCCAGTTTATATCACTCTCATGATAGATCACAACTCCAAAATACAGTGCAACAATTCGTGCAGAAAAAGAAAATCACAGGCTATTTCAGAAAATGCGGGCTGTGCTGTCTGCATGGGAACTTTGTTTTCCTAAAAATGGTTTTGGTTTTTTTTTCTTCTAGATATTTTGACAGATGATTCTCAAAAATGTTTATGGCACAGCTTGAAGGAAACAATATAGATATCATCTCATTACACACACACTGTAAAAAACAGTCTTTTACTACTAAGGGTTCAGAAACCAAAACAATGGGATGGATAAAAGGAGAGAAGAAGGGCTATTATCCCTACAGGTACAAGCAGTTACAAGATCCCTACAGAGATACAGACACTAAGTGACATGCTGTAAAGCACAAAAAGTATTTGACAGAGATAAGAACCAAGTCTCCATACTCTCCCTCTGTTGTCTCCCCACCAGTCTTAGCCACAAGAACATCCACCTTCAAAACAACCAGGCTAGGCATCTTTTTACGATTTCTCAATACCAGATGCATAGACAGACTTGGAGAAGTTGAAGAATTAATTTTGAAGAGCCTTGTTATACCAGCAAGTGTTTGACAACCACAGCAAGATCTGTAAACATTTAAGTATTTGCAAAATGTGACCCAGTTAGTATCATTAGATAGATCCATACCATAACATTATATTGCCATGAGAAGCCTTGTAATAATTCAGATACAAAAGGAAACCCAACATCCACAGACAGGTAAGGGAGGGAGGAAACTGTTAGTAGTCAGAATCTCAGAGGAGAAAGACAGGAGGAAACACTCATAGTGGGTTTTATTGCTGTTTTCCTCACAAGGAAAAACAAAAGAAAAAAAAAGGAAGGGGGGGGGGGCGGGGGGGGAGAAAAAAGCAGTTGTTTGCCCTTCCCCTAAATCAGCTTTTGCAAGATCGCTTATACATAGATAACTTTAGTCAATTAAGAAATCCCAAGCTGTTTGTCTGATATTCCCAATGTCTCTGCTGTTCAGAGGTGCAAGTCTAACTTAAGCCAGAGCCAATTTCGAGTTCCTTTGTAGTTTAACTCTACCAAGAAGCACAGATGTAGCAATGGTCTCATTATGTATATTACCTACAGGTTTCATGCTTGAATCCATTTTAAAGTTCTCCTTGCACCTCCCTATTAGCTTAATAATGAAGAGCATATCAAAGAGTATGTTGCTAAGTTGACTGAAAAATTCAAAGCACTCCCAGTGAGACAGAGCTGCTGAAACTATGAAATATCAGCATTCACTGAATTCTGTTCTCATTGTGACATTGTTAGTTATTGTATTCATGACCAAAAGCTGAACATCTGAGACAGGCAGAAGGGGACAAGTTTTGCATCTTTGGTGACAACAGATTAGCCATTGAATGTAAGAATCAAAAATTTATCTAGGCAATTAGCTGTCTGAACATCGTTTGTCTCAGCTGTTTTGTACTTCATCCTAAAATCTGATAAGTGCTTATTGAACATTAATTTAAACAACTTACCTATGAGCAAAGGAGAAGTATCTAGTGATTACAGCACAGACCCTGAGCTATTACTACTGTAGCTTCAAAGCAAAATTTCATTATAGCATATGCTTGCATGCAAAGAATCTCTATTTCATTAGCACCTGTTACAATAGCTATGAATTCTTATTTTATTTAATAAAAAAGCAGTAGGCTAGACTTCCGTCAAAATTTTTTTTGAAAAAAAGTCAACGTCTGGAGAAAAGTTAAAATTTCTATACCAAAGCATAAATATGTGTGGATAAAGTATTTTCTCACTACATTTCTGGCTGCTGCTTACCTTCAGTACTGCTCTTACCCCCATCTGCTAGATGATGCTGGTGTCAAAGCTTGATTTTCTAGTATTCTCGCCCTTGTATTCTAGTTTCATTTGTCTTATAGTGATACTTGTTTTATAAGAAAGATAGCAAGTTAGAAACTAGAGAACACATGAAAGCAATGGGATCTCGCTGAGCAAAGGAGGTTGGGTAATTAAATCATTTCAACAAACTACTTTTCTAAATGGTCAAAGAACTGCACTGCAAGAAAAACCAACAGACCGATTTAGTTTTAGAATTTACATTTTCATCCCTAAAAAAAAAAAAAAAACAAAGACAGCACAAGTTCAGACTAGATGTATAACCAGAATTGGAAGTATACAGTAGGAAACTGTTGTGTTGTGAAAGGCCTCAGAAGCCAGGGAGAGCATGCCAAGACTGGAAGAGGAACTGCTAAAAGATGCCACTTCAGAGAAGCGTGTGGTCCAAGAGTTGAAATAAAGCTGCAGAAGTTTGGATGAGTTGTTATTGAGCAGGACAGAAGCTGGTAGATCTGCGAGAAGGCTATTTCAGCAGGGTGGTTCCTCTGAGCTACTCAACGTAGATACACAACTGACACTAAAAAAGACCTAACTGAGGTTGTTCAAAACAAAAACCTTAAAGAAACCCAAACAACAGAACCAGTCCACCTTTCTAGCTACCTCAGGTTTTGTCATGCTGGTAGGGTTTGTAGAACTCTGTGCTCAAGTTTCAAAAGTATATAATTCAGCAACAGATGAATATCAAATAGTCTTCCACCTTCCATCCTCCCACTTGCTATCCTTGGCTCAGCATCATGCCTCAGCCAAGCCTGTCCCCTTGCACACAAAGAGAAATCAAAGGCCCTCATCATGGTTGTTCCTTTGAGAAGGATGGCTCGAGGTGAATAATATCAGTGTTAAAGAACTACTGCTAAAGAGAATCCCAGTGTAACAAAAATTCACAGATAGTACAGTATCTCATTTGAAAGAATTTATATCATCAGTTAAGGAACACTTTTAAGCAGAAAAAAGAAATATTTTACTGCCAGCATCCTAAGAGTCAGAACTGAAGTGTAATCATTGGGACCACCCATGTGTTACTTGTCATACATAAACTTTGCACCAGGCAATTTAGTTGATGGTATCTACATAAACCGTAGGCTCCCATACAACATGCAGACACAGAAAGAATTTTGTTTTAGAGTCTCATGCCTTGGATTTTTATTTAGGAAAAAACCACAAACAAACATCTGCAACAACTCACCAGACCCACTGAGCTGCATACAGATGAAATAGTTTTTGTAGCACATGGAGATTGTTAGCATCTGTTTGTCATGGAAACTCAGGCTCCCCAGTCTTGAGAAGAGAACAATAGAAAATAAGTAGAAAAAACTACAGACATAATGGTAAGCAAGCCATGATATGGAAAGTAAAAGGTACAACCGTTTAATACATTTTCAGGGAACACGTCACCTGCTGAGGGAAATACTGCATCCCACAGTTTGCCACAGGATTTCCATCTCTCCCTTGTGCAAATAGCCAAGGTTGGTAAGAGTAACAAACATACTGACAAACATACTTAACATCTTACCATAACAAATGGAACTTCTCCCAGCTGAAACAATATCATTCCACTTTGCTTACTGAGGCATATTTAAGGCAGGAATATCTGAGTTTCTTTTTGGAAAAAATAAAATGGGCTGAAAGATTTCAATGCATTATGTACACTAGCAGGAAGAATTTTGAGACCAAAAAAATACCTTTCTATTACAAGTGATGACATCTCCCTTCACAGTACCTACTGCTTAGAGAGCTCTGTTCTCATCATCAGCTCTCCCCACCTTCATGGCACAGCAGATTCAAGAAGGAAGTGGAGGGATTAGTTCCAAAACAGGAAGGAACTACTGCCAAGATGCAACAGCTCAAAAAGAAATAGCTGTCCCTGTACTACCTATGAAATGTTCTTCTATTTTATTTGTTATTTTTGAATATTTGAGTTCCTATCATGTATGGCTGCAGAGAGAAGCTTTACTTAAGTGCACTCCAAAGATCAAAACCTGGAAGATGACAAAATACCGATAATTAAAAATATTTAAGGCCTCATTCCCTCCATCCTCTTTATCTGTGCGTTTTCATTGGTGATGTTGCTGGTTCCAGCTACTCTAAAATGCTGAATGCCTCGACAAACCACACAGAATCCAAACCATCACAGGAATGAATGAACAGAATTCTGATATTTCCCCATATAATAAACAACGGAAAAACAGTAATATCGGCATAATTGTTATGCCAAAGACTGAATTTCAGTGACATTCAGTGTTTCCCAGATAGAGACAAAGGGACAGGGAGAAAAGATCTTATCATAGTCTAGGTACATGAACACAAACTTTGGATCTGATCACAACAGAAGGATTGCATTTCTACAGTGTGTATTATTTGTTGGAGAAATATAAATGGGAAAGCTTTTGTGGATAAGACCAAGACACACAACTTCAGCTTCTAAAGGACATGAAAATATTTTTAAATACATGCATGCACATAAGTTCCTGGCTACATTGCCCAATAAGTAGTTAATAGATTCATATTTTCTTTTTCAATATAGTAACAGTAAAAATATAAATTGCATCATCTCCTTAGGAACAGCAACATTTAATGCCCAATTCCCATAGCCATGAGGAGGCTTGTAAATATTTTTATATACTTTAATAGCATCCGATTATAATTTTGTGCTAATTGCTTTAATCAGCCCAACCTGAAACGTTATAGTATTTTTCCATAATTAAGCAATACCACATGACAAGTAGTGCTTTTCAGAGCTATTATAGTACTTTCTAATGCTGTAATAAACAAAGATCATGCATCTTAATTATAACCGATAAAAATTCCATACACATTTAATTATATGCTACAGTGAAATTCCCATAACTTTAAAAAAAAGCTCTGTCATGATTATTAAGATGTTGCTAATATGAGCTCACACTAATGGGCTGTGCCCACTATTAATGTCATTGCAAATAGTTTACATCAGGAATCTGTATCTCCAATTTAAATGTTAATGGACTGAGTCTTTTTCATTTATAGAGCAAGAAAAGGATAAAGCCACTGAAGTCAATGAGATTATGTAAAACTGCTAACTAGGATACTACTGGCTCAATCTCCAAATGCTTAGTATGGAGCATAACAAATTCTTACATACTTATACCCCCAGGTCCTGTCAATACAAAGAAGAAAAAACAATCCTCCCCAACACCACTGGTACACACTGTATTTGAATCAGATAGAGCAAAATCATAGGTCTTTTGCATGAATGAGGCTGGTGGAAGATCATAGGTATCTTAACTTCCGTAAATCACACATTACCTTTAGGTAAAAAGTTAATAAGGCATGATTCAATTTAGCATGTGAAACATGACCAGACCCAAAGTGGTAGCACCATACTACTCATCACTCCTGCAGCTCTTAAAGCAGTAGCTCTTTCTCTGAGGTGTCTATACGGAGGAAGAAGAATGATGTTCTTCTATTAGCTATGAGAGTTCATTCTGGAGGTCACTAGTGGATACCTCCACCATCACAAAGCTAAAAGTTTGAAGATATATCACACGTGCTTTTAAAAAGGTGAGGTTAACGTTATTCCATGAACAAACCCCCATTTCTGAAGTTTGTTATCCCCTCCCAGTGGGTATACAACATGATGCCCACTAGATAAATGCCCTGAAGTCCTTGGTTTAGAAAGGTTAAGATCAACTCTACCATTATTCAGACAGACCAAAGACTATTCTTTTACACTTGGTAATGTGCCTAGATAACCTCATGGCAACGAATTAGATGATATAAAAAGAACCACGTCTTTTTAATAAGTCTGTCTGCAAAACAATGCCTAGAAAAATAATTTGTCATATTATGGATTGTAACTAAAATCTGAATAATCTTCTAGTACCCAAACCCTGAAATATCCATAAAATATTTTGTTCCCTTAAATTGGATAGTTTTGCATAAAAAACAATGCTTAGCTGAAGAGTACACAGCTACCCCATTTCAGGTACTTCCTATTCTATTTCAGTCCTGAACCTTCAGATAGCCAGAGAAACCAGGCTCCACTCTAATTTCCTCCTCAGCCTCAGTGAAACCCAGACACCAGCATGTTCTCTTGAAGCCTATTGCCAGCTCCCATAACTTAGATCAGTTTGTAATAAATCCATGATGAGACTACCATGGGACAAATCTCACAAGAAAATGGAAGGATATTCTACCCTTCCCTAGCCCAGCACTGTTGTACCCCAATTTATAACCACTGTTACCATGCAGCTGTAGCTCACATTTGCAGTCTCTGCTTCCAAGAAGTTTGTACAATCTTAAGCAGGATTTAGACTGTCTCGAAGGAGGTAATTGTGTTGTGCTTCCTGCACTTCCCTTCTATCATTGCATTCTTCCTCTCACTGTCTCTTTGTTTTTTACTAACAGTTTTAGTACAAGTCTTTAGTATTGACAAGTTACAAGTGTTAATTAGGCCCACTGGTGTGCTGTTCTACAAAATATGTACCAGGTCCTTCCTTGCCACAAAAAAGCTTATAAAATATTATCTTTTTTTTCCCCCTCCATTGCCTTTTTTTCTCCCTGCCTCTTGCCCCATTTTTCTTTTCTACCATTTAAATTTAACACAGATTTTTGCAATACCACTTTATTAGAACTGCAAGAGCTTAGAGAAATATCTGTATGAACTTCTCTATTCTTTTATTTAAAACTCCTCAAGACTGAAAAAGCATTATTAAAGTCATGGGAGAAATATCTGAGTCCCAGCCAGCAAAGTTAAGAGCAAAGTTCTGGACTTGATGTTCAACGCTGAGTAAGGAGACACAGTCAACATCTCTCCTGTTTGGGTTATAATGCTTAAACAACACAACTTGAGACAGTAATAATTTAGTGACTTCTTTGCTAATCATTGCTAATGCCCCAGGGAGATTACAGTATTTAAAAGATCTTAGACTACTTCATATTCAAGACACTTCTTAGAGCAGACCTACTTTCCTGGCCAGCGGTGCTCTCAAACTCTCAGCCACAAGCCAGAATGTTCCCTTGTGTGACCATCCTACTGTGTTATGCATCAAAGTAGGGCAGTTCTAAGGAGAAAAGATGTAACGAGTTCTACTATGCTTGGTTATGCCTATGAAATTGTAATATTTACTTCTCTGACTACAGAAGCTTATGATGAGTCCCACATCTCCCTCTTTCTTAGAAGCTACTTCAAACTTTCCAGGTAATTTTGAAATTCAAGGCTGGCCTTTGCAGTCTCTTTTCCTCTCTTTCCATTTCAGAACAGTAAAGGTCAAATTTCCTGCAAAAAGGTACTAGAAAAGAAAGACATTACAGTGCAGGACAGCCAAGTGCTTGATATCTTTATTTTAATCGGCAAGATGAAAAAGAATAGTTTCTGAAGGTTCGGTAAGTCCCTAAAACAACTAGCAAAGCGTAGTTGCCTGAAGATTAATGGATTCTTCCCTAATCCCCTTTATAACAGATGGACTACCATAGACTATCGGTGATCCATGAACCACAGCTGGCCCACATCATTTTAGACAATCGGGGATTAATACTGTCAAATTGTCAGTCTCCTAAGAGAGTGGGACTTACTACAAGAGAATGAGCTTTCATTATGGTATTATTTAAGTGTTACTAACCTGACCTTAAGGTTTTCTGGAAAAAGAGTTTTTCCACCTTCACTACATTCATCCACTGTTGTGTCACCATTTAAACTGTGAAGGCCCAGTTTTGCCCCTACAAACTTACATGTAGTTTTGATTGTCTCTAGTGTGAGTTAAGTCCAAGTACAAATGTACCGAAGTGGAGTTAGTGATAGTTTTACTACTCTGAGAACAGATTCATAATAGGTACTGAACATTCATTGAATACGGCACTGGTTTAAACATCAAGCGATTAAGAATCCAATGCACTTTAAGAGAACGGAAAGTTAAAGTAGGTATTTTTTTTCTTCATAAGCTAAATCACAAACAGTGTTTCTGCTCCCCCTGCAACAGTCGAGCGCATCACTCTCTGTTAAAGGCTTTCAACCCAGACATCCTCTGAACTGCGATGAGATCACATTGGTCACTTTTAGACCAGCATACAGGCTTCTGAGGGCCTCACGAACAGGCTGGCAGTTTCTGTTCTCAGCCAGGGATTTTCCAAGGAGCGAAATAGAGTGCCCTTTTTTTCCACTGATTCCATAATACTGAAATGCTCCCAGTGTGAGCAACCATTTTGGGGGTCTTGCTCCAATGAATGTTTCTTTTTTGGTTCCAGTACCCAGCCCCAGACACCAGCAGACATCCAAAATCTGCTTGCAGTCAATCAAAATTTGAAGAAAAATCTACAAGTATAAAAACAGTTGAAGAAAGAAAACAGGACTGTGTCATATAATTGAATATATGGCATTCCTGGAATATATTACTGGCATAAGCCAGGTGAGAATTTTATAACAGGCAAAGAGAGGCCTTAGATTCCTTCCTTATTTTAATGTCTCACTCTGGATGGCACCTGGACTACTTGTTATTTAAAGCACTTGCTAGCATCAGTGAAGGAGTTTGATAGAATTTGTGCCTGATCAAGATCTGCACAATGAGGGCCATAATGGATCTCCCTGTCCTTGTAATGAATATGCTATTGCTGGCCTCCAGGAGTATCAGGATATTCAAGTATCTGTCAGCAGAGTTGCTACAAACTTTTTACAGAGTTTGCAAGTGTCGTTTCAATAGCTTTGGGATGAAATGTGACCTGTTTTCATCAGAGCGGAAGTCTTTCAGGCTGTCTTTGGGAAACAGACCAGAAATAGAAGTGTCATCTTCATTGTAGATGCAGTTTCTCACACCAAACCTAATTTAAACCAGAAATATCACAAACAAATCTAAAAGGTGCAGACTTAAAGTCAAGGTTAGTAGTTTTACACTTGCCAATCAGATGCTGAATTAATGTTCTCTATTACAGAAGAGAAAGGAAACACAGCGGCATTTTTGGGAAGGGGCACTGCTGAAATATGCACTCCAGAACAACAGCAAGAGACCTGGCTTTGGAAGCAAACTCATCATGGCAGGGCTTGCCTGGGTTTGAACGGCAGCATTTGGCTGATAAGGACCATCAAAACAGCAGGTCGCTGGTATGGCTTGTCACGGTCCTAACCGTGCAAACTCTTCAGCACAGCTTGTCCCAGCTCTTGCAGTGAGCTTCAGGGGAGTCAGCTCCACTCCCACGTTCTTTCAACGTGTCTAAAGATTTGCAACAGCACCTTCTGACCCATGGAGACCTTTTTTTCCTACTGGAACAAGAAAATATTGAAAATGTGTTTTCAAAGAGCCTAGATTTTATTGTCTGTTTAAGCTAATAATGACAGTTTATCACACAACAATAAAAAAATACTTTTTATTTGCATTTGTTCTCCAGAATTTGTCTCATCTTTGTATAGTATCATAAATTTCTTTTATAGCACCATAAATAAAGATAGGAATCTTATATACTAACTAATCATATCTGAGATTATTTTTTTAGGCCAGAAGATGGTCAAAACTTCCCAGCTGCATTTTCACAGGAGTGTTACACAACGATTTGCTGCAAATTTTTGACTTTTTGTAAACCTGTATGCAATGCACAAATTCCAATTATTTCTGAAAGCTGCAGTATGGTTACAGACATCTGTTTAGGAACTAACCAGAAACACTTCACTCTGAGCAGAATTACTGCAGCAAAAGTGTTCAAATAACCTAATGCATACCAAGAGAATGCACCATGCTCCCTGTTGACACAAAACACCAAAATGTTATAAACCAGCATCTTCAATTTTAGAAAGCAGTACACTTCTGGATCATTAATCAGTCAACAAAGAAGATTTCTTTGCAACATTCCTCTTTTCTTGCTCTCAACACTTCAGCCTTTGGTGACAAACAGAGCATACTGGACCAACCTTACTCTATGTTCCCTTTCATCATTCAGCAAATTATGGCCTACATGTTTCCAGGCTTCTGCAAAGTCTGCATTTGTGCTTCTTACTCATACAAGCAGTAACACTCTTCAGTGTGAATGTCAGTGCCAGGAACCCATAAGATGAGACAGTTAGAGGAAAAGATGAATAGAAGCTACTATCATAGTATTTCCATGTGACCTAGAAACTGGGAGTTGAAACAGTTTCTGACAGTGTGAACTCAAGATTTTGCAATCGGAGGGCTCATAATAGATTCTGAATGCCAGGCAAAGAGTGACAGGTTACTTTGTAGGATATAAGTGGTTACAAGAAATTTTTGCAGAGAAAAAAAAAGTTGGAAACACAATGGAAGAACCATTTTAGTCAGCTGGGCTCAAGCATTTTTAGGTGGGTTTCATAATCAGAAAATATTTCAACAAATCTATTAAGGTCTAGCAATGAGAGTTTATTCTGTGCTAATGTAGTAGTAGTGCAGGTTATGTGAATATACTTCCACATTTTTAACATCAGTGTTTCATCACTGTACATAAAATACAGTTGGGCTCGATCACTTAGTATTTACATATACTGATATACTCATAGATAGTCCCTGATTTTGATTTTTGAAGAGACTTACCAGGGTAAGGCATTGTGTCTCCTAGTTTTAAGCACCGCCCACGCCTTCAGCTTTCCCAAACGTATAAAAGTTTAAAAGCATTATGCATTTTCTTTTTTAAATTGGTAGGAGTGAGACTATATTTTCCAGTCATCAAAAAAAAACCAAAACCAAACCACAACTGGAACACGAAACTCAGAAACATTCAAAGCTTGATGAATTTAATAATCACAATTATAATTTAGCTATTCGGTTCCTTTGCCATTCTTGAAAACACTGATATTCCAAGCTCTGCCAGAGGGGAAAAAAAAAAAAAAAAACAAACCAAACACCAAAAATATGCCACAACACTTGTCTCGGTGGTTCACCTTAAACAGCTCTCTCAGCACCACAGCGAGGTAAGCCATAGATAATCACCTTTTGATGACTCTTCCCTGCCCAACCAATACCAGTTGAAGTGACTCAGCAGCAGTCAGCCCAAAAAAGCAGCATGTGAAACAGTTTCCGAACCAAACCACACAAAGTATTGCAGAGTTTCCATCTTCTAAACTTAATTTCAAAGGCTGGTTCTACTTTGAATGCAATTTAAGATGACTGGGGAAAAAACAGTGTTTGAACATGTCACAGTTTCGGAAAACATAAGTACTTAACTTCTTGCTAATAGCTTAGAGTGGTCTGTTTGATTAGGCAGGGGTTTTGTAACACAAAAGTAGGATTGGATTGGGTTGGATAGATCTTTAGTCAGAAACAAATTTTAACAAATACAGTTTCAACACTCTCCATGGAGAGCAAATACAAGCAATGTTTAGCTATCAGCACTAAATTCTTGCTCAACCCATACTAACAGAGTATTCAGGAAAACTGAATGAGGAATAAATTGGACGAGTTAAAGTCAGCTCCTGGACAATGCAATAATAAGCTAAAAGAAGAAATTTGGATCTGAAGAGCTCACTAAGTAATTAACTGCCTAATGAGACAATACAGTCATTTATAATTGGATTGCAAAAACCTCTTCATAATGGCAATGAACAGATTTACAGTCCATCCTTGTTTTAGGTAGAAATTTCATTGCAAGTATCTGATGCTGTCTTTTAAAATATGTGTACTGTGTGTCAGTCATGTCATCACATCTGATAACTTCTGCTAAGAATCTGCACAATTCTGGTGACACTTAAGGGGATTGCTCTTTTGGTTATTAAGAGAATTCTCATTTCAGAAACTCATACGTTGGACATTTTCTGGATAAGTCATCTTTTGTGTTCAAGAGAGTATTTGCTTTGCAGTCTAATAGCATCTTGCACCATATTACTTTACTCGGGAATTATTTTAAAAGAAAAAAAAAAGTAGAAGGGAAAAAAAAAAAACCAAAAAAAAAAAACCAGCAGCACAAGAAGCTTACTTCTTACTTGGTTTTGTCTCCCAATCAATCACCCACTAGTTGAAGTACTAGGGGGTCAGTTGTTTTCTATCACTGCAGAAAAGTTCAATTTCATAGTACTAAAACTCAACACTTCACAGCAACAGTTTTGATGGCACACCCAGGTAAAGCCTTTAAGATATAAAGGAGAGAATACCAGGAACAAATACTCTTCTGAGGCCTTGGGAATTGGATTGCATAGAAAAATAAGACCTCAAAAGCAGTATAATAAAGGCATTCAAGATGATGGAAGTGCTCAATAAAACAGAGCTTTAGATATTTTTATACTGATGAAATAAAAAATTTAAAGGATCACTCACAACTTAAGAAAGAAGGAATAGCAAAACATAGGCAGAACTATGGTTAGGTAGTTAAAATATAATGTTAGTTATTTCATTTATTTGCACAAGAAATATAAGCACATACACTACAACCATCGAAAGAGAGACGCCAGAATATGACTTCCTGAATGGTTCATCTAGCCAATATTACAGTTCCTCGAGGTAGAATTTTATGTGTTTTAAAAAAGGTACTAAAGCTTCACAGGAGTCACTGCAGCCACAGAGATCCATAAGGGAAGACGTGTCCCTCCTATAGTTGTGGAGTTACCCCACCTCCATCAGCCAGCACCTTGCTTTGGAATGCTTAAATCTATCATTATCTTTTCTGATTAATATCAAAATTGCTGCTTGCTTATCACATTAGTAAAGAAGCTTTTGTGTTGTGGAAAAGGCCAAGAAAGATCTAATGCTAAAGTACAACAAAACAAAAGAAGCAAACATATAGATTTCCATTTCTGAGAGAATACCCTTTCAAAACATTTTCCCCCAGGGCCACTGTAACAGAATGCTGTATTTAAATCAGCAGGTCATATGCTAGAAAATGGCTTAACTGCTAATTAACACTAGATGATATACTGAAAATTACATGCTAATTAATTCTCTGTAGATCTAAGTGCCCTTCCCTCTATGTCATTTTCAATGAACATATTAACATGAGGAATAGAATGGCATTAATTACTAATTCATATGACAAACATGTGAAGCTATATTAAATACTTGATGGAGGTTAACTAAAAAGGAAGACGTGGGTCAAAGTTGTCCACCACAGGCCATGGTATCATAAAGATACCACACATCAAAAAAGAAGAGGGCATGTATTAGACAGTCAATCTTCCTGTCAGTTTGATGTTGTTCTCTTATATTAGATTTTCTTGAAAGACAGTAATTATTCAGAAAATAGGATTTGGCTATTCCGAATACAATAGTGAAAATCCCACAAAAGGAGAGCAAACAAATTGAAAGGAAATAATCTTGTTCTTTTAGGAAACAACATTGATTACAGTTTCTTTACAAATTAACTGTTAACTATCCACACATCAAAACAGTTTGAAAATGGCAAAGAAACGGGGCAGGCGTAAGTTACAGAGGTAGCTAAAGAATCAGTATTCCAAATATTGGTTCTGCACCATTCCCACTC
This sequence comes from Falco peregrinus, assembly GCF_023634155.1. Taxonomy (NCBI): domain Eukaryota; kingdom Metazoa; phylum Chordata; class Aves; order Falconiformes; family Falconidae; genus Falco; species Falco peregrinus. Next base: position 12,256,733 of record NC_073730.1, on the reverse strand, counting down.
TCTAATAAGAGAAGCATTTTAACTCACATATGTACAACATCAGTACCTACAGCTACTGGTTTAGTATCTTTTAATTCTGAGGTCTGGAACTACCTTAAATGAAGTAAAATCCCATCACTAAAAAGATCAAGCAATTAAATGTTAAACATTGCCCATGCTTCTAAAGGATCTCAAATTCCACGTACTGACTATAGGTCAGCCCAATTTAGGGTTTCAAAAAGTGTACAGAAGTAGTTACAATACTAAAATTACATTCTGTGGGTCATATAATGATACACCTACATGCATGCCTATTTCTGTAGTTTAAAAAGTTGAGTTTCTCCCTTCCAGTACCTTCTGATGGAAGTACTGGTAATTTGTTATTAGAGAAACATTAGCTGCCAAGGCAGATCCAGCAATTATTTTCTTTGCACAGACTTTGTTTGTGCTCATGGTCCATATAATCTTTTGTATATACATACATAGATATTTAAATACTTTTATATGAGGGAACACAGAAGTATTTTGAAAAGCTACAATCCAATTCTGTTTCTGTTGTCAGAGCTACTGCAGTCTTCCAATATCAAGAAAGCACCTGACCATACTAGATTGCAGGGCCAGAAGGGACAAGAAGTTTCACTGAAAAAGATAGCCATAGCTTTCATAAAGGACACATAAAATGGAATATAAGACAGTTCACAGATGATGATGCTAGAGAACAGGAAGATCATCCCAGCTGTCTCTAACACTTTCCCATTTAGCAAGAAAACAGTTCAGTTTTTCTGTTCTCCAGTTAACATTATCTCTGCAAATGTGTTCAGTACCTTCCCCACGAGAGTAAGATGTAGCTAGTCTTTGCTTCAGTATTCTGCTTAGTATTTGCACCATCACAGTTTCCTACTGCAAGCCAAGTAGCCAATTGCCAAAAATAACTTGAGAAAATACTTCTTTTTTTTGAAAAATAATCAGCTGAAATTTATTTTAAAAGTTCCACTATCCATCTATTTATTATTTCCATGAACTATTCTATTTGACCTCCTACTTTCAAATTTTAAATATTCTATTGACTTAAATGATTGTTAAATATCTTTGAAAAATTTTATGAAAAAAAGCTTCTAAAAGAATATCCTTTGATTCAGTAGTGTTAGATATGTATATAAACAGTATCTTTTTCAGTAAAAAGTCATCTCTTCGATAAACATTATGTCTGATTTAAAAAAAGATCAGTGCTTTTAAGCAAGTCATCTTAAAAGTGAAAAACATATGTCCATAATATATATTTTTCTATTGGAATTGAGAATTCCTGCTTTATGCATACACAGTAATAAAGTCATTTGGGACATCTGCATTAGAAATATTGCTCATTTGTAGGTAAGAGATACAGGAAAGACAACTGTTAAGGGATTTTTGTTTTATTTTAATAGCACAATAGATAACATAAGATTGGGGAACATGGTGCAAGAAGGCTAGTGACCAAGCCTTGTGCCTTGGAGAGCTAGAATTAAATTCTTATTTGTTCACAGTCTCCAGGGATAATAGTTAACATTTAGTCATCTTACAGAACCCACACAAAAAAACAGAACTTGCCCATACCTGTAAATAATTCACTATACAAATGACCAGAACCATCTTTCATAAGAGATGCAGACGCACAACTTGGGATATAACTTTCCTGCCTAGCACAAAGCAGTACCAAAAAACTTTAGGATGCATTCAAAATTTTTCCTGTTGTAAACTTCTGTCTAATAAGTACCTGAAAAACACACTTTAACTCTGCAATAATGACAACAGGATACAAAAACTGAAAGAAAAATACAGCCAGAATTTTTTACCTTGCTAAAGACAACTGCAGAACACATTAGACAGTTTCAGGTGGATTCAGAGGAAGCAGAAATGAGAAGACCTACCACATCTTCTTGAAGCTTTATAGTCCCATGAACAAATTAAACACCCAATATTGAAAAACTTTTTCCAAAGGCATTAGCACATACCTGCTGCATTTCAGACTGATTAGCCCTGATAGCAGGAAGGAAAACACTAGACAGACTAGTAAGATACTGAATGCATGGAGGATGAGAGAGGAAAGGGGTGGTGGGTGAGATAGGAAGCAGAAGATAATTCAGGTTCACCTGAATCCTGTTTAGCCTGACCATCCACCTCTGTTTCAGCTCTAATCACTGCATCTGATCTCACTTGAGATACTTTAACTTCATTTTACATTTTCTGTCCAAGATCATAGAACCATCTAGGTTGGAAAACACCTCTGAGATCACCAAGTCCAACCGCTAACGCAGGACTGCCAACTCCATCACTAAACCACGTCCCTAAGCACAGCATCTATGCATTTTTTAAAGACCTCCAGGGATGGTGACTCCACTGCCTCCTTGGGCAGTCTGTTCCAATGCTTCACCACCCTTTCAGTGAAGACATTTTTTCCTAATATCCAATTTAAATCTCCCCTGGTGTAACTTGAGGCCATTTCCTCTTGTCTAGTTGTCTAGGAGAAGAGATCTATTCCTACCTGCATAAAAACTTTCAGGCATTCAGAGCAAAAAGGAAAAACATTATGGGTAGTATCTAGCTGGCCATAAGCCCCTGTGGTCAGAACAATAACTTCTGTAGAGATTGCTTATCTTGGTGGGGTAGTCCTCAAAAGCACTGACAGACTTTGAATAAAGCTTTTAAGTTTGTAATGACAACACCTGCACAGCTGGGGGAGTTGACAAGTAGGCTGAGTAAGTCAAAATGTTTAGTAAAGTAACTGCAGACAGGTGGAACTTGCCATTAGCAGAGCAAAGTTACCATACCCTCCAACAGCTACCTGCCCCACCTGTTTGTCTCAAATACATCATGGCTTCCGTTGATGAGCTACAGATTACATTTACTAAAGATCTAAACATGTTCTTAGAACAGATAAGTGGAAACAATGATGCTCATTCATTGACTCCCTCGTTACTAGTGGATATTGAACCCTGCACAATTTTGCCTTTCGATGAGGAGACAGCACAAAACATCCTACATCCCCTCCCCAGAGGTGCCAAGATGGAGTGACCATCCGTACCCTTAGGCAGTTCTAACAATCAGGCTCCACTATTTTTCAGGCATGAGTAACTCTAGTAGGCTCTATTGTTTCTTAACAGACTATATTCTCTGAGAAGAACCTACTGAGATGCTTAAGCGGAATTTCTACAGCTTTTTTGACAATTAATATCTTTCTTAAATTCAGTGAGGCTCTTTTAATCACAAGTGAATCAGTTTATAATCCAGAAGTCAAGAAAGACAGAAGGGTTTAATTCTGCTACAGATTTTTACTAGGTCTTCTGTGAATGTGCGTTTACCACTTCAAAACAAAAATGATGCAGCTTAAGTTCTGTTAAGAAACATTTCACTATGGGATGGGAGGAGAAATCCAGCATTCACACTGAAAACAAGGATTTAAGTTAGGAATCATTAAAACAGTCATAATACATCATAACTGATCACACAGGGGAACTTTTTGGTCCCAGCTGCTCTGAGAGGAGGACCAAGACCATCATACATATTTCTCAAATAGATGGTTTCTGAACTAAAAAATGAAAGACCTTTCGGTATCATCTCACATTTTTTAAGTTTGAACACCTCACAGAAACAGAGATCACAAAAAAAATCGACATTTACAAATATCTTTTGTATTAGTTAAGGAGTGAGGGGTTAGCCTTGAATAAGTAACATTACTCCATTAGGGATTTTTTAATGCAGTTTCATCTGTATGAGATCTAATCTTAATCTTCTCTTCACCGTAACCTTTTTCTTCTCTCTTTTTTTTTTTTTTTTTAAAGTAATGCAGTCTGTGAGAACACATCTATATGGAAATTAGTTTTAAAGATTGTTGTAATAAATACCTGCCAAGTGTATAGTATCAGTAGAATTTATATTTCTTAAATATGAAGAATAGGATTAAGATATGGAAAATTTAAAACTATTTCACATCTTGCACTTTTACAGTGCTAAGCAGAGTACCAGCATGCTTTTTTTATTTAATGAAAATTATCTAAATATCAAATAAGCAAGATGATTCAGTCACAGCACACAAAGCGATTAATATATTCACTACCTTTCTAACAGTAAGTAGTTACTGTTCACCACAAAACAAGTACCCAGTGAAGTTAGGGCTTCCATGAGATGCTCATACATGTATTTTTATTTAAAGATGTACTTCATATTGATTATTTCTCAGATACTTACAGTTACCTTCTTAGATCAAATCAGAGAGGCACTCAAGTTCCTGTTAGTGCCTTAGCCCACCAACACTGCAACAGGCTGTAGCATTTGTTCAGATTGTGGGATGTTCTTGAGAAATTCTGCAAATGAGACAGTTACAAGAAGGTATTATTTTCTGGACTTGAAGATTGACAAAAAGACTGTGTTTAGATACATATGAATGGGTATTGTCTAAAACATGCAAACATATATTGACTACTGAGTTAGATATTAAAAATTAAGTTACTCACTCTACTCTGACTAGGATAATGTCACTACATAAAACGAAGCTGAACCAGCAGCTATATCCAATGGCTTTATTTCACTAAATTGAGCCAACAGCTAAAAACTCAGTTTGTTCTGATCAAGGAAAAGAGATTTCCTAAGAAAATCAGTTATGTTCACATTTCTTTCTGAAATTTAAGATGTTGGGAAAATTTTTGAGTACTCACAGAAGCAGCATGTGAGGATACACTTAGCTTTGAGAGCAGGTAATAGTTCTCCTGGTAGAACCTATATGGCCAGGGCTTACATATCCATCCTTCCACCACAGTCACTGTGCAAGGCACAGGTTGGCTTTCCTTCCCACAAATTTAGGGATGCCCAGAGCCCTTTCCAGCCCATGCTTGTAGCCCTGCTGCTTTGCAGGCCAAACCAGGGTCAGGGAGGAGCTAAACACTCCAGCGCTCCTTTCTGGCAAGGAAAGGCTTTTACAAAACACACTGCTGCTCTAAACAGCCTCCTGCAATTATTAATAGCAACAAAATGCTTTTCTCTCTCCCATCACCTTCCTGCTCTTGCCCTAGTCCCTGCTGGGGTGTTGCAAGTGGTTGTTCTCCAACTCACAGGTGGGGTGCAGCGGGGGCCCGTGCCCTCACAGGCACTGCCACAGGGTAGGGGTCACTCTGCTGCCTTTCCAGTGCCATCCCAGGAGCTCGGTGCAACAGACAGGGGTTTGTGACTCCTCAGCTCACAGAAAATCTGAAACTGCAGGAATATCAAAGCTATCAGTGTAACACAGGATGAAACTTTTGTGCTCTTCAGCTGAGCAGACCCCTCAGCATGAGCAGCAGTTTTGCTCACCTAAGGGCTAAAGAATTTGGCTTGGAATATATAAAACTTAAGGTGCCTTATGAAAAAAAGACATTTATGAATTTATGCTACAGCACACAATTAGAGGGTTCTTATATACTAGCAATTATTTCAGGGAATTTGGCTGCTACTTCTCCTTGCGTTTTTGCCCTGGAGCATGGAGACATTTTTTCCAGTGCAGGATAACATGGCAATAAGCACTATAATCTCACCGGTCCCTATTTTTTGCATGAAAACCATGTCACTAAGCTGTTTATTCAGGCCAAATCCCCAGGGGGCCTGCATCAGCCTCCAGGTGGTTTCTCTAGGCACAGTTGCATCCTGGCAGACTGTCTCCCCTGTGCAGCGTTTGATCTCTGTTGAGTTTCTCTCCACCCCTACTCTAACTTCTTAAACTTTGATTCCTGCAGGAATCAAATTTAATCTGTTTCAGTATATTTTATGCTCCACTGATTTATTCAAAGCTGAATAAAAGCATTGCACTACTTACATTTCCTATTTTATTTCCGGAACTATATTATTAGTAGCCCCATTCAGGAACTAGATTAACTTGAGTCAAGCAGATTAAAAACCCAAGTTACCTGTGGTATTCAGCTTGCACTTTAATCTTATCCACTAAATTAAAAAAGGTCTGGATAAAAATGAGACAGATTAACCTATCACTTGTCTCATAGAAAGGTCTTTATGGTAAAAGAAGATTCAGTTCTCCTGCATGTCTGGTAAATTTTCCCCTTCTTTGCTGGAAAATACCACCTCTGTACCAAACTATTCCATTTCATTGAACAAAACAAAATAGCTCTTTTGAGCTGTGCATGCAAAAAAATGGTTTTAATATATACCCAAATTAAAGGAAAAACACTATATTTTTTGTTTGATTGATACCACAAGAAAAAATAAAGTGCTTTCTCTTTTTGCTTAATTTTTATTCTATAACCGATAGATTAATTATTTGATACTCCTATTTTTAATGTGATTCCTTTATTTCTCTTTCTAGTCACACTGGTGGTATGCAAGTGAGCTTTCTGTTTTTAATATAAAATAAAGGATAAAAATAATAAATACATAAGAATGGGTTTAATATAATGTACATTTGTATATATATATATGAGATAACAGCTAGTAAATATTTTATTTTGCTCTGTATAGAGTAGAATATACCTAGATGAGCTCAGACAAATTGAACAATAAAATGAACATGACAAAATGGGTTTTAAGTCAGGAAACAGAACAGTAAAGCAATTTCCTGAGTTATTTAAATGCTTTCATTGGAGAAATGTCATTACATACTTGAATTACAGTGGAATATAATTATATAAACACCACAAATAACAATGTTTTACCAAGAAAAACAAAAGTTAAGAGAGGGGAATTATTTCCTGCCATATTTCTTCATTTTAAGATCAGCTTCTGGTTGTTATAAAAAATAAGTCAAAAGGTTCTAGATTTATTTTAGGAGTCCACATCCTTTACACTTATGCACATACTTCTCTTAAAGTACCTGATATGTGAATAGCTCCATATATTTAGTCCCCTGCAGATTTAAGATGCAGCCCTTACTCAAAAGCCATACATCTTCAAATTGTTATGGTGACCTTAATCAGAATTTTAGCTTTAAAATTGAACATCACTGAGGATCTTTATGAAAAGTCTGCTTACGAGCAATTAATTCTAATACTTTCATAGGAAAAGTCAGAGGAGGTTTTTTTTTTCTTCTCATGTGTCCTTAATTTTGATATTACATGTGTTACAAATTCATCACAAATATCTGCCTGGTGTGTCTAGCTGAAATGAAATATTGCAGAACAATATTATCCAAAAATAGAGACTAAATTAACAATCTGAGAGGTTGTGTTTACATAAGAATTTGGAATTTAAGTGAATTTTAATAGCCTGAAAATGGTCAGATGAGAAAATAATTGTTAAATGTGTATTGTGGAACATTTGTTATCACTTAGAAATTTTAATATCAAAGTTGTTGTAATTGAGCACAAACTTACATATACTGCTATTCTAACCCCATTGATTCTAGGGATTCCCACAAAAATATCTATGAGTAGAATTTGAGCCTTATACAGCCTCAAAAAATCCATTATAATTTGAAAGCCAGCTGTGGCTCTTCCTACCTGATCTCTCATCAACCCAAACAACCCTGATTCAAATCAGGTGTACACGTTATGGGTAAAGGTCACTTCCCTGCTTATAGTGACAGTGTATTTCTAGGACTTTGAACTATATTCTATAATATGGTGACTTAAAAAGAAGGTCTGTATAGAGATAATTTCAGTTTAAATACATGTGCTTCTTTATTAATTGTTGCATAAAACTATATGTTACGGCCAAGCAGCTCACCCCTTCAAAACAATTTTTTGCCTTAAACTTAGCTTTTAGCAAACATTACTTGCAAGTAAATTACAAAGAACCTTCTCCCCAAAGGAACATGGCACCAAACAGAAACAGATCCAGTCCTCTCCCTCCTTCCATAGTCCCTGCTGATAACATTTCTATCCAGGGAATGCGTTGGAGAAAAGAACTAAGCCACAGTGCATTCCTTTTTCACTCCAGCCCCTGTTACAAATTCCCCCATAAGTCAGTCATTTAGGGTTTGTTTTGTTGTTTTTGTTTCCAGAGGCAGCAAACATTGTTTCCCAGTGTTCAGCTGGACCCATAAGTGGCCAGCAGCTCTACAAAAGGACATTCTTCCCTTTCTCTGTGCCTCGATTTCCCCATTTGCAAAAAGGGATAATAATAACACCCATCTATTTTACAGAGATTATCTTTGAACAGTGTTGGAATGATAATTCTGTCTTATGAAAATGTGACTATTGTAAATAGTCACTAAAACTAATACAAAAAATAATGTTGGCAAAATGCAATCAGTAAGTTATTAGTATCATTGTAAGACAGGCACTAAGGGAGTTAACTCTTCCTGCAATATGCAGACTGTGAACAGACAGCAGCTGTAAGAGTTAAAATATTTATGACTTTTTTATCCAAAATTTAACAGTATGACATTTTTAAATCATCAGCAATGATTTAGGGAAGTGGTCTTGTTTTATTCATTTGCACAAAGTTACTGGTCAGCAAAAAACTAGTGTTTTTCCAAGCAAGCCAGAAGTAAGCTGAAATTTCTATTTTTTAGGAATTACTTGATGTTTATCAGATATTTTATTCTTACATTCAGGAGCTCTTTCAGTGGCACTGTGCCATGCCCAATAGCTTTGCTTATATTCCAATGTCTATCGGAATCTGATGCTTATCTTGCACCTGAGACCCTTTTTTGTAAACTTACGGGAAGATGATAGTGACATTCTGTGCATGAAATATCACAGCAGCTTCACAGAGCTGGTATGCTTTGCTTTTGGAAAATAAAACGGGGCGGGGTGTGTCTGTGTGTGATGTCTATTTGTGTTTCAAATTTTTGTTAAAAAATTGTTTTTAAAAAGTTATCTTGAGTATTTAAAATGCTGTTAATCAAGCAAATTTATTCAATAGCATTGTCTTCTTATATAGACATGAAACACTAACATTTAAAGAAATTAAAAGAAAGTTAAATTAGGCTACCATAGTTCCTCAGGATAGGGAGAATTGCTGTCAAAGATAAATAAACCAAGTACAATGGGAAGTGAGGTGAAATATAATACTATTTGGGGAAAAAAAATTAAGGCAATAATATTCTTTCCCAAGCAGTGGCATATACTCTTGGCCATCGATAGAAAGAGCTTTTCCTTCATAGTACATTTATTTATATCCCAGTATGAAAGCTATGCATGCACAACAGGGAACAGAAAAATCTGATCTCTTTCTGTTATGAAAAGAATCTGAACATACCACTGTTTCAGGTAAAGACTGTGCCTATTTTAAAATACAGTCTGCCTTTAAATAAACCAATCCACTCTATCAATAAATTTTAAATCAAGTCAGAATTTTCTGAAACTCAGATTGTGGACTTTGGAGGTAATTCAGTACCAACAACGTACTTGTTGCTGTAGCATATCCCAGCTACAATCTGACTTGTGTAAGAGACAACATGGCCACATAGGGTCCCTGCTCACATACTACGAAAACTGTTCACTTGAACCAGTGTGCATGAGAACCTAAATGATACGGAAAGACTTGGAAGAAAGAATTTACACACATGATGCACTTTTTATTAATTCTTTACCTTGTTTGTGTCAAGAAATATCCTGTCAGAAGGGGTTAGGACCTGGCATATAAAACCAGTAGAATATTCCAGGCACAGCAGACAAAATTCAAAGAAGTCATAGGAGTACAAAGAAACAAATTATTTTTGTGTTTGAGGATACTGGAGAATGGAGATTTGGATTCAAAAGAAAAATATTTCTTATTCCTGAACAGTCTGTTAAAGGAATATGACATGTTTCCATAGTAATGGGATTGGAAGGTATACAATTCTTTATGTGTGGGCACTGTCTTCAATAAAAGGCAGTGAAACATTATAGGATTTTATTATTTAAATCGGTAAATGACAGTGGTTTTAATTTCTAATACTTACATGGCCTTGGATTTAGTACGGTCTGTCCATAAGTTCCCCAGAGGTTTTTATGTTAGCCACGTTGAGGCAACTGCAAGTCGAACTACATGAAAATGGGGTGGGAAGGGGGAGTGTGTGTGTGGCGGCGTGGTGTGTATAGGAAAGACACATAAAAATACGAAAAAAGTGGTGAAAAATCACATCAGACTCAGGGGGTTAAGGACAAGCCTCCTCAGAGAATTTGTTCAACTTGCAAAGGCCACAAGGATTCATGTCCTTGAGCACTGCAGAGTTGATTATAGCAGAGCATATTCACAATTCCAGCTTTTGGTCAAATAGAAGTTAAGGCTGTAAACATCCAGGTTTCCCAAGGATTTTCTGCAGGAGGAAAGGAGAAGACAGCTAAAGTCACCCAGCAGCGTGTTTGCGTGTGGCTTCATAAGTATATTTCAACCATTTAGGGAAAAGTCCCCTTTATCTGCTATTTTTATATATTTACCCCCACCTACCTTCAAGGAATGAACTAGGTTTATTTATTTGTGCAGACTAACACCATTTAGGGCTATAATGTAATCTCTCTTCTCTAGAGGGAACAAGCTCAAGGCTAACAGTGCCTTGTATTTCAGACAAAACAAATGACCCCATATCTGACTTGTCATCAAAATGAGAGGGATTTTTTTTCCTCAGAAAAAATCCAACTATTTTTTTGTCTTCCTGCTTTCTTTAGTTCACAGAGTAATATATGAGAAAGCCAACTGAGACAAAAAGAAAAAGAATGAGAAGCAAGATTTTTTAAAAAATTACTTCTGTACAATTCTGATTATTGTTAATAGATTCTGATGACCAGATATATATATAATCAGATTATTAAAAAAAAAATAATAAAAATGTCAGACTCATCATATAGCGAATTAACATTCTGGCAGATTTGCAGAACTTCCAGTCCAGGCAGGGAACCTAAGAAGAACATTTTTGCCAGTGCTTACACTACATCTTCTTTGTAAACTTCCTCCTCTCAGCCACATTCAGGAATTGCAAAAAGGTAGCATACAGTGTCACGCAAAAACACCTATGCACTTCAGAGATATGGCATGTAATACATGTAGAAAAAAAAGGGTCATCTCTGGCTGATAATATATATTGCTTATGCCGTCAATAGAAAATAAGGTATTCTCACAAGAGCTAACAGCAGAATATGCCCACTTCTTTTTGAGCCATGGTAATAGCACTAGCATTATCCATGCCTTTTTCAAAAGCTCTTGGCTTCAGGGGATGTCCCTCTCTAGTTGCGGGCACCCAGGTGAAGAAGTTGCAGTCTTGTATTCCTTTTAACATGAAGCTTAGGGAAGATGGTAAAATAAGTGCTTCTCTAAGCCCCTTTCAGCCACTCCTTACTCTAAATATCAAGTAGAATATTTTCAATCAACAGGAATCGCTCAAAATGCTGTCAGGCACTACAGTTTACAGCTCGTGTGGTTCAGGATTACAGGGTTGCTATTAACCGTGAACATAGTACATGTAGAGTTCTCTAGATACACAGTTGTTGGAGACAACACCTTGCAGAGATTCACTGTAAAGAAGACAGGTTACATCCATACTACTGAGAAAAAGATGGTGAGGGACCCTACAAGAAGTTCCTATGGTCATAAACAAACAATGGAATGGATAGGAAAGCACAGTGGAGATTTTTATGCCAATTCAGCCATCTCTTTAAGTCTCTCATTCATTCTATACATGCTGGTAATTTCATTAATGTGTTTGAAGCAAGTCAAAGTACCTGTCTCCACACCTGTACTGCTCCCAGAGAAGCACTGGCTTTTTATGATGACATTCTCAAGCAAACATAAATACCTGTACATGTGTAACTATGGCATCACAGACTGGCCTGAGACCATATCCTTTGAAGAGATATAATGAGCCACAAAACGCTTTCCTTGTTAGCTTCATTTTTCCTTTACCTCAGATGCACTTCCTTCACAAAATTCTCTGGCTTGAGCTGGCTGGACTAGTATAGGACACTGTTGGAGTTTCATGCTCATTCACTAGCAAGGATGCAATAGTTTAAACTCCTTCCCAATGCTAACCCAAAATTTCATTTTTTAAGAGTAGATTCCATCATATTAGCAAGCTTGAACAGAGTCACTCAATAATTCAAATCCCTGCTTTTCTAAAGATGGTCTTATACTATGGCTGTCTTTTCTCCTCCTAGCTGCAAAGTTTCTTCTGACCTTCTTTATCGCTGTTAGTCTTTGTCTCCAGAACTGCTCCATTACTGTTCAGCTGCCTGTTGTGTTTATCCTTCCCTGAGGAAAGAGTTAAAGGAGAAAGGAGGAAAATATCTACAATTAAATTGTACAAGTTGTTCCTTCCTCTTGGCAACTGCAGGTTGTAATTCAGCAGTTTACAACTCTCCCTCATCACTTTAGAAAGAATAAATAATGTAGGGTCTTACATTCATATTTGCAGTAGAAAAGGTACACTGGGAGTTAAATTGCTGCTGAAAAGACAAACACATTCAAGGGGGCAAAGGCTCGAGAGTTAAACTTCTCAAAGGGGTCTCTAAGACAAGAAACAAACAAAAAAAAGGATCAAGTCTGCAATGGCTTGAAGAAACTCTTAATTACAGTATGGTGGGTTTAGAAGCAATTTGTGTGTCTGTCTAAAGGCATAAGTAGGAAGCAAACTTATTTTGCAGAATTTTAAGAATGGTTCAGGGCATACCTATAAGGCATTTCTCTCCAGTAAACTATGCAAAACTGACAGCTTGTGACCTGCACAAAGGACTGGTTTTGTTACCCTTTTATAAGCCCGAGGTTGTATAAGTTGTTAGCAAACACTTGCCCATTAGTGTATTTTGCATGTCTTATTCTCTTGACAATCAAACAAAAGCAAAGCAACTTGGCAAACAAACTTGAAAGCATAACTGTCTTCAGATCTAGTGACTCGGGAGTCTGATGGCTGAGCCTCAGAATCCCAGACTTTCAGACTGAATGAAGGGGGGAGGCACCTCTGGAAGTCATCTAGTCCAACCCTGTGGTCAGAGCAGGGCCATCTAGAGTGGGTTGCTCAGGACCACGTTCAGTCAGGTTTTGAGCATCTTTAAGGACAGAGACTTCACAGCCTCTCTACACAATCTGTTCCTGTGCTTCATCATCCTTACTGTGAAAAAGTTTTTCCCTATATTTAAATGGAATTTCCTGTATTTCTGTTGTGCTTGTTTCCTCTGAAATGGAAATAAGTGGGCAACACTGAAAAGTGCCTGGATCTGTTGTCTTTACATCCTCCCTTCAGTGTTTATACACACCGAAAACATCCCGCCTGAGCCTTCTCTTCTCCCAGGTAAACAATCCCAGCAGTCTCTGCTTCTCCTCATATGGCAAACACTTGAGCCTCTTGATCCTGATGGCCCTTCATTGGACCCACTCCAGCAGGTCCGTGTATCTCCTGTCCTGGGGAGCCCAGAATTGGATACAGCAACCAGATGTGCTTCATCAGTGCTGAGTTGAGGGAGAGGATTTTGCCCCTGGATCTGCTGGTAATACTCTTGTCCACCAAGACCCCAAGGTGCTCCACTGCACAGCTACTTTCCAGCTGGTCGGCCCTCAGCGTGTCCTGCTGCATAGCATTACTCCTCCCCAGGTGCAGCACTTTGCTTTTCCTTTTGCTGACCTTCATGAGACTTCTGTCAGCCCATTTCTCCCAAGGCCCCTCTGAAGGACAGCACAGCCACTTCCTGTACCCAACACTCCTCCCAGTCTTGTATCAACCGCAAAGCTGCACAGCGAGCACGCTCCCCCATTGCCCATGTCATTAAGGAAGACGTTAAGCAGTAGTGGACTCAGTGTTCCTGAAGGCTGGTCTTATCAGTAAAGACTGAGGCCAATGAGTCACTGAGTATCTTGGCCTTTCCCACATCCTTCACCAGATCCCCTGCCCCATTCAGCAGCATGTCCACATTTGCTTCAAGCATTTAGCTTTTGCGATGTAAAATGTTCCTTCCACCCAGCTGTATCCCAGTACCATGAAATGGGATGCATATTCACAGCTTGAGAGTTCTGCTCCCATCAGCAGTTTAAGCAATGCCACCGGACTATGAGCTACATGACGCTTCCAGTCTGTTGCCTCTGCTCTCCAGGTAGTTACTTCAAGCTGAGAAGCAAGGTGTAAAGGGTTAGCATTCTATCACTGCATCTAAACCTGCCAGAGCTAATCTGTCAGAGCTCTGACTTACATTTATAAAATGCCCAGCGGATGAGCATCTCCAATATGCAGTAGCTTTGCTTCAAAGGAAAAAAGATGGAATATTGTACCAAAGAGGTATAAAACGTATGCTTACTGGACTAGAATTAATTGGCAATAGAAAGGAACCAACAAGTAGAAGTCGCTTTTTTTATTTGATGCCGTTTTCTCACTACTCTTTCAACATACACTGTGCAAACATGGAACAAACAAATTTTTTATCCACTGCCTGAGAAGGTTTCAGTAGTGCAGAACGTACTCTGTGCATGACAGTGAGGTGAGTGACAGCATGTCACTCACCACACCACTTAGGATGTGGCATGTTATAAAATGGCAGTAACATATCACAAAGAAGATATGTGACATGACAGTCACTTCAACGATAGGTATGCAGGCTACTCCAGAAATCTCCAGTCCTTGCTTGCTTGCTCTCAGTTCCTCCTCAATTTCAACATGTTTGTGCCAAATGTAAAATGTTTTGCAAACACTGCTTGGAATATATAATTACACAATAACCTTTCAGGATAATTTATCTGGCTTAAATTTTTGGCACCATTATAAGTACTGTCCAGAGAACACAACCTCCATCTACGATGATACTGTCAGTAGGCTCAGAGATCACTACTTCAGAGGACAGACTACACACTGTGGCACAGCTCATCCTGCTGGAATAAATACAGGAGAAAGCAGGAATTCACAGTCCCCCTTACCTCCTTGACAGGATCCTAACATGTGGAGGAGATTTCAGAAAAGAGCATAGACTGGTAATTTTCCACCAAAGTCAGCAGTCACTAGGAATGCACATTCCCACAGGCTCCCATGTCTTCTCACAGGTGTCTTCTCCTTCCCACCACAGGAAAGGTGTTGCAGACTTGGAAGATCCTTTTCCTGCAGGGAAGAGGGCATAAATAAGGTCTTTTGTAGGGGAAGAATTTAACTAAAAAGGTCAAAGTTTTGTTTGGCATGTTCAAATACCTGCTTAAGTCTGGGAATTTAAACACAATGTCAGTGGAGAGAAACAGCATTGATCTAAAGTCCCTTCCTGTGTTTAGAGCAAGCAAGATGCCTATCATAAGCAAACGATAGTTTAGAATTATTTCTTCAGCTCTAATGCAAAGACCCTGAGTCAGTAAGGGGAGTACCTTCCAGAACTCATTGACTGCAGTTTTTTCAAATCAGTTTTCAAAGAAGGATTATGATATAGGTTTTGTATTAAAAAAAAAAAAAAAGGTTGAGAAATGTTTTTACAGCATGTGATAACAGAATTGAAATAAGTAAGGAGTAAATACAACCATTTGTACCTCCCGTAAATTGATGCTTGATAAGATGTTGACAAAAAGTGAAAAAAGAATCTCTTGTTAATGAGGTTGGACAGTGAAAACTAAATAAACAGTACAAATAACAACAAATACACAAGCTTAATTTTTTTTTTTTAACCCTAAATCCCTTAAGAAGTTATTAGAAACAAAAATGAAACAATGAAGCCTGAAATAAAACAGCTTGGTTTCCTGTGGATTTGTATCTCGTGATTTAAGCTCTGATTTGAGCTTTTCCTCTGGTATGGGAAGTTATAACCTCTCTCACAAAACATGAGCTCTCTCTGCTGTCTTTCCCTCGGTCAAATGCTTATGGGGTCTTATTTTTATATTACTACAGAGAACTCAATTAACTTTGATACTCCTACTCTTCTGTCAGATTTGGTTGACAATGGCCAGCAGGTTCAAAAATTATTAGGCAAGACATTTAGAAAGTCACACACAGACCAAACAAAACCAAAAATATTATTTCTATTAAAAAAGGCTAAAAAATATTTTTACAGTAATATTTTATCTTTTTATGTTCAGTTTCATGCACAGGTAAATTTATGACACCTGGATCCTTATAGTAAGGAAATCGTAAGGAACAAGTCAGTTTGCTGTTTAAGAGTAAAGAATTTCAGAGGAAAGAATACCAATACAGGATTTCCTGAAGTTGTTTTGGCAAACACTTGCCAAATCTTTACAAAATAACACCAAATGCTACTCATGCTAATCAAAACCAGCTTCTCACTAAAATAAATGGGAAGCGCAGGCAGCAGGCTCAGCTCACTAGATCTAATAAGGACTACAGGGCTCAGCCCAGCAGTATCTAAACTGACCTCCGCTATCAAGACACTGGTAATCTGTCTGATTCACTAACTTATTTTTGTCCACCTATTTAGGTCAGACAAAATAACGTGCAATTTTGAGTTAAACATAAAAATGCAGATAAGCTGTCCTATTTTTATTTATCCCTCTACTCTTTTTGCATCTAAAAAACCTGGAAGTACCTAAAATTTACATTTTGCTAAATAAAGCACTTGAAGTAAGATTTTTGTAATGAATGTCGTACTTTTTAATGCATAGGATAGTCTCTTATTAGAAAAAATAGACTGCCATGATAATTAAAGACACAAAGATTGCTTTCGTAACTCAGGCAATGTCTTTCTATGTATTCATTTATGAGGAAAAAAAAAAATCACAAATGAAAAGATTAACCTGAACACTGCAGACACATTTAACATAAGCCTACCTCAGGCTGTCATCATTACCTCTATGGTATTTCTGACCTTGAAAAGCTTCCACATTAACCGAAAGAGGTGGTATAGACCTACGGCACAGAACTCCAAAAAATACATTGCTATATAGTCTGTGTTCCGCACTTTGTGACGTAATAATTATCAGGTTTCTGCCCTAAAATGACATTTTTGGTTTTGCTCTCAATAATTAATTTACTCAGTAGTCTTAATCAGAACAAATAAACAGAACATTTATATGAATTCCAGGAGCACTTCTATGGCAAGACTAGCTGAGATAAAAATATCACAGTACCTGACCTCTTATGATGGAGAAAGTCAAAGACAGAAGGGCACCTTCCAGCACCCATTTTTGAACAGAACTCAGTCCAGCAGAAACAAACTGCCAAAGGAGACCCAGTGGAATAATCACAAAGGGACAGGTTGGGACTCCCACCATGAGCAGGCAGAGGGGCGACCTTTTCAGCATGGGGCACCTGCCATGCCACAGTGCCAAATCTTCGCAGGGCAGGAGTCAGTCACTTGCCAAATCAGTGCCTGCAAGAGGGAAGCAGCCTTCTGGCTGGAAAGCTTCCAAGCTCCTGAAAACTCTTACAGCTAACACGCTTCCACAAACTTCTGGGTACAGGTCAAGGTCTCACTTTTCATTAAGCTGCCTAAGTAAGCAGCAGAGCACTTTTATCAGCAGAATGAATACATTTTGTAAGTCTCTTTAATATCACAGAAACAGAAACCTGACGGTTTGGGTTATTTTTCAGGTTAAAAGTGGTTCCAGTGCTGTGACAGTGGGTACCATTAAAAATCTGTCAGCGAAATTCTTACCACAACATCTGAAATATTTTGTGTCTTTAACTCAGGATTAGGATCCACTTGCACTGAATCACTGGAGTGTACAGTGCCTCCACAGCTCAGTTCTCTGAAAACCTACCTTTTAGAGAACAAAACCGTCAGCAAGATAAATAGGAAATGCAAAACAAAATAAATAGATTGCATAGAATGACATCATTTTAATGAGATGAATAAGCAAACTCA
This sequence comes from Falco peregrinus, assembly GCF_023634155.1. NCBI lineage: Eukaryota > Metazoa > Chordata > Aves > Falconiformes > Falconidae > Falco > Falco peregrinus. The sequence continues at coordinate 12,239,106 of NC_073730.1, read as the reverse complement.
GCAAATTCAGGTATAACTTGTCAGTAGCTAACATTTCTCTGTGAACTTCACGGTTCATTTTCCTTGTACAACAACAATCATAAGACATCTAATATTTTTATTTAAAGGTCGTTATTCATGTGCCTTCATTTACAGTATGTTGCTTGAATTCGTTTCACTCTGGTTGAAATGGAAGGGGATGCTTTCAAAAAACCAGCAAGATTTGCACTTTGTCTTCTAAAACCCTCTGTTCAGCTGTGTCCACAACAGCTTGGGATGGCTGAGATCAGAAGCTGCAGTTAATTCTGCAATTCAAATAGTGAAAAGCAGAACCCTTTGATAATTCATTCTCCAACCTCACTATGACAAGACAGACAAAACACATTCTCCCTGGAGGTGAGGGAGCGAAAAATGATCGCATTAAGGATTTTTTTTTTATTGGTCTTTAAGCTGTGAAATACACAACAAAAAAAGTTAGAGCACTAAATGACAGAAAAGGCAAAAACAGCAGCGCATGTAGCACTTTCCCAGGGTACTTTTACCACAGAGCTGCCTGAGCTGGGCTCTTCTCAGCAGCCTGCAGTTACCCTCAGTTCATGCTGGTCAGGTCTTTTACCAAGAGAGTTTTTCTTTCAGTATTTATGTAGTGCAGCAGGCAACTGTTTACCTCAGAGGCATAAAAGTAAATCCGGATGTGTTTGATCCATAGTGCCACAGCGGCTCTGTTGCCTATGGAAACAAAGGCTCCTTTTCAGGGAGTTCACACAAGAGGCCCTGTGATGCTAGAGCGCGCCATCAATTTCAGCCGCTGTATTATTTCTTGGTATTTTGCTGATAAATATATACACACACGTACACACATATATCGTCTCTGTAATATTCCAATATGATCAAATGAGACAGCTCCTGCGTCTCATATTAATTATATCTTGCTTTAACCAAACAACATGATCCCCCTTTAACAATTTGATAGTTGAAATCTAAGAAATGTTCAAGCTATAAGCCTCTGTTTTGTTGCTCCACCTTTCACCGTGCAGGTTAAGTACTTTGTGAACAGCAGCTTGACAAATCTGTTTCATGCTTACTTACAAATTTGGCTTTTGAAGATGGCCCTGACCATGGAGTTTTAAGATGTTGCAGTGAATGGATGACATATAAGCAGCACTCTTGTTAAAGGCTTCCTTTGAAAAAACACTTACTTGTGAATATATTGTAACTTCCTAAGTGTCATTCATGTGTAGACCTCTGTACTTTTTACAGATAGCTGATCAAGTATGACACAATTTGACAAATCTCAGTGCAGTGCTTGTTACAGCCCTTTTCCCAATGAGAACCTGAGGTGATACAGAAGGGACATGGTCAGATCCAGGACTTGAATGCCAAGTGTGTGGTATCTTGCTCGACATACAATGCAATAATGGGGTAAATCTTCAACTGTAGACATTGTCAGTTCCAGTGTTGTAAAGAGTATAGCTCAGTATCTTCTTCCTCTTTACTGACATCATTAAAGAATATCTTCACAAAATTGATACCTTGCATGACTTTGGTTAAAGACATCTTGCATGAATCTTCAGATTTCAATGTAAGAAGGCAACTAGAAGCTAAAAGTACCTTATTAAATCTGCTTCTACAATTCACCAATGTTTATAATTTGCTTATAATTTTTGCATTTTGGCAAATCAAATCAAATCAAAACAACAATTCTCAGCATGTTCAGCTAAAATGAACACCCTCAATTTTAGCTTTCTGTGTAAGCATTGGTTTATAGACAGCTACAAGGTTTCATACTAAATTAAAAGAAAACAATTTTAACTCATTCAAAATGGAGTATTATTCTCCATTAAGAATCTAGGGCCAAAGAGGCTTTGAAAACGTCATCTGTACAATACGTATTCATGTACCTGTGATCTGATAACTTTAGAAGCAGATTTGACAGTAGAGACAAAGAAGAACTTCTTCACATTGCAGTAGGTGACTAAGATCATTTGAATGATTTATTGATAAACCAATGTACAGAATAAGTACAAAGAGGACAGGCTGGACTTGTTGTTACCAAAAGAATTGATTACAGGAATGCCTAGCATATGAATTCATAAATATAAGAGTGCTATGGGTAGGTTTGCCTTGCAAAAAGTCCCACATAATAAGAGAAAGATCTCAATGATCTGAAATTTCCATGACTTTTCTACCTTTTTTGTTTGGCGTTTTTTATTTGCTTGAGGTTTTGTTTGGTTTTGTATTTTATAACTGGAAGGATGTTGGAATTCAAGCAGAGCAAAAAAATATTATTTTTTTGTTTTATCTATTGACCCTGAATTATGCTACAATTTGGAACAATACAGTTGTGAGTAAACCCAACACAATAAAATTTAATGTCATAACAACCAGGTCGTGGGCAATTTAGGTGCCGATTCTGTCACCTTTCCTATATGAAGTGGTACTCACATGAGTAATCCCATTGAAAACAGAAGGATGACTTGTGCACTAAGTGCTATTTAATGGAAGGGTAGCAGGCTGCAGGCAGACAAAGCAAGACTTATTAGTTGATAAACCCATTGCTTCCTGGGCAAGGGGAACTTCAGGGCAGCATCTAACCCAATTTCCCAGAGGTACCAACAATTTCCAGCTGTAAAAGGCTAAATACCTCAGAAGTTATATGAACAGTCAAAAGGTACACAGAATCATCATCAGCTGCTCAAGATGTCATAGGATCAGCTTTAAGAAATACATGTCAAAATTTAAGCTCCAGCTCTGCTCTTCTAATTGAGATGTTTTGAGCCTTTTTCTTTCAGGGCTATGTCTCTTGCTATGTCATCTTTGGACCTGCCCTGTAGCTCGGATGCTGTTCAGTGTACAACACATACTGCAGTGAATAAGGGTAAACACAGAATGGTGCATCAAGGAGAGACTTTTTTTTGCAAAGCCTTGTGCACAGGACTATGCTAATTTCTTTTCTTAGCTTAGTATAATTTGGTATACCCTTTCTGCTCCATGACCCAGCGAGACCCAGAATCCCATCTGTAGAGCTGGATATACTTGATGAAAATGCTCTTTTCTTTTTCCATCCTGCATACACAATAAACCAAAACATAATCTGGCCACCAAGTATTTGTGCTGATTAACAGCTGCCAAGATTTTGGCCTTCTAGTAGATATACTTACCAAAGCAAGGAAGACAAAAATTCTGGAGTAAACCCTAGCCTATTTTCTCATAAAAAATAGCTCTCAGATTGCTAGTCTACTTAAACTCTTAGGATTTTTCTGTCTATATAGACAATAGAGCAAAAGACAAAATGTTGCTTTCTAAAGGGACAAACTATATCTTACACTTTATTGCAACAACCACAGCTATTTGTAATGTTATTATTCAAATTATGTTCAGGATACCTGACACAGCAATAATTGTGGCATAAATGCATCATCTATAGACCTAAGAAGTGGGAGACAGAGCCATAAATAAAGGATAATTGTCAGTTGAACACTTTCAAACAGATGGAAGCACTAAACTTATGGATTACAAACTTGAAAGTGTTATAACAAGAGAAGAATTTTAAAAGAAAGTCCAGCATTAACTTCAAAGCTAAATATTATTCTATGTCATGTTCTTTTCTTTAATTTCAGCCTTCAACAAGAGGGGTTTGAATGAGACCAAAAATTCAGGTGCAAAAGCACGCACATTTGACAAGTTTGGTAATACATGAATAGAACTTAAAGTATTAGACGTGACTTAAAAGATTAAAAAAAATATTTTTTTTTTTTTATTAGAGAAGCCTTATGCTTTATGAAATGGACTGGTAGTGGGATAGCTTGTAATCACAGCCTTATTTTTAAACAGATCCTGTTAGTTTTGTTATTTTCTGTATTTTTTAATTATTTACTAAAATATGAATATCACAGAGTTGTTCTGAAAAAGTTCTCCCCTCCTACAAACAGGAGACAATAAACATGGCTTTAGATGTTCAAGATTATTCTCTCTACAGTGAAAACTAAGGAAATAAATTACGAAGGGAAAAAACCAAAACCCAAACATTGCCGTGAGTTTGTCTTGCTCAGTATACTGCCTGTATGGACACAATATTTAACTGTTCAAATGAAAATAAGCCTTCAGTACTGCCTACACATACTAAAACCAGAAGGGTTATATGGGACATATAATCCAAACGCCTGTCTCACCTAAGTCTTAGGACTGCTCCAAATTTTTTTTTCAAGTGGCGATGGACATTATTTTTTTTGTAACTGTGCTTATCTGAATGGTATAAAGTTCTGACTTAGGTTTTTTAGAATAATCTTCTGTTCAGTGAAATCGACCTGTGCTTCTCCCTTGTAAATGGAAATATCTTTAATATAACATTCAACCAGAGACTCCAAAAGATCACTGCCATCCTTATTACTTCTATTAGGAAAACTCGTGATAAGGTGGTTTTATATAAGGAGCTATCAGTCAGCTTCACAGACATGCAGGGATGCTTTTATAGCTATGTAATAGGTATAATTTACAAGCATAAATCACAGTTTTTTCTAGATGCCAAACTTCCAACACAATCAAGATCAGTCTGCCTATATAAAAACATGAAGCAGCCCATACACATCAGAAATGCAAGTCACTTGAGAACAAAACTTCTTCCTAAGAAATATGCTGTAACCTAATTAAATTCAAGATAGCAACATTGATAGGACTGTATTTTTTGTCCTGTAAGGCCCAGGTCTCCTTCTTTACTAACTTCACAGGTTAGGATTCTAAATTTCTGTGGTTCACTGGTGTTGGCACTTGCCTGTATTCACTGCCACCATCCCACAGGCACGCATACTGTGCAGCTCACTTCCCTTCAAGCATTAACATCAAGCCACTGAAACACGCATATGCCAGTTCTGCTGTTCTGATTGCTGAACAAAAAGGACAGGAAATCATTACAGTCAAAACATTTCTGAAAAAGGTCACTTTAATACAAAATTACATCAATCACCTTGAAGAAAAAAGCACATTTCAATTGATGTCATAGGTTCATGGGCTAATATCAGCTTTAGTTTTAAAAAGCTAGGCTGGTTCTGGAGAAAAATCATTAAAAATTAACTATGTCTTCAAGAGAGATTCAAGTCTTATGTGAGAAGATAAAATTGCGTGAGTTGTTTCTTATGATAATCTGAATGGTCATTTGAAAATTTTTTCTGAAGATTTCACTGTGAAAGTAGTTTTAATGCAAAAGAATCAGCTAGAGAAGACAACTATGTATACGGCATTTTCCAGTATTTACCCTGGTCTGGTTATATGCACCAAAGAATCCAGGCCTTTAGCTCACATACGTAGTGTTATACAAGTGAAATAAGCCAGAGTTATTATACCTATAATTCATAACATACACATATTCAGAACTATTAGACACACTGGATGAGGTATCTGACTTTGCATAAAACTTCAGGAGCTGATTTTGACATGGCCACATTTTAAGAACATTTTTTAGAATTGCAGGTAAAGCTTTATACATCTAAAACTTTACTGGGAAAGGCTAACTGAATTTGCAGGTATAAATGAGGCTCCAGCTTTCAGCCATTAAATCTCACATGACTGCTAAAGTCAATAATTAAACTTCCAGTGACTTCAGTGGTACAGGATCATACCCATATGTCTTAATTCAGACTATAAACCACTTTGATCTGTATCAGAGTACATAAGCATGTGCTTAGAAGTATTCATTTAAATGGAACTGAAGGACTTAACCACGTGTTAAGTGATTTGCTGAAGAAGGATGTATGGATAGATTGAAGACAGCGATATTGTCTGCAGTGGTATTGTGGAATTGGATTCTCCATGCACACAAATTTCCTATTTAAATGTTATCTGCTTAATCTTTATGTATATGTAATTCACATACATAGAAAAAACATGGACAAACAATAGAATTGTACAAAATTTTACAACACTGGCTAAACATCCAATCTCAGCAATTTTGTCCCACGAATCATAATAAGGTCCATATTCTGTAACATTAAACATTATCTAGTGTCTGCAGGGTAATCTGCTATTGGGTTTAGTCAACTGCACAATTTTAATTCCAGTGAAGGTTTTATCAGGGCTAAGAAATATCCATATTCATATGTATGCTGCAATTTAAAAAAAAAGATAAATCCTCAAATGTTTCAGTTTTATTTATCTGTAACATGTTTGTGTATGGGCTTGTAAATAGTATATACAAGCTTCTTAATTTCAAATCAGTTGCAACACTGTTTTGAAAAGGTTGGTACAAAATTAAATGTCTTATTTTGCTTAGAAGACTAAATGAAGGCTCAGTGAGGCAGCACAGAGACACTCCAGTGAGAAACAGGTTGAAAACAGAGCTGAGAATGTGAAGAACAAACAATCGAGTGTGAAAGATAGACGCAGAGAGGAGGAATCAAAAATTCTCATACACTGGCATTTAAGGGACAAGCAGCTTATACAGGCCACTGAGCTGTGCCATCGTCACTTTTTGAGGGTTGGTATACTCACCCTGCGATAACCTAGTGTAGCACCCACTTCAGGAGAAGGTTTGCTCAAGAAAAGTTTGCTACACCGAAACAATAGTTCACAAGCTGTAACTAATATCTAAACCACAATCTTGCAGGCTCTGCAAACCCCCTGAACTCCATCCTTCTGTATCCTCTTGCCAAGTGTATGCAATCTGGTATGCATGAATAAACCAGAGATTTCAGTGCCTTTTAAAAACAAACAGTTCTTTCTACCTTGCTGCCCTCCCCAGACAAGGCACCTGAGACACCGAGCTGGCTGCTTTGTCAGCTGAGGCTCGTGAACTCACGGTGAGGTTTCCATCATGCTGTGCTGGGGTCATTCTGCTCGAAGATATGGAGCCGTCCTGAAGAACTGCAGACAGGCTGCTGCTCCCTGGCCCTAGAGAAGTCATTGCCACGTCACGGCAATGGCAGGATCTGAATTGTTCTCCTTCCAGTTTTCCAAGCCGTGGTTGCTAAAGGCGACAGCGGTAATTAGTCCTAAATGCTTTATGTGCCACAGAGAAATGTAGGAGAATATGTCCAGCAGGCAAGGTATTTTAAAAGTCTCTGCCAACACTTTGATCACAGAATGAATTGTCTGGAATACTGTGAACTCTTTACTTATTAAAAATGAAACTGGGGTGTTGTATCAATTGAATATATTTTACTGTGTTCTGTCAATGAGACATATGCTATTATATTATCAAGGTACCGATTCAGATTATAAAAGCAGCTTTCCATTTCTCTTAATGAGAGACTGCACCAAAAGTAAATTACATGAGTTTTCATCACTTTATTCTTAATAGGAATAGGACATTTGGGTTCTTTTTGTTAAAGAGAAAGCTAATATAGTATTTATAAAGTCTGTGAGCTGAGCAGTTAAGGACTAATATTGAATATCCAAAATGCTACAGGATCTTTAGTCAAAAGGGAGCATGACAGCATAAAACACAAAGCATTTTGTTAAGGGGGGGAAAAAAAGGTAACAGAAAAAGAGGAAAAAAGAGGAGCATTTAATATTGGAAGAAGGGAAGGGTAAAGATGGGGAAAGACAACTACCATTTCCAGAAATTAAAATAGGGTGCGTTTTTTAAAAAAGAAGATGCCTTCTAGACTTCAGTTGTGTTTTCAGGAGATGAAAGAGCCAAACTTGTAACTCTTCAAGAAGACAGCAATGTAGACACTGAAAAATCACCACAGCATTTGAGAAGAAATGGGATCTTATTTTATAGCCATAAAACTATGGACTGTTTATTCTATTATTTAAGGTGTCCTGCTTTTCTGTTCTATCAAGAAGACTTCAAGGTCAAAATGTCTGTGTGCTTAACAACACTTTAGATGCCAATGAAAGGAGATTGCAAGAAAAATGAGAACCCTGGGGCTTGCCAGGCCTTTCTGGGATAAATGCACCTGGTAAAGGCAAGGTTATATAAATGAAGAGAATCCATCATCTGATATTGTTGTGGGGATTTATTTACATTTAAAGAAAGAAAAAAGGAAATTAATATACAAAATAGCTAAATGTTCAAAGATAGTCTGTATGAAAAAGACAATTTAACAGTATAATATGTGTAATAATGTCACATTCTTCTTCCATTTCAAGTGAGGGGGCAAGCAATTGTTAGGGGACAAAGGCAGGCATAGTTTGATAGAGAACTTCAGATGAGGCTAAACCTTTTTCAAATTAGCATAGTCTGTTCTCTGGAAACATAAGGACCTGCTGAAGGTAAACCAAGATTGAAGGGAACTTGGTTGGAATCCAAGAACGTAGGAGAAACTTGCCCACTTTTGAAATACATGAAGTTTAATTTTATTAACATCAGAAAAACGTACTGAAGTGCACAACCCAAGGAAGAGTTCTGAGGGCAATATTTCAAATGTTTACCATCAAGGCAGACGTAGATGTGGAGACAAGTTTCCCTGCCATAGAGTTTCAGCATCCTGTAATAGCTGTGACCAGAAATCTTGTCCAGAAAGATACAGTAAGAGTTGCTTCTCTTGCCTTACTGTAGAATGGTCAAATGAATTTTCAAGGTCTCCACAAAGTCCTCAAGGACAGAAACAATTATATTTTTTTCCTATCTCAGTCCCATCACATTGTAGGAGATGTGGCTTTGTGTCTTATTGGTTATTGTCCTATCTTATTATAATCAGAAGCTCAACTTGCTGCACGGCCGATTTATTCTGTTAGGCATAAATGCCGCATTAAACTCAGCAACTACAGTTCAGTAAAGAGAGTGCAGATGTTAAGCCATTTAATTTCCTTTTCTCAGTACCCTGATGGAAGTAAATGTGGGTTTCCTGGGAAGTTCAAGGTCTAAAGGGCATTCTTTCCATCCGTTTAGCATCCCTGGCATTCAGATTTGGAGCAACGTCCCTCTTTGGTACCCAGTTCTGATGCTGACATCAAGTACATCAAAGAGGGAATTACTCCTCTAGAATTTACAGTGAATTTCACTGCTAATTGAAAGGATTTTTACTTTGTTTAGAGACTACATACTGCTGTAGCGGAGGCTATACATTTAGCAAAGCAAAGCAAAGGCTGATGCAGGTGTCAGGAAACAGTTTGTACACAGCTTCGAGGAGTAAAAGCTGTCAGGAAAAGGAGAAGAGGAAGAGCCCTTTACAAGGGGGCTGAAGTGAGGAAAGAGACTGAGACCAGTGAGAAAGAAAGAGAAGCAGCGAAGAGAGAGGAGCTGGGCAGAAGGTTCAGGGACCAGAGCTTGACTGCTGTTCAGAGGAACAAATGGCTTTAGAGTTACAAAACTTCCTCTGCCAGGAGAGAACCACGAGAGAGAACACACAAGCAGAAAACAAGGCCTCTGTGAGAACATGCACAAAGAAATGAAACAACACCAATTTATCATATGCTATTGTGGCATTCATCTCTCGCTACAAGAATATAGTAGCTTTCTTGTCCACAAAACCTCTCTTGAAATCTTTTGACCTTCGTGCATCTTTCATGGGGGAAAAAGAGCAGGCAGAGTAGTTCCTGCCAGAATAATATCCTCTGGTGTTTGCTGTCTTAACTGTGGGACATCAGAAAAGCAGAATCAGCAGCTGCAGGTGTTAGGATAACATATTTTAGGAACAGAGTGCTACATAGCAGAAAGGAAACGCCCTTCACTTCCAAAAGGCACCTCATCATTAGGCAGGGATTCTAGCACGGTACTGCAAGCACTTACTTTGTCCCCAGTCTCATTCCTCTCTGTTATGCAGTTTGTAGATTGGCCTGTTCTTTACTAATCTCTTGAGAACTTCACCAATCACAAAAAAACCCAGAGAAAGCCTCTGCAGCACCCAGAGCAGTGGGTATTCACCTTTGCTTGCAGGAGCAGCATAAGGCCTATAACCAACTTAAGTTGCACATAAACTCGGCAAGACTCCCAGTTACAATCTCATTCATTGAAGCTTAATATGTGCTTTCTTATATAAAGGCTGGAGGATCAAACTGGTATTTTGATTTCAAAGTGCTCCAGAAATATGGACTTCCCAAGGCATAAAGGTAGCCAGGGAAGTAGGTGCCAGTGACATGTTTGAGACTGAGCCCACCAAAGTCCATGAAAAGACTTTTCTTAAAACCACAGGGTTTTGAATTGAACTCTTTGGCCCTGGGGATGCATGATGTGATTCATTTTATAGAGGCAGACATAGAACATGATTGTTCCACAAGTTTACAGGATAAGGAGGAAGGTACTCACAACTGAAAGCCGCAGTCTTACTACCAGCTCTGGGGACACTAAAACAGCAGAGCTGGTTCCCCATCCTGTCTATGGCTTGCTTCTGGCTATATCTTGATTTATATCAACATTCTTGAAGCATTATTAATGTCACAAGAGGCAAACCTGTCAACCGGAATAAGACTCTTGGCAAATGTGCTCCCACCTACTTTCACTTTCAGGTTCATCAGATATGGCATTTGTTTCTGTCATTGCCCAGCTGTAGATATGAAACATGATAAAAACACATTGCCATTAATTACAGAAGCAAAAGAAGAATATTTAAACAGAAGGAAGTTTGGTAAAATCAGTATTTTATGCAAGCCCGCTGTACTCATCTTTTAGCTCCCATCACAGTGGAAAGCCTGTTGCAGAGGTTTTGTATTACATTGAAAAGGCAAAATAATTAGCAGAATATGATTGACATACTAACATTATTCCCTCTGCAAATCAGGATTCCCATATATGATTTCACATAGTATTCAAGGGAGATGCAGGGAGTCCCACAGGAGAAGCTTGACACATGCGGTAACGTCTGCAAGGTCAAGACCCTGTTCTTTTAACACATTCCACCAAGGTTAATGTGCTCTTGTACAAGATCCAGGAAAAAGCCTATGAATCACTGGAGTCCTTCAACCCCGCTGCACAGAAAAAAACACAGGCCATAGATGCACAAACTGGTCATGACAATGTATCTTTTAGAAAAAGAAACATAACTGTTCAGGGGTTTGATTTCTTTATGGTGAAAAGCTCAAACCCATATGTTTACCTCCAAGTAATCCACAAGTACTACATTTACAAAAAAGCTAGAAAATCTGAACTTACATTGAATACTAGTGATAAAATACCCAAGATATTTTTAGAGATAAAGCCACTTGCTGGCATGGTGATTTCTCTGCTGCCTTGAGCTTCTGTAAACCTGTTTTCTGGAGCTGTTTTTTCATGGCAGAGATGGTGCTTTCCATTCTTTGTAGTTACCTCCCTATAAAAACCTTAAAGACAAATTAGTCAATTGATTTTAACAGCACTGCAATTAGATATTGATTTATTGGTACTCAAGGGTAGTTAAAAACCTGATACTTCGAAAATGTCATTCCATGCAACTAAATTGAAGCAGGAAGACCGTGAGCCAGAAATAATCCAGATGCCATGACATGGAAACCTATGCTCTAACTCTTTAGGTTTAGGCAGTAACAAGACAGAGGTTCTAGATCTTTATTTTGCTTTTATAATTATTATTTCATATATAGAGAAACCTTGGATACAGTTTCCTCCAAGAGAAAAAAATGAGAGAGGAAAAGTAAATGAGTCACAAGGGCATGATTTAGTTTGGAAGAGGTCATGTAAGATTAGTACCCTAAGTTGCCCAAAGCTAAAATTTAACTATCCTGACTGTGAGCATCAGATTTTAAAAGGATGAATGGGTGAGAAAGCTCAGGAGGGGGTTTCTTTCATTTTCTCTGCTTTTGGGAAGAGGGATATGTGAGAAGAATACAAATCTACTGATTCATACCTATCTATTAGTCATACCTCTGTTGTGCTAGTTGCTTATTCTGTAGACATTCTCTGTTGTATAAATAAAGTGCACTGCCTCAGGCCTTAATATAATATGTCTTTATACCTTTGTTTTCTAGTTTTCTTTCTAATACCTGATCATTCTGTACTTTCCTTCACATATTTTGTAATTCAGCTAAAGAATTTTATAACATGAAAAGGTTGTGCCATTCACTAGTACTTTCCAATTAAAAATTGGGTTTTTAATTGGATTTTAAACCAATGGATGGCCATCCATTTCCTAAAAATTATTTGTTAGAGAAAAAAATATTTTCACTGAATGTAACAATTGAAGAAATACAGAGATATTGCTCTTTTTAAAAAATGTATTATGAAGACAGATGTTTATTTCCAAATCTACTTCATGAAAGGGTCATTTGAAATTTCTCAGTGTACACATTCTTTGTTGGTTTTCTTTAGGGGAGGAAAAAAAAAAAGAAGCCCTTCACCTTGGCTAACACGATGCAGTACATTTTTAAACAACAAAATTTAACTTTTCTTCCCTTTTGAAGAAACAGTTTAAGGAAAATTATTGGTTTGGCTATATTTGCTGATGTAAAAAAAATATTTTTAATTAGATTAAAAGATATGCCATGTTATAAATTTGAGTAAACTTCAAAGAAAATATCTGGGAGGGGCGTATAGGACAAAATTCAAAACTTCCTCGCCAGGGATTTCTAATCTCTCTGCATATATTATTTAAGGCTTTGCAAAAGACTAGTCTGCAGTGCTGAATAATTATTTTGCATGTACTAGTTCAAATATTCTATCTTCTATTTACTTGTGGTTTCTTTTTTCATTTACTAGCAGTTATTTTTTTAGTAAAAAGGAAAAAGTTATGCATTTACCTAACCTAAAACACAGAAGTTAACATAACATTGGTATTTTTACCGCAATGTCTTTTCACACAGTATGAGTGTGGAAGAAATCAGACAATTTACACAACCAAACTTGCCGTCAAAATCTCATTAGTGATATGTGATTTGACAAGGAAGAGGTTTACCAGCATTAAGTGATTGTTTCGGCATTAACCTTTATGTTTCAAGTCAAGGGTACAATACCCTTAGCTGATGTGGTTTTGAACTTATTAGTTGTGATTGGTGCAGAAATGCAATGTTGATGCACTTTACCTTATGCCAACCCTGAGGTTTCCTAACTCCTGTATGCTCTATTCTTTTCACCTTGACATGAAAACAAAAGAGTTAACACAATAATTTGCTTCTTGAAACTATAGATTTTTTTTCTAGTAAAAACTTATGGGACAGGCATTACTTTTTTCCAAATTTTAATGAAACCTCAAAATAGCTCTTGTATAAATATCACCAAACTACTATTTCTTCAAAGAAGAACAAAGTTCAGAAGCAGTTATTCAAGGGAAATATGCCCTAGCTTCATTTGGAGATTTGTCCAAATACAATTCAACAAGCATTCTTTAGGATTTAGCTCAACGAACATTCACCCACGCAAGAGCTTCCTGACGACCAGGCAGACCAGTTTCTTGTGCCAGGTTTATGGAGCCTAACATTTATAACCATGCTTATAACAGTGTCATCATGGTTCTGGTTCTCCCTAGTTAAAAGGAAAAATTAATAGAATACTAATCTGGAAGTAAGTTCCCTGGCTGGAGAACACATAACATAAATCCTCCTCTCTCCTATGAATACTGCACAGTTGCAGTGTCCTGGATCTGGAAGCAAGAGTAACCATCTAAACATTGGTAGTATTCAATACAGACCCTTACAGGGACTAACTGATTTCAGACAGGGTAGATCTGAGACCAATGAAGCTTCCAACATTATCACTTAGAGAGGGGGCTATCACAAATTTGGCCAGACCATTACTGCATCAGCAGCGCTCAAGTCAGTGGGAGCATTTCCACTTCAATAGACACTGGATAAATTATACAGAAAGACACTGAGCGGAAGCCAAAATATTAGACTTAAAGAAAGCATCCTCTCTCTTCATCTGGTCACTTTTTTCCTTTGATCCTTTGCCAGGCACCAAGCTGCTGTTTCCAGATTCTCTTTATGAAAGAAGATACACCTCTGCTGTGTTTGACTGACTATTTTGATGTGTTTAATTATTGCTACAAAAATTGCCTATGTATTCAACTATCATATCTCAGTCTGGTTATGCCCATTGTATGCAAACCTCATCATCTTTTACTGCAGTTTCCATTCTTGAGGGAGAGGAGAAAGTGTCATTTTTAGTTTATTTTTTCTGGCTTGCTTTGTATTTTTTTTTCCAAATAAATTCCTGCCCCTCATGGTAAGAGCACCTGATCTTTGGGTCTAACCTAAGGAACATTCTTTGATATATTAATTGTCTTGGCTAGAGGTATTCAACTCCCTGCCTGTTTTGTGTCCTGAGTTTAAAGAGAAAAGGTTTGACTATTCTTTTAATTCAAGTCTGTGTCAAACATGAATCATCGACAGATTAAAGTAAATCTGTCACAGTGAGATTACCATGAGCATAAAAAGTTGCTCAGCATGTGCCATATTCATTTGCTGTGGACTCAGATGAAAGAATAGGAATCATAAAGACAGGTCTGGCTTGATACAAGATACAGGGCCTTTTCTATTTATCTAATGCAAACTAATGTGTAAAAATGTGAAGTTGTATTTAATGTTTTCTATAATTCATTTAAATTCTATTTTAAAATCTTGTGTATTTGCCAAGGTTAGAGAGGTTTAGTTTGAGAAGGTTGTAAGGTACAGGTGAGGAAGCCTTAAGGAGGGTTTGGTAATACTGTTGAAACTGAACTGAAATATACCAATGCAATCTGAACTGGGACATTGCCCAGGAGCTATTTTAGTCTGATGAAAGTGAGTGGCAGCATTTTATATTTACCTGATAGAATATAAGAATAAAATTTGAATAAAGTAAAAATGTGACTGGTGTTAAGAAATATTTTACGAAGCTTTAAATAGTGAGAAAATTCTAAGTCTGAGTCTTTCTGTAGAAAATGTATGAAATATCGAGGTTTCCTTTTCAATCTTTTCAAACCATATGGCTTCTTCTTTGTGCAGGTCTTTACTTTTTTGTTTGTTGTTGGGGTTTTTTTTAACAATACTTGGTGAGATCATTGAAATCATCAGAAATACTACCAATACTTATAATGAGCTTGGACTTCATTTGATCAGCTGGGATTTCAAAGTAATCAAACTAATCAAGAAAGCTCTGAAACTGGTACTCTAGTACACTGGAACAGCCACATCTCCTGCTACTTCCCACTAAACATCTATACTCAAACTGTTTGCCTCTGACAAAATAATTTTCATTAAAAGGAATTATTAATATAGTTAGAACAAGAAACTTTGTAGACAAGCAGTAATCATTATCAGCCAATTGTATTTCATACTGCCAGCAACATGTCAAGCCATTTTGACACTAACTGTAAACTACTAGTCCAGGGATCATAGCTATTGATACTGGAGCTTGGAGTCAGGATGAAAAGGCTTTTGTTGTCACTCATTTGCATCTGCAGTTCACTCTGTGGTACCATTTTCCACAGAAAAAAACATTTTTGGCTATATTTGACCCTCCTCCATTCCTAATGTACAGAAATCAGAGAGACATTATACTTCAGTCTGGCTCTAATCCACATACAATGAGGAGAAAAAAATCTATTATAATTACAAGCTATACAAGTTAGTTTTCGCTACTCTGAATTTGCAGGGTATAATATGATAAAAACCAATTCCTATCACCATCAAACCATGCACTGGTAAGAAATGTGCACTAGACAGAGGATTACCTGTGACACTGAACTTTGTCATTTACACCATTAAGTTTCCTTGCAGTTTAATATGTTAGCAAAATGACTACACCTTTGAAAGTAAGCATATCGGAACACAAAAGCATACTGGGACGTAAGATGAAAGCTTGAAAGTTTGCATGCAAAACATACCATGGAAAGGAGACACTGAGTAACCCCATACTGTGATTTGGCAGGTCGGTGGAATGAATTTGAAAACACCTCCAGGCCATCTATGGAAAACCACAAAAAAGTGTGATTGTAAGAATTCATTCTGTATCTTCCCATTTTAGATCAAATTCTTCCTAACAACTTCTTTGATTCTGTAGCATCTACATTGCCTACATGAGAGGCTCCAGGCAGTTTTTGGTCATTGCATGATGTTCCATGCTGCAGAGAAGTAGCTAATGAAAAATGACCAGTCATGTTCCAATCCTTGTGCTTCACTTTTATCCTTTAACGGTTTTCTTAATTGGCTTCAGTACAGGACAAGATGGGTCTTAGGAAGGAGTGACCTCATGTCACAAGAGACTGTGAATGCTCATTAACTGCTTAGGTCATTATGGAGGATTCCCTATGCTGCCAAAAGAGAGATCTACGTAGACTAATCTGTTTTTTTCAGCTAACTATAGGACAGAGGAAATTCAATTTAACAACTAATTTTGAAAAATTACTTTATTTCACAAATGTATTTTGCCCTATTTTATTTTTACTTGGGAATAAAGAACTTTTAAATTAAGTCTATTGGAAAAAGTATAGAAGAGGCAGTTATTTTTTACAGCTTCCTAATGTGTATGGGATGATAATATATTCTACTACTGATACCACTTAAGACCAAGGTGATTGAAAGAACTAAGAACACTAAAAGATAAACCATAATAATTGGCTATAAATAAAGTCATTTTCTCTTATGCACTTAGAGACTATTCTAGTTTTGTTGGGTTTTTCTTCATTCTCTCATGTGTTTATAATTTTTTACTTCTCTAAATATATATAAATCTTCAAAGATGTCAAGTCTCAGCGTGGCACTTTTCAAAATACAAAAGTTTTGTGGAACGTGTCAGGAAGGGAGCAAAGGTCCTGTTTTTTCTGATCAAACTCAGTGGCAGACCTCTCACTGACTTCGAATGATCAAGCTCTCTTTCCTTACTCGTTAGTCAATCTGAGTGGTAGACTGATCCAGGCAGTAAAGGTGTTAGCACCATATGGTTCCCTGAATAATACAGCACATTCACTTTAAAGTTTTTTATTTTCAGCAACATGTTTAGACCCAAATTCTTAAACAAATATGCATAGACTGTGTTTATCCTACCATTATATCCATTTTTTCACTTATTCTTCCACTAGGTTCTTTGTAATGCAAGTATTTGCAATACTTATTTCTCTAGACAACAATCTGAACAAATTAAACCCCAGGGGCTTAGGAATTGGGATTCTGAATTTGTGAGAGTTTTGATGAAAAAAGAATATGCTGACTTACGCTCATAGAAGTGGGAAACAAATATATCAAGTGACCTCTACGCTTAATCAAAAGTCATATTTTGGTTTCTAAATGCCAAATACTGATAATATTCACTACTGCACTTTATTTTACCACCCATTCCATCCCATATTAATATAAAATTCAGTACTCAAAGTATTGTACAATCTGAACAAAGGATATACAATGGAAGATGAGAGCATTGCCATATTCAGTAGTTTTGCTTGTACAATATTTGATTAAATAAAATTTTGTGTGATCATTTTGATTTTTTTAATCACTTAATATACTTTGATTTACCCCCTTGTTTCAACGCTGAAATAGCTAGAAAGTTTCAGAGAGTAAAAACAACGTACTACATAATTCATCAAACAGTGATGTTTGCAAAGTGGATTTGCCTTAGTAACATTTTTCTTCCTTAGGTTTGGAGAAAGGCTGGACCTTTGTGAGGTAATTATGCTAAAAGAGAACACGGTTCAATAAGGCAGCAGGGAAGCAGTAGATACCCTTTGGGTATCAGAATTTGATAAAATCTATAATTTGGTGAGCCAGGTAGGGCTCTATATAAATGTGGAAGCCTGTCAGCTAGCTGGGCCAGTTGTACTACCCATAGTGAATGCTGTCACAGGCAGACACTCAAAAAAGCTAGGAAAGTCCACATTAATCTGGTCTAATTTTAGACTACTGGGAAAAAAAAAAAAATCACACAAAAGAACATTCTTCTAGCCAAATTCGAAGCAGTGCTGCTTGAAAACATAGAAGACAGAGAAGGTCAAAGAATAGTGACAAAGTGTGCATATATATTTATTGGACAACTCTCTGCTTGCTTAGACCTATTTAAAACCAAAATTGAATATTAGCTTTAAATAAACATGAAATATTGCAGGTGACAAATGCAGAACCGTTATCATATGGCCCAATAGTATTTATCATCATTTTAACTATTCAAGTTCCTCATTTGAAGTCTGGATGTAGTCAAAACACTGTCTTGTGTGAGGTGAGCATAAGAGCCCTGGCTCTGTGTTAATTCACAAGAATTAAGCCTTATTCTTGGAGGATTGCTTCACCTACCATGATAAATTACAGCTGACCTGGGAGCTACTGGGGTCCTGTAGCATAAGAAAGACAGCGGTTAACCAAGAGTAACCAGATCACACTGCCTCCTTAGCTGGATGAAGAGCACTGCAAGTCTGACTGACAGACACCCCACACCAACTAAGGATAATTTCTTTCGTAGTGAAAAGTATTGAAGGAAAGTAGAGGATAACAAATTCATAGGATTTAATAATTTACAACCTA
Organism: Falco peregrinus; assembly: GCF_023634155.1. Lineage (NCBI taxonomy): Eukaryota > Metazoa > Chordata > Aves > Falconiformes > Falconidae > Falco > Falco peregrinus. Next base: position 12,220,833 of record NC_073730.1, on the reverse strand, counting down.
GGATGCTGTGAATTCTCTTCTTCAGCTGCTGAATATTATAGCTTTCTGTATACTCAGAGCAATTCTTTTTAAATTCAGATTACTTATTTCCACTAGGGTCCAGATTCTGAAGTACTTATTCAGAAATTGGTTTAGGTAAAAGTCCTGCTGAAGCTGCTGGGAATTTTATTTCAATTGAGACTGCATAAATACTGAGTGCAGATTTCTGGATTTCACCCTCTAGAGTAATAGATTGTGTAAACTAGAAAGAATGATTGGAGAGTCTAGTAAGTAACCAGGGTCTTTTAAGTAATTAATAGTATTCTTATGAAAACAGTGATCACTGTGTTTCCTATGACAATTATTGTCAGGGAAAAATAAAAGAATACCTTTTTAATTTCTAAATACCTTGAAATTGGAATCTTAACTCATAGGACTGTCTTGCTTTAGTACCAACAGCTGCCCATTCTATAGTCTTTTCATATAACATTTGTGGGTAATCCAGTCCAGTATTCCTATACTTCTGTAATTCTCATATGATCATTGATGGACTATGGTACCAAAACTTTTAGGTTCAGAGAAATGTGCAAACAATTTCACTAATGATGAAAGTTAATGTACAAAGCTCATTTTGTTTCCTTGGAAAATAACCTTAAAAAAAATAAATATCTGTGGCTGAGACAGGACTTGAACCCAAAAGCTGTTGATCCCTGTCATGTATTTATCATCATACCACAGAGACGGATACACGTTTGAAAAAGACTTAGGTTGTCTACAAGCTATCTTACTTATAGTACTAGTAGGTACGTATGAATGGTCATCTTTCTGGTATTAGTTCAGCAGAAAAAAAGTCTACAAGTTTTGACGCTTTAATCCCATTTACCTCTTCATAATAAAGCAAGAGGAAATCAAAATGCCTTTAACAATTTCCCATCAGTCTGCAGCCAGCAAGAGTAACCTTCACACATCCACAAGCAGGTGTGGACTGTGAGGTGCTGCTGCAGCTATCCCCTTACCAGGTCACTAGAAGGCACCAAGAGATTTAGGTCCTCTTCCCAACTCTGCCAAAGATTCCTGTGCCACTTTGGGCAAGTCACACAGGGTTCTTTCCTGCTGGCTGGTAGACTATACCTTTTCCACATATCTCTAGATGTTCCCCTGTCCATAAAGCACAATAATACTGGGTAACACAGACAAGGGACCAGGGTTGTAAGGCTCCACCTACCTGTCTTGTAAAACCTCTTCAAGTTTTCATTTATTCTTTCAAGGGGCACTATAGAAATACATATGATGGAGTCGCGTGAGTATGAATTCACGATAACATCTTTCAAAAATACTAATATGACCTCCTGCTACTCTGACATATTCCATGCTAACCGTAAAAGTGCTAGAAAAAAGGCCAAGTTACACAAAATTTATTCACATGAATAGCAACTGCAACCACACTGTCTTTAGTAGGGTTATTAGTATGAGCTATTTATCAAGGCCATAAATGACAGTCCGACCATCTCCATGTACTAGTACACAGAAAGGTATGTTATGATCTATTTACATAAAGCATAGCTCTGACAAACTATTAGGCGGTTGGCAGGAGGATTGCTATACGTATATGATGGGTATGAAACTCAGGGATAAATGTTGCCCCATGCTTCAATAAAACATGGCAAAGTCAACACTTTACAGAATGAGGCCTTGAATGTGAAGATTTCCCCTTTAATGTTCAAAATGCTCATCACAAAATTTTTCTCCAATTTTTTCATTACAAATTACCATCTTTTCTCTGTTTATAGAAATGTTTAAAATACTTCTGCAGACATAGAAAATTGAAATTAACACAAAAAAGGAAGCTTGTTTCCATGTATTTCCACAACAGAATGCTGGCATTCTCTTCAATTTAGCTTGGATTTCCAATTTACGTTATCAGCTATGGAAATACTGTTGATATGTATAAACTGGCTTTATATTAAACCGGTTCAACTATTTAAATTTAATCATGGAGTTACATGTTCTACCTCCATACCAGCTATATAGATATATATAAAAAAAATAATTAAGACTAATTCTTCTTTTCATCTGCTCCCCTGATTACAGCTTTAGGATTCCCAAAACTAGTTCTGCCCAATGAACAACTGTAACTTCAAGGAAAATGATTTGGTGGAAACTGTGTGGTATCACAGATAATTAATTTACTTTGCTTTTATTGGATCTTCTTAAATCCCTTCTTCCTACAGAAAGATTTGCCCTAAGAGGACAAGGGAAAAGCATATACAAGAAGTTCGAAGTTCTGCCTGAAACCTCTTAGTTCACTGATCATCATTTTCCCACCTCCTCCATTACATTATATGCAATCTATATACTCTCTGTTCTGTTTTGTATCTATCCAATTCACAGCAGAGAAGCAGCATTCTATCCATCTCAAAGTGGATTTTTACTCTCACAGACCTGGCGCTGCTGTTGGCCTAGTCATGTCTGACGGAAGTTGTGTTGGAATTAAGCAACTCTGCTTACCATAAGCAAAACTTATCTGCCTCTTACACATGCTCATTCATTAAATGTTAAAACAAGGAACATTTTCCAAAGTCATTGCAGGGTTCTGTTGGTTCCCCCTCCATTCCCATACAATTTATCTTGAAATTTAGTCAAAATGTAAATAAATGTCAGCATAAGGCCAGAGATGTAAACATTCATAGGGCAACTATCATCCGGTCTTCTCTCAGCAGTTGCTCAAGTGTCTGCAGTCACTAATTAGCCTGAGTGGAAAAATTAAACCTCTAAAGACCTTGGTGTGATCGCTCAAAAAATTGCAAAACTTGTTAAACAGCATTACATCATTAGAAAAAAATGAGTAAGCCAGCAGTGCAAACTTACAGGGCAAAAACCATAATTCCCAGATCACTTGCAACACTGGGCCACTTTTACTTTTCTTTTATCCTGCAGATCTGGGAATACAGATAAGCATATATTTGAATGATATTTCAATAACACAATTAAATCTAGGATCAGACATCAGCAAGATTATTGCTCTGTGTAAATCTTTAAACTAAATTAGTCTTTTTTCTTCACATCCAAATATTATAAAGTTTTCAGTCTTTTATTAACATATAACATGGTTTCCTGGCATGCTACCACATATCATATTTTAAAGATTATTTCATAGCCATAAGAAATGTAAGGAAAATATTGCTTGCTTGCTTTCTGGAGAGCATGAGCTTGAAAAACTTCTCTGCTTTAAGTATAATGACTGTATTTTTTCTGTAGCTTTCATTTATCCATGTGTATGAATAAAAGAAAGCTAATTTTAAAAAGAAAGTGTGACCAAATATAAGTTTGCTTTTCTTAATTTGTCAATAAATCAGAAACGTCATTCCAATTATTTTCATTAACAAGAAATCCCTAAGCAGGAAAATGCTTTTACAATTTAGGTTGCTCAGCTCTGGCAACTACATATTTTTAGGCCTGTATATTCATTCACAGATACGCGTACCAAAGCAATATTGAGCTTACTTGTGCATGTATATTTGAGACCAGAATTATTATAACTATCTTTTATTTAAGAACACTTTGTTAGGGAACAGAACTAAGAACACTTTTCTCAGGTCTTTATAATGGATTTATGTGGTAAAATAATAGCCAAACTGTTACCACCCAGCCGCCAATATAACTCTTCAAAACTTACTCTAAAAATATTATTATGCAAGTAACGACTTACTAAAAAATTCTCCCCAGAGTTGAGATCATCTCAGCCTAGAAAGTGGGGGACCCATCACAAACATTCACAATTCCATCAGCTGTGGTCTGTAAGGAGCTGGGTATAGGCTGGAGAGCACCAGAACATTTTCTGGTCCAGTCATCCCTTCTGTGCTCCACCCCAGCTCACCATGCTCCATAGGATTTGATATTACTTTTGTGACATGACAGAAGAAAAGATATTGCTATCAATACGTGTAAATGAAGAAATACTAGCAGATTTGATTACTGAGCTAAGTATTTTGAAGTATTAGTATCTTACAAGATGTTAAAATATTGCTTACACAAATTGGGACAAAGACAATAATCAGCTCTAATAAGCATTTGTTATTTGGGCATTCTTCTATATTTTTTTGACAATACTCTGGTTCACCACATCTTGAAAACATTGTAAATATTTGAAGGAAAATTAACATTCAAAAATACAGGACAAAGATGTCTGATTCTCAGCTAAATGATACTTCCGTAAAATCATGTAGTATTGAAGCATTTAAACTCCAACTCCTCTTGAAGCAATTACAGTATTTTGATATAGTATAACAGTAACTCCATTAGGCCTTTTTTTGGTTCATTAAGCAGCAAAAGACTAATCACAGGCTGTCTAGATTTGAACCAAAGCTTCTCAAAATATGGGGGTTGTTTCAAAAACAGAACATAAACCATCTAATCAGAGATGTCTTTCAGGTTACTTAACTCTAACCTACCCTACACATCCTTCAATTACTCACATCAGCATCTTTGTTATTTTAACTGTGCAAAAGCTTAAGGACGTGACAGTTTATGCCAGGACCCCAGCTTGGCCCAAGGTTTCAATTAGACCTGCCTGGGCTTTCTTCCTTTACAGCAGATGACAAAAAAGCTTCAAAATTCAGAATAACAAGATGTTATTGGAAAATATTTTTTTTAATAGAGAAAAGCCAAAGTGGCTGGACTGGACTGAAAGGCTAAAGTGACCAGGGACCAAGCAGAACAGAAGCAGAAGGGGTCTGGCAAACAGCTTTGTCTGCCAGGGGGTCACGGCTCTGGGCTGGTTCCAGGTGCTGTACCCCATTACAGCAGACTGCATGGACCCTCGGCGCAGCCTCACAGAAGCTGCAGGTTCACAGCTCCCTGCTGATAACTGTAGGCTCCAAACTCCCCCGGCCAAGGCCACCAATCAGCCACCTGTGTCTCCTGAAACAAAGGCAACAACCAGAAGGAAAACAGGCAACACAATGATGTGCATTTGCTTGTTGATTTAGCACCCAGAAGAGAAGCACCAGCTGCAAGGCCTGCTCAGCTCTCCTTCCAAGGTCATTCTGCTGGCCCAGGCCTACATATTTCTGGCTGCTGCGTTTGGTAGTGCTCCAGGCTCAGCCTCAGGTGGCCACCCAGTATTGGAGAGGAAGGTGGTGGACACCCCAGTGCTGCCCTTCACAAAGTTCCATACCCTCCCATACCCTTTCGGTAGCCAGCCCTGCTAGGTGTGCAGGTAAGCCCCGGCGCTGCAGGATGCAGGGGAGCGTGAGCAAGGAACCAAGAGCACCCAGGCCATGGCATACACGGGGACAACGGGGTGCTACAGCATCGGCCAAAGGGACTCCCTGTGCACAGTTATCAGGTCCACCAGCATGGGGCACCTTGCTGAGATGCACTCACAGAGAGCTTAAAAAAAAGCAGTTTAATGCAGCCATAGATACTAGATTGTTTCCTCCCATAGTGTGTGTGTGGAGCCTCTGGGACACTCTCACGAAACTGCTGCCACTGAAAACCCAAGGAAGGAGCCAGGGAGGTGAACCAGGGTACCTGAGCTGGAGCCGGGGTGGCTATCAGGTCTCCCTTGGCACCAAGTCCTCTGCGAGGGAAGCCCTCAGCAGCACTGATCTAAAGTTGACCCACCTGAACTGTACTAAAAGAGGCAGTCCCAAAATTTACTGCAGAATCAAAGTGATACTAAAATCTTTCATAGGAATATACTTTTTTTTTCCTTATATCTTTCAGTTTACAGTGCATCCACATACGCTTTTCAGAAGTAGTATTTTTTTATCCTTCAAACAAAGCTAGTCATTGCCATATAATTGCAATAATAAATTTAAAATTATATTTTATATTGTGTGTCTGTAATTTAACTATGCTAAAGATTTCAGACCAGATCAAACTAGACAGGTGGATGGGGTTTCTTTGCGCTGTATATTTTCAAACATTAATAGTATCATTTGCATGCTAAAGAAATGAAATTTTGATTTTACAGAGGCCACTAAGGATTAATTTAATGATTTGGATTGAGTTTAGACTGCTTCACAGTGGCAGTGAAGGTTAAAAGGTGCATCTTGCTAAATATTTAAAATCTTCAACCTTTTCAGTGTAGAGCCAACTGATTTGAAGTCCACCCTCTGTTACTTCTACAGCAAAGTTTTAACTTGCTTAAAATTTATATTTCAATCTATAAATCCAGAGGTGTTGTACATGATTGACTTTTTATGGATTGATTTCTAGCATTTTAAGCCTTCACTTGATGCATTTTCAACATCCTTATCAAATTCCCCAAGACTTTCTGTTCCCATTGAGAAGAGCAACAAGACTTCCCTCTCCAGTAGTAACTTTCCCGTTTCTGTTCAAGATACAGCCCCAGTCATAATCAAATGTAGCTGTTGAATAGCTCATTCCAGCAGCTCACAGAAAAAAATTGATAACTTCTTATTGGTAAACATGCATTCTTGGAGTTTCTGTATACATTGATTAGTTGACATCTGGTATTCCTCTCACAAACTGTCAAAACACAGAGCCAGTCCATATGCATGAAGTTTTTGGCAGAAAAGTACACTTTGTAGTGCATCAGGTTTCTTTTTCCATCAGATGAATTTGCCTTTCCCTATAAATGATACATTACAAGAAATCTGTCAAAAATACAACTAAACTGAGTCATCTTTGTAAATACCACCATCAGATCTCTTTAGATTAGTTTATAAGGAATGTATAAGTAAGTTATACATAGAAGCAATAAATTATTTTCTTGAATATATGTAATGATCTCATAAAACAAGTGGCGAGAATATTTGGCCATTCAGGAAAAACATTGGAAGGACAATAGCCCAAGGAGAGAAGCTCTCTGCTACAGCTGATTTGCACCACAGAAAGACATTACCATGTAATGCCTAATATTGATGCTTATGTACTCCAGGTGCATAGATCTGGTGTTTGCTCAGTACGTCTTAACTTTTTTCAAGTGCTACCTTTCTTAGCTCTTAACATCTCAGACACAGCCAGTCTTTCAGACTTTGAGGCTTTTGTGACTTCTTACTTAAAGGCTTTTTTTTATATAATAAGCTAAAATATCTACTATTTAGCCTACTATGCATTAATCTGTGCAGAATTTCAACATAATTCTCTTCTGACAACCTGTAGCTCTGTGAGATACTTAGGAGTTACTCCAGTTCAATAGGTGAATGCTTCAGGGTGCCATGCTGAGTAAGGTACAGATGAGCTATTTGTAAAGGAAGGTGCCTCTTCAGCAATAACATCATAAACACAATCTGTCCCTTAGACCATATTAACCTATGTGATTTCAAATGTATGAAGATACTCCCCTACAAGAGTTCCAAAATCAAGAAAATTTGGCACAGTGCAAAGGTAAGACTTAGCTCTTTTTCAGATGCCTTAGAAAATCTATCTGGGTGCATACCTACCTCTTCTAAAAATAATTCTCTAGTCTTACTGCCCTCAAGTAGAATAAAAATATACTGTCATATGAAACTGAAGTATGAGTACATGAGTTTATATATATTATTATTATTACATGTGTAATGTTGTACATATATAAATGCGTGTATATATATAATAACAACATAATTCTAGTGTGCTGATCTTAATCATTGGTTGAAACCAACAAAGTACTTGAAATACAAACTTTGTTACTGAATTCTATTGGCACAAGTCGATGTAAATTCCCAAATACTGATTTCCATAAATTTATGCTCACAGCAGCAGCAGAAGACAAAGAGAGGAACTATCTTCCTATGGCTGAAACACATGGGGACCTGTACCTTTGGCTTCACAGAAACAGTCATGATGCTTTTGAATCATCTTTAAAATCTGTCAGAAATTAAGATGATTGAACTTTGGTATTTTCATTCTTACTAAGATTTCAGTTTAAATTCTAGAAAAAACATTCTGGGAGTGGCTTTTACAAAAAAAGGTTTTGATGATGGAGTTTATCACATGGAGGAAATTTAGGACATAGTCACAGTAATTAGTTTTAAATAGTTTAAGGTTCTTTGGTAAAGAAATACTCGTTATACTTTATAGTTCCTCCTTCTAATGCAAAAAATTCTAAGTCTCTTTGTCATTTCATTAAAAAGTATATTTCTAGATTTTTTTTAAATCAAGATTCTTTTTCTTTAAAAGGAAAAAACACACACAACCATTCTGATTGCCAGAATTTGAGTCAGCTACAATATGCTGTATGTTATACCTTGCTAAAGTCCATGAGCCAGGAACTGCAACAAACAGAATCACAAGTTGAGTCATGAGAGAGGGCTGAAGTAAGTGGTTTAAGAACCTTTTACTTTCCAAAAAAATTAAGCCTGATTCTAATTTCCTGACTAAAGTCGTGATTTATAGATGGATGGCAGAGCTGGCCTGTAAAGCCAGGGTGATTTGTAGATGGATGGCAGATCTGGCTTGATATTAAATACATCAGGGAGGAAATTAGGTTAGAAAAATCAATGGCTCTTTATGGATACTAAAATAAAAATAAAAGTTTTTGGGAATAGAGACATGAGGCAAGTTTCCAAAACTGCCCTATTAAGAACTTCTGGACCTAGAGTTGTCTTTATTTAAACAGCCAGAGAAATGTGCCTGCTCCTGTCTTTGGCAGAAGCAACAACTATGTCCACTGGTCATTTAAATTAATCCCAACTGTACATTCCTTTAAAATATAAATTCACTTTAAAGAATAAATAAATATAAGCAAACTAGATCTGATTGTCTCTCTACTCAGAGCAATGGAAACTAGAAGTATTTTTGTTAAATGCAGGTAGGTTATAGCAAATGAAAGCCTGCCACAGTCAGTCAAACTTAGTATCTGATCAATAACATTGGAAAAAACTATGAAAAAACAGAAACCCAAAAGACCCACCTGGCAACCTCATGTACAAAAGCAAAGTATTATTGTGTTGTGTTGAGACTTCCAGAAATACCTCTGCAACCTAGAAATGATTTCATAGTAGTTGCTCTAATCTAAATTTGTTTATCAGTACTTTGATTTTTAAAGTGCTGCCTTTGGTCAGTAACTGGTAAAACCGCATTCACCTGATCCTAAAAGGCTGCCAGAGGAAACCAGAGTTGGCACTCCATAAGCTAAAACTGTGACTGGCTCCAGGAGGGTGAGTCCCAGCTTTATCCCAAATTGTCCTTGCCTGCTTTAGAACATGAAGTAAAATCATCCTCATTGCTGGTAATGAATACGTGAGATATGAGCAGCAAACTAGACTTGGGATTAGTGGGGGAAAACCCTCCCTTCCTCCCTCTTCAAGTGTTTTCCACAGAAACTGAAACTTCTGCCTCTTAAACTCTGTCTCTCTGGACATGTATTCCCCCCTCCTAATTTTATAGTTCACCCTGCTCCAGATTTACTGCATCAAGAGAACCTTAAATTTAATCAACTTCTGATCACTTGCAGTATTTAAAGAACATGGAAAGAATCAAGAAACCACTTCTCAATTCTGTGTTACTCAACTACTCTAAATGCAGAAGCCCATTGCAGAATTCGTATGCTTCATGACAAGTATTCAGAATTACTGAGTGCTCAGCCACACATGACAAGTCATAACAATAATGTTAGCTACTGAGAATGGAAAGTGTAATCTGTCGTATTTGAAATATTGTGTCTATATTCAGCATTTGCATTTAATTTCTGTTGCAAAAAAATGTTTTGTAATTTTGTTTTTAAATGAGTGTATACTGTGGGTATTTCTGTTAAAATATGCCCTGTATCATTTATGCACTTCTGCCTCCATGAGAACACAGAAGCATGCATGTTGTGAATGAATAAAAATGCTAAACGATATTTGGCAAATTCAAATTAAATGTTTATTTGAAAAGCATGGGGGAATAAAATGTCATAAAGATCAGGACCTGCTGCTTTTATGAAATAATCCTTCCATAAAAATGTGGATTTATTGTTCTGCAAGACATAGATTTCATCAGTGCCTCCATACCAGATAACAACCACACATTTAACATCACTTGTTTGTATAAAAAGATTTTTTTTCAGGCTTTTGAATTCATTTTACGTATTTGTTGTCCAATTATGTATTCTTCAACTGAAATTGATTAGCAAATATATTGAATTCATGTAATCATTTAATCAGCTCAAGTGATCAGTCTTTACCACAGCCTTCTGTCATAACATTCAACAAAAAAACAGTTGCTAAGTTAGAATTGGATCAGAGATGGAAGAATAAGTGACTGTTAGAAACTCCAAATCTTAAAAAAACTGAATAAATTTATATAAATCCCAGGCACTTAAGCTGCACAACTGTTAGTATCCCAAATTGGATGTGGCAAGATCTGCTTATCCTACTCCTGAATCTATGTATAAAGGAGGTATAGAAACACTGTAAAGTAAATTCAAACTTTCTGATTCTGAGAGTCCTCATATAAATGAAACTAGTCATTATAGGGAAGCTGACTCTTAGGCCAAACATGAATGAAATAAATTTATGAGATTCCATTTCCATCGTTAACAGCTACAGCACCAACCCAGTAAAATCAGACTACCAGGTAACTTACTCCTAACAAACTAGAACACCGAGAAGCAATGAAACAGTATAGCTTGGGCCTTGCAAAACCTTTTCATTTTGATTTTTTGTGTTTTGTTTTATAGAATCATAGAAACATAAAGGAACATTTGAAAAAAAGATGCCTGGAAGACAACTCAAGCAGTCATCTACTGTCCTGCTGGGCCCCACCGCCAGTCCCGACAGGTTTCTGTTCTGAAAATTTCCATCACTGAAATTCCACAACCTACAAAACAATCATTTCCCAGGTCAGAAGTGTCTAGTTTTGACACTGACAGGATTTGACCCCATGCCTAATGTCAGCCTTTCTCACTGCAATGTAAGATGATTATGTCCTGTCCTATTCACTGTGGACATGGAGGATGGATTTTTTCCTTCCACTTTGCAGCAGCATTTTGTATCTTTGAAGATACGTCCCTCCTCAGCCTTCCCCAATTCTATTCTGTTTTTCTTTGTAAAGCTTGTATTTCTATACACCCAACAGTTTGCTTTTCTCTTCTGTAGCATCTCCCTTTTTGTCTGTATCTATCTTGAATTGCAGTGTGCAAACAACCGCACTGCAGCTGAGGCTTGCTTAGTAACTCAGAAAGATTACCTCATACATCTGGCAGGGTGCATTTCTGCTTATACCAGTTTCACAGCCTTATTTGGATCACGTTTCCCTAGACTGCTTATGACAATTCTTTCCAGCCACTGCAAAAGTAATAGGTTTGGGTTTTTTTAAAAAAAAAAAACTAGAGCCATGTTCAGCTCATGATCCACTGGAAGCTCACAATCGCTTCCTGCAGAACTTCTTGGTAGTCAGCTGTTTCTGCTCCTGCTTTCACTCCCACAGAGCATAACCATCAGGCTTCACCCATCTTCACAGTATTTCTCCCATTTTTCAAGATAAGGTTTGGATTCTATTTCCATCCTCCAACACATCCAAATTCTCTCCCAGATGTGCTCCAGATTTAAAAAGCTTATCCTCTACCGTATTCATTAAAAACTAAATACATGCACACAGAAAAGAATCAGACCCCCAACAAATGAATGAACAGCCCTGTTCAACATTGCCTTCCACTTTGACTCTAGACCACAAAGGGACTCTCTGGATATGGATTTCCAACCAGTTTTGCACCTGTCTGTAGTAACTTCAACTACATTTTATGTCTCCCTAGATTATCCTGAAATTGTTTTCCTTAAAAGATCTGCTACATCATTGCAACTGCTTTTTCAATTGGACCAGCCTTTCAGAAAAAGTAATTAAAGAGTTCTCTGTGGCAGCTGAAAACTATCTTTGCAATATACCTTGGTTACTTTAGTACACATTTTGGAGTTTTTTGTTTGCTTGGGAGTACCAGGCTGATTCTGCTCTGAAAGGTAAGAAAGTTTCCAGAGAACACAGGCTCTATCATTTCTTGACTGGTTTCATTCAAACTACCTCCAACTTTAACATTAATCAGCCAGGAATTATCTAGCAGGTACAATCAAGTCTACAAATGTATATGTCGCTAAATCTTCCTTCTGTATTACAAAGTAAAAGAATAGGCACCATCTGATTTAAAGAATCTGATTGGTTTCTACCCTACTATTCCCCTTTACCAGCTCAGTCAGTTAAATGTTTCCTTTATCACACACACAACCACGTGCTTTGGGTTGCTCTGTCCACTGTTCACCAAGGGCTCCACCCTGATCTTTCTGGTTTGGCAGTTCATAGTGAACCACCACACTACAGTGCTCACATTATTCTTCTTTAGCTGACACCCAAAGATAACTTTCACATATTCTTTTTTTGTCCTTGATCTCTTCCTTAGAACAGATATCTGCCTATTTGATACACAGAGCAATGCCTCTTTCTGGTTTTTTTTTTCCCCTTCAATGTTTGTCTTTGTTGAATAAGCTTCTGCTGTATTAGTATACCTGTCACAATTTACTTCATAAAACTAAACATTCTCTACTTTCTATAGGTTTTAACAAAGACATAAAAGGACCTGCTATCATTCTCTGTCTCTTCTTTGAGCTTGTCATTAAAAATACAAAACTTCAAATTTTGAGTCCTGGTCCAGGACAATCCCACTTACTTGCAGATTCTGATCATCCTCCCCCTATAGATCTTAACTTAAAGCTCTGCACTGAGGTGAGGAAGCCCACGAACATTGGTGTAATTTCCAAGCAGAACCAAGGGATGGTGCTCCAGCAGAACAGCAAACTAAAATAAGGATTTCAGATGAAGCAATATCACTTTACCTGGTTATTCACCATCTGCTACTTCTTTCTGCTTTATCACACCTGCCATATGAATGTAAGAAAAACACAGTAACACACAGAAATGAGATAAAATTACAAAGCACTCAGTTTTCACAATCCCGTAGTCTCACATGCATTATAGCATTCCATTAGAAGTTATACCAGCATGGTATTATTTACATCACTTCTGCATTTAGTTAATCACTGCAGGAATATGAGGTTTATAGCACTATTTTCAAATTCATGAAATTTCTTTCTTGTTAAAAACAGGGGAAGAAATTTTATATTCAGGAAATTTTTTGCAAAATGCATGTATAGATATTTACTAGATATTGGTTTATTGACTTAAGGAATGAGGTGTTCATATATAAGGCATATGAAAAGATTTATTGACCCTAAGTAGTTAGGACAAAAATATTGATTCTGTACACCACAAGCAAGTTTAACCTCCTACTACATTATACTTCCACAATGCCTGTGAAAGCATATGTGATAAGCTCTGTGCCCAAATTCTTTTTCCAGTACTTTGGTTAGTTGTTTTTTTTTTTAAGGAAAGATCATAATGGAATAATTGTGTTACTGGTTGAAACAACAGTTTCACCTAGTTCAGAGACTCTACAGATGGAGCCAAGATTGAAGTCAGACTTTTAATAGAAACTCATGGACAGAAACCCCCATTTATAAAGACTGCAAGCAGAAACTCCTCTTCTTTTCAGAAATTGTGAAGTTCAAGACAGGAGTACCACCCCCACACATATTTCCAGATCTCAAAAGCATCAAAATAAGCTTATGCGTCAGCCTTCAAGTCTTGCAACAGAAAAACTTTAAAGTCAAATTCTTGTCTTTCATTGACTTGAATCAAAGAAAAATTAGAAGAGCAACAGCTTCTTTAAATTTAACTTCTGCCACACAAAACTCTCCACTATATTTCTAAGTCTATTAATGCTGTGGGAGAGAATCCACAGTATACGCAAACATATAGCAAAACAAACATTTAAAATGAAGGTGTAGGTGCAAAAAAGAACAATAATGTTGTAGTAAAATAACCCTGAAAGTCTGCACACAGGCAGGGCCAATGGAAAAGCAGGCAGAACTTTCTCTGTACTTCTATTTCCATTCAAGTCAGAGATATATTTTTTTATAGCATCAGCATTACCTTATATATTGCTTTTTCCTCATGTAAAGAAACTAGCCTGGGGCTGATAGAGACATTATTTATGTATGAGGTTGAAGAGTGAAGGCACCAGTCCTGCCATGAAGCCCCATGGACGGGCCCTCCCGTGCCCTGGCTGCTGGAGCGGGCTGGCAGGGCTGCCCCCAGGGCCCCCCAAAGCCCAGCCGCAGCTCAGAGCCCTCGTCCTCACATCAGGGTCTCTGTGCTGGGCAAAATCAACCTGAGAAGTTTTAACATTCTGTTTCTCATGGAATTATACTTGTTTGGCAACCAAGAGAGAACAAGACCACCATCCTCCTTTCACATGATTTTTTTTTTTTTTTTTAGGTAATCATGTTAAAAACAAATAAATGGCTTCTTAAACAAACAAACAAAACAACCCTTGTTACAGTGACTGCTCCACAGCTAAAGAGCACAAAGAATCCACATTAACTTTCTGCTGCTTGTCCTGCTTTGATGAAAAGCTACGACTAAATCTGATGATGAAAATCAGAGTAAACCAACACTGCTTACTTAAGCCAGTTAAGCTAACCTAAATTTTACCAGCTGAGGATATAGCCTCAATATTTTTTATTCCTTTAAATTATCAAAGAAGTAACTCATTTACATCCACATATTTATCACTCAATATTCAATGACCTCAGGCTGTTTTATGAAATCTATTTTTTTGTATTATTACGGTACCATCACTAACGATGAAAAGTGTGATCACGGTTTTCCTATCTGCTTAAAAGCCTATTTAGACAGGTAGTCCTCCCAAGCAGAAAAATCACTTATTGGGTAAAACTATTAATTTATTTTCATCTTGCTCTACCTGTGAAAGACAAGGTGTGAATCATATGTACAGTGGTAATTTTTCAGCACCATCATAGCTGGTATCATGCTACTTTAACCACACCTCTCATGGGCAGAGTTGTTTCCTGGTGTGCTATTACGAAACAAAATAAGATCACATTGATGAAATAGGTTTCTGTAAAAGAGAAAACATTTTGTATTTCAGTGAGCCAAAGAACATGGTGGTTTATGAATATTAAGCCTGCTGTGGCTTTCTCTACCATTTCTTCAAAATACAATTAATGCTCATCAAAATAGAAATCTGCAGGAGCCTAGGATCTCTACAATGCCTTCGTTTGAAGTACCTGATGCAGCACTTTGTAGTGCTTTGCATTTGATGTTTTCCAAGTCAAGTGTTTGTCAGTAGTTTTGCCTTTTAATTACTCATCATTTCCCTTACCTGGGCAGGCCATAGGGGGCTAGTGGCTTTATCTGACCATATTGCGGGGCCCAATAAAGATTCTGAAACTCAGGCAGGATGATCTTTACAAAAACCCTGGTATTTCAAAACAAGTGGATTTCTGCAGTTTAGAGGCACACAGCAGCATCTAGAAGAACAGAAGAAAACTAGGAAGCTGTCATTCTTTTGAAGTTTCACAGACAACCGATTTCATTGATTTCCTGTGACAACAACACAGCAGGGTGACTTGTCTTCCTGTCACCAGCCTGTTCCACTATCTCACCCCTTCTGTCTTAAAAACACAGTGTGTCCCCAGTGCTTCCAGTGGTAGCTCTGGTGTCCCCAACACAGAGTCAGTCATCTTCCAGTACATGATGCACTCTGGCACTAGTCCCAAGATTTGCAAGAAAAGGACACTGCACAGGAAGGATGTGAGGGCCTCTTTCAAAGACAGGGAGAACTGAAAAGCCCACATGCAGAGAGTCACATTGCGGCTGAGAAAAGAAACACCTGAAAGCTCTGCAAATCACTAAATGGAGGAACATGGGAAAATAAATTGAAGTAGTGCTTAAACAAAAGGGTACATTCAGGAAGAATTTTGTGCTGGTTCATAGGTGTGAGATAGCTGTCCCTTGTGGCCAACAACATACCTGAGGTAAACTATTAGATAAGGCAAATTACACCTTTTATCTCTGAATTTGTTATTTTCTCCTTGCTTCATTTCCCTCTTTCTGCTTTGGCTTATTTGCCTTTAATTCCTATGGATTTCCAGCTAATATTGCCCAGTCGCACAGTTATACAACATTTGGTACTTCATAATTCTAAGCAAAATTTTAAATGCTAGAATCTGGTGGTTTTCTGAGAATGTCAACTCGTAGTTCACAGAAAAAAAGGAAAATTTCTCCTAACTACAAAAAGACGATGAAAATACATCCCCTAAGAAGCTCAAAACCTCCATTAGAAGGAATAGAACAGCCCATAAGTCACGGGCTCAGCTCTGAGGTCCTTCTTGATTTTTGAATTCTTGTCAATGGCTACATTTTTTCTGCATTGTTTTCTGCCTCATTTCTAGCTCGCCCAGCTGCATCCAAAAAAGCAGATTAAAAGCAGTAAAACCACTAGTTGTTTCCAGTTTCTTTCCTGTCCTACCCTCTTTCTCTAGTATTCAGGTCTGACTGCTTCAGACATAAGCTTGTGATGTTTTTGCACTTTCCCTACTACTATGGAAATACTGTGTTGTAATGTAAGTCACAAATAAATGCTACTTTGACCAGAAAGAAACAAGATCCAGTCGCTCATTTTCTTCCAAAAGGGGACAGGGATGCACAGGACCTTGCAGTCATAATAAATCTTATGCTGTTTGTGTGATGAGAGCACATACTTGCAGGAATGTTCATTTCACTGGAGAGTAGAGGGTAACTCCTGCCTAGGACCACAGCAGCTGCCAGACTGCCTCGGTCAGCTTTCATTTTATGATCTTTACAAAAAAGAGGTTCCTGACTGTTACAGTCACTAAGTTTCAGCTACTAAAATTATGGAACATTTTTTGCATTCCCCTAGCTACAAGGATAAACCAATAAAAGGACACTGCTTGTTAAAGCCACTGGAATTTTCTCTTTATATCACAAATGCTAACTCTTCTCCAAATTATACTGTATATGTAGATGAATTTTCACAGCAGAGTTCATTAATGAAGATGTTTGTTGTTTTTGTTTTTAAGTAGTTGCTGTCAAGTGCAAAGTTTCTGAAATTACAGTTGACAACAATGTTGCATTTTTATTCCTAACATTTTATATTAGCTATACGCTATTTTGGGAGTCATAAAGCATGGGTTCAGGTTTCATAATCTTTTTTTAATCACCAAGTATTAAAGTCACAACAGTTGTATTCAAAGCAAGTCTATTCATAAGTGTGTTAAGTGCATGGTTCTGCAAATCATCTCCTTCGACACATTTGGGTAGAGGGGTGGAGATCCACCTTTGGGTAAAATAACTAGTGCTTCCAGAAGAGACACGCTCAGTTTTGCAGAAATGTCGTCACCTCTGTAATGATTCAGAGGGTGAGCCCTGTAATGTTGTCCTGCACCCTGGTGCATCACAGCACTAATGGGTTCCACATAATAACTGCTGAATCTTCAGGCTAAAAACTACTTATCGCTTTTCTTTCAGCTCATTCCCTTCTTATGCCTGGATCCACTTTTGTGCAGAAAAAGATCATTTATGTTTGGAGCTCATTCCCCTTTGTTTTATTACCTACCTCAATAGCACCTGGGTCATTCTTGGTGCCATACAAACATGAGATGATAACGCATCAGATTCCTTTTCTTTGGTGGAAGGCATGATTCATCCCCCTCATCCCAGATGCAATGATGTGTCCCTGAACAGATGATATCATGAGGTTTTGGTTAGGTAAATCCTATCAAAGAAAGCCAATTAGTTCGAGATATATTTGTGGGAAGAAGGCTTTTAATTATAGCTTTTAGAAACCTAAACTATGGTGTTAAATAATAGGCAGAGACAAAGCAATATTGATTGTGTGGGCTGATGTAAAAGAACATTAATCCATTTGAGAATCTGAAGGTCATTTTACATTATTACATATTACGCTGCTATGTTCATGTTGGTTTACATGCTCAAAACTTCCTTTCCCAGTATCTGTGAATTGCTTTTCTTCATTCAGTCAGTGGGATAATATATGTTAAAGTATAACTCAGTTCGTCTACACTATGGATGGAATTTACATACATTTTTCTTTCATACTCTGATAAGGTCTTGGTATGATACATGGCTTGTCAGTAACAGCAAAACGGAGGATGAGAAGAAGAAAAGAAGAAACCAGACCAAAGCACTTTCATGTGGTAAAAATCAGCAGCAGCTCTGATTCAATGGAGCTCAGTCATGCTGCTCTAGAGCTGCAGTAAGCAAGATCAGGAGTGGAGTCATGCGTGATCTAAACTTAACTTTTGAAAATAGGTATATTTTACTGAGCAATCTTTATAAATGCTGTCACAAATAGATACAAACTTAGCTGAATTTTTCTACAAACCCTTACTAGCCTTAGTCAGAGACTAGTTTCTTTTCTGCAGTGCATTCTGAGGTTTGGGTTCTGTAATCAAGCAATGCACAAAGATAGCAGATCTATGTTATTTTTCCCTCTTTCAAAACAATTAATTTAGATGTGACTACTTTGGTATTTATTACAAAAATAATAAAAATGCTGAAAGGAACCTTAAGAAGTCATCCCATTTATGACCTGAAATGTGTTACAAGGTCAAGTATAAGTATGTTATGCAAGATGTTTATTTAACTTATAATTAAAATTCTGCAGTGAAGGGCATTTCACAGCCTCCACAGGTAGCCTTTTTTGGTTCTTAAATATCCATATAATTAACACATTTTTACTTAATCTAAATCAGTTTTTCTTTAAAAAGAGGTAATTGCTCCATTTTTCATAGCTTTTTAATTTTTAGAAACTATTGAAATTTTTCCCTCCAGCCTTTGTTTTCTGGGCCAAACAAATACAATATATTAACTCTTACTTTTCAAGCATTATATGAATCTTGCATATATTATTTGGTATGTTTATATATATATATTTAGTATCAACCCTGAATTATAGCAGTGCAATGAAGTGTTTTAAACTTGCTGAAACAAAACAATTTTATAATATTCCATGAATATTTTTATTACCTAGGTACGTTCCTATGAAAACCTGCAAATAATTGGCATTACTAGTCAGTTATTTTCCAATGAAAAAAAAAGCACCAGAAGAAATAAATATCCACAGGACTTGCTTTATATGGGAAACATTTAAAGGCTCAAGCACATCCTGAGATATAGATTATTTACTAAAACTAGGTATTATTTGTTGCAAACATTAAAAGTTTAGCCTTGTATCAGGCAATAATCTATTCAGATTCCTGTTGCGAAAACTTTCATAATAACAGTCCCACATCCTGGTTCCACTAGTGCAAAATCACATAGCTCTTTCTAAAGGAAACTGCCTTTTCTTGTTAAGCAGGCTCTTACAAAAGACAGTAATGCTTAAAAAAGTTTGTAGGAATGCCCTCAGATTCAAATTATTTAGTCATTTCTTTCACCAAAATCAAAGGGTTTTGACTAAAACAAAAGCCTGCCTCTGAACAATTTTCCTTCACAAACCTGATCTCTAGCTGATATAATTTTACCAAGATAAAAGCCATCACTACTCCAAACTTCTGGTCTATTATGTCATAAATCATACACTTATATAGTGACTCTCTTTGTGGGTTCAAAGAATAAAAAAGAGGAACTGGAGAATTTTAGATGAATTGGGTTAATGTCAATGTACAGAAAAAAAATCTGGAACTTTTATTAAGTATTTGTAAGTACTTGGACAGTAACAAGGAGGTTAACCACAGCCAGTGTGTTTGTCAAGAGAAATGTCAAATCAGTCTAGTTTCCTTTCAAGACAGATTGCGTGAACAGGAAAGAAGGAGTAGGTGTCATATACCTTGTTTTTAGTAAAGCTTTTGACACAGTTTTTGCATGAAATTCTCATAGGGAAGCTTGAGAAATATGATGCAAGTGAAATTACTATTAGATGGATGCAAAATTAAATAGGTAACTGACAGAGTTGAGAGGGACTGCAAGTAACATTGACAAGCAGGATTAGAAACTGAAATAGTCTTGACAGAGGAAATCATCTTAAAGAGAAGACAAAATTCCAAAGTGACAAATACAAGTTGCTGCATGTGGGCAAGAAAGATGAGCTGCAAGAATCAAAGCACCTGCGCTGGGAACCCTATTGCGGGAAAGGGTCTGGGAGCTGCTGCAAGTTCCTAAACTGCAGGGAACTCAGTAACGCTACAAATACTGTTTCAGGATGTATCAGGACAAACAAAGCCTGCAAAACACACAGCCTGGGATTCCTCCCACCTAACCTGACATAATTAATATCTGGATGTCTACACTATTAACACAGGTTCTCATCACTTTGAAGACTCTAAAGAGATCATATAAAAAAATGATGAGCCCTTTCTTTTTTACTTGCAGCTGTCGGCTCCAATGGGGTGGTCTTCTCCTCAAAGTCAAGGAAGAGAAACTGAGCCTGGCAGTCACTGGAAATGTATCACTTCTATGAGTGACTAAAACCCTTTCAATACTTATGCATGTGCCCTCATTTTTATCATCATTGTCAAGTCCAGAGTAATAAAATATTGATCACAGAGCTAATAAAATACAATTACTATGTCTTGTTTGCCTAAGTTGATCATAAAATCTGACCAAGGGGATTAGGTCCCAGATATGGAGTAATTAAGTTAAAAAATGGATGTCCTGTTTGGCATTAGAATTAAGTGATCAAGGTACAAAGGAAAGCTTGTGGCTTGTGTCAGGTTAGGAGAAAAAGCTTAAAATTCAAGCTTTTCTTGGAAAGATTATGTAGCTTTTTTGACCTATTGTGTAAAGTGAACTAATTTAAGTGAAAAATCACTGAAAATTTTAGTATAGGTCAGACTTAGCTCATTTTTTTTCTTCTCATTTGCTGTATTTCAGTCATCTTCCTTTTAAATCTGATCTTTTCAAGTGGGTCAGATAAAGTATATCTGTTGCACTCAAGCTCTTGTGGGCTGATCCAATCTGACTCTAAATCAACAAGTCTGAGTCACTGCCTATGCAATCCTTTTAAATCTATATTACAGGGCCAGCTCCTTTGAAGGTGGTACAGAAAGCAAGGAACTGGAGCTCTGAACTCTGCAGGTTGCATTTCTATTCTTACCTTCACCATGGAGGCTTTTTCTGGGGCAGAAAGGGGCATCACTTCTTCAGTGTGCTCTGGAGGGAATGCATGTGGGTCTGATAATGTTTGCCCACAGCCACCAAAATCTGCTGATGAACTGCTGTGTCTGCTGCCAGAGAAGAGCTCTGACTCAGCTTCCCTGTTTATTCTCTTCTAGGTACCTGATTTATTGTTGCGTGACTTGAACTTGGCTGTCTGCTAAGGCAGAGAGGAGGAACAGTTTCAGAGGTGAGGCTCAAGTACATGTGGCCCTTAAAGAAAAAAATGACATCTGAAGAGTGGGATTCAGCAGAACAATCTTTCATTTCATACCCGCTGAGCTGCAGCAGCCAGAATTTCACTATGTGCCAACAAACACCCTTGCCCCAGGCACCATGGACTGTTGGACAGTCATGAACAGTGTGAGTTTGCCACTGTCCAGCCATCTTAACACACCTTTGCAGCTTAGGTTTTTGAATACGTTTCCAAGGATCAGTTGGCTCCTTGCTGCATATTCCCAACACGTAAGAAAATTAAAATATGCTTTATTTCCTTTTTAATGACATCCTGATTTTCCCCAATATGCAGATGAAATTGGCCCATATTGTATAGCATGGCTCTACCACTTCTTTTCACACGAAGTAATGTCTTACTCTTTCAGCAAACACTGTTGAGCCCATGTTATCACTACTCTAATGTTGGTAAAGCAGCAGAATTTAGTTTAGACAAAATACTTTCAAAAAACACCAGACCAAAAATCAATCCCAGGTGGTTAAGTACTAACCCACTTACAGCTACTCTGCTCCTTGGAAGTCACATAAATTGTAAGGTCTCATAATCTGGCTAAATAATTATCTAAGCGTGTTGTGGTTTAACCCCAGCCAACAACTAAGCACCACACAGCTGGCTCGCTCCCCCCAGCAGGATGGGGGAGAGAATCAGAAGGGTAAAAGAGGAAACTCATGGGCCGAAATAAAGACAATTTCATAGGTAAAGCAAAAGCTGCACAGGCAAACAGAAACAGACATGGAATTCATCTGATACTTCCCATCGGCAGGCAGGTGCTCAGCCATCGCCAGGAAAGCAGGGCACCAGCACGTGTAATGGTTACTTGGGAAGACAAACGCCATCACTCTGAATGTGTGTGTCCCCCTTCCTTCTTCTTGCCCCAGTTTATATTGGTAGCATGACATTCAATGGTATGGAATATCCCTTTGGCTAGTTTGTGTCAGCTGTCGTGGCTGTGTCGCCTCCCAGCTTCGCATGCCCCTCCAGCCCTCTCGCTGGCAGGGTCTGAGAATCTCAAAGTCCTTGACTTGGTATAAACATCACCCAGCAACAACCAAACACATCGGTGTGTTATCAATATTGTTCTCACACCAAATCAAAAACATAGCACCGCACCAGCTGCTAAGAAGAAAATTAACTCTATCCCAGCTGAAACCAGTACAGTGTGACTTAGTCTAAAAGATGAATGGTACTCAGCAGCTCCACAGTTATTTCCAGCTGCTGAAAAAGCTGACTGTCAATGACAGCTGTCTTACTCTACCTCATTTGAATTAAGACATTGGGCAGTAAAAAAAAATTAAAAACTATACTGCATTATTTCCTCTGGAAAGGTCTGGAGTTTTAGTGTTTGCTGATTCTATACTTGTAATTGAATTCAATTTGGTGATAGAAAAGATGAAATATTTTGTAAACTGTGCTGACATTTTGCAGTTGGTGGGGAGGAAACTTCAATAAAACAGGATTCAAGCACTTGAAATCAATAAAGAATGTGAGCAGAATGAAAATTCTACATTGCAGAGAAGCACCTCCGATTTCTGTTGAAACTAGAAGAGGGATCATTATTCTGAGCATGACACTGTTACACTGCGACTTCATCCACCATGGTCTCCTCAAGGTGGCCTTTGACTTGCTTTGACTTTGTGCAAGTAAAAGATTCCTCTGCAAGGACCAAACAAATGTCATAAAAGACCCCTCAAATGCAGAGTGGAAACATTTTGTAGGTAAGAACAGAATACGGAAAGAAAGTAAAAGAACTTTCTTTAAAAAGTTCCAGTACTTAACACAAAAACACGTTTCTTAAAGCAAAAAAAGATTTTGTTATGCTGTGACAATCTTGCTGTCTCAACAGGGCAGCTGGACATAGTCACAATACCAGGGCAAAAGTACCACCCTCAAGACTTCTGCACCCTGGAAGAATAAAGACTTGTCGTATCTGGGATGAGGTCATATATACTTGGTTATGGTGGACAAAGCATGACAGCATCATCGCTCCTAACACACTTCCCGATGCCGGATCTGCATGTGGCACCAAGAGCAAGAACTGCTGCTCTTTTTGCTGGAGGAGGGCAGGGTACCACTGAAGCAACAGCTGTTACTACTGGAATAAAACTAGAAGAGCACAAAAAAGAAGTATAAAAAGATAAAAATATTTACATCAAACAAAAATGAAGCAGAAAAAAAGACCTCCTACTACTTTATGAGGCCCCAAGCTGTCACAGTGGATAGTTCTCCATGCCACAACAGAATGTACAGACAGTAAAAGCCAGCTTGCAAATGTGAACCATCACCAATAAAAATCGTTTCCTGTTAAAACTGGCAGGAAAAATCAATTTAATGCTTTTAGTATTTCACGTGGAACAAAAAAAGTTAATTAAATAATCAGAAAAATTTCATGTTGTTTATTCTGTAAAATAGGCTACAGCCAGCACTGCTTTGCTGCACTCTAATGTTCTGCTCCCCCTTCTTTAAAAGGAATATTTTAGTGAAATAATAATTGAAATAAAAATAATAGTAATATGTCTCCTAATGGACTATGCAAGAAGGAACAGTTTTCCTTGGTACTTTAATATTTCTGATCTGATATATGTGAGGTTTGTAAAGGATCTTTGTCATTTTGCATTCCTTTCAAAGCTGGGCAATGTTTGAGGTGTCATAACTGGTTCCAGTGAGCTAAATAAATGTCTAATAACACAATAAAGTTTCAGCTACTCAGAATAAATAAATCAAATTCTCCACAATACATCAAATACAGAGAGTTTTTAGGTATAGACAAACTAAAATGTGGACCCAAAGACTGGTGAGATCTTCCTTTACTTCAAGCATGCAAGAATATGAATGTGAATCATGATATTTCACTCTTTTACCTAAATGAAAGACTTCTCAGTAACATTCAATTGCCATTTAATCCACTGGAATGATCAAAGACAAACCAGTGCTATAATGTGGTCAAATATGAAAAAATAAGAGAAGCACACAAAATAAAATAACAAAACCCCATCTGCTGTAAAGTATCATTTTTTTCCACAAAGCTTTTGAAGTCTTCTCATTTTTAAATGGCTTTCACCAATGAAATACAACTTTTGACCTTTATATGTACACTGCCTGTTTCAAAGCACAAACACCAAGCAGCATTAAAAACATCAATAACATCAAGCTCATTTTCAGCAAAGTACACACATGTTTCTATGAGCAAACTTAAGCACAGCTACTAAATTTTACAAGTTAATCATATGTCAGCATGTTTTGCCAAAGCAGAACCTGTGTACGTACTAAAATGCACATGCTTAAAGCCTTGATTCAACTCACATAATAGCAATTTAATCTGGATCTAATTGAAATAGATCAACACCAAATCAAGACTATTTCTAATTATGTGGGACCCAGAAAGTATTTCCTTAGACTTTCCATTTCCAGACTGAGATTACAGGAATAACCATCAGGAAAAAAACTGTTTTTATTTTATAATGTGAGATGGCCTAGCAAGAAAATAAGGGAGACTAACAAATGCAGAAATTCAGGCTAGTTTTTAAACAAGCAATCTGTACTGAACTTTCTGTTCACCAAATACGCTCTGTATCTGAGCGCACTTCCCACTTTTCAGCACCGCAGTCCTTTGGCTATTCACATCCAGTTCCTTCCACATGCTTTAACACCTGCAGAAAGGGGACTGGCCTTCCCACCACCATGTTACAGCTTGCCACCTGCCCCCTGGGCTTGTCCAGAACTGTCTCACCTTCTCTGCAGACCACTAATGACTGTTCCCAGATTCCACTAAACCCTTAAGGGTTATTGATTCATTGGGATATTTAATGCCTTTTCATAGAAAGGAAATACTCAGAACTGCCCATTATATGAATTCCTATTTCTCATGTGAAATTTAAAGCAGCAATCATACTTAGTCAGCTATAGAACATGCGTACATGTGATCAGTCCTAACAGAGATCAGACAGTGACTTTGTCATGATAACGGTCTCAAATAAAGGAACTTCCCAATCCCACGCTCACAAACCAAATAACAGTTTAACAGTGTTCATTGTAAACATATTAGTATATAATATTCTTCCTATGACTGACAAGGGGGTTAAAGTGTAAGAAGGGTTACACGGTTTTCATTGCACTGGAATCCAGTTAGTACCAAAGTAACAGTATTAAACCTTCTTTCTTGAAACTGCCTCTCTTTAAAACAATCTCACATTAAAACCGCTGAAAACAATCCACTGAAGCATGAGCCACGCCCCAATGCCCCCTGCTCTCCTCCACTTTTTTTGTCCTTCCAGCTTACCTCAATGAGGAAACTGTAAGTTTAGTATCAGTCATTTATAAAATACACACTCCTTGGTAATACTTGACTAAGTCAGGTTCTTCTGTTACTAAATTTTTGTGAAAGTCCACATAGACTTCACCAACTGAAACGGTTATTCAGGATTTCTAGCAGTTCAGCTGAGAGCTAAATTTGACCAAATTCTCAACAGGACTCTTAACAGAGTTGGACTCTTTTTGCCAGATGTAGGATAAAGAACAAAGATTTTAGAACATAACCCTGTAGGTTGAAAAGCTTTCTCTCTTTCCCATCAATATTAAGCAAATATTATAGGTTTTGCCCTATATCCCCTATAAATCATGGATACTTCAGGTCTTTTAAAAAAGATTGGATAGACTCAAATCTGCTAACAGTGTATCAGATACCATTCTTACCATATCCTTGTTCTCAAAGGACCTGTCAAACGATTCTTAGAGAATATCTTCTGAAGCCAAATTTACCTCGGGGATTATAGTTTTCTGTCAACACATTATATAATTTGTTTTCAGAACTGTCCTATTCAAGGGCATAACCAGAGCATATGCTGTAGCACACCTCCCCCATGTACTGCTTCTACTGCTCCTTCCAGTTGGTGGCTTTCACAGAGATTAATTTAGCAAGTGTATAGTAAAAATCTGGATAAAATAAGATTTTACTGGATTTGGGCCAAATGACTAGATATAGCACTGTTTCATGTTACTCAGTAACAAACATATACTTGACAATCAATCTGATATTTACTTTTGTTTAGGAATTATGAAGGTCAAACCTTTAAAAATTTTTGGATGTGAAGTATCAGAGATCTGCCTGATTTCTTCCCAAAGACCCATGAACAACACCTTTCTTAGTATAAGAGTTACTAATACCAGTCTGGTGGTTTATCTGAAAGGGAAAACCCTTTAAAAGTGTACTGTTTTTTCTTTACGTTCTAACACACAATACACAAATTTTACATTGAAAACAGTCGCATCTTGAAATTCAGATATCTACACTTGAAAACATGACATTTTTTTGCTTTGTCCATCTTTCATTAAAACCTGTCCCTCCAAGGCAAAATCTCTAAAGTTCACCCCCATCCCAGATCTTACTCTACTCACATTTTCTTTAACACATCAACTAGTCATCTGATAGCTCCAACCCAACAAATTACAATCTGAATCACTGTCATATCATGGTTTCCCTTACTCCTGCCTCTCTGGATTCTCTCCTCTCTCCATTTACTCCTTCGCAGTCTCATGTCTATTTGTCTCCAAATTTCTGCAGTGGTTCCATAAGGCTCCTTTTGTCTTCAGCCCTTATTCCTGCTGTTTTGATCACAAGTGCTAGTTTAGTTATTGTCTTCATGTTAATGATCCAAAGCTACAGATATAAGGGGCATGTAGTACAAAAGGCAAAACTAAAATCTTAATCATCAAAATCTTAACCAAGTTCTAGCTGAGAGACGAAGCTCCTGTGGGAAATTCACAATGAGCAGGTACAACAACAACAGACAATGCTGAAACATAAGCATTGGGAAGACAACAACATCATTCATGGATATTAAGTTCCCATATTGCAACAGGTTATGACATGTTGCAACTAGATACATGGCGGAGATTTCTCTTTGTTCTCTTAAACTTCTGTTTTGTTATGCCACCACTGCATATCCCTAGTAAGACAGAATATAAAAAAATATTTCAGCAAATTTGATAAAGTTCTGATGGGACCCACGATCTTTAGCTGAGAGCCATCCTTTCTCTAGAATCACTGCATTCTCCAGTCAGTTTTGGACACAGTTTGGTCCCCAATTTCCAATTATTCTCATACCTTTCTCTTTGGGCTTACATCCTACTCGCACCCAGCCAGAATGCTTCTGTGAAAATAATTCTACATCTGGCACTGTACCCATTGCTCTTTTCACAGTAACAATGATCTCTTTATTCAGAAATGTATTTGAAAACAACATATCTGGCACAACTCTATAGTACATTTAGCACCTGAGCTCTACTACATAAGAGCCATACAATGTGATGTAATTATATAACATACAAAACACAGCAAGAACTAACTGGCAGGTACCTAATCCTGCAAAAGCACAGTTCTTCCCCTTCACCCTCCCCCATCTGTCATCTCAGACATGATAGGTGAGTGCATCTTTTTGAGCTCTGTCTCTTTCACAACAGGACCTAGATCACCCTTATTGGGGTGGGCTGCTCACCCCCTAGCCAATCTCACCTTCCTGGGCTCTGAGGGATATCTCCAGATTTTATCCCCACTAGGAGATTTTTAATTACATGAATTTGCTCCATCATATTTAGCACCCACATTGTCCTGTAGTAAGAGTCCAAGGGCTTAATTCCCTTTCATAATGCGTAATTGTTAAAATGCCACTTGACAGGGGACCATGGCTATACAGCAGTATGGTGATCAGTAGCTCAAACAAGAAAGCACAGTTTACATACCGAGGTCGGTCCATCCAACAGCCCAGCACCAGTATCTGTGACATAAACCTCATCTTTACTGTAACACATACAATATGTTTTTCTATTGGTTATTATCCTGTACGTTGATCAGCCCTTTCTTAATAATAAATGTTATCCACAAGTTAAATACATTCGCTTTCCAGTTTCTGTTCACGTCATCAGATTGTTTGTATGTTGTCATGTATTTGAACATCTTCACACCCACATATCCTCATTCTCAATACCTTGTTCGTGTAGAAACATAGCAAGACCACAAATGCCCAGTCCTGGACACATCTATTAGTACAACGGAAGCCTTGGTGCATCTGGTGGTATATCCTGACTAATATACGCTCAGCTACCTGCTTCCATTCTTCCCTCAAAACTTCCATCATTCCATCATACAGATAAAACACTGCAATCCTTGTACCTCAGTCCTAACAATCAAAGTACAACTTTACTTCTGAAACAGTCACTTACTGGCTTGCGATAGTGATGTATTGATGAAGAGCACACCAAAACTTTGAAAGTAATACTGGGCGTCATTTTTTACTCTAAACTCCATTTCTTCCTCATTTCAGAGACTTTTCTGTATCAGGCATCCGACTAGGTGTCCCAGGTCATCAGGACCATGTCCCTGGATCCCGTTGCACAGCAAGGGACTGACATGGGCCCCCACTGCACACAGGGAGCCATGGGCTGCCAAGGCCCTTCATACTCCTCCCTCTTTGAAATCTTGCTCATTGCCTTCCATTGCTGTTACACACTTCTCCCCATGACATACCTTTGCACAAAATTAAAGACATTACAATCACATACATAGTGTATTTAAGCTATGAACTATAGAAACCACTTATGGCATTTTCAGTAAAAATTTGGGTTCCTAAAATGATCATTACTGAAGTCTTTACCTGCCTGTGCCACTCCTTACAAGCTTCTTATTTTGCAAGCTTATTGTTAAGACGATATCACCAGTTTCTTACTATAACCTACGCAACAAGTTTATTATCTCTATATTACTTTCTACAGCTGGCTTCAGAGCCAATATTTCTGTCAAAAAAGACACTGACAGAAACATCTTCTTGGTTAAAAAAAATTATCTTTGTTAAGTATTTCTTCAGAAATGAGATTGGTTTATATCCAATTCATTTGGACTCCTTACTGAAGGTCTTGGGAAAGTACCTGTAAACATTACTCACATGTACAAACTTAGTATCTGTTTGCAGGGGTTTTTTGTTTTGTTTTGCAGAGAGATTTTTTGTTTGTTTTGGAGTGGTTCTTGTTTGGTTTTTACTTTTTAGGCTAATACTCTTTGACACTGCATTTAATACTTAAATATTTCATTTGATGATTGTAACAGGAAAAGATGGCCAGGCACAGCTGAGTGAATTCACCTTGACCTTTCCCTTTTTAAGTGCCTGTCACTAATGTTAGCTTGTAACACTGCAGTGAACACAAGCACTGCTTTCCATCCCTAAATCGAAATTTGTTTTGAGTGTGCCTTAGTCCCACTAAAAGAACTTGTTTATAAGCCACTGAGTATTTGTAATTATTGGGATTTTATTCAGGTTTTTCTGTGAAGCAGTCCTTCCTTTGAGATAACAGGATGCTCAGAAAGAATTTAATTCTCTGCAGCTCAATAGGTGCAGCAGAGGGATCTTCTCTCTCTGTTTTGCTTTAGCTTTGCATTTTGAACCACACAGTGTGAAGCAGACTTAATTACCAGTTTACATGCCCTCTTCTTGGATTTCTTTTACAGAAGGAGAAAGGCTGGAGGACAATTGTCCTTGCAGTTGGGGGGGGGCGGGGGGGGAGCAATCTCTTCATTAACTTTTTGGAAACTAAAGTTTAGCTGCTCTTAACTTTTTTATTTTCTTTTTTTCCCCTCCCCAAGATATGAACTTTATTTGGCATAATATGAAAAAACCCACCTTCAAAAAGCCACTTATTTAGTTCTTTAGTAAAAAAAAAAAAAAAAAAAAAAAAAAAACAAACCAAAAAAGTAGTCAGTCATGCTTTAAATTTTAGGAAATAATAAATAAAAAAACCAACAAACAAAACACACTAATACCTTCCTTCTTTCATTCAGATGATACCTTCTTCTTTCATTAACTAGCCAATTAAAATTAATTTTCACCAAGCTCATCTCCTTTCTTAATATAACTAAAAGAGATTTTAAAATCTGAACTTATATTCATATAGATCACTACCACACTCTCCTTCAGATGCTCAGTACATCAAAGCTCCTGTTGCTTCAGCACACTCATTGCCTGATCCCCTCACTTATGCACCCACAGTACCATTTCTTACTAATTCTTTACTCCCAGCCCCAGTTGGTGTGTCTGTCATGGTGAGGTGCTGTTAATGAAACATGAATCTGAGTGGGTATAAGGCACTATTTCCTTCTCTTGGATCTCCTTAGGGGTAAGTCCAATCAAAGTGAATTAATAAATAATGATTATTATCACAATATTTATTCATCAGAAGGGAAAAACAAAATACAACACAAATATGCCAACTATTTCATGTCAAATTCTAACTTGGAAACTTTTTACACTGATCTGTTACTCTGCATTTTTGGATTCTTTTGTTATGACCACTAATACTGGTTAGAGTAGCAGTCATACTGCTAGTTTGCCTTCGCATCACATTGTTACTATCTTCTATTTCTAGGATGCAGGGAGGGTATTTCTTTTTTTGGATTTATATACAAATCTCTGTAAAGAGATTTGTAAAAAGGAAATCCTTTACAGAGTTGCACTTCAGTTTTTCATCTTTTGACTTAGATTGTAGCTCTGAGTCTTATTTTGTTGTTTGGGTTGAAAAGGAGTTAATTAATGTAATCATTAAATCAATTTACACTACAAGTGTTGACCGTTCGAGACTTTTTTAAAAAAAATCCCATTTTTTTGCAAATTTTCTTACATCTCTTACTCTGCTTATCTTTGCATACTTAAATCTACAGTCATGTACTAGCTGTTGCCATACCATCAATCCCAGAAGTTCCAGGGCCCCTGAGAGTGTTAGTTATTTATTCCACATAAGTTTGTTTTCAGATCTTATTGAGAATTATCATCAATAGTGCTAGAAGATTCAAGACAGTTCTGTGAAAGCGGCATCAACATGTTTTCCCAAAGATAGGGCTGAGTATGTAAATGTTCTGAGACTGACTTGTGCACGTTTCACGGTCTGAAGAATTAAAAAAATGATTTTTAATTTTATTCTGCCAACATGAATTTTCAATGATGGGGTTACGAATAGGGCCTTTGAAAAAAAAATGCGTGGTGGACAATTTACAGATCACCCAAAACAGTCAGCACAAAAGAAATATGAATAGTAGTAGTATCAAAGAGTAATATGGGTGAAAAATGGGGGGAAAGTACTAGGACTACATCTTTGATGGAATTTGGTATATGGTTTTTAAGATTTAGTTTTTATTTCTCATTACCCTACTATGATT
Organism: Falco peregrinus; assembly: GCF_023634155.1. Classification (NCBI taxonomy): domain Eukaryota; kingdom Metazoa; phylum Chordata; class Aves; order Falconiformes; family Falconidae; genus Falco; species Falco peregrinus. The sequence continues at coordinate 12,189,445 of NC_073730.1, read as the reverse complement.
TGATTGGTAATAAATTAAATTAATTTTTTCCCAAGACAAGTTTGTTTTGCCCATGACAGTAACTGATGAGTGATCTCTCTCTGTCCTTATCTCAACCCACAAACTTTTCCTTGTATTTTCTCTCCCACGTCCAGCTGAGGAGGGGAGTGATAGAGTGGCTTTGGTGGGCACCTGGCATCCAGCCAGCATCAACCCACGACACAGGGAAAGTTCAGATTGGGTCTTAGGGAAAAAATCACTGAGAGGGTGGTCAAGCACTGGAACAAGCTCCTCTGGGAAGCAGTCATGGCCCTAGGTCCACTGGTGCTCGAGAACATTTAGACAGTGCTTTGAGATATATGGTTTAAAATGTTGCTCTGCATGGAGTCAGGAGCTGGACTCAATGATCCTCATGGCTTTTTTCAACTCAGGATATTCTATGATTCTATGAAGAGTCCCTTGCTAGTTTGAGCTTTATATGCAAGTAAAGTACCATAATCACAGAGCTGGTAGTCCATTTCTTGATGACTAGTCAGACCACACAAACCAGACAAGGTCAGAAAGAAAAGAAAAAAAACCCACCACCCCAAACCAACAAAAAAAACCCCCAAGCAACCCACTCCACAAGCATGAACCCCGAAAGTCTTCAAAAAAAACCCACAACAAAACAAAACAACTACCCCCAAACCCCCATCAAATCCCAGAACCATACCAAAGTGTAAATTACTAGTTGGGAGATTGTCTTAAGTTATTAAATAGCAAATCTCTAAATAACTTAATTACACACCATTCATGACAGAAGTACCTCAGCATGTTCAAAAGATGTAATCCTAAGACCTAGCTATCAACACATGGTGGTGGTGGTGGTGTTTTTGTTGGGGTTTTGGGTTTGTTTTTTTAATCCTTTATTAAGGGTTTTGTTCCCTGTTTCAAACCCAGCTCATTATTTTGAAATTCAGTTTACAGATAGGTGCCCAATGACTAGGCTCAGCTAGGACATTTTTTGTCATATGTCTAAAGACCAAGAGCAGAAAAAGATTGCAATGACATAAATGTGTCATATGATACAAGTACAAGTTGGATCCAATTAGGAATATGGTAAAAATAGCTGAATACCTGGCAAAATATCCTGAGATAGAGGGAAATAGGTCGTCTAGACCCCTGCGTAAAACTAGACAAACTCAAGAGAAACCTAGAGATAGCAGGGAAGGGAAGAGATAAACTAATTGCCTTCTTACACTCTCACTTTTAATCTCTACTATTTTTAGTTCATTATTTTCCACAGAAACAAGTTCTGAAAATGGGTGTCCTGTTTCCAATCAGTTATAGTTATTCGACTATACTTTATTTCTATTTAAATAAACTACTTCAAATCAAGCTGGCATAAAGCCAGTCAGAATCGGGATGGGTTTCCTAGACTTGTGAATTTGCAATGTTGTATTTCTCCCTTCATGCCAAATTTCAAGATCCACGACTTTGACTCAAGAAAAAATATCTCAGAATTAATATTTTGGACACAAGTTAAAGCATATCCATTAGCTTTAATAAACTTCTTAAGCTACTCCAGATTTCTTTTATGAAGTTCTCTTAAGGTTAGAGCTACAGACAGAAGACAAATAATGCAGTACAGGATAGAAGAAATGGATGAGTTGGGAATGACTTGAAACAGTTCAGATTTTATTCATTGAAGGAAGATTCAGGGAAGGAATGCACAAATGTATACACATTTGGTGAAGAACTATTTAATAGGGGTACTTGCTTATAAGTGTATACATGTGAAGAACCTTGAAAAAGTTCCCCAAAATTTTTTTGCCATAGTTGAGGGAAAAAAAAATAAAATTGATGAAGATTCTGCAATTGCATAGGCATACCTCAAAGTCTTTTTGAATGCAATTGCTTATCATCCTTCTAAGGCATAGTTTTCAGTAAAAGATAAGCAATCAGCCATAGTAACCACCAGTGACTTTCTGGAAGCCCCAACTTAGAGATTCTCTGAGAGTTATGTGATAGTGCCAGAAATTCTAGCAGTCTGGCGAGAAAACCTAATTAGTAGAGCAGTACTGCAGCAGTGCTATAGTTTGATTTGGCCAACAACACAGTGTACTAAGGGAAGAATTCAAAATGGATCTGGGTAGGAATAAGCAGCAGCTTTTTGTTATGCATTAGCTTTCAAAAGGGTAGGTATAAAAAAAATATATATTGTAAATATTTTAAAACATAAACATTCCAGAATTTTCAGTCTTTAAACATGTCACAAATGTACTTTTTTATTTTTAGAATTTTTACTTTGACAAAAAAACTCTGATTAATAATACTATGGTCTATATCTAATGTTCACCAAGCTCTTACATTCATTGCTTTAAAAATAATTTTAAATACAAATTATGTGGTCTCTGCCTTGTAACAGTTTCTGCGTAATGCCCTTGTACTGCAGGGAATTTCATTAGCATGTGCCCTGATCTTGTCCTCCAAACCCTCATTGCTTTAGACAAGCATGGATTTAATTGAGAGAAAACGAAGCTGCGACTGTGGCTCAGGTGTGAAGGCTGTTTCCCTCAGCAAATTAAATCCAATGTAATGATTGAGCTTTCTTTTCCTTACTGTCCACTTATGAGAGATTTAATACTGTATATTAATTATTATGTTGAGCTGTCTTACTATGATGTTGTTTTTCCCATCATTTTGTGGGAGATTGATGCACAGATAAAACTGTTTAATGTACTGCAAGGCTGATTAACACCTTGAGGATGGATCACAAGGTTATTATAAGTCACCAATTTTTATATGACTTCTACTTTAAAACATAAAATTCAACAAATGGTAGTCCCTGCTGGTACCATGTTGTATTTGGCAGAGCCCCATTGCCCTTGCACCAGAGGTTTCTGCAGGAAGGCCTGACTATCTCCTGTCCTCCACACTTGTGGGGAGCTCTCAAGGTATCATTAAGTCCTGCGTTCATATCCAACAATTAAACCCTCTTTGTCAGCAGTACCAATCCAAATGCTCAGGGTTAATACCTTCAATCAGAACTCAATTTATGGTACCTCCAGCCCCAGAATAAACTATACAGGTATGAACCAGCTGTCCACTTTGACAAACTGAGAAAGCATGCAGCCCACTGGAGATATTGCCCCAGCAGAACGGGTAAGAAAAGTCTGAAAAACAGGGGGACGCTGTACAGAAAGTGTTTCAGTAGCATGAATCTGAACTACCAGGCCTGATCTACCCAAGATATGCAATACTGTCACAACATATGAAGGAAAGCACTAAACATCTCTACAATACCATATTATGAGTATATTCCATGCATGCACACATGTACAGACACAGCATACCAATTTCATGACTCTAAAAGGTGGAGCACTATTTCTCGCTTCCAATCATCTGGAGTGAAGCAATATAATCTTTCTGCTGAGAATGTAAGCAGTAGCTATACCTGCATGCAAATCCTGTTTATCACTATTGCCATCAAGTTTATGGGCACATAAATTGCTTTTCATAATACTTTTTCATCAGAGATCAATAAGCAGCCAGTAGCAAATCACCAAAAAAGAAATGAATTTATATAATTGACTTGCTATATTACATTCAGGAAATCATTCCAAAGAGTTTCCTATACAGCATGCAGTTTCATTTCTAAGGAATTTAGTAAATGGCAGGAATTTAAGGAAGTTCAGCTGTAGTAAATCTACTGAGCCTTTTATCTCTAAGGATTGAATCCATACATTATTTATCTAACATTGCAAGATCTTTGGTCTGTGGACCATATTGTTAAGCATGTTAGAGTCAAGAAGGAGGAGGCAGCTATTGATAAGGTTTTTAGAAATTCAATGGATTTATAATCCTATAAACGATATTCCAGCATAGAGATTTGTACTTAAATGGTAAGTTCATTAGCTAGCCTATCCCCATGGAGTCATAGTGTTTAAACAATATGGCATTTTTGTCACCGACTGTGTCACAAACTTACAGCCTAAGGGACATAATATTAACTGTTGGCTGAAAAAAGAGGCTCCTATTCTGTTCTGTGTGCCCCTTAGCATCAATCATTAATAAATAGCCAAAAGTGTTAATAATACTGTATGTTTCACACCTTTTGTGAAGAAAAGTAGTCCTATACAAAGCGGTGGGACTAAAAACCACCCAAATTGAAAGAGAATAGGACTAGCAACTTTGAAAAGCCCTAGCCTGAGTTGTTCCAAGCCAGGCCCTCATAAAACCATTTATGCCTTGACCTCAGCCCCTCAGAGAATAACCTGCACTGGGCAAAGGTGTGCTGTTACGGGTGGAAGCCTAGATGTACCCAACCGGATTTAATGCAAGTCTTCAAGCTCTTTGTTTCATAGGGTCAATTTAAACTGAAACTTAAATTTAAAAGGTTATATATTTCTGCTGCACAAACCTGTATTAAAATAGAAGTCTTCCAACAGGAACAGAAAGAAGCTGACAATGAAGTGAATGGCTCTAGAATACCAAGTAAAATACTATACCCTCTCTCCTAAATCCAACACTAAGAAGTATACACGGTATATTCTTGATTGCCTAAATTAATAACAAATCTGATCATAACAAGACTGTTACAAATTCAATTGCATTCCTTCCCCACCCCTCTCTTCCAAACTTACCCAATGTCCCTCTCCATTTCACTTTTTCCATGGGTATTTGTGCTTGTTCTTTTGTAACTCGGTCCTTCAGAAAAAGTAAATATTGATTACATGGTACGGGGGGGAGAGTAGGGAAAAAAAAAAAAAAAGGCTTTCAGCATTAGATTTGCCTCATTTTTCTTGATTCCAAAAAAAGGTGTTTGTACACATCAAACATTCCTAAAAAGCTTAGCAAAAGCTACAGTTCTGACTGACCTCAGTGACCTCAATAAAAAAAAAACTGTTCTAAAAAAAAACAAAAAACACCACCAAACAGGAAAAAAACAACACCCTCCCCAGAAAAATAAAAAAAAAAAAAACAACCCCAACTAAGGTTCCATTGGCCATGGGTCAGCAGCAGCCATATTAATCTATTATTTCTTCATAAAAATTGACTTGGATTGCTCAGCTAACAAGTGGCATAGCCCGTTGCTTCCAAAAGGGATGAGACCAATTTGCCTTAGCTGAAAATCTAGCTTTATGCTTTAGGCAAACTTGATATAAACTCCTTTTAAAACAACAGTATTCTTGCAGATTACACTACAAGTGATGCTCCTCTCAGGTTAATCCCCTAAACTACGCAAAAGGCTGTTTGTAATCCTGCTAACAGGAACAGCACAGAAGTTGGCTGGAGTGACCTTAACCATGCACCTCTGTCAGTCAGAATTCTCTGGTCTCATTGACATTCAGCCTCAATAGTGCATTTGACAGTGTTTTACATTTTGAAAGAATATTTCAGGTTTTTATATATGTATATATATATATATAGTATGCAAACACGTATATATGAATAAAAAGAGATCACACTCTATATACATTACATATATACAATATTCTTTCAGTGCTCTTCATCCTTAAATTACTCCTGTGCTTTCAAACTTCTTAGCACTTTAACAAGGCATTCTGGCTGGGAATAATAGAAATTGCAAAGCAAGAGATCAGATACTTCCTTTTTGAGATTTCCTGAAAAGCCTCAAATGACTGAAGGACAACAGAGGAAACTAAAGACAAGGCAAGCACGAAAGCCTGTTGAATCAATAATAGACTATTTCACTCAGAAGTACTCTGAAGAGATTGCTCTTGGGTCATGAGCCTAGGCAGGTTTTTGAACACCCTCCTCTTCGGAGGATTTAGCCTTTTGGCTTTCCCTGTTCAGTGTAAAACTCATCTAGCTGCCAAGACTGTAAGATGGTATCTCAATCAATATCTGGTTTAAATATTTCTGGCAGGCACTCTGCTCTGGTTGACAACAATCTAATATATATTTTTTTTGCTGATTACAGCCAGAATTTTCTTGCTATTGAATGTTTCATAGGGAAAAAAAATTTATGGAAGGTTAGTATTCTGGTATGAGGCTTATTTTTAAAAACTTTTCCAAAACATTTTCATAGCATCTAGAAATTAGTTAACTTTTTCTTTCACTACCATCAGGAAGAATTAATACCTTTTCAAATGCAAGTTTTGTTTATATATAAAATGTAACAAACTTTTACAATAAATAAAAATAACATCTTTTTGAGATATAGAAGAATTATTTATTATTAACAGCCCAGGACAGAAATCTGTCCTTGCTCAGGCTGGCAAAATGTAAAATGTAGACTGGTCTTAAATAGCTAGGGGTCAAACCTGTTGTTTCCCAGAATGGAAGAACACCTCCATATTCATAGAAGGCAAAGGGAGGTATCTAACAACTCCACATGCCATTAAGCAGCACAGGTTCACTCCTCATCTGGAAGAGGTGAGTGATAACCAAAGTACCTGGAATTCCTCCTGGATTAATGACTGGATGGGCAAGTACAGTGGCCTTTCACTAATCCCAGGAACATATCCAGCATCAACATTTTATTGTTGTTTTTATTCTTTTAAAATACTGCTTTTATTAAATGCACTTTTTTTACTCTTATCTCCAGGTAACTGGAGAGCTTTAGGTCATAATTTAGCATTTAATGGTATTCAAAGCATTTAAATGGGTTGCAAGCCCTAAGATATTCAGTGAGAATGCTTAAACATGCTTAAAACTAAATATATACTTTCCTGTACCAGAATTTTTCCTGCATTTCTTCTTCAGCGCTCTTTAGAGATTGAATTGCTGTTTTGCAATATTTTCAAGTAATTGTATAGCAGTTATCAATGCAGACTAGTTTAATTGGCATCTTCTATGGTAATAGCTAATGTGGGATGCATAAATGTTTACATCTATATATATTTTCAATCTATTCTCCCCTTCTTTGTCAATATTATTTCTGTGTACCATTTTCATGGCAGAGAATTGCTGAGCTACAGGAAAATCATGGGAACAAGTAATGAGTACAGGAAAACTGCAGGTAAATGGCTAAAATGGGGCTAGTGTAAGCATTTGCAGTTTTACTATAGCTAGTAGAACTTCAAAAACATTTGTCAGTATTTGAAGCTTAGTGTGCTGCTGTCCAAGGAAAGCAAGCTGCTCCAGGGAGTCTGGGACCAGCCATTTATTTTAGGCCACAGTCAATCACCTTCCCCAAAAACACCCTTTCACCAGAATTATAGCCTCAGTTTAAAACTTCAGTCACAAAAGTATCAGAGTAGAAGTCATGTTTGCATCTTTAAGAAGGAACTAAAGCAGGATGGTTTCAGATACCACCACTACACATGAAGCCACACAGGACCTATGTTTTGCTGGCTTACTACACTTCATTACTACTGAGAATTGAATACGAGCTACTTCACCCTTTTTTGGGAGCTGTAGGAACAACACAGACTCCCAGGCAGGTGGGATTTCTCCTCCTCTATTATCAGCCTGACTTTAACATCTCGTTGCTCCCAACCCACTGTTTATTGCTCAAATTCATAAATTTCTACAACTTCAGGGATGTTGGTTAAAAATAAAGTTGTTCCACAAAAGGTTTAGATAACATGCCAGTGGCTCCTGAATCATCATCTTATTTGAGTTAGTGAAAGGAGTGACAACTTCACTGTGCTAACGGAAAAATTTAAGTTACTTAGAACACAGGATTAGATTCATTGCCCAGTCATCTATTCCTCTTCTTCTATCCAGAATCACAATTATACTGTAGACTCTCCATTGCAGAGGAGAGGCCAGCATCTCCACCAGGAAAGGACAGTGCTTGTACAGAAGCAGATGGCTCCTCTTTGACCAAGAGACGTGATTCAGCACCTGTCCCTGGGCAGAAGAAACTCATTTGGCAGAGTGCTGCAGCAGAGCCTTGAACAGGCTTGTAAAGCCACCCTCCCTTCAGAGAGCAGCTCCTCTGCAATGCAGCTACTCTCCAAGGGTGCAAGCTGGTGCCAAATTGCCTAAGGCCAGATTCATAGCTAAGATTCAGTTTCTGTTTGATTTATTTTGTTTTTCATTACACTCTTGCTGCTCTATTTTTTTTTCCAGACAGCAACCTATGATTTTAATAGAAGATGCCTTTTTAAATGCTGTTTAACACTATGAAGGTACCATAGGATCTATTTTACCTATTCTAAAGTGATGTTATAAAGCTTCTAAATCTATAGCTCGACTATTTAAAAAAAAAAAGTAATGTTTTCTTAATAGTTTACAGGCAAACTAGTCAGCCCAGGTTCCTGAAATAACTCTAGGAAAATAGTAAATATACATTTATAAACATTTTCAACAAATGAGTTGTTATATCCATGCACTCACATGTCTCCAACGCGTACCTAAATGAAAGAAGTTCAAGAGCCTTCATGATGCTGGAGCACTTGAGGAACCAGTTTGAGACCATTTCAGAAGCCACTCCTTAGCATGCTGCATAGAACCACATGTGTAGATGTGACAAGGACTCACATCTATAAACAATGTATGTTGCACATCAAATCACTGGTGGAGGTATCCTCCAATAATGATAGATAGGGTGTATCTATAGTTCTTGTCTAGTTCACTGGGGGACATGTCTCGTATGCAAAAGCATTTTGTGTGGCTGCTAACTTTGAGTATATGAGAAATAATAGCAAGTGCTGCTGCAGGTGTTCATAGAACTACTCATTCCTCAAGCCTGCTTGCATAGCTGTAGATAGCATTTTTTCCTCCTCTCCTTTTTTTCCCCTCTCCTTTTTTTCCAACGGCAAAAGCAAATCAGGAAGCACTTGCCTCAAGCGTTTGTCAGTGTTATCTGAAATTGTTAAGTTGAAAATTAATATGTTGCAAGATTTTTATATAGTAACAGCAATGGCTATTTTATTTTTAACTAACTAAAATACTGTTATAATAATGCTATAAGTTAAACAAAACATGCTCTAAAAGTCATAATAAATGTTTTCCCAAGCTATTAGTAACCTCATAGAAAAAGAGATTGGGAACACTATGGAATGCAAGAGTTGAGGCGGGGGGTGGGCAGAGAAAAACAACAAAAAAAGAAATTTCCATGGTGGTAATCTTTGGCAAGGCACCCAGAATTACTGCATAAAGAATTATAAAGTATTATAGTAACATTTTGACAGCAGATGTCAAAATCATATGTAAAGGTAGTGGCAGAGAAAACTTACGTTGGTGCATCTGAAATCAAACACCAAAAAAGGAAGGCAGGCCTTGGGATTAGATCCTCTCATTTCCAAGGCTGATTATGAATGAAATCATGGTCTTGTTTCTTGCCTGTCAGAAATACTTTTGTTTCTGTTTTGATTGGTATTTTGGCTTCTTTCACTTCTTGTTTTCTCTTTTTGAAATGACACCACACAGACTTATTACTTATTCTGTGCTAGGTCAGTAAAAGCCTGAATCCACACTGCACTCCAGGAGTTTCACTGCCTTCTACAAGTGCCCCTGGATTATCTCAACATTAAACCCAAAATATTATGAGAATTCCTTATCTTTGTGAGACACCAAATCCAAACTATTATTTTTTTGTTCTTCACATTTTACTGCCTGAAAACTAAGATGAAGTCTCTCCTTATCCTTCTTCTGCAAAAAACACAAGAACGAGACTTTTGCAAGCACTACCTAGTAATAATAGCCTATAAAAAAAACCCCTTTCAAATAGTGATTTACTACTTAGAAAGATTAGTCCAGGACCGAGAAATGTATAAGGTGCAGGCAAAAGCATAGAACTCCATGAACTGGAAGAAGTAATTTTTTTATTGCTTACAGCAAAACTGAGGCATCCAAACATCAGGAGTTAATTTTAAAAATTCATAACTAATCTCTTTCTCTCATATTCCTGCATGTAAAATAGAGTTAATGACACTGACCAGTGTTTGTAAAGGGCAGGAGATTCTGACAGAAAAAGCACTCTCTAGGTGCCAGGCAGGACTAGGTATGCTGCGAACCAACCATGTCACCCACCTCATACTGCGCATTCTTATTTAAAGATATAAATGGGACCATAAACTTACTCCACCGACAGTATTCAGTCTTCAGTAGCTAGAACTACAGAAATAGGGAGCAATGGTATTTCTATTCTTTACAACAAAACCAATTGACAAAACAGGAAAAACTATACATAACTTTCAGACAACACAGGCTATCCACGCGACATACAGAGGTTAGAGATGAGCCGTGTCTATTATACAGAGATGCAGGTTACAAGTGAAAGGAATCTTAAAAAGAAAAAGCCCTTGGATTGAAAGGATGGCAGGTTATCACTGGTTAAGCTGGGTGACCTAATCTTTGAACCCCAGGCATCAAGAGGAACGAGTAATTATTATTAGACAGATGTCACTCTCTCAATACTCCTTCTGATTCTCTAGGTATTAAACAGTTCACCACAGGACAAGTTTAGGATATTCCCTTAGGTTAAGGAATATCCACAGATAAAAAAAATGTGATCATTTTAACGTTCTCCTGTGTAGAGAGGATGATATTCTCCATTAGGATAAATCCAGTGAGGTCAGACCTGTGCCAGAAGAGAATCTGACTCCCAGTGTTTACCTTACTGCAAAGCGAAAATAGCATAGCAGAAACTGCTCGATTACTGTACTGGCTGCACTCAGGCAAATTATTCAACAATGCAACATAAACTGAGAAGTAACGCACACCATATAAGCTGTACATGACAGTTTACATCTACATTTTTTACCAACATAATTATAGGAATCTGCAGAATGAAATTAAGTTTTTAAAGATTACAGCCGAAGTCTTGAAAGTACATTCCAAAAGCGTGTTATGGTTTGCAATGAGTCAAAGAACCATTTTAGTAAAACCACAAATTATTTATAACAATGGGTAAAGTGGTTCATTAATAACCACCACTGTTTCATCTATGGGTTGAACTCCTTCAGCAAGAGTATCACTGAGTGTTTTACTGTCTGTATTCATGGCACAACCCCACTGCCTGCATAAGTGGGCTTTCCTTCTGGGTAATGCTGAAGAAATAATTGATTGCAAGGCTCATCCTCATTCTCAATTGTACTGATGAATTTTGTGCATGACATCAGCTAAGCCATTAGCTTGCCTACATTCTCCTCAGTGCAGGCTTTGTGCTCTTAGGAGCTCCTTACGACATCCTAGAATTTATTTTTTTTTGTTTTGTTACAACGGAAGTAACAAACTAAGCAAAATACAATAAGTCACGTAAAGGCAGACCACAGTCTGTGACAGAGAACCCTTGGGCCCTACAGTGACCTCCTAACCTGCTGAAACTGAAAGGGAATTTTGAGCAGAGTTCTTTTATCGGCATCACCAGGAAATAAAGTCAAGGACTGGGGGAAGGCAGGAGAGGGAGGATTAAAAATGCTCTCAGGTGCAATCTACGGCTAACTAGTTATTTCTTAAACTTTCTTCTCTGCAGTTAATCAAAGTGAAAGTGTAGAACCACCACTGTCTTAGTAAAAACTGCTCCACTGACAGGGAGCAAAGTTTCTCCCAACATTTAATCAACTGAACTATTATTTGCTGTGAAAAAGATATATGCATCAAACAAAACAGAGAATGATGTAAAATACACCAAAGAGATTTTTAATAGTGTGTTAACAGATTAATGATGTCCTTAATCCCCCAAATGTATTTATGCTTATAACAGCATACACAGCATAATTACAAAACACGATAACCAGTTCTAAATGCATTCAACAAGGAATGCAAATCTGCATAGCAAGAGCTCACTCCCAGCACTTCCAGATCGAACAGATGCAGGACCAGGCTTTCATAAGAGCCCAGGGGGTTATTTTCAAGGGCTCAGCACCCTCAGCTGTGAACAGATTTTCAATATGCCAAGGTCGTATTTAGACACTTTCATGATTGCTAGATCCACAGAAGCAGCTCCCCACCCGCTGCCCCAGCAGCGCCACAGAGATCAGGACTCTGCATGCGCACACACATCGCCGAGCTCTTTGGTTGAATATGGCCACTTTGTTTTTGTGCCTAAACTGGGGACAAGCTTTTGAAGGAAGTCTGGCTCATATCGTGGATAATGACTTTTCTTTTAAAAACCAGGTCCATAGAGCATTCTTTGGATTTCTGACAAGAATCTCCTTTCTCATCTAAATCCAGAGAAACCAGCCAGGTGACCTGCTGTGCATAGTTACATGGAAGCTGAAAGTTTATTGCTCTATCTGAAGCGTGTACTGGCCAAGCATCCTAACTATAAATGAAAACAAGTGGTAGTTTTTCTTCTTCAGTTTATTTGTAAAATTCTCAGGTGTTCCATCCTTCTAGAAGAGGTTATGTGGCAGTACAGTAACACCTGACAGCCTTTACAAATGAGCTTTGTGATACTGTATTCCTGCATTACTACCACAGCCAAAGACTCCAACTGATATTGGGTACTAACGTGTTAATTGTAGCACAAAGGATGCTGAGACAGACTGATGCGCACAAAGATTTATTATTTTTTTTAGTGGGGTCCACAGCTAACAGCATGTATTGACTCTAACGGTTAAAGTTACTTTGGTGGGAAAAGTATTTTAGAAGGACAAAGAGAAAAGGGAAACTGAATCTCTCTCCCATAGCCAGCTCGGAGGAGACAAGCACCCTACCCAAGGCATCCTTGCCAGAGCAGCAGGCTACCTACCACCCCCACCCCCACCCCCCCCAATACATCTTCCACAGTAACTATCCTGTTTTCATCAGAACCTGATCAAACTCCCAACAGGTTGCTCCTGCTTGTGATGCTGTTTGCACTGACTGGAGCAATTGTTAAGCATGGACAGGTGCTGCACATCAACTAGTTTGTAATCTTTACAAATGTGTATCATTGGGTCCCCTGCTGTAAACCAAGAGCTACAGCCAACTGTCAGGAAAAAGCGGGTGGGCAGTGAGAGGCAAGTCTCTTACTGGTTGTGATCACTTCCCATGATAACTGTCAGCCCCCAGTACAGGGTTTGCAGGTGCGCAACCAGGAGAAAGACAGCAGAAGAGCAAGGGCAAACACTGCTGCTGCAGCAGCAGCTCAGGGAGGGCTCGCTGAGCTGCAGAGATGAGGCAGGGTGCATCAGTACACGGTGGGCTGTGGCAGGACAAAGGCTAAAGCACTTAAGGCACAGTGTGGCACAGTCACTGTCCCATCACCAAGAGACAGATTGTTCCTCAAAAGAGTCAAGGGTCTTTTCAAAATGAGAGCCTTAAAAGGTTACATGGAATCAGGAAGGTACAACATCTTGTCCAGAATTTCACCACCGTTCAAGCACAGGAAAGGAAACCAACACATTATCTCCACCGAGACAGTGTTTTCTTGTGCCTTCCAGGTAATTTCAAATCTGTGTCACTTATATAGCAGTGACTCTATGTAATTATTTTCCACACTTTCACAATGTACTCACTCTGCCTGCACTCTAACATGGAGGGGGTGGGGGGTGGGACTGACCTGGGTTTGAAAATGACTGTGTCAACAGATCTGCTGTATCCTGAGGAGCAAGTGTGGACACATCTGTGCTGATGCCAAGGAAAATTTTACATACAGTGTGGGAGAAAGAATGGATTTATTTTGTGCTTTGTACATGTACCCTGAAAAGTTTCAAGGCCTAAAAAGAGACTTTGAGAGGCATTGGTATATCTGTATTTCAAGGTAGTACAATTCATACATTTTTCTCCTTCAGCATCAGAATGAGTGTACACATTCAGAAATTTCCAGACAGTAAAAGACACGATGTTTTTGACTACATGAAGTTATGTTTTCTCCTCGGAGATGCAAAAAGTACTGGAAGACAGTGAAATTCCTGATTAAGCCAATAAAACAATGAGCACCTTATCAAATAGGTATTTCCAGCTGCTAAATATAATGATCTTTCAAGAGCTGGTATTTTGTCGGGTCACTTCCTAATAGGTGCTGTGAAATGGTATCCGTCAAAGCCCTCATATATAGCACATGGGCTGTGAAAGAAGCAGCTAATCCTGCTTCCACTAGGAAATGTACTAAAGCACTAATGCAGTATGGCTGTTCTGATCTCTAAGCTCATAAGCACCATCCATGCCAACTCAAACACCTTTGTTGGATCATCGCAAAACACCTAAAAAAGTCATTCATGGAAGACCATAGAACAAATCAACACCACACAGCAGGGAAAAACTGAGAAAACAATTACACCATTATGAATACTGGAAGCTACCAGCTGCACAGCACTAAGGGGAACACATTGCTTTTGAGACATGAAGAACCATTTCTACATGATGATGCCCTGACCAATGTGTATGGTACTCTACACTTCAAAGAGCACAGGGAATTGTATATTGTGGTATTCTATATGGTGTAGACACACCTAAAATGTCATTCAGAGCAATGATCAGGTGAAATGGACCCTATGTTTGTCTCCTCTTTGTACCAGAATGTATGGGAAAGGTAGCAATGCATTGCTATCCCTGTATTATGAGAAGAAAGCGTATACTAGTGTTTTCTTCGTCAAGGACCTTCCATTTTTTTAAATAACTGTCTATAAATCTAGGGATCTGTAATAAGTTATAAAAATCTCTCCAATTCTCAAAGAGTGCTTTGCTCAGTTATTTGCTGCAAATCCACAGGAACCTCAGATAAACCCAATGAGTAAATCACTGTGGAAAGACACTGAGCTCCCTGGGCACATACGTGGTGTGCACATTTATAGAGGACAGGGCAAGCCAGGTACTACTTGTAAAACATTTGAAACAGGCACCTGTTTCTGGTCTTTATGGAAACATCGTTTGACTTGTGGGAAAGCCAGTTTGTCAGAATACAAAAGAAGGGGTCTGTGCTCCCCAGTTTACAAAGACAGCCCCCATCCCAAGGAGTTCACAGGAGTTTTGCTGTGTTTGTACCAGGCCCTGGCTACAACGGAGTGGAAGTCAATAACCGGTGCTCCTCAGCAATGTTGCAGTAAAAACAGAGTACATTCCTCTGCTACATTAGAGGCTATGTCATGATGTACTGGCCTCACTCCTCCACTCCTGTCTCCTGAGAGAGTGGTAAAACCGGGAGATTACACAGTATTCACTCCCACTCTCCTGTTAAGGATGCTTTAAGCTTTAACATTTCAGCAGGCTGCTCCTGTTTCTCCCTCCTCGCAGCTCCCTGCGTAGGTGTGAAAGGCTCTCGTGGACACACGCTCCCCCAGCTTACGCAGCCGCTCCAGCCTGCGCCAAGGGCGCCAGCACCCAGCCTGCTGAGCACGGTGGGCAAAGGCAGCCCCCTCACCCTGCAAGAGGCAGCCACGGGCTGGGAGCTCGAGCCTGTTGACTAGATTAAATCCCACAAGCACAGAGACATTGGCGTCATCCCAGAGGCTGGCAGTCATAAGGCAGGAGCAGGCAGTCCTTATCTCAGTAAGGAAGCTTTGGCTCCAGAACAGCTCACTTCCCGGGGAAACCTCCTGCAAATCCCCAACACCCTTACCTGGATTTCTTGGCCAATGGCCCCTTTCTGCTCTCCCTGCCACATGGCTGACCCCATCGCATCCTTCTGGAAAATGGGGTCAAGGCAGAGGTGGCTCCACAAACCACACTCGAGGGATGTCACCTAGGCTGAAAGCACTTCTGAACTGATCAGCCTTTGAGGTCCTTTGTTTCCTGGGCTGGGATGAGGGGGGACCTCGTTCTTCCTCAGCAAAGCTCCTGGCTGAGGGCACAGCCCCATGTGCCACCTCAACCTCCCAAGGTGATCCCACAGCAACCTTTTCCCCCTCAGCCAGCTCCAGCCCTTCTCCTATGCCTGCTATGCTTGTTAAAGTCACTAAAACACTGAAGGCAAAAAACCCGACACTTTTCTTCTTCTTTTTCAGCTCAAGGGAACCACATCTTCCTGCCCACACTGAGACAGGAGGGAGAGGAGAGGAGGGCCGGGCCCCGGAAGGCGGGAGGAACAGGGCACGAAATGGCGGGGGACACAGCCTTGCCCAGGGTGCACGCCAGAAGCACCACTTAGCAGCATCAAAACATATCCCAGACTCTCGAAGGACAAAAAACACATTTCAAACTGTGTCACAGACTCCTGCATGATTTTTGACAAAATATTCTTAATGTCTTTGCCTTCAGTCCTCTTCAGTAAAACAACATATTGCACTGCTGTGCAGCTCAAGACAGGTCAGGCTCTGGTCTCAGCAGTGGGGGCTCAGGCAGGAGTCTCCCAAAACCAGGAATTATACTGAGCTATATTCCTCATTCCAAGTTTTTCAATCTTCTTTCAAAAAGCCTGTCATGTTTTATTTGTGAAGTAGCGAGGCGGGTGTAACAGGCCCATTACACTAACAGTAATGAAAACTCAGGCTTTCACTGCTGGTAAATCAGCCATGATCAGCATAAAAGATTTTTCTTTTTTTTCATCTTGTTGTAATGTTTTCAAATTACCTTAACACACTGACTAGCATGACAATTTTCTAAAATTACTATAACTGTTACTATAAAAATGCTAGAAGATATTACTCCTCTTTTTCATCTTTTTTCGCAAATAAAATGGGAAGCTGCAAGCACAGTGTTATAGAAAATGGACAAACAACTGGAAATTGACAAAAAATGTGAAAATCTTTAAAAAAACTTAAATCCCACTTTCATTTCTGTAAGGTTGTTAAATACTAATTCCTTCTATTTGGTGGTAAGGTAAATGCTTAACAAACAGATAAAAACATTTTGGTCTCAGTTCCACCATACAAAGCCATAACAACAACTGATTTCTGTGGCACTCCTCTACATTTATCCTAGCACAACTGAATCTAGACTCTAGCCCTTGAACTGTTTGCTGAGAATCAGATGCAGCCCTTATTACTCTTGAGAATAGCCACATGTTAGTAAAGCCGGTACTTGAAATCACACAAAGTGCCTCTTCAATAATGTTGTTTATGAAGCTATATTGTGTTTGGTTCATAATGGATAGCTTCAACCCTGGTTCAGCACTGGGCAAGAGTTCTTAGAGAATGCAAAGGAGATCCATAGGATAGCTATGTTCCTGAAACAAAATCACTTTGAAGAAGAGAAAACATCCAGATGGACAAGATGAGGCTGCAACAATTACACAGTGACCAGCAGTTTTGTGACAGATGCCCAAAAGAGAAAGAGATGCCTGCAGAACGGAAGGAACTTATGTTGACAAAGCTATTAAGAAAACCTTTCAGAAGATACCCTTTGTTCTAGGACCAAAACGTTTTCCAGGACAATTACATCTTCCAGGCTCCTCATCCCCTTCATTTTTAATTAGTTTTTTTTCTTAGCTGTGCTTGGTTCCATTTTCTCTGTAATAGCTGTTTTTACTGCTGTCCTCATACCAGAAACGTTAGCAGGCAATCAGTGCTCCTGGAACAGGTACTTGGATTACAAAAGGCACAGAAAAGCATATTTAGGGGCCAGGCTCCTTCTGCCTTTGGGCAGTAAGCTGGTCTGAGCAGGGGAGTCTAGCCAAAACTGATCAACAGGCACCTGGCTGTACCTAGATACCTACTACAGGTAGAAGCAGAGCCAGTTCAGAGCAATAACAAGGTAAATACTTGTATTGCTTTAAGAGGAACCATAACTCTACAAGCAGAACCTAAGACACCACAGCCACAAGGTTAGATTTTGTTATGCTTCTGTAACACCATTCATTTTTACAAAGTGATTGCTGGCTTCTACCACTGCATCTTAGACCAGAACCTAACTTGTAGCTTTCTCCGACAAGAACAAACAAATCAACTTTCTTTTGTGCTATCATCTTTCCATTACACTCCAAACCAATTAAACTTCTCAAAGGATTGATCCTGAGGATTGTGGTTTTATTTCCTCAAATTCCCAAAAATATTCCATAACGTTGTAGTTGTATCTCCCCAGGTACAGCTGTCTGCTCTCTCCCAAATGGATTTTTAGCCAGTAGCAAGAAGTCTGTAGTAACCAAGTATGCCAATACAGTAGAAGTAGACACCAATTAACATCCAGTAACCATTTTTGCTGTTCTCATTGCACTTGAGCACAAACTCGATAGAAGTCACAGATTTTGTGCTCTCCATTTTCACAGATAGCTCAGTTCTGCTGTCACTTCTGGTCGGGAGAATAGCAGATGGAATTAAGAACCAACACCTCCTTTTTACCACTGACAAAGGGTGTTACAAAGTGCACCATTCCCAAAGGCATCTCTGCTCACAAGCAACTGCAGGCATTTCTTCCTCCAGGAGCTAATGTGGTTCTTCCATACACTTCCCTACCATAGCTGTTTGTAAGCACTATAGCAGTCAAGACCATGAAAAAACCCACAGTGCATACATTAAGCTCTCTGCAAACAGTCAGGGGGAAAGAGGGGAGGACATGATACAGGACAGGGGACAACAAACCACAAAACCCCCAAAAAACACACACAACTGAACATCCAGACTACCCATGCAGAAGCAAAAAGAGAGGACAAAAAGTACCTAAGAACACTCCACAAAAAATATTAATGTAATAGAGACTCCCAAATCCCTAAGCTTAGATCACTAAACCATTTCCCTCTCCAGAATTACCTTATTTATGACACATTTCTGTGCTTTCTTGTCCCTACCAACCCCAGGAGATACTGAGATACGCAAACATTATCATCAGTTTCTCAAGCCTTCAGTATTTCTGAATATTAACTATAGGTTCAGTTTAATTCTATTTTTATCTGAACTAGTCTGCCCATATCTAATGGCTTGGTTATATTCCAAAAAAACCTCTCTTTCTAATTTTAGAAAGGAGATTGCAACTCACTCTTCTCCTCATTTATAAATGTTTTAAGCTCTCCACATTACAGGTTTTTCCTCCCTTCTGTTTTAGTAAGGAAAGGTATAGTTTCTGTATTAAAGTGCTTAATTAATACACAGACAAAATTTTGTAAAATATTTGGCAGTAGTAACTTCCCCAAAATGATGATCTTGCAATTATGCTTCTTAAATTGTAATGACAGAAGACCAATTCAGTTGCTGCAAAATTAACAATGTCGCCAAAGGGTTGTCTCCCTGAGCTTGTTTACTCTTATCTACTGATCTTTTAGAATTCTTATCAAGAGCATGATAAATTATTAAGATGTATGACAACAAAGACTCCTCCTTGAATGATACTACAAAGACATTCTTCTAATGCTAAAATTCCGCTCATTACCAAAGAAATTGAAGGAGGCAGGAAGATGAAGGAGGGTCCTGCATAAAACTCATTTCTGGAAGATGAGTGCTTAAGTTCCTCTAAGGAAAGAGGAAAGCCAGTCAAGGGAGAATGCTGAATGTAAGGCATTTCACTCCAGTGCTATCACCATCTTCCATTCAGGTAGTGACTGCGGAAACTGCTGAAGGAAAAGGTTATGGTCTGATATTCTGTTGGCAAAGTACAGTCACTGTCATTTATTTTATCATCATAATAGCCCTTGGCAGGCTATCCTTCCCAGCAATACAACAAACATTTTAAATGCCTTTTTAGCTAAGCAGTTTGGAGAGCTGTGCAAAAATAAACCACAAGCAAGCAGTTTCAACCCAGGAGTTAAAGCAACAGTAACCATTACTTAATTTCTACTCATTTGCAGCTCCTGTTGTGGCAGCCTGAAGTAGCCAGTAGGGATTCACTGCTTAGGCACAGGTGACTCACAAGAGCAATCAGCTGCTCAGTTGTCTACTAAGATGATCAACAAATTCTCACTGAAGGGATGAATTTGCTTAGTAGAATAGAGTTGATAAGCATTTGGGATGAAGAGACAGTGCTGACAATGGATACTAATTGACTGATGAAAAGACCTGCACACTGCTGGTAAACAAAAGTTTCAGACCACTAGCACTACCGTGTACTGGACTTGAACCAAGAGCAAGCTTTCAGCCAACAAGGTTTTCTTAACTTTGACTTTGTAATTAAAACTTCCACCTTATTCTAGAACACTGTGCACACACGATCATTTTTCTACACGTTTAAATCACACCTTTTTCAACAACACTGTCAAATCACTTATACTGAGGAGATATACCTTGCTGCTGACTGTAGGAAAAGAGTGTTTTCGTGGAGAGGGATCAAGGAGAGAGGAGACACTGAAGTGCTCAGTTACAAGAACAAGTAGCTTGGAGTGGAAGTGACTATTTCCCTAGCACTGCACTCAGATCTTGGACCAGTCACAGCTTCAGTCATTCTGTTCCTCCAAGTCTCAGTCTCTAGCATTTGATAAGCCTTCAAGACCCTGAAAAAAAGATTATTTTCTCCAGATCAAAAGGTTACTATCATTCACCTGTAGTCTTTCTACTGCTTTAACAAGGATAGGACTCAGCTATAAATGTCTGTGACCCCCCCCCCCCATAAGCAGCAAAGTAAGTCAAACCTAGAAGGTTAGACAGTTCACCTGGTAGGTACTAAATTAATGCACAAGCCTAGATCCAGTTGCTCCACAGCACACGTTCTCCAAATCATACACTCTAATGCAGCAGAGGAGCTATGCTGACTGCAGAAGCACTGACACTGCCCTTCAGACTGTGACTAAATGCACTCACAAGACATAATAGTTCTGAGAAATAACGTGTTCTTTAGGATAACGTATGCAAGATTAAACAACTGGAACTGACTCACTGGACACCCAGTCTAGTCCTGGCCCCATGTTACATGATTGTCTCACTAACTGATTAATTTCCAGTTTAAAAGTAAATCTGCCCTCCTTTTTGGTATGAAGGTAACAGTCCACCTGCTGCACCCACTGACAGGAAAGCAGAGGCACAGCTAAGCCTGGCTGCCTTGCCCTTTCTAGTGGAAGTCAGGAAAGACCTTGCTTCCATATTCAGGTGCTCTCCGCTTTCACCTGCAGCTATACAGCTTGATTTCCCACTTACTAGTCTTGCTGGGAGGATGCTTCAGGCCCTTACTCGAGGAAGATTAGAAACCTATTTCTAAACATTCACAATTTATCCATTTTTTCTTTTCTTTACATTAAATTAAACATGCATGAAGCTTCCAGTCCTCATGTATTTGTGATTCTCCATTGTATTTCCCTCCACATACTTTTCAAGAATAATCTTCCAAATATTTTCCTGCTAACCAAAACAATTAAATATAGCAGCGCATTCCCTTTGTCAGTCACCTTATCTATGTACGACACCAGTTTAATCTACCATTGGTTACCTAATTCTGATTGCATACTATTTATTTTCCTCTTCCCGTCACATATCATTAATATTTTCCTTTCAAATTTGTTAAGGAATTGCAAGCTATTTCAAGGGTCAGACAAAGAAGGCTGTACTAGTTAAGTGGCTAAATACTGTACTTTTCTAAAGTGATTTAATTTATTTAACTGACATTAAATGCCTGTTCTGTGCTGCAGTTAAATAACCAGCCTGAATGGCAATCTGGTTATCAGAGTTAAAAACATTTTAGATTTCACTCCTGCAAATCTCTTTTCTGATCTTACCTCTACAAGAGAAGGCTACAGAAATGATTTGGCTGCTTGAGAACATGCCCCAGGCCTGATCTGGCAAGGTGATGAGTCATTAATTCTGACTGAATTAATGAGAGTTCAAGTTCTCAGCACGTTTCAGGTTACAGCCCCCAAGCTGAGAACCAAACGCTTTGGTGAGATATTTTCAGTGAATATCCAGTGTGCACAGCAGCCATAGAGAACAGGAAGATTGAAGAGTTTACAGGAGAATAGGTAAAGGGACAGGAAAACTGGAGAAAAATAATTTGAACATAAATCTTCAAACATCTAAAAACCCAGACTAGCAGCCAATGTGTATGTCGAATAAATGAGCCATTTTTCTTACTCAAATAATCACAGCAGCATGCATTTTGGTGCCTGTTTGAAGAGATTAAAGCAGTGATAATATTACAGTCAGTAAACAACTAGTGTACGTATATTAGTATTCCACATCTTTTATTACTTAACCCTTTGGAACAGCAATTAGTCTTCAGTTTAATTGACCAAATAAAGTTGGTAGAAAATTTAAAATGTCTTTTCCAAATGGCAAAACTGAGGCTTTTTATTGATCATAAAGGTTTTTAATGCAAACTGAGGACTGCTGAGGTAGCAGAACTGTCTACAATAGGTTACAGTGTACAGTGATAAACTTCCCATCTCCTATCAAGCCTTCAGTCTGCTGTTCACTACGCAGTCTTTATCTTCACATGCTGACACATGTAATCGAACATTCTCACTTTGCCACAGCAGAAGCAATTGCTTGACAATTTGATTATGGTTTCCTGTCAGCTCATACACAGAATATTCTGTGAGCTCTCAAGAATTGCAAAATATTTTGATTTTACAATGATAATAATCTTCTGGGGAAAACATCATTTAAGAATTGATTTCTGATAGCAAACCTACTCCAGATATGCATGCAGAGACTTCTCTGAGCATCTAGAAGCTGATATGCTGCACATGAGATGAGAGGCAGGAATGACAGTAATGTGCAAATAACAGAGGGAGAGGGCTGGTGAATGAAAGCAGTTACTATCTGACAGCTGCTCTGCACCCTGTGTGAAATGAGTGGATGGTCCCAGTCTGGGCTGTGGGAGACAGGCATCCTCTCCACAAAAGTCCAGTCTGAGCAGAGAGGGCAAACCCTGAAAGCACATAAAGAACACCTTTATCTCTAAAAATGGCTTTGGCAAATCCTGGGTGATGCTCATGGGCATAGGGAATGGCAGAACACATGCCTGGTTGCTGCCTTTTCGGTTGCATCATTAAGACAACTGAGAACTCCACAGCAATTGCTGTCAGTCTAGCTCATTTGGCTTGTTTTTCATAGAGACTATGTTATATAGCTCTCTATATGTGGCTTGCAGCCAAAGAGCTATTGCCTAATCAGAGGCTGAGGCCAAAAACTGAAGCCACCTTTGCATTCCCTTTCTCCTGTCCTGCCTTGGCATTAAATTGCTCCCCTCATAGCTTTTTACATTTTACATTAAATGTCAAAACCCCCAGTGGGTCAAGGTGATACCTAACACCATGCAGCAAAGTCTCAGTCAAACTGTTTGGCTCTGGTCATGTCCTAGAAGCTTAGCGCTCCCACAGATCTCTTGGTATAAGCCACAGATGCCAGGTGGGCTCTCTGTGCTAGCAAAACAGCCAGAGCAGCTGCAACACACTTGCTAAACTAAGCCCATGCAGTTATGTTTGTTGCCTTCAAATAGAATTTCAAGACATTTTTATAACAAAGGGACACAAGTTTCACTGAACAAATTGTGTGAACAGTTTAGAGACTAGTTTCTTTCACCTTATACTTGTAGTCTGTACTGCTATCTCCAATTGAAGCAACTGGAAGATGGACATCTAAATAGTTTTACCTACGCAGTTGTTGACCATTTCTGAAAACATTATCCTAAAAGCCAACTTGCCTTGTCACAAAGTCAAAGTAGTCCTTTTACTGGCTTAAAATGTAGAGGTTTTCTTTTTTGTTAAAAACACTATTTACATCAAGACATCAAAATACATTTTCTTTTCATTCCTCTTCTTGTCCTTGTCCCTGAGGTATGACAATTACATGAAAGAAAACAAGGGAATAACTACAAAGGGAGTGATGCAAAACAGGGCAATCTTGGATGTCTAGAATCAGACTGAAAAGCTAAGACATTAAAATGGAGGAGATATCACTGAAAATAATCCTATTGCCGAAACTGCGTGACTAACAATAATTTATATGCACCCAGGAACATATGTGCACCCCCAGAACACAATCAATCACTTCACCTGGAATTCAGCCACTCAGCACTATAATATTCATACATACAAGCTGTTAGCTACTATTAATCAGAAAGCTTTTAACTAATCACTTGAAGTTTTAAACAACAATTTTATGAATTTACACTAAATTACCAAATTAGCATCATACCTTATCAATAGGTATTTAGCTACTATTTTGCATTCTGCCAATGCTACAGACAATCTAGGTGTGTCATGAGAGGCCAATATGTCCAATTAGACAGCCAGTACCGTGAAAACCTTTACAAGTCGGAAGAGCTGTGACATGCTAAGATGGAGAAGCCTCAGAAGAGATCAAAAGCCACGTGGACTTCAGCAGACTTAGAGTTTAGCTCCCTTATGTCTAAGGGGAACACAAGAAAACTCCAGATGAAAAACATCCAAAAGTCAGTCATCATCTTCACTTGCACTATGGTATACCACAATTCAATGAAATCAGTTAATTGTTGAAGAAGAGGAAGAGCTCGGAAAATAGCCTCCTTTATATTACCCCAGAGAGTTTCTCTCTTCCACCAAATGGGGAAAAGGACAAAAAGCTTCTCTCAACCTTGTTAGCTGAGGGTGTTTAACCTACTGCATTACAGTTTAAAGAGGAATAATTTAGCTGTGACCAGCTCATTCCACTGTTGTGCTGTAGCCAGTCTTGCAAAGAGTGTTAAAATACCAGCACTATTTCAAGATACATTTTTAAGAAAAAAGAAATAGGACAGCCTGCAGGAGAAAGGAGTATAAAATAATAAGGCAGAGTACTTTGACAAATGAAGTTTCAGATTAGATTAATTGCAATGATTGTATTTTTTAAAGTGTAATTATGTATACATGTTATAAGTAATGCTGATTTACACATACAAATGGAATGCAAAATGGAAAGCAACACTCTAGCAAAATATAGCTCAGCTTTTTGAATTCATGTGAAACCTTCAGCTTTTGAAGTCATCCAAAATTTAAACACAAGTGCTTTTCTAGATGGCGTCTAAATGGCTGAAGGGGCCTGTTTGCTGTTTCTTCTAGCTTGACTTCTTGGTGACCAATACAGCATTTCTCACCAAACTGCTCGTTTCAGTGTACTGAAAAGATACACTTCCCAGCAGTGTCGATACGAGGCTGTGATAAAACACTTCTGGATTATTTTTCTTCCACAATTCTGTTTTCAATACTATGCAGATACCCCTCCCAGAAACTGCACAAAAGCCATGAATTGAGCGACATCAAAACCCCATCATCTGTCCTTTATGGTCAGATCTAATAAGCATTGAGAATATAGAGAGATTAACAAAAAGAACTGCCTTTCATCTCTCTGGTTGACTCCCTGAAGCACAAAATTTGTTTTATAAATGAAGAAAATATATTTTTATAATTGCGGCAGGTATGGACTATAGATGCCCCTTTATTTATGCTAGTAATTAAAAATAAGTGTCAGGCCTACCACATTCCTGATCATTTAAGTCCCTTTAATGATACATGAAATATAAAAGAAGACTTCACTAAAGGTCTCTAACGAGAAAAGGGCAATCCCACTAAATAAAGAAGGATTATAATGCTGGGGCAAACTTGAAAGGAGATGGCATTCATACAAAATGCAATTTACTTTGACAGTAATTTTCTGTATTTCCCCTGCTACTATTGAAGATATATGTGTTTGAATAAGAGCTTTATTCTTTGAGAAGCCAGCTGTTCATTCACTTTGGTCTGCAGTTAAGTCATATGGTCCTGTGTTAATAGCTTCACCATTTATTACATAAAAAAAAAATTATTATGATGTCATCAATTTGTCATTTAGAGCCCTACTGCAGGGCCAAGTAACTGAAGGTCTTGAGAAACTGCAGTGTGCCTTGAGAAAAATCATTGCTTTCAGAATTTGGGAGAAGGTTCATTTTTTAAATGGTGAACAAAAAATTGTGAGGAGGGACACAAGCAGTTCCTCAGAGGTATATGTTTTTATATGGATGCTATAAAGACTCATTCCAAATGCCCATTTTTGGTCTTTCTGCATTAATGTGCTTGAATACAGCCTCTACATTTATATCAGGACCAGTTATCTTCTTCTTACCTTTTTTATTCAGAGTGGTCAAGCATGATTATGAATGTCCTCACAGGGGTTTAATTCCAAAAATGTTTCAGGAAATATTTGACCCTCACTAACATCAGGGGGTTTTTTCCTTCTAAAAACTTCTGTCCCTTTGTGGTGGGCATTATCTAGATTACTGTCATGTCAACAGCATGTGTGCAAGTACTGTTCTGTCTAGAAAACATCAGTGTGAGCAGGCAGAGGGGAGGATGTGACCTTCTCCTGACTGCTGTGCCAGGACCTGGGAGCAGGGGAGAAAATTGATCCAGGCCAAGGTACTTCAGGTGAGCAGTGAGTGAGACCAGGTGACATTTTGCTGCCAGCCCCAACTACTGCAGAGAAACAGTGACACTGGCACTAAAGCAGGAGACAAGGCCCTTCCCCCCCACCCATCTCAGGAGAAGAATGTGTTAATATCACTCCTTGTGTTCCTGATGAACACTCAGAGAAGCAGGTGGCCTGCAGCAGGACAGGAACATGCACTTTCATGGAGTCCTACAGACAGATGTGTGGTGGCAAGGTCTCACCCCGAGGTTCTCAGTCTCAGAAGAACCACGTTCTTCCCAAGGAGCTACTCCAACACCAAATTTCTTGCAGACTATTGGAAATCAAATATAATTTGACAAAGATTGGTTTAAAAATGTAATTAACAATATGGAAAGGTCAATAATGAGATGGTGGGCTGACAGAAAGACTACGAAACAAACTGGGCTGAGAACCATTCCAACAGATTCACTGCCCCAGAAGAGATACTTACAGTTAGGTGTTTGAGTATACTTAAGATAGAAAAGTTACCTTAAGGTAATTGACACACTACAGCTATTAGCACAACTCTATAAAAATCATGCATTGATCTTCAAGGTCAGAATATTTTGCTTTCCTTCCCAGTTGTAATATTCAAAATAATATTTAATTGATTATTGTTATATACAGGTTGTCTTTTGCTTTCCAGACATTATCCAATTATATATAAACAGCTTTGAGATACAAACAGTTCAACACCAATATTCCTCCTTTTTGGAGGGTCATAGAATATACCTAACAAACTTTTAGAATATGGATATCCAGAGCTCTCATGATTAGACGCCATGGCTTCTTTTACAAGTAGGCATGGCTACAAGACCATGCTTTGCTTGGAGATTAACTATAGCATTTCATGTAGTTGATCCTTCTTAGTACACATCTGCAACAAAACCAGATTAAGGCACCAGACCAAATTAGTTGTCTTTATTGCCAATGTTATGGCATTGAAAAAAAAAATTAAACAATCTGAAACTGTGCAGATTGCAATTCAGTTCCTTCTTAGCCCTTTGCACAGAGAAGCCAATGCTCAGCTTCTACACACGGTTATACTGAATGCTTCCCATGTGCCGGGTTAACTGACATTGTGAAAAAAAGAACCACACAGCTCTAATTGAATTTTTGTTTGCCATCATTGAAATTCTTGAACTGATTTCAAATATGCAGTCTTAAAAGTGAAAAAGAGTTGACCCCATTAACTGCATTATCTTTGGATTGTATATATCCCAACAGGGCAGATTAGATTTCACCTTAAAATCCTACCCAAAATAAGAGTCCATGCAAACATATGCAATTAAAATGAATGAGTTCAGTCATGTAGAGTTTAAATGTGAATGACAGATGCACAATGACTTCAGAATTCTTATTCTACCCCAGAAATGAATATGGTGAAGGCAGGTAATTAACAAATCCATTCCCAGAGATTGTTTCTGAATGATTATGGATGATTATAAATATTAGTTTTAGTCCATGTACTTTGACCTTCAGGGACCTCAAATCACTCCAAAAGGAGAACTCTACAGACAAAACATGAATCTAATCTGGTACTATTGTGAACACTTCCTGGTAAAAGGCATTGTAGACAGACATTGTTGATCACACTGTAGGAAGATAGACCTCAATGTCCACTCAGGCAATAATCTGAAACTTTTGGATATATTCAATGGAGGTCAGTATGGCCTAAAAGAAACCTATTACCATATTTTCACCTCTGATTTACACAGAGCTGTGGTACCCTACAGGAGAAGACAGTATGAATCCGTGTGCTCCTGCCTTATACTGCCTTCAGAGGAAAGGCAGAAGTGTTCCTCCTTCCCTTAGCTCAGTTCCTCCTGACCTCAGCAGGGTCAGGTGCGTCCCCACCTCCTCGCCCCCCCAGCAAGACCAGGCTGCTCCGACAGCTCCCAGCTCCATAGCCCTCTGCTGGCAGCTGTCTCTGGCCTTTACTAACACTAGCGCCCTGCATTCATTTCAATGCACCCTGTTTTCAGGCTCTAAACCCTGTTAGCGCAGTCTTCTGGAATAAGTTTGTCTTCATTATTTTTCCCCTTGCTGTTGTCATTTACAAATCACATAGACGTAGATCAACCCTTTTGGAGAATACTCTTAGCAACTGCATTAGCTCATGGCGCATATGTAAAAATCAGAAGCAGGAACATGTCTATCTATATTTTCATGCTGTTATTCTCTGCAAGCTTTTATAAATTACTTCCCTCTATTGGCAGTCATTTATGTCCAAAAAAAAAATCATCTCTCAAACCTTAGCAATGTTGACTTTTTTGCTTTACCAGTATGTTCTCATACTTATGTTCTTACAACATAAAATTAGTATATGTGGCAGCATGTTTCGACAAGGCACAGCAATGAAGTTGTCATATGAGGAAGGCTGGTTTGTCTCACTAAAAAAATTACAGAGAATACAAGCCACAGAAGGCTTTTGATGAGAAACCATCAGACCATTAGCTATCAGACCATTTCCTGCTCGCTATCTTATGCTATTGCAGGGGTAAGGACTACAAAGAATTGCTCCCCCTGTCAAGCGGTCTCCTTGCACAAGAGCCTGAGCTCCAGACATCTTTAGATGTGACACTCATAACATCCATGTTTTACAAAACTATCTTAAAGACTGAAAACTGTCAGAGAACTGATGAGGAGAAATCTTTGCCTTGGCACTGACAGCAGGAATGATTAGCTACATCAGGGCAGGGAGCAATCTTCATCACCTGAGGATAAAGCCATCTCTGCATTCAGGACTCCAGAATTTCTCCCAAATTTTCCAGCCTAACAGTACTCCAGCTTCAGGGGACTACCTATATGCAAGTAGTTATTAAGCTACTATTCATGCTGAGTCATGGTGAAAAAACAAGGCAGACAAATAAGCAATGGCAGCAGTTGCTATTTAATAGTCACAATCCTATCAAGGACTGTTCATCTACACTTTCCATCTCCCTGCTGCTGAGCATCTTCCTACCATCTCTGAGCTCTGCTGCAATAACTTTTCTCCCATAAGGAACTCCCTGGGGCATTGCACTGTCCTCCACTAGCCTTCTTCAGTGGCCAGCATTGCATTTATGCTTTGTTTCTCAATGGTTACAAACTGGCATTTACTTATGTTTTTAAATCCCAAACAAAGTTCATACCATTCTATCCAGCTAGCATTTGTCCAGTAGCCTATGTGAAATGAGTTGCTGACCACTTTCCAGTTTTGCAGCAATAAATCCAGTATCCCAGTTGGCATCCATGTCTGTTCCAACAGACTGAGCATTCCATCTAAATTCCAGAAAGTACCAGACCTCAGGGGGTGCTCTGTGAAGTTGTGGCAAAGAAGAAGAGCTCAACCAAACTGTGCTTGTTTCCCAAATGCAGCATCTGTGTCTACCATACGGACTTCAGTTTGCCTGGAGATACCAACAGATGAGAAGGGGAAGAGATGCCTGATCATCTCTTGACTGTATCTTGTCTGCAGAAACCCCTGATGTAAAGCCAGTAATACCAGCAACCTCGCACACTTATCAGAACAGCTAATGTTGCCCATTGGAGCTGCTCTTAGTTTGTAAGTGATAAGAGCTGTACTTAAAATAAGAATATGCTGTGAGGGTACCCGTATTTTCCTGCTGGTCAAGGGTTCCTGATGCAAAAAGCTACGCAGCAAGTGCCTGTCCCACCAGATCTTCCCTTCCCACACAGGGAGCACAGAAAGGGCTTTCACACCGTTTCCATTAAGTGCAAAAGCTCAGGAGTAACTCAAACTGTCAGAATTTATTCTGAATCACCTTTGCCCATAATAAATAGAAGTCCAGTTCTCTCACGGTTAGAGAAAACTAAATGCACACAGTGAAAAAAATTAAAGCTGTTGAGCCATTAGATGACTCATAATTATGTGCATAAACGTTCAGATTTTAATGGTGAAAGGTGTAAGCATTAGTAATTAATATTAGATGTTGCCAGTAAAGATTAAGCTTAGTTATCAGAACACTGGTTGACCTCTTGAAACTCCAGATCATTGCAAATGAGATCCTTCTTTCATTACACAGTTAAGTGTTCACATACAGCATCCTATTTCTGATGAACAAAGCAGGCAGAAGGGGTATTTCTTACAATGATTTCCCTACAGGTTTAAGCAGCCCGGAGTGGGGAAGGAAGGAATTTAGAACAACTAGCTGCTGACAAGCTGGTTTATACCATAATTACTATCATAAATTATTTTTACCTGAATATTCTGTTCTGTATCCATGTTGCGAAAGGGTGAGGGTTTTGTTGGGGGTTTTTTTTGGATTCAACATTTTAACTATTTAACATAAAATTTACATACCAGACAGTGTAATTCCTGATCTAGTTTCCAATAGGACTTTTGGAGAATTAGGGAAAAAATACTTAATACCTCTTGCCCAAGACAACAGTTATTGGCTGCTGAGGATACAGCCCACAGCAGCTGATCACATGCTGGACAGTCTCTAGGGGAAAAGAAAAAGTGTCCTCTGCTACAAACCGCCACTAATGCTAAAACTAGCCACCACGTTATTCTCCTGCTTACTGTTTGTTTCTATTTCCAGCGGAAAGCAGTAGACCCATTTTACATAATGTTTAATTCAGCCCAGCTGCTGGTGGGAGGGTGGCCATATCCTTCCTCCCTTATCTTTTTAGGGACACCATCTGCTCTGGAGCCCATCAGGCATGTACAGGAGGGTCGCCTGCTGACAGCACAACGGCACATAGCCTCCGTAGCCTCTGGGGCAGTGACCGGAGCAGCTAGGGACTTTCCCTTTTTTATGCAGCCAATAGTATTCAGCAAACAGTGAAGAAGCACCATGTGGAAGAGGACAAGGGCAGCAGGCCAGGAAAATCCAGTAAGAGTCACAGATGCCTCTACCTGCCAGTGCACTGTTACCTGGAACCACTTGGGACCCATGCTGTATCTGCAGTGGCACAAGAGCAGATCCCAGCCCATGAAACACTGTAGTTCTGCTGTGCCTGTGTGGGGACAGGCAAAGCAAGAGCAGGCTCTGCTTCTCCAGCTGTCCTTGTGTCTCACCGCTACTTCCAGAGCAAGCCCATCCAGACCTACTGTCTGTTTTTCCACAGTACTGTTGCCAAGGTTTTTTTTCAGTTAAAGTTTATTGTAGTATGCAAAGTACTTACAAAGATATAAGCTATGAAAAGCAATTAATTTGCATTGGCCATTCAAACCTGACAGCAATGCTTGAATAACCTGGCTGCTCAAGCCTTCCCCCCAACCCCGTTTTGCTGCAGCATTAGATCATCCAGAAGTGGCGTAAAGTAGGATTCATTTTACGAAAACACAAATAAAAGTTATTTTTCTTTTACATACCAGATCAACATTTTGAAGTTAAAGAGGAGAAAATTGCATTAAACACACTCAACTATATTTGCTAAATTATTAATCTAACAAAAGCCAAGCAAAGAACATACATTCTGGAAATACTGCATTTTTTATTAATTAGCTGAAAAGAAAGAATTCTCCTGGTAGCTTGCTGGAAAAAAAAAAAAAAAAGAAGTCTCCTGGTAGCTTCCTCTAAGACTCACTATTGCTTAGGAATAAGTATATCTAAATAAGAAAGATAAATTGCTTTATAATTAGCATAACTTGTAACTCATCATGTATGTGAACTAACAGGTATATTAGTACCAGTATTTCTACAAATACACCTTGTACCAGCCCACCCATTGTACATTATTCAAGGGAATCGTGCTGGGCTTTATGCCACACAAAATAGTCCCCATGGCTGAAGTAGCTCCTGGGGTTCAGAAAATGCAGAGGTTATACTTAGGAATGCTATAGCTCCTCCTCATATGATGGCTCAGAAAGGCTGTTTCTGACCATTCTTCCTAACTACTTGCATCAGAAATAGTGCCAAAATAAAACTGTATCTTTGGACACCTGACCAAGGCAACTGTTTTACTAGCTGAGGGGCAGCCGTTCAGCATGCTGCACTGCACAGCAGCCAGCGCCAGCTTCCAGCCCAGCTCAGGCTCCTCGGCTGGGCAAGAGGCTTGGCTGTTTCTCTCCCTTAGCGGTAATTTCCCCAAGGAATTTACCTGGGGAGGCAGGCAAGGTCTTTCCCAGGTGGTGAGGCAATACTCATCAATTTAACTGGGCCTAGAGTCTCCTTCCTACCACAGAGTTTCTAGCAAAAGGAAGCATTAAACCAAGTGGAAAGCCATCCACCCCATAGGCTTTCCACCAATTCCTCTGACTCCTCCCATACAGCCACAGATAGAAGCTAGGTTTATAAGTCTGTCCCATTCCTGCTTTAGGATGAGGTTTACTGCAGTTTCTCAGATAGCCTCCTACACAATATTGCTGCCAAAAGCAATTAAAAAAAAGCAAAAATCCCTCTCCTATTCCTTCCCAATTAAAATACATGTTCCAGAGTCCACCAGTCCTCAAACACAGCTCTTCTTTTTCAGTTTGTTTTTGTAGTATTTGGAAGAAAGTATGGTAGAAGCTTATTTAGTTTCTGTAATACATATTTACCTACCAGTTCCTCTTGGAAGGGGACCCTCCTTTTGAGGTTGCCCTGCTTTGAGCTAGCAGTTGGACTAGTAATGTAATGTTTTTAACATTACTCATGGAAACCATATTAAATGCATCGTGTGTCCTGCAGTACTCTTGGGAACAGTTATCTGCTAACAGTACAGTATTACTGAGTCAGTTACTAGATGTCAGTCAGCAAAAAAAATGTGCATAGCCTTTCATGCCTTGGTATATTGAGATTAAAGAATTGGGTATTTATTTATGCATGAAAGTACCTAGACAATAGATCACCTGAGTCTCTTGTAAGATTCTGCTTCCTGCAGAAGTTGTCTACTAGAAGTGTTATTTGTAATTCTTGCTTCCCTACTTTTCCTTTTGTCATTAGCAAAACCTTTTCCACCTCAAAAGCATAAGCAGGACTTGGATAAGAGACACAGCTGCTGATGGCAGCACAGACATCTGGTATGGTTCACTCCCAGCAGACAGGCATGGCAGTGTTCCCTCGCCAGTTGTTCCCCACTTGCCTGCAGAGCTGGGTACCAGCAGCTTGCCAGTGCCGGTGTTACTACACCGCTATGCCACCCAATGACTAGACAGGAGCAAGAGCTGATGCTACAACTCAGATGACGGGCTGCATTACCTCTGCAGCAGATGCAAGTCAGCCCCCTTCTTTCAATATCAACATTGCTGCACCGATTTGTACTCGTCAGAGCTAGGCATTGCCTCCACTACCACAAAAATACTTTAGATAAATTATTTATTAAAAACTTTGCTGCTTTTATTGTATTAAATAACATAGCCTTCTCCCTGACCAGTGCCTCTATAATACATGCAAGTGATTTTGTTCATCTAAAACACAAACTAAACCAAATACCAGATGAAGACCAAAGTCATTAGTTAAAGGAGAGAGGGGAAAGGCAAGTTTGGCATTAGCTTTTAGAATTAATACCAGTTTTGAAGTGCCACTTAGCAAGATATATCTTTCCTCTAAATTGCCGACTCTTTCCTTCTGTATTTCTTATGTCCATAAGGGTATAAGCTTGGACACTTACAAGTTCAGGCCTAGAAACTATCTGTTCAGTTTTTCTTTTTTTTTTTTTTTTACCTTTATAGGCATAGCTACATAAATGATATAATAGAAGTCTTTATTTTAAAAGCTTTTTCTCATTAGTGTCTGCTCTCAGTTCTATAAATCACTGAGCTGTACATGTGATTGTGCCCTGCCATACAACTCCTAAGTACAGAAGTAGACAAATGAAGCTGTTACCAACCAATAATATTTGACATTTTTAACCCATACATTTTGAGAACTTTTTAATTACATATTTACTATGATTTCTGATTAAACCAAAATTGCTTTCAAAGGCACTTAATAAATCACAGCACAGAATTGTTCGCATTGTTCCCAAATGTATTGAAATGATTTGTCTGCCACATTTGTGACTGAAGTCCACCTTCCATTAAGGAAATTTAGAAGAAAATACTTCTAGATACTCTGATAACTCCAGATCTTTCTATGATTTGTTCTGCCCTATTCTGCTTACCCTCCAAGGGAGGACTTCTACATCTTCTTTAGGTAAAAGAAGACTTAACAGCAGGTATGTGTCATTGCCTGCCAGTTAAGGTGGCTGTATCTGCTGCTTTGTACCAGAGACCCTGTGCAGCTAGAAAAATTGCTGTTTGAGGTCAGCTTTCATCCTCATGAAAGTGTTACAACAAAAATTCAGAAATGATGTGCCAAAGAGGATGGATTCTCCACAGCCAAATACTTTAATGAGAAATAAATAACCAGTAACTTATTTTCCTGATCTGTCCAGGCCTTGTTTCTTTAAAGGGTGTCTTTTAGACTATTCTCACAGTCTTAAGCCATACAGCTCTTATTTCCCCCTTATTTCCAATAAACACTTCAATGAAGCTGCAGCCAACTTCCAGAAATACGTAGACATGAAGAAAAATTGCTTGATGTCTGAGTATTTTATGTAAAATCGAGAATTAATGACCACAATATTGAAAAATCCTTTTATACTGATCTAAAAGAAGTCTCATTTGATCCTTTTATCATCTGGAATATGCAAATACCTGTATTAAATATAGTTACAATCACTTTTGTTCTCATGGGTCTGTATCCTTATATTTCACTGCAACAAAAAATATGGCCATTGCCAGCTAAAGAATAGGAACTAGTATTTCACGGGGAAAAAAAGTCAACTTTTCTTCAGTGCTCTTTATACAAGCTACAGCTCTTTCTCTCTCTCCTGTGAGGGTGTACTGAGAAACTTTGGAATATAATGCCACTCAACTGTTGTGCAGTTCTTCTAGATACAATTTATAGTTCTTACCAGGAAGAGGTTTTATTTACTGACTTACAGGAGATTACAAAATAAGCAATACAGGCTAACAAAGGATAAAAAGTTGTGCTTGCTCAGCATTAGTTTATGTTTTAAAAGCTCTCTTCATAACAAAACATTTGGGATTTTACTACCCTTGTGACAGCCTAGTTAGTATAACACTTACTTTGGGAGATGGGAAGGCTGGGAAACAGATACTGTAAGTCTTTTTTTGAGTAACACTGAGAGAGACATCCAACATACAGAATATTGGGCTTACAGGGAATATTGGACCCAAAATAACTAGCAATCCAGTCCACGAAGGGAGCAGCCACAGCAAGGCTGAGCTATATAGCATGCCACTTCTTGGAGTGGGAGAGTTTCCAGTGTTTATTAACATTTCACAAATGCTGCTGTTCACAAAACTGCTGCAAGAAAAACAGCTGTCTTCCTATATCACAGCCGATACCCTTCAGACAGCTACAACAGCTAAGCTCTCTTCCACTCCTAAGTTTATGGGTGAATTTCTGGGGAAGAAAATGAACCACCACCACCAATTCAAATTCACCTCCTCAACCAAAACCAGAGTAAATTCCCTGGTTTGTTTACTCTTTATCTTGAGAGAAGGTCAGGTTTATCACTGCTCTCCCCTGGCAGGTTGCCACTAGAAAATACAAAGCCATTAGCCAAAAGCCAAAAAGAAAGCTGGTGCACATGTCTGCCTTGAAACTTCACAGCGCAGGAACACCTAGGTAACTACACTGAAGGACAAACCCCCAGAATTAGTCTTCTAAACTGATCATGCAAAACAGGTACTTTGAAATCCTGGAAAACAGAATTTTTAAACTCTCCTGCTATCTCAGCTGTTGGTTTCATGCCCTTCTATGGGAATCACACCACAAAGGAATTTTAATTAGACACTTCTCCTTTACACAACAACCTATCTTCAAGCTGAATGGCATGAAACAATCAATGCCTTGATGAATAAACTGTCAATCAAAGCATATCCCTACATGTGGTTACCCTGAGCTTCCGCAGCCAGAAGAGCACTGTGAAAGAAAACTCCCGTTATTAACCCTACCTGCACTGCAGTGTCGGAAAATGGATTAATCATCCCATTCCTATCTACCCTTAGCACCACTGATCAAATAGATTCTCACAACAGCCATCGTTTTAGTCCCTCACTCTGCCATTTAAGACACCCTGTCAAAAAAATTCTTCAGATGATTCTTTTTCTACGGAGCCATTTCTAGCATGATAAGTGCTAATCATACTGATCCATTTTGCAGTATAAAACATTCAATTAGGCTGCATACAACATTAATGGTGATTACTAGAGAACAAAGCGAAGGGCAACCAGAAGTGACTTATCTATGCTCAGGTTCGGTGACCCCCTTCATTCCTTGCCAGGGAACGTGAAGGAACTGATTAATCAAACACAATGACCATATGTTTACAAATTTTTAATTTATTTTTTTTTAAGCAATCAGACTTCCACAGTCAGAAAAGCACTGACAAGTCGATGCGTAATTTTCTTGGCATGTGTGGCTCACAAAATCTTTTGTTTGTAATCAAACTGCAGCAAATAGCTGTAGCTCTACCTGTAACCATGGCTCAAAGGGAGGACATGAACAGCGTGCAACTATTACTTCCAGGATGTACTCCCCTGGTGCTGGAAAATATTCTGACCAAAACACACTGATTTAGGGTTGTTGGACTTTGCAACTGCCATAAAAGATAACAAAGAATGTTTTTACAAGTACATGAGAAACAAAAGGAGGGACAAGGAGAATCTGCATCCTTTATTGGATGTGGCGGGCAACATTGCCACAAAGGATGAGGAAAAGGCTGAGGTATTTAATGCTTTCTTGCCTCAGTCTGTAATGGTAAGACCAGTTATCATGTTGGTTCCCATCCCCCTGAGCTGGAAGACAGGGACAAGGAGCAGAATGAGGTCCCCACAGACCAGGAGGAAACGGTTAGAGACCTGCTGCTCCGCTTACACATGCACAAGTCTATGGGGCTGGACGGGATCCACCAGAGGGTACTGAGGGAGCTGGCAGAGGAGTTTGCCAAGTCACTCTCCATCGTTTATCAACAGTCCTGGCAAACTGGGGAGGTCCCAGCAGACCGGAGGTTAGCCAGTGTGATGCCCATCTACAAGAAGGGCAGGAAGGAGGATCCGGGGAGCAACAGGTCTGTCAGCCTGACCTCACTGCCAGGGAAGGTCATGGAGCAGATCATCCTGAGTGCCATCACACGGCACATGCGAGACAACCAGGGAAACAGGCCCAGCCAGGGTGGGTTTATGAAAGGCAGGTCCTACCTGATGAACCTGATCTTCTGCAACAAAATGAGTGAAAGGCTGTGGATGGCGTCTACCTGGACCTTAGTAAAGCCTATGACATCATGTCCCACTGCATTCTCCTGGAGAAACTGGCTGCTCATGGCTTGGACAAGTGCACTCTACACTGAGTTAAGAGCTGGTGGAACAGCTGAGCCCAAAGAGTGGTGGCGAGTGGAGTTACACCTGGCTGGCAACCAGTCACAAGGGGTGTTCCTCAGGGATCAGTGCTGGGGCCAGTCCTGTTTAATATCTTCATCAATGATCTGGACAAGGGAATTGAGTGCACCCTCAGTGAGTTTGCAGACAGCATCGAGCTGGGGGGAGTGTTGATCTGATTGAGGGTGGGAAGGCTCTGCAGAGGGATCTGTACTGATGGGCTGAGGCCAGATGTATGAGGTTCAGCACGGAGAAGTGCCGGGTCCTGCACTTGGGTCACAACACCCCAGGCAGCACTACAGGCTTGGGGCAGAGTGGCTGGAAAGCCGCCTGGCAGAAAAGGACCAGGGGTGCTGGCTGACAGCCAGGTGGACATGAGTCAGCAGTGTGCCCAGGTGGCCAACAGCATCCTGGCTTGTATCAGAAACGGTGTGGCCAGCAGGGCTGGGGCAGTGACTGTCCCCCTGTGCTCAGCACTGGTGAGGCCGCATCTTGAATACCATGTTCAGTTGTGGGTCCCTCACTGCTGGAGGGGCACAGAGGGGCTGGAGTGCGTCCAGAGAAGGACAACGAGGCTGGTGAAGGGGCTGGAGCACAAGTCTGATGAGGAGCAGCTGAGGGAGCTGGGGGTGTTTAGTCAGGAGGAGACCTGGGGGATCTTACTGCTCTCTGTAACTACCTGGAAGGAGGCTGTAGGCAGGTGGGGTTTGGTCTCTTCTCCCAGATAACAAGGGACAGGACAAGAGGAAACAGCCTCCAGTTGCACCAGGGGAGGTTTAGATCAGATATCAGGAAAAATGTCTTCACTGAAAGGTTGGTCAAGCATTGGAACAGGCTGCCCAGTGAGGTGGTGGAATCACAACTCCTGGAGGTGTTTAAAAAAATGCATAGATGCAGTGCTTAGGGCCACAGTTTAGTGATGGACTTGGGAGTCCTGCGTTAATGGATAGACTTTATGGTCTCAGAGGTCTTTTCCAACCTAAATGGTTCTATGATTCTATGACTCGGAGTATGACAGAAAGGCAGATGTTTAAGCAAGACCTCAGAAAACTACTTTAAGAGCACCCATATTAGGCCTATATTTTCACAGGAAAAGTCACTAAGTGTAAGATATTCTTCATGTAAGACCTTTGACTGAAATATATCTACCATTTATAATAAGTTTTATAACTTGAAAATTACTCCCCCCCCCCCCCCCAGCCTTCATTTAAGGAGGAGATGGGGAAGAATAAACATACTGATGAGAAGAACCTTATATTAGCCAATTGACAGAGACAGTTTTGTGGATGATGACACAACTGAATTAATTCATTTTTAATCATAACGTATTAACCTGTGGTACAGAAAGCCAAAGTCAGCAATGCATTTAAGGAAGCCTTTAAATCAAAGCAGACAAACAGCCACACTACTGGCTACTACCACGGGATCATTAAGATGCTTAGAATTAAGCACAGGCTTAACATATTGTTGGATTGTGGCCTTAACATTGGCAGGGCAGAAAGGCAGGAAATCCAGAATATTTAAATAATATCTTACAAATATCATAGCAGGATTCTGAACTGTTCAGAAAGAAAGAGTTCCTACGTTCCTCTGGAGTGAAGTTTGTGGGTTTAAATGTAGGAATTTCACTTGGAGTAATGACATTTGAGTAGGATGGTCAGTGTTGTTTACAGGAATACATCCCAGCCTCAACGGCTGCCATTGTGTCCCAACAGATTATGTAAAACAAGGATTTTGATCCTGTTCTGTCATGCCTGTTGCTTCAAGCTCAACTTGCACCTGACTGGCTTTCCTGGTTTTACCTCTTTCCCTTTCCAATGCATTTATCTTTTTTGTGTTTGGTGGTGGTTTTTTAATAGGGATTTCTGTTCTAGGCATGCTGCAGGGGACCCTTCCTGATTAAGTGGATGCATTCAACAACACCTGGTGCATTTTAAACCCTGGAACAGCCAGATGGTGAAGAGACAGGCTCTCTGCAAATGCTGTGATAGCAATGAAAGCAGTGCTCCTGCAGACAGAAACTGTCCTCTGGGAGGGGAAGGCAGGAGACAGGATAGGTTGATTTCGCCAGGTTTTCCTAAGGGTCAGCTGCTTACACTGCTAGAAATCTAGCACACTGTGCCACACCACGCATGCAGGCTGGAAACTAGCAGGTACACAAGTAAGTAAGCCTATTCACAGTCCTACTAGTGAACTGTCAAAGGATTGCCTCAAAAGCTGTATTACACAGGGGCCCAAACAACAGGTGGTTTTATGGAGCTTCAGGATTACCCACTTAATCTTCTTAAAGAATGAAAGAGAACAGCCATAGAGGGCTCTTACAGAGGAAGATCACAAAGTTCATCAGCTGAGATGTGATTATAAGAGAGCTAATCAGTTTAGCCACAAAGTAGCGGATACTATTTGTTCAGAAAGCTCATCAGATATTCTTTTTTCTCCCCTTTCCCTGTCCTTGTCCCCCTTTATTTATTTCTTTTTCTCCACATACACAGATTAACACGTTAGGTGTAATATTTCATTTCAACCCTGTAAAAACAAGCACCTATTAACAATTTTTCCTACACACCAGTGGTATTCCAATGCAGTACAGTAAGAGACTTAAAAATCTAGGGAAACATCACTCAAAAATTATCGTTTCTGTTTGTACTTCTCACTTCTATATACAGCTATGTTCACTGTGTGAAAACATGAAGATACCATACACCTGCATAGCTAGTCCAGCCAGAAATCACTCAGTCCACGGAAGATATTGTAGCAAGGCAAAGCACCATTAACATGTCCTTTCCTAGCCCAGGGCTCTCCAGAAGCTCTGCTCTCCTGCCAAGGAATCATTCCTCATGCGCCTAGATGCTCATTTAAATAAGAGCTTTCAGACCGGGCAGTAGCATGCTTCACCGCAGAAAGGCAATCCTTTTGTCTTATTATAAGCAATCATCAGCTACAAACAGAAATAGCACCTAGTGGACAAACCAAAGTGGAAACCTTCTTGACAGTGTGATTATTACCCCTTATTGTCTGTATTCTAGCCTCAGCCCTAAAATACAGTTCTAGGGAACCTTCTTTTAGGATTACCAAAACACAGGTAGTAACAGCTGCAGGATTTGCTATCTGAACACACACACTTATGGAATCTGGATTAAAATCACCCATTCATTTCACTTACCCATCAGTTAAACAATCATCTTTCTGTAACTCCTCCAGCTGTGCAGGCTTCATAGCTACATCCAAAAGTTAAAACAGTTTACACTCCCGGGAGCTACGTAACCCCACTACTATTTTTAAAAACTTTGGTTTCTAAAACCTATTCTTAAAATCTCTTACTTAGCAACACTGCCTTGAGGGTTCCCCGATACCACTTAGGAAACAGCCTGATTGGCCACAGCAAAATCACCCCCATCTGCAGGTTGATAAGGATCAGGTGAGTCAATCAGCTGCCAGGCTTGTGCCTTGTCATCTCACAGGCTAACCAGCCTTTACCACCTGGGACTATTTCCATATCAGAGTACTTACATACATTAAGCCTCTACTTTAGGGAAATCTTAATAGTTCATTTTTGCCAAATTCTTATTTTCTGTTCTTTTCATACTTGCACTCACTGAATCAATGTAACAAAGATCTGTAAAAATCATGGGATATATTGATAAGTCAGTACAGGTCAAAGAAAGAAAATATTACAGAATCTAACAGGGAACCTAAATTGATGTAACTTTCACAATAAAATTTTCATTTCTGTTTATTTCCATTTGATTTTTAGCCATCTCTGAGTTTCGGTTGTTTAAAGTTGCAGAAGGCTTCTCTGTTTGCTGCTTTACAAAAGTCAACTCATGGCAACTAAAATAGTTAATAATGTTTAATAATTGGGACCAATTGAATCTACAGACCTTCCTGGCTGCTTTCCTAGGATCTACATCTTTCCCAGCATCTGTCCCAGCTCCCTGTGCAAAGGTAGCTAGTGTGGGTTAACTCCATGTGTAGCAGAGGCAGAGCAGGGCAGAAGCAGCTGCTCATCTGGTTCCAGGATCATGAAGAAGCACCACATCAGTGTTGGTGTACTCTGTGTGCAATCAGATTTTGCACATGTATTTACTCACCAGGTTAAGAAATTATCTGATAGAGGCCTTTAGTAACACTTCTACACACAAGAGAAGGTTTGTGTGGGAACCACCTTTGAGAGAAACTTTTTGAAGTACAACATTTATGGCTGTTCTTATCTTTAAAGAAGTATTCTGTAAACAGAGTGCTTTATCTATACCTTTCACAGAATATTGATTCAAGACAAGTTAAATCAGTTCCCCACTTTCATGGTCTTACTCCTTAGCTGGTACTATTTATTACACAGATTTCACAGATCTAACAACACCTTGACTCTGGACCACTACACTACAACAATTATCTGGCTTTTTTTTTTTTTTAAGGTTTCCTCATTCTTCCAGTTCTAGGAAACAAACAGTTTCTACATACGCTTTCTTCTAGCTTAGTTCAAGAAAGAACTTGCACGTGTTCTGCAGCCCACCTCCTCTCAGTGAAGCATGTAAACACATGCATTGTGTTTAAGTGCTCGCCTAACGATGTTTCCTTGAGTCAGGACTTGAACTGAGATCCACAGCACATGGTTTTCAATCATATATTTCTTACACAAACATTTCTTTGTGACTGAGATGATATAACTCAAGATCAGCTCCTGTGAACAGGCTGTTTACTTTGTCATCTCAGAGGAGTAGCATTAGCCTGAGAAAACTTGCAGTATCAACCCATCCTCCCAAGTCACTGAGAAATTCAAAGGAATTCTGAATACGAGTATATTGTTTGTGTAGCTATGTAGAGCATTCTGCTTGCTGGATATTATTTCTGAGATTAAATTAAAACCATAAAAAACTTTGTCATGCATTCCTATATTCTCTTCTCGCAGGGCTTTATGATCAACTTTGATGGTATTTTACTTGCATAGAAAAAATGCAAGTAAACTTGCCTAACTAGGCAGCCAGACATATGCTAAACCACTTTTTTTTTTCAGTGAGCTGTTAAATAAAAAGCCATGAGAGAAAAAGAATCTGTAGTCTTTATTAAAAAACAAAACAAGTACTTGTCTAAAAATGTTCAGTGTTACAGAAATTGTATGAAGGGAACCAAAATCTGAATCCAAAATTACTTCTCTCTAATATACACCATACTCTAGATTGCCTGTCAAGCTGGGGAACACTGCAGATATGAATGCAGCCAGTGCATATGCTGGCTTTCTAAATAAAACCTGTCAGCTTCATATTCAAGGGTCTGTTTTCCATGTCTGTCTTCTTAAGCTAAACTCTCTCAGCACTGTACTGTAAATTAAAAAAACAAAGTTCCCAGGAGTGTGGCTGTTGCTCGAGAGCGGAGGCAATACTAAAATTTTTGATGACTTTCACTGCCTCAGGCATGGACTTCCATGGGCATTAGGAAGAGCTGTGGGGACGTGTCCCTCTCTACCACTCCCAGGGCTGTGTGGCACTGCGCTCTTCACCACTCCCCTCCATAAAGCAGCTATTCACTTCTGAGCTGTTTCAGCCCTGTCATCTGAGTTATTTCAGCCCCCCTTGCTGACATCAAACTGTTTCTGGGATGGCTCCTACTATACATTATCGATTATGGATGAAATTGTGGTCTTTTTGAAGCCAATGACAAAAATCTCAGTGAATTTTCAGGATTTTTGCCACCCAGCTAGGAAGGGGCACTTCGCATTTCTAAGCCATATTTTTTACCAATTAATTGAAAAGTCTCTTTTCTCCTTCTGTAGAGACTTATAAAGGAAGTTCTAGATTAGATAAAGTAGTTAGCTACTACTAAAGCAGTAAGTTCATTTATTTCAAAGCCCATTTCAGCTCCTACTGTTCCCAGCCCACTGCCCATACTAATTGATATAGCATCAGTACTTCTCTGAGCTCCTCCACCTAACTCCGTTGCTTCCTGTCTGATTTAGTTTCGGAAATCCCTTCAAACAAGGTTTGTCTTTCTGTCCTATGTGTACCTAACGCACAGAGACCCCTCTGTGCCTGCAGCTCCAGGTACAGCAATAATTCAGCTTGGAACTAATAACTCTGAAAGCGAACAGGCCCACAGGCCGTTTCCACCTCACACGTGTGAGATCCATAAGCTTGGTGCCAATAAAGGACCATGTATGCCATCCTCTGCCGGCTGACATGTTTTCGGTTCAGTGCATTAGAGTGACAATCACGCAGGCAACTGCAGGCTCTATGCAGAGGGCTTTGGATCTAAGACAGAAATCATGACCTGGACCTTACTCAACAGGAACCCAGGCAGGCAGCGTAGCGCAAGGTGATGTGTTGATGGTAATCTGCATTACCAAGCTGGTAAGTGGCTTGCAGCAGTTAGAGGGTTTTCACAGTATTTATCTTAAGACCTTGATGTAATGAATTGCAATACTGAAAGTTAATGAGCTTACATATGTGGATCATGATTTCTAGATCTAAGAAAAGAGGGCTCAGTCTTCAATCTGATCAGTGACAAACAGAAATAGGTGTGCTTTAAATACAACAGTACGGCATCAAGATAAGCCTGTTGGATCATTCCCTTCACAGAGATGCTGTGGAAATAAGGCCTAAATTCATACCTTGAGAAGCCAAACAGTTAAATTACAATATTATCTTCTTAAATTAAATACTTTGTTAAAGGAATAGAACAGGATAGAATCAATTTTTATTGCTCTATCATGCCTCTAAACCAATTGCAGCTGTAATAAAATTAGGGATCCCATTTCATTTAAAGCAAGGGAAGTAATTTTATTTACTTTTTTCAGTCACACCCCCACACAAGCGCATGCAGAGAGCAATCAGCTGCTGTACTTGTTAGCTTACTGATTAAATACTTTGTCACTTAACTCCAAACTAATTAAAGAGAATTGAAGTTGCCAGCGCATCAGCCGGCGTGGCATTAACTTTAACTGAAATTCCTATGCTTCACTCATTCCATGTCTGCAGAGCTGGGGGAGGGAGATCCTTTTTGGTTTTTCCATCCAGCAGTTCTACTAACAGATCCATCCTCAGCTGCTGAGATTTCTTTGGTCAATAACTTTTGATAGCTGTATTAAAACAATAAAATTTCCTTGTATCTTCAGTCTCATCAGCACTGCAACCCACAAGTGTTCAGTGTGTGCGCAGTGGAAGTGTAGTAGTGAAAGATGGTTAACAATACCACAATTCTAGCTAGTATCTGATAAACACCAGTGATGTTGGAGGGCACACAGACCCAGATTACCTAACTTCTGAAAATGTTTGTTTGTTAAAATAACCACTAATTGTTAGAACTTGTTCAAAGCTTCAGCCCCTGGAGGGCTGCTAATTTGTGAAAATCATAGCTATTATTTTAAGGGGTGTGTGTTTTATTTTGATTTTGAGACAGAAATCATAAAGCCTCAAAGTCTAGGGACTAATTAAAAAATTTTCCAAAGCTTTACATTTGGAAAGTCATGATTGCTAAGCCGACATCAGAATTCCTGAGAGTTTGAC
Source organism: Falco peregrinus (assembly GCF_023634155.1). Taxonomy (NCBI): domain Eukaryota; kingdom Metazoa; phylum Chordata; class Aves; order Falconiformes; family Falconidae; genus Falco; species Falco peregrinus. Next base: position 12,144,650 of record NC_073730.1, on the reverse strand, counting down.
TCACCACTTTCAAATTTTGTCACCAACGTGGAATTATAGCCCAGGAAAACCCTTTTCAGTCCCAAGTTAACTACCCTAAACATATGCATTTGTCCTCTACCCTCCAAATGAAATACATTGTACTGACAAATGAAGTATAGATTGGTTAGTGGCACAGGTATGTGTCCGTGTGTGTAGTTTATAGAGCTGATAAATTAATCTAGAGGGACACTTAGACTATACATGTTTCACCATCACGATTTTTGGAATATAATCAAACAGATGGTGCACAAACATCACAATATATTCTCAGGGTCCCAAAGGGAGTTTAAAATATATTTTTTTTAGAATGGCAGCTCATAATATATCATAACTATGATATATCATAACTAAGGTTGTGTCATTCTTTTCCCTATAAACTATGAGTTTCAAGGGTTTATGATGTAACCATAAAAATTCATTCAAGCTAGAAAAACAGCCTGAAACCTAGAACTCAGTTTTTGTGGAGAAATGTCAAGCAAGACATCCCATCATCATAAAGTTTTCATTTTTAAAATTTTCTGCATGCATTCATATAAACTGGGGGAAGAGGGAAGGGAGAGGTTCTAAAAACAAGTCCATCCTCTAAAGAACATAAATACTTGGTATTTTTATGTCAAATTTTAAAGAAGTATAATACATGCCAAATAGTCTTTTATTATGCTTATGAATGTTATAAGCCAAGAAAAGCACAAAATAAAGAACAATACTCTTTCTTGACCAAAGTTGTGGTTTTTTTTAACATCTGAATTGGAGTGACTTTAGAATCCAGAAATCAGACTTGTAAAATATCCATATACATTGTGTACCCCAATGTTTGTTTTCTCCATGTCATCTGCCACTTTCGAATACTTTAGTCTCTGCCCTTAGGATATTTAAAAGCAGCAATAATAATAATAATAAAAAACACAAAAAAACCCACAGAAAGTGTTCATTAATATCAGCCTTAGATAGTGCTGTCAGGCTGTAGAAGCATCGTCTTGCTATAAGCTGAGTTGACTCCACTTTTGTTTCACTTCCCTTTCACAGGTGAAAACAGAAGCAGAATAAGGTCTGGAGAAGGAAGGTATGAGTCTTCCCTTGAGCCTTTTTGCCTGTCTCTGTGTTTAATTCCACACTGTCACCTCTGTGGCTTATACCATTATTATCCTTAGATGATTTTGGGGGTCCTACGCAAAGTAAGATGTATAGGGCCATACTCACCTCAAAACTTACTTAATTCCACAATCTAAGCTGTGTGTTATTTCTTTCTGGAAGCACTGCAGGTTAGACAGCAGATCAGATGAGAGAGAAAATAAAACTATGCAGCATTTCGGAGCTGCCTCCCTTACCATTGCACTCTCTGCTGTCTCTCCAGTTTCCATCTCCTTCATGTTCCTTGTCATATTTCCTATGGTTGGGGTTGGTTTCTTTCTGTCTGAATCTGTAAAATGGGGCTTCTCTGTAAAATTCCTCAAACACCCATATGAAAAATTCCCCGTGCACATTGCATGAATGTGGCTTTGGTAGAAAGGTGCATGATGGCATGCCCGTGCTGGCAACGTAATGGTCCCTGGCAAGCACAGCACAATCAAACCCCCTGAAGCTGCTCACGAGCATCACTGCAAGTGCCAGCCCCAGGCAGCCCGCGCAGCAGCATGGCACAGGCAGTTGGGGCAGCAGAGGGAAATTACTGGGGGGCAGGCAAATTGTAGAAGATTCTCTTGACCGCAGAACAAAATTACCTGCAGTGGGAGGGCTGGGACATGTTCCTAGCTCTGCTGAGACACAGCTCAGCGCTGCCATGCAGGCTACGGCTGACTCACTTTGCTTTGCCTGGCTAAACCGGGGGTTTGTCCCAAACAGCCTCTCTGCAGGCACCTATCAGGAACATGAGTGGCATAAAAGCCATAGGAGTGTACAGGCAGAACTGACTGGCCCATAAATGGACAAAATCAAGGAAAAACGATCATCACAGTCTTATGCCCTTGGCCTCCTGCTGTTCTAAGACCCCAGGAGGCCACAGAGCTAAATTAGTGCAGCAGAAGCAAGCGACCGGCTGTGACCCGAATCATGTATTACATACCCCATGGCAGCCCCGGAGATCAGTTCTGATCCCCGCTATGCTACTGTATGCTCTGACTTTTGTGCACCTGAACATCATGGCAATCCTCAGCTATTCCTTTATGGCAAGCTCTGGTTGGGCTGCACCAAAAGAGAGGTCAAAAATGGGATTTGGAGGACATGTTTAATACAAGATAAAAGTTACATGCACACAAGACTAGAAAAAAAGCTTGACATCTGTTGTAAAACAGCGTTAATTAGGTATTACTTTAAATGATGAATCCTGGCCCATTCCCATGTGAACAGCTGGCAAATGTACTATTACAGTCAGATTGGATTTGGGGGTTAGGGGTGTTGGAGTTTTTTAATCAAGATACCTCATTACAATCACAGTCTATTAAGACCCTTTTATTAGTTTATTAACAAACACTTTTTCTTGTTGTCTCCATCAGCTACACTGTCTCATGTCCCCCTAAACAGTACTTCCGTTGAATATAAAACAATAGCATTAGAGGTTAGAAAGTCACCAAAACACATTAATAAAACCTTTTGAAAGTGCAAGCTTAATTCGCACTCTTTGTGATCATTTAAGTGATGAAAGACTTTTGTCCACAGCACCCTTGTTTATTCAGATGGTTGACTGCTACATGCTGGTGAATTTCTTTTGTTTCCCTCATTCAGCATATGTTCCATGCCTTGTAAACCACGTACCTGTAAGAAGCATCCTATCTTGTTTAGATTAGAGGTTCATACATACTGTGCTCTTTTTCTGAACAGATTTTCCTGGAACGCTTTCAGGCTGACATTAACAAGATAAGGCAATATGCAACAGAGATGTGCTATACTACTTAGAATCATCTTTGAGCATAATTGTGTGCAAGTCTGAGTTGGTTTGGTTTCTATTTAATGCACACCTATCTATGTTGTTAGTGATGGTCAGTGATTTTTTCTAACAAATTTTGAACAAAGTTTTCCCTTAATCTTTCCCAAGCCAGAGAAAGCTAAATCTGTTCCCTTGGCATATTGAAGGAAAAACTTGGTTCATCAGCTCCTAAACTATAATATTGTAAGGATACTGCAGTTGTTGGAGGTTCTTTGTATGTGTAGCTGTAGGATAGAATAAGACAATTTAGGGTTAAATGCTTCAAAACTTGATAAAAAATCGTTCATTTTATATGCTCAGTGCTTATCCAGTGAAGTCAAGAGAAACAATTTGCATCATTGGCAGCAGAATTTGTTCTTATGTATAATGTTGCAGAAAAAAATAAAATTAAAAATCAGAGTAAGAATGGCTTCGATGACAAACCCTTTGGGGCAAAGACTCCCTTCTCATATGGTACCCAAGACACACTGAACCCAAGTCATGACTCCAACTTCTAGGAAGTGGCACAAAGAGGAATAACGCAATTATGCCTCTTACATGACATCCTGTGGTGGTTTTGCTGACACCTTGCATATGGACTACATACTACTTGAACCCCTTTGAAGAAGTGAAATATCAAGATACCTGTTTTCACTGGCCTACCATGCATGTCATTTAATATTTTTAAGATCCTTACTTTGACAATTGCAATTTGTCCTGCATAAAATATGGGAAATGTCACTTATTTTAAAAGGCTGTATTTAACACACACAGAAACTGCATTCAAATGCAGTTAAGGTTGTGACAAGCCAGGAAATGTGTAAAATTACAAATAATGCAAAATGGGCCTCTTAGAGAAATTACAGATTTCAAAGCGCATGAAACCTTTGCCTCCTTCCCATGTAAAGCAGCAACGTAGGGCTGGTGGCAGCCTGAACAGCTGGTAGTTTGCTATGCCATCGGTAAAGAAAAGACTTTTTCTTTTTACTCTTTTTCTGTGGAAAATTATCTTCAATTTTATTATAATGCAGTGCAAGTATCAAGTTTATTCTTAGCAGCATGTCTCTTCAGTCATGTTGTGAAAGTAATTGCAACAAAGGGGATATGAAAAGTATTACTAGTAAGAATAATGTCTTACTTTTACGCAGATCATTTAGTCCAGAAGGGTTCCTAGTCACTCTTGCAAACCACTGGCAGCATCTTGTTCTCAGACCCTCAAGGCAGCTTTCAGCCTCAGTGCTTGCCTGTGCCTGCATGTGCAGAGCCCGGCAGAAGAATCCTGGCAGCTCAGCGCAGATGAAGAAATCATCATGATGAAAGTCACATCCTCTCTGTGAGTCTGAGATCTGAAATTTGCTCCTACCTTTACATCTGAAAAATGCTTTACCTCCCACCTTACCCATCTCCCAGTGGCTTCTGGAAAAATATCTCAACTCCTTGGCATTGCTGCTGAAATCTTAGGTCTTCCTGTGGAACTGTGGTCAAGATGCTTTCAGCCTCTGTACAGTTCTTGTATCTGTGAAAAGGACAGTGGAAGAGACGGATAGACAGACTATTGGCTCAGAGAAGGCAAGCTTTATGCGGACAGGTCATGGACCCTTTTCCTGATTTAAGCGTGAAATACATCTGGACCTGTTATTCTTTCAATAGCAGAGAGACATTTGGGTACACTGGTGTGGCAACAGGACTCCCTCAAGAACATTCCTTCAGACTTTATGACTTTTTTTAATTCAACTATTGTCCACTAAAAGTGCTTATCTCTGTAGTTGGCTGTGATAACTTTATACCCTAATAAAACACAACACTATGTGGCAATTTCGCTTACTTCCGTGAATTATTATACCATGCCAAAATTCTTGCTGCTGTCACAAATGAAGCAGTGTAATTACCTGCTTAGAACCTCTGAGAGAGAATTAGCAAATCATTATGTAATTACAATTTTCCATCTCCTCCAAACAATGGTACTTTTAGCAGACGATGATGCTGGTTTAGTAAAAAGTTCTTATTAAAGGTATTTTGATGTTGAGTGGAAGAGTCTGATAATTATCTTCCAAAAGTAGGACTTCAGGTTTCAAAGAACTCTGCCCTACAGAGCAGGGTGCACCATTCAGTCTACGAAAGAAGCTGCACAGCATATAGAAGCGCTAAGAATGGAGATGTAGTCGCCCATGGATACAGGAGGGCAGAAGGGTCCATCAGATCAAACACAGACAAAATATTCTGAACTGGCCAAGAGGATTCCCCTGGAGCAGAACAGAAAGGACAGAGTGAAAAAAAAAAAAGACTTTTGAGGACACAAAAAAAAGGAAATAAACTAGAAGAGTAAAAATATAAACCAGCAAATCCTAAACTAATGAACATGTGTGAAGAACAAGGCAAATGCATGCGCGTGTCTGCATGTGCACGTGGGTACACAGTCAACCTCCTGCACAACCAACATCACCTTGAGGGAAAAAGTGGGCCTCTGCACTGACACTAATAGGCATCTTCCTCCCTTTAGTCTTTTATGATTTATTCAGTTTTCTGGCTAGAATATAAATGGTTTGGCCACCATAAACTGTCAAGAGAAGTAACATCTGTTATGGAAGGCAAATTGGCAAGCACTACATTAAAGTGGGATTTGAATAATAGTTGTTTTCCTCAAAATTTAGACTATTTCCAATTTTTTTATAACTACAGATATAATTAATGATTTCATATAAAATCAGGCCACACACTGTTTTTATTCCTGGGCTTGGACTTCAGCTATTAACAGTTATACCTGAATATGCATTCTGAAGAGAATTAGGCCTAAACTGCAGTCTCCAAAATTCTCCCCCAGACTGGAGAGGACTCGGAGTCAGGGCTTTATTTGCCTAAATTTTATATTTGTTTTTCACCTTAATAAATCCTGTGCAGTTGTTTCAGATTTATTCTTACATCCTTACAAAGAAAATCCTTGTACAAAGTTTGGTCCCAGATAGCAGCCTGCTATCTTGTTCTAAATTTACTTGTCACATTGACCTAATATTCATAGTCCTATTTCTATTCCTAATTTTCACCAGAAGTATAACAGCCACACATGTGATAAATACACATGCACATGCTGTATTTCCATGTATAGTACCATGGGAAAGTACTTTATGCTGTAATAAAAACAAGTATATATATAGTAGGAAGCATTAAAATGCAGGATCAGTCACTGTATTTTAAAGAAACACTTCCTCTTTCAGCCTGTGTGGGCCTACACTTGTTTTAATAACCACCACATCAGGAAAGGGATTCCAGTTATGTATAATCCTGATATTGACACCTTTCCTGGGACAGTGCAGTGCAAACAACACAGGCAACAACATAAATTCTCTTTTTTATGCATTCTATTAATACACGGAAATGTTAAATCTGCATTTAATCCAGACTCCTATAAAAAAGTTGAGAGAACGCAAGCAGGAATATGTGCTCATTCCTGCACAAGTCTCTAATCCCTGCTTGGGATTCCAGTGAGAGCAGCAACCCTGGCAGTGATACTCAAGACTTTACTTTATGTAACCAAAACTCGAAGATGAAATTACAGGCACAGCATATGTGTGTACTGGGGGAAATAATTTATGGGTATGTTCTATAAAAGTTGCTCTTGTCCTTCCCCTAGCTGTTCTCTTGGCCTCTTACTCTCCCCATTTTAAAAACTCCAAACAATAAACTGTCACAATGAATCTATCTTTTTTTTGCTAAATTACAACTGTTTTGAATTTAGCTCCTTGTATGATTACCCAGGGGAGCTGGCATCTTCCTGTGCCTTTACGCTCCTTGAGTGAGATTTTTGCCCAAGGGAGCCCTACTACTTGCTAAAATATAATTCAGATTTTTTGTCATAAGTGAGTGAGTCGGTGCTGCTTCTAGTAAGCCAAAGCAAAGTAATGTCAGCCAGCACACTCTGCAGCTTTGCAAGAAGTTTTCCTCACCATGATGTGTTAGTAAATTAGTAGGAAGCATATAAAATGTATCAACCAATGCATTTTGGTAATTAAAGAAACCCAGGTTTTCCCAGGTCGCATTGATTCTTCCCCACAGGAAGCTCAGACCTGGGTAGGGCACACTGGGCACTGGGCTGGCATCTGAGGGCAGAGCCCCTTAAACTTGTCCCTCCAGCTGTCTGCTAGAGAGGCTGGAGCTGGGCCAGCTGGAGCTGCTGTCTTGGTTTCAGGGGGACTCCAGGATGAGTGCTACCAGCAGAGACAGGGGAGCTATTCACCAGCTGGGGATAAGGTCACTTGGATGAACACCATTGCATCTTGCCCCTGCACGACACCAAATCTCCACCTGCATCTGAATTCACACTGCTAGCTGTGGTTTGCCATTGGTACATTACATTTTCAGAAAGGGCGGGCAGACTGCCGCTTCAGGTTTCGTACACTAGCACTTTCAAATGTATTTTAAGATGGTCTAACAATGTAACTTTAGTTCTTGTTCTGATTTCACATCTTTTTGGCTGAAAGATTCTTCCTTTGGAAAACACAGCATTGTCAATATATTATTTCTCTGCAGAAATAACTCGCTGTTGTTTAAAGGTCTTTGTCTTCCAGCAGGACAGCTGAAGAACAATTGCTTCAAAGTAACATTTCAAAATAGCCCGTTTCAAATAAAAATTTAAACCAATGATTTTTATTTTTACTTGCTGATTCTAAGTGGGAAATTTGATTTTAACCTGTGAAATTGTTTCTGACTGATGGCACAGTCAACACTTCCTGCTTTGGCAGTTTTAACCAAAAATTTTTAAGAAGATTTTTCTCTTCTGGAACTTTTGAAACTATGAACTTTCATTCTAGTTTGAACCTGGGGTAGTACCAAATTATAACTATTCTCCCATGAAAGGACAATTTGGTCTCAGACATGAGGTGGCAGCAGGGAGGGAGCAATAAATTGCTGCCGTGAATGAGCCTAGGAATTGCTCACGCATTTCTGATTTTTTTTTTTTTTTTGCTTTTTACTGCCATATATACTCAACTGCATGTTTTACCTGAGCAGACTGCCTCTTTTAATGAGAATTATGTACACAGTTTATTCCAGTTCCAGACTAATGCAGGTTTTATACTCAGCATTTAAAGGCACAGGTTTCCGTTTTGCATCTAATTAGTCTGGGGAAATAAAGCGGAAGAATTAGCAATGCCCTACAACGCCTGCAGGAAGACATGTGCCCAGGCTGGCTACGTACCCCATCATGTTCAAAACACATCTGACAGAGAGGCACGGCAAGCATCGCCAGCAACACAAGGGCTGGCAAACCACACCTGAAGCTCACTGATTCACAAGACAGAGGGGCGACCGTGCAAACAGCTCCTGAACACTATGTCACTGAGCCACCAGGAAAGGCAGCTTCTTCCAGGAACAGGCTCTGCCACAGCATTAGTGTTTCATCAGGAGAACAGCTAAAGCCCTGGGGAGGAGGGGAGGAGTGGGCAGCTGGCACTCTGCATCACTCCAACCTTCTTCTTGTTAAGCTTCAGAAAGATGTAGGAAGAGGGAAGGTGGTACTGGTCAAACAGGGCCCTCCAAGGGCCAATTCACAGCTATATGGCCTGGCCAGAGAGCAGCAGAGCATTTATAAAAGCAGAGCTGCCGACAGGGCAGGCGATGCACAGGGGTGTCTGTGGGCACCCATGCTGGGAGGGCAGCTGCCCTTGGCCCCAGCTCCTGCCCTGCTCCCACGCAGGGACCCTGGCTGTCACCTCCAAGAATGGTGACATCACCAACAAAACGCATGTCAAGATGTTTCAGCTCCAGCAGAGACACTCCCGTTACTCCCCCCCAATAAAAAAGTCTGTGAGAGGAAGAGTCAGAGATCCAACATACTCTTTCAGGAGCAACCCCAGTGCCTGTGCGGGGGGGGGGGGGGGGGGGGGGTGGCTGTGCTGCCAGGCACCCTGCTTCAGGGGGGGGATGTACAGCCAAGGTCCCGGGGACAGCGATTGCTAAAGAGCCCGTGACACCTTCTGCAAGCTTGGGAGTGTTAAATGTAACAGTATCTGGGAGAAATTTCAATTTGGATAAAAAAAATTACTGCTAGATATACAGTCAGATGCAGAATTATTTTTTCTTTTTCTGCCAAATTGTTCTGTGGTATTCCTGAGCTACTGAGCCCCAGACCAGAAGCAGGTGAAATGATTCCTGCCTTGGGATGAAAAGTGTCTTTTCATTCTCTCTCTTTCACTCTCTTTCTCTCTTTTTTTGGATAACTCACAGAGCAGCTAAAATTGAAAACTAGAAGTAGCAATATGATACCTATTCACTCTATTTTGTATACAATTAAAGCAATAATGCGTAAGACTGAAGTGCTGTTATGGTATACTCTATTTCTAACAGTACTTGTGTGGGGGTGACTGTCAGCTCAGCTCTGGGATGAGTAAATCCATTATATTCTAAAATATTCTCCAGCTGGAAACTTGTATCTCTCTTTTTCAAGGATTTTTGTCTTCATTGTTGTTTATTTTCTTGTACATTTGCCACTCTAACCCTTGGCATTCAATGGATCACATCGAGCAGGTAACCTAAAGGTTATGCTCCTATTTGTTTTTAAGGGTGGTAAGCTACTTCCTTACCGTCTACATGAAATTGCTAGCTATTATGTTATTAAACAGACTTACAATGCATGTGCTTAATTTCTCTATGTAAAACAAAGCAGGTAAAAACATTAGAATTGGGAAATGCTTTTCACCAAGCTTCTGCTTGTGGCCTGCAAAATACAGTTAGTTTTACTTGTGATTTTCTTTTGGGATCTGTGGGCAGCTATTAAATTGAATGAGGCATTTCACATATATTTTACGCATTGGACCAAAGTCTGATCAAAAGAAAAAAGGTGCTTCACTTGATAAACCTATACAAATAGAATAATAATAAGGGGAAGCTGAAACAATTTAAATATTTGTAAAGGTCTGTGAATTTCTCCTATGAACATCTGTGTGAAAGAAAGAGAAAAAAATATTTGATGCAGGAATACTAAATTACAAACCACACTATTCTCTGATAGAAAGCAAGAGAGTGTGACTGCCCGAGTTGTGCTTCTTATAGGCTCCTGTATCATTGATTTCTTTAGACACTTTCTATCTAGAACACAATTAAGTTGCTCAGTCTTCATCATCATGCTACCTGCCAAGCTTTGCACTGCCTGAATTGCACTGCTTTGTTTGGGAAGAATTAAAAATTATGCACTAGAAAGGGTGAAAGTGTTTGATGCTCAAGTTTCAGAATGAGCGGCTGTTCTTATAGTCATCTATCAGAGTACCAAGAACACATTATTGGTGCGTGCGCTGTATGTAAGTATTCATGAAACTTATGCGAGAGCCAAAACAATAAGTGTAGATCATGGGGTGGTTTTTTTTCCTTTTAAGGTCTGTGTTCATGTTTAGATAAACTTTTCATTACTGTGGCATTACCCATCTGACTCTTCTCATAATCCTCCAATTGCTATCAAGACAGAGGTTAATATATGGGAGGGGGAGTAGTCCTAGCTCTTTTACTTCATTAAATCTTGCAGATATAAAAGCCAACAGGACATTGTAGCCCTGACTCTTCTAAAAATTACTCAAAATTAGGTTACTTGCATCCCCAGCAGATGAAGTCATTGCTCACCAATGGAGGCACATGGACAGTAATAAACAGACACTCTTCTAACGAAGAACAGATCAGCTGGTGATATAAAACACTGGCTAGGAGTTACAGCATTTGCTGCTGTCCTGATCCTATTGTATGAATTGTGAGATGAGGAGCGCTCTGCAATCCAATTTTAAGAAAAGGCAGTATGCCTGAAAAATAACCGAGGAGAATTGTGGACAGGCATAAATAGGAAATCTCTAAACAACCTATACTGTGAGCATGCCACTGGCTAGAGGAGCCACTGTCAGGACTTTATTCCCACAGATAATTACACAGAGGCGCAATTTGAAGCACAAAAATGTTCTTTTAATCGGTCACGATTAGAGGGAGAACCCAAGCAGCAGCATAAATAACAACAGGCAAAGAGTGTGAGTGTTGCATTGGAGAGGTAGTACTGTGGCAAGGCCGACAGAGAACTAAGGCCAAAATTTGCTAGTTTTTCAACTAAAACTGCTGATCCAATAAAGACATTATCATTCTATAAACCTTGCCCATTTAAATCCTTAGAACATCACCACTACAATAATAATAATACTATAAGGCTCTTAACACATACATATACACATATCTCCATTACTAAGGCTTGTATTGATAAACAGATTATTTAGAATATTTCTTAAGTTTTTAGCAAAGTAATGATCATCGTGTTATCAAGGAGGGGCATGACAGAAAGGAGAATTTATCAAGCTCATTTACCATGAATAATGATCTATCTTTATGAATTATGATTTATGACCAGCTGGGGAAAATGTTTAAGTTACAGCTATAGCAGCTACCTCTCATCCACGACAGAATAGCTATCAAATTCCTTCATTTATTCACAGGTAAAACTATAGGACAAGCACCTAAAATGCAGGTACTTGATGTTCAAAACCAGCCCCAGGAACAAAGCAGCTTAAGAAGTCCTCCATAAACTGCACTTAGATCTTGCTTCTCCATTTCTGAATGCCTCTGTAACCCCAAGAAGCCACAGCCAAAATCCAAAACACCTCATCTGGGAGATCACTTCCTATGTTCCCCAAGACGCAGATGGTAAAATTTAATGTGAGGACTGAGGTGTGTTGGAACAGCACTGAGGAAAAAGCATACCTGCTCACAGGGAACTATCTTTCACAAAACAAAGTAATCTCTTCTCTCTCCTTTTCTCTCTCCCCCACCCTTCTTTTTTGCAGTGAAAGGACAACTGACATTACTTGCACTCACTTTGCACAAGTTCAGTCTGCATTAAAGTAACAAAGAGTAAGAGCACTAAATCCCAACACTACCGTTTGGCAAGAGCTGCACTGAGAACAGGGACCTGAACAGCAGCAAACAGCTTCCCAAATGCATCCCAGCTTCCCACTCCATGCCGGATCCGCCTTCCCTACCTGGCAGGGCCCAGGACTTTTGGAAGGACAAAGAATATGCTGAGCCCTGCGGCGATCGGGTGCTTCTGCCAGCCAGGATTTAGGAACAGGGCTGGGCAAGGGCATGCTGCTGACTCAGCGTTTGCCAGTGCAGTAGGTCACTCTGGTGCAGAACCCAGCAGTAACCATGGGCTCCAGAATTAGGATCAGGCAGAGAAAGAATGAGGGTCATTAAAACAACTGCAGCTAAAAAAAATAATAACAAAAAAAATCAGCCTGGCAAGCTTGGAAACTGCTGTAGTCAGTAGAAATTTGTAAAATAAATCTTATTGTAAAAATCTATCTTTCTGGGGTTTTCTTTTTATAGCAAGCTTTATTTTTTGAAAATTGATATTCAGTCTTGCAAGATATTTACAGCTCTTAAGAGCACAGCGATTCCTGCTTTCCTTACTGTTTTGATGTTAGAACTTGATGAACACCTTTGGATGCATCGATCTTTATTATCAACCACAGCTACATTAAAAACTCAAAGGAATAAGATGTTGGCTCACCTGTTTGTAAGAGCCATTCATTACAATATGCACAGAATTGGGCTGCACACAAACTCTAATCACAATAAGTAGGAGACTGGAAATACTTGCCATTGCCAAAAAACAAAACCAAAAAAACCCCATGTAAACCAGGGACCCTTATTTTTATTATTTATTTATTGTAAATCAGCTGAGGTGATTCTACTCTACATACACTGAATTCTGTGCCCATGTTGCCAATTAGCATAGTCATTGTTTGTTCATTACTCAAAGCTATGTCCTCCAATTTACACTACCCATATGCTGGTCTAATTTTGTATGGCATAAGATGCCGGAGAAAGGGGCCAGAACACTAATACATAAAAATTACAAATACTGCAGTGGCTCAGCTGACAGGTAGGACTGCTTCCAGGATGGGGCTCTGGACCAGCCTGTCACAAAATTCGCCCTGCCTGTATGAATCCTTTAAATCATTTTTTCCCAAGCTAAAATTGGATTCTAGCAATGTGAGGGGGCAGAAGGGGAAGGATTTTCCACAATAACCGATTTTGGTGGTGACTGTGCAGAATTGTATGGGAGGTATCGAAGAGATTAAAAGAGATCACTCTTAACAGTCTGAAGGGGGGTGTGTGTGTAAACATGCTTTTATCACAGAAAAAACTCTTATAAGGCAGAAAATAGTTTTCCACACCAAACCTCTACTTTGTGCTATGAACCCATGGTATACAACGTAAGACAGCCATATGAGTGAGCCTATACAACAAAGTGTTGCAAGGAGTGAGGTCTGACAAGGACAAGAGAAGTCCAGGTTTCCCCTGCAGCTGAGGTGGGGAAAGCATCTCCCTGTTCTAAGACCCTTACACACTGTTTGTGATGCATCGGGCAACCTCACCATCAATAAGGACACAGAAATTTTCCTGGCTGATAGAGAAGGCAGCAGTGAGACTTGTTAGTGTCTGGAGGCAGGAATGTGTCTCCCCTGTTTAACCCCTTGGTGGTTTGCAGGACCAAGGGAAGGGGACGCTGGCAAGCACCTGCTGGCCACTCATAGAGTGGCCCAGTCTGGATGAATGCCCAGCCTCAACCCCGCCAGCACACAGCCTGATGCAAGGCAAAACAGGGCTTTATGAGCCTCCTCTGTCCTCCATCCTGGGTGGATTTGGGGTGGTGGCTGCTCTCTGTCCCCCTGCTTTTCCAGCTGTGCTCCCCTCCCCTCTCCTCCCACCCCACAGGGTGCTTTCTGCACACCCTCCTACACAGATATGCCAGTACAGTTGAAGGAAAAGCTCACTTCTGTCTGAATATAGAAAGAAAGCTCTGAAAAGAAAAGCCGAGTGGTTGTGGGGGGTTATTTTTCCCCCTACACCTACTAAGAAAGATGAAGTAGTGGTGCAGAGGTTCTGTGAACCTCTCGCCGTGTGTTACTGTTCATTACAGAGCCCCATCCAGCAGGGAACACCAATCAAACAGGCCATGTGAAAGGCAGAAGCACCATTAGCACCCGAACAACAACTAACAGTCCTCTGTGAGGGCAGGAATTCAGGTGCATCACCTCCTCCGTCTTCATTATCCCATAACACAACCGCGTAAAGTTGTAAAAGGAAGATGCTCCTGCCGAGACCGACCGCAGATGCAAACATAACTGTCTACAGAAATTAGCAAGGCAAATAGATCAGCAGAGCCTTACTGAGGCTTGTGACCGCTATTATATTTGGCTGCTGCAGCTTTCCTGGTGGATATCAAACACTAAGTGAAGGGAAGAAAAAAAAAATCTATTGCGCCTCCTCTGTCAGTAAGCCATGTGCAATCCAGCCTGTAAATAGCTGAGCTAATTCGCAGCTGTCACATTTATAAATGCCACTGAAGTGCCAAAGGGAATGCAGAAATCAGAGCTGTGCATTGCCCCTGGCCAGCAAGAGCAATGCTACCAGCCCCTGCTCCTCTGCTGCCAAAAGCCGCTGGGCTCATATGGCCAGTAACTGTAATGCAGAAGGCCACCTGCCAAAGCAGGTGAAACTTATGTTTTCTTCCCAGCCTTGTAATGCAAATCAGTATGTACTGTTGAAAAATTACAATTTCAGGTTTCCTCCTCATATCCAAATGAAAAAGGCACCAGTTCTCAAGACCTGCAGTCACCTTCTCCTTACACACAGGCCAGCGAGGGCAGCTAGCTACCCTCGGAGCCCTGCCAGCGTCCCCTGCCAGCATGTTCCACTGCAGACCTAGGGCATGTGGGCAGAGGTTGCATCAGGTGCAGCTCTGATGCACAGCCCTGTCAGCTAGGAACCAAACTGAAACACAAGTTCCCTACGCATAAATTGCTGAATTCTGGAGAAAAATGTAAAACTGCTGCTTGTTGCTAATTGGGAAAGTAATAAGACTGTACTCGGAAGAAAATAAAAAAAATGTATTCTTGCATCTTGTAACATTGTCAAAAAGCCAATGTCACCTGCTTTAGTGAATACACAAAAATGTTGCTCATGTCTTGCCCCTGGTATGAGCATCTCATTGCTTCAGAAAACATATTTAACATTACAGGAGTTTAAGCCTCTGCTGAAACCTTTTAAAAATGTCACACACAGAATTTCAAAGCTCCAATCCCAGAGCCTTCCTGAGGATAATGGAGAAGTTAAATCAACTTTACTCTGGGATTACCTTGCCCCTCCAAGTCTCCCCTTGGTCAGAAGTAATTCATTAGAAGATTACCTTCATTAAAAACAATTCTCTATCCTCCTTGGAAGTATTTCCTTCCAAAGAGTAAAGAGCTTATGCTAGACTTTGAAAAGCTGGTTAATCAGAAGGACATCTGAGTTAATTTCTCTAATGTTCTTTGCAAAGCACTGGTGCCACAGACAGTCTGCTCAGGTGTGTGGCCACTCATCCTGTCCATTTTTCCTCCATTTGTTACAGACACTAGTTCAGCCTCCACCACAGTTGTACACATCATACTGCTTTTAATAACATCTCTGACGTGCAAGTGGTAGATGAGCATTAACAGCATTAACAGCAACTGCTTTCGGTCTGTGTATTAGTGATTTACAATACAATGGCTGGAGCTCTCTCTGCATGGTCGTACAGGACAGTAAATAATACAATACAGGAAAGTGTTAATGAATTCCTAAAGTACACTAGCAGACAGGGTCAATGACGTATTTATTATCTTTAAAAATAGATCAATCTGGCCTTGCTAGAACAGGATAGAAGGTGGTTCTGCCAGCAGAAACATGTCAAATCCCTATTTGTTAGCCTGTGATAGATAGTAAGCAAGAAACTTAAATACCAAGTTTTCTGTGCCAAGAAAACTGTTTCAGAGAATGCATAATACAGTCCTTTAAAAGGGTAGAGATTCCTTTTTTATCTGTTTAAATTATATCTGTTTCTTGCTCAAGAACAATAAAATATGAAAACAGCAGAGGCCTTAGCCTGAGGGGAAGCAAGCCAAGGAAACATCTGAAGTCTTCCCTCACACACACGCAGCAGTTCCCTGTTCCTAGGTACCCCATGCACTCCACCACTGTTCTGCGCAGCCCGCTCTCTGTCCGGGCTGTGCTGCCTCTGGGAGCTGGAGAGCAACTGCTGCACTTGGGCAGAAAGGGGGTACCCTGCACCTGGCGGGGGCAGGATCAGGCTCCCTGCCCAAGCCCCACAGCTCCCCAACAAACCCTGTCTCCAATAGGAACCCCAAGACAATGAGAAAATTGCATAAGCCAAGAGCATAAAACGTTAATTCAAATACTTTGATGGTAAGCAGACTGGATTTTAGCTGCATTGCTTTTAAAAAATTAACAGATATAAAAGGATCATAAAAGTGTAACTTCAGATTTCACAGGCAGAAGTAAAGCTGGGCTTCCTCAATGAGGCACTGACATAAGGAGCACCAGAACAGAGGCTTCCCACTTTTCTGACATCCCTTTTACTGTCTGGCGGTATGAGCTGTATCAGCGCAGCATCTCTCTGGCATTTCAGATGCATGTTCTACCTGCCCTCCTCTCTCCCCACCCTCCTAATACCCTGTCATTTACAAAGGGAAAAGTTTTGATTAATGAGTTCTTCCTGCCAAAAAGATAGCCTCGCAAGCAGCAGAATGAAAATAAGTTAGATTGTATGGAGCCCATAAATACAATCCTTCTGCACAAAAATCTCCAATTAGTAGCCAGGCATACTTGCTTATGAGTCATTAATGAATACTTCTATATGCTGAACATTCATATCTTTCTGCTTGTGACACCGCCTCCGAGCTTGACCCCCTGTCATCACATCAAAAGGATCAAGGTTTTAAATGAGATATTAGCAATTTCTTAAATAGCTTTTTTTAAACAGCATGGAAAAACTATTGAACCATGACTGTTCGTTCATAGACAACTACTGAAATCCCAGCACATCATCTCCTTGGTCCTTCAGCAGCTGAAGGCATGAAGGCCACATGTTTCACCATATATAGCACTCCTATGTAAGAGGGCAGGAATTTTTGGTTATTTAGACCCTGGCAACACAGTGAAGTCTCTGAGGGCAGTTTCCCTGCACTGACATGGAGGTTTGCAGGTATGGACAGCAGAAAAGCCAGGTTCTGTAAGACAGCACCAGGAGGAACCTGCCTGTAATTCACTTTGACTTCTAAAAGGCAGTTTGATTCTACCAGGTATATAGATTAGACAGAAATTTCATTAGTATGTCTTTTATCCTTCTACTTTTTTTACTAGCCCTAAAGCTGCATTTTAAATTATGTACAGCTTACTCTGTAAAGTGAGGCAATTACCAAATTTGGGCAAATCACATTTATTTTAAGCTTACGGTGGCTGATACCATTCAGTTCTTGGACCACATCATTATCAACGGTACCAGTGAGTATCACAAGAGGAGTAAACAAGGGGTTTGCTTGGCATTTGCAAGTGAGGAGGCAATTTCTTTCTGCTCTTAGCCCCCCCCCCCCCCGTACAGCCAGGATAGACCTTCCCTTCCCACCCCACCCCCCACCCCCCCGCAAAGGCTGCAGCACCTGTGGGACTCATCTGACGTGCCTTCCTCCCCAGAGCGCTCCGCACCCACAGTATGCTTGCTCCGCTTGATATCAGATACACTTAAAATCACCAAATTTCTACGGAATTAGCATGCTCCCAGGTTTGGCATAGCAAGCTGCTCACAGCATGATCCCTAGCTTTGTCCCAGTGCTGGGCACAATTCCTCTCACCTCCGCAAAGCTTCCAGGTTTAAGTCCAACCCGTCAGCAGCTGTGACATGGCTAGGTGGCCCCTCCTGGTGACAGGTGCCACTGTTCACCTCCCCCCTGAGGAACCAGGGGATTTTACTGCAATTCGGTTCATGCAGAAGTGAAGTAGTAAGATTCAGATTTGTTCAGCTGGCCTTGCTGCCTAATAAATGAATGCTGTCAAAAAAATCCAGTTCTTGTTATTTCAAGGCTTGCGTAGGGTCATTATATGATGATTGTTCCTTAGGGGAAGGAAAAAAAAAAAAAAGGTAATTTTTTTGGTAAATTGCTCCTTTTACATATGAGGAGCCATGTAAGGCAGAGGATGTTAAAAACAAAAAATGAAGAATGTGCAGAATAGGCTCACATACGTTATTCTAGACTGGAGGAAATACCTTACAGTGAGAGACCTGAACAGCTCAATCTGTTTATCTTATCAAGAAGAAGATTGAGTGGTGAGTTGATTACAACAGATAAGCACCTCGTGGGGAGAAAATACCAGGCACTAAAGGGATCTTTAATCTAGCAGGAAAAAGACAGAAGCAAGGGCTGAAAGCTGAAGGCAGATTAAAAGATTAAAAATTAAGAACAAAATTTTAATTATGAATTCAGTGAGTTATTGAGCCTGATAGCAAAGAGAGAAACTGAATGGTCTAACAGAAAAAGAAGGTTTAACTGGCCGATCTGAAGCTCCTTCTGGCCCTGCATTCTGAATTTCAGAGTGGGGTGGGGAACTGGGAAGCGCTCAGATTTAAGAAAGTGCAACCCATACTTCTCATCAAAATAAACAACTCCACCTGCTCATGCTTGATTCCTTTCTTCCAGGGGTTGATGAAAGGGATATTGTTAATTTTTTAATTAAGAATATTTAAATAGCTAGATCATTCATGTATTTTAATGCACATTTGTACTATAACTCCTAATGAAGTCACATCCAGATCACATTCTGTACTTATATACGTGCTTCATAGTAACAGAAGAATAAAGCTGGAGAGCTCGAACTGGAACCAGATAAAGGAAGGTTTTAAAGATTCCTTAGCTGGGACAACTCAAAGGGGCAAGAAGAGAGGCAGTGTGCACCTCTGGAAGAGGCTGAAATGCGCCCCTTGGCCCCTCCTGCATCCCACAGGGAGCTGCCCCCCTTGTGCTGAGGACACGCTGCCTTGGCTGGGGTGGGCAGGGGGCTCAGACCACACAGTGTCCCACAGACATGCCAAGGGGTCCTCATCTCAGCGGGCTGACAGAGCTGTAGCTTGGGGATCTCTTACACATCTCACTTGCCAATTCCTGATCAGGCACTTGGACGGGAGTGCTGCAGCAAGCATTTTGCTTACACGAAAGCAACTATTTTTGAGCATTTTCAGTTCCAGATCACTATATCCACTGGAAAAACAGCGCTGAAAAATAAAGTCTGTATAGAAACTGACTGCTTTCCTGTAGCACTCCCTGTTGTGCCATGGGAAGCTATAAAGCTACCTATATTTACCATGGCTTTTATTCTTCTCTTTATGGTAGATTTCAGTTAAAGCAATTGTTCTGGACACACTCATGCCAGTTATATACTCTACATACTATATACTGTATGTTTCTTTAAAAGGCACATCTGCTACAAAGAATGTAAAGAGTATCATAAGACATACTACTTTTTAATAAAAAATTGCATTTAAATAAAGAAAATGTAATAAATAAAACTCTGCTCAGTTTTAACAATATAAGCCAATGGACATTCGTGTAAATGAGTATAGGATTTCACCCAGTAAAGCATGAAAAAGTCTCTAATATCTACTGAAGAAACAAAGAAAGAATCCACACTGTGATCATCCCCCACTTCCCCATCGAACAAAAAATATTTTAGATACTAGTTGCAACTTTGCCCAGTTGGACAGCCTGGTGGGTGAAAAAGCTCAGTGCTTGGGAGCAAAACACAGCAATCTCCAACTCTGTATTAGGATTCCTGATCATTCTCAAGAAGGAAGCTCCACACACCAAAAATACAGTTTGGGTCACTACCTCAGGTAACAGCCAGGAAGCTTCAGGAATCACCAGAAAACATTTGACCAACATTGGAAATTGCTCACGGTGAGAACTGAAATTCTAAGACTTCTTATATGACTAGCTCAGGAAAAAAAAAAAAAAAAGAACAGTGTAAATGCTGCATAATAGCTTATGCAGTGTGAAGTTCTCTTAAGTATTCATTTATATTTTTTAATATAAGATTACATAAGATTTTAGTATCTATAGTAAATGCCCTTTACTAATCAGCTTAAATATTGACTTGAAGTTCCTGTGGGCAAGAAGTCCTTTGAGGTCACAGAGGACCAGGGAGCCTGCACCGAGGGGCTACATCAACTGAAAGACATCCAAAGGAAAAGAAAAGGAGCTTCTACACCCAAATGACACATCAAAAAATTCATCTGCAAGACAAGATTTGAAGTAAACAGGAAATCAGAGATTTAGGTTAATCAGGTGTGGGATGAATTAAACAGGTCTGGCTAAACTGAAGTCCTGTGTGTGGTGAAGCTGTGGCAGAGTACCAAGTGTCCCGACAAGCAGGAGCAGGCTAAAGCAGAGCAGCCCATTCCCATGGCTGCTGTGTTACAGGAGCAAAAAGCATATACTGAAGACAGCTCAACCCGTCTGTGACATCTTTGCATGTCTTTAATAAAAACCCCATGAGATAGTTAAGGCAAGTCCTGTAATGCAGAGCAGTGCTGCAGGTGTGGGATCACAGGCAAGAGAAACCAGCAGGTCTCAGTACAGCATTAGGCAGAGAAGTGGAGGATGCTTCTATTCTACAGGCTTGGTCTGGCTTGATAAGATAGGGGAAAAGGTGAGATGAGAAAAGGTTGCACCAATGATAAATTATCCACAGAAAAATCATTACCAGCTTTCAGATATGCAAAACATAGGTAGAAGCCTGGAATAATGAATCTGAGGATTAGTCAGTTTAATTCAATCTGCACTTCTGCCTGTCATCTGGTTTCCATAGGATAGAAAATATCAGAGAAAGCAGAGCTAAAAGCAAGAACAGCAGAAAAAAGTGCCTTTGGCTTACGAAGAGCAGCTGCAGGAACTGAACGGCCATCACCTGGAAGGGGGAAGCTCCCAGGGACCTTTCAGAGCACCATTCAGAAATGTTTTTCAGCGTAGCAGCTGACATAAAACTTGGGATGTAATCATGGTATCAGAGAGCAGCATGACAAAAGATCACAAAGCTATCGAAGGGGAGTTTTAGGCCAGCTAGGAGAGCAGCTGCGCAGCGCGGGTGCAGCCCCGGCCGGGCGGCCCGGGCGGCATGATGGAGCGGGGCACCCCGAGAGCTGCGGGAGGGAGGGCGCAGGCGGGGACCCAGGCAGGCTCCTGCGGCTCTGCCTGCTGTGATCCACGGCTCCTGCTGGAGCACGGGGGCTCCCGGGGAGTGGAGGGAAGGCAATGCATAAGCAGGCTAATGCTCAAGTTCATGGAATTATTCTCTTCACCATCACTTAGGCGACTTCCTAATCACTGCGGAAGCAGCTATTTCTTATCAGACAACTATTCTGAATGGGGTTTTCTCTATCTCCTCTCAACTTTAATTTCATCTGGCAAAAAAAAAAAAACCAGAATGCTGAAGGCTTGATAGTCATTGCAAGAACAGTTGCTCTTTGCCCTTTTATGCTTTTAATATGTTACTGATGAGTAAGGCTGAGTCAGATTTACAATTAAGATATTTGGTCATGCAATTAATGATGAAATTATCTGGCGCATGTGTCAGTAGTGCAGTGTGGTTCCTATGGAGGCTGACAGGAGTTCTGCTTTTGACTTCAGCGGCAGCAGAGCCAGCCTAATGGTGAGCAATTCGGAGTTCTCTACCTTAAAGCTTTTTTTAACGCCATGAATAGCATGCTGTATCCTTGGTAGCATATCTTTGAGGCTATCTGCTGGCATGGCTTAATTATCCAGTATAAGTTTTCAATTACAAGCATATGAATTCTGACATGGCTGTTAGAAGTCTAACAGCTCTTTACCCAAAATGTACGTGCATTCTCTGGTGTCCTTAGGCACAATTTTTCTTCTCCATCACAGCAAAATTTGACCTCTTTATTGGCATTAGCAGTGACATTGTAGTTCATAAACTATCCTTAGTTGGGGTTGAAACGCATTATAATGATGTGAAATATTTTGCTGGAAAAAAATAGATTCTGCTTGCTGAGGCACTGCCTGACAGCTTCAACACTCAAGAATCATAATGCTGAAGATATTTTAAGTCAAAGAAAGTTTATGGTAATAAAGTACAGCCTGGTATATACAGGGAGAAGTCATTGTCTTAAGTGTGAAAATAGAAGAGGACTGACTTAGACTACATTTTCTCTTAGTCTTTTCATGCATCTTATTACATCTCTCCTGCAAGAACAGTGACAGAAGACTGGTTCAGAGGCAAGCCTTCTCCCTGACTGCAGTCCTGGGCTTCACAGCAAGTCCCAGTGTTCCCAAAGCCAGCAGCCGCCTCTGCTTAACTACAAGGAGAAAAAATGGTATTGGTAGGAGCAGGCTATGGAGAAAATTGTTGTTCTAGAGAAAAGCTTCCTAATTCTATTATGATTTTCATTATGTTTCCAATTTAAAATGCCCAAATGATAAACTCATAAAAATACATAATGAAAACAGTCAGACCATTAACTACAGTCAAATGCAATGCCACTATAACAAAATCTGCAGGTGCTCTTACAATCAGCAAAGCAACACGATTCAGATTAAGCAAGGAAGAGGGGATTCTCTGAAATCTTTTACTCATGCTTCCAAATATTTAGAAAATGTGGTTTAAATGTTGCAAATTATGTTTCTTTATGTTGTTATTTTCCTGAACTGGATGCTGTGACAGCAGTCTGTATTTCATAGGGCATCGTTTCCAACCAGCAAAATCTATTCTCAACAGGAGATATGCTCCACTTAGTCCAAATGTTCTGAGGACATCAAACATTGGCATAAACATGCTGTATCATAATTGAGAAACTTGCTAGTACTCAGGATTTAGACAGCACTTTACAGCTTCAAGGTGCTGTCCAGTTAACTTATTTATTAATTAAATTTTCTAACTAGGGACATAACCTAGATTTTGTTAGAAGCAAGCTGTGGAGGAGAGGAGGTCAGGTAAACAGGTTTATCACGTTTACGTAAAAGACCATACCGAGTCCACTTAGAGGAGCTTCCTTGCCAAAACAAAAAGATAAAACTTCTCAAAGGCTTCGTATCCCTGGTGGGAAACTAACGGTCAACTGCATGACAGGCCAGCTTGGACCACTGGGATAAGGGTTTCAGAGGTATTTGTCACTGGTCTCCCCAGGTTCTCCCAGAGAAGCGAAGACGCTTTCCGTTGGATTCAGTGGAACCTGAATGACTATTTTAAAAAACTCCTTCCTGTTGCTCAGCCATGTCCTTCCCCAATTTATAAACTAGAGCACTGCAAACCAGCAGCCTCAGTATTTCTGCTGTGGCTTCTGTTTTTTTATTACCACTTTAGGGGATATTTTCAAAGACTCAGTTAGGAGTTATGACCTAGATTTACAAAAATATTTAGATTTGTAATTCCTATTAGCTGTTTAGCATTCAGTGACATCAACAGACTCATTGCCCATCTCCAGCACGGTTTTTGGTAAAAACCATTTACTTCACAACTGAATTTTGCCCAAACTCCCAAACTGCTCCAAGTCAAACAAAATATAGCTAAAATCATCTGTCCTCCATGGGTTTATGTTCTGACAACACAGGAGAATGAAACTCTCTCATCTGATATAGGAGTGTCTCTGCAACTTATTAGTCTTTCATTGGCACATAGTAAATTGAGCTCTGGCAATAGCAATACTACTGGGAAATAAAGATAATTAAGAAACATAAAGCATGTCACTCTTCTTGAACCCAGTTGGAATCTTGGTTTTCTGTGTCTCTCTTGTTGTAGGATTATGAGCCTAGTTTTAAGTCTGTATTCTCATAATTCTACATAATTGACCATTTGCAATCTTCTATACTCTAAAATGTCTAATAACTATGCACAGAAAGTGAGCCCTTTCCATAATATTTATAAATATTTCATATGAACTGGAGTTAATACAATTTATTTATAATGCATGGGAGTCTGCAGTGGGTTTATAAAAATAATGGGTGTTAACATGCAGTCATGATTTAATAATCAGAGACTAATTTCTAAAATACATATGGAGAGTGGCTGGTTCCAGTAATTGGTAACAGGATTGAGAGATGCAGATATAGACAGATGACTAAGGTATGGTTAATATACTATACAGGGTCAGCAAAGTTGGCATTAACAAAAACTTCATCCTACTGGTACCCTTATTATTTTCAGTATCTGCCAGGACAAAACTACAATAGCTTCTCCAGAAAACCTCAGGGGGCTGGAATAATTCCATCCTGCTAACAACCACTGTGGTAGAGGATGTCGTCACATGTATTACATCACCATGGGGCAATAACACCATCCAAGGATTCCTGCGTTCCCAGGAAGCTGCCACAGAGCCACTAACCATCTATGAACTAATTGGTTCAAAACTGTTAAAAAGAGGAGAAAAGTTCTTTATCTATTCCACAGTAAATGCCTCTCTCACCTGGTACACCAATGTTGCTTAAGCAATTCCAACAATACTTTAGATCTAAACCTACATGGCAGATGGAAGTGAAGAAGCCTATCTGCAGGAGAAAACAGATGAAGTTATTGGACTGATTGGGGAACATGCATACAGCTGAAATGGAACTTCTGGTTTTCAGCTGCTGTGAGTAAAAGAATGCAAACATAAGCAAGTGGATGCATCTGATGGTGATAATGATAGGACCACAGCTGCAGTGAGACAGCCACACACAAGTTATCCTAGAGAGCACCACAGCAAGGCAATAGACTTTCCATGTTAATGTCACTTTTGACGCACATCTCAGTTCACTTTCTATACTCTGTTAGCAGCCTGTGTATGGAAGATGACAGAAGAGCAATTGTTCCTGCCGCTAGATGCTTGTTCCTGCATTTGGGGGAGGGGAGGGAACCTTAACACCCACAATTAGTCCATGAGATCTCTGCTGCTGTCATGCACGTGCTTTCTTCCTGCAGTTCCACCTGCCTGTTGTTTATTACTCATTATGAGACTAATCACTCTTTCTATGATGGTCCAGTGACATAATGACTCTAGATGTATTTCTTCATAATTTTTTGCGCTACTCAGCATCAATAAACTGTAAAATGTATTAGAAAGCAATGTTTCTAATGGCTTGCTTTCAGAATACATTTCAGGTTGTTCATGTCAAGAAATGCTTACCTTTTGAACTCTCAGATTGCTGGGCTGAGCAAATCAGTGCCTTTAAAAAAAAAAAAATACCAAAACCTAGTTCAGATCTCAGTTTCATTAGAATATTTTTTTTCTAAGAATCTGAATGGAGTAAGCAGCTATTTTCAGGGCAGCTGGACTAAGTTTCTCAGAAGGAAGTAAGTGTTCAGGTAACACTTGTGACATGACACGACTCTAAATATTGCAATTCCCTATGGTAAAAGATTTTGTGTTTTCTGTTTGGTAAGATATCCTGCATATTTATTTACATGAGATTGTAATTACAAAGACAAAAAGAACCCTTAAGAACTAATATGAAATTATTCCCCTAAGCAGAGTTACCTACAAGCTTCAGCATTTCCAGTTACAAGCTGTACTGCCTCAGCTCTCATAGGAGTATTTAGCACAGTCTGCCTGCTGGCTCCCCTGCCCGGTTTTGCCTGCTGGTGGTGCCCGTTATGGGTTGTTCCAGCAGGGTCACTTCAGATTCCTATCAGAGCAGCATGTTTACACTTCCTGTAAAAAATATCATTTAGATCCATGCCACTAAATAGCTACAAATGTAAAATAATATATTTATGACTCTATATAAATAATACATTTTTTAAATGTTGCAATATATATATTAGTCAAGCACACAATGTTCCTCATTCTGGATATAATCTGTGATTTCAGCCATCAGGTGAAGAATATGAAAATTGAGAACAAGTGTTTCAGTTTATGTTCTTGCATATGTCGTCTATGCACTTCATGCTCTACTGCTTCAACATCCAATTGTATGTTCCTCGTATAATTTTAATTACCATTTTTCTGTTCAAGAAAAGATATAGAGGGGCACTGCAAACTGGACAGTCAGAAGGATACACATGGCCTATACTTAAAGTTACAGCTTTAGCTGATTCTGATCTGTGTGAAATGCTAGGCAGGACTGGAAGCCAGTGGCCAGATTCCCAAGTGGCAGATGCTAATATCAAAACATGCTCTCCCAGGTCTCAGTCCCGATTAACCCAGCCCCAGATCTGCAAACAATGCTGCTGAGATCAAAGAGCCAAATAGGGTAGATGGCCCAAAGGACACATTGCAGGCATCTTTGAAAGAGCCAAATCTGAGCCCCGCACCTGCTAAAAGCAGTTACAGCTTTATGCATGCTAGATGCATCCCCTTGGCATTTTTCAGAAACTTTTCTTTCTAATCCTTTTTCTGTGTTTGTGCACAAATCTGAAAAAAATTAATTCTGTTCAACTATTTGCCTTTGGAGATCCTTTGTACTTTTTTACCAGCAGACCGTGTCCATTGCCCAGCTTTCTGCTCTTAACAAACTGCAGGTTGAGCTTGATCCAGGTTTGCTTTTCTGGAATTACTTGTCTATTGTAAGCAGTCTGTTTCAAGCTCTATTTTATAAAAGAAACCTTCAAGTTCTCATCATTTGCTGTCTGTACATGCCTTTTTGGAGCATGGTACAGCAAGTACCTATCCTCTCATGTCCTGAAATCAGTCCTCACACCTCTCAAAAGGTCCAAACTCAGAGGAAGGGAGGGCACACATGCGCCCTTCCCCAGAGGCATCAAGGTCACAACTGTGTGTGATGTCTAATATAATGCCTTCTCAGAGGATGCGTCAAGAAAGCAAGGAACAAGGGATTAGGAAAAGAAAAGCTTACCCACAAAACCCTTACTCTTAAAAGTAGGAAACAAATCTCCAGAGACGCAGCACCCTGCAGCCTGAGCTCACAAGCCTGACACTGGTCCGTGTTTCAGATGGGTCTGACCCCCTCCTGCCTTCACTCTCCTCCAGCTCTTATTCATGCCAACCACAAACTCATGCCGTCTTTGCTCCTTGGCCTTCTCTGCTCCACTGCTCTCGCTCAGAAGGACAATCCTGTCCCGAGGGAAAAGGCACTGCCAAGTGCCCGGACTGCTCTCGTCCCTCTCCAGCCACCGGCACATGGCAGCACCACCCACACCCGGGGCAGTCCCACCAGCAATCCTCATCCTGCTGGCACACACAATGCCTGCCGCCGCTGCTGAACTGATGCACCTATACAGTATAATCTCACCTGGGGGAAACATTAATTATTTTTTTTTAGCTGGAAGGATGGAAGCCCTACCAATGCATGGAAAGCAGAACTCCTCAAGGTGTCGGAGCAACTGCATACTTTTAATAAAAGAGAATACAATAATTGAGATGTATATGAGAAGAAATTTGTAAATACTACCGACCAAACTTCAGATCAATAGATGTTTTACATATCAGAGTAAAGATATAAACTCCAGTGCCAGCTTAAGCTTTTAATCATTTCACTTGTTGATTCATTCGCCTTTTATGTAATCTGATCTATTGGTCTGGTTCTCCAACATAAACACCATTATTGCAGCAAATGTCACCATTTTAATTTGTAACCAGTGTACCAGGCGCATCTCATAAAATATTATTTTAATCCCTTAAAAGGAGAAGGGGAATTTTTCATGAATTAATTGGACAGTCTTGCACATTAAATATAGTAATAAATGTCTTGCAATGCAGGTGAAATTTAAAATATAAATAAACGTTATTGACTATAGGATTGTGAAAATCCTGATATTTATGTTTAGTTAGTACACAAGTCTGCTGGAGAAAGAAAACAACTAGCGTCTCCTTGGCCCCAACATCCCTCCTGCACTACTACAAGGCTGAAGGAACCACACAACTGCATGAAAGAGAGGGCAAGGAAACAAAACCAGCACCTGTCCCAAAAGCAAGTCAGCAGAGCCATGGGTCTGCAGAGACAGTGCCCAGGGGCTCACTCACCTGGAGCCTACCACTGAGTCTTAAGGCTCCCAGCTGGGTCCTCCCTGTAATTAATCCTCCCTAATTCGGCTCCTTACATGGGATGAATCCTTGCCTATCTCATCCCTTCATGCTAGGGAGCCGAGGCAACTCACTTAGACCAAATGCCTACTTTTCTGTGCCTGAAGTGACACAGATACCATTCCTGCTCTGTCCTCCACCACTTGGAGCCTTTCTTAGCAGGAAGGCCAGCTGTACACCCCAACGGCTTCTGTAAAGACATCATTAACAAAAACCTAAAGCATTCACATCATGCAAAACATTGCAAGTACACAGTAAGTGGCACAATCTGAATTCACGTTAGTACTTCAAATATTCAGAGCAGATAAAACAAGAACAAAAACAATTTCAGATAAAGCAAGGAGTTCTGTTAACTCTAGCAACTATTTAAAACCTTCCTCGCAAACTTGCTTTTTGCTCACAGGGGAGCCATACAAATTACTCATACATATATCACACACCAAAACTTCTGAGGTTAAAGTAGACGCTTTTGGATTAACAAGGGCCTTCCCGACAGCTGGGCTTTACACTAATCTTTATCATGTGCCTAAAAAGCCCATCAGCAGTGTACTGCCCAAAGGGTCAGCAGAAGTCACTCCACTCAGAACCCCTCCTGGAGACCCCAGACACCTTTCTCCATCTCTCTTCAGCCACGGGGACTGCCCCAGCTCTGTGCAACCCCCCTGCGGCTGGCTGGGCAGCCAGAGGCTATGGTGGGTGGCACAGGTGTGAAGCAGACAGTAAGGCTGAATGCGAGCACGCTCGCCTTTATGAGCTGAGTCAAGACCTGTTCTCTTCAGCACTAAAATCATCCTAGTATTGGAATAATGATTTCCTCTGTAAAAGCGAACAATGCTGCAAATTAATATTGTTAGTAGGTATTTGAATATACACGGAGAGACATTTCTCTACTATAAAATCACAGTGAAGACCTTCATTTACAGAGTATTCAGTTAATCATCTAACAGGACTGATTCATCTGTTTGTCACAGCCATGAAAAATACTTCAAATACAGAAAGATGTACAGCTTTGTTTTTACAAGTAAATAGATGAACTATTGTTTGCATGAACTTGCAGTCTAACATAGCCTCCTATGGAAAGATGGAAAGTCAAGATTATTTTTTTTTTGGGGGGGGGGGGGGGGGGAAGGTTGCTAACGTCACTTTTAAATGTGCACATGGGCATAAGACTATTAAAATGAGACTGAACAGTAAAGCAACTTTTAATTTATTCCCTCCAAAACACCATTGTAAATAAGAAAATATTTTGTACAAGTTTACAGTTACATTTTCAGACATGAGGAAAAAAAACCAAAATTGCCAATGAAAGTTCTTTCCAATATCCTGTTATATTCAGTATAAATGTAAGTTTATCAGACATGCAAACCATTTCCTGCCAAAAAAAAAGCTGAAGAAAAATTCAGAAATAAATGAGCTAAACTCATCTACCAATTTGTGTAGAAAAGCATACCTCCAGTGTTTTGAACTACAAATATGTATCTATTATTTACATATTTACGATATGAACCGTAATTCAATCTCCTAAAACCTGTTTTGATGTGTAGATCCTATGCTATAACGTAATAAAGCAATTGAATTGACCATACTCTTAGCAAGAGGTTCAGCTTTTCAATAAACAAAATGCCCTTTCCTAAAACCCTTTACAAGCAAGCTGTTAATTTGTAGCTGCAGAATTCCACTCTGATGACTACAGAATGCACTTGAAGTTACTGTTTTGCAGTAATACAGCAACGCAACCAATTTCAAAGCAAATCCAGTCAAACAATTAATGTTTACATCATCTTAAACTTCAAAACATAATTAGTGATCTTTCTAGTTACCTAAAACAGTTGGTTAGTGCTGCCCTTCACTGGTTCGTAATGGTATACCACAAATCAGAACTAATGGTTACCTGACAAAAGCATGGCTCAGCCATATGAAAACTGAGTTTTCCCTACTTCTGTCTCTAGGAGTTCCACACTCCTATCAAATGAACACCCAAAAATGCCTCTTCATAATCCAGGTTTTCAAGCAGTAAATGTTTTTATATACATATTTCTCCTTTTCTTTGGGAGGGGTAACAATTTCAAATACCACCTCTGCCCATTGTTCTTGTGTTTTTATCCCATGTCAGAACACTACTGTAATTCATCCCTGAATGTTAAATTATGCTTTTCCTCCATGAAAGAAATTAATCAAAAAAGAGCAATGAAAATCATCCCTGGAGCATTTCTACTCTAATATTAAAATATTGGACTGATTAAAAGTGATGCTAACATTCACATTTGTATAAGAATATATCTAGGATTGGGTAAATTACTGGTTGTTTTCAACATGTGCCTTTTGCCCTGATGAGGGAACAGAATATAGCTGGTTCTTTAACACAGCAAATACAATTGTCATTGCACCCAAACACTGAGCTCCATTTGGGAAATGAATTTGGAGCGACTGGCTCTTTCAGCTAGCTATCGCATACATACTACAAGAGCCACACATCTTTTAAAAGCTTGGTTTGAGAAAGAAAGGTGTTTAGGATAGCATTAACAGCTAGAACATATCTGATGACAAATGATGAATTACTGTTAATTACTATGTGTATTATATGTAGCAACACCAACCTTAGACGCATAATTCAGATGAGAGCAGTGTTAAGTTCTCTACGCAAGTGTAAGAAGCAGTCCCTGACTCCAAGACCTGGCAAGTCTATCTGCTAAAGAAAAACGATGCAAATGAAATATTTTCAAAAATATAGAATTAAAAGATGGAACCCCCATTTCAAAAACAGTTTCAGTATTTTTGAACAAATAATCTATTCCTTTTTATAATATATTATGCTTATTATTATGTTTTAAAAGTGGCTGAAGCTTGCATTGGTGCTGGCCATTTTTAGAGAACATTAAATCCTTAAAAGCCTTTTTGAAAATGCAAAAAAAGCCCCGACTTTGCTGCGCATATTTTTGATCAATTGCATTGACAGCTGTACGGTCACCCTCGCGGGTAAGTAGGCCTCCTCAGGACTCAGCTCAGCTGCGGTGACGTAAGCCTCTGTGAAGCTCTATGTGCCTGTGGGTTTCCACCAGAATGACCTCCCAAGCAGGTGAACTGATCAGAGGGAAATTCAGAAAATGGGGAATTTTGAAAACTTTCCTCCAAAGCACCTCAGACAATATAATTCAGGGAGTTTGTCCTGGTAAAAATGTCTGTGTCAGCCCGGTTACTCTGAACCCAGCCTTATTAGGGCACCCTCTTTTCATTTGATTAATAGGTGTAAGCCCATGAATAGCAGCTGGATTTTTACGATCTTTGCTTTCTGCAGAGCCCAAAATGAGAGTGTGAAAATGCTCCACATACATCTCTTTCCTCTTATTTCATGAGAGAATATTCAGGTTTACCTTTTCTGGAACATCTGACCTATTTCTGAGGACCCTCATATTATCCACACTGCTAACCACAGCCAACGAACCAAGTAGCTAAACCTTCAACAACAATGAGAGTTATCTAAAGAGGGAGTTATCAATTGGTTGGAACAGTATAAATAAAAGCAGAAGAAAATACAGAAACTATGAAGTCTGTACAAAACAGATCGATAAACATCTCGCATTTTGCTACTCCTCTGGTGTTAGCCTATCACTACCTTTCCCCAAAAGTCAGCTCAGCCTCCTCTGGAAAGACAGTTATTTCCAGTGCAGTTTAGCAAGCCACAGTTACATGTGGCTTCACTGATGATGAGACAAATTACATCCCACCTTGTACCAGACATCAGTGTTAGCATATGATGCAGTTTGTTACGCAGGGTTCATGAGCACAGCTACAGCTTTCAGCCCAGCAGCTGCTGCTGGCTGTGCCAGCACAGTAAGGAAGAGCAGTCCTGCTGTAACTGAGAGCGGCCGCGCTGCTGGCTGCCAGGTGGGACGGCCATTAAGAGCAATACAACCCAAAGACTTTGTCAGGAGGTTTCTCAGCTACTGCTGGTTTCTACGAAATGATGAAACCTACAAATACTGGGCTCTGAAGGGAGGAATCAATAGGTGAGACAAGGGTGTACCTAGATCTGCTACCCTGCACCGCGCTGCTATCTTGTTCTGCACCACGTAGAGTCATTCTCTGTCCAACCGCAGGACTGACGTTGACCCCAAGGAGGTCATTTCCTTCTTTCCACTGTAGAGGTGAGGAATGATGCTCTCATATCTCATGTTCCCTTCCCTCCGTTGCTAGGATTTTCCACATTCCTGTCTATATTTTGCTTTGGATACAGCTGCAAAGATTTTAATATTAGCCACTTCCCTTTTTTTTAATAATTATCACCTATTTTTCTTTTAAAGAAAATGTGTGAATTATTTGTTATTATCAAAGGAAAACATTTAGTTTAATAACCTATCTCTTCACAAAACAAATCACCAGTGACTGAAAATAGAATGTATTGGTACCACTTTGTGAAAGTCATTTACAGCACAGAAAGACCACTTTGGCAGACACATTTATGTCTATACAAGATTAGATTTTGCATTTACTATGGGCATGTGGCATATTATTAATTATTAACACCAAAAATAAATGTTTACGTTTGCAGAAAAACAAGCTGCTAAATTCTGAAAAAATATTGTCAAGGATTTACACATTGTGTCATGTGTGTTATGTAAATGGAAACAGCAGAGATTCAGTATTTATTATTAGAACAAAACATTTTTCATCCTGCAAGCGGAAATCCAGGCTGTAATTCACATGCATCTCTGAATCAACAAGTCTGATACTTAAGAATAACCCTTTGTATATCAAATAACTGACTTTGCCTTCTCACCAAGGGCACACCTCATGGAACTTCTTTGTCCCCATTCCCTGGGGAACTGCATGGGTACTAAAAAAATGCTTCTCCCAGAATCCCTGAAATGGTTCGTTCTCTATCCTAGACCTGGGGAATGAGTAATGGGGTACCACACCCTGCCAGCAGGAAACAATCCCGGCCAAACGAAAAACCCTGCTGATGAGGTGGCCTCCCTCCCAGATTTCATACATACCAAATTTCAAGATTGCAGACCAAGATGTCCTGTTCAGAGAAACCCTGAAATATGACTGGGAAAGATCTCCTTACCCTCTGAGGAGAAAAAGTCATTATCAAGCCATATGGAAATGGAGGCAGGAGTAGGATGTCAGACTCGCGTATCTCTTTATGTAGTGTGCATCAGTGCAACATCATACTCCCAGCTGGCCACCCAGATTACCTTCATCAGGGGCTCAGGGCCTTTGAGCACGCTGCATGCCTCCAGCTTTTCTGTCCAAACTCCCCAGCGCTACTAGCCGGGTCCGCTCTGAGCAGAGCGCCGTGATGGAAGCCCTGGTCTAGACAAGGCACTTGTAGCTGCCAGCATTTTTCTGTTCTGCCATCCATCCTGCTCAGAGAAAACCTCTTGCAAACTGTACTGTGATGGAGGTTTCCGAGCAAGAGGTGACATTTTTTTCAGTAGCCTCCCTGTCCCCTGCCCCTGAGCTGTGTTGAAGCTCAAGCAGTGGCAAAACGCTGCTTGGGGATGCCTGCGTTTTTGCTGCTTCACTGAACAGTCGGGATTTGTCCCCCTGCCTGCAAAAATGCAGAAACCTTTTGATTTTGTCATTTATCTCAATCCAGTTTTCCAATCATTCTGCTGGAAATGACACTGCTGGAGGCACTAAAGGTGCAAGTCCAGACCAACATTCAAATGCTCACCAACCACTTGACTTTACAGGAGGTTAAACTACTGTGGGCAAAGCAGCAATAAAGTGGACAGATGAGCTCTGCCTCTGGGAGGGTTTGCTGTTTCTTGGCTATTTCTACCCCCGTCTCAGCTCAGCAGGGGGAGGCAGGGGCAAATTAGCGCTACTCCTGCTCCTGCTCCTGCCTCCCACACCTTTTGCCTGCTGCTTCATAAAACCTCTTTCAGCTGGTGGCAAAAGAGGTCAGCAATGCATATGTAGCGTGCCAGAGGAGCAGAGCAGCACAGCGCAGATGCACAGTGGCACCGAGCTGCTCTCCGCACAGCGTGACCTTCCCTGCTGCTGCTCAGCCCTGAGCACCTGCACCCTACCAGGATCAGCCTCTTGGTTTTGATGTCAGGCCTCAGCCCCTGCACCACGTCACATTTGCATTTTCAGGCCTCAGATACTGCTAGGCTGAAATGCTGGATGTTGGGTAGGGAAGCGCCCGGAGCCTCTGGATGCATTTCCAGGGACACCTGCAACTTCAGGCAAAGCCGGGCACCCTGCTACTGCCCAGTGCAGCGAGCCTCTGCTGCGGGGAAATGCATTAATAGAATAATTCTGCTGTATCATTAGAGGTCAACTTGGACTACAGCAGGTAATAAAAGATTCATAATAGCACATGAGAGGATGCGCTAAATATCCAAACCGCAGTTTGAAATCATGCAAAGCTTGATTAGATTTAGGACTTGGTTAAAAATTTGCATTTCAGCTAGTGTCTCACAGAAAAGTTTGCAAGCACTGATACCACTTTTGTACCAGCAATTTATGCTGATTCCAGTAGAAATTACGTCTTGTAGCAAGGAGTATCCTAACAGGCATAGGCGCTCTCATGCTCAGGTCAGTAACCAAAAATTAATCCCTTCCCTGATTCCGTTCGGGGCCAATACCAGCTGTTACTGAGAAGACATAAGAAACATTGCTGGAAGCACTTTCAAGATAACACGTTCCTAGTGTTGCAACTTTCAAACCTTTGGTATTCAACAACTGGGTAAATCTTAAGTTGTAGCCACAGTAGTCTGTACGTTTTTAAGATACTCCATTCAAACTTTGTTCAATCTTATTTGCTGTCTAAATATCAAATCTGCTTTAGGAATCCTGCTAAAATCCAGTCTCAAGGTGCTGTGGCAGCAAGTTCCCCAGTATATTTACATGTGAACAATCATTACTCACTACTAAAGGAGCTGTCAGAAATTCAATACAGGCATTCACGTGCCATATTTTCAGTTTGATTATAAAGGCATCATCCCTTCCCCATTTTACTCCATCTTACAACTCTAACAAGAACAAAAACAACACAGGCAAGTCTCCCCTAGCTGCCGAATTCCATCTGCTTTTCCATCCTTGCAACAGCCTTTGACAAAGAATTTAAATCAGATTCCTTTTTTCTGATGAGCTTAAAATTTGGCTGTGAAGTTTGGCCACATTCTCTGACTGGATTTGCTTTTTGGCCACATTTTTACCAGTACAGCACATCTAATCTCAGAACTGGTGACACTGCACTCAAACCAGCTGCTCCAGCTTTGATACAGAGGAGGCTAATATCATTATTGGAAGAATTTAGTGATGTTTGACATATCAAATGGCTTGGTCCTGCTTTTAATCTTTGTGGTCAGCCAGTCCCACCAGCCAAGCGATGGTCTCAGCAGACAGGCCAAAGTCTCGGTGCAGAGAATGGAAAACTTCCAACAGACCTGTATGTTAGGTTCAGGACACATCACCTGGGCAGCACAAGGTGCAGAGCAAGTGCATACAGCACACTGAGCTCTGCTCTCCACCAAGAGCACCACTGCCACTGGCATTATTGTGACATGAAGAGCTGTGCTCTCCACACATGGAAAGGAGGCTTCCTCTCCCAATTCAAGTCTAAAGCAAGAGAGCCCTCCCAAAACGTTCACCTTGCAGCATCTGCAAACAGCCAATCCAGACCTGCCCAGAGCCAGCCAAAGCCACTAAGCCTGGAGCACCTCCGAGGCAGAGGCCCACAACAGCTGTCGGGGACAGCAGGGCTGGTCCATCACGGGGCTTGGCTCGGTGCATACAGTGTCTTGCACTGTGCCATACAGCCAACCGTCTTGTAATTAGGCAGAAAACCCATTTCTTCCAACTGCAGTAAAACCCTGCCCCTCTCCTTTACAACAGGTCCTATGGAGCCTCGATACCTGACACACGTTCAGTTCAAGCAGAAAGAGGAAATTACTTATTTTTGTCTTCTTTTGTATCAGCTCAGCGACAATTTCCCTGCACCGGGAGGCTGCAGACAGACCAAGAACTGCTTTGGGGGCTGAAAACCCCCAAAGCCAAGTTTTCCCACTCCTTTGATCGTTCCCGGCTTTCCCACACAAATGGATTTTCCACGTACGTGGTACCCGCACCAACACAGCCGCAGAGATGCCAGAGAAGGAAAGAGTGAAGCAACACCCCTGCGCAGTGGGCAAAAGCCGGGAGGAACTAGAAGGCACCTTTTTTTACTGTGCTGGTTTAGCTGGCCGTAAGTGAAAGAAGTAAAACGTCCT
The DNA here is from genome assembly GCF_023634155.1 of Falco peregrinus. Classification (NCBI taxonomy): domain Eukaryota; kingdom Metazoa; phylum Chordata; class Aves; order Falconiformes; family Falconidae; genus Falco; species Falco peregrinus. The sequence goes on along the minus strand of NC_073730.1, from coordinate 12,108,637 downwards.
TCTCAATGGTTCCTGCCAGTTATTTACATGACCTACCAAATTCCACCACCCAAATGGAGAACAAGTCAGTCTCTTACCCTACCGGGCACTCACTGCCCCATTCCAGCCGGTTACTTTCTGGCACTGCAAAATACCAAACCTTGTCAGCTGAATGCAATGGCACTGTTGCCTGCATAAACGCATTTAATGGCTCTTACCATGCAAAACACACAAACAAACGATAACAGAGCTCCTGAGTGTTCACAATACAGCGAGGGTCTGACTGCCCAGAGCTGGCACCTGGAATCGGTCAAATCCAGTAATCAGGTAGCTGCCAGGAGTAAGTGCAATTCCTACACGGGACCCCACGGATCGTTGTTAGTTTCCGATACCATTCTATAGCCTCAAGAAGCCTGAAGGGGAGAACTGTGTGCATCTCCCGTTTAAACGACAGCAGCGGGTGCAGGAGGGGCCCAGGCAGGCAGAGCAGAACACGGGGCCGGAGTTTTCGGCTCCTTCTGGGGCCCGGGAGGACCGGCCCGAGCCAGTGCAGCACCGCGGCACCACCGACACCCCCACCCCGTGCCGGCGGCGCCCGGCGTGCGGGCAGAGGCCGGACCGGGCGCGCCCAGCCGCTGCGCGGGGACCCTCCGGCGAGGCAGGCGGGTCGCTGCCCTGTGCCCAGCCCCAGCGCCGCTGCGGCGGGGCGCTCGGCTCGGCCCGCCCGGCTCCGGGCTCGGGCAGCAGGAGCACTGGCGGCGATCCCCGGCCGTGCGCTATCGGGCGGGAGCCGAAATAAAAAAGGAAAAAGGAGCGAGCGGCCACGGACCCGGCGCTGCCCGGCTGGGCGGCTCCCGTCCCCGCCGGGGCTGCGGACGGGCGGCAGGGCAGCGGGGCCCTCCCGCGGGGCAGGCGGCGCCGGTGGGGGCGGCGGGGCGGGGAGCGCGGCGGCGGGGGGGGGGGGCGGGCGCGGCGGCGGCGGCGGCGCTAGGGCCGCGCGTCGCGCGGGCCCGGAGGTGGGGTAGCTGCCGCCGCCCCGCTCGCCGGCAGTCGCGGGGAGGTCGCGCCGAAGTAAGGAGGTGCCGCCGCCCGAAGTTCAGCCGCGCCGCCGGAGACCCCCGCGCCGCAGCCCCGGCCGGGGTCGCGCTCCGCCCGCCGCTCGCCCCGCGCCCCATGCTTCGGCCGCCGGCGCCCCGCGCGGGGACGCCCCCGCCCTAGAGCAGCGGTGGCGGGCGGGGAGCCCCGGCGGGCAGCACCTGCGCGGCGCCCGCGGCGATGACCTGCGCGCACCGCCCGCCGCCCCGCCGAGCGCCGGAGGAGAGCGCCCGCCCGCCCGCCCGCCCCGCCGCGCGCCGCCCGCCGCCCGCGCGCCGCCAAACTTCGACGCCGCCAAGTGCCTAGGGCCAGCGGCGGCCCCGCGCCCGCCCCGCCGGGACCCCGCGCCCCGCCGGCAACTTTCCCGGGGGGAAGCGTCCCCCCCGCCCGCCCCGCGGCTCCTCATGCCGCCGCCGAGGGAACCCCAGCGCGTCCCGGCGCCGCGGCGGCTCCGCGCCGCCCCGCGGTGAGGCGAGGGCGAGCCCGCGCCCGCGCGGTGAGTACCGCCCGCGCGCCCCTCCGCGCGCCCCGGGGCGGGATGGGGCCGGGGGTCCGCGCCGCGCGGCGGGGTCGGGCCGGGCGCGTGCCGGCGCGCGGGTGCGGGTCCGTCCCCCCCGCGGGGCCGCGGGCCCAGGGCGGATCGGCGCGGGCCGCGCGCCCCCTGCCGCCGGCGCGGAGCGGAGCGCGACGGGGGCCGGGGCGGGGCGGGGCGGGGCGGTACCTGCGCGGCTGCCTCCTCCGCGGGAGCCGGAGCTCGGCCCGGGCCGCGACGGGCTCTGAAGGGGCGCGGCCGCGGCGCGAGGGCGGTGGGTGAGCCCCGGGGCGCGCGGAGCCCTGAGGGAGGGGCCGGCGCCCCCGGCTCCCGCGCGCTGCGCGGGTTTTCCCGCGCGGGGGCCGAGGAGGAGCCCCGGTCCCGCTGGGCGGGAGGCGGGGGCGGCCCCGCGGGCCGAGGAGCGGCGGGCAGGTCGCCGGTGCTCGACCCGCAGAGAGCTCCCTCCCTCGCATCGGAAGCCGCGGCGGCTCGCGCGCTGCCACACGCACACGCGGAGCCCCGGAGCAGCCCCGCGCGGCGCCGGGCAGCGCGGCCCCGGCAGGAGCGGTGCCTTTGTGCGTGCGCGGGGCTGGCCTCTGCTGCATGCGCTTTTATTGTTCTGCAATCAACTTTTGCTTATTCCGGATCTGGTGGGCCAGCAGCCAGCCTCGCTCCTGCGGAGATGTTAGCGGAGGCAGTGCGTGAAGCAAGCGGCGGAGATGCTTTCAAAGAGGGAATAAATCCCCGTCTTGCCTGAGGACAATGCGGTTGAACGGGAGCGGCTGTGGCCTGGGCAGCCCGTCGAAGGGAAGGAAACCACAGTAGAACTTTCCCTCGCTTGTTTCTTTGGTGTGTGGGGTTTTTGTTTGGGTTTGGCTTTTTATTTGGAAAACAATAAAGGTTGATTTCTGGCATATTTTTTGGAGCTTTAAAGGATGTTTACCAGAGAGTTTCCAGCAGTTAGTGGCAATATTCTCTTGGAGTCACGGACTTTGCCATCAACCCTCGGCCCTGTGACACTGATAAGAAGTGGCACCAACTTTCTAGCTACGTATGTAAAATCTGGCAATAGCACAGAACAAACTCAGGGTCCGGTAGGCGTTCAGTTTCGTTCAGTTTCAAGGTTAAGAGCTTACCCTTAGCAAGTCATTAGCTCACTCCAGGACCTGAGAGCTTGGTAGCCTGGATACACTGCCCGAGGAGCACCCTCGTTAGGGGTGAGAAATAATGACCAAAAAAACCTGCAACTGCCCCGAATGCCAACTTAAATTCTGAGAGGGAAAGACTTGCAGAACAGATTGATGCTAGTTACAGAGATACTGAAGGCAATAAGCCACGATTATAAAGATTCTAGAGGATAAACTTACAGCAGTTACATACGAATGCTCTAAAATTTAAATACCTGAAGTGCTTTTACTCTATATGCTGGTGGCTCATGATACCCAGCAAAGTAATGGCAGCGGTAGCGTGAGGTGGCACTCAGCAAAGAATGATTTGCAAAAAAACCAGAAATATAGTAACTATAGTGCTGAATTACAATTTTTTGGTAGTAGAACACTGTATTTTATTTTCTTCAGCCAATAGGTATTGATATTTTTAATTCCTCCTGAGGCAAAGAAATCTTTTTCTGCTAAATAGTTAAATAAGCTGGATAGAAATAGAACCTAAACTTACTTTGGAGCAGCATTTGAGTCCAAAGGCACCACAGCAATTGTTTGGAATATACTGTATTTCATAGAAGTAGTAGCAGAAAGTGCGTATTAAATTGTCAAATACAGGTTCCCTTCTTGTTTGCATAGATGAATAATTTTGCATTTATAAAAGGGGGTGGGTTGTGGGGGTTTTTTTTAAAAATATCGGAGCGTTATACGTACCAGGTTGTAAGTCATCTATGTTTAGCAAGATATAAAACACTTGGGTTTTATTAAATGTGGGTTTGCGAGTATGAGGATTAGTTCTGCTTTACAGAATACACTATTATTTTGTATGTTCTAAACTGCCTTTAAATAATACCTGGAAGGGACACAAAGGATCTTTCTAGCTGGGTTTGATCAGACACATTCATCTGCTGAAGCTGTTAGGGATGCAAACTTAAAACATGTTCCGTTTGGAAGAAACTGTTCAGCAGATGCCGGTGTTGGGAGGTGACAGCCAGCGCTCCTTGCCATACTTCATGATTTTAGCCGGTTCTCCTCAGGCTGCCTTGCATTACAACAGCTGGTTTGGGCTCTCATTCTTACTTGTGTGCAGTGGTGGTGTACGCTTTACCAAACGCATGGTCTGGTGAGAGAAGCGATCACTTTTTATTTTATTACCTTCTGTGTACCTGCTGTTTGCCAAAGAGAGAGGCCGGGAGCCTGCCCGTACGGTTTGCACAGCGACTCCCGGCAGGGAGCTCGTGTCGGGCATCCAGCTGACGTGGTTTGTGCAGGGGAATTATTTGGGAAAGGGGGTGGATTTTCACAGTGATGGAAGGAGGCAGAGGAGGAGTGTTTGCTAACAACCCCTGACAAGATCTGAAGTTCTCCACCAGCACCGATTCTGCTGAGATGCATTTTAGCTCATTTGTGAAGGGGGTATCTGCTTAGGCTGCAGACTTAAAATGCTGCGTGAGGTATGACTTACCCACCCGGAGAGGGATGCGTGAGCTCAGAGCCACCTTCACAGCTGAATGTAGGCTGGGGTTCAGCTGAGCTGTGTGCCCTTCTTCTCAGATGGCTGTAACATACTCACTGTGGCCTGAACACCCGGCACTTTGCAGACGGAGCAGTGCTCTGGGGGAAGGCAGAGACAGCTGAAGTGGCCTTCGCTACCGTTGTCTGCCGGTGTTTTCCATATTGCAGGGGCTATGGCACATGGGAACGAACATTCAAGGCCCAAAACGTCCTGCAGTTCGTATCGTTGTTGCCCACAAAGGAGATGTCCAGGAGGCTTTGCATACATTAGCTAATGACCTTCCAGTAGTTCGCCGTTCCCTCATCCTCAGTCATCAGGGATGCTGCTCCTTCTTTGCCACCCTCATGGGCCCCCAGCACCCAGGGTGTGCAGCTAGCAGAGCACCACGGTGTGCAGGGGATCAGGGCACCAGACATTAGTTACTCCTGATTTGTTAAATTGCTTTTTTGTTAAGTCAAATACACAGGCGTTACTGGGGACAAAAAAAACATGGCTCTGTGTTGCCCACAGCTAGAGGCATAGCGCTACACAACTGGTACAGCTGTAAACTTCAGAAATGCTATTCTGAATGGTTTTTGACAGAGTAATTCAAATGGATATGTCCTTAGTTGTAGAGCACCAAAATGTGGAATGCATATAATGCGTGACTCTGCAGGAATAAATATAAGCAAGAGAAATCGTATAGCTCTGTCAGAAAAACCCCAGCAGTGCTCAGCACATGATCCTTAATGTGCCTTGGTCAATATCTTTCTCTGTATCAATGGAAGCTCATTAAAAGAAAATATTGCAGACTAACTGAGCCATGCCATATTAGTTCTTGCCAAAGCTTGACATTTTTAATACATTAATAATATGTCTGTAATGTAATGGAAAACTATTAATCAGAACTGGTTATATGCCAGAAATTTAAGCTATAATTGGCTGCTTCTTGTCAGGAATGTCTGCTGTACACTGCTACAGCTGCCTAATGCTCAGATGTCTTGCACTCCTCTGCACTTTTTCCTTGTCACTGCACTAAATTCGATCGATGTTATAGTCTATAATTCTGTGTAACGACCATCATTATGACTCGGGCTTACTTTAATGAGAATTCGTTATATGGGAAGTATTTTAGCACAGTGTGTTAAGGTAGTGGCGTGCTCCACATTACTTCAGTTCTATCCAGTCCTGTTTATTAGTGCATCTGAGTCTTAGCCATTATAAGAGGTTATGGGTAGCTGAAGAGCTAGCAAGGAAAGTATTAAAGAAAAAAAAATCTAATTTTGCCTAAATATACAGTCTTGCAGTCTAAGAATAATTAAACTCAGTAACTTCTTATTGCTACACAGAAACATGATATTTACCTACTGTTTATTCCAGCTATGACCAAGTCTTCTCCAGTACAGAGTATGTTTTGATTTGTCACAATATTAAAATAATTTGGCTCCTTTTTTAGCAGTTTCCCTTTTGCGTAATGACTGTTCGAAGCTATGGGGTTTTGGAGGTGGTTTTTTCCCCCTGCAAAATAGTAAAATACATTAGAAAGGACTAGAGGGAAAGAGTATGAGGTGTCTTTAGAATGATGTGGGAAGTGTTCCCTGAATTACTGAATTCCAAAATAATAAGTAAACATTCCCACTGAAAACCAAAACAACAAAAAAAGTAAAGTCACTACAAAAACAGTGGTACTACACAGTGCGCTTAAAAAGGTATAGTTTTAATTCGGTCTGAAATACTTCTGCTTTTGTGTCAAATTCAGATTTGAAGCTTAAATCTATCTGAACTAATTGAGAATTGTTATTGCAGGAAAAATTATATATTCTCTGCATATTCTGATAAAATATATGAGTTGTATGGTAACACTTGATAAAATGAATATAATGGAAAATTGCATTTACGTCCATACGGCAATTATTGTAAATTACTTTGCTATGGAAACACAATTCAACCATCTGTTGGCATTTCGTAGTGTCTGTAGTTTAGTTCAGTTTAAGATGAAGCATTATTTAAATATAGGGAGGCCGTTTGCAAATAGCTTTGAAGATAAGTTTTGGAAACGCGTATTAACGAAGTGACGTGCTGAGGAGCTCACCGGGTCACAAACCGCTGCCTATGGGTTTGGGGTATAGGAGGGTTCGTGACACTGGGCGTAATTTAAAACCGGGAACAAGCAAAGTGGGCTGCAGTAAGCGGTGTCTTAAGGTTGTTTCTTGACATCTGTCTGACGGGTCTGCTTAGGTTTTAGCATTCAGACAAAAAGAGCATGGAGGTGCTGCGGCAGCTGCCTGAAATCCTCCTCCTGCAGAGAGCCCAGCGCCCAGGCTCCCCGTCCTCAGCTGGCACAGGCTGACACCAGGCGCAGGCTGAGAGAAATGAGTTGGAGTTCCCAGCCCTTGTTTTCCTTGCCCATGTTTAGGGTACTTGGTGTTTGCAGTTTCTCTCATACAGAATTTGTATTTTTTCCTGCATTTTTCAGCAAGTGTATATTTTACGTCGTTGTAATAAGGTTATAGAATTTTATACGTGTAATAATATGACTGAGGTGATACAAACTGAGGGAATTTCTAGTTGCTTTCTGAAGAGAGGATATATCTGCTCTGAAATAAATGTGAGTACACAGGTACCCCCACCCGCAAACCTAGGAGATTAAGACTAACATAACAGAGGGGGAAAGCTTCCTTATTGTAAGCTACAAATGAACCATTATCTTTATCAGTAACGTAACGTAAGTGTGGTCAGTAAATCACAGTTCAAAGGGAAAAAAAGGAACAGAGCTCTTCCAATGCTGATGAGAAATTTCAAGGAAACAGAAGTGTGCCTGCAGTTACTTTGTTACTCTTCCAAAATAAAAACAAAACAAAACCAACCCACTAAGAAACCTGTAAGGCTTTTGGAGCTCACTGAGGTACTCTGGCCAAGAGACCGTCTGCACCTGGTAGCCCTGATACCCATCTCTGTGTCACTTTAATCAAAGAGCCTTCACGCTGCTGTTCTGCAGCACTGGGCTGCCTGCTCCCCTGCCTGCCTGCCTGCCTGCACAATCTGGGCAATGGTCGAGTTCTGTAGTTTACTCTCAGGATTTGCTAGGATGAAAATACAGTTTTAGAAGCCAGAAACCTGTAACTCACTTGGAACGTTATAAATATGTCTTTGTTGCAGAAGAGTTAAATCCTTCATGTCAAAATACTTTTCACTGTGAATGGTTTTGGTAGTTTGTTCATTCTAGCACAGCACCCATGGTAAAGGTTATCCATATTAGACCAATTTTCTTTGTATTGCATCAAACCTCCAAAATGTCAACATATCATATATTTGTAATGCATTGATTCTTGGACAATAACTCTAACTCTTATTGTTTCTAAAAGGTGCCAGAAGAAAAGAATGATTGATGGGAAACAGACACCGGCCTGTAGACACTCATCCTTTTGCTTCAGATACTGATTTATCAGTGCGTCTGGGCATCCCCTGCGAGCCCTGAACACGGAGGATCACTCAGGGTTATCGACAGTGTAGCTGAAGACCTGCAACTTCACAAATTATTATCTGCTATTGGACGTCTTTACAAGAAGCCCTGACAGATAAGTTATAAGACAAAGGACAAGTGCCGCGTTGCTGTGAAAGGCTGTCATCGGGGTTTGGGTGGCTTCTACCAAAGTCTTCAACTTAGTGAAACAAACACTCTATCCTAATGCTTCACGTTTGAGTTGGAACCTATTTTATAAAATATATACATGTATATGTACATATATGTATAATCTGTAGACTGCCCGTACACCAGTACTGAGCATCCCTACGAAGGTGACATAAAAGGATTTAGAAATGTATTTGTCAAGATTCCTGTCACTTCACGCCCTCTGGGTTACTGTATCCTCCGTGATGCAGCACTACCCTTCTGTGTGGGGACACTATGACGTGTGTAAGACTCAGATTTACACAGAAGAAGGAAAAATATGGGATTACATGGCCTGCCAGCCGGAAGCCAGAGACATGATCAAATACGTAAAAGTGACTCTGGATCCCCCAGACATAACATGTGGAGATCCTCCCGAGACTTTCTGTGCAATGGTAAGGCAAGCTTTCATTTTGCATAATTAGTCAGTAAATATATGTGATCAATGGCTTCAAAATGGAAGCCCTAGAGTGCCCATGTAATTAGCCGAGAAAATCTGCATCATACTCCAAATGTGAGAGGTTCTGCTGAACCGAACGCTGAATGATACATTAATCTGAGCAATGAGATGTGCTGCTTATGGGGACCTGACTTGACTTGGTCTGAATCCGTTGTCTCTCTAGGTCATATTTTAATTACTTAAAAGAAAGCAGCATAAAACTCCTAGTGCTAACCCGTGACTGGGGTGCGTTTGCCTGGATCGCAAAAGGCTTGAGTGAATTGGTTCCAATACGATCGCCTGTAAGCATCGTAGCATGGTACAATTCAGCATAATTTCCAAACATGAGACTGTTGTTAGAAACTCAAACTGCAGAAGCTTAAAAAGTGGGAGCTGGGCTGCTGGAGTGTTTCCAGCAAGCCCACACAGCTGTGGGCAGCATTGCCGGAGCCTTGCTACCACGTGCAGCAGGCGCATACCAGCAGGTCTGTATCTGCATGTATGGATAGTGCGGCAGGAAATACCTTGGGGTGGGGGCCAGCTCTGCCAGCTACAGCTTTCTTCTTTCACTGAAACTGTAAGCATTTAAGCCAACTCAAAGAGACCAAAATCCAGCTCCCTACTTTAGATGCTCTTAAAATTAGAGGCTAAATTTGGAAATATTTGGCTTGGTAAATGATTGTACAGGTATGAGAAACCAAGCAGACACTAAGACATCAACCTCTTACAGCTGTGCTGCTCCCAAGTGTTTGATAGGTCATGCTGTAAGAGGTCATTAGAGTTAAAAGGAAATTTTCAGCTTGTAGGTAACTTGTTTCTCCTCACAAACATGGAGGATTAATTTTCTTTGCCACTGAATATCTGTTAAATATGGAGTGGAAAAGAGTATTCCTAGACTAGAAAACGTGACTTTGAGATGCAAAACATATGTGCTTACATCTGTTAACAAAGCACTGGAAACATGTATCACATTACCTACATAATTTAGATTTGAAAAACCAATGAGTTCTGGTAAGTGAGGTTAACATAACTGAGAGAAGTCTACAAGATTATTTATTTGCCTGTGTAGGAATCATCATTGCTGTGTGACAGCACCCCCACAGGAAGGAAATTTGCTTTTAAATGCCTTATGGTATCGTTTTCAACCACTACTATTCTGTAAGGAGTTCGGGTCCAACCACACATACATTTAGGGCATTATGTGCACGCACGCAGCTGCTTCCCACGTACATTATGGTAATAGCCACGTGATAAATTGCGAAGCTACGTGAATAAATTACATTCACTGTGAACCTTTGACTGCACCACTTGCTCTCTGCCCACTAATCCATCTCTGCTGACATGGCTTTGACACTAAACCTCCAAGCAGCTTCAAGCAGCCACTGTTTAAAAACAAATAAAAACATCATGCCCCACGTAATATGATATTTTTTCTTTGTCTTGAAATGTATTTTCTCTCTCAAAATAGCAATAGCTGTAAATTTAGCCCTCAATCAATGACGTTTAGCAACTCATAATGTAACAAATAAGAAAAGTTGGTCTTTTAATGCAAAAGAAACTGCACAGCAAAACTTGTTTCTTCCTTTTTTGTGCACACAAATGTTGCAGCAATTCCTGTCTTAAGTTACTGAGTTTCTGAAGGCCTTTGTTACCAGTCTACTCTCTAGTTAAAATAACGACTTTAAACAAAATACAAGCAACATTTTGATTAAATCTCAGTATTAAAACTGGTGCCAGAATTCCTCCCGAAAATGTTTGACCTTGCAAGGTCCTTGATGCTGTGATAGGGGATGAAAGTTTGCTTGGGAATGACCTGAGGTGACAGCTGTAGCTCACTTGCTGCTTAAGCCCTTGAGATGCAGAAAGCCACCAGAATTCTGACAGGAGAAGCAGAGAAAGAGGAAGAACTGGGGAGAAGGAGAGAGTGCGTGCACAACAAGGGTGTGTATTTAGTGGTGTAAGTGTAGAGTGGCTGTCTCCTACGTGATAAACTGTTGTATTTGCTTTCAGTATAGATGTATATTGCACATACACACTGTATTCAGATACACATTGGTAACAGCTTGACTTACTTGAAACGTTAGGAAAATGACAGAAATGTTTGATGTTTGTGAGGTAGTGCACAGCAAGCAGCAAGGCATCTCATGCTCAAAATTGCTTCATGTCTATCTGTACTGTAGCTACATGTACAAATTACACATTTTCTTCAAAATGAGGTTTTACATATTTGTAGGGCTGACCCTTTGGCATTTCTCAATGGGAAGATCTTTTATTTTTGTGTTCATTTTTAGTTTTAGAAAATGAGTTAAGGAGATAGCACTGACATACTTGGAGAAGGTGGGCAGGGGAAGAGTGCATTCCTGTTAGGCATGTTCTTGTGCTAAAAAATCCCGTATTTGAAATGACAGAGATTCAAAGGTTTCTTTTCAGCATGGTGAAGTGCTGAACAGACTTACATAAATGCTTGGGTTTATTGTTGTCAGAATTGGATTTTTGTGTGCTAAACCTGCATACCACTGTTTTGTTACTGAAATCAGGTTAACACTGCTGAAGAGGAGGTCAGGGTCCTTTCAGATATCCTAACAATAAGCAAGGGTACCAAACAGCCGAGCCAGCTTCTGCAGAAAGAGGAGGAGGTTGAAGCAGCCTCCTGTTTTGTTTCCGTATCAGTTCTCTGATCAGGCTTAGCAATTTTCTGTTCACCACGGCCTATACAGACTAAGGTACTAGCTGTTGAGTCTGTGTCAGCTATCAGTGTAGTATAGATTACACCCCTGAAACACAGCCAGCCCAAGAGGTTCACCCAAGTCCTGCTGGGATCTTATGGTAAAATCTAAGGCCGTCTGTGAGAGGGAGATGATAATAGTGTGCAATAACACGAAATGCAATTGTGCATTACAATGCATGCAAACGTACAGTACAGAGGAGATGGGCAGTTAATGGTAAAATTTGCCATGTCCTTATTTCTACATATTCCCTGTGGAACTAAATGTTCTTGGAGTCCATTATGAATTTTTACTCTATGAGCTTGTTTAGTTGACAGACTCAGTAACAATGTTTTGCACATGCAGATTTGTTGCAAAACGAAACACCCCTCTTGTTGGTAGCTAAACCCAGCACGTGGATGCTCGCCACTCCTAAGTACCTTTGCGCCATCCCTCCAGGACAACATCCGTCAACATTACAGGCAAGACGCAGCAGGAAAACTCTCCCACAAATGCTTTTATGGAGTCTTTCCTGAGAATAACGTTATAGTTTCTGGTGACATTCAGTATTGACAACTCGTGATATTATTCTGAAACCTCAAACCTCTGGAGTCCTGTGATTATGTGAGATTCTCAGCTTTCATTTAAAACATCCCCTTTATTTTCTTTACTCCTTCTGGTTGCAGAGAAAAGTTTGAAAATGAAACTGAGAAGCTCAAAAAGCAGAAGGCAAGTAAACGGCCCTCCAAATTATTATTTGTTTAAAATCGCATAGTTTTTAAAGTCACTCAGGAATTTCAGGGCTTGGGAAATAATTTTGCTTGAGAGGAGAGATGCATGAAAGAAACATAAACAAATGAATGGCTTAGAATAGTGAATGCTCACAATTTCTGGCCATGGAGTTGCTAGTGTCTGTAAGGAGGATGTGATAGCATCCTTCCCCAACAGGTATGCTCCTCCTGCCTGCACGATAACCAGCCCCCTGCGGAGTGGGTTGACTGGTCACCCCTAGCTTCCCTGTACATTTTAAAGCAATCTTTAACTGCTCAGAGTGAGCACACATGCTGGCAGATGATGCACGTCTGCTTTCTGTGGCATTCCTTCAAGGAAATTTCACTGTCAGTCACAGAGTTGAACTGGATGGTCATGGCATTTGAGCCAGTGTGACTGTTCCTGTGGATCTGTAATTCATGAACTTTGAACATTTGGCGTTGGGTAAGAGTGTGTCTGGCATCATGCACTTACAATTAGTTGGCCTGGGAGGAGAGGGAAGGGGAAGTAGAAGAGAGAAGAAGCTACTTCATGTTTTCATAACTGCAGGATTCACTTTGCAGAGATACTATATGCAAATTTTTAATTACCTGGGGGTGCTAGTTCTTGTGGCCTGCAGCATTTCAGTCTATTAAATAAAACCGCTTTAAATCCCTGGAAGTAACTAACAGTTGAGGAAATCTTCTGCTTCCTCTTGTGTAAGTGCTTGTTGAGAGGTCACAAAACTCTGTCCAGTTATAAAAAGAAACAAATCTGACTTTTCATGACCGTCACCATCTTTTGCCCTATAAGAACAGCTCATAGGTAGCTTCTGACTTCCTGATTTCTAAAACACGTGTCAGCTGTGCCCTCGGTACAAGCTTCAGGAGCCCCTGCGATGCCGCTCATGGCTCAGGGGTCCCATTCCCCCAAAGTCGCAGCTGCCCCTCGCATGGGTTGGCCCCTGTGCTGAAATCCACCTGTAGCCTGGGGTTTGCAATCAAACCTCAGCCGGGATTAGTGTGGCAATTCATCACAAATTTAACCAGGAGACTCCTAGTGGCTATTACTGTAATATGCAAACTGGAGACAAACGCATTACCAACCTATGTTTGCAGCTGAAACAGCAACATAAAAATACAATTTTCTGCTTATGTTTAGACCTAGCTATCACAACACCATCCCACATCCCAAAAATGGCTAAAAAATGACAAATTCATCGGCAGCTATCATTGCCTGCAGCTAATTTTCTTCACAGGTTAAACAGAAGCTTGAAGAGAAGCCTACAGACGGGAGTCCTGTACATTTGTACAATTTATAGAGCAGAAGTGCTGATGATGGTAGAAATTTGAGCCCTTGAGTGCTACTCTGTATTTCATAGCCAATCAAAACTAAATTAAGAAACAAAGATTATTAAAAAGTCTTCTGTGCGTGTAATTCTGGCATAATATTATGAGGTGGGCATTAAATTTTTCCCTCTGAGACTTTGAGCATCATTAATACAGCATTCCTTTAATTACAAGTAGGCTCATACTCCTTAAAAAAGGGAAAATACTCCACAGTGTAGTTAGTAATACCATTATTGTGTTTACTGAAATAATTAAATGAACAGATAATTCTTCTGAGTAACATATAAGTAAAAATGTGAAATAAAAATGTATTTTTGGAAGCATTTTGGCATGCATACGTGCATTCTCGGGTACGACAATTGTAAACAGTGTTGAACGATACCGTTAAGAGATGCTGGTAAGAAAAATACTTTTTTCTTTTATGGGCTGAATAAGGACATCAGTCCTTCATTTTTGGTCTGCATGGGGTAGAACAGGAACAGGAGCTGAGGCTATTGTTACTGGCCTGTTTAATGGGGATTTTCATAGTTGTGTATTTTAAAAGTACATACAGCTCAAAGTTATTGCAGACCTCATTTACAATACCTGCATTTACCTATTTTGAACTCTTTTGAGCACGTTTAATTAATACGGGTGTTGCTTTGTCATTGTTGGAAAGAACCTTATCCTTCAGGGAGCGGAGTTTTTATTTTGGTGTTTCCTCTTAAGTTAGTGGATGTTTCATTTCATTGTAGTACCGCAAGACCTATCCGGTGAGCTGCAGCCCCCGCTCCCCTTCTTCTCTCCCCTGTGTAGGGCAGGACACCTCCACCACCCTACCGATATGGCTGTTCCCATCAAAGCACTACTTTGGCCCTTGTGCTGGCCTTAGACCAGAGCAGCTGGCAGGACTAGAGAAAAGCCAGAAGCACACACCATGCCCTTTGCTCCTGCTGTCCCCGCCGTGGAGGTGACAGCCTACCTGTGGCCTTTGGTCACAGCCTGCCCGCAAACACTTTAAAGGTACCTTGTTCCTCAGAACACTTGGGAAAGGAGTTCTTGTTTTCATAAAAAAGGAGAAAATGGATATACTTAATGACAGCAGGAATACATTAAAAAAAAAGTGGCTTGGTAAAAAAAAAAATATCTCTGTTTTCTTCCAACTGGAAGCAATCTGAAAGCTAATAATTTCTCATAAATTGAAACTGAGGATTGCCAGGAAAACAGATTTGCATTTTATTCATTATCACACATCAAGATTCCCCAGTAAATCATCAATAAAACTCTGTCCAGTTGCTTACTTTTTCCTCCTCAGTTACACTTTGGGTACTGGAATATTTTCAAACATTAAACAAAGCAAAAGCACACCCACAAAGTATTTAAGTTGTTAAAAATGTCTGGGGGTAAAACAGGGTTCCTAAATAAAGTCAAGGGCTTCTGCTTATTTTCAGTTGCAGAGTTTTAAGGCACATATCACTACTATGTATAAAAATGCATCCTTTTAACAAGATGTATGTTTTCTAAATATACTTCATAGAAACTGCTTAACAACTGCTTTTAACACTTCCTTTATTCCATTTGGTACTTGCTCTCCTATTTTGTTTCTCCCCCCTGAAGTTAGCTGGAAATACTAGACGTTTGTAGCTAACACAATAATCAATTTATTGTAATAATAATTGATCTGAGAAAGCAAGAGATTGCTGGGGGCCATTGTGGCTCTGAGGGTGAAGTTCTCACAAATACCTGACCTGGTCCCCCCCCCCCCCCCCCCGCTGCCTTTGGCCCCCCCCAGGTGCCTTCCCCCACTGGCCAGGGCTGGTACCTGGGGAGAACTGCCCAAGTACTCTGCCAGAACTTGGCCTTCTGGTCTTGTTTGGGTGTGGAAACAGCAACAGCAATTTTATAGAGAAATGAACAGCTTTCACTGCAAAATGGATACCCTGACATCCACAGGGGAATCCGAATGGCTTGCCTTCAGTGTGGCTGGACCAGAAATGTCCCCTCAGCAGCACCTTTAGTGCCATCTTCTGCAATAAAACAATACTACTTTATAAAAAATATATAAAAAAAATCTTTACTAGCAAGGTATTGTAATTTGAACCTCTCTGGTGAGGCAGAGGTGATCTCAAGCCTGTGGCTCACTGCAGGGAGACCCTCCTAACAGGATTTGCTGGGGCGCAGGGAGACAATGCAGTAAAGCAGCATCCTGACAGCGCTCCTCATCCAGGGTAGGACAGCGCATTCCTCCCCACCCTCAGGCTGAGGACAGGTGACAGCAGGTAGCCACACTCTTTATCTGCTAGAAACCCTGAACTGAGATTTTTTTCCAGGGTGGGTAAATTCACCTTTCTGCAGAGCAACCTTTGTTTTCTGACCTGCCAGTGTCACACAGTCAGCCTGGAGGAGCAGTGGTGCAGGCTCACCCCCTTTGCAGGGAGCAGCTGGTTTGCTTACGCACGTTTTGGTCACGGGCGTGATGCCCCATGGTCCCAAGTGAGCTGTGCAGCATTAGGCTTTCCAGGCTGCTGTCTCATTTTGAGGACAGTGTACAAGGAGTGTGATATTGTATTTCCTCCCGCTGTGATGGACGGACAAGTCTCAGAGTGCAAATTTTGGATTTACTTGACAGAGCTAGTTTTATGCTGTTCAGGTTTGTCCAAATTATTTGGACCAACATATTTTTCCTCCTTCATTTAGTACCTGTATGTCTCTCAACTCCAGAGTTTCATGTGTCTTTCTTGCAGGGTTTGTACTTAGTGACAGCTAAGAATCACTGGAAAGCAAATGCAGTTCCTGAGGCACTTGCATATATTAAAATTTCCATTTGTAAGCATCTGAGTTGAAACTAAGCCAAGTGAACTTGGCCAAGAGTTCTGCAAACCCTGTGTACATCAGGATAACTGTTCTGGTTAGCAGGCTCCCCTGGAGTCCTTTGAGAAGGCAGAAGTCAATAAGTTGACTCCCAAATAATGACTTTAACATTCAGACATTTATGTTACTTATAAAGCAGCCAGCCCTATATACAGCCTGAGTTGTCCCATGCAGACCTTTAAGCCCACAGTGTTCTGTCAGAGCATTCAGGAAAAAAAATACATGTACGTACTGATATGGTAATCAGGCTCCCTCATCCCTTCTGCTCTATGCTGTGGAGGAGAGAAGGAGAAATCCAGACAAGCATTGACAAAGTATGGAAATTACCCATCTCCTTACTCAAGGATGAAAATGAAAACCTGCCATTTGTTTTTATCCACAGGGTTTAGCAAGGGCTGAGTCTGTGGGAGCTGCTGAATTTAAGATGAGTACCACTGCTACTTTTTTTTTAAAAAAAACACAATACTGATACTGTATTGCCAAATCTGCAATTTCTGATGCATAAAAACCCCACCTATTTAAGAGTAGCTAAAACTAGGCAAGAGATCTGTTAAACCAAATATATCTTGACTTTTTTTCAAGGCCTATAAGTACTGGCTGGATCCGGAAACTCCAAATTAATCCCAGATATTATTAAGGTCATTGACTGACAAGATGCATGTCCCTAATCTCACTAGCTGAAAAGTAGGAAGTAGTTCTGTACCCGATTTACTTGTACCAACAATGGCCGTTGGTACACATTTTAGGTATGGAAGTTTATGTTTTCACAGGTCACTTGCAGTGACACCATCTTGATCTACAAGTACAAATATAGCTAGGGACATGAAAATCTTTGGCATTGAGCTGGCTTGGCAACGCACGTAAGTGATTTCACATAGCTTTGATGTTTGCTGTATTCTGTTTTCTGTAAAATGGTTTTATTTCTTATCTTCTAGTTCTTTAAGCAGATTGTTTATATGGAATTTAGGAATAAAAAAGGAGAGGAAAGAAAAGGCCGCAAATGAATTTTAATTATATGTATTACAAGCAAGAAACCATACTATACCAGAGAGATTTTGTGTCAGGCTTCAGCCCAGAGAGAATTTTTATACCTAAGTAGTTGTAAAACCTTTAAAAGAGGACACCATTATGATGAAAGGAGCATTTTCTTGCATGTACATACTATGTCTTTCCAGCATCCTGGTGCATTTTAGATTTTTATCCGTAAAACTGTCAGGAGCCATCATTTTAAATCATCAATTTGATTTTTACTATCTACACCTGCTCATAAGGCACTCCAGTGAAAACTAGAAACAGAGCTACTCGTGGGTGACATTTACAAATGACTGGAGGGAAGAAAAAGGTTTAAAAAAGAAGAAAGGAATAGCAAACAACTACACAAAAGCCCTCATCTTTGAAAAGCAACGTGTACAGCTATAGAAAAAAAGTACAGAATGTAATTTTCTGACTGCTAAAACAACTCTTTCTACATGTGCTATTTTCCTCATCTATTTTTATCGCAGCCTTCCAGACTCTGACATGCCTCTTGGCTTCCTTGACCATATGGATCTGCCAAGCAGCATGAATACTGTAGGGATAGCCTGCAGAAATATCCCAGCAAGGTGTCATGCTTTGCAAGAGTTTGTTCAGACTTCCAGAAACATTAAGTGATGGATTTAATGGGTTGCAAGCATTGTAGATTTCCTCACTAAAATTTTAGAGTAAATTTTTGGACCTGGAGTCCCCATTTTCCCGGAACAGGCCTGAGAGAAGCTTTTGAAAATACAAGCTTAAGCACATACAAGCTTTTTGCTAACTTAAGCACTGGCTTTGATTTTTAAAAAGAAAAGTATCCTTCAATAAAGAAGAAACACGTAGAGATAAATCATGATGTGTATTTCATGTCTAAGAGTCAGTGTTTGACTTTTCATAAACAGGATTTAAAATATGATCTTCCATTGAAATTAATGTGCCCTGTATAAGTCAACAGAAGGACTTGACAGCAATGGATCGTGCCCAGATATTGCTTGCTTCCTTAGTAGTGCATATTATCCTCTGTACCTACCAGTTTGAAACTCTCAACTGGAAACTTTAAAACCATCCTAAGTAAAAGCATAATTAACAGTATGCCTTTATCTTTCCATCTTTTTCTAGTCAGAAAAAATTTCACTGAAATACATTTATTTCCAACCTTTTCCAGTTACAAAATCTTTTACTCACTATACTGGTGCTTGGTTTTAGATTATTTCACTCCTGTGAGCTTCAGGGCAAGGCTGATTGTTTCAGGTGACTGGACAGGATTCGGTCAGGGGGATACATTTTTTCTTGGGTACAGTTTTGGTAATTTCAGAGCATGCAAGAATGCACCAAAAGCACATTTTAGACCATCTAGCTGGAAAGTGCCAGGTAGAATACATGCATAGAATACATATCAGGGTTTGCATATTAAAATATATTATTTTAGCTTTATGCATCTCTTGGCTTATTTGTAAATAATTAAAAAGGACAGAAGACTATTATTCAATAATTTTCCCATAGTTCTCTGTAATTGTTCCATCGTTGGTTGTAGCACTCAACATTAGCTAAGCATCATTTATGAGCTTTAGGTTTTATAGGTTTAAAAGCAAGCCTCCAAACAAGAGTTCAACAGTTCCCATTTATCATTAATCAGAAAAGATGGGATTTTCAGCATAACATTTTGTGAAATTTTAAGCAGTAACACAAAGTATGCCATTTTTAAACATTAAACCATGGACAAATGTTTGATATCTTGAATTCACGGGGGTTTTGTTTGCTTTTTGAAGCAATACACACATCTGTTTTCCCTCCATAAGTCCTCAGCTGGTGTAAAGTGGCATATGTGCATTGAACAGAATGGTGCAACCACCATGGAGAAGGTGACTCCCATACATCTGCCACTTGTGCCATCCCTCCACCCCTCCTGGGGGCCAGCCCCTCACCCAGCCTCATTGAAATGGAGGCTTTTGAAAATGGTGGAGAAAAGGAAGACTGAAGAGAACAATGGGGAGTTGCTCCAAACAGCGCAAGAGCCTGCCTTCCTCCTGGCTGGATACCTGTCTCATCACACCTTAAGGGCTCTGTACTTGAGAAGCCACCAGAGCTCATGGGTTTATTCCCGCTTACACTTCTGCTACCCTTTTTTGGGCAACAGTCTCTTTTTAAAATGGTGTAGACCCATACAGACCTCCACTGTGGACCTTAGACTGGTACTAGTGAAACGTTTTTCAAGTCTTTTTGAAAGCTTAAGGTTAAAGAGTTCAGCAATAGGATAGCATGTGCTGAAGTGGGGATTAGTTTATGAGGACCCCTTCATCATGCTGCTTTTCCTAGGCGCAGTCTCCAGGAGAGTAAATACATTGCAGGA
Source organism: Falco peregrinus (assembly GCF_023634155.1). Taxonomy (NCBI): domain Eukaryota; kingdom Metazoa; phylum Chordata; class Aves; order Falconiformes; family Falconidae; genus Falco; species Falco peregrinus. Next base: position 12,089,249 of record NC_073730.1, on the reverse strand, counting down.
GTGCAGAGAAAGAAGGCACAGTCTTTTTACAGGCAGCATTTGACTCTCCTAATCAATAATAATATGACTAAGAATTTGGAGTAAATGTCATTCTGATGATTGTATCTCGTCAAGGGCCTCGTACTGTTAAGTGATGGGTTTGAAATGATAAAATTGTGCAGAAGATCAGAAACAAAAATCGGATAGCAGCAGGGCCCCACTGAATTTAACCTTAGTCTCAGGGTTTTTGTTTCAGTTCCCATTCTCAAGGTCACTGCACCTATGCTAATGCAACTGTCAGCATCCTCCTCCTGCCAGACCAGTTGCTTCTGATACCCCAAAAGAAGATTTACAGGAGCTGACCAAGAAAAAATACAATGCTTTTCACAAATTAATTGCAGAGATGAATGGCACCTGTAATGACCTGTTTTAAGACTTTTTTTTCAATGACACCACCTTACATGAGCTTCTCTAAATTCTCGTCATGTAAGCCAGCCACAGTTGGGTTTTTTTGGCTGTCTTCCTAGCCAACGTCCAAGGCCTCAGAAAGTAGATGTAAGGGCAATGCTGAGCAAGCCTTTGCTGTCATAGCCTTTGCTTTGGATTAGTAATTGGTTTGTTTATAATTATGAGCTGTATAAAGCCTTGCAGGAAGAGCAGAACATGTTTACTTTTACAATGATGAAATAAATAATAAATTGGAGACGCCTTTGGAATTCCAAAGTATCTCTCTTAACCAGGGATCAGATTCACAGCATTTTGCTGGGAAATGTGTGCACCTAGGCAGCACAGCTATAGCAGAGGGCTGCTGCTGAAGAACGGCATGATAAACCTCCTTACTGAGCTAGTAATGGCAATGTACAAGTTAATGCTGGTCTCGGTGGCAGACCCTGGCCTGTGATCCTACACACATCCAGAGCATCCAGGAGCTTCTGCAGCCCCTAAGCAACTCATGCACATGGGGAGAAGCACATAGCAATGTTGTGTCTTAGAAGAAGACAAGAGAGAGCCCTCATATTTCTGTGTGGATCTTGGATATTATCTTAGATAATTTGTTCGCAGGAGAAATCAGCTTTTCTCCATTAAGAAATGCTTGTGATATTCCAACAGTATTGCCACACAGACTTTGTTAGAAGGTATCATCTGGCCTATAAACACATGAAGCAGAGAAACTTCTAACTGAGCCTATAACGCTGCTTGTCTGACAGTAAGTTTGTCTGCTTCAGCGTTGCTCTTTGTAGATCTCCACATGCCTGGTAGCTGGGTTCAGTTATTGTTGGTTTTAATCATTTATAGTTTTCTGACCTAGGTTTCTTGATGCTTTATGCATAAAAGCTATACAGAAAGTTAACAACACAAAATACAGACATGCTTTACAGGTAACTTTACAGGGCCTTAAGCTAATGAGAAATGAGTTTCTGCATGGCTGTGGCTCACATGTTTGGCAATCAGTGAACCTCACAGGTGTCAAGCAGATCTGCAGCCATAGAAAAGAGCTATTTTCTAACTTGGTTTGGGGTTTTAGTGGAATTTTTTTTTCCTTGCTCAGTTTGAGTCATGTTCCGACTATTTTTTTAAAAAAATTTTTGTTAATTTTATGTGTAAAGGTCACAGAACTAAAGTTGTAAAAAAAAAAATAAATTAACCTGCAGGTGATTTATGAAATGATAGTCAATTCCTTGAGTTTGTGAAAATAACATATACCACTAATAATCTCTTGGAACTGATTTAACACCATATACTATTGCTGTGCTAGGAAGAAGCCAAGGACTTGTAACGATCTGTCATTTGCGGGGACATTTTTATTACTCTTTTAGAAATGCTGTGCTTTAATTGTCTCCCTGCTTCAAATCAACTGCTTAGTTTGCTTTAACAGTAGTTTTCTCTCTGTAGTTATCATGGCCCTTGCTGTAAGAAACCTAAACTCTCTGTATTCCTGGCATGGTAACTGCTAACAGGAACAGGAGCAGAGAACCTATCCATGTCCCTCTAATTTAAGAGAGTGAAAATACTATATTGATTGCAAGTCACATTTTTATGGAGTACACACCAAATTCCTTATAGACCTGCATCGCAGGCAATTCCCCCTTGACTCACTAGGATTGAGCTGAGAGAAAATCCATCCAAAATAATACACTTTTTTTTTTTTGCACTGTTATGAAGTTTGCAGCAAGATATCCAATAGAAAAATGGCTTTGCTTTCAACTATTAAAAAGAAACTGTAAGCTCTTAATTTAGTGGCAATGTCACTAGTGCTTTAGCATCTTCTGCAGCATGCCTCCAACTGAGGAACTGAAGTGCAACTATAAATAGCAATGATGTCTTCATCAGCTTGTGAGAAAGAGGGGTTGGGTTTCTTTTCTCCCCACATTTCCTGGAAAGACATACAGTAAGACATCTCTAATCTCTTCTTTTGCATAGCACATAGATTTAACTGTTTGATGGGTTACTGAATCAAAACACAGATTTGTTGCCTGCTGGTTCACAACAGAGCTCAGTGAACAACAGGAATTGATTGTTCTGCCTTAAGGTTGTGTCGTATATGATTGGCACCCCAAAGTTTAGTGATTGCATTAAGGTCTCAGCTTTACAGTTCAGGACTTTGAGGTGCTCTTCCCTTTTCAAGTGAGAGGAGATTTCCCTCCACCCCAAAATGTGCTTGTCTGGCTGAATTGCTTACTCAGACCCATAGTGCCTGTGTGTTCCCTGTGCATCTCAATGATGAGGGATCCCCTCCCAGCATCCCAAATCCTTAGGAGATCCCTTTCACGGTTGGGCTGCTCCTTCACCACTCTGTACCTGATAACTAAGGAATTGCCTGAGGAGCAAATGGCTTTGTTAGATTGGGTCTACCTGCTCTGTATTTTAAGAGGCTATCTGTCAGAAAAGCATTAAGTTTCAAATCCCTGGGTTGGGGACCAGATGCAATGGCAAAGAGGGGGGACTTGATGGTTGCTGGGGCAGCACGGCTGGTCTGCATGCTAAGAGGTTTTAATGGAGCAGATGAAATCTGTCCTGGATTCTGAGTCACAAATATATTCAGGCAAAAGAAGGAAAAAAATGAAAAAAAAATTAATTTTCAGGGCTTGCATGCCTTCAGGTTCATTTGCTTAAGAATATTTTTGGAGGGTAAAGTTAAATGCTAAGGGAAAGTTACAGCAAGGCTTGTGACTGATGGATAAGATGCAGTATGCTCTGTGATGCTATGAGAAAAATGCTGATGCAGTTAGCTGATAGATAAAATAGCCCCAGCATTTAAAAAAACAGAAGATTTTCTAAAGTTTTTGAGATCCCACCTTGGTATAATTCTAAAGGATGTTTCCAACTAGTAGCCACACAAATAATTGCAGATTACAGTGTTGTACAACTCCATTAACTAGGTGAAGAAAAAATAGCAACATTGTCATTTTAGTGAGATGTCTGCTCTCTCCTCCTCTTTACCGTGCATCTTAATGTACCTTGCTGTCTGCACTGACTTGGGGCTCTGAGGCTTTGTCATTTCTTGGCAATTTCATTCTCTAATTTCTTCTGACACATGGTGCTTAAATCCACAAGAAATGTGAGGTGAGGCAGAGAGGATTCCTGCAGACTGCCGCACCATAAGAGAAGTGCTCATTTGCATTATTCATTAGATAAAGGCACTGATTTGTATCTCATCTTGGTCGTCTCCATTTCCAAGCAGAGGATGTAGAGAATTCACAGAACTGCTGAATTTTTATGGTATTAATAGTGTTCATTTGGGATTAAGTCTCCATTGTCTGCTGCCCTGTATTTTGTCCCACACTTATCTTAAATACCTACAGAAATGACATTCTTTTGTCCTTATTTATAATGAACTGTAGCTATTTTCCGCCTAGCAAAAGGGTGCTAATTTGTTTGTCATTGCAATTTTAAAAATATTTTTTATCAAAGCCATAATTCTATACTTGGTCATTATTTGTAATTAGATTATTATGATCTTTTTCCCTGTTGTTCTGAGGTTGTGCTTCAAAAGCAAAAGCTCGTAAAGCAGCTGCAATAATTACATGTGATGTGACAGTATCTACAAATATTTTTTTTTCTGTTCTGTATTCTTAAGCAGTAAGCTTTTAAGAACTGTATACCTTCTGTTAAGTAAAATGTTAACACATTGAAGTTGAGAAATGTAATAGCCCTAGATAACTTTCAACACTGTGTTCTTGTTTTCTAAGCTTTATGAACCAATTTACATTATGCTTAACATTAATATTTGATTCAGAAATCTATACTGTAAAAAGGAGGGGGTATCACTTTTCTGACCGCGGTGCATTGCAGGGAGGGAATGCTTAATTGGGGGCGGGGGGACTTGGCACTGTTGAGCTCTCATCTTGCTACCAAATGCAGGAAACTGTCTGGGGAAATTAGGAATTCTAGAAGACATAAACAGGTATCATTATTTCCTATATGCTTTTTGAGAAAATTCGCATGATAAACACCTTAGAAAACACTGCTGAAACCCAGAGCCATTCCCTGACCCATCATTTACCTCCTAGGACCGCAAAAGGCTAAAACAAACAGTGGCTTATTCTGACTCTCAAAGCCCTCAGTTAAGCTTGGTGCTTCACTGGGCCGGATATCGTACAAAAATAAGGGAAGGCCTTGTCCCCGGTTTAAATAGCTGACAGTATCATTGAAACACAAGCATAGAGAGTAGTAAAATGTGGGATCTGAAAGCCAAGTTTAGCAAGATGAGGTGCTAAGGCTGATGACTCCGCATTCTATCTTTTTTTATTGTAATTATGGCATGGCTGTATGGCTGATGCTGTAGCTGTATGATTTCTTGGGGGTGCCACACCAGCCAAATTCACGTTGGGCTCAGATTAGAAAGCGGGGAAGGCGACGGCCCTGAGCAGCAGTTTGTTAGGACACTTCATCTGTAAACAGTGTTACGGCAGAAAATGCAGTGCAAATGGCATATGAAAATGAAACAAGCTTATACTAGGATTCTGCCTAATACACAACTTAATTATAATTAAGTTTGCCACAAGTTAGTAGCACAGCTGAATCTCAACAAACCACCTAAGTAATGTGCTGATTGCACTAACAGCACTTGTTGTCAGGGGCAGAAGATGCCATATGGCTCCTCGTCTCTACCCAGGTCAAAATATTATGAGGAAGAAACTTAAATACATCAACACAAATGAGGAATTAGCTGATCTGGCTTTCCTCCAGCCCGCAGTGTGCATACACGTTCTAGGGTCTGGCCATTCCCAAGCACAGTCGGGGGGGGCTATCCAGAGTTTTCCAGAACATACCAAGTGGAGGAATATCATGGTACTTGAGGACAAACAAAGGCAGCTGGCACTTGGTCACGTTGCTCAGGCACAGCTTAGCTCTGCAAGACGTGCCCGGATTAGGTTTGGGCAATTTGTGAAAGGAAAAGACAGTATAAAGGACACTGAATGCTAACTGAGGGGGCGACGTCTGGGGTGAATGCAGCAGGAGGCAGTCCTGCACAGGGCAAGCCTGGGTTCAGCACCAGGGAGGGCTTTTCATTTGGATGGGGACACGAGTCAAACTCCCACTAATTGCAGTGCATTCGGTACAGGTCTTTGAAATTTTGCACAGCCTTTTTATTTTCTTGTTTGGGGAACAGACAAAGCTATAGCATAAATTTTGTAGTGCCATGACCAAAACGTTACCCCTCACATTCCCCTGTGGTTTCAGAATCTCGTCCATTTATAATAAGTATCAAACTCTAAAACCAGTCACTAAGAACACTGCAGAAACTACTGCTCCTGTAAGAGCAGCAGAGCCTGGTACTACCACTGCTTTTGAAAGATCTTCGAGCATTTCTGTTCTAATTTGCGTGTGATGCTTTTCTAGGTTGCATCAGGCTGAAGCACAGCAGAAGTGGAGTTTATGCTGTGTTAAATTGTTATTAACTACAGAATGTCATCCAAAGTGTAGTGTTCTGCCAGTTTGAGTTACATACTTTTGTTATGCTTTTTGCTTTGAAAAATACACGTATGAAATTTTTAAGTGTGCCAAGTAGGCCAGATGCTGCCCTTCAGAAATAAAAATTACCTTAACTGATTCTGTGATGATTCAGGTTGTAGAAGAGCCGTAAAATTTCTGCCAGACTTAAAATATCTTTCCTTGAACACTGGTCCCGCTGTGCTGATCTTGCTGTCAGCAAGGGTTTGCAGATCCTCGGTTATGAAACACCTTGTCACCGCTCATCCAGCAGCTTGCTCCTGCTCCACTGTGAAGTTTGTTAAAGTCATTTGTCCAGATTTTGAAATACAGAGTGGGTTTCCTAATGATTTTCTTAGGATAGGAAGAGGGTTGTGCTTTTGTCCTTTGATACACCTCAGGGTAGCTGTTGTGAAGCATGTTACGGAAGTGGTGGATAACCCAAAGGCTCCTGCAGACAACGAATTATTCTAAACAATATTTACCTTTAAAAATGTCCTTGTCTAGCGCAAAGCAAGGAGAGCAGCTGTTCAACGTTTATTTTTATCTTCAGTCTTCAATGGATATTAGACCTCTGCCTCTTTTGGGGCTTGCCACAGTATCCCTGACAGATCTGCGCTGCTCTGCCTCATTCATTACAAACCACCTATTTTGTCTGCCATGGGCTTCTCTACACCCTCAAGCTGCACCTGGGAGAGTTTGGAGCGAGTCCACTGAAGTCACTGTTGAAGTGCCTAGACCCTGGTTTGGATGCTCTGTGCTGCCTTGGCCATGCAAAATAGCCGAAAAGCAGGCTTGAGGATGGAGCAGAGGATTTTTACTGGCACAGAAATATTGCTCTAGTGGCAGAGGATTGGCAAAGCCAGCTCAGTGCCATCTGGTCTTTGAGCCTTCCCCTGTTTCAGAAGACAGTGGACCATGCCAGCAGCTGGAGGATGGGGAGCAGATCTGAGAAAAACCCTTCCAGACAGTGCAGCAAATACGCTGGAACCTGTGTAACCAAAATGAGCTGGAGCAGCCTTTAGGATGCTCTGAATTATGCCTAGAGCTGTTCCAAGTCTTAATCAGTATGAAATGCTTTTTAGGACTACTTTTCTCCCTCTTCATTTGTGATGAGCATAAGCTGGAAACCAAAATACAGGAATTCACTCCACGCTGTGGGTAACAATTTTTACAATATATCCATAAATTTAAAATGTGAGGCTGTTTCATATAAGCTTCAAAACTGACAACTGAAATAAAACTGTCAGTCTAGTGGGTCATGTCAAGAGCAGATCTTAGGTGCTTCTTGGCACTACGACAGCACAGTTGTTTGCTGCATAGGTGACCTTACAGGATCCAGACCTTCTAACACGCCTCACTAATTACAGAAAGCTGATCCTCATGTGTTCGTCCCACACATGTGAAATTCTGAAAGCTGAATCTAATTAAGTTCCAAATATATTTTCAGTTTGTGTTGAGAGATGCCACTATTTCAGCAAATCCGAGAGAAAAGGAATATTGCTTTCCTTCACACAGTACGAACAACACTGCAAGGAGATTACATCTGTTACAGGAGGAAAATGCTATCTTTATGCCTTTTTGTAAAGCAGCCAATGGCTAATGGACAGGAAGTCTTTCAGAAAGTTTTGCAAATCCACATAATGTTCCTGAGTACTGGAGCGTGCATTCAAATTGCAGATTTAACTGAGAGGAGAAAAGCAGGGGGATTTGTGCAGCCAGATAGCTCACTGTTAGCTGTGTATCTGAGAAGGATCAAAACCACAAGTCTTGCCAGCTAAGAATAGCATTATCTTAAGTTTAAAATACTGATGTTCCTTTTCAGTTTGTAGCATGCAAATCAGTGCTGCTTCTTGCCCTTCGGGGCAGACCAGCGTATTTGTAGGTGTCTTGCTGCAATAAACGTGGAAGACTGCGAGCGCATGGAATTGGTCCCTTCTCCAGAGCAATGACTCACGTGTAACTGGGGTGGCTGACAGAAATCCTATAGATGCATGAACTAATCTAAATTACAAGGGCCAGAAATGAAGATGTACAGTGGTGGCTGATCACACTACAGCTTCTTACCCTGAGCTAAAGCATAGAGCAAAGCGGAACTGCTGCTGAGAAGTGCAGATATGCAGTCCATGATGACTTTCATTGCGCTTCATATTTGTGGGGCGAATTAAATGCACGATAGGGGTACTCTCTAAAACTTGAAGACCTCTCACTCAATTATACCATGATCTTTCAGGTCATCTGAAGTGCCAGTGACAATCCCTGTAGTTTCAGGAATGTGCAATGAACAGGAGTCAATGCCTGCACCTCATCTCACACCAGTTCCATGGGGGAGCTGGCGACTTCCCATGGTACCACATTGCTTCTAAATGCTTTAGTGTGCAAGTCCTAATGAACACTGTGATTAAGGATCCTCCCAGAGGAAAACCAATGTAAGAAAGTTATGGGAAAACATAGTTCATATTTCTTTTACTGTCTCACTGTTCATTTTAGATACCTTCAAAAGAATTAAATGTATTTTAGAGCTTAGAGGCTACAGTCAATATCTTAGGGCATGAAAGTTCCTGCTTTTGTACAGAATTCTTGAAAGTCAGTCGCTGTGGTAGCTTTCAAGGAACAGCTCTTTTGTTTGCCATGCCAGCTAAACTTAAAAGATTACTGTTACAACTCAGGCATTCCAGTAAGTTTACAAAAAGAAAAGTTGATGCTGCTGTTATAACAACTTAATAGGCTTCCTGCATGGTTTTGTGTTTATTATTTCTTGCATGTCTCCTGGTTCAGCTAAGCAGTCTACCCTGTTCATATTCTCTTTATCTAAAAACTTTTCCATGCCTCTCATCCTTTTTTTGTCACAAGGGAATCTGAGTTCTCTGAACATCAAAATAGTGTGAGAATAACTGGCAGGAGCAACGTCTGAAAAGTTGTAGGAGTCTGCAGGGGAAGCCAGGCAGAGGGTAATATTACACTGTACAGTGACACTTACTGGTACATCATTTCCATAAACTAGGAGAAGATAGGGGTTTAACTGGTTGGTTCCTGAGTAAGCAGTTGCTATAGTGCCACTATAAAAATTATTGTACAACCTTATTATTTAGGAATGCCTGTGTTTACAAGCCCTTCTTGTGCTAGCTAGGTACTGTCCAAACATCTGCATGATCCCTTACCCCAAAGGCAAGTTCTCGTTTTAAGGGGACTTCAGGTATGAACAAGTTGTGGAGCACTAAGTAGTAAGGGGTCAGTGCTTGTCAGTGTGACAGACAGTAGCCATCATACAGCACATCATTAATATTCAGTATCACATTTCCACTAGTCACCACTGCGAAGGAGAAGCTTTTATGGAGGTAAGGAGATTCATGATCTCATTTCACTGACGTTTATGGAGAACTCCTCCCAAGTTCTAAAAGCAGCATAGGAGAAAGCACAAGGGTGTTTGCATAATACATAAGTAAATAAATAATTTTTAAAAAATAATCAAACAGAAAAGGAACAAAGGCTCTTATCACCAGGTAGATGTGAGGGAAGAGTTGGCTTCCTGATAGCAAACTGGAGATGACGAGTGGGGCAGGAGCAGACTGTGAAGGGTTTTGAAAGTGAAGGCAAACAGCTGAAGGTTGATGACATGGAGAAGGGGGAGCTGGTGGAGTGCAGTAGGAGCACACAGTGGCCCAAGCAACAAGCTAGAAAAATGATCTTTGCAGCCGCATTTCTGGATGGTTATCAACAGGGCAAGATTGCATTTGTCAAGGCCAGAGAAAAGGTTGTTGCTGTAATCAAGACACGGTATGGTGAGAGCCTGAATGAGACTTTAACTGGGAAGACAGATAGGAAAGGCCGTATCATAGAGATATGATAGTGATGTAGCGTGGAAGCCATAAATCATCTGGCAGAGCCAGTGCACTCTCAGCAAGGTCAATTAGCCCATGATGAGCACTGTGCTGCCAAAACCAGGCTGCTGCTACCCGAGCTATCAGGTTTGCAACTATCACAGGAACATCTAAACAACAGATTTATAGCTAGCTCGGATCTCTGCTCTGCACAACTAAATACAGTGTAAACATATTTAGCCTAAGTGTGACTTTCCAAATTAATCCACCTGACAGGCAGGAGGTACAGCAGATCCTGCTAGCTTTGAGTCACTGTTTGCAGAATGTTTCCGGCAATTCTGATTTTCTTTCTTTGCTTGCAGTCTTGCTTTTGACTCTCCGTTTTCAATTTCTGTCACTTACAGCCTCTCTGCTGTTGCTAATCAACTGCCTTACAGCAGCCCTTTTTCCTCCCCCAGCACTTGGTGTTTAAAACTGAGGGTCAAGTTCTACTTTGTCTTACACCTCGTTGGGGAACAGTGTTTTGTCATGATAAAAAATGGATGGTCAGTGATGACATGTGCTGGAAGGAGTGACATACTCAAAGGAATAACCTGTCTTTTGGATCCATTGTTTTGCTGTGTTTCTGATAAGCAGCATATTGTGATTTCTTTTGCCTCAGCATGGCAGGTTTTCCATGGCTTCGTTCAGTGCAATTAGACATATGAGGGTTTCGGATACCTACTTTCCAAAGCATACACTAGTCATTCTGAGACATGCCTGCCTTGGAGTCATTTGGCAGTCCCAGGGTGCACTGGTACAGGTTCCTTGCTTTCCATCATAGGCCCAACCATTCAACGTATTTGTGATAAAGAATTTTATATGCATGAAAATGTTTGAGAGCTTTCCAGTGATGCTAATTGATAAACACAGGGAATATGGATAGGGAAAAACGATGGAATCCAAAATGATCCTAGAAATAGTCACAAAAACCTTGCAATTTCTTCCTGTGGTACTTTGCGTTTGACTATTATATTGATTTTTTTCTAAATGGCCAGGTGACAATAAAAATATTTCATATACTGGGGATGACATTTTCAGCAAGTTGTTAATTCTGTAATTTACAGATGTTAAGCTTTTGAAACAAAAAATTAAAACAAATGTAATTGGTCTTATTTTATGCAATCAAGCACATCTAAATGCCTGTACAATCTTGTTCAGCGTTAACAGTCAGTGAGTTTATAAGAAACTAGAGCTACATTCACTATGCAGTATCTGTCCACAGAATGAGAGATTTAATGACTAAGAGAAGAGTAAAATTTAGTAGCTAGCTTCAAACCATTCCTCACCAGCTCAGAAGGTTCATGTTTTTACAGCTGGGGCCCATGGAAAATGTCCTGGTCAGCATTAGCCAAGCCAGAGGTCTGCGCTGTACTCATCAGCAGTCCTATGGGACACTGAAAATACTGGCTGGTGGTCCTACACCAACCTGAACTCCCGAGCTATGGAGCTTGAGGTTCGATAGAAATGTCAATAATACATTGCTGTGACTGCACTATAAATACACATTTTGGATGCGGTCTCCCCCAGTATTTATCCTGCTTCCTTCATTTCTCCTAATTTCATCCACATGAATTTCAACCCCCTAAAACACTTGCTTTCTTTACAAGATTGACAACTTCACCGATTAATATAAGAAAGGAACAAACGAGATTTCAGCTGCAGAAGGGTTACATGAAGTGACTATTGCAAGCGTTGGATAACATTAGATTTCTATCTAGAATTTGTATTTAGGGTTTTATCTCCATTTTATCTGCTTTAGCCCAGCGTGAATGTGACTCTTCTGTAGAGCAAAGAGGAAGACAGAATACGCAAGGTACCTTTTTCTTAAGCTTTGGCACAAACTCGGGCTGTGTTTGACAAGACAGCAACTCCTACCTAGCATCCCCAAAGAATACAAACAAACCTGTTCTCCCTGGCTCCCAAAAAAAAGGAAGTGAGAAAGGCCTCTGCTCCTTTAATTTTTCTGCAGGGTTGGCACTTTAGGGTGCTGGACAATTAGTGGTATGTTGATAAATGTCATTATAAAAAGTGTTGTTTTCAGCAGAATAAATTCAAGGGTCTCACTCATCAATTTTAAATGAGAGTTGCAGGACTGCAAGGTCAAAGGTACAAGCTTATGCTGTTGCTGCTTTGAAAATGCCAAGAGAAAGATTTTCACCGTAACTCCACTTTGCCCCAGGAAAAAGCCTCCTCCGTTACCTTTTTAAATTAAAATGGACACTGAAAAGCAATGTTATAAGAATTAAGAGAAGAGTTTATACTGTGGCTTGATTTGGAATAATTATAATTGTGGGGAAGTATTTTTCCAAGTACACTCTCTCTTCCTAATTAAACTCATGGAAATGCCCCAATTTCTGGTTATTGCCAAAGTGTGTGTCAAACTCCAGTAGAAATGGTCGATTGCAATTTCATTAGAATTCTGTTTCTCCAGGCTATACAGGTGCAATGAAAGAAGAGGTAAAATTAATTAAAACTGTGGACATGTTTATACCCGCCAGGTGTCATAAAAGGTAGTGGCTGAGACATTTTTCAAGTAATTAAGCAGACAGTTCTGCTTTTTCTGGTGAGTTATTGCCCTTCCCTCTTTAATCTGTGAAGAAGATTTCATCACGGAGCTATTGTCAGGTGATGGGATTGCTCTTTACAATCAGCATCCCCCTTGCACCGCCACACGCTAATCAAAATCACATCATCACTGCAAAGAGGCAGTGACACATGGTCGGCACGTTTCCAAAGTCAGGCTTCGTATGCGAAGGTCTGCCCATAATTTAGGCTGAAAAGGGGATAACACAATTTTCAGTTTAACCATGTGTGGGGTAAATAGCTTGAGTGTTTATTTGAGGTATGGCACAGCTTCTGCATGTAAAGCTCCGCTCTTCTCAGTGAGGGCAGCATTTAATCAGATTCATATGTGTTGGTGGTGTTTATGTTACGGAGGATTTTTTTTCTTCATTCTGTTTCTGTCTTGTCAGGAGTTTGTCTTCTGGCCATGTTGAAATAATCGCTAGTTTTCCTGAGGACGTGCAAATTGCCATGGTCACATCCTCAGGCAATATTGTACATATTGGCTGTAATGATGCATTTGCTGAGTTTTCAGTGCAAGTTAGATGCCAGAATTTGGCATGTTTTACTTCTCTGCATTGGCATGGGTATAAATATGTCTCTTCACTCTTTTGGGGCTTCCAGAACCATAAGCACAACCTCCATTTATCCACTGTCTACAACCCCGTGGCTAGGGAAGGAACAGGCTGTCATGGCATCCATGGTGGTTTCTGGGCTCAGACATGGCAGTGCACATCTTTGGCACCGAGGGCAGGGCTAACCTCGTTATATTGGCTTGTACAGAGTGAGCCTATTGCGCTCCTGGAACAAATTGGTGATGCCATTGCCGCTCGTGCAGGGACGGCAGAAGAGCCACACTAACCCCATGTTCCCCACTGCTCCGTTCAGCATTACTAATAACCACAGCTGCACTGCACCTCCAATAGCATTACTGCCACATGAAATAAGTTTGCCATCCCACATTCCAGAGAATGCTGGAGCCTGCATTGGATCACAGGTTGTACCTTTTCGACTTTTTGGCGTTGTACATGTTTTCTGCAGTCCTGTAGCCCTGATGTCAATGGATAATGCAGTCCACCAGGCTTTCTTACTTACGAGAAAGTAGTAATTTTATTTCTTATTTCAGTTGGTTTGGATTTTGCAATCGCTATTGATTAAGTATTTTCTAATGGTCCATTTTTTATTTCAGGGTGGGTTATTTTAATACTGCAATAAGAGTTAGTGTGAAATAGATGGCTCTGTATTTGACAGAGTGGGACATGCTAACTGTATTCAGTTGCAAATGCCCATAGCAATAGACATACTTCGGGCAAAAATAATTCAGAATGACAGTATTCACTGCATACTTCCATTTAGAGTTAGTGCCCTCCCTGAGCATGTTTTTCTTAGGTTTTATTTAACGCTCTGTTTTTATTAACTTTATATCATTTTAATTAGATTTCCTTTCATAATATTGTAATATTCTCCCACTTTCAAAGTTATCCCTTACAAGGTCATCTCTTATACATGACTAATGCATTTGACTAAAATGCACAAATAAAATACGATAGTCACATTAAAGCATATGGGACTGTGCTGAGAAAAACAACTCAGTCCAAGCTTTAATAATAAATAAATAAAGAAATAAGCACAGTAAAACCTTGGATATGAAAGATAAAGTCATACACTTCTAGAACCAAATTCAGCTTGTGTATACTTTGTACCTGCTGTTCTGGGGCTGGATTTGACCTTTTGAGAGTTCAAAACTATTTTTGAAACAGAGTTGTTACTTTTTTTCTTTTCAAGTTTTAAATAGCTGTTTTATACTCTTGCAGTACTAAATTCTGCCTTCTGCAACAACCAACATAAATCCAGAATCTGCCTTGACCTAAAAGGTGCTCCCTTCCATTTCTACCTTGCATGTTTGTCATGTTTTTTGCAGTGGCCAGGCTTTCAGTTAAACATCATAGAAGCAAGTTCCATCAGTAATAAGTTTTAAAGATATTACCTTTGTGTTTCACCAATTTGTCTCATTTTGTTATATAAAAGAACAAATAGAGCACTTTATTTACTATTTCTGTGCAAGTCACACTATGCTGTTATATTTCTCCCTATACGATACCAAGGTCTCATTTTTTCTCCTGTAGAAGTCAGCCCAGGTATCTAGTTGCTTCCATCACCTGATTTTGAGTCTTTTCTATTTCTGCTATGCCCTATGGCAGGTGAAGTAAGCAAAAGTATATTTTAAGAGAGGATACAACAGTGATTTATGGAGCAGCATCTCAGTATTTCCAGTGTCTCTAGCCTATTCTTTTTGTATCCTAATATTGTATTTTTTTTCCCCATGAAAGTTTCTGCTCCCTATGCATTGTGTTTTCTCTGTGGTTCTTTTATTAACTTGAATGGGCTTTGGTTTACCACAGAAAATATTTCAAAAATGCTTTAGTAGGCACTGAACTCCTCAAAGTGTAAGGAGACCTACTTAGAAGTTAGTTTTAAGTGAAATACAGTATAGACATTCTCAAATTTATCTAGGAAGAAGCTTTTCTGATAAAGTTTTAGCAACTGATATTTTACATCACTTATTAGAGGTAGCATGTGCTTGTAACAGTGCTTGAAAAACAGTTGGTATGGCAGAGAGGTGCTTTTAGAGCATCTGATGTCAAGGGCAGGCTCTTACCATTCCTTTATGGAATAGGATATTTTTTGATTAATACAGAGTCCTTTGTTACTTAAACTTAATTTTAAGTGTCTCATTAGCAAGTTATAAAACCACATATTGTTAAAAGTTGGTTTTCTTCCAGGGTACGTATCAAATTATAGGAAGAGAAATTCTGATTGCGAGTACTGTAGGACTTTGGCCATGCTGCTGCTTGCTGTCCCACACGCCAGGCTTGCTCTTTGACTTTCTGAGTTGCTGTCTCACAGTGCACTGCAGCCTTTACTGGTGAGCTAAGGGGGCACCACAACCTCATGATCTTTCAGCTCTGAGAGCTTGAGAGCCAACATTACTGCATAACCGAGTCAAAGCACTTCCACCGAGGGCATCCAGAACAGACCCATAGTATAAGTACCAGCTCCAGCAACAGCATGACATTAAACAAGCAATTTCTCTCCTACCAATTTTCTCCTCTGGCCTCCCACATCACCACTTGCTGATAGTACTTCCAGCAAGAACATGCACAGCAACACACACAGCAGAGGTTAGCACACAACAATTTCTACAGGTAAGCAACAAGGTTAGAAATAAACATAGTGACTACCCACAAAATGCTATCCATAATCAATATCCACAAAAAATCTAGGAGAATAAAAACCCCATCCAAGTCCTATTCAAGAGATCTGAAGTTTACCTTGCTCAGAAATGACTAGGAGCCACCACAGCCTTCCAAACCTTTAAAAACAGCCACAGGTTAGCCTTGACAAGCTCACTTAAGCTCTTGGTTAACAGACAATCAGCATCACTGACCTTAATTGGGTAAATTTGTGGGGAGTTTCAAATAGAAAATTCATCCTCACCTAATTATCTCCTCATTCCTGAAAGCTGGATCCACAGTGAGGAGAAGCTTGTACTATGGCTCTCAAAAAAAGTGAACCTAAAAAAGAGTTAAAAAAAATAAACGTTATGATACTCTCACTTTAGTTATTCAGAAGTGGAGCATTCCATCAATATTGTGTTTTTATATGATGAAAAATATGTTTGTGGACTGCATTTTTGACATTTTTAGAAGTAACAGTCTAGCGTTGAGATTACATAGGATTTGAGGAATGCTTCTTTTTAGAAGGATAATATTCCCATTAACATGTGAAACTAGAAGCAGAATGGTAGCACCTGAGAAAGATGTGGGTGGATAAAACTTCAAGAAATAAATCAAGCAGAGTAAATCCACTGTCATTCTTGGATATCTGGAGTCGGATTTTGATGCTTTCTCAGTAGAGGATACTTTAATTTTATTAAAAAGTGCATATTTTATATGGTAAGAAACCAAACCCATAAATAAATAGCTATCTTAGAATAAATGAAGCTTAACATTCAGACAAGCTAACTAAATCACGCTATTTGTACCTGTCCTCAGCCCACTCCCTAGCCCACATACATGTGTTTTTCTAGGTATGGGATCATTGAATTTTGATATAGCATGTAGGCAGTTATGTATGTAATTACCAGTGTGGCAGAAGCAAGTTAGTTCTGATTAACAAAACTTTTCCACTGTAATTCACTAAGTGAGAATAAAAGAAAACAGAAAATAATTGTAACCTGTCTGTGGCTAAATGTGACAAAGCTGAGCTTTGCCAGCAGGGACTGGAAAACACACTAGCCTGCATTTCGTTAGATGTCCCATGTTCTCTTCTCTTGGGATCACAGTCCTCCTTTGTTGCTGATAAAGGTGAGATAGACTCCATCATTCCAGTAATCGAGGCTGAAGCGAGACATACATTTCAATAAAGCATAAGTTGATCTGGTAAAGCATCTGGAGCAGAGGTGGTAATCTTAGAATATTTGTTGCTATTGGCGTGTCTACTGGCCACCACCTCTGGAGGTTTTCTAGTTCTCCAGAGCCTGATGTTTCAAGTGTCTTTAAAACCTCAATGTGTTTGCCACATGGATCAAGATAGCACATCCTTGCTGATGGCTGATCCTCTCCATCCTTGCTGTGGTTGCACTTGGGTCACACCAGCCCCACACAACGCTACAGGCTTGGGGCGGAGTGGCTGGAAAGCTGCCTGGCAGAAAAGGGCCTGGGGGTGCTGGTCAGCAGCTGGCTGAACATGAGCCAGCAGTGTGCCCAGGCGGCCAAGGAGGCTGACAGCATCCTGGCTTGTATCCAAAACAGGGTGGCCAGCAGGACAAGGAAAGTGGTTGCCCCCCTGTCCTTGGCACTGGTGAGGCCGCATCTGGAATACCATGTTCAGTTGTGGGCCCCTCACTGCAGGAGGGACACAGAGGGGCTGGAGCGTGTCCACGGATGGGCAGCGAGGCTGGGGAAGGGTCTGGAGCACAAGTCTGATGAGGAGCAGCTGAGGGAGCTGGGGCTGTTTAGCCTGGAGAGGAGGAGGCTCAGGGGGGACCTGACCGCTCTCTGCAGCCACCTGGCAGGAGGCTGTAGCGAGGTGGGTGTCAGTCTCTTCTCCCAGATAACAAGTGACAGGACAAGAGGAAACAGCCTCTAGTTGTGCCAGGGAAGGTTTAGATTGGATATTAGGAAAAACATCTTCAGTGAAAGGGTGGTCAAGCACTGGAACAGTGCCCAAGGAGGTAGTGTAATCACAATTTCTGGAGGCGTTTGAAAAATGTGTAGTTGCGGCACTTAGGGGCATGGTTTAGTGATGGTCTTGGCAGTCCTGGGTTAACAGTTGGACTTCATCTGAAAGGTCTTTTCCAACCTAAATGGTTCTGTGATTCTATGTTTATTGCACACTTCCCCTCAGCAGAGACCACAGAGAGGACTCCCCCACCACTTCAGCCTGAGGTCTCTTGATTTGCCTTAACCCGCAGCTGACGGTGGTCAGCTAAGCTGATGAGTTTTCACGGAAGCGAGCAGCCAGTCTAGTCTGCCAGCTCTGCTGTGGGTCTCTGACCTCTTGGGGGGGCCGTGACTTGCATCCCTCCAGCCAGAGTCACTGGGGAGTAGATGTCAAAGCCCTTCATGATCTGGAAGTGTTATCGCGTCTGGCTCCAGCA
Organism: Falco peregrinus; assembly: GCF_023634155.1. Taxonomy (NCBI): domain Eukaryota; kingdom Metazoa; phylum Chordata; class Aves; order Falconiformes; family Falconidae; genus Falco; species Falco peregrinus. Next base: position 12,071,249 of record NC_073730.1, on the reverse strand, counting down.
GCTCTTCATGTCTGTTGGTTTTGGATGGGTGCATTTATCTAAACAAAGCTCCTTCTCTAGTGGTTTTTTTTTTTTTTTTTTCGGTTGTTTGTTTGCTTGCTTGCCTGTTGTTTTGCCATTTACAGAGAGAGGGATCGAATTCTTTCAGCATCAGTTCTCCTGTGTATCCAATACTAGTTATAAACAGACTAACCACGGAATCGTAGACTCATGCTTTCTCATACCAAGTTCTCACCCTCACTTGTTGTTTTATCTTGGCCTTGTGGCAACATCCCAGCTGGCCCTCTCAGACATGCCCACGTGGAGCCATGAGATCTTTTGGTTCCTTTCTCCAGTTCCTTCAGCAGCTGTGTTGATTTAGATCCATATGCAGCCTTAAATTGCCGCAAGCTGTAGCCCTGCCTGTCCCACCATGGAAGAATATAGTGTTTCACTAGCTGCAGAAACAACTCCCCATCTTTCTTTTGGACATCTTGCTAACCACTGTCAAAATTGCTTTGTGCCCCAGTCTCCTGCCAAGTCTCTTTCACATTCAGGTGATGACTTACACTGTTTATCCTTCAAGAGGACCAAAGGCTAGCCAACAAGTCCTTGTTTTCTGCAACACTGTAAGCTTCCTGAGGCAACTCGTGATGTCTGTTTTATGCACTTGCAATTTATTCCTTCTTCTGGACCACTCATACTGGCAGAAACTCTTGTGCATCCAGGCTGCCGAACCCACAGCAGCCAGTCCTCGGAAGATGTAGCAAAGATGCAGCCATGCACCACAGGCACCACACACACACACACAGGTCAGGTCAGGTGGGGCCTGAGACATACAATGGCTGTCGGAGACATTCTGAGGAGCACCCTTCTTGTGGCACCTGGGTGACCTCCAGTTGTACACCCAACACTGCAGCCAGGCAGTTCTGTGCTTTAAATAAAGCACAAACTTAAATTTCTAAGGAATACAGTAAAAAAACCCTCTCGCTCTAAGACAAAATGGTCGTGTTTCTTCTCTACCTGCTTGGTCTTCTCCTGTTTTTCCTCATAAAATGGAAGTTTTTAATGGAGGCAGCAGCCGTCTGTGCTCCCAGGGAGGCCCGGCCTCGCTGCCGGGGGAGGCTGGGCTGTGTGACAGCTGTGCCGGCCTCACTGTGCCCTTCTCTGCTGGGGACGGGCAACACAGGAGATGTCTCCTTCCTGATTCGCACGACTTCTACCTAAAATGGATTTTTGCCGTAAAGGATTCCTGGCTTTTTTTGGTATACAGTATACAGGCACAGCTATTTTAGGACTGCATTCTTAGATATTTCAGAAATCACACTTTGGTCTGTGAGCTTCTGATGAAGTTCATTAGTTAACAGCCTAGAAATATGACTTGAGGGGTTTATATATTCAGTTTTATTAAAGCCATCGGTATTTGGGCAACTCAGGATTACTGTGATTGGAAGTTAAAAAATACAATGATCCTTTGTGTCTAGCACATGTTATGCTGGAGAATATTTAAATCAATAATAATGTTATCAGAGCTGGAAATCAAATGCAAAATAATTCCATGGGCTTCCCGTGTATAATGACATTTGCTCTTTTGATGAATTGCTAATGTATTCTTGGATAGAAGAGCTGGCAGCCCAGCCAGCTCCACTGTATAAATGGCAGAGTGGGGAGAGCGGGATTGTACTTATGACTATTTTCTGCTAACAAACCATGCACCTTTCAACACATTATCTCTCTGCTATGAGTTATACAGGTTCCAAAAAAGCAGCATCTAAATAAACTTTAAGACCAGTCTTTTAAGAAAGTAATGTTTCCTTTAAGGAAATTTTAGCTGCTTGTGTTTGTTTTGAAGTGACAATATCAAATTGAAACATTATCTTTTTAAAAAGGAAAAAATTGTTTCAGCTGTGGTGTCTGCCCAATCCTCCCAGCAATTCCCATGACTCTAACTGTAAAGCACTTTTTTCTCTGTGTTCATTTCTCTCGTGTTCGTTTCTGACACCCCACACAAGAAAAGCGGACTGTCTAACCAGTGGGCAAACCTGTACTGGCAGCAGTGAAATTAGCTATATCCAAAGTACCACCCTATGTCTAGATTATGGAGGGGGGGGGAATGGAGGAAAAAAATCCTGTACTTTTCCATTTTGTACGGGTAGTAATTTGGGGGTTTTATCTTTAGCAGTAATTGACTAAATCTCACTCAAATAACCAAGCACAGATAAATCTGGGAGGTGTTTTACTTACTTGTTCAGTAATGTCACCATAAGGACCAAAAAAAAAAGTCTACTGAATTTGAATTTTATTACCATGAATGATAAATTTTATCAGCATTTAAAGAGAATGCTAGCTTTGTGATTTTTTTCTAAGCATACTGCCATGCTATGATTTCTTTTCGTAGTAGATTCATAAAGATTTTAAAAGCATGAAGTATTTCTGATTCCCTAAGAACTCTGGCTTTTCTGGAAAATGGCAGCTATAAGGCTATACAGAAAACTTTATATTAGTCTGAGCTCTACCAGTTTTTAGCAGATGCATCTTTTTATCTCAAGATTGGGAAAGAATATTATTTCTTAATTTACTATGCTCATCATCTTAATTAAAATGATCAAATTCTCTACATTATATTTTATACACATGGACATATAGCTATGTTTAATAGGCATGGTATGGAAAGATTTGAAACCTTACTAGCCCTTTTCCAAAATCAAATACTTTTCACCATATTTACTTACTGGTTCTTCTTCTTGAGCTTTCCATTTAGACCTACTTACCTACCAGATATTACAGTAATAAGACTGCAGTTGCTTAAAGAAATCAAGACAAAGAATGAAATAATGCATTTCAAAAACAGAAACATACTTTCTGGCTTTGTGCATTTTCAAATAAATATGAATTTTCTAATTAATACATTTTATTCCTTGTGAGTGATTGAATAACTGTGATGAAAAAGATAACAGAAACCTCACCAGGCTGAATATAATCCCTACAGAGCGAAGCTAGCAAGTCACAAGATGATAGGTTCAGGTAATACCTTGCTTTTCATTAATCAAAGTTAAGATTTCCTGAGACTTCTGATTTTAACCTCACGACTGAATTGCAGCCTCATTGGGTCTCTGGAAATTTCTTTTTTTTTCCTGTTCTTGCTGGATTGCAAACTGCTTTCAGCAAACCGCGTAGTATTTCCCTGTCTCCCCGTCACCAGTGCCTCTGGTGGGTTTTTCATAGATGCTTTATGGCTCTGTCTCTGCAGCGCTAAATGGATCTGTACAATGTCTGACATAATAACACTTCACTCTCAACTGAGACTTCCCAGCAGAAAACCAGAAATTGTGAATAAGAGTAACCAGTATTAGGTATGGAAATTGCATCCATTTGAGAGAAAAGTGGTGATCCAGGCTACGCTGAAATGAAAGACAGTGTTCCCAGGGGACTGGAGATCTCTTTTCGTGTATGGCGGAACATTAAATAGAATACTCTCGACTGTGTTCATCTGTGTATTAAGAGGGTAAAACACACCAGGTGTAGGACAAAGGGCTTTAACTGAATCCTTTGATACGCAGTGTACCTACATCTTACTAGAACTTCTTTCTCAAATGATCTTAGCACCAAAAGGGTATAGGAACAGCCCCTTAATGCCCCAAGGATAACAGGGGCTTCAAACGGGTTGGTGGGGTTGCAGCTGCTTTGCTGGGTGAAGGCAGGCTCTGGTGGTGTCTTCTCCTGAGGTTAGGTCGCTTGGGAGAGGAAGGCAGAGAATGCTTTTTGGAGCTGATGCTCCACCAAGATGCATGCTCGCTAAATCCCTGTTGTGGAGGTTCATAGTGTTCCACCACTCACAAAGAATGTTTTTACTTTTGTTGTTGATGCTCTGTACCTGTAGTATTTAGGTATTTTCCAAGTCTGACTCTTCAGGTTTTGGTGCCATTGTATGACTATTACCTGCAGTCCAAGACACTCTACATGAATTCAGCTCTGTTTATCCTTTGGCGTTTCTGTTAACTGCCACCAAATTCCACAAACCATGCTTAAAAATCAACTGTGTGATAGACAGTTTCCAAAAATATCTCTCAAAAGGTGTGATAGGCTGTCAAGAGAGGAACAACAAGCTCAGGTCTTCTTCATAACTGTTGGAGTCTTTAACTTGACCAGCAAGCAGAAAAGCCAGGTGGCAGTGCCCTAGCAAGCCCACTGTGCCAGCTGCCTGGCCAGTGATACACACAGCCAGTTCACCTTCCATTCATTTCTTTTCTACACAGGAGCTACGGGGACACATGGCAGTCAGGCAGTTCCTTCTTTTGCTTCCCTGCTTTCTCCGTTGCTCCGGAGCCCAGCACGCACAGGATTACGCTCTTCACTTATGTAAATTGCCAAGCCCAAAATATCCCAAGTTGTGTGTCCCCATTAAAGACTGCAGTACACACTACTGCCGCTCTCCTGCCACAGAACGACAGCCAATTTATTCCCTAACACAGCAAGTGCAATTTTTATGAGGGCGGTGGATTATGTAAGATAATTTTTCACTGACAAATTCTTTTTCCGTTTCCCCCATTGATTCTTTGTTTCAAAGGACCCATTGTCTCTCCCATTTTCTATACTATTTCCCAAAAGGTCATATTACTGTTTCTGGAACTTTTTGAGGAAAAAATAAAACTGCAGTTCTTTTTTTTCAGATCTGAAAAAAGTGTTTTCACAGCTGTTGGTGAGAAGGTTAAGAGTGTGCCAGCAGCCCCAATGATTAGCACAGGCTGCTTCTGTGTGCTTGTTTGTGGAGAGCTTGTCCGCCATCCTGCACATTTCTCCAGTTCTCATTGCGGAGCCTGGCAGAATCCAGGAAAACTTTATCTGTGAGAAAAGCAGCTTGGTGTCAGAATGTTTTTTCTGATAAGATTCAGTCTGGTTCACCACTGGTGCTGATCGAGCTTTAGGTGGCTAGTAAATAATAGACACATTTGCACTGCATGTGTTAGCTGCTGCCATGCATGTAAGGAAAGCAGTCTTGCTGGCTTTTGGCTTTTTGTAATGAAATATTTCTCAAAAACAACTTTTCTAGAAGAAAAGCTTTGTTATTCTCCATTTCAGGTGTCTACAAATTATGTAAGCCATTCATTGAAAAAGTTAGCTATATACCTGAGAGTTTAGGTTATCAACAAGTCTATGATACACACTTGCATTGACATGTTCAGAGCATTAAGCTGCCTTAGATATCATTTTATCTCTGAACAGAGGCATTTGGAAATAAAGGTGGGGGGGAGTGGCCCCACTCACTGTGCCCCTGCCACCTGGGGCTCTTGTGCTGGGGTTAAGGACAAGCTGTGGGGACAGGGAAAGGCTGTGGGGACAGGGACAAGCTGTGGGGCCAGGCTCCTCCTGCCCTGCCGGTGGGACAGGAGCTTGCACCAGTGCAAATGTCCCCCAGGCCCCACCAAATCCACTGGTGACTGTACCACAGGAGGTTTAACCTATTTTGGAGCAGTCACTTAAACCACACAGGCAACATTTCTTTCTCACCGTGTCTGACATGGGTGCCTTTGCTGAACATCTCTTCACCGACCATCAGTGTCATTCTCCATGGCAGGTTTTGCAAGATTTAAACATGAAACCAAGCCCTGGTGTAAAGCGCGCGCTCTCCTGAGAGGGAGATGAAGAAGCTGCCAACTGTTCAGTGCCAACTGCTGTGGGCATCAAGCAGCTCACTGTGTCTTCCCCAGAAATGCAGCCATGCACGTAAAATACCCAGCCATTCTCACTGGAGACGGTATCAGTCATACATTAGATATTAATCTTTCATTCCCGCCTATTACTAATTGATAGCCGAGGTGTTTAGCATGCAGCATATCCCATTGTACATCATAGCTGTAACTAAGTTGAAAATACAAAGATTCCTTAAAGCTAAAGATTTGAATGAAGAGACTCTGAAGGACTAAGGTTTACACAACATTGCCTTCTGTACAGTAATTACTGTTGTCCAGCTGTTCAGGTCCATGCTCTGCTCTGGTTTGCACAAGTTAAATCCAGACTAACATGATTGGCTTTAGCAGAGTTAGTCCTGCTGTCTTGTTCTTGATCAGCATTTCTATTTTTCAGAAACTGCTCATGGTCCCAGTGATCCAGGCCCCACCATGGTAAGGGTTATTAAAGCCTTTAGACAAAATTTAGCTTCAGGAAGGGCAGAGAGATGGGAGAGCGGGGGGATGACGTGGAGTGAGCTTTGTGCTTCCTCTCCTTCCTTCTGCACCTTGCACCTTGCCCAGGACCCATACTGGAGCTCTCCCTTGATACCAAGTCTAGGGAAAGCAAGCCATTCTTCAGAGGGGAAGAGTATTAGTGTGGTTTCTCACTAATACCCCTTAATTAATAAACAATATCTGAGAAAATGCAGAAAGAAAAATCTGGACTATTTGAATATCTCTTCCAGCTAAATTGAGCTGCGGAGCAGACTGCATGCCCAAAGGAAGCTCGAAAGCTTTCTTCTAGTTTTATTGCCACATTTCTTACCTTTCTCTCTAAAAACCCTGCAGAAAATTCACTTCAAATGTTGATCCATCTGAACTTTAAGTTGACACCTGCATGAACTTGTTACCTGAAGTTTTGGGTCAGCTTCCTGGCTGCTGAATATACTTTAACGTTTTTAATCTTTTATTTTTCTCACCTTTTTGCTCTTGCCAGATTTCAGCAGTTTTGAAATAGCATATAGAGGGGGGGGGGGGGGGGGGGGAAGAAGAAAAGAAAACAGCAATTTTTTCTGTTATCAATCAAGAGAAAACAGAAAAGGAAAGGAAATTAAAAAAAAAAAAAAAAAGAGAAAAAGAAACTTGAGCAAAAGAGCAAGCACTATTATTTTTAGAACAGGCAGCTGCCTCTGACAGTTCACCTAAGGTAGTGTTCTGTTTCTCCATTGGGCTCGAATTCATTCCTCTCAAGACTTTTGTATTGATCCTCTTTCTTTTCAGAGTTCCTGACCTTCCTCCTTTCCTGTCCCAGCCCAGCTGGTATGCTTTCATACGGCTTGGCTGGCTACTCAGCACTTGCATTTTACATTTCAGCAGGGATACCCTTAACATACTTAACCCACTCATTTATACCGCAGCAACTGAACTGGCTAGAGACGGTCTGTAGAGCTAGGGTTTTTTTGTTTGTTTTATTTTGGTGTTTTGTTTTTTTTTTTAATAGAAGATGTTACCTACTGAAATAAAAAGGTTGATTTCACTGCAAGTATGAAAATCTCACAAGTAAAAGTCGTGGTCTATCTAGTGTAGTGCTGCCATTCCTCCCTTTTGTGTATCTGACTTTTTCTTTTCTTTTTACCCTCCCCCAAGAAAAAAAAATATCAGTGTTTTGTTTCATTTTAACAACTTATATGCTAAATACAGAAATAATTGTAAGTGTAAATTTTCTTTCAAGTAAAATCTTAAAATTTAAAAATTTTGAGTTTGAGCCCAGACTTTGAAATCTCAAACTTCTTCATGAGCTACGATCTCTTGTCCTCTTCAAAGCATGGCTGGAAACTGCTTGACCCCCCTTTCATAGTCTGTTCCTACTCACTCTCTACAAGGGACACTGCACATCCTGTGCCTTGCTGTCCTCATCACCATGTGAGAGCCCATCTGCCTGCCTTATGCCTGCGAGCGCAGAGGAGAAGATCCCGGAGGCTATCTGAGGACAGCGTGGCTGCTGGGGTCCCTGGAGCAGCAGGACCTGGATGTGAACTGTGCCCGTGGGACTCAGGAGGCAGAATGAGCCCTTGCTGGTACCAGCAGATAAGAGCAGCCACAAAGGAATCCAAAGGAACTGGCCATGCATTGTGAGACAGGGAGGGCAGAGGGAACGAGGAGGCTTGCTTTCTAAAAATGGCATTTTCTGTGGAATGGAGGACAAAACAAACTGAATTTGGGAGTTGCTGATTCCTTCTTTGGCAAAGGGAAAGAAAGTGTAGGCCACAGTAGAAATGGCAATGGGTGTTCTTTCAGCGGCTGAGAAATTAGGAACACTTTTATTTTGCTTTCACACTATATGTAGAAGGAAAACATACATGTGCATTGAAGCATGGTGGAGGAAGTGAAAACAAGAACTGTCTGTGGAGACACCACACAGAAGAGCAGAAAATAATTATTGATGAGGAAAAATCTTCAATAAAATATATGTTAAGTTTTATTAGTTGTGCTGGGGTCTTTCTTGAACCACTGTTAGCACATTCCTGTCTTGTATTCCACTCCTTCCTCTAGCCCTATTACTTTTCTGATTTCCCCCCCTTCTTTTTACATTGCTCCTCATCCTTTTCCTTTGTAAGTGAGGTTATTATTAACAACCTATTTTCTTCTTGACATGTAACTGTTCAACGGTTACCTGTCAGAATTTTCCATCCTTTGGCCAGCCCTACCTTTTCATGTACCTGATATAATGTGCATAATGCATAGTTAAATCTAAGTGATGGATCTAATGACTCGTAAGACAATTTCAGTGTCATTTGAGAAAAATGTCATGATGAGCGCTTCTTAACAATCCCTAGAGAGCATCTGTGCAATCTCAACTAGTTTGAGCTGCCACTAGGGAAAAGACAAGGAATTCCTCTTTTTTCCCTCCCCCATGATTTTGAAATGACAGCCAAGTTAAATAAATAAACAGTATGAAGTAAATTCCATCCTTAAATATATTTGATACTGAAAGTCAGTAAGTTACCTGTATTTGTCCAAGGAGGAGCTTGTTTTCGGCCACATTTCCTTAGGCATTTCCAACATTAATTTTAGTAGTTAGGATCTGTAAAAAGAAAAGCTGTGTAAAAGAAAAGATTCTTAGAAGTGTGACTGGAAGATAGGTGCATGATTTTATTCCTTAGGGAAAACACTTTTGCTCGTATATTTTAAAAACACCTCTGCAGTGCTGCAATATCAATGTTACCGTGCCCGGCTGCCTCCAGCCTGCCTGCTGGGGAGTGAAACCTTCCTGCCTGCTTTTATTGCCCAACATGAATGCAGAGTGAATGAGACTTTCAAAATTCACTTTATGAAATTTTTAAGCGTTACTTACTAATTCAGGGAAGGAAATGTATTGTCCCAAAAGATTTGCATTAGCTATCTTCAACTGGACTAAATGAGTAAAATGGCATTTGGCAGACTTATACTAGCATACGAGGATCAGCCTGTGGTTTTCAAAATTACATGTCCAACTAATTAATAGAGGAGAGCTAAGTTTACACTGCCTACATTGAGCCTGTGCCCAAACACTTCTCTTTCTCTGCCACTTAATGTTCACAGACCGCGATTGCTTGTGTGAGGCTTTGTGGTTAGAGAGCTGGGTTTGCTGGGTGCTTTGTGTTAGGTTTGGTGGCTTGGTTATTTTTGTAGTTTCTGAGTGTATATATCCTTTTTGTTCTGCTTTGACATTGACACTGTGTTTTGCTTTAGTCTGAACACGTAGGAACAAACAACCTGATCTGCATAAAACATTTGTGTCACCTTTCCCTCCTGAAATTAGTATTCTTCAAAACAAACCAATATGTTTATATTGCATATAACATCCTCACTGTGACAGCCAAAAACCGAGTACAATAGGCACACCATTTGAAGCTGATTATATTAATTGCTATTCAGGTCATAGCTGAGATTAATTATTGTGTTTGTGTAGGATGTTCGTTAAGAGGTTTCCTGATTGCTGTTCAGACGATTGATTACTTGTTACATTTACTTTGTGGTTTCTGTGGGGAAAACATCTTTTATGCATTATCTTTATGCAAACATACTCAGGCCAGGCAGGGCCACTGAGAAGTGAGGATACCTACAGCTGCCACACTGAGAAGCCACGACATACGTCTGCGTTAATACCAAACTAGAAAATAGAAGATGCAAAAAACAGACATTACTTTAAAGCGCCTGAGTCTAGAGATAGTAACATAGCCTTAGGCACTGATGTACCTCTCATAATTACAGTAGGGGAAAAGAAATTAAAAAGCCTACAGAAAAATGCCAGTTGGCAGATCAGTGTAGATGAGGCAGTTTACAAAAGAGCCCACCTGAAGCCTTGCTGTACCCGTTACGTAGTTTGCAATGCCTTGAATCTCATCATTTGACAACAGCATGACCCAGGCTTTGCAGGCACACACAGTGAATTGCTTGATGTTTCTCCTAGAAATTGGCTGGTTTGAGGCAGAAGTGGGAATATGAAGCTTCCTGTGCAAATAAGGCATAATGTTCCAGTTAGTATCTGGAAGATTTTATGGGTATTTTTAGGCACATTAGCTTTAAAGAAAATCAAGAATATATTCAAGTATACGTCATATTTGGGGGGCATCCTTGGACGTGGTGAAGGATAAAGGCAAATGTGAACTGTCAGATTTTCTTTTATCTCCTGTAGCCCTCTTGAAATACGTTATTTAACCAGATGGCCACTCTGTCCGTCTTTACTGACCTGTCCATTTTTTTTTTGTCTGAACAACAAAGAGGTGATCATAAATAGCTGTTTACAACAAAAGTGTGAGGTACTGAAAAGAAGGCAAAAGAATGTAAACCAAATAAATCATAGCAGTCATAGCTGATTTATATGTTTTTTAAAGATTGCTTTCCAATCTAGTGCTTAAATAATAGTAAGAGTAAGGTATAAGACCATGTATAACTTTACAACAGACATGAAGTTTGTCTTTGTGCATTTGTATAATTCACTTTTCTTGCTTTACTTCTTACAGCGGTGTCAATAAAGCAGGAAAAAATTTGAAATGTTTACTTTAACATTCAAAATAATCACTAGAGCCTGATAAAAGATCTTACCAAGCATTCAGGATGATTGTATCACCAACAGGAGCTTTGTTTCCTGAAGAGTTTTCCTAGTGGAGCTAGTAGCAGCTCTAGTCAGAAAGGGTTTAGAGGTCCCGAGTATATGAGGACCCTTTTCTTTTTAGTAGCTAGGCTGAGATTAACTGTCAAGTAGAGGGTATTAGGTGTGATGATGACAAATATGACATAGTAGCTCCAAACAATTAACATAAATTAGTTTTGACCTGCCACTAAACCTTTGCACCCAGCAAACAAAATTCTGTGCGATACCTGTCTTAACGCAATTAGTGCACCCACTCAGCGGTCCGTCCATTAAGTGAATTGGTATTAAACTGTGAGATCTCTCCCTCATTTGAATAAATATTTTAGAGGAACCAGGTAGACTTATTTGTCAAACTCTGTAGGAGGCTTACCTGCTAGAGTTGCCTCATGCTGGAGAAATACAGTATCATTGAACCAGACCACCAGTTTATTTTTCAGTGGAGATGTATAAATTTTCCTTAGTACATTTGCTGTATCTCATACTTTTCCTTCTCTGTATTCTCATGCATTTAGATTTAAAAATGGCATGTTAAGTAAAATCACTTAACTTTGCAAGCCATAAAAATAAATTATGGTCAAGTTCCATTAACAGCCCACCACTGGTTCACAAACATACGCTCCTTTTAAGAGCATGTTTAGACTTTTGGGGAAAAGATAGGAGGAAAAAGAGGACTTACAAAGTTGCACTTGTGGCTGTTCTGCATGAGAAGTTCTTGTCCTGGTTTTTACCGCTTGTTTTGTCATTTAGCATAACATCCACATGGAGGAATGAGAGGAAATTAGACAGCAGGGAAAATGACTTAATGGTAATTCACTTTTTCACTTTTTTCTAATCTAGCACTTTTCCATCCCATCTTCTTTACCCACCTCGAGACAGCGACCTTTCATTTTCTTATGCTTTTCTTCTGCGTGCAAAATTCCTCGTTGTAGATAGTCTGCTGCCTTCAGATCAGACACTCGACTCTTTGCCTCATGCACAGCAAAATGAAGGTGTGATTTTATGTGTATGAATGTAGTTACGCTATTTGGACTGTGTTAGCACATATTAAAAAAAAAGGTAGGAACGAGGAGCCAAGACCTCTGGGAACTCGTAAGTAATGTGTGATCCTGTTACCCTACACTTCCAGTGCTAATGCTACCAACACAGGATAGAGTCGTGCTGGCATAGATGGGCATTTTTGTGTTGTAGTTACTCCCCGATTTTGCCATGTGAGCATATCCACTGTGCTGGGACTAAGGATGGGTGACATGCTGTGTGTTTTGTTGCTGTTATAATGGTTACCCTTCTGAGGGTGTTAGCAACCGGAATAAAGAAACGGGGACCGTGACTAAAATAGTGACTATGGGCATGATGGGTCAGAAGCAGAGTTATGAGGAGAGATTGGCACAAGTACTTTTTGCTATAATATCATGTTCTAGGAAAAGGAAAGGAACCGTAGCCAAATACCTGAGAAACCCAGGAAGAGGGCTTAAATGGCAAAGGGGGGAAAAGGTACTTTTTAGTCAGAACCTTGCCTGGAAAGATGCTTGGCCCCATTGATAAGTAAACTGCCTCTGGGTGGGTCGCTCATAATTCCTGGCGAGTGGGACCTTCTGCATACTCATCACAAATTAGCAGAGCTGCATTAACAGCAGACCTTCCCTATCAGCTGTTTTCAAGAGGAACCAGCAGGACTACCAGTATGCCTTACCATTTATGAAAGACAGACCTGGCTGTGGCTTTCTGGCTTTTATATTCAGGGAAATGACCTGAAGATTAAAGAAAAAAAGTAACAAGAAGTTACCTTTTTTAAACTTCAATTGTTTATTGCCTTTTTTTTTTTCTGACGACCTCAGTTCTTCACACTCCTCCTTCCCTGTTTCATACCATTATCACCTCTCTATTTCAGTTTTATCCAGTGTTGCCGACAGTTGTCACTGACTTGTTTCAGAATTTAGTCCTAGTCTTTTTTTTTTTTTCCCCCCCCTCCCAAGTTTCTTTCTTTTCAGACTACTTCTTTGACCAAGGACACATCCCAAAGCCTACCTGTAGAAGTACAGGAGTAAGGACTGCTGTGCCTTAGAGCTGGATTTTTGTAAGCAGCCACTCCCTCGATGCTCTGGTTACCAATCTCATTTATACGGCGTTGTATGTGGTTCACACAGTCAGCTCTCAGATACAGCTGCAGTGACTTCAGGGAGGCTCCTTTGGGGAGCAAAGGCTCTCAGCTGTGACTAAAGAATTCACATTTTCTGGCCAGAAGGTTTGCAATAGCATGTGTCAGTAAATGCTTCTTCCCATGAAAAGCATTGCCTTGAATGCTGCCCCTCTGCCCCTATAACTGCCCGTTTCTGAAGCAGTTAAGCATTCAGTGGCACTTTCACAAGTAAAAATCCCAATAATGGTACCAGCATCAATTGTGATTGGTCAGGGAAACAAAATGTAATTTAGTTTACACATATCTGAGTATCAAAATCTTCAGCTTCTGAAGTCTTAATGCATTTTTCAGAGGAAATTGTTTTCAGTTAAAGACACTGCAGGAAAACCTAATACATGTTTGAGGATTTAATTTCCTTGGGGGTTTTGTGTACTGCAGCTTTAACGAAGTCACAAAAGTTATTCCCACTTTATTCTGACTTTTTAATCCTGACAGATTTCCCCTAACACTTCATTAATGATGGGAATATAAGCAATATAGTCCAGATTTTAACTAGATTTTCACAGCACTAAAAAGTAAATTATATTTTTCCAGAGATTTTATTCAGCCTTAGTGGTACCACCCAGGAGGCTAAAGGTGATCTCCCCTCAAGCTCTGGAGTAGCTTAGGGATGTAGCACAGAATCTACTTTGTATGTAATGATTTCTGCATTAAGTCAGGTAAAAGCAGGGAAAACAGAAGTTTCGTCTAAAACTGGAAAAGCAACTATACTGAAAGAAGTCCTTACAAGTACTTTGTCTGTCTTGGATCACTGCAAAAATTAAGTAAGCTTTCTCCAGCCCTTCTTACTTGTCTATCCTGCTAAATATTCAAAACCCCAAATAAGTCCCTCATCCAGCCTTCTCACCATTGACTTGACTTATACTACAGCTGTCCTTTAAACAAGTATTTTAAAAATACAAAGCATGAGAGCACCTACAGAGACTGCAGTCTGGGGTGCTGCTTTTATGGATGAAAGGTATATTTTGATACAAGACCACTCTCATATTTAATTATCGTTCTTGGTATTTCACCAGTTCAGCAAAGTTTCATTTCCAAAGTCTAGCATACGCATGCATCGTTACCGCCTGTTCCACTAACACCATACAGGCGGCGTGCTGCAGCCTGCTCTCAAAGCAGCAGTTCTATTTGCAGAACTTAGTCTATTTGTAATTTCATTAAACTCACTTGGTGAATTATTTTAAATGTTACACTTGATAATTGGTGGGGTTTAAAAAAATATGGATATAAGGAGTAATTAATTTTACATTAAGTGAAGTCCAGTAATAAAATAATCCCAAACAATAAAACACAGTGGGAGAGAAGTCCTCATCTGAGATGACTGGAGCGGTACATTGCTTGTCACAGTAATGTCACTCTTTAAACCTTTACAATTGTTTGTCATTAAGAGAAATATTTTACTCACAGTATCTCCTATTGAACATAGTGTGTCCCTTTTTTTCTCTACTATTTCTTGTGGGATAATTGTGTTTTATAGACTCTTGCTGCTGTTTATATAATTGAGTGTCTCAGAGTAAGTCTGCTTCAATTTAAATCCATGCAAAGATTCATGCAGTCTTTAGCAGGAGTTGAGGGACACGTGAAGGACCTGTCCATCCCAAATGCCAGCCTAACAGCACCAAACACATACAGGGCTTAACCTTCTTATTCTTTGCGCTGCTTCCTGAAGTTTTCCTATTCCTGAGTAAATCAGGAGTATAGGCTGTGGCTGTTCTGCGTCCTCTTCTCCAAGGCACAACAAGAAGCAAACACCTGAGCTTTGCTAAGACCAGTGCATGACAGCATGTCATTGTAACAGTGACAAATGAGCAGCTGGCCATCACCAAAATAATGAAACTGACAATGAGATGTATCAAAATGCTGTCAAGATGGGGAATGCCTCCAGGCAGAGGTTGTCTTCTTCCCTGTGTGGACAATGCCCCTCAGCAGGCTGTGGGCTCAAACCACTCTGTGACATGCTGCTGCTATACCAATGTGTAAACAAGCAGCAGTAATTAATACATTCAGCAGCCCAGCAGAAAGCTTTTTTTTTTTTCCCTTTTTTTTTTCTGTTTAGCTTAGGCCATTATATTAATCTTGCTAATGAAACTGAACATTTTACACAGACCTATGGTATTCAACACAGTTGTGCCTCTTGGACCACAAGGTAAGCTGAGAATACACTGGCTGTCTCTTCGGCTGGGAATGGGAATGAATAGCAGGATGAGAAACACTTGGGTGTAGAATCCGTCATTGACAATATAATGTGCTTTTTAATGGCAAATGTTGGCTATCCAGTACAACATCACAATTCGAGCACCATTACTACATAACTTATCCTAAATCCTTCTGCAGAATGACAACCTTCATTATTGTGCATAAGCTAGTCAAAATCTCAGCAAATCTGCCTTCCATCCTGTTTCTGTCTTGTAGTTACACCAGCCCATGCCTGACTGCCCTGCTAGTCTAGACTCAGCTAACAGAGCCAGGCATTTGTAGGTGGTATTAAAAAAAAAGTAAAAAATCCCATTCATGATGGTGACTGACAAATATCAAGCATCTTAAATGAAGGTGCCCTGAAGGACTTACATCCTGCGGTGTAATTTAATGAAGTTATCAAAGTGATAGCAATTATATCATCTATGACAGCTATTGTATTATGAAGCATTTCTTTAATTAACAAAAGGTAAGGCAAGCGCTGCTATGAAACATGCTTGCCTTACACTCAGAGATACACAATTACTCTTTAGATTTACTCTAGTCAGACATTTGTTTTACGGCCTTTTTACCTGCCTTCAGGTGGGGCTGTGGCCTTTGCTCCCCAGGCCTGCAAGCTCCCCACAGCCCCAGGGTGCCGCAAGGTTCCCGTCCTCAGCCCTGTCCCATCTCCGAGCTCCAGGAGCAGAGCAGTGACATTGGGTTTTCTCACTCAGAAACTAGTGCAAGTCACTTTCCTCCACTGACATTGTGGGAGAATGGCTGATGGCAAAGCAGGCCAGCTTCAGAGAAGCGTGATGTATACGGAGCTAAAAACTGCTGGGAAGTGACAGGATCAACTGGGGCCTTTTAAGTACTGGGATACCTCCCAGAGCTTTTATTCAATTGCTATTCAGGTTTTATTCATTTTGAGCATCTGTTGGTTTCAGTGCATTCTTGACTAGGAATTAAATTAATAGAATCTCAGGATAGGATTTGCCTCATTGAGAGGAACTTCAGAGCATTTCAATAAAACCATAAAGTCCTAATAAAATCTTTTCTGTGGCATAAGGTTATTTTATAACATAATAAATATTTAAATATCCCTTCAGATATACAACATAGAGTTTAAAATGCTTTTCTTACGTGCTTGCAGATTAAAAAAAATAAAGTTTCTATTTTTGAGCATCATATCCAAAATCTTGGCATCAGCCAAGTTCCTAGTCATCCACATGTATACAAGCAGTTTCTCCAGGTTTGGGGAGTACAGACCCTACAAGAAAATCCTAAGTCAGAGTCAAAGCTGTTTGCAAACTTCTACGTATCCATATATATTGTAATTCTAAGTTTCCACCTCTTACATCTGCAAAATAATGTTTACAAAAATAAGTCTAGAAAAGCAATCTAAGATACTGGAACTTTAAAAAGAAAGTTTACTGGGCTTAATGTCAAGTAGAGAAGTTGTTTTTATAATATAAACCTAGACAGTACTGTGTTCCAAAATATATACAAATAAGCAAAGAGATACAGATAGTCACAAATGTTTGCAAGGAAGCAAGAGGTAGACAGCAGATTTTTTTTTTTAAATAGCTTCTATGGCAAAACCAAGTACCTCTCTCAGCTTGCTTATCAAATAAATTATACTAATACATTATTTAAAATAACCTTAGTATGTCACTATGAGTTATTAAAATCAAAGCTAATGTAGCAGGCTTGCTTGCTTTCTTATGTACATTTTAATTGTTGGCCAATGTTTTGAATTTCCAGTGCCCATGTAAAGAATTATTTAACCAATTATTCAAATACACAAAAATAATCTCAAAACCATTTAAAATTATTTAGAGCCCTATGTTGACTTAAGTTATCAGCTAAAATTTGGAGTTATTTTCCATTGATTTCACTGCAGGACTTTCAGTAAATACCCAATCAAAATTTAGAAGACATGAAATTTAATAAATCTATGGGCATAAATCTTTTCAGGTTGCTTTTCCTTTGGTTTTTTTATTATTATTTTTGCATTACCATATCAC
Source organism: Falco peregrinus (assembly GCF_023634155.1). Lineage (NCBI taxonomy): Eukaryota > Metazoa > Chordata > Aves > Falconiformes > Falconidae > Falco > Falco peregrinus. The sequence goes on along the minus strand of NC_073730.1, from coordinate 12,054,062 downwards.
AGCCATGTTGAACAGGGTGATTTTGTAAGCTGTCTAAAGACATTGTTATAAGCAAAGCAATGCCACTTCTTATCCTTAAAACACTTTATTAGGGGCCAAAAATACTCAGATTGAATATGCAAAATGTTTTAATATAAAAAATGTAAATGCTGCATATCTTTAAAGAAAGAGGCACATGGTTTGGTTTGTAGCATAGTATAGCCGTAAATTCTGTGTTGGAGGAAAGAATATCTCACCTTCTCTCGGGTCTTTTATTTTTGTACCCTTACAAATAGTGACTCATTTTATAAACAGGTATTTCTCATTCTAATGAGTGCACTTCATATAGCTCCTTTAGTACAAACGGCGACCTAGAACTCCCTTTAAGGATAAATGCTGAACAACACTAGGTTGTTTAAATTACAGAGGAACAGTAGGAACACATGGAGACGTTATCTATCATTGTGGCAAGGCAACTGCAAGCCGTTCGGGCTTCGGGTGCTGCCTTACCCAGCCACAGAGCATCTTACCTCAAGCACAGCCAAGTGATAAGGAGGTGATGTCGCCATCGTACCCCTCACTGAGGCAGCTGGAGATGGAGCTGGGCTGTCCCGGTATGCTCCTGCCCCTGAACATCCCTGACCTCTGGGCTGCACAGCCAGGATACTGGTGGCTGGTGCAAGATTTTGATCTGCCCTGTACCACTACAAGAAACAGAATCTGTTGGAAAGTAGTCCTCCAGTCAGCCATCAAGTCATTAAACAGCATTTTTGCTCAAAAATGGTTGAACAGCTAGACAGGCTGGGATAAGAAAAAGTAATTTTTCAGATTTCAAACGGCAGCAGTTAATTGCATTACTTTATCCAAGGTGTTTCTCTTTATCACATCTTCTGTAAGACAAGCCTGTGATAGGTGGAACTGATAGTGAACATAATATGCTGTAATTTACAGCTTCCCAGGGTGGTACGGTGGAAAGGAACATACTTTGAGCCTCTCTTATCAACTTACTGTATAATAGATTGGAATGTATTAGGGTAAAAGGAATCCTTGTCGTTAAACTTTACCTTCAGGCATCCCAGCAGGCAATTGCAGAAAGACTGTTTTTTCCGCTATAGAAAACTTACATTCAGTCTCTCCTTGTGAGAAACTTCCCCACCTAATGCTTACCAAAAGTCAAACATTTTTTAGTGTATATTCATTCTACAGTTTTCATGAGTTACAGCTGTCTCATCCTGGCATATACACCCAGGCTTAACCTCAGAAGAGTGTTAACAGTACAGATAACAAATTGGCAGCACAACATCCATGTAAGCAAAAGCATCGGTGCCGAGCAGTGCTACACAGCGCAGGCTGCCCTGCTCTTACTAACGGGGTTGCCTGAGCTATCCCAGTTGATGTGCTGGTAGCTGTTCCTTGTAACAGAGGAGGCAAGCTGAGTTCAGAGTGGAAGCCGTACCGCAGCAGTCTTGCCACAGCTCTGTGGTGAAGGAAGCCTCTTCATCGCTGGGTGGGAGTAACTCTACAATCAGCTCAGTAAGCAAGCTTGGCTCCGCTCAGGGGAGTTGCTCATGTGCTACGCATCTGATGCGTTAACTGAAATATTACACACATTATCATAAGCCTTTCTTGCACTTAGAGGTGCAATATTTTATTTCAGGTAGAAAACACTCATTCAGACTCAGGAAGTATTCCGTGTCATTTGGGACAGTAACTAAGGCCATGAAGTATTTTTGGGGACTGGTTTTATCCCCGATTCCCATTGCTCTGAGTCTCCCACCCAAGGCAGCAGTGCCCAAGGGGCAGCAGTAGGGATCCTGCAGGCATTATGCCCCCTGCTCTGCAGGGGACAGGAGAGCAGCTGCTCTCCTTCCCCCTGCCCTGCCACCCAGCCAGTTTGGATTCTCTATATTTCAACATGCTGTGATGAAATAAATTTTGAAAATGAAAGGTTGTTAGGAGTCAGTGGAATCACGTACCATACCGAACTATAAATTTGCAGATAATAGTCATAGTACAAATTAGCGTAGGAAATTATTGTGTATTTTTTCAGAGCCATGCAGTTATTTGTTTTTAATTATGGATATAGGTAATAAAGGAAAAAACATGACAATTTCTGGCACAGAACTGAACAAATTACTAGTTTTTCACAAAGTTTGCAGCCCTTCCTGAAAAGATACTGTATAGTTTTTTGATTGAATTACTTACATTGATGGAGTATCATAATGTGGATTTGATGAGTGTCTTTGTTCTCTTTCAAAGCACTATGTGCTATAATCTGAATGTGCAGACATCACACAATTCATTGTGAATACTAATAGGACATCCCTTCGCTGTAGATTAAAATCCAACATTTGATTTTGTTTCTGGAACAATTCCACATTATGTAGGTATACACTGTGATTCATTAAAAATATTTATTTTCTCACCCTGACAAACACAAATGAAGGGAAAACAATGTAGCACACCTTTTAAGAGAAATGAGGTGAAATTGGATTTCACTTACAATTGTCATTTTTGTTTATGTTCCTTTTCATTCATCTTTAAGTGGTTCACATACACGGAAGGGTCCTCTGAGCCTGGGAATTCTGTAGCAAAAAATGATCAAACACAACAGAAATGAGTGCAGATTCCGTGGCAATAGTAAGTTTATATATATATATATATATTAAAACCAGTGTTTCTCCATAACATCACCAATTCTAATTGTCATGTTTGACACCCAGTGTTAATCCATCGGCTCTAAAGTTTATTAAAAATGGCAGTAGGCACATTGCTAATACAGGAACAGGTCAGAACTTGTCAAAACCAATACTGACGTTAAGAATCAGAAATAAAATTATGGTTATTGTAGGAATATAATTTTGTATGAAATCCACGGGCACAGAATCAATAACACAGGAGGAGGACAAACAGTGCCTACAGATGCAAACAGTCCCAGAAGTACAGCTGAGATATCCCCAACACAAAGAATTTCTTTTGTCACTTCAGTCCCTTTTATTTGTTGTCTGGCTCTGCAGTTTCTTTTCTCTGTGGCATTAGCCATGTAATTAATTAAAAAAAAAAAAACTCTTTGAAAAAAAGGCCTGTGGGGCAAAGGAAAAGGGTGTGTTCCAGGCTTAGCTTGGTCTGAGCACTAATTACTTCACCTCTTTGTCTGATCACCCCCAGCTGTAACTCTGTGGGCAGCTGAACACGCCTGCTTGTAAATCATCTGGAGATTTACAGCTTACAAAGTAATAAGCAAAATGCTACATAAACATGCAATATTGCATAAACATGGATTGATAAAGTTTTCTTATAGCTTGAAGTGACAGTTTTGCTATCCTTATTCATAGCAAGTACATTACATTGCTACATCCTATGACATGGGTAGCCTGTTGAAACTGGTGTGATAATACGCCAAATAAGGGACTATCATAGCTGGGGAAGACAACCTGCCTTGGCTTAGCAAAGCTGTCTACAATGATAACACAGTAAAAGATTGTTCAGATTTAGGGAATTAACTGTTTATTGAATTGCACTCAGTGTTTGTCTCATTCTGATGATTAATAAAACATCAACTTACTATTTTGGTAAGGCTCTCAATAATATACACATTAATTTCTGTAGGCTGTATAGGTATTTGATTAGAGCATCTGTCCTAAAATTAGTTCCTTTTGGAAAAAATAAAGCAAAATTTGAGATACTATTTTTCCAACTATTTTTTGCATCACATTGGACAAAAGTTATTGAACTACTCCTTAGGAATCCTCTCTAGTAGTCTTAAAAGTCTCCCACAGAGGAAGCAGGAATCACCCCAGGAAAACTATTAAAGGCAACAGTGGTTTGTCACAGGCAACCATTAATAAATACCACAGAGGATTTGGTATCCTTCTGCTCATTGTCTTACTCTGCTTCATACTCGGTATCCCACAGATATCATGCAGAACGACTGTCTGTTGTAGCTGCACATTTAGGCAAGCAGGTAGTATCTTTTAAGTTGGTGGAAATTATAAACAGGGAATAAATGGTAAAACCTTTTTCCTGAGGGTGAATACTTAAACAAGGACTCTTTGTCTTTACAAAGGCAGTTAGGTTTGGGGTTTGGTTTTGTTATTTCCCCTTTTAACTTCCTAGTACAAGAGTTATGTGTTTTGGTGCATGAAAAAAAGTTTTGTATAAACTTTGTGTCCATCAGAGTAGCTTGATACAGTGCATTTTGGTATCTCAGTCTTCATCATGATAGCTCCGAATGCTGGCAGTCTAAAAGCGAAACCTACAATCACAATGAGATAACATAACCTTCAATCAAACTCAGCTGTACTTCCCTGGTATAGCATATTCTACAGTTCTACTCATAGGAAAGAACAGCATTTTCAGATGAAGCAAAGAAAAAAAAAACTGAAGCATGCTACCATGTATATGTATCTAGGAAAAAAAGTACTGCCTGTAGAAAAAAAATATTTCTTCGTACCTGAGTTTAGATTGTAGAGATTGCAACAGAAATACCCTCAGTGCTGACCCCAGTAGCATTTGCAGGTGCTGTGTTTACATCTGTAGGAAAGGAAATAATCTGAATGTCTTGTCCTAAATCCTGCTGCCCTTCGTAAGAATAAAATCATTGGGGTGACAAATGCCTTGAGGTGACATATGTAGCGAAAGTCATTTTGTTGGGACAGAACTGGTTGGGCCCACATCCAGTACACATTTACACCCCCAGAATATTTTTTTTTACAGCATAAACACTTGCACATACAAGTAGCTATTTGTATACGTAAATGACCTTTTAACAGATAAGCGTGAGCATGACAGCACAGGCATAATTTAGCTCTTTGTTCGCAATTTAGAGTGCATTTTCATGTTGCCCTTAAGCCAATCTGCACCGCTTGGCTTCCCCAGCTGTTGCATCCCTTCCGGCAGTATCAACACTTGAGTCAGTGGAAAACTAAGACAGGGAAAACATACTTGCTTTCCAGACACATCAGCTCTGTCATCCAGCTCACCACACAGCAACATAATTGCTAGGTACAGAGGTGGGATCTCCCAAGTTTGCAGGGAATTTGTCCTTAGAGAAGCTGCCAGCTCAGAGACCACCTGCTCCCCAGTAGGAGTGTGGGGGCAGGGGTGTTGCTCTGTGCAAGCAGCACACTGCTAGATTGCAGGCTAAGGCTTGCTTGAGGCACGGCTGAGCCCACAGCAAAGGTGCAGCTCTGAAGGAAAGGGATTTTCCATTAGATCCACTGGAAGTTGCTGGACTGGAAAACTGACACAATGGGATTTCTTAAGTTTTTTCTAAATGTTTCAAGGCCCCCCTCCAAACCCAGAAGAGTTACGTTTGTGCTGTTTTAAAGAGTAGCCTCATTCTAATTTAGTGTAAAATTAGCTTTAGTGATTGGAAGCCCTTGATCTGTTTTGCTGTGCTCAGAGGAAAAGGTAGCAAGCAAGCAGGTGCAAAGCCCCAGCAGGACAGGAACCCTGCATGCATCTGCATACGTGCAGCCTTACACCCACCCTTACAAACATGCCCATTTGCAACTATATAATACTGCTCTGTGACCGTATATTGAGCTTCCCTGAACCTGAAAATTCCCAAATTAAGTACAAATTACAAAGCCTATTACTTATAGCGTTGTTCAGTCAGCCAAGCCCAGCAAGTAGCTTGAGTTATTGCATGTACCGCATGTGTAAGTGCTGAGGTTGTTTTTACATACTCCTAGTGAGACATTAGCATTTTGGACTTCCACTACCTAGGTGGAACCTGCACAGAGGTTAAGTGGATGTCATCTTAAAAGTGTTTTTTCTTCATACTATTTGCTTTTTAGTGACTGCATGTACCAGTGTGGGCTTCTCTTATTACTCTACATTTAAATACAGTAGGAATAAACAAAAAACTCTTCGCTTGTTTAGTAATAGTTTGTTATTTTACACTGTCCATTTTTGAATGTGCTTGTATGAAATACTTTACAATGTCAAGTCAAATACAGCCGTCTTCAGTTATACTCTGAATATTTAGACACTGTAGGATAGCTGTGCTATTAAAAAGCTGTAACTGTTTGGTCGACAGTCAGGTAATTCTTGAAGCAATATTAATGGAACTATAGTGTTTTAGAAACCTTCCAGATTAAAAAAATACTATGGCTAAGAGAAAAAAAAAGAATAGAGGGTTTTGTGCATCTTTCTCAATAAGGAAACAGTGTATGCAACATTATCATTAAACTATTGAAGTGGCAATTTGATGACAGGAAGGTTTAGTCCAGATGTATTGAGGACAGAAGATTTTTTAAACTGCAGCATAAGCCCATCCTGTTACTTCCAAAGTGTTTACCACATTAAGATCTAGCTAACCAGTAACAGCCTTGTGAAAAACAGTTTTCACTGTACCTCCCTTTAAAATACAAACCAAAAAATCACAATAATGCTGTCCTTTAGTGGAGAGATCCAGACCCATCTAGTTTTCATTTAAGTCATTACAAAACTAGATTCATTTTTCGATACCCTTAGAACATTTAGTTGTCATTCTACGCTGCTTATTTCTAGCCTCACATGAGAGTTTGTATGCGCATGACTGCGACTGGTTTTTGGGGCTGCAGTGAATGGTCTACCCGAAGAGCTGTCCAAGAAAGACACGTTTACTGGAACTAGCATGAGATAGGGTTCTGAACACTGTTGTAGCTCATCCATTAAACACCACATGGGTGCTCTCTTCTGCTTACATCACTTGGTCGACACAGAAATCAGGTTGGAATTCTTGGCCTATCTGAAGGTACTCAATTTCCAAGACTTGTGGCATCAATACTTTGCATGAGCCTCCAGAGATACTACTCGACAGCTGCCCACCAGGAGGGCAAGCAAACCTTTATTGTAGGGGTAGGGGCCACGGGGGTAGAAGATGGAGCTTCCTTGGACACCAGTTAGAAAGCTCCAAGAGCAACCTTTTGCAGAAGCCACAACCATCATGTCCTACCTGCCTCCACCACTGTGGCAAGGCACATTTCTTCAGTTTGTCTGCAGGCAGGAAAAATGGGACTAGTTACATTTACTTACTTTTTCAGTTGTGTGATCTGTTAGAACAAAGCCTCCTGCCACTCCCACACATCCCACCCCTTGCAAGGCAGCACCAGCCAAATGCAGCTCACAGCTACCACCCTGCCCATCCCGGGGAGGGGGGGGGGGGCTGCTGGCCCACCCCCGGCAGCATACTGCCGGAGCCCACCCAGACTGCAGTGTTCCAATTTGCTCACACCATCAGTCTTCCTGAAATTTATCCAACAGAAAATTTCCATGCTCCCATGATTTCACATCCCACAATCTGATTTCATACTCACATACTCAGCTAATCTAAACCTACTCCACTGTCGCCTAGGGCCAGATGTGGAGCTTTGCATTTCTGTTGTGTCTTACCTCCTCGCTCGCTGCGTATCCCTCAGTGAGCACCAAAGAGCAACAGGAGCAGAGTCACGCAACACAAGGGCACAGGACCACCCCAGCACCAGCCACGACCTCACCGGTGGGCACCATCCCACATGACCTGAGCACAACCAGGAGACACAAACCGTCCATCAACCGCCCCACACACAGCAAGCAGGCAAAGCAGGGTCATCGAGGAAGCCACAGCAGGAGACAAAACAAAAGAAAACTGAACCCAACTCAAGAAAATGAGGCAGATGAAAGCCCCAGCCTGAGCTTAAATAGGGCCTGGCCAGGGACCCAGGTGGGGCTGGTCAGGGTTGTTAAAGCACTCCCCACTCTCACACGTTTCTCAGACATTTTGCTATCCATACATTTCCCTTGTGGACTGAAAGTCTGGCCGCAATAATTTATAACCACAGTAAAAAAGAAAAGAAAATAAAAGGTAGTTTTTTAGTGTTTCCAGCACCCTGATTCCCCCTGTCACCACCAAGGTGATTTGATTTCTCAGTTTTTTGATGCTCTCATGTTCCCTCTGTGATCACCACAATAATTGAGACCATCTGTCTGTGATAACAGACCAACCTGCCTTTGTGCTGGCTTTCCCTTGCCCCGGGATGACACCTTTCAGCTGTAGTGTTTTAGACCTCTCCTTTCTCTACCCCATCAGTGGCTTCCACACTGAATTCATGGATAGTCCAAAATAATCAGAAAGTGAGCAAGATGAGATCTGTATCAGACCACAAAACATGAGGTAGAGACACCGAGGTGGTTGTTATTGACAGTAGAAGCCTCCTGGTTGAGGAGACCCCCTGTAGCTCCTGCGTGCCTTCCTTGCCAGAGGTCCTGCAGGGCAGCAGGATGGCCAGAAAAGCAACTTGGACAAAAATGTGCTGACGTGAGCTGAGCATTACGCTGGAGATTGATACCCTCTGCTGCCTTGTCCAAGGAGTGCTTTCATGGATGGGCTGACCTAAGTGCATTTGCCAAATGCACCGATGCATTTGGTGCTGGAAATATTATTTTTTTTCCTATTATACATTTTCAGTTCACAGTGTTGGAGAGAGGCATGATCTAATAATCTGAGAGCTACTCTGAGTGCCCAGAATGCCTTCACGTGATCTACCAAAAGGCTTTGGAAGAAACAGGACAATATAATCAGGGATTACAGAGTTCATCACGCAAAAGCATTTCTCTCTAATTCTGCATCTGTATGTAAATTTGGGATAGGATCCCATATCTCATGGAGGTGTTGTCGTGAAGATTAATTAGCAAGGTCTGTGTTCCATGAGGCTATGTTCCAGGCCTTTAAAGGCTTAAATATCCTTTAAAAATCTGAATTTTAAGGGCCTGCTTGCACTGAGTTTGTTGCGGAGTCAGGGCCATAATCTGCAATGTACTTCCAAGCTTAAAAGTGCACAAAGTTGTTAAGCATTATTATTTATTTTTGGCCAGTCAGATCCTCCCTGGTTTAATCTTTTTAAGTCTCCCCAGAAGTTATTGATTTAAACATGCTTTTTATTTTCTTTTCGCTGGTTTTGCTCAGAGTTCAAAGTGCTTGTCTCGTCATCCAGATGCCTCTCACTTGGGAGCTCTGTGAAAGAGCATCAAATCTTCCACTGAGATTTTAGCACTTTTTCTTTCTTAACTTAAATCACTTTAACTTAAAATGCTGTCACTGCAGTGATGAAAGGCTATTGATGGTAAAATGTTCCTGTCTACAACCATCCCTGTCTTCATCACAACAATAATTCTGCAGACGTTGACCGAGATGCTCTCAAACCAGCTAATGGATGTAGTCAGTTTGATAACATCAATTATCATGCGACAGATTCTGTGCCTTGCCAATCTTCCACCACTCTTGACTCTTTGCCCTTAGTAGGACAATGCCTAATGAGTAGTATCTCCCAATTAATGGTTTCATTATCTGGCGCTGTCACGGTAAACAGGTAATACCTTGTTAGAAACCACATGCAAAATGTAAGCATTAGGGCAATTGCTGCTATTAGCTATTACTGGCTAATTAGTAATATACAATGTACAGCACAGTACCAAGCGAACTGCTTGTAATGATCTCTTGGAAAGGAAAACAGAAATACTCTATTATTGCCAAAAGTGTGACTCAAATGTGGTAATTTACTGCACAACCTCACGCCAAACGTGAGGCAGACTGTATTTATTTTTGGTTTTGCACATCTGAGCTAACTACCTTGAGGCAGTGGTACAGAAATCAGCTGCTGTGACTTGCTTCCTGAAAATTTATTTTGCTCCTTTTTAAAATCTTGGTCTGCTTGACCTCAGCAGCCTTAACCAGTTTGAAAATGCAAGTTATAATCCTCTATAGGGATTTAGCCAGGTGTCTATTACAGCATGTAATCTGTGATACAGCTTCCAATATTCATGCTGCAGAAGGGTTAAGCCACTCTGTCTTTGTTCCTGAGTAAAAAAGTCCATGGGGCGTTAGAGTGGACAGGAAGCAGATTGAAAGAAGCAACATCTTCAATCAAGCCCTAAGCCTGCGCGGATGCGCTGAGGAGCTGTCCTGATGAGAGACTGGCTTTGTCTGAGCAGCAGCGCTTGGACTTTAACCCTTGAACAGGAGCTGCAGCGCGGCTGCTGGCTCCCCTGCTGACGCTCAAAGGTCGTACTACTGCTAGACCTCTGTTTTTAGCCAAGACCCTCACTCTAGGGTCACTGTCCTGTCCGCCACCAAGTTGTTCCTCGAGATGCACTTGGTAAGGCGATGTTCCTGCCCAGTGGGAGGGATGTCTAGGGACGTCCCAGGTGGGGACACTTGCAGAGCACCTCAGACACCACTATGAGGGTTCAAGCTGGCTGGCACAAACAGACATCACTGAGTGCTACAACAAACTAAATCCAGCCAGCTGAGGGGAAACACTACTGGTACCAGTCAGCCCTAGTCAGCAGCTTCTTCAGTAACTCCACTTGAGAGTTACGGGCACTGAGCGTGACCAGACCGTGTGATGCAGCCAGGTGCCCTTGCCATGCTTGCAAAATGGGTACCTCGCCCTAAAGCCAGAGCTTGTAGACTATGTCAGTAGTTTTGGTAATATTTTTCGTTCCATGAGCAGCCTAAAACAAAATAAATACCAACTTAATTTGCCTACCTGCAAGGAGCTATTTAATATGCATCTCCAATTACTGTACAGAAAGATAGTGGGTTTCTTCTGGATGGTCATGGTGTTGGGAAAGCCTCAGCTACCTTTTATGCTAATTGGCAGTAAAGTGTTTAGAAGTGTTTATTAGGGTTTAATTATTTAGAAATGTCCTAATGGCTTAAATACCATTTTGAAAAGTTACAAATATTTTCCACCCTGTCCAGCTGAAGAGCTGCTGCTTGGAAGGCTTGAATGAAGATCAGTTTACGGCTGCCTGCTGGTCACAGAATTACTTACGGCTGCTAATGTTCCATGCTTTAGGTGTCCCCGACACAGAACGGCCTTACTTTTCACAGATTGGCTAAGGTTTCTCTTCGTTGTATTCATTTTACTGAGATATAGATCTTAAAAAGGATTATCACAGAGATCAAGACATTAAAATAGGCAACTAATGCCAGTTAAATTAATTGTTTTCATATTAATGTGTACTAAGGGATGTTCATGTAGGGTAAGACCCCTTTACACTGTTTTGGTAGTGTAAGTATGACTTAACATGCTAATTATGTTTAAGATTAATTAGAAGCAGTTTAATGCCAAGATGCTGGTAGAGAAAATGGGAATCTGACTCCAAGCCTCTGAAGCAATAACCAAGTTAAATACTTCTGAATTACATCAGTGACGTCCGTGTCAGCAGGCAGAGGGGAACTTCCCTAAACTCATCATTTCTCTCCCCCTCCCTGCGTTAGAATTCAGGACATTTATTTTATCAGCTTATATCAGCTTAGGGTTTTTTTTCTCCTAATATTCTCTAGAATACTGAACTCCACGCAGGTTGTTTTGGTGTCATCCAATCATTCGAGTCTTAAAAGAGAATTTCATGCTATAAAATTAAAAGAATAATTCCATTTATTGGGTAGGATATGCCTGAAGCTTTTTATTAGGATTCTCATTTGCAGTGATACCCTTACCCCAGGGTTTCAGTGGCAGGTTGTGCCACTGATGTTACTGCTGGTAAGACTTTGAGGTGCAGGACAGCACTTTGACCATTTAATGTGAACAGCCTCATCTTTCCCAAAAAAAAGCCTTGTGCCCACAGAGATGTAGACTACCATTCAGTAGCCAGCTAGGGCTGATTTTTAGCATTCACTGCACCATTTTGTAGGTACCTTATTGCTACCAGCTCTCATGATCTTACTGTGTTCACGTTAGCTTGTGTTTTGTTAGAGACCCGTCTCCCTGCATTCTCTGATTATATTGGCACCTCAGCTTTTGCCAAAAAGGAAGAGATGAAAGAAAAAGGGAGCAAAAGAAATCCACTGACATTCAGAAAGAAACAATATGTCTTACACAATGTGGATTACCCACTGGAAGTCACAAAGCGTGCCTCCTCCAGCATGCAGGGACTCGCGGATCAGAGTGGCTTTAGTTTTTAACATGAAGAATGACAACAGACTCAGTGGGTGCTTTGGAGCAGGAAGCCGAAGCCATCCCTCAGCAGAGCTTAATGCACCTGTCTGGTACCCAGGAGCTTTTATTTGCTGGGTTTCAACACCCACGAACTCCCGGTGAAGTTGCTTTTTCCAACAATGACAGAAGCATATACATTATAGGTATGCACGCTGCTTTGTGGGGATAGGTACAGCAGTGACCAGATTTTTCTAGTAAACCTCAGAAAGCTGTGATTTGCACAACTGTGAGCATTTTCTGCAAAACTGATATGTACATATAGTCAAAGGGTGTGGAACCTTACAGATTTCACAATGTGTATTTTCCCTAAGGAAAAGGCCTAAGTAAGTTAGCAAATTCTGGCATTTGTGTCTGATATATTAAATGAAGCTTAAATAATTAAAAATTCGGTGTTTTCTCTGTTCTGCTTGAAACTTATTTTTGATTTTCACTGTTTTATTCAAAAGGAAGGCATAGAAATAGCAACCGTGAGCTTGAAATCAGAGCTGTAACAGGGAGTTACAGACACGTTTTGCAGAGTATTTCCAGTTACAGCTGCGTGCTTTGAAGCTGTCAGTGTAACAAGCAGTGTGCTGCTTTCAAATAACCCTTTTTGTTGTCGTGCAGTTTTTTTCCTAGCTTCAAGTCCCAATGAATCGTTGTCAGTTTTAGCATTCAGCTGTATTAATGGGAAAGAAAGAGAGAGAAAGAAAATAGTATTTCCCTGCCCAGGTTGCTGGTCAGAGTGCAGGAGCCCATTTGCTTGTGCTTGGTGGGCATATGTCAAGGGGCAGAGCAGCAGCCAAGTTGGAAACTCATGTTTGAAACCCGTTTCCCAGACTGGATGGCATTGAATTGCTTCACTGCCCTGAGGCTTTGCGATGGAGAGAAGCGTAACTGTAATTAGAAGAAAAGGTTGATTATCATACAAAGGCTTGTTCTGTTTTCAGGGTAGGTGAGGGGAATGGTGATTAATGACAGTAACAGCTACACTTATGCCCCTGTCAAGCGCTGCTAGGTATAGGCATGTGCATCGTTTTCGCCATCAGTGCTGACCATCAGTGAAAAGAGGCATGGCCTCTTCCACCATCCGTGTGTGAGACGGAGGGAAGGATACGGAGCAGCCGTTGCTATCTGGAACAAACAAAGAATGAACAAGTAGCAAAATACTAATGTGTTGTTGAAAGCTGAAATTAGATAGATGTGATTCAGTGCAGCCTACAGGGTCTGATATCTTGGCAACTGCTGCAAGATATCCCCAATCTGCAGACAAAATAGCCTTTGTGAAGAAGCAGAAGATCGTAGTGTGCAAGTTAATGCATCAAAAGGCCAGGAAGAAAATAATTCACTTTCACCTTGCTACAGAGGACAAGCAGCAGTAAAAGCTGTGCACTATTGGCAAGCTTTTTTTGTTGCTGTTTTTAACTCACCCCCCAGTTCAGAGCTCCAGCCACCTCGGCAGCATTCCAGCTGGATCTGCTGACATCTCCCACCTAATCAAGTGCTGGATTATCTCATTCTGATAAATTGGAGCCAGTGCCTTGTGAAAAGTCTTTCCTGAAGTACTTCACTACCCTGTAATAAGATGGCAGATGTCTGAATCAAGCCCCAGAGCTGGCAGAGTGCTGTTTTTCTAATGGCTTTTGGTGGCAAGTGTAAATGTTTTACGGCAAGCAGGTACTAAGCCAGGAGCCCAGTTAAGCATGATAAATTTCACAGCCGGGTGAAAGGAAACTTGAGGGTATACTGGGTACTGGTTCATACCGAGTACGTGTGAGCTGCACCGCTGACCTCAAAACACTTGCCCTAAAAATCACTTCTTTCGTGAGCAGAACCCTTGAGGAACATACGTGTTTTAAAAAAAAATTCTCTTCAGCTGCTACATCTTTCTAGGAAGAGTTGGAGTTACTGAGCTATTACAGACTTGCTTACTGTTCACAGTCTTCTGTGACTCGATCGCTGGTCTGAGTCGTTCAGGGTAAATAAGCTTTTCTTTCTCTAAAACATACTAAGAAAAATGTTTATGTTACAGAAGCAAGGGTGCTATGTATGTGTGTTTGTACATTTACTTCAACAGGTAAAACTGCCAGGATCAATCTTGTTAAGATAAAGGTATTCCTTGCAAGCACTTGTTTTTTCTTTCTTGGTTTAACTGCTGGAGAAAAAGCAGCAGTTCTCTTGTGCCAAACAAACATCTTTATGTGTCACAGTCACCTATACCATGCCTCTTGTAACACTGCTCTGCTCTTTTCCAGGGGAATCCCTACATGTGCAATAACGAATGTGATGCGAGTACCCAAGAACTGGCTCATCCCCCGGAACTGATGTTTGATCTTGAAGGAAGACATCCCTCCACATTTTGGCAGTCCACAACTTGGAAGGATTATCCAAAGCCTCTTCATGTTAATATCACGCTCTCCTGGAACAAAACCATTGAGCTTACAGATAACATAGTTATCACTTTTGAATCTGGCCGTCCAGACCAAATGATCCTGGAGAAATCACTCGACTATGGACGAACATGGCAGCCCTACCAATACTATGCCACGGACTGCTTAGATGCTTTCCACATGGATCCAAAATCAGTGAGGGATTTATCACAGCACACAGTCCTAGAAATCATTTGCACAGAGGAATACTCTACTGGGTACATGACAAATAGTAAAATAATCCACTTTGAAATTAAAGATAGATTTGCTTTTTTTGCTGGACCTCGGCTTCATAACATGGCTTCTCTTTATGGTCAGCTCGACACAACCAAGAAGTTAAGAGATTTCTTTACCATCACAGATCTGAGGATAAGACTGCTTAGGCCAGCAACTGGAGAAATATATGTAGATGAGCAACACCTGGCACGCTACTTTTATGCAATTTCAGACATAAGGGTATACGGAAGGTAAGAGAACATACACCTTTAGACACAAGTGTGTGTGTTTGGTTTTAGAGGTTATTCCAAATGGTTTATTTCCCCAAACGTGCTGACATTTTCTGCCTAGACGTGTGCATTGGAAGCCTGGCTCAGCTGAAGCCGGTTTCTGGTTGTACTAGAGGTGTCTGATTCAGCGGCACAAAGTCCTGCGTGTTCGCTGTCACGAGCCTGGGATCTTGAGCCCTAGATCTCGTGAGCAGTGTGGTGCTGACCATTTCTTACGCTGGCTCAGGAATTCACCCTGGCATTAGGACAGTCTGCTTTTATATAGCTGGAGCCTGATCTCATGGCAGTTAACCAAAAAGAGAGATTCTGTTTTGTCATTTAACTTTTTCAGGCTAATGTGAGCTGTGATTGATACAGCAGCCCTTGCGCAGACCCTTCCCACTAAGTCTGGCTATGAACTGCCTGTGAACAAGGAAGGCGGCAGAGATTAGAGTCCGTTCCTTGTACTCTAATTAGCTCTGAAAAGCAGTAAAGCTGAAGTAAAATGGAAAAAAACAACAATGTTTTTTAGAGAGACTGATTTGAATATAACAAAGATGATTACTCAACTGGGTTCATGACAAATAGTCCCTCTAGGGCAAGCAGTGGCTGGCAGCAGGTGCCGTAGTCCCAGAAATAATAACTGTGCAATGACATCCCTATCGGGAAATTTTCTTCCCAGCTCAAACTAGCAATTGACTGATGACCTCAAGCAGGAGGGTAATACCCTTTACATGTGTCTTGGATGCCAATTTGCTTGGAAGAAATAAATAAGACCTTCTCTATTGCAATTCACTCACCTTTCTAATGTACCTTTTCCTTCTCCTCTGTTTCTTCTATAAAGAGTTCAGATCTTCCTTTTTAAAAAACTTTTTTTTTTTTTTTTAAGAGAAGCTAAGTATCCAAACGAACAGAAAAGCTAACGTATCTTGGAAGACCAGGGCATTTTTTGCAGACTCAGGACTGAGTGAAAGAAAAGAGACAGTGATTATCTAGAACACTGGCTACTGTATTTTTATTACTCCTGTAGTGCGTTTGCCATTTTCTACTTCTTTCATACAAGACCTTCATGTTCATAAGCATTTCCATATTGCAAAAATCAATAGATGAAATCAAAATAGAATCAAATTACTGTGACGTAATCTATTGAAAAATATTGCCCTAACTTTTATATAAAGGAAGAATTGATGCCACACACAGATTTGAATGCATAAGTGCTTTTGCAGTGCCGATATATTTTTATATGACATCAAAAATACATTTCTTAGGACTGTAGATTTAGCATGTAGTTACAATCTTCTGTGTCCATACCAAACACATACTCACGCATACGGAATCACTAATTGAAAGTGTAAGATAAATGCTGCTGTTTTAAGAATTCTTTTTGTTACTCTCATAGTTACATTGTAAATTATTTTTTAGAAGCCTCTTGGAGGCCTAGGTGGATCGTGGGCAGCTTAAGATACTGTTTGAAATAGTTCGGTGAAGTTAGCCGCAGTATATAAAAAATAACACGTATGTTCTGTTTAATGTGTATCCTTTCTCCACTGGGCTCCACGTATTTAGCTCTACAGAGGCATCATATCAAAGCTCAGGATTTGAAGGTCCTTACACTTTAAGGAAAAGCTGCTCCCCATCTGAAAACCCATTTGGTGCTTAATCTGACATCAATTAGACTATGAGTACTTTATCAAAGAAAGCATCTGAAGGATTAAAAAAGAGTGCATTGCATGCAAATTAGAACCAGAAACTTTCTGAGCACATCTGGGGCATGGCAATCTTGTGAAAAATTATCTATAGAAATGAAGTGTGACTGTACAGGGTACTTATCTGATGCTGATGCTTGTTGTCTAAATGCTGCAGTAATTGGACACATGCTTTAAAAGAAATATCCGATGTGTAATAGTATCTCACTAGATTAGATTCATGTGAATTCTTATCAGTCTTCTGCTAATGAGAAGAACAGCTCTTCAGGGATTTGGTGGCCTTTCCTTCAATATGTTCTGAGGCTTCCTTGTTAAAGACTTTATGGGCTTGCTTACTGCTGCAGAGCTGTAAGGCTGCAGCACACAGCCCCTGACTATTTAGGCACACCAAACGGAACTTGCAATAGGTTTTAGGTATTTTTGGTATCCTACCAGAAACCCTATTGGTTTCCCCCTGCAAGAGTCTCCAAATCAGCATTATAGTCATGTACCCTGGCGTGCCCTGAGCATGGGAACACAGTGGAGAGGAGCAAGGGTTACACCAGGGGCTTTGTGCTGCTGTTTCTGATTCAGCTGAGCTTCCCAGCCGCTCCACGTTAATTTAGGATGTTGACTGGAAATTAAGTTACAATTTAAATTTTATTTTTTTTCCTACAATGTTTCATATTCTGGGCTTTGAGACCTGATGTATGTGTACATTTAGTAAAGCTGGACTAGGCTGTTCCATGAGGATGGGATACAAAGGGATGTTACCGAGGAGCTTTACATGTGGTAGACGAGTGATGCTAGCAGACACATCTCAAAGTTAGTCCTTTTACTGAAAAAAACCTGTTTGTTAACTATACTTCAAATCACCAAAGTTCATAATAGCGTATTTCTAAAGGCAGCATAAATAGCAGTTTGTTTCATGCTGTATTTTAAGGATCGATGACAGTGAAAAGCATCTATCTTAAAGCCACCATATTTAATATACAGGACGCTGGGGTGGTTAATATTTCACAATGAATTATAGATAGGAGATTTGCCCACTTAATGTAAGATTTGTTTCGTCATTGCTTTGCATTTTGGTGTGAAATAAGCCTGATGTATGTAGCATTAGAGATGAAAACCTGTGTACCCTCGATGAGCGCCTTACCTCCTCTATTACCACTCGTTTATTCATCTTCAATTTACCACTTCCATTGTGTATTTATTAAGGTGATGAAAAAAAGGAAACGTGGCTGTTAGCAATTTCAGCAACCCCATTGTGCTCACATTATTCAAGAAACCTAATAATCCACATGAACTGATTCTGACTTACTGATGGTCTGCTTCACTAAATCAGGGTGATTTTTTCTAGTGAATAATGGACGATGTAGTGTGCCAGTACCTTAATTAAAGAGAGCCTCTCTTACTCTTGATCTCGTTTTAATTTACAGGGTAATACTACAATAATATCACTAATGGAAGGTACATTAAAGGGCGTAAAGTAGCATTAACTGTATTAAATTATGGCACTTGTGTTAATTAACTGCTGAAGCAAGATGGTCCTAACGGCTAGAAAGGTCGACTAATGCATAAATAAAGTCTTCTGGGGTGGGAAACTAAGAAAGAGCAGACATTTTTCCCCGCCTCTGGCCTTGCTGCAGAGAATCAGAATGTGTTGTGTGGTAACATCAGGAAGGTGTCTCTCACTTTGCTGCTGCAGAGGTGGCCTGGGCTGTCTGTGGGCTCTGCCGTTGATTCCATGTGAAGGACAGTCTTGGGAGTAAGCTGTGAGGTACAGCTCCCTGTTTTAACATTTGGGGGGGGGGGGGGGGGGTAGGAGAATTAGGAGAATTTCACTAAAATGCTGATAATAATTCCTTTGAAGTCAATCAAAAGGTTGCTAGCAAATTTTGGATCAAGCTGCTAAAGATTCAACCACCATCATTCCAAAGTCTTTTTGCTTTAACCGTACTGTCAGTGACGTGTACATTTATAGACTGTAAGTTAACAGTAAGTTGGGATGCTAGTAAAAAAACATTGCCCCAGTGGGTGACAGAATGACTAGCTGGCTAAAACAAAGGATCTTATTGCTTTGGGGTGATTAGGTTTTGATCTAAGAGCCACCAGTTTCCTTCTGGCACCAGAATATCCAGCCTCTGTACAACGTTATTAAGCCCTTTGGAATTTATTTTTATACTCTCTCTCGCCTTGAAGCTTCTGTATTTAAGCCCCAGGGGGTTCTGACCCTGTCTCAGCTCCGGTTGCAGTTCCAGCAGCAATAGAAACCTCTGACTCACAGTATGCAAGTGAAAAGTAGCCTCAGTTTTAACAGATCCTTGCTCTCACATTCTCTTTTCAAAATGTAAATCCATCTCAGCATCTGAAGAAATTAGTCTGAAGGAAAGCACGTTTGCTGCTTAGGGAGTTGGGGCTTTTTTGTCTCCTGCCGGCTGTGACCCTGGGCCAGGCGCTCAGTGCCGCTGTGGTGGATGTGGGGCAGGGGAGAGCCCTGCTCTGCCCCAGGGCTGATCTGCCCCCGAGCCGGGGGCGCACGCTGCTGCCGTCGGTGGGTGGTCAGTGTGGCAGCTGGGTTCTACCAGGTTTCATCCTCTGGTTTCTTCTACGGATGGATTAATTGGATTAAATCTGTATGTTACTCTGGCATACACTTGACAGCGCTGTGATAATATCCCTCTGCAATTTACTCAAAAGCAGAACTTTGCCCTAGGGAAGCGGTAATATATAGAAGTGCTTTAGTTTTATTCATAATAGACAATGTTTTCATTAATGTTCAGCTCAGAACCAGATCATCAATATGAAGATATGTAGGCTTCAAGCTTTTAAGAGGACAACTGAATACCATTCCTGTTTCTAGTATTTATTTCCCATACTTGGATAGTCTTTGTTTTATGAGAACACTTGCCTAAGCAGCTTGTTCTCCTTTGAGATTTTCACTAGTACTTGGAGGGAATCTAGCAGTTTCTCCAATTAAATTATGAACTCATTAGAGAACAGGAAATAAAAAGAAATATATGTATTTAAGACCACGTCAATTTATCTTTAACTCCCGAGTGCAATTAGCTTTTTTAATATATCTACTGTAATATGTCACTAGGGAAAATGGTCCTTCATTTTCTGTAAACAAATCTAGGATCATCAGGAATTGAAATAATTAAATGGTCACTGTTTATTCACACATGAGTAGTCTCCAATGTTTTACTCAGTACAGGTGTCCTGGCTGGACTTTATTCCTGCCCATGTTCAGATAATACTGGTTTCCACCCTCCATCCTGGTGACACAAGGGCTGTCCGTCAGCTCAGAGTGGTCTCAGTCTTGTAGTGGCTGGAAGAGGAGCAGAGCAGTGGAGTCCGGGCGGCTCACTAGGTCTCTAATTCTGCTATTCACTTTTGAAACTGGTGGGTTTAAATCACCAGGTTTCACTTGCCACCTTTGCTCATTAGCATCTGATCATCTTTTCTTGGCCTGTTTTGCAAGACATCAAGCATTTCCATACTGATCTCCCTCAGCTGACTTTCAAGGAAGCTCAATATCGTGCAGGATCAGGGTGTCTGAGAAGAGGCACCAAACCTTTTTTTAGTATAATTAATTGTGCCATTGAACATTAAAGGAGTAGAGATAAAACTCCTGATGAAAGAAATGAGAATTTTTCTTCCTGTATTGCTTTTTATGCTGAAAAGCTATCCAGAGAGCCTTTCTGAATAAATTCAGTGATTCCAATATCTTGCAGAAACTTTCTTTCCTTTAAGCTTTCCATTCCAAAAGAGTTCAATGTTATGCAAACACTGAAATAAGCTTAAGGATCTCCTGGATCACATATACAAATGATTCCTGGCACACGGATGTCCTTCATGTTGAAGTTAAAGCTGGAGTGGTAGAACATACTATCACGTTAAAAGTTTAAACATTTCCAACTATCTCACAAGTAATAGGAACTACGAGCTTGTAGGTGGGGTTTTTTTCTTTTATTTTTTAATTTGACAGTCTGATCCCTTGCAGGAGTACCAGCACTGTGAGATCGCCTGACATTTCTTTTCTTCCATCTCACTACCTAATCACATGTGCTTAGAAGCTGATTTTTACTGGATACTCCTCAGCGTGTGAAGTGCCTCAGAAGGTAGTAGCTGAACCCAGAATATCCATGTACTTTTTCTTGACACAGGTGGTGTTTCTCTCTGTGTTAATCTTTTTTGTTAGTTGTAATAAATGAGCCATCCTTCAGCTGTGATTTAGGGAAATACTTGAAACTAAGAGAGTTAACTTTGCAGCCTTTCTTCTTTATTTCCCTCTACTACAGTGCCATAGTAAATCCTGTGTATCACTCCCTATACATGACAAGAAGTGCTGAAACAAGAGACAAGACCTGATACTAGTTTCAGCTGCCATCCTGCAAATGAGGACTAATTTCAGTGAAGTTACCCATATTAAACCAATGAGTTTCAAATGTGTTCATGTAGGAGGAGGGAGGGAGTGAGGGAGAACAAGTGATGGAAAGGAAGGAAGGGAGGAAGGAAGGGAGGGAGGACAGAAGTAAGAAGGCTGTCCCAGCTTCTGTTTGAAAAAGTGAGAAAAAACCACACCTCTCAGTCCGTCTTCTCTCTTTGTGTGATAAGGCTGATGTGAAACAGGGCAGTTCTGCAAAGTCCAGTCGTACAGTCACACGGAAACACCTATTCAGAAAACTGGGAAGTGAATTAGTAAAGGTCAAGGTCTAATAGTCTCATTACCTGGGGTCTGTGAGAACCCTTCCCCTCCTTCAGTGTTGAGTCCATCTCCAGGATTAATGGATGTCAGCAGTACTAGTGACCCGTGCACAAAGGGGATCGCCGTGGTCCTTACTTGACTGCAGCAGGCTGTTGTGCCAGTGAGTCAGCAGCTGAAATCCTTGGTAAAACACAAATAAAACATCTTGTTAACTGGGCTGAACAGCAGGGTAGGTTTTAATTCTGTTCTCATAGAATATAACCTTGATCATGGAAAAGTAGGAAAAGCGCTACAGAAAGAAACAGCAGTGCTGTGAATTTAGTGGGCAGCACTATGGTCAGGGAAGAGGAGACGAGGGGTTATGCTGCAGGTAGCATTCCCAAGAGGAAGCCTGGCTGCTGATGCATTCAGGAACGCATAACGTTAGCTGCAGCCCTCTGCAGGAGAACGAGCTGTGTCCTGGTTAGATCCATGGGACATGCTAGAAACGAAAGGGTGCTGAATGGCAAGAGGTGTCCTAATGACATTATGAGGGAGCAGGAACTGGAGAACTTCTTGACATACCACCATTCCTGTGCGAGACCTTTAGCTTTTTGCAGCACACAGAACCCTTGGAGCCTTAGAGTCTGTTTGTGAACAGCATCTGGTTGCTCACACAACAGTTCATCCAGACTTCTAAGCAGGTAGCAATTAATAAAAAGGAATGATTGGTATGGATTTTATGCAGGACATGCTGCCGTAGTCTGCAGTGACATAGCTGTACTTCACTGGTGATTATTTTGAAATTTTGGGGGTGATGACCACTGTTTTGAAATAAGCCTGGAAACAAACAAAAACATTTCAGGAAGAGGCTGATAATCCATAGCTTCATAACATAGGTTAAGGCTGATCAGGCCTTGGGATTTACTATGGATAGTGAAATACATATGGTACATACACATGCCCAGTGCTGGGGGCAGTTTACTAAAACTTATGCTCTTTCTGTGAAACCTTGACTCTATCCTCTGACTTGGATGTTTGTGCATATGTCAATAGTTGTCTGCTTCTTCCTTATAAACTCCTTGGAACACTTTGTGATTGTTTTCATTTTCACCCCTAAATCCATCTCTGTCTTTATGGGAGCTACACAAAGCGTCTTCCCCCTCTGCCATGCAGTATCCCCGCTTCCGCCCTCTCTAGATGCATCTTGGCCTGTAATATGTATCCAATATATTAACATTTATAAAGTACTTTGAAATACACTTAAGAAAGATTGGTGGAGACGCACCATGGAGTGTTATAATCTGTCCTCCCTGCACCATCACTTATAAACCCGGCATGTAACAGGAATATTGGTATCAATGTTGTAATGTATAAATGGTATATAGGCTAATGTAGAGACGCTGTCCTGATGACAGAGGGACATGGTGGTTCATGCTTAACTGCCGTCAGTATTTCTGTTACGCTGCTCATTAAACCTATTAAAAACAGAAAAGGTAAAATTTTACTACAATAGGGATATATACATTGAGCTATGCGTCTTCACACTCAACTAATTAGTTGCCATCAACTGTTTTCCCTTTGCTGGGTGACATGTGGTATATAAATCATTACAATATGTTAAATGCAAATGGTTGGTAATAGGGTAACCATCTGCTCACTGTTGGAAAGTTAGCAGAGGAATATGGTAAGCTGTACTTCTAATAACGATGCTGAACTCACATCCCTGAAATACCAAATATCTAAAAACAGCTGCCTTCACTAATGGCAACATTACTAATACATCTCTTACCCTTTTCATTTTCAGAAGTAAACCACATATTTTAAGAGGTAATTTTGTTCTTCAGCGTGAACTGGAGTTCAAGGCTAGGGTCTGTAACAACAATGGGAACCACCGTATCGCAGAGCCTGATCTGTTTCTCAGATTGTGTTGAGCGCTTTTGAACAGCCAATAAATAATGAGGCTGCCCACTCTGCTCGGGACATCTTTTCGTCCACAAATATAATTAAACTCTCTTCCTCCCCTAATCCCTGCTGCCAGGCCCTTTTTCAGGGACAACATTATTCTGTAAGTGATAGATACTTGGCACATTGCTGCCTGGTAACGTATTGCGCTAGAGGCCGTCAAAGGGTGCCTTCCATCTAATAACCTACCGTGCTCTGTGAGCATTAAAGATCAGCGCTGCGAAGAGGGATCAGTTATTTTGCCACAGACATGTATTATCAGGGGCTGTCACATACCTTCCTAATGAGCATTTCTGGATCCGCAAGTGACAAAGTAATGCATTGGAAAATTAGTAGTGGGACAAGAGTGAAGGACTGCCTGCCAAAGTTGAGGCTCTGCCTTCAAGCTAGAGCAGCTCCTTCTCTCCTTACCCATTCAGTCGTCTGCTGGTCAGGGTCACCATCACAGTGCTGATGTGCTGGCTCCCCCACCAGTAATATACTGCAGTATCACCTATCAGAGAGATTAATATGTTCCTGTACTGAATTCCCAAGATGTGGCTATCAGCATTAAAGCAGCTGAGGAATTAATTCTGCTCCCACTGTCTGAATGGAAAAGAAGTTTGTGATTTCATCAGAGCCAGGTGCTGGTGCTGCCGTGGCTTTCTTATGCCACATTTAGGAGGGAGGGGTTGGTGCTTGGGGGGTTACATCTGGCATGGCAGTGTCTGATTTAAGATTGTGCTTCCAGGGAAGCACCTGCAGGGGAAGAGGCTGCAGGAGAGCTCATTAGCTTGGCGGTTTCTCAGCCCTGGGATGAATTACAGAATAAGATGCTTGCTTTACAGGGTCTCAGGAACCTGCGGCTTTGTTTAGGTGAGCTGTTCTGCAAAGCTTCCCAAGTTTAAAGAAAAACGTTACAGGGAGAGGTTTTTGCGCTAACACATTTTCCTTTGTTGCCCTGTGAGAAAAGAAGCACCAGCTGAAGGCTGCACACATTTGGTGACTCCATTTTGCTTCACAGTGAACACTTGTTTCAAAATGGGGTGTCTGCACTTTGAAGTTATCTGGAGCATTTATAGGCAGAGCTGGTGTGATGAGCAGCACTTTATAATACCTCAAAGGCATGGTGCCAGAGCTGGGAATTTGATAAGCTGGGGTCCTGAATTGGATTCCAGCAATGGTCACAAGTTTTAGGAAGCTCTCATTTGAAATTGCAAGCGGGGGAAAAACAGGATTCTTTCTCTTTAATTGCATTAGTTTTATTGAACTGAAGCATTGCTTCAGTTCCCAGAACACTTTATATATATTTTAATGCAAGTTACCAGAGACAGGACGGTTGCAGGAGTTTATTGTTTCTGACTGTTATATTTGGTAAAACTGATTTTATTCATTTTCCCATTTAACTCTCTCGTGCATTGAGAATCTTTAGACTTTGGGATGGTGTTTACTGAAGTTGTCATAAACACAGTAATGTTAACTTCTTTGATGTGGTAACGCTTTTGCAGTGCTTTTCTTCAGGCCTGGTCAGAAAAGCCAGGCTAAGACATGTGAATGTGAACTGGAGCCCAGGAACCTCTGGTGGCCTTTTGTGCAGGAGAGGGAACATGGAATTCATTCCCTCAGTAGCTGATCCTTTAGGTTTTAATTTGATATATGACGCTAGCATTCACTGCAACACAAATGTCCTGGCCATTGGATGCTTCCCATCCATTGTTTGGGGGGGGAGAGGAAGGGTCATTTGAGAGGTTTGGGAGTTTTTAACCTTACTTACCTTGGCTGTATTTTTATAGCCTTGTCACATTTTAATTGGCTCCAGATCTTCTCATTGTATTTATTGAACTGTGGCCATCTCTTCCCTTACTTAGAGCTAGAGGTGTTGATTTTGCCATGCAAGCCCAACCAGGAATTGCCCAAAAAAAAAAAAAAATCAAAAAACTTACCATTCCTGTCCCCCCAGTTAGAGCACAGAAGGTCCCACCACCCTCTACACTGCCAGGGGAGCAGAGCCGGTGGGAGCAGGGTGCAGCGGTGGCAGTTGGGACAGGGGACAGAGCTGCAATAGGAGAAGGCGTCTGTTTTGTCGGTGACCTGCTTTGGGAAATCCTCCTTCCCTCCCACACCCTGCATACCTCCAGCTGCTCATTTCTCACTGTCTTGTCTTCTCTTTTTGGTGATCATCACTCCTTCAGTGGTATCGCATGGGGAGTCGCTGCCCATGTGGCTCAAAGAAGGAATGGAAACCTTTGGCAGGAACATGTCAATTTACAACGAAAAAGTAAACCTATTATATTTTCTCAATGCAGAAAATTGCTTATCATTTAACAAGCTTCATTAAAGATACTGTGCTTATGAAACCATGCCTCCCCTCCTTTAAATGCCCCTGAAATAATTCTTCCAGCAGGACAGCAAAACAGCAAGGAGCCAGTTACATTTTTAATCGCTTCTGTCCCATAGGAATTGCAGTCTGTCAGCAAGGGCAGCTCCTTCCCCTCTGCAACACAGGAGAAGAATTAAAAGATGGGAAGCTGTGGTCCAACAATGGTGTGTTGCAGTTATTAATGAGGTAAAGAACAAACAATCTGAGCGTCATTAACTCCTAATATTCTGCTCCTGAAAATTTTTAACCCAATCCACAAGCTAGATCTGAGGGGAAAAAAGAAATTAAAACAAAAAAAAAAAAATCCCCCTTTTCCATTTGTGTTTTTTCCTGAATGGGGAATGGGGAGTGGAGAAACAGTCGGATGAAAGACATAGGGAACAGTAAAATAATGTGAAATTTCTCCTTTACTGTACATACCTCAAAAGAAAGTTTCAACAGCTTAGAATCCGTACTCAAACCAGTTTGCATCGTTTTACCTTGTGATCAGGTAGGTCAGTTAGTTACTGCAGGAATAACCCTCAACGTAGATGATTCTTTCTGAGATTCATCCTTTCAGGTGGATGACAGCAACAGCCTCAGTTCCAACATGTACAAATAGCTCGTGTTTTAGGCTTGATGTCTTAAAATATACATCTGGACTTTTGTGTTTTTACAGCTACAGAGAGATCAGATTCTGAAATCTCTCTTCATCCCAGTGGCTACTTTTGGAGACTAATGCAGACTTTAGATTTTGTGGTCTATGTTTGTTTGTTGTTAATGCTTCATAAAATATACATGCTCTAAATAGGAGAGACGCAGGAGAGCAATACCATCAGAATAAGAAAGGATTATGTGTCTTGATTCCAAAAGCAGGTGAAATACTACTTTTAATGTAGTTCATTGGTTTCCTCGCTGTGCAGTCACACCCAGGTTTTGGCTAACAAATGCGCAATTAGCGTGTGGCTGATGTTCAGCCTGCCTGTCAGTTGTGAAGAGGAGATACCTATGGTCTAAAGGTTTCATACAAAATGCGTCACATTAGATTTTTAGAGGCATTTGGCATTCAAAATTAAACAACCTACACGTGGATTAGTGCTGGCTCTTGGAAAAATTGGGGGGGTTGTAAATTTTTACTGTGTTTTATTATTCCAGGGCTTTTGGAAAATCTCTCGCACATATTACGACCACCAAAAGAAGAGCTTACTCCCCGAGAAAAGTTTCTGCAGTTTAAAATGAGCTGAGTATGTGCTGTAACAGGAGAGAGGCCTTTTGGACTGTTGGGCAAATACTGTTGCAATGCAAACACAATTAATAGAACATAAAGTGCAGTCTCAATGCCCTGTATGCAGGAGCTTCCCCCTAGTTCCTAACACAAGAAATGCATGCTTTTTTATATCCTCATAAGCTTAGCACGTTTTAAAAGAAACCAGGTTTGAAAATTCAGCTGCTGTAACTACATTAGGCAAACAGGAAAGGGAAAGAACTCCTGCGAGGCACAGCGGAGACTTCATCCTAGGAGAGCTGTAGGCAGCAGCCCCGAGCGCTTGTCCTGCCCCGCAGCTGCGGGAGCAGGTGCCAACACCACTGAGAGAGGGCCAGTGTCTTGTCACTGGTGTTACTGGGGTTTGCAGTTTGCAGTGCCTGCACCTCGGGAGAAGTCTGTTACAGAGTAAGGCTATTTTCCCTTATTTTATCATTTTTTTTTATCTTCAGAGGTAGGTCAGCAGCTGAAAACCCAGAGATTATCATGAAGAGGTAAAACAGACAAAACAGAAAAGTGATTTGTGGGTTGTGGCGGGTGGGGGGGGGAAGGAATAGAAATTTTGTATTCTGAAAGTTACATTCTACTTCTGTTACAAGAAGCTTGGACAGGTGCCAGAAGCTTGTTCCCTTTGTGATACGATTATATGGCCACTAAGTCATTTGGTTCAGTCAATTTGCCATATATCATGATAAATCTGTATATAGCCGAAAATCCACAAAGTTCTGCCCTTTTCCTGTCCTGAGGTTTTCTGCCCAACATGAAAGCAGAGAACAGCTTTAACAAGATCTGGGGCCACTTCCGAGTCCTGTGTGATGCTCCCCTCCTGGCTTGGGAAGATAAAGAGGGGAGATGCTGAGCAGGACATGAGAACAGATGAGGAAGGACAGTGAGCAGTAATGGTGGGGACAGGAGGTCATGACGGCTGTGGGCACCATCCTAAGTCCCAGTGGAACTCTCTCCTCTGCAGCTCTGCCACTGTCTGAGAGAGAACACAGCACTGAAACATAACAGACATGAACTCCTTTATCCCCAGAAGCATTACTTTTGAAAATATTTCAAAAAAGTAGACATTATTGTTTTCTTGATTTTTTGTTTATATAATTCAGGAGGTTTCTGATAATTATGCCCAAGTTCATTAATGATAAAGGTCTATGTCATGTAAGAGTTCTTGTTAGGATCCTCTCAGGGCACCTCGTCTCTTCCTACCAGTCAGATCTTCAGGGCAAATCCCTCTTCTTTTCAATGGATGGCAGTGTGCAAACAAAAAACCAATTCATTTTGAACAGCAGTCTCCTCAAGTCCCTGCCCTGAAGAATGCTTTAGTGCAAGGAAGGTGTCCTTCACCATCTGGCTGTCTATGCCCTGAACAGGATCCTGTCCGATCCTGCTAGATCTATTCCTTGTAACGTGCTGCTGCTTGAGAAGTAGATGGGGCTAGGCATGCCCGCAGTAATGACGGGGATTCCTTCCCAAATCTGGGTTCTTTCTTTACCTGCATCTATTAGTTCTCTAGTATTGTTCACAGAGCTTTGTGATATATTTATTTTATATATATATATGTATATATGCATACATTTTACTTCCAGATTAGCTCAAACATTCTTGGAGAACAGAAACAGCCTGTGCATTTTCCATTGGAGTTTGAGGCTGAGGAAGCCTGCTTGACATTTCAGGGAAAATGGCAAAGTTTGTATAGGAGTTTAAAAGCTACGTTGTGCAAGATGAAATTGCAAAGGTTTGTTCTTTAGTATAAACATATACTGATTGGTTTTATCAGCAGTATTTCATAATTTCTTTTGCCCTATGACAGCCTTATATTATTCATAACTTGCAGTCTATTCCTTAACTTTTCAGTTATAAGAGTTTCCTGGTGGGGGTTGAAGAATGTGAAGGGAAGTATTGATTTGAAACATTTGAAATATAAATGAAGTTGTTTAGTTCTTCTGGTACATAGAATATTATAGTTACTGGATCAAATTCAACCTCCTACCATATCTATTTTCATAGACAACAAAAAATGTTCCTGACCCCTCAGAGGACAGTGCAACTCAGCTCTAGCCCCTGTCTAACCATTCTTTGATGTACCCAATATTTGTTAAAAACTAACGTGAATAATAAATGTTTCAGTGCATGTGAAGGCCAAAAGCGATCACTATTTTATTTGAGTCTGACATTAGGGTCAGAATCTTAAGACTTTGCTGTGAAACTACCAGTCACGTAAACTTATAGAATAGTATCAAAGCAGTATCATCAGCCTCGTTTCACAGAGAGAGATGTACACAAAGTCTCTTGTCCCATGTCATGTGAGTTTGGGGCTAGGGCAAGTATTAAACCCAGTGGCAGACCTGTTTCAGCACTGGGAGAAAACCAGTCAGCGTTGGTGGCACTGCGATGAGCAGACATACATGCAGGTCCATCTGTGTCTCCTGCTTGCTGCTCCAAGGCCATGCCAGAAGCCAGGTCTCCCCTTCCCCATCTGAAATCTAAGAGCTCCTTTCCAGCGGCATCTGGTAAGTGAATAGGACTGCCTAGCTCTGGCCACCCACCTCTGAGAAGACCATTAGGAGTCATACCCATAGACCATCTATCAATTTGCTATGTTCAGATCTTTCATTGGTAAAAAGGCAGTAAATTTGACCCATAGTATCATCTATCTCAAGCTTTCTAATACTAAAGAGCATTTGTAATTTTCCCACCTTTGTATAATTCCACTGACTTTAATAAAACAGTAAAATGTTTGCAGAATCTAGCCAGTTTAATGGCTTCAAGAAAACAGTAAGTAGTGTATATAATTAAACAGTAGTCATATAGTATTTTTGAAAAAGCAAAAAAGCTTTCTCTACACAAAGTCAGCAACTGAAATACAGTAGGAGAAAGATTTTTTTCGAGCTTTAAAAGATAGTTAGAACTTTATTTCCTGAACTATTTAAAATTAGTCTCAGCAAATAATTTCTTTGTGCTATGTAGTTATACCAACAGGGCTAGTGATAAGATGACCCAATAGCTTTTTTCCCAGTAATTTAGCTATAGGATGCTAAGTTGCTTTTGGCATACTTCAAATGTTATGCACAGACACAAACTTCTCACTTTTCATCTAGTTTTCTTCAGCAGGAGAAAGGATTAGTATTTTTGAACTATACATTATTCACAGAAGAAACTTCTGTCAGGGATAGCTAAAAGTATCTTCAGAATTCAACCCACATTAATAAATACTTTGACTAATTTTTTTTGAAAACTCAAAAAAGGCATGATTTTTCCTTTGGAAATATTTTTGTTGAAAAAATTGTCCAAAATAATTTCAAAAAAGGGATTTGAAACCTGAAAATAAAACTACACATTTCATTTGACACAAATTATTTCCCCCCACCCCCCAAAGTTTTTTTCAGTTCAGTCAGTGAACTGAAAAATCAATTATTCGCACAGCTCTACTGGCAAACAGTTCTTATCATAATCATTCCAGAGGGAATTACTCTGTGACAAGGAGCTGATATTGTATGGAATTTAAAAGTTAAAAAATAGAGGCTAGCATGATAAACAATAAGAAATGTTCTATTCAGATTTTTCACTTTT
Source organism: Falco peregrinus (assembly GCF_023634155.1). Classification (NCBI taxonomy): domain Eukaryota; kingdom Metazoa; phylum Chordata; class Aves; order Falconiformes; family Falconidae; genus Falco; species Falco peregrinus. Next base: position 12,023,703 of record NC_073730.1, on the reverse strand, counting down.
CACTTTCAAATTATGACCTCCAATCGAGATAAAAACTAAAAGAGAAAAAGGAAAAAAAGAGAAAGATTACATATTTTAAAGCAGATGTTGAGTGCCTGTTTTGGTAATAAGAAGCAGACAATTCCCAAGTTTTTTAGTTAGATCTGTGAAGCCTAAGCATTTTGAAAATCAACCATGCTAAAACACAAGAAAACACCAGAACAAAGCCACTTTTGAAATATTTAGTCAGCTTTGTTTGCTCTGAACTGTTCATTATGCACCCTCAACTTTGATAGTTTAATCATGCATACATTGCAACACACTCCAGAAAAGAATACAGCTGCCTCATGCCTTACAATTGTCCTTAAAGTTCAGCGTCATGATTTTTCAGAAAGAGATCAATTAACCTGCCCTCGTAGGACGCACGTTCTCCTTAGCCCTTGCGAGCAGCATCACGCAGAGGCACGTCAGGACCCGGTGCAGGCAGTGGCTGGGACGCTGGCGCTGGCAGCATCCTGCCTGCTGCTTCTTCCTTTCTGGTAATGACAGCAACGCCGCAGAGGGAGAGATGTGATTCAGAGTCCTCAAATTCAAGTAACACCTAGAAGTAATATCAGCAGTAACCAGCAGAACAGCAACACGCTGGGAGGGAACAGCAGGACACACTTTACCTGTGTAAAAAGGTGCCCTTCAGAGCAGCTGCAGTAACGATTCCTGGGCGGTGGCTTCTGTGTGGATGAGGAGCAAGGAGCAAGATGTCAGCCTGCAAAAAGGAATATTAAGCTAGTTCTCAGTGTTAGGTTTGGGCTAGGCTGTGTCTTCACAATTCAAAAATATTTTACATATTTATCATTTAATAGTATCTACCAAGAGGACAGGCCACTAAATCATATGCCAAAAGTTTTCTTGTCTCACAGAAGAACAACCTGAATGACATACCTGTTACGCCCTTGCTTAGCCCAGTGGTTTTCCTGCATGTTCAGTCAGCACCTAGCCATCTCAGGGTGATACTGAGAAATAAATTGTGCTTTTATCAACAATTCTTTACCTTTCCCCTACACTTCCCTATAAAACGTGACAGATAAAAGAAAGAAAATCAGATATTGAAGTACATGTCTTTTTAAAGCACATAAGACCTGGGCTTTTCAGGGTCTGTTAGGTTGTGTGGAACTATCTATTAACAGAACTTGACTGGAACGAAAACTCAGCCTTAGTTCTTTACGTGTGCTCGATTGCGGGTTGTGTGTACTGGTGGTACACCTGCAGCAAAGGGTAGCCAAAATACATAGCAAAAAACCCCAAGGATGTGCTCAATATTCCTTTTCTCTTTGGAGAAAACTCTGGCACTTTTAGAAGAGATAAGTGGGGTCTCCTGATCAACTGCCCAAAGCTTTCCTGCCATCTCCTGCCCCTGGCTCTGACTCTGCTTCCCTGGCGCATCCTGCGTGGCTCCTGTTGCTGCCGGAGCCTGCCCAGCCAGGTGGCCTGTCAGAGCCACCATGAGTTAGGTAGAACCAGCTGCTCTGACAGGGTTAGCCAACCTCCATAAGTGATTCTGCTTTGCATTTGCATTTTCTCTGAGTTATGACTCATTTCTTTCTTGGAAACAAATCTTTCCCTGGCCTCTGTGTTTGTTTGGAAGGTGGGGTGGAAGTTTCCTCAGGGCTTTGTTTGATTTGTAAAATACTCTCAACTGCAGACATAAACTTAACAAAAGGGCTTAAAAGCAGAGCTGGTTGCAGCAGGTGCCTGTCAGAGAATGTGCAGGGGAGAAGGTTCCTCACTAAATCATGATGCCAGGAGCCACAGAAGGGCTTCCCTGCTACTGACTGCAGTAGGAACAGGACCAAGCTATCTGTTGCATTCAAGCCATCAGAGAGGTCTCACTTTTTCAAGTGAAGCATGGTGTCCGAGAGTAAGCATATGTGGGGTGGGCCGTTCTGCATCTCTTTTGTGCCCCTGGGCAGAGATCTTGCCCTACTGGCTGCCGTAGCCGCATGGTGGCCAGCCCTCACCCTATGCGAAGGGACACCCAGTGATGACAGTGGTGGGGTGCCCCTGCCCAGACTTAGGGCTTACATCGACTGCTCCCGCCAGGGGCATTGCTCAGAGTAGCACAAGGCATATTTTCTCTCCCTCAGAGGTAACCCACTGCAGCCCATACCCTGCTCTTCCATATACAGTGTCCCTGCAGCAGTAACTACTAGGGGCACATTCCAGCCTTTAAATGAGTCCACAGGAGGTCTCTTAAACAGAAATGCTTTAAGATCTTTTGAAAAGAGCAGCAGATGTACTGCTTCACAGAACTGGTTTCCCTGGTGTCGAATTCTGTGTGCACCATGGATATTTTTATGCTGCTTTTCTCTATTATAGTCCTCAAAAAGTTACCTAAATCAGTATGAAATTAACCTTGCTTGTTTCTTGTGTGGCAGAAAGGCTGCTTCTCTGACAATGGCTCATGAAAATACCTTATTCCCTACTGTGACGCAATAGGCGCTACACCCTGAGTCTTTGTCTAAGTTAAAGTAAAGATATTTCTGCTTTGACCAGGTCTGTGCAACATTAATTGTGGACACAAATTTTAACAGCTTACTTGGGGTGTCACTGCATGTGAGAATAAAATTTCTCCCATTGCAGAGAGTTAAGTAACATTTTTGAATGGTATTGTAAGCATGTCCACTTGGATGGTAATTTAATGACCACAATTTTAGACCTCCCACACAACAAATTGTTCCTTTTCAGTGTTGTGCTGGGAAGAAGAATTCAGGGTACCAGCTGGCAGCTGATACTGTGAAATACTACTTACAAATAAAGGCAGGAAGTTTGGTGTAATCACTAGCATATTAGAGCAGCTTTCTTGGGATTGCTACTGAGCAGATGTAAAACTGGTATTAATTAAATTAAACTCAGAAAAATTGGTCTCTCAATAAACTTAAAAGTGGTAATGCGCATTAATGCAGTGCCAGGAATTTCAGATCTAATGTTGAGGTTTGTATCAGGAGAAAAGAGAAGAAACAGTGACTCCTAAACTTTTTAACTTTCCTTTTTAAATTTGCAAGCTATAAACCTTCGCAGTGATATATTGCTGCACCTCTCATCTGAGGTTTGTATATCACGTTCTTAATGATCTAGCAGGTTGTGGTACAGACTTTTACAACTGCTGTGATACAGCGGTTAAATTCTGCCTGGTGGTATTACAGTGATTAAAAGAAGGTGTGCTGTAGGGTGTCTGTTGGTGCGTATTGACCTGGTAATGACTTACTGCCCAGCAGGTGAATGGCAAACTAAGGCTGACTGAGCAGGACACTGGACAGCAGCAAAAATTTAAACATAACAGAAGCTGTGCTTCCTTAGTATCCGGATGGCAATGAGGAGTAGTCAAATCTCAGCCAGCATGCTCCTTAATTGTTTTGCACCATCAACAGATAATGACAGGGTACTGCCAAGCATATTGCACTATTCCAGCTGGTGGAGAGAGAACTGCATTTTTTTGTCCCAGTAGCCCTTCTCTCTCTGATGCATAACAGTATGGGCAGCTGAGGACATTCAGGTTTTTTAACATCTCCTAGTTTTTCTTGGCATTTAGAACAAACCAATTAGAACACATACGACACAACACGGCAACTCAGACCGCCGAAGCTGGGTACCTCTGCAACAGGTGTGCTTCCCACTCTGCCATCTCATCCCACCTATGTATCAAGACATTGATTGCTGCATGAAGTACAGCAACGTAGTCAGTGAGGTCAAAGGGAATCCAGTGAGAAAGAAGGAAATTTCCAAGTGGGAGAGAAGGAGAAAGAAAACCTGATTGTAACACTGATGTACTTAAAGCTTACGTCTGCTGCTTTTTTTTCCCGTTCTTCAGTGGTAGTCTGTGAACCTACCAAAACAATCCCTAGTGTTAAATGATCAGCTGGTAGCACTGGAAGAAATTGTCGTTATTGATCTCCATCTTAGCAAGAGACTTTGCTTCCTCTCTGGGAGAGACATGACTGCTATGGTTCCCTTTCAGCATTTGTCATGTAGATCAGAAGAGCTTCCTATTTCTGAAGTTAAAGACCAGAGCAAAATAGATGCATGGAAACGATGTAAAATACCAGCATCCTACCTTCTCAGCAGTCGTGTCCCTAAAAGCACATCACGCCTGGGCTCCTTAGCCTCCACTGACTCCCAGTTTCCATCCCATGCTTGTTCAAGGTCTTGGACCTGTCATTCAAAATGATAAAAAGATTATCTGCCATTACCTAAAAATACAGCCACCAAGCCTAGGATAATATGAATGAAAGCTGGAAACAAATCAGACCACGTTTCAGACAGTGTGAACTAACATAAATTCATTGATTCTACTGCAGCCAGATGGATTTACATCAGCTAAGAATCTGGCAAACCGTGTTCATGGGTGAAATTATTTGCAGAACATGCTGCTGGCAAACTCCAGCAGATTTTATAGGCACTCTCTGTATTGACACATTTCCATGAAAACTAATATCTCTGAAGAAAAAGCAAAAATGAATATTTGGGAAGGAGATGGAAGTTAGCTCTCTACAGCAGCTAACAGCAGCTATATTTTCAAGCATTTATTTCAGCTTTAACACTTAAAGAATACAAAACTAAAATTAGAAGTATTTGGCCATTCTACTTGGCTAGGTGTATCTTAAGTATTTAATATTAAGGAAGTTGTGGGTTTTTTTAATGTGGTAAACTGAAATTACTCTGACTTAGAATTAGCCATTCTGTTCTACTAGGCATAAGCATCATTGGATTGTTTTTAGACTTTGGGCCTAAGAGACTGAAGTAAGTCTGAATATTTTCATATCTGTTGGTCTGTAAATTTTTTTATCTAGCCAAAAAATGAGAACAGTTTCAAGTGCTTAAATGAGGTGTTGGTAAGAGGTTTAGTAGGTTACTGCCTCCTCCTTTCTATGTTTGACTTCCGAGTGTTGCTGATCTAGCCTGTAAACATTTTGGTTGCCTCTGTTTGTTCAAAAGGATGTCATCTATTGAACTACTGCATTTCAGAAACATTTGCAGTTTATTTGGCAAGGTAAGGTTGCTCGTGGCCCACCCTTTGAAAGGGGCAGGGGGCAAGGAGCAGCAAAGCCGAAAGGACTTGCCTCACGAACACTTGGCTTCAGAAGGAAGACAGTATGGATCTGTCAGACAGCACACTAATCAAATACAGATTGAGACATAAATCGATCAGTAGTGATCCTGCAGTTCTTGTTCATATTGACCAGCATGTAACTTGACAGTAGCTCCCATTTAAATAATCAGAAAATGTAGAAATGCGTGCTAGTGTGTGAACACAATAGATGTTATAAACATTTTTTTATTTAAATTTAGTGCTTGTATACTCTTATTGTTGGGCTGGCTTAGTGCAAACAGCAGCAGTTCCATGCCCTGCACGCTTTCTGTGAGGCTTGGGAAGTCCCTACTTCCATTGCAAAGGGAATTATGCTGCCCTTTTGGACTTTATTTTCTTCTTTAATTTCAAGCTCTCCAAACTGCTTGGAAGTAGGCCACTGAGAAAGCAAAGCAAGGCAAACATGTTCACTGTGCCTGAGTTTTGCTGTTCCCCACTAGATAGATTATATTCAGCTGAAGGAGAATAAGAAGCTATTTTCCCCAATTTTCCATACTGCCTGTGGGAATCTAATTCAATTTCCTCCCAAATTTAGCAGTGAAAACTAAACAGTAAAGAATAAAGTTGAAGAGGCTTCTGTAAATCTCTGGATTCCAAGGTACTAAGGTGCAGCAGGATTACTGAGCGCAGGTTAAACTTCTTTTCTAGCCACAAAGCTACTTACAGATTTAAGAAGCTTAAAAACCTGATCCAACATTAGTCCTTGCTTTGCAAATGAAAGAATAATATATCTACCTATACAAAGTTATATTTGTTATTATTGAATTATTTTTTTTATCCTTCATTATTGATGTAGCCCCATTCCACAAAGGAGTTTATTCTTTCTTTTTTTCAGTGGGAGATTATGATGTATTAGATAAAATCAGGGGAAGGGACAGGGAGAAAGACTGGTGACCAAATGCATTTCCAGAAATAAATAAATGAAAGAATGAACTCACATTTCATTACTCTCACTACAGTAGCTACATTTTACCAGCAGACCACAGGGGTCTTATTCATAACTTCCAGAAAAAAGATGTAGTGCCTTTTTGGACTTGGAATCCATACAGCGACATGGATTCAAGACATTCATATGGCTCAAAAAATACTGAATAATAACCAGAATTTACTTTTCTGCTTCACATGAGCTGGAACATTTGTTCAGCAGACCTACTTGCAGCCAGCAACCCATGCCATTTTTTGATTGCCAGCTGTCCTTAGTTTTTTTGACCCTTTTAGCTCAGAACTTCTTCAGACAGATAGTCCCTGCAGTGAGCACTGGTAGCCTAGATTGCAGTAATTATCTTGTTACCTCTTTTATGTGTGTGTTCTCGCTGTCTGTTCCATCCTTGCAGAAATAAATTGGCCAGCAATCATTTTGTTTCTTCACAACAGTGTCCTTTTTACTTGTTTTCATCCCCACAAAATCTTCGATAGCAAAGCTGTGTAGACATCTATTACGCTTTGGAAATTAGGATAAGGACCAGCATGCTTTGTTTTTTTGACATGATGTGGAAAAAATCCTATGATATAATGAATAATAATATTCAGCAGACGTGATGTTTCCGAGACTGTGAGCCTCTATGAAAAGATGTTCCACTTGTGAGAGAAATTTAAAGGAAAACCAGACTTATCTAAATATTTTTGTGATGTTCACACCTTGTACATGCAAAGGTGTGAGAGTTCTGTCACTTACCTGTACAGTTTCTCAAGTTATAATGACTTTGTCTCATAAAGTGTCAAAAAAAAAAAAAAAAAGGAAAAAAGAAAAAAGAAGAAAGTTACACCTCAAAAATGAGCGATTCAGAACCAGAGCTGGTTTTATCCCAAAGATTTCATGGTATGTTTTAAAGGTGCTTATATTTTCAGTTTCTCAACCTACAATCTCTTCTTCCTGCATGGCTGAGGTATCACTTAAAATGTATTTGCAATGTGGAATTTTCATCTTTGTCTACATTATATTAGAAAACTAGATCTCACTGGTGGAGCTGCCTCAAGGTCATTAGTAAGCTTGAGAGCCGTAACGTAGGTGACAGCCTTAACACGTTTGATGTCACGCTGAACACAGCCAAGTCCTTTAGGACAACTGTAACAAGGTGCTAGAAGCAGTTGCTAGCACTGGAGAGCTGACTAAGGCTCCTAACATTGCTAACAGCATTTTAAAATGCCTAATTAAAACTGTGCAGGGATGGTATTTTGTGTTGTATGTGCACCACGTTGTGTGGGCAGTAATGCGAAGAGCAAACACACCAACTCCTCTGCAAGTTCAGGCTTTGCTTACCTGGGAGCAGAGCACTGACTCCCGGCGTGTGAAAGCAAAGAGTCTGTGCAGGGGGGCTTACAAGTTGGTTTTAAGTTTCTAAACTTTGGTGATGACCTAGAATGATCCAAAGATGTATTTGAGCAGGGAACATATGGCTAGTCGTTAAAAATGTATCAAGGAGCTTCTCTTGTCTGTCTGTCTTATGAACCATCTCTTCAACGTAAATGATCCCCTCATGTGCCCCCCAGTCTGTTGGTTGGCACTCACACCCAAGAGCATCAGCACGCTATTAACAATTACCTTAGTGATATTTACAGCGTTTTAATGTCAGTTGTCTGTATGTAAATAGTCTGCGAGGAACGCAGCGTGGGGGGGGCTCCCGCTCCCCCTACGGCAGCACTGCTCCTTCAGCGTGCCGGAGCGCTCCCTGCGCCTCGCGCAGCTGCCAAGGATGTCGGCTCAGTTGCTTTATGACAAAATAATGAGTCTGTCAAAGATGAGTGGTCAGAAAAACAAATTCGTTCTCCCACACAATTAGAGTTTATAGCGTTGGACAGCAATATCAATCTCCAGCGATTCAAAATTGAATTTGCACATTGGAGGGAAATGTGTTCTTGCGTGTGCTGTAACCAGGCTGCTTAGCAGGAAGAGTCCTGGCAGGTTGCACTGGGAAGATGGATATCAGCTGAGCTGTGGGAACATCAGGACGGAAGTTTCCAAATGCGGACAAGTGTTGGGGTGACACAAGTGTTCACTTCCACAAGCTCAGCGCTGGCAGAGCCGTTCCCACAATGATCAGCAACAAAAAGTTCGGAAAACTGTCACCAGCTATAACAGGCAGACAGCTGTTCTCTGCAGGCAGAAAGCTGTTCCAAGGCCTGCATCTCCCTGTACGTAACCTAAATGCTCGTGGAGTTGTTGATATTTATAATCACAGACTTCAGACTTTCTTTGTAAAGACATACAAAGCATTAGACCTCTGTGGTGCCATTTACGGTGAGCATATACTGTTATCTCGGAACTGCACTTTGCCCTTAACATTTGCTTTATCCCTACATGGGATTTTGCCCTTAGGCTGTTTGCTGGTGTAGTGCAAAGGCTGCAGCATACATCCTCTTACATTTGCCATACCTTAACCTGTACTCTCAAACCTGCTCTACTTATTACAGCTCCCTCAATCATCCCTTCTCAGTATACATGCAAACCCACTTGACGTGCCAAACAGCTGCTGCCCAGTAATTGCATTTCTGGGCATGTGTACATAATACCTTGTGAAGCACTTTGACTTTTTTCTTTCGATTTCAAGAAGCCATATAGGCATGAAAAATTGTCACCTGGAACTCAGTACAGAGGATGTGGAAGCAGTTTTTTAGGTTTTCAGAACTTCTCTGTTCTTACACATGCAGCCAAAGTGACCACATTCTTCTAATGGAAGCATCTACAAGGGCTATACAAAATTTTGTGTTTAAAATTTTTGTATGTAAATCTAATTAAGTGTTTTGTTATCATCTCAGATTTAAAGCAGGAACGGCTAGGAACAGCCTTTCAAAGCAAGCATTTAAAGAAATTACAAATGGTACCTAGGATTTTCGGTAATGATTTATCATCATGGATATTCACATAAGGTAACAAAATATTTCCTTACCTCTGGAGTAGAAAAGAAAGGGAATCTTCCTTTAAAAAGATACAAGACAGATGGAGGACTCTGACCTTGAACAGTCTTCCATAGGAAGCTGTTGTCCACATCCTGATGGTGATCAGCTGGGAGCCCGTCAGCTACCAGATCAGTGGTGCTTGGCTGCTTCACAGTTACCTGCAATGCCCGAGGTCCAGGCTCTGCTGCTTTGTTTTCACACTGTTACAGTCCAATATATCTCATCACAAAAGTGGTTCTTACATGGTCCATCTGGATGATACTTTTACCTAAATAGTCTTCTTTCTGTAATCTTAAATATTTCGATTTTCCTTACTGCTTATCCCGCAAATAGAAGTAGTTGTTTATTGTACTCTAGTCATCTCTCAGCCCGGCTACGCACATTTACCTCTTTCATTAATCCAGAGGAGTCTGTCCCTCAAGCAAAACAGGCATTTCTCTTCTTTGCAGAAGTCTCTGAGGTTCTCCATACATACACTCTGATGAGGTCCCTGGGACAGATTGCCCAGTTCCTAGTGCAACCTTCCTGAAACACCAGAAGTACACAAAATATTATTTCCCCGTTTCAGTAAAAATGCCTCTCCGTATACCACACAGAATTTGGCATTGGCTTGTTTTTCCCCAGCCCTGGTACCCTCCAACTTATGTTCAGTTTGCTTTCCACAGTTGCTTTCTGTTCTCTTTCAGTTTTAGCACTGTCTGCATTTTACATTCATTCAGTATTCAGCTATGTCCTTGATTTGCTGTGGAAATCATGATTAATCTCTCCGGGATCTGTGAAGTGACCTCAGCAAACATTGGTGCCAGTGAGAGGAGAATCAGAGCCCCAGCGGTTCCATTTCGGAATCCTTTTTTCTGCTCTTGCTCCTTTACTCCCTGTGTATAGCTACTGACACCAACAACAGGTCCAGTTTAATCTCTTCAGATTTCATTAATCTTCATATTTTTTCATACTTTTATAACACTAATGATCATGAACCAAACCCAACTTTTATGTTGCCTATACACTAAGAAGGCAAAGGTAATGTTTTTTTGTCACACATTGTCTGACCTTTTGTGGTCTGGGTTTATTTTTTTCTAAACATTTCTTTTTGTGCCTGCTTTAACTAGCTCTCATTAACTCTACATTTGACATTTTTAATATAAATGTCTTTTTTTACCTTGATCTTTGATCTTTAGCTAGCCTTATAGAAAACCACAGTGACCACATTTGTTCCTTACTTTCTTCTCCTTGAGAATTGTGCACAGCTAAGTTTGACTTATTCTAGGGGGTTTTAAGATTATTCAGCATTGTCGTCTCTTTTTTGGCTTCGTTGTTAATGTTAGGTTTTGACTATCTGTTCTTTGCCCACAAAGGTTTTAGATCAGACCTTTTTTTTTTTTTTTTTTTTTTTTATTTTTGTAGTGATTGAATTTGTTGTTTTCCCTCATTGACTTTAAATCTTACGTGTGGAAGGCTACACCTCTCTCCCTGTTCTTTTTTATTTTGGGGGAGGGGTGTTGGCAGCGAGTGTTGGGGTGGGGTTTTTTTGTTGGGTTTTTTAATTGGAGAGAGTAGAAATCTTACTCTCCATTCTCTTTAAGATGGTATTATTTGGAATTTTTGTTTAAGGCAGGATGCAGCATTCTGGGAGATTCTTCTGGGAAAGCTTTCAAAAATGCATATAAAACATCCAAATAAGTTAATTTGAAGAGAGGCACTGATTGAATGAATCTGTGATTATTCTACCGGTTTAGGGCAGGAAGAACCATTTAGCATTTCCTCCATTTAGGACACTTAAATGGCTAAGATGTCCTACAGTATCTGGTTTGTGTGTGTGTGTTCTGAATGCCCATATGAGCAATGATTTTTTTAAATCTCAGTTAACAAGGTTTTAAAATTTGAAAGAAGGTCCCCAACTACTTCCCAACTACAAGAAAATACATTTTGCTGGTTTTGTGAAAACCTGCTCGTACTTGGTACAAACACAGACCTCCAAAATCTTTGGGTTTACTTTGTCTTTTGGAGCTCGGTGGCTAAAATCACAAAAGATGCCTCCTGCAGAAACCCTGCCAATGGCGTGGGCCCTGCCATGTGGACTGCAGAACAGCTACCATGGCATGATGCCACAGCTCTAGGCTGAGAGGCACTTCCTCTGCAGCGATCTTGCCCTAAGAAATTAGAAAACTGGGCACCAGACCAGGCAACAGAGATATTTTGTACTGTCCATGCTCTCTTGCCTGGGAAATAAGGAAAAGGAGGAGGCAGCCTATGAAGAGGTGTATCACAGTGGAGTTAGGAAATGTGGGAAATAAAAGGAAGTCAATATGCGTGAGAACTTAGTGTGTAATTTAAATTTAAATATATACATGTGGTTTTAGTATAGATACATTATATATATACACACACAGATATATATATATGTATGTGAAGAGGCATGGGACAGGATGGATAGAAGCGGAGGGAGATGGAGATGGCCAGACTCTGCCCAAGACATTTAACTGTGCAAGCAAAACTGAGGAAGGGTCAGTCTGTCTCTTCAGGAACGTAGGACAAGTATAGCGTATCTAAGAAGTGCAGACAGACTTTGCACAAGGTTTTCTGACGCGACCATTCTTTATTTTCAAGTGCTTATTGGAAGAGCTGTGCACATGTACACCCATCAGCAGATGTACCTACATTTATTTTCCCCCACCTCAGCTCCCCCAGCAGCCTGCAGCACCCTTTCAGAGCCCTAGGAGCTTTTCGTCAGAATCAGCTGGCTTTTTCTTCCTGCCTAGATCAGTTTGCTGCCTCTGATACTGATGAGTCCCTCCAACAAAACAGAAATCTCCCCCTGAAACAAACCAAATCAGTTCCTCTCTCTCTCTCATGTATTCTAGTGACTCCACAGACTCTCCTGCTTCTTTCTCCTCTGACTCTACATCTTGGTCTTGTCATTATTGTATCTCTACTGTTTGGGAGCCTTCCATTTTCATATTCCTGCGGACAGTAAAACCACCCATTACTTGTCTCAATAGCAGTGCCATTTACCAAAATCTTCAATCTCTACATGAGTAGGCATATATCATCCACTGACACCCAGATAGAGGCATCTTAAATTCTGCAGTGGCTAGTCTTTGAAAATTTACTTTGCAATTCATACAGTCTTTAAGCATCAATATTTTGGAAACAATAAAAAAATGAATCACACTTTCTTTTGTCTAGCATATTCTAGACATTTTGGTAATTTCAACGTAAAAGGTGCCAAACCTGTTTTTCTTTAGGATGAGCATTGCTCAAATAACAGCCATTTCACCTGCCTCATTTGTAACATTGAGGAGAATGCTCCACCATCTACTGTATTACAGATTCTTGTGGATTTTCTCCAGCAGCCACTTATGACAACTGCAAGCACGTTTTACCCTGGGGATATATATGTATGTGGCCAGTTGCTTCAGGTCATATTCCGTCCAAATGGAAGTCAGCTTGACAGCTGCTAATTTGCACTTGGCCATTCGATGTGTTGTTTTGCTCTCATTATTGGTCACTGTATGGAACAGGTGACAAATGCCCACACGAGAACCCTTTAAATCACTAGATGCACAATCATTAGGAAAACAAACAGGCAGGGTCGTTAAATGCTAGTTTTCACTCCAGCCCCAAACAGAAACAGATTTTAGCTGATTTTGACATCTATTGGAAAGAGATGGAAAGAGGTGACAATACCTTACTGTTTATGAAACTAGCTTCCCATTCTGTAGGTGTCCTTGTTTCAGGGAAAGGGGGAGATTTAAGGAAAATACAATTGTTCTAAGACCAGATGCAGAATGGTTTATCTAATGATTTTGTCACAAGGTTTGATTAGGTGTTCTTTCTTAAGGAAAAATAAATGTGCCTACCAAAATACCTCCTCAGACCTTCAGCTACTACAACTATATCAAATTAAAGTAGAAAGAAAAAAAATCCTTTCTAAGCAAGGGAGTACTTGCTGAACAAGAATGGCAAAACACCATTATAGTGAGCATCCTTTCTATTGAAGTGCGGCATTGCAGAGGATATTTAATGGAAGTCTCTTTTCTTAGACTTCCAGGGCCTAATTTCAACCTTAATTTGGGGCAGATTCTCTAAGGACATCAGCAGAGGACTTGTTTTGTTCCTGGGAGTAGTGAGTAACTCCTGAGTTTTTGCAAGATTATAGACCTGTCTGTAGTAAAAATTATGAATAATTTAGTTGATCTCAGTGGAGCTGCATTAGTGAAAACAAGAAAAAATTCAGCATCTTGGAGTCTCGGTGAAATTACTGCTTTTAGACCTGTGGAAGCTGAAGATATTACAACACACTATTTAAGCGATGTCCGGTCAAGCATGCTAAAACGATATGGGCAGAACACACAGAAACAGAATGATTGTCATAGGACATGCTTTACTAAGACTTAGTCTGAACTTAAACTCACCTTTAAATAATATCCCACTTTTTTTATTTTTGCCTTTTGATAATAGGTGTAAGTGCAACCTTCACGCTACTGGCTGTAAAGAAGAAAACAAAAGACTACTTTGTGAATGTGAGCATAACACAACTGGCCCAGACTGTGGAAAATGCAAGAAGAATTACCAGGGCCGACCGTGGAGCCCTGGTTCTTATCTGCCTATACCTAAGGGCACTGCTAATATCTGTAAGTAGTTCCATATAATAAGGATATTTCATTACTAGAATTCTGCCCCATATCATGATTCTGAAGGAAGATTAATGCTGGCAAGTTTGTCATTTCTTTATGACCCAGTGCATATAATTGGGTGAGGTGTCAAACTGTGTTAATTGCAAGTGTACCTCATCTGTGCTCTTACATGGTTGTAAATAACTTGCATGAGAAATGCATGTTTGTATCCATAGACAAATCCCTAGCCACTGCAAAGAAAGGGCCAAGATATGAAAAGATTAGGACCCTTCACATAAAAAGTGCACACAGAGGAGAGAAACCAGTGGGAATATCTGCAGTCCTGCTCCAGCCGTGGTGCTGGCAGCTCTCCATTCAAACATCCTGTTGCCCTGACGTTCGAAATAACCTCAGCTCAGTGTGTGTGATGAGGTCCGTGCTCCTTTTTTGTACATTTAAGAAAGCTAAAAAAAAATCTCAGACCAAATTTTTCTAATTAACGACTAAAGATCTTGAGGTTGGTACAGGAAGTTTTTACCTGACATTGACCTGCGGTCCAGATTCACATGCGCTCTTGTAGATCACTGCAAACGTTGAAGGGGGACAGCGAGGGCAGACACACATGCTTCACTATTCTAGGACACGTTCATATTATCCAAGGGAAGTTATTGACAGCTGCACTTCCTGGTCCTAGGCAGGACTGGGTCAAAAAGAACATGGTGCTGAAAGAGAGGGCACAAAGACAAGCATGAGCATCAGTTCTTCCTTTTGTGCATGTATGAAATACACAATAATTTAGAATCCTCCTGAACTGAGTAACAGACTTAAATTCCTTTGAAGAAGATGAGGAGAAATCACCAAACCTGTTGACAGAAGTTACTAAATTCTTTTAAGAAAAGAGTGCGTAGTTTTGCCCTGATTAAAAGCAAAACATTCATTTTAGAATATTCGAATATAAAAATTTACTGAAAAGTTATTTGGGAGGAAACAGAACTATGTACTGCAGTTGAATGAAAAGTTTAAAACCAGGAGCAATATGCAATGCTCAGAATGTTATCTAAGACTTCAAAGCAGCAGCTGTGAAGAATCAAAACTCAAAAATGAATATCATAGGAAGCAGGACCTTATCAAGTTTAAATGTGAGAGTAATAGACCAAGTAACAAACCATGAAGTGTGGGGGCATGAAATTATGATAAAATTCTTACTGAGAAGAAAAAAATGAACTTCCAAAAAGCAGGGGAAAAACATTTTGTAAGAGTTTTTACTTCTTTGCATGTTATAAGAAGTGAGCATGCCTCACAGAATTAATACTTTAAACCTATGTTCAGGAAAAATGGTGAGATTTACCAGGTTGGGTTTATTTATATATTCTATATATACACATACACATACATACTTGTGTATATATACACACATACACATATATATATAATGCAGTTGCTATTCCAGCAATCATCTAAGCTAGTGACAAGATACATCTGAACATGAAAACGGGGATCGTTCGAAATGCAGCTTACTGTGTCAGTTACATCATTTCCAGTCAGTTGAGTACACACCAGACGGAACAGTGGAATTAGCGCCCACCAAAAGGATGCCTGAAGCTTGTTAAAACAACTTTTGACATTATTGAATTCCATCAAATATACAGTCCCATCAAGCAACAAAACGTTTTGCAAATTATAGGCAATCTTTCATTGTTATGATTATTATTATTATTACTGTTATTACGATAGCATCATGAAAACATAACCTCGTTTGAGCTGACAAATGCTCCACTTGCCCTCAGATCCTGGCTTCAGCAGTGATCAGCAGCAGGAATTTATGGCAAACAGGAAGAAGCATGAAGGATTTCTTCTTTGCCTTCCCAGTTGCCAGCAATAAACTGGCTTTCTGAGCCGGACCCTCCATCAGCCCCACAGTGGTTGCCAGCTGCTGAGCGCAGGGACCGACCCAGCTGTCATAATCTCAGTGACATTTTACGGCAAATGCATTTCACATTTTAATGACACAATGAGAGAAAGGTATTTCCTTTTGTTTGGTTGAAATGTTTTTATATGGTTAGGCCTGTGCCTCCTTAGGTAGAAAGAAACAGAGAATAATGCATCCCTACTTACATCCGTTATACCGTTTATGATTATATTGACTTGATATGTCCACTCACCCAACCTATTTTATAAATGACAAATCCTAATCTATTTAATCTTATCTTTCTAAAACGTGCCACATCTCTGATCATCTGCGCTTTCTTGTTCTCTTCTGGTTCTGTGTCATTTTTTTATTTGGTGGGGCTAAAACTACACACGATATTCTAGACATAAGAACAGCATTGATCTTTTACAATAGCATAAAAATGTTTCTGCTTTATATTTTGTTATTACAGGGATCACCCCTTGAGTCATTTTTAAAGCCTGTGCCACAGTTACAACATTTCTTCTGGCATCATGCTTGACAAATGTGACAGGTTATATGTTACAGTAGTTAGTTCAGAAATGTCGTATTTGAGTTCTTTTATAACATTTTTCGGGTAACATCACCTTATGGCAATACTTATTGTTTGGTATTATTTACGTCTTCTAAAAAACCTTCAGCTGATGATAGATGTAGAACAACTTCCTTGGATTGTGAGAATCTCTCTAACGTTCTTTCTTGTGAACATTAGTGAAAACAATTTATTTAGTATTCAGTACCTTTATACCTTAATTGCCTATCTACCCAACCATCTCTCCGGGAGGCCTGCTGCTTCTAGTGTGGTTATTTTAACAAAAAAGAATTATTATACTTTTATGTCTGTAGCAACTTGATTTTCAAAAGACTGTGGTTTATATTTAACCTGACAGATTTTATGGTGGGGTTTTTTTCCTGTCTTTCTCCATTGAGATGACTTACACTTTCGAAGGGTGTCTTTCCAAAATCATCTTCATTCAGCTGCTTTGGGTGTTGGCAGTTTTTTTGGTTTATAAGATAGCTGATTTTTATATTTTTTTTAGAAATTGATGGGTTATATGTGATTATTCTGAGTCTCTCATAGACTTTATCTCTAGCCTGCCTTGACGCTGTTTGCATTAAATCTTTTTAGCTGCTCTTTTCTTTTTTCTTTTGACTTCCTCATTTTTATCTGCTTGTTCTGTGGAAGTTAAATATTACTGCAGTGGATATTTATTTTTTTCATCCTTTTCCTTCTCAAGAAGTATGTTAACTTTCAGTCCAGAAGTCAACTGATACTGCTTGAATCGGGTCCTGTGTACTACTCAGAACTAAATCAGCATATCTTCTTGTGGGTTGTCTGATCACTTGCTCCAAGAAGCAATCATTTATGGCATGTAAAAGCTCCATTTCTTTTGTCACTTGCTGATTTAACGGCACGTGTGTTGGAGCATATGAAATTTTGCATTATTGTGTAAACTCTCTGCATAGCTGATGTAATTTCACTTACCCTTTGCATTTATGTCACCGTCTCCATCGTGTGGCCAGCAATGCATCCCTAGCATTATACTCCCCAGTCAGGCATGAATTCTGTAAATAGTTGCTGGAACATGTTGATAGAATTAACTTACCTGGTTTGACCCTGAATTTCCCTTGACATATTACTTCAATTCCCTGGGGACACTTTGTATAATCTGGTAATAGTGTCCTTTTGATACTCTTCCTTCCTGCAATTTTCAGACTATCTTTTCCATCTGAGACCAAAATATTTTAGATTTTAAATGGATTTGAAGGTTTGGGGTTTTTTTATATAAGTATGCTTAAATAAGATACAGCTAAAAATAGTTGTATAAATGAAACAGATATTTTTTTTTCCACAAAACAAAAATATCCCTTTTCTTGATATTCTCTGAATTTGGGAAGTTTCCTCTGACCCAGCAAGAAGCCTAATGCCTGTTTCCAAATCTTTCCCAGCTGAAGCTTCTGTAGTTTCCACTGTTCTGCTTCTGCCATTTTTTTGTGGCCAAGAAGACTTTATTGTAGCTTTTCAAGCTACAGCTCATGAAATACAAGACCGTTCTAGATTGTACTCCAGACATAGGCTAAACCTTGATATAAAGCCATTTTCTGTATCCTTCTCATTTTAACTCTACATGAGGTTTTCAGGAGAACACAAATTGTTTATTCCATGCTTTGCTTGTGAAAGACACCGAGTACTCTGTTGTTTACTGGCACTAACAATATCTCCGCATTTGTCTCCTGCACACATTTATTTTGTATTTTCATTCTATCTTACTGGCTATTTTGTGATTATATTTATTCCCTTGTGCTGCCACATTCTATGGAGAGTTTTTTCTGCAATATGTTTTGACACTCAGAGCGAACTTAACTAAATTTCTCTATACTTGGTATTACAAGATAGCTTTTCTCTTCAGCAGTTGTATGTGCCTGCCAGCACTAGCCCTTTTCTTCCTCCTGTTGTTTAGATCATCTTTGGCACTTTGTTCTTTGCTCCATCAGACAGAGCTGTCTAAGACTGCTGGGCTGCCATCCATCAAAGCCTGCTCACTTTTTGTCAGTCCCTCCACAACCAATAACCTGTACCACTAGCGCCTGACACTCAGCAAAACCCACCTCCCAGCTGTTATATGACTTTCCTAATTCGTAGTTTAACATGAAACAAAGGATTGACCAGGACACAGGGAACGTCGGTGGTTCTTTTCAGTCAACAGTTAGGCAGATAGTCTAAATCACTTCACTGAATTTCTCCTGCAGTGGGTCCTCCTCCGACAGTACAGCCTCTGTCTCAGCAGCATGGCCTTAATCCTCCCTAAATAGGAAAAGGCTTACAAGGCATCACTGCAGCACAGCTGCCACAAAAACAGTTTCTGGCAAAAAATGTGGCACCTGAAGTATTGCACTGATTACCTTCATCTGTGTTTTTTGTTTTCCCCGTAAGCATTTGCTAACGCAAAGCCATCTTGAAGGACCGGGGTAAATGAAGTTGGCGAAAGGGTGGTGCGATGGCAGGCTTTCTGTTCAGGAATCCAAGCAGCATGGATCCCTGTAACCTCAAAGATCACACATCCTGCTGTCCTGTCAAAGCAGATGCATAAGGTACATGGTGTCCCATTTTCTAAGGGCCCAATTCCCCCAAACAAATGGAAGGAGCTTTCCAGTGTCTACTGCATGACTGCGGAAGATGAAGTGATCCCACATGATCTCGATCTGAAGGAATGGGTTACTCATGTTTAAGATGTAAAATGTTGCTCCTCAATGATTTTGATAACACCTTCCGTAGAGAAAAAGGAAGATATGAATGCAAGAGTAAGTTACAAAACAGCAAAGCTTCTTGCTGTTCCTGTTTTATATTACACAGTAGTTTTGGCTCATGAAGTTTACAAAATATGTAAAAGCCACACAAAAGCTGTGTCAGGCTGGGAATCTTGGTGGTGGAAGCAAAACTGCAGTGCATCAAGAGCATTCGGGAAGACAGAAGTGTCAGGAAAACCTGCAAATGATAAACGTCAGACTCCAGCTAGGTATCCAGTGCAATGGCCAGCAAAACATTGCAGGTACCTATGTAAAAACGGTGCACTACAAATAACATGTGCTGTATTTTTTTAAAATGGGGCTTGACAAATTCTTCTTCAGCATATTACTCTCTTGCGTGACCCTGCCAAGTTGGTTGTTTGTGCTGGTTACAGTGGCATCTGTTGCTGGGAAATTAATTGCTTCCATCCATCACTGGCCTCAGACAACTCTCTTTTTACCATATACAGTGAAGACAAGCACTGGAGGAGGGTTCTAGTCCATAAGCAGCAGTATGGGAAGGCAAAGTGTCTGTTATAAGATACTCAAAGTTCTAAAAATTGTCTGAGTTTCAGGCTTTTTTTGTAGTTTCTAATATCTAATACTCTTATCAATAAATTATGATTCCTTGAAAAATATTTTTATCTCACTGGGAGTTTACTAGACTCTTTTCTGTACTGGTTTGGAGTCACTAAAACATCATGAGAAAAAGTCCAGATTATAAAAGGTGTTACCCAGTAAACCAATAACTGTTAACTCTGTCCCATTTATTTGTGGTGGTATTGCTTGGGACAGCAAAAGTGGATAATAACAAACAATCTAAACAGTTCATTTTCTGGGAATGAAACATTTTTCAGTCTTTACAGAGCAAGCAACTGCAAAATTAACAGTAGCACGAGTTCTAGGGCTCTTGCAGCGAAACACATGAAATTTCCTAAGAATTGTCTCTTTTACATAGCTCTGACTCCTGCTATGGAAAGCTCTGTACTTTGTTCTCGTTTAAGAGTTAAAATGTGATGTACAGAGTACAATTATGTCTCCTTTGCCAGTAAAGCTCTCACACAGTTTTGCTCAGCCATCAATAGGCATCCAGATTTGTACTGCATTATTTACTATCATATCCTGCCATGCCTTCATAGGAGGCAGTCCGAATCCTCAGTTTCTGGGCTGCGTTCACCTAAACCGGATCACTCACTGTGCTCTTGGGGACACTTTCGCTGCATGTGAGCGAGCTGAGCGTAGCGTCTGGATAGCAGCAGGAGCATGTCTCTGGCTCCCTGTCATACGGCAGGTGCACATTCCACTTGTGACGGAGAAGAGGAATGAAGACCATGGGAAAGATGGTAGCCAAGAACGCATTGACAGAGTAATTCCTCCACCCCACATGTACTCCCTGCCCGGGAAGGGATGCGTCCTGGCTGCATTAATTGTGCTGCTGATGGGAAGTGCACGCAGGCATTGACGATGGAGGTGGTAAGAGGAACGGCAGGGTATGACCCACCCTGAGAGTGGAAGCCGCAGTGTGGCCCTTCTCACCCAAACCTTGATGCTCCTCCTTTGTGTTATGGATTTCCCAATGACACAAACTATATGAGAAACTGAAAACTTGCTTTCTTTTCTACCATCTGATTTGCTTTTTTCTCTCCATTCTCAATAGTCAGCTCCATGGTAGATAACAGCTAAAACAATCCGCTTCTGGAAAAAGGGGAAATGAGAAAATTACAGGGCAGATGCAGAAGATCCTATAAAAGGAAAACACCAGATTTCTTTCTCTCAAGTAATGCGTGTATATTTAGATGCACTTACAGGGAACATGTAATACACCAAACCACCACCCTCAAGTCAAGTCAAAAATAATAAAAAGTATTAGAGACTTTCTTCTGCAATGTTTGCCATTTCCGGGGCAGTAGCTACCCCTGAACTTTCTTTGCACACTCTACTCACTGTTTCCTCGCTATAAAACTATTACCAGTAATAACCATCCCAGTGATTTCAACCGGAAGATCATTTAGACTGCACATTGCTTTGGTTTAACAACTGAATATACATAAATGCAATCACTTGGGTTTATTTACTCTTTATGTCTAGCTAAATAGCGTTCTGCATCAAGGGAAGGTAACGGGCCTGATTCTTCATCTCTCTCTATAACCTGTTCACATCATTTCATGCTGCAAAGTACTCATAGATTTCAATACAAGGCTGACTGGAAACGATCCCCATCATGCAACATACCGGTTTTCATCCAAAGGGCCGGCAGCGGTGGGATGGCTTCCGCCACCTGCCAGCATCCCGGCGGCATTGCCACGGCGGGAGCCACCCCCCTCGGCCCCTGCACGCCTCCGCCGACAAGTTACATACACCTCCTGTGCTGTTACCTAAGGGCTTGCACCAAATACTGCTCGGCTGAATTCAAGAGCTGGTCTCAATATGTAACTCCAGATCTCACAAACACACTCGTACTAAGAATAATTTTCCCATCATATGTGCAGTTTTCACAGAGTGTTAATAGATACTGCTTTGTGGCCCTACATAACCAGCTCCTTTCCAGACAAACTTAGAAGTGCCATTCGCACTTTCTTTAGCAGAAAGGACACAAAGTAGTGCACTATCAAGGCCAGTTGCCACACATAGGGATGGATACCTGGTATTGCAAAAATCAAGCTGGTTACAGATCGCTCCAACCCAGAAACCCTGTACAGCGATGACAAAAGAGCTTCTCAAACAGAACCTGAAGACAACTTTGCAAGGTTAATGCAGAGCCCTTCGGGCTAGCAGGCATCTCACTTTCATTGTTCTCTGCCCAGAAAACATTTATCACTGTGAATTCATTGAAATTTTTGAAGTACAGCAAAATGAGGCAAGCGGACTTGCAGGAAAACCTCTCCCTTTGCTACAATCTGTTCAGGAGAGAAAGGAGAGGATATTTGTATGTGTGTGTAGGAGAGAAGAAGGTTTGAGGCGGGGGAGTATACCCAGAGGAAATACAAATACCATTTCACAGTGGAAGTCTGATGCAAGAACACAGTATCTGTATTTTAGCTAATATTTGTGCAGGTTCCATCAATGTATAAAGGAAAATGAATCCTGCTAATTTAAAACAATTACAATGACTTGCAAAAATGTAAACAAGTTGCTATTGAAACTTCAGGGGAAATTATTTGAAAATGGATTGCCTTTTTGACATTTAAGAAAAAGGGATAGAAGGCCTTTTACATTATCCTAACTGAAAAAAAGCACTTTTCATTACCTTCAGAACTGTAACATCATTGTTCTGGAACAATGGTATTTTTATTTAGCTTTTAATACCTCGTGATTCTAAAATTTTGAAAAGTGCATGTTTATCTCATCAGAAGTAGAAATAACCAAGTTTGCAAACGGCACCTGGGACTCGGTTAGCAGCAGGTGCTGCCTCCAGCGCAATGCCCGGTGCTCTGCTAGACCACAGGTTCTGTAGGATATGAAACCAGAGAGCTGCAGTTCTGATGTGTGCTCCAGGACTGATGGGGTGAAACACAAAAGATCTGTTTATGGTCACCATTCTGCAAATGCAATTACTTCAGCATTGCCTTAGCCATGCCACAAGTTAGAAATGTTGCCACCTTGACTCTACAACCTTGCTTACAGTGAGTATCATCTACACTTAAGGCATTCCTTTGCTCCAGTGTGCGTAATTGCAGAATGAAGTCCATGCCACCTCTGTGTAAGACAGAACTTCAAGATAGATGTTGAAAGAAGTATAGCAGATGTTAAATGGAGAAACAGACAGATTTCTGCAGTAAAAGTCTTTGCCATTAGAAGTCAATAAAACTTACAAAAGGCAAACTGTATTTAACTGAGAAGATGCAAATATCCAGGATTTAAATACTGATCTGCAATTTGTGACTTCAACCAAATAGACTCGCAATATTGCCATTAGCAATGACATTTAATCTAAACAAGACAGCATTTCAGGAAAGATTCCATGTCCATATTTTTGTGCTACACACCTTTCAAGACAGAGCCACCAGCAGGTTACTTGTTGGGACTGCATCATGCAACACGAGATCCCGCATTGGTAATCTAACGGAGGAGCTTTACTCCACAGCAGCCCCACCTCTTCTGGTAAATCTCACCTGCCTCTGGAATGCTTTCCTTGCATTAATTCAGCTTAGGAATTGAAATGAAAGTAGGGGGGACACAATTAAAAAAAAAAAAAATCAATGAGAGGCTTAGTCAATATGACCAACCTAATGCATTAGATTGTTTCGCTCAATTACATTCCTTTTCCCTAGTTTAATTTAGATAACCATCAGGTAAAAGAGGGGAAAAAAATAGCTATATACAGTTAATGCAACAGAAGGTGTCAACTGATTTAAGCAGCTGGCCAAAGCAGTTAGCAGTGCATCTATCCCTTGGTTAAATTATTCTTGTAGATCTGCATAATACATGCATGACTGATATTTTTATCGAAAGCATTAAACCTAATGACTGGTTAGTTGAAATACAAAACTGTTCTGAACAAATTCATGAAGTTCAGAGAGCTGGTGTAGGTCCCAGAAATACCCATCTGTCAATACATTTTAGTGGTCCCTGCAGTCTCGTACTGAAAAATCTAAAGACTGCATTTATAAAGGGCTGGAGACATACTGGCGGTTGCTTGGGTTTAACTATGTATTGATAAAATATTCTGAGAAGTGGGAGAAGATTTTTTTCAGAATCTTAGATGTAATAGCTCAGCTAACTGCAGCAAACAGTTAACTATAGCTTTTTGTGTTTTCTTTCTCTACAGGTATACCCAGTATTTCCAGTATTGGTAGTAAGTAATAAAACCGGTGTTGTTTTGCTTTGTCATTCAGCTTCTTGGATCTAATTTCCCAACATCCCTTTTCTGTTGTAGATAATATTTCTCTGAAAAAGTGCTCTGTAGTGCAGGGGGGCTCTGTATTGCCCTTCCACTGTTGCATTAACGTGTCACCATATTATGTGGTCAGAGAGAATGTCACTGCTGACATCACATCTGCCTTCAGCTACAGATCTTCTGATCAGTTCTGATCAGCAGATGAAAACTGAGTGTGATACAGAGAATTAAGACACTATTCCACAGAAGATATTTGTTGAGTATCTTTTCAAAAAAAAAAAGGAAAAAAAAAGTGTTTGCTACTAATGAAAGCATACGACCATTAATTTTCATCCATGTATGTCTGTGTGTAAATTCAAAGAGCAAGCGGAAGAGTTTATAAATGGAAGAGTTTTCATTAAGCAAATGCAGTGTACCTGCTGGAATATTTGCCTTAACGCCAGCGACCTTTGAAATGGGCTTTACTCCACAAAATAAACAATTGTGTTCCTTCACAAAAACTTGCTTTCTTGTGTGCAATTAGAGCATCAAAATGTTACACTTAAACTACAACAAAACCATAATACCATTATGTAAAGAACTATTATATCAAAAAAAGAGGTAAATAATTAAATAAAACACGTGAACAAACTAGGGTAGCTGAGCTGTAAGTCTCAGCTGAGTTCCGTAGCAGAGCAGTGCCCACAGTCATGGCATGTTAGCTAATTAAAAATAAAGCAGGGAGACGGAAATGGGATCCTGCTGTGGCTGATGGAAAGAATATTCCCCACAGCCTCAGCTTTGCAGAGGTGTTAGACACAACTTGTGTGATGCAGAACTATCACAATAATAAAATATCACAGTACTAAAACACAATTTGCCATACCTGATATCCAGCTGAAAAGCTTCTAATAACTTGGGTAAAACTATCTCACTTCTTATGATGCAGGGTCAGGTCTATCAATTTATAAATCAGCTCAGTTTACTTAAGCTCATGAATGGCGCTGATTTGTTAAGCTGTAGACAGCAAGTTAAACGCCGTCAAAACTAGCCTCCGTGCAAACAAGAGCGGCGTTAGCAGCCGAGTGCCAGGGCATCTGGTTTGTGGCTTTAAACAGTGAAACAGCAGCAAGGACAATAACATGCAAATGAAAGCCTTCAATCTTAATAACGTAATTTTCCCACTGTAGTGTCTCCTTTGGCGTTTGCATGACTGCAAATGCATAGTGATATGCTGTTTTCAAAATCTGCTGTTTATACATGTATTTTGTAACCAAAAAATGAACTAAATGAAAGAGAAGTTTGCATCGCTGTTCTCAGGAATATTCCTGCCGTCAATAACAGAAATGGGATGAATGGGAAAATAGCTCTTTGGAGTCTGGTTGTGCTATAGTTTCCTAGTACTGTGTTGCATGGAATATATGGTTGTGTTTTCACTTCACACTCCATACAGCCTTCCTCACCACATCCGCCATTTCTGAGCATCAGCAGATGTTGGCCTTTGAAAACTTAATAGGGAAACTCAAACACCTTTTAAATAATGGTGAGCTGAAGGGATGCATTGTTGACCTCTTTGTATTTTACACCAGGGTGATTAGTACAGTTTATCTATTACAAATGGAGACAATTCTGTTTAACATTCCATAGGAAATATGAGTTTCTACAGGTCTATGCTTTACCTTTAATCTGCTCTAAATGTCTTGGAATAATACGTGGTAGAATTCAACAAATTTCTTTGCCTAGCTGGAAAGGATGAAGCATGAGCACCTCTTCATGAGCACAAGTAAATACTGATATTCTGCATGGTTTTTTCATGTGTTTTTTCTTAAGTAGCTCACGGGGAAAATAGCTCCACTTGCACAATGTTCTGAACATCTTTCCTGTAAGATAGGAATAGCAGAATTATCATTAAATGAGGATAGAACCCATAAACTTATCCTGGTCTCTAAAAGAATTTAACAGAAGTACAATTAACACATAAAAACTAACCAGATTCATTACTTGTGGCTGCTTTAATGGATTCTGCATGATTTCTTCCTTTGTCTAGGCTAATACAATGTTTGTGTTCGTATCAGCAGAGTATTTCCCCTTCTGGGGCCAGGAAGGTACCCTCAGGAGATACAGTTTGGGGTTTATTTTGCCTGGCAGCAAGCACTGATGGGAGGGGATGGTGAGAAGGGTGGGGGGGGAGGGCAGGGGCTGGGGTATTGGCTTTTGTGTCCTTCAAGCTTTTTCTAAAACAAGGAGGATGGGGTTCGGGCAGGGGGGTGTGAAGACTAAACTGCCAGCTTGCAAGAAAGATGCTACTGCAGGCGACATTCATTTAACACTTTTAAGACTGCAATGAAAGCAAGCAAAGAAAAATAAAACATATTTACCTGTGTGCACATATATGTATCATTATCTATTCCTTTTTTACCTCAAAGGATCTCATATTAAAGCAGCTCATCATTGAAGTTTGAACACAGAGAGTGGTCATGAAGTAAACATCCTTTCAGATCATCTAGAAGGGGGGGGGGGAAGAGCTTTCCCATTAAGGTCATTTGTACCTGCTGTTGTCTATCAATTGAATAATAGGTTCTCTGATCATTTCCAGCATTCTTGATTCCAGTGCTGGCCCCTTCAACATTTTTCAGCCATGTCTGGAAAAATACTGGTGAAAGTGTTAGCAATTAATGAGTCCCAAAACCATTTCATAATTTTAAACAATGCTTACATACAGTATGTAAATATTCTGAAAATTACATTATTTTACTTGCTAAAATAATGATTGTGTAATTTTGCATAGACCAATGCATCAAAATGTTCATTGTTGTGATCAAATACCAAAATTACTAAACTGTACATGTGTGCCTTCAAAAAGTTGAATCTTCTAAACTGTAGCTTGCATCTTTTTTCCTGTAAAGCATAACTCCACTAATTATGCTAAACAGTTTGTTATAAAGGGTATAATTAGATACAGGATAGGATAGACATGATGTGCAAATAGCTCCGTGTGGGTGATTATCACCTTAAAGCCTGCTGGTGGCAGATGAGTCAGAGTTTAGAGACAGACCATGCACCCAAGTGCAAGATGCAATCACGATAATCAAATGGTATTTTCTGCTTTGTTCTCTATGTTTTAATTCTTCTTTACAGCCAATTTTAAATTGAGAACTTTTTTTTTTAATCATAATGAATGCAAGATGCAAAAGTAAAAAAAAAAAACACCAACTACTGAATGGGCACTCTTATTTTATTGTTTTCTTAACCTTGAAAGATCTAGTAGGTTTTTTTCTGGAACTAAAGTAGTGTCAGGATGAGTGTAGCTTTATTTGTTTTACATACTTGCTATGAAATTTTAATGTATCTTAAAAGGTTGTGAGAGCAAATACTAGTGGATTTTTTTTTTTAATTTTTTAATTTTTTTAATAACAACACAAAGTATTTTGGATCCGATTTTGCCCCCTTGTGGTAACTGAGAAGTGCTTTTATTAAACTTACAGCCATGGGATCAAAGCCATTACGATGCCAAGCTCTAGACTAGAGTACATCCACAACATCCACATATGTCAGTAGGATATAAACATGTATAACGAGGTTGTACATTACTTTTCTATTATTATTTGAGGTCAAGTTTTACAGAGAGCTGTACTGTCAAGATACCATTAAGATATTTATCTTCTTAGAACACTTACAAATTGTCTTCAGACTATATATATAATTTTAGACATAGTCGCCAAATGTTCTCATTTAAATTCAATTTTATCCAAGTCTGACTTTTTAATAAATACTGTTAATCAGGCTCCTAGTCTTAAGGCAATCACCTTATCTAAGTAACTTGCTATAAGATCAAGCCAGTAACAGTATTTGTTTTCCCTCCTTTATTTTAATACTTTGAAGCGCTCAGAATTCTTCACTGTAACAATTAGATATATAATATTCCATTATATTAAAACATTACTGTGCTGAAAGAGAATACTGTTAGCCTATGCGGTATAAGGCACTCATTTGAATACTGGATCTGAAAGAAATTTAATATTCCACATAAAAAAAATTATGAGTAGTTTCTTTACCAGGTAGGATTCATAACAAAGCCAATTTTCTTCTGTATAGCTAGCATTTCACCCTTGAAGTTCAGTAGCAAAGCACCCACGCTGGCCCCAGCACTGAGCAGAGACCACCTCTTTGTGCAGTGATTTCTAGTGCAGGGTCAGAAACGACCAACGCAGCTGCAGGGAGCACTGACAGGTTGTTGGGGGTTGGGGTGAAATTTGGGGGAGCCTTTGTTTCAGTTTTTGTTTCGCCAGATCCACCAATTTTAACAGATAAGAAGAGCTATTCTCACCAGTCTAGTAGACATGGCCACTGGCCGTGTCGTACTGTTTCTCCTTCTTATCCCACTTTACCTGCATCATCTTGGGTTAGTTAGAAACAGTGTATCAGTCAAACAGTCTTTCTGATGCTTTTTTGATTTGCTGTAACATATCTGAAGTTACTTTAGTTCACAGTTATCTTTGTTTCAACCATTTAATAAACAATGAAGTGATAGGACACTATAGAAGACAAGATATCAACTTTTCAATATGTACTATGGTACCCGTGCAAAACACTGCACCTGCAATATGCAAGTTTAGCTGCAGTTACTCAAGGAAGTTTATAGAGAGCAGACATGATCCATAAAGATATTTTAAAATTTAATAAAGCTTGGGGAGAAATTGCTAGCAAAAAATGCACTTCTATATTTTACCCTCTCCTCTTTTTCTTTCTGTTCCTTAGGCATGTAATCAGTTCATTTCATAGAGTATAAGGGATGAATAAGGTTTCCAAATTGGCATTCTGATTTTTAAAAAATTATCTTGATTTACTGTTCTTTCTCCGTTGTGAATTACTGTACAATAATCCTAATCAACCAGCCAATTTCAGCATCTTTGTAGGAAAAAGCAGAATCAATCAAAATAAAAAGGAACAACCCCTGGAAACTATCAATAGAATAATTTACTTTTTTTGTCATGAGATAGTATCTAAATATTTCCTTCCAAAAATATTTGAATTCATTGTTCACTTTTGCAAATATTTGAGTGGAAATACTCACAATTGAGGAATACTCCCTCAGACCTCATTAGTTTGAAAATTAGCCAACACATTTGTT
Organism: Falco peregrinus; assembly: GCF_023634155.1. Classification (NCBI taxonomy): domain Eukaryota; kingdom Metazoa; phylum Chordata; class Aves; order Falconiformes; family Falconidae; genus Falco; species Falco peregrinus. The sequence goes on along the minus strand of NC_073730.1, from coordinate 11,994,885 downwards.
AAAATCAGTGGATTTTTTTCTGATATCTAAAAGTTTCCAGAGCTGGATCATTGGATTGTTTTTTTTAAAAGCCTCTAAAAAAATCACTTTCTTTTACTCCAAGACAAGTGGACACATAAAGGACTAATTGCATTTAAATTCTTCCAACAGTTATAAAAGCTGTTATGGCTGAGGAGCTGCCATAAAACAACCACATCTTCACAAATATGCAGAATTCTCCTTTCTTCAAAGGAACAGGTATGAAACTTCCTACATTGCTCCAAAACAGATTGCCTAACATTGGCCATGTATTTTTTTTTTTAACTTAATAAAGGGGTGATTTTTTACAAAAACTTTTTAAGCATTTCTTCTCTTTCGATGGGTTAGATTTTGCAGTGTTACAAAAGTGCTGAAAGGAAAATTTTATGTGAGGTAGGTTATCATGACTTAACAGAAGTAAAGAGATAGAAATGCTGTAATAATGGTAGTGTGATCATTGTAAGAAGTGATGGAATATCATCTCATATAAACACAACCAATTATTCCAGCAGTTACTAAATCTGCTATTGATTTCAATGAGCATTATTTTTTTATTATTCCTAATTTTTTGTCATATATCAACACCTAAAAATGCTGTCATAAAAACTGCACTGTGCTCATTAGATACTTGTATTTTAGAGTAGGTATTTACTCTCAAATACTCATGGTTTAAAATAGGCAGTACCAAGGCCAGTTTTTCTGTGACTAGAAACATGGACTTCTGCTAGAATCATTAAGCTTATGCTGACAGTTTTTTAAATGCTTTTTTGTGTTTTAAATAGAAGTTGAAAGAAAGTTAAAAAAAAATATTAATCGGAATCTCTCACTAGGGCTCCTTATTGTTATTATAAATTAAATAAGTAATGATAGTTGTCAACACAAGTGCTCCCTGTCTGCCATTAGTGAGCGTTATTTAAGACTTACTGATTTATTAGTAGCAATTTTCAGCAAATGCGTTCTTCGTGGAGTGGGTCAGCAGAAGCTGTTTTGGAGAGGACAATGTGCTGGTCTGCCGTGGAGCGCAGGTGCCCCGGCAGCGACACAACCTCATACACTCCGTCACCTGCATTCTTCATCCTTGTGAAGGGATAGCCCCTCCCGGTGGGAATACGTTTTAATTTTACTGCCAGCTCAGTACTTGGTTGGAGTGAGAAGCCAACAAAGTGCTGATTAATTTCTGCCAACACCATGACAGGGCTTTTGCACGTGCAGCTGGCTGGCTGGCATCGGGCTGAACTACCCGTTCATCTCCATTAGTTCCCCAGTCTGAAGCCACGATGCAGCCCACGGTGCAGACTGCAGTTCCAGTGAATATGTGAGCAAATTTTCTTCATTTAATACCATAGGTAATTCCAATACTGTATATCCAAAAAAAGGATTGGGGCCCCGGGGGGGGGGGGGGGGGTGGGTGGGACACCAAAGGAAATTATCATACACCTAGTAAATATAATGCAATCAGTTTCTCCTTAGTTCACAAAAGCAAGATTATTACTTTTTTTCCCCACTTGTTATTTCCTGCATACAGTTGGCTTTGGAATGATAGTAACTAAAAATACAGAAATTTCCAATGCAAATTTAAAATGTTATATCGAATTTTCTGCTCAGTCATATGACACAGGTGCCTACAGTAGCTTCACTTCTAAATAACAATACTAAAATACACTTTTAGAAACTCTTTCACATTTCTGTAGCCTTGTTTACCCAAAATAGCTGTCATAGAATAATATTACAGCAGATCTACATAGTATGTCTTATAGAATACCTATACCAAAATTCATTAATTACTCTGGCAAATAATGACTTCAGTTACACAGTACAGTGTCCATACATGGAATTGTTCTGGAAAAGCTTGGTTTATCTAGTCAATTTCTTTACAAATAAAACCTTTAGTGGCAATCATTGAGGACTAGAAATATTTTCACAAGTTGCTATAAAAGAATAACTAGCTGCTAAATGAATCTTCCCAGTGCCTGTTCAAAGGATGACTCATCTGCTCCAATATTCTTGTGGGAATGACAGTCAACATTCTTTGACTTGGACGTCTCACATACCTTTTCAGATAAAGCATCTGAAGTCATCTTCATTATTTAAAAAAACAGAAAATTTCAAAGATAAGAAGAAAGGCCTTTATCAAGAAACCTGTAATCTTGGTGTTAATACATTTCATGAATAAGGACATAAGAAAAAAATACTCTTTTTACCAAAGATTTAAAAAAAAAAAAAAAAAAAAGGCAGCAGCACATAAGAGAAGCATTAATTCTCTGGGAGCATTAACGACATTACCAAGCATCCCAGAGACACTGACGACAGCAGCTGGTGTCAGCCAGCTATGACCCTGAACCACCTCAGCTAACTTTGAAGTTGACCCTGCTATGAGCAAAAGGTGGAAAAAAATGACCTCCAGAAGTCCATTCTAAGATGGCTATAATTATCACTAGTAACTAGTAATCATTGCTAGTAATAATACTTAATTGGTAATCTTCAGGCACTGTAAATATGCTCTTTATTGTTGTGGGTGCCCATTAAGAAACTCAGCTGAATGCAATCTAATCTAAAGGGTCAGGGAATTTTTAATTATTTTGCAGTAAGTCACAACCTTTTTTTTAAGTAAGTTTGCTAAAATGAGCACAGATCTATAGCATTTATAGGATTGCAAAGAAATACGTAACACTGATTTTTCTGTCATACAAATAATTATTTTATTTGGACAAAAGATTACTTGGGGAAATCATCATAAGAATAAGATTATATATGAAATGTTACTGATTATATGAATCAGATTATATAAAGTATCTGATATATTTCCTATATGGGACCTACAGTTTATTGATACAGCTATTCCAAGGGTTAGTCCTAAGGCATTACAAAGCTTTGACACTATTACTTTTACTTCTGCTTAATACCTAGGCCATTTCAATTGAAGACCATTATGGATGTGAATTTTTTATAGTAGGTGAAATTTTGTAGTAGGTGTGTAGTATGCCTACACAGTATTCAACAACACAAGTAGGATACTGGAAGCTCCAGTCTGAAACATTACAAGTGTTCTGCAACAACCCTAACGTTGCACAATGGCTAAAAGAAAAAAAAGGCTCAGGGGACAGCAGGACAATGTAGTCAATAAAGATTGCTTTTCATTTTTTACCAGATGACTTTTACATGCATTCTCTAATGTCCAGTCCCTTTACAATCTTTACATGAAGCTTAAGTGTCCTAAATCTACCAAAATTTTAACAGTGAATTGACTGTGTGAGTAATTTGCGTATGCTTGAAACTGTTGCCAGCCAATGTTTCAGGAGGTGGAGGAAGGTGGTCTCTCAGGTGCATGGAATTAGTGTCTTTCAGTGGGCTAGGGTTATCATGCCACCTCCGTAAGTATGGCTTTTGGATGCCTTTTGTCATACACTCTGACTAATGTGTTTGCACTTCCTATGTGTGTGAATTGGTGGATCTGACCGGCAGAAGCAGGTTATCTTTTAATCAATACATAGTTTGAGAATCTACCAAACTGACTCAGTCTTTCTTCCTTCTGTTTTCTTGACTGATAGGGAAAAGCACAAAAATGCAAGAATATGATGCAATGATGTGATTATATCACAACTTGACTGATTCACTTTCAGAAGACTACCTAACAGTAAATGGCACAGTGCAGGTCATCATCCTTTCCTTGAATGGTTCTCTATGTGGGAACACTTTGGGGACAGCCAACCTCACTCAGCCCATTTGTCTTCACCCTTGACAAGTGGGTCAGAATGGGATGCCCTCCTTCCACATCAGATGTTTGAAGCCCAAGTTTTTTTGTTGTAGCTCCCCTGAAGGTCTTCCAGTAAGATGGACATAACAGTGAGACCCACCTTCCTCTCCCCATGAATATCACTGCTGTGTAGGCTGATGTGGCTGTCCAGGAAAATTCTGTTCAGATCAGAAAGGATGCAACCACTGCAGTACTCACAGAAGACGATAAAAATGTGGCCCAAATCTGATGTTCAAAGCTAGGCAGATGGAAAAGGAGAAAATATTATAACAGAAAAATAAGGAGAATATAAATACCTTTTCCCAGATCAGGGAGTTTTCTTTCCTCCCCACACACAACCCCATCCCCTTCACTTACTCCCCATTCTGCTAAGGGTTATCACTGCCCACTGCTCCAGCCCCAAAACACATCGACCAGAGGAGATGAAGCTCTAAAGAGACATAGCTAATTCTTTCACTGAGAGGCAAAATGTTTCATGGAAGTAACACATTATGTAGGACTTTTAAGAAATGTAGACATTTAATGTTTTTACCAAAAAAAAAAAAAAATCAAACTGTAAAATACATCAGCAGAGACGACAGGAAACAGAACACACAGAAGTAAGAAAGCAAAAGAAAAGGCCCACTCTACTGGAAAATGTATTTCTTCTGATAACAGATACATAATTCACTCAAAAGGCCCTAAAACAGTATGTTTCAATAAGATAATGTGTCTTTGGTAAGAAATCCGTATTTGTCTGATACTGTCATTTTATCTCTGCAGAGCAGCTTTACCAAAGTATGTTCCTGTTTTGTTCCTGGTGTTAGAACCATATATATTGGTCTAGGATATCTTCTATCACCAAAAAATATATTTTAAACCACAGAAGATACATTGTTACGCACAGTATTTTATGTCCACTTGGTGTTTTGGGAATCATCAATTGCTTGTTTTCTTGTTCACTGTGGAGTCATGTACTGTTCAAGTGCAACCTAGACTAGTCCAGTAATGGATGTTTGTATTCTATGTCTTTGTCCATATGCTTGCCTGTTTAGAACAATATCACAGATGTAAATAACAAAACCTGATTTTTCCTGATGCATGCAGATCCTCCAAAGTTTGATAGGATATGGCCGAATATTTCTTCCCTTGAGGTTTCTAAACCAAACCAAGGTAGGATGCTGTAAAATTCCTAGTGGTCTAAAGTTACTGAAATTGTTTTGAAGGAGTCCCACGTGGTGGCAAAAGTAGTAACAACAATAATCCAACTCATTTTTCTTCTGGTGCCAAGTAATGCTACTCTGTGAGAAAATAACCATAAAAGAGACCTTATCTGAAAAGGGAGTCTTCCAACACTCAAATTGTGCACATTACTGCGAAAAGTCTGGAAAAGTAGATGCGCAGATTATAAGTACTGATATACAGAAAGCCCTGGATAACGTTGGACTTGTTTAGACAGCACAGCCTGTATTCTAAGTTCTGAGATTTTTGAGTGGGAAAGATTGTCATTGTCTACATCAAACCCATTTTTAATGTCTCGTTTCCACTTTGTTTTCCCAAGTGAGCTGAGAAGCATTCTCAGCTTGTGTGCCATCCACAATACAAGCAAGTTCTCTGCAGGATAGACTCATAGCAGTCTACAATTGGAGTGCCACACAAACAATTACTGACAGACTGTGGCATGATTATTAGCATTGAAAGAGACAGAAGACTAATAAAAGTAAGATTCTGTGTTACTTGAAGTTATGTTCGCCTATACTTCACATTTCAAAATGATAGTTCATTACAAAAAAAATGTCCTTTTGTTCTCCTTATTTACTGCCCTTTACTCCCCAAAAAATCCCTGCAGAAATCTGGCCTGTGGCTTGCTTTGACTGTTCAAAGGGTGTCCTTTCTGTGCTATAACACATACAACTGGAGAATAATGTTAATGAAAAGGTGATCTAGAAAATAGCTGCTAAACTGAACAAGATGTATTGGGAATCTGGGGGGGAATTACATGGGAAGGGCCATAGTTAAAACCATTGATCACCATGACCAAATCAAAACATACGCACAGACTTATAAAATCTACCATGTTTTATGTGCACGTCTCTATGTTCCCAACAAAATAGAAAATACTAGTGGATTTGTGCTCTCTATAAGGATTAACGATGTACTTTAGTTCTCATTATTTACATATATTTTAAATTAAATATCCCTGATGAAGTTATGCTTAGCTTTTCAGTAACTTCATTTAGCTCATGGTACATTTTCCAAGCTTTTGCATGCGTTCCTTAAACAAAACAAAAAACAACAGATTGATCTCTGCTCCTCTGCTTTCTGTAAGGAGTAGCCTGCATTATTCACAGGAATTTTAAATCAAAACATTCCCAATTAAATGATACTTAGCACTTCTAATGGATTTCATAGCTTAATTATACTGCTTGTGATCTGAGACTTAACTTCATTGCAAAATGAGTCTTGAACAGAAAATTATTCAGTCCTTCTTCCTCAAAAATAAGAGTTATAGCAAATTTAGTTCCGATGTTTCAAGAGGGAGCACAAAACACAAAAACTTACAAGCTTTTCTAGTCAGTTTTTGTGTTTGCAGCACATTGTAACAATGTTTAACATGTATAGTAGATAAAATACTTCCGTCAAGGATAGCATATGAAGAGAATAATTACAGAAATCTGCCTATACCTAATATTGTTAATGGTGTTTTCTTTGTTTATGCTATTAGGCCAGAATAAATTTTTATACAAATTTAATAAAACCCTTTGCAGACCACTCTGGTTACCATATAGTCATCATTGGTCAGGGATTGGGAGAAATCATCAAATAACCTCTAACACAAAACTGCCAAAGTGTATAGATGTGAATTACATTCCCTTCCTTTATCTTGGATATTACAGCTCAAGTGATTCAATAGTAGATAGTACATAACTCATTTTCCCTGACTTTCAGTCTTTCCTTATAAAACAATAACCAGGGTTAAAGTTACTTTATAAGTTAGAAAATAAAAAAGTTTATTTTAATCTTTTGATTTGTTTCTATATGATACCTTTTCTAATTTACTGTTCATTTTATTACCTGTCCAGTTGCTCCCAAATTAGCTATGTCAACTGTTTCTTCTGTTCAAGTTGCAAACCACAAGAGAGGTAGGAATTCTTGGATTCATACAGTGATTCCATAGTGCTCTGTGTTGTGAAAACATTGCACTGTATGAATCTGGAATATCTGTGAAGTGTACCCATCAGCTTACTGGTGAGGCATCTTCATTGACAACAACAGAAGCATTAAGTCGCATAAACATAAGCCATACAAGGAAAATAAATACGCTTCTTAGACAGTTGCTGCTGGCATACGAAGTGACATGGCATTTGTTTTTAAAGGAGTTAAATGTATGAATATGACCATTCAGATCATTGACTAGAAAGCAAATGTTTGCTAGAGTCTTGTTTTCCTCACTAATATGCATAAATTGTAAAAGAGGATACATAAGCAGATTTGTTGAGGGCAAACAATACATAAAACGTCAATTGTCCGTATCCTCAAGTAGTGTCTGTAAATGCCATGGAGTGTAATGCATAGTTATGTCGTTTAATGCATTGTAAGTGCGCCTTACATCTTCATTTTATTGTAACAGTGTGCAAATTCAGAGCGTAGGCATTACATTTTGAACTGATGTTTCAGTGGTTTATTAAAATAATGGAATTATATAGGCATAATGAAGGATGCCAATATTCCCTCTGACTTACAGGCAACCCGTTTCATTTGCATATCTATCATTCACAGTCTGAACCCTGAGATCCTCTCATTGTTTTTCCTGATCAATTTATCTGTAAAGAGTATGTATGCAGATGTTTTGTCTTTCTGTAGCTATTGTGATTATCTCATTATTCATGAAATACATATTAACAAGGAATAGGGATATTAACAAATGATTGAACTTAGTTTGACCCATTAGATGAGATCATGATGATGATCCATACTGTTTGTTATGAAGCAGGTCATTTCTAAGGTTACAGTGAAATCTCCTTTGTTTGCCTTTTGTTAGCGTATAGGGGAGGAGCACATAGTTACTGGAAAATGAAAAAGAAAAACACTGTAATGATTTCTGAATGCACTTTTCTTGAAACTCTCTTTGTGCTTTTAATTAGAGAATGACACTGATAGATGTCTCATGCATTACCTGTCTTAGTTTAAAAAATATGCTTCCCTTCTGTATGTGTTTACCATTGTTTCATGTGATGATGTTTTGTGTTTTATTGGTCGCAGCTGAAGCTTCAGCTGAACCTTGTCCCCACAGCACGATAGAATGTCACCTCAAAGATGTAAATGCATAGCATTATAATGGGAGGGAAAAAAAGTACTGAATTTGTAGAAACAAAACTCTTAAGACGATCAGCCTCTTTATGAGCCTCCTTCAATGGGCAGTTTTATCAGGCTTTTTACAGTGGGATCAAGATCGTTGCAATAGAATCACTGCATTGTCTTTACAGGCTCATAGAGCCAGTCCTTCTGTGAGTCAACAAGGAAGCTGACAATTCCTGGATCATCCAAAGCCAATTCTCAAATCTAACGTGGCTATCTCTTCTCCCTTCTCCCTTCACGTTAAACCTATCTAACTATCTTTGCCTCTCCTCTGAGGTTTTATTTGCCAAATCATTTACTCCGTATTGTTAATAGCTTTAAACCGTCTCCGGTTTACCTGTGCCTTTTCTGACATGCAGTACTCAAAACTGAAAGCAGCATTTTCTAGCACTGTAAGCTCACGTTGTTTCATTGTTGGTAAACCATCTGATTTTTATACTTCTCCCCCCATCTCAGTGATTGCGTGGCTTTGCCAGTGTATGAAGGTGCTTGGGCTGCTCGCCAGAGGCACTTACCCAAAAACTTTTAAGCTGTGCTTCTGACAGTTCTAATAAGCAGGCTTTTTTCTGGTCTTGGTGTGCTGGTTAAGGTGAGCCACATGATAAAGCTGGAAGGGCCATACAGCATTGACAGGTATCAGCATCCCAGCTGGCATAATGCTGAATGCAGATCTATACACTGTGTTTGACTGGTTTAGTGTGGCACCTCATGTAGCCAGTGGTAAAAATCATTCCATTTCAGTCATATGAAGACCCTTTACATAGCTCTCTTAATAAACGCAGAGGGATGTAAAAATTATTCACTTATCAGGCCAAGAGCAGTAAGCAAAATAGGTTCATATTACTGCACTAGCAAAATGCGGGAAGAGGTAGGGAGAAGCAAAAATTATTAAAAATTTGATTTAATCGTTACTTGCCGTGGCTTTTTTTTTTTCTTTGCACCATTGCCAATCTTGGATCAGATGTTAGACTGTTTTTTACTTAACTAGGTTTTTTTTCTACACCATGTAGCATTTACCAGTCAGATGATCAAGATTCGTAGACGTTTCCTGTATCTTAGTATAAGTTAACTTGGAGACTAAGGCTTTCTTTCACACAGCACAGTTGTTACAAAAGAGCAGGACCAGTAAGAATGCAGCCAAGTATAAGAACTGGTCTCATTGTTTACCTTTAACATTGATGAGCCACACCTGAACTTGGTTAGTCCTTCTGCATACGGTTAGGAGCATGCGTGTACATCAAACTAAGTCCTTCATAATTAATAGATGTTTCTTGAGTCCAAATCATAACTTTGTAACAAGGCCTGTTACAGAGTGAATTACTTTATGTGCAGCTTTGTTTCCTGTGCTTTTGTAATGGCTAATTATGCGTAGCAGTAATATTACTGAAGGTCATATCGCAATTTCAGAGTGGAAGTAGTGCCATTCATTCACAGAACATTCTCAATTTCTTTCTGCTACTTTAAACACAAAAGATGATGTAGCATAGTCTGATCTACTGGCACTTCTTTATAGTCTGCATATTTTTGAAACATAAAAATGTAGTATTCTGCAGCCTGTTACTGATTTGAAAAACAAGGTAGATTATTTCCTCTAAATTCACCTACAGTATGATTATGTTTAGCTGCAAGTCTGACAAACACACTAGTATGGTATCATCTCACCAAAACAAATTGCCTAATGGTAACACAAGACGAGCCCTTTGCCAGAGAGACTAAGACAGCTTTGCTTCTGGCTGAGATTCAGAAGGATCAGATTGCTTATCACTAACCAGCCTTTCTTATTTTAAAAACCAAACACACAAAAACTTACAAATAGTAACAATTTTCCCTGTGACTCTTGTTTGCTAGTGCTAGTTTCCACTTTTAGATCTGTTGCCTCTGCCCCACACAGGCAGTTTTTACTCGAGCAAGATGGATATACTAGGGAAGAAATGCTGCTGGGTGGCTGGCTGAGATGCTGAATCACACTGACCAGCTGCAAAAGACAACAAACATTAACACTTTTTTCCTCCCCACTCAGTTATGTCAAGTGGTAACATACTTAGACTGATACACCAAATGTTTTACCGTACTCCAGCAGTTACAGACATCAAAACTGTCAGATAGGCATGAACCACAAAATGTTGGTTTAGCAGTATAACATGGAAGAGAATAAGAATGCATATATGTTAACCCAATGTGTATATATATAAACTGAATTAACGTTTCCTGGCAGCAGAAAGGCAGCTCTCAAGATTGAAACATATGTTGTGCTAAGTGATGTACAGCATAAGAAAAGATGTGATCTATTTACAGTCCACTACATCAGACAACAGCCAAAAAAATATATATGTATTGTGTATAACATACTCATAAATGTGTCCTGGTATTGTTATTTCTTTATAAAAATACAGACCGGCACAAATATTGTATCTGATGCCTACGCCAACAATCAGTGGGCTCATTAGGTGCCCCAGCATAATCAGCAGCATGCCATACGAAAGGCAGCACGGGCAGCTTGGCCCCTGTCACGTACGGAAACATTTTATACCCTCTGCTACAGCCTTATCTAATTACAGGCCAAGTTAACTTCAAGACCTTGAAGCCCTTCCAAGTCACTGCATCCAGAACTCCATTACTGCAGGAAGCATACTGTAATCTCTTTCAGCAGTTAACAAACTACATCTCTAAAGCATCAGTGTTTTTGCTACGAATTGGAAGAGCGCTCCAGAACCTCAGTGCCCTAATAGCTAGATACCGTCTCCTAATTTCCAGTTGAAATTTCTCAATGGCCAGTTAACAGCCATTTGTTCTTGTGCCAGTATTGTCCATTAGCGCAGATACTCACTTGGGATGGGAGAAGGCTATCTCCTTGATGTATTTATAGCCCAGCGATATCCCCCGTCTTCAGTTTCCTAGACTAAACAAGCCAAATTATCCTAGTCTTCACTTTTTAAATAGGCTCTCTACTTCTCTGAACATCCCAATAACCTTTTCTGCATTCATTCTGGGCTCATAATCTCAGAGCTGAGTGATCAGACTTACACAAGCTTTCTACACAAAGCATAGCTGTGCCTTCTATAACGATATTGATACATTTCTAGTTTCTCCTTTCTGCATAAACCCAAACATTGCTTGTCATTAAAGACTAAAAGGCACTAGCGTTCTGCACTTAATGAAGGGGTTTTCAAAAAGCAACTGTCATGCCAGCTGCATTTCAGATGGCTGCAGTAAGCATGCTTTCTATTCAGTACACTTTTCAGAATTGTTGTGATCTTTTCTGGCCCAATTGTTTTTCATCACAGAGTATAAAAATGGGTTAATGCTTACCTCAGAAGTGCAGTAGAAGTAGCTCCCAAATAACACCCTCTTTTCCTTCCTATTCTTCTCTGTTAATTTTTTTTTTTTTTTTTTTAGGAGGTGCTGGCCAAAATTGTCAAACTAGAGATTTGTTTAGTCTTAAAACCAAAGTTCCCAAGGTTTCTACCAGTTACAGCACCCCAAGTTCAGCTGTATTTTTGAATACTCACCATTTACGTCAGAACAAAGCTTTTATTCTACTTTGAGTTGTGGATTTAAGCATGATGAAGTTTGACAATTTTGTCCACTGTATTTAACATTTTTAATATGAGGAAGTTTCTCCTGGGTCTTGGTTTATGTTCATCTCAAACGTGCAAAAAGACGTGCATTTCTATCAGCGGAAACCAAGCCTCCAGTACCCCTGAAAGGTTTACAACTGCAAATGCTTCAGTTCCATCAGGTCTGCCAACAACAGCCAACCTTCGACATCATGCTATGGTTGTCAGGTCACGCTAACCTGCCTGAAACAAACTTCACTTTCATTGCAGATAAACATCTGCTGTTGTCCATGTTACACATTGATTAACGTGTATGTGCCATTCATTCATACTTCTGTTCATGGTTCATTTTTACTAAGCATGTAATGTGCTATTACTCTGCTGCTGTATACATTTTGTATACATTTCTGTTCTTCCTTGAAAGACTGTGAATGCTTCGGGCACTCCAACCGGTGCAGTTACATCGAGCTGCTCAATACGGTCATTTGCGTGAGCTGTAAGCACAACACTAGAGGTCAGCACTGTGAGTTATGCAGGCTTGGCTACTTCAGAAATGCTTCTGCAGAGCTGGACGATGAAAATGTGTGCATAGGTCAGTCCCGGGATACTTGCGGCTTTTCTTCTGTGCCTTTTCAGTTACTGGCAGCTGCTAGGGACCACTGCTGCTTACTTGCTGGTTGAGCCAGAATGAGCTTTTTCAATGGATAAGAACATCTGTGTAGACTTTTCACCTCATTTCCATTGCCCCTGTAGCCCTGAGGAGGTATTTTGAACCTGTGTATGATGATGAACCTCCCTGGCTGAGGGTCCTGGGCAGACTTTCCTCGGGAGCTCCCGAGGTTGGTCGTGCTGTCCTTCCACAGGAGGGAGCCACGCTGCAGTTGCATGTGTGAAAACTGAAGGGTTGAGTCATAAATACCTGTTCCCACTGTAACTTTCGGAATTATTAGTACAGAATCTTGAATACTTGCCTGGAGACCTACAAAATTTGCCAACTGCATCAGTAGGACATGAGGAGTGGTGTTAATTAGCCCCTTTTATCCACTTAAATTTCATTAAAACATGTTGCAGCTAGTTCTCCTCCCAGGCACAGGACCATAAATGCAGCGTTACCTTCCCTCTCCTTAGAGGAGAAACTGAAACAATGCCCACATGGTTAGGAGAAGAATTTGTCAAATCAGTTTGACATGACGTCAATTTAGAAAAGGGATGCCTAGGTGAAAACAGTGCTTTAAAACTAGCGTCCGCTTTAAATACCCAAAACGCAGAATTAAAGAAAATGTCAGAACATAATATGAAAAGCGTATTAGGAAAAAAATAAAAAATTTTATCACACTAGGAGAATACACGTTGTTCTCATGTCATGACAGACAGGATATGGCAAAAGTTAGGACACTAGGTGAAGATCGAACATAGACAATAAAGGAAGCCTCATACAATGGCCACCAATTAATACGTAGCCACAAAAGGCACAATTCTAATAACAAACAGAGGTGGAGAATTCCATTAGATGTTTCCTGTAGACCTAAGCATCAGTAGAACCTGTTCTGGATTTTCATTGTGATTTTTTTCTTTTATTTCCATTTTCCAGGAAGCAGAAAGAAAGAGTAGTTATATTTTCATGCCAAAACAGACTATGGGTGAATAAATTATATTTTAATATTCTTTATAATCCATTGCTGAGATTCAAGCTAGAAACTGTTCAGGTTGCTGTTATTTGGTTCATTCTGCAGCCTGACAGATTTACATTTTATTTCGTGATAAACAGCCAGATCCATCCACGCACTGCATTTCACGTGTCTTCCTTTTAACTTTGCTTGGCAACACATTCAGAAAATGCATGATCTCCTTTGACATTAATTAGTTTAAGCTGAACTTCAGTAAGCAAGTCATGATTTTGTATGACTGTGCAGAGGAGAGTAACCCAATCGAATGTTCCTGGGAAAAACCTGCTGTCCTTCATATTTGTGTGATGCAGGTGACTGACATCACTGATATGACATCGGGGCTGTACAATTTCAGCCGCCTAAATAGGCCTAGTGAATATGACACTAAATTAGTCTATTTGGGATTTTTCATCAGCTCATTCAGTGTTTTCCCATGTACACTGAAATGCTAAGACAGCAGCTGTAGCTACATAAGCCAAGGTTGTTAATAAACCAGGAGTCAAAAATAAGTAAATTTTAAATTAATTTGCAAGTAATGTATTTAAACTGTCTTGGTAAAAACAACCGTGCACTTTGAAAATCCCCAGACTCTACAGTAATAAAACTAAAAACCTTTAATTTAACAAGAGCCTTTAAAAAAAAGGAAGGAAAAAAAAAAAAAAGATGGTAACATAATTCACTTGCTGACTTTCCCACCTTAAAGCAAACAGAATCTTCTTGGGCTCCCATGAAAATTATACCGTGTGAGATGGCTGTAGTATCAAACCCTGATTTGCTACATATTAGGTAATTTGTTTTAAATAAGTAATATTCTCGTTGGACTAAAAAAGTTTTCAGGATCATAGTGACCATCCTATATACAAAATGCATGTATCCTACTTGATTTGCCAACTTAAGAAGACTCTTGCTACTTCTTGTTTGAAGTCAGCGAAGTGAAGCAGATACCTAAGCACTTTTCAGAAAACAGAGAAGTTTGTGCTTAAAGTGCTTTCCTGAATCGGGGCTCCTAAGATTTAATTGGGCAAAATGTAGAGTATTTTCACCTCTGAGAGAGCTGATGGATTCACCACCCTTCTAGGTCAAGCACAAAGAGTCTTGCTCTATTGGAAATGCTCATTTCTCTTTTCTCTGAGTTTAAAAGCAGTGTTTGGGGGTTTAAGTACAAGTGAACTGTTGGCATGAACATTTTAATAAGCAGATATCCAGTGACATGTGCAAATCTTATTCCTGTATGAAAGTAATTTTTCCAGGCTAATTTTTTTCCTCTTCAGTCATATATGTAGGAAAGTAAAGAATGTTTGAGTAAGCTAGTTTAATGACAGCTAACAGGGCTTTGTCTCTGATTTATCAGAACTGTTTATATAGTTTTTGTAAAGATATATGGTAAGTGCATGGATAATAAATCTGTGAATCTTAGCTGATGCTAACTAAATGGAGAAAATTTAGAATATTTCAGTTTTAAAACTAACAAGTTACAAGGAACTGAAGTACTGAGAAGGTTTTTACCAGTGAACTAAATGCAATGCATTATACAGTGGGCTTAAATCTAATTACTTTATGCCCTTAATTTCTTCAGAAGCTAAATAAATTTTATTCCCTAAAATGAAATACCAAAAATCTGTGGATTTCTCAGTTAACTGCAAAATTACCTCATATGGACAACTACAGTTTCTAAATAAATCAAGGTATTTTAAAGTTAAAAATCGTTCACTCGACATGCTTACAGTGAAAAAGAATTTAACAACTTGAAGAGCTTTTTATTTCTACAAGGTCTTAATAACTCTTTATTTCAGTGAATACACACACTGACAAGCATGGATAGCATGGAAACCACCAAGTAGACCCAGAGTAATAAAACATTTCCTTTGCCTAACTACATAAATACTGAAATGGTAACAATTGTCACACATATACGCCAACCTGGCAGTCACTTAGGCTTAAGCTTCAAATAACGCCTAGGAGACCTTTAGAAACCCTAATGATACATGGTTAAATGAACCCTAAGAGTTGTCCTGTAGCCACTGTCAACCCAGACTGATAAGTAGCAGGCCTGCAAGCTTCAGCCCATTTTCCTAACCTTCTTTTTTACTTATTTTCATTGTGGTTTGTTGGCAGCATCACACTGATACAGTGAATCTCAGTGAACAGTTGACTACTACTGTCATCTGCCCATCCTTCAGACAGTCACCAGATGGAGATTAGGAGGAGAATTCCTTTGCAGTTCAGATCTGCAGAGGTTTTTTTCCTTGCCCTGGAACCTGGTGTGTGGTCTGCTTATTTGGAATGTTAATTTAATGTTATTTAATAACCTTTTGTTGTAAGGGCATTGGAGATACTCACTGCCTCCCTGCGGTACACTGGAATTGTGGCTTTTGAGCTTTTCAGTGCCTTAAGTATTTAGCAGGTCTTGGGAAGAGTTCCAAAACTTGTGATACTGTGTTGGACAATGAGTCTGGATGTTCAGTGGACCTCGGTAGACTATGTGCCTGTGGCATCAACTGTGTATTGGGAAAGGTGGAGGCTAGATTCAGTTACTAAAGGTTACTGGGTCTGTCTGGTGTTCTGATTTGAACATCTACTTTTGTAAAAGGGCCTGGCTTAAAGTTTTGTTTCCACTACCTACTTACCCTTAAACAGCACAATAAGGGCCAAGTACTTCTTATGTATGTCTATGATAGAGTTCAGTAGGAAAGCTTCCACTGATTCAGGGTCAGTTTCTTGTTCTCTGGTAAATATAATGTATCTATAACATTCAATATCATAGTCCATACGTTTCTTTCGCAAACACTTGGTTTAAATCACTGTAACTCCATTATGTCCAACTAAGCTCTTTTTCACGTACAAGAATCGGGCCCTCTGTTTCTAACATAATTCCAAGTTTTTTGTCTTTCAAGGTTTTCTATAAAAACTCTTCAAGGAAATTTTACTTCTTGCATCCAATATTTATCTCAGTTCTATGCCTGTTTACATCCATCTGATTAACATCAGAATTGCCAGCTTTTCAAATGGCACTCACTGTGCTATAATTCTGCTCAGCCTTGCACAGTATTTTTGGCGTGTCACTTTTCAACTTCATTAATGAATGTTGCTAGCTAATTAACTATTATTATTGTGGAACTCCGTTTGCCAAAGGTAACTATTCTTCTTCAGCATGCCAAATGTTCAAAGTGCCATCTGTAATTTATAGTTAATAAACACTGAGACAACAGATGACAAATGTCTTCCTGGTAATTTTTTTCCTATTAACAGTTTTTCCATTGGATTTGTTTTTTATCTTTTATTTCCCAGTTCAACTTCATGTTGTTGTTTACAATATCGCTGAGGTTTAACCTAATGCTAGGGAACAATTGCCAAAGGTAGTCATCAAAGTAGCACTGCTTGACAGACATATAAAGCCAGACTCACAGCAGATTGCCCAGATTCAGGAATCGATTTGTTTATCTTTAGCCTTCAATAACAGCAGAGAGCAGATGCTGCCAACATGTGTCTGTGGTCTCAGTTGACAGTGGAGTTACTCTGGGTCTACGTGGGTCTATGTACAAATAAGATACAGCCCTTCATTTCAAAAAAAAAAAAAAAAAAAGCCAAAACAAAACACAAACAACCCAAAACTGAAGAACAGGAGTGCCAAATATGAGCTCTGCTAGCTACTGTCTTGTCTTCGTTCAGCTAGGTGAAAGCTGAACACAGATATTGTAATCACATCTGAAAAAAAAAGGGCTGTGAATGAACAACACAGTAAGTGTTGTGGGAGGAAATGGGTTACCCTAGTCATTTTTTAATTAGGTGAACACATGTGGAAAATATACAGCAAGGAATGAGCCTCATTGCATTTTCCATCTGCCCACTGGGAGGTGAGAGAAATGAAAATGGCAGCATAAAGCCAGTTCTGATAAGTTTTGCATTACATTAGTGCTCACCTCAAGCTTTTCATTGTGGAATATGTAAAAGGTTTAACAACATCACTGATAAATACAATCTCATCAATTTAATAGCAGATATCCACATAAATTTTGCTGCTGCTCAAAACTATAAAGGAAGACTATCTTGGAAATCAGTAAAGTGCATTTATATAGCCCTGAAAGGCATTCAGCACTTCCGAAATATTGAGTAATATAGACAAGTCTATTTTAATAATGCGAACCATTTCACCCTGATGGCACATTGATATATCCATGCTATACAAAGCTTTTCTAATGTTCATTAAATTGTCAAAAATATTCTTACCAAAAGAGGATCTGTTACAATCACTTATCCTCAAAGACCATGGTATCTTCTGCCTTTATATCTTCCTGTTTACTTTTTCTCTTCACGTCATAAAATGTATCTTCCTGAAACGACATATGCAAACAAACAAATGGACCTATACTAGTTATATTCACTACTCTAGATACCCTTAACAGACAGTCTTCCTTTACCTTTAGCACTGGAAATGCACCCTTTATTGGTATTGAATGAATTGTCACCACGTGTAGACCTGAATCCAGTGTGTATGTGTTGTCTTGTTTCTGCAGACTGTTATTGTAACCCTTTTGGTTCAGTCCATGATCGCTGTAATGACAGAGGATTTTGTGAGTGTAAGGAGGGAACATCAGGGCCTAAATGTGATAAATGTCTGCCGGGATATATCTGGCACAGCTTGGGCTGTCAACGTAAGTAACTCTGAGAGTCGCCCTTCTCCCGCAACTTTGCTGCCTCTGCATCTGTATGCTATCACGTGCAGCTACTTAAGAGCAGAAAATGAGCAAACCACTCTACAAGCTGTAGGAATGCCATACTGCCTGAGCCTTTTCGAAGACTCCCAGATGAGGACAGAAAATTGACAGTGCCATCCATTTATTTCAATGTTTTCAGTGTCCTCTTTCTTGCTAACGCCTGGAGGAGCTCCCACTGAAATCTGTAAATATTTGTGTCTTGCCAACTGTGAAATAAGTTTTGTGTACTAAAGCATCAGCATATTAACTGCAGATTTAAAATTCTTACTAAAAGACAAAAGGTGATTTCTCTGCATGTTCACTTTTTTCTGTATTAAACTTCAGCTTCTTGAGTAACTTAACTATGCTTTTATATCTTCAAACTATGTCCCTAGACAATGAAACTGCAAAACACTGGCTCATTACCTGTTATAATTAGTGAAAACTAGACAATAGCCAAAGGTTAAAAAAAATGAAGGTGTACTTAACATCCTTAAAAATAACAGCTGAATTTTTGCGTAGATCATGCTAGACCAGATGTTGTTTCAATGCTTGGTTGTATATTTAGCTTCTCTTCTGGTTAACAGATCTTGTAAACAAGCGACTGGAAATACCACATCGGTACATACAGGATTAGACTTTATTGCAAACTTCTTTTGTAGTAAATTCTTAAGGTTTATTCTTTATGACTGGTTTGATCATCTACTTCCAGAAACTCTGGAAAGTCCTCTCATGTTTTTCTTTGACCTTTTCTCCCTGCCTCTCTGTGTTCTTACACACACACATTAAAGACAGATTTCTACGAAAGGCTGCTTTTGATTTTTAACACTGCGAAACACAAGAGAGAATGTAACTGCTGACACCAATTAGCCAAATACTGTAAAACTGGCCATATAGCCACACAAATATTATAAATGCTCTAAAACAAACGCAAATCTTACATCACCACAAAACAAACAACAACAAACTCAAACAACAAAAAAAAAAAACCACAAAAAAAATCCCAAACAAAGCTAGAGATTACTGCTGCCTCTCCACCAAGCAATGAGTACCAGGACTTGTAACAATTCAGCAAACGTCTGGAAAGAAAACCAATAAATAAAATTTTTCAGAAACTACTGTGATAATTAACCAATTAACATTAAAGGTAGTATATGAAGAAAAAGGAAGTTTGCATGGAACCTGGACTTCCTCAGCTTCTGCTAGAAAGCTCCTGTTTGTGTTTGACAGGTTATTTAAACCATGCTTTTCACATGTAGTTGGTAACTGTATTCTCATTTTCTGCATGCTTGTACTTGACTTTTAATTCACAAAATTATTGAGCACTTACCGTTGCAGCAGAAAGCAGGAAAACAGTGTTTCAAATCTCAGAGTTCTCTATTAATATTTTGAAAAATCAGATGTTAGGTATCTCAGAAAGAAAAAGCAGTCAGAAATCATGGAATCTCCCTCTGCCTTGCACCCCTTGTGTAGGAAGAGGTTGTCACCACCCCTGTACCTAACCATTGGTACTGGCAAAATAAGCATTAGAATTTGTGAAGCATTGAGATACTGTAGTGACAGGAGCCACAGGGAAAAAATGAAAAAATAAATCAATTTGATTCTCTGCAGTAGAATTTGAATAAAGTACAGTAAACACCATGTCCACACAGTGGGTCTAAAAAAAGCTATTAAGTAGCCATGATATTGAAAAGGGCTGGAGGTCTGTGGAGCAAATTTTACAGTCTTATAATTATTACAATAATATCTAGACCAGCTTGTCAAACCAATTGCTTATTAATTGCAGTAGTTCATATCTTTTCAGGTTTGGATATTATAACCCCAATAATGTTCTTTTAATGAGGATTTTTGAGCCCAACATATAATTAGCCTGATTTTAGCTGAATCAGAGTATTTGTAAAAGCTTTAGACAGTTTCTGGAAATGCTAGCTAATGCCTTTATATTTGCTGACAAAACTGATTAATTTTGCCTCACTGTGTTGTAATTTTCTGAACAAACCTCGGTCCATGTAACTGTTAGATGTTTTCTAAATTTCTCTGCAAGGGTGGTGAGGCACTGGCACAGGCTGCCCAGAGAAGCTGTGGGTGCCCCATCCCTGGCAGGGCTTAGGGCCAGGCTGGATGGGGCTTTGAACAACCTGGTTTAGTGGAAGGTGTCCCTGCCCATGGCAGGGGGGATGGAACTAGGTGATCTTTAAGGTCCTTTCCAACCCAAACCATTCTGCGGTTCTATGACCAAATTATCTGATCAAATTCAGGAGAAAAACAACTAGGTGCTGTTGTCAGTTTTATGGAACAGACATCAAATCGCCACATTTTGCCAAGCACACACCGATTTAAATCTTATTTCAAGTCTTTTCATAGAGGAACAGAACTCCAATTCATTTAATTTTGTAGTGTGGCAATTTTAGCTTTGTTATTTTCCCATCAAAATCTAAACAAAAATGACTGGGCAAGCAAGCAGACCTCAATATACAAGAAAAATAAGAACTGATTCTGCTGCCTTAGGAAAGCTCAGAAATGTTATTTGTCTGGACATGCAGCATGTGGTTTTGATCTGTTTCCCCAAGCTGCTGTACAGAAATGTATATATGCAAAGATGGATACACACACACTCAACAGAGCAATATATATGTGTTTACTTTTTGTTATACATAGACTGTTGGCATTATTAAGAAAATTTAATTTTATGGACCTTTGTTGCTAAAGATCATTGACCTAGGGCAACAAGAAGCTTGACCTATAAATAAATAAGTTAAATCTATACCATAGCTAGTTTAATTACTCGTATGATTGTATTAGTAAATGGAGCGGCTTAGTTTTATATATTACTAATCCTCTGTGGGAAAAACCAGCGCTGAAGTCCTGTTGTGTTTTCTATCGTTTGATAAATTACTATTCGGAGTCTACCTTGTACCACACCTGGGCAAAAGAAACGGAGCTGTTATCCTCAGAAGTATTCATTTAGGCACCTCACTTGTTAATTTCATTTAAAAGCTCTGAGGATGCGAGCAGAACGCTCATCACTTGGTTTCTCCGTGCACACAGAGGTCGGATGCAATTTTAGACTTTGCCTCCCAGATAAAAAGCACTGTGATAACAGCTGTTATCTTTTAAATTCAAGGTTTACGCTGCATAGATGTGGCGGTCAGCAGGGTCTGGTTGGTACAGGAAGGTTTGCTGCCCTCAGAAAAAGAGGCACATTTGATGCTACTGTGCATTGCACTACTTCTGAGCCCCCCCACGTCCCCCACCAGAGCTGTTCGTGCTGCAGGCGGTGTGCGTGCAGGGAAGCTGCTGGGGCTGAGCTCTCCACCTGCCTCCCAGATACCCACCATGGTTTTCTCACCAGCATGTGCACATAGATCAAAGCACAAGGAATGAATTAGGAACAGAACAGCCTGGTCCTGAAACCCTTTTAGAATTCCAGAAACATGAGAAAATACATCACTGCATTTCATTTTTCTATTTTATCGAAATTAAATTATTTCCTTTAAAATGAACATTAAAAAAGAAGAGAAAGCTCCAAGCCTGGCAAGAAATTTAAGCAGCAGCTACAGCTGTTTTGAGCCAGTCTTTAAACATAGTGCTTTGTGATAAGAGGAACCTGTAACAAAAGGCAGAAACATTTACACACAAAAGACCTGCCTGAGTTTAAAAAAAAAAATGTTTGAAGGCAAAATATTAAGCAGGAACACTCGTTTGATTTTCCAAGTGTACTGCTCATAGTCTTACATCTTTTGTATTTCTCAGTCGTGATGTTTCAGGTGACTAAGTTCTGTTGCATATATATAGGAGCATTTAAAAATTAACACCTTTTAATTTCACGCACACAAGAATTGATTCCAAAACCAGCTGCATATTTATCCAGTCAGGCAAAGATAAAGTGAATCTTTTGCCAATCTGTTTACCAGCACAGCTCGAATTTTCATTAGGCATGATCACCCCACAGGGGAAAAGGTGAGGGAAGGTCTGATGATTAATATTATTCACTATATCACTTCATATAGTCTATGAGCAATTGAGCTTGCAGCCCCACAAAGGCCAGGACTGCGTAGAAGAGTTACCAGTGGTAGCTTGTACCCGAGTTAAATTCACTGTGTTATTTATTGTGAGTCACTGGTTTAAATCATCTAGGTTCAGTGGCATAAATCTTAAACAATTAACGAATGGGTTTTCAGCCAGATGCCTTATGTCAAGCTCTGGATAGTCTAGTTTACCCTTTTTCATTCATTTTAAATAGTTTTTATTAAAGCAGGCAAAGGATTGCACTCTTATCTTCAATATTCAAACGGCGCTCAGTGCTTGTATCCATCTTCCAGACTGAAGTTGCGTTACTCTGCAGCCCGTTAGATAATTTATATTCCGCCACAGTGTGCATTCAACTTATCATAAGATTTAAATATAAGCTTTTTTTTGTGTGCATTTTGTCATGTGTTACAAATGTTAGAAACCAAGGCATTTGATCAAAATCATCATGCAGATTGAATTGCCAAAGAAAATCAAACCTGAAATTGTAGCCCTGGAACTTACATTAACATCTGCTTTTGGAAGTTTGTGTTTACAGCTCAGCAAGAAAAGATATATTACCATCCACTTCTAACAACAACCAAAAAAAAAAAAAAAAGAATCTTTCTTGAAGAAACACATCATGCACTTCTTTCTAGACAGATTAAATACATAAATGTACCCGTCTCCCCCATTGAAAGTTAGAAATCTTTTATACATGTTTGTGCACAGATGTACCCTGTGAGTCCTTCAATACCTATACATTGAACGTGTGCCTGGGAAACTGTACACTGTAAAAACCAGAAATTCAGAACTGGGATGCCCTGCCTCCCAGTTCACCTTTGCAACTGCCTGTGTGGGGAGCCACAGACAACCCATCTATATCTTTTTACATCTTTTTACCAGTAGCAGTTTTAATGCTTTTAGCTGGCCAGGGTACAGCGGGATTTCCCCTCTGCACAGGTTCTGTATGTACTTTCACTCCTGGTATGTTCTGGTGCCAGGACTGGTCCTAATAAGTGCACTGTGACGCTTGGAGCTGGAGGGAAGTGAAATGTAAAAAGAATTTATTAAAAAGGGTACTGTTCTTATGGGGCTGAACATCGCTGTCCCCAAGGAACAATCTGCCCCTGGTCTTTATACATGAAATACTGGCTTCATAATAGCTGTCTTGCATGATTGTTATGCGGACTAAAGAAACTATGTATGTGTGTATAGGGGTTTGCATGTAAGAGGAACAGGCTCCGCTTCAAATGGCTCCAGATTTAAACCCAGAATAATTCTCCTTAATCCAGAACCCACTGCTGAAACTCCAGGCAAAGTACGGCTTACATATGTGAGACAAGCAAGGCAAGATTTCAAACAAAATTACAGCATCATCAGGCCTGATTCATCAGATGATGCAAAACACCGATTCCACTCTAGTTAGGGAAAGCATGCTGATGACTTACGTGTGTAAAGCTATACGGATATCCTGGGTCTTTTAAACCTGCGAAAAAACAGAATGTACATATTAACGCATTTCTTCCAAAATATGTGATCCACAGAATAACCATACAGATACAGGGATACATAGAAAATGTACACCAAAGTATGAATATCATGGAATGATATTAATATTTAATGAGATACTGGATTTGAGGGAAAAAAGAAGGCTGATATCTCTCTGGGAAGAGGATATTTTGCTCTGAATAAACATGTCAGAATACAAACACTGTATTTAATAAAAATTATTAAGTGAAGCATCTCTTCTCTATGAAGAACACAGAGGAGAAGATGAACACATCGGAAGCTTTCTCTCGATAGCTGTACACAGATCTGCATAGTTACTGGAGCGTGCCTAGGCTGGGGATCGAGTCTCAAGCTGCTTTTAGTACTGCTGCCTACAAAGTAAGCGGAATACTTTGGAAATGGAAGAGCCTGCAGAAGGAATATAGAGGGGCCCAAGGACATCCCCTCGGGGTCTCTGTGCTGGAAGGAAGGCTTCTGTGAACGGGATGTGGATTGTGAATTAGGTAACACCTGTGTGTGAGGAAGCCAAGAAAGTAATGGGTCATGAAACAACCAGAGAATGAGGCACAGAAAGGCGGGCTAGTTAGCGCAGTTAACATATTATGAAGAGGCACCAGGAACTGCACCAGACTGCAGCTCTTCACTTCAGGAGATTTACTCCTGAAGGTGATCAGACTTGCTTTCTCCAAAGTGAAAAGAAATGGTTCAGTAGCAACATTTATACACATGGCCTTTAACAGAACAATTTTTCCCCAGCAAGGTGAAGGATTGGGTAGGAGCAAAGAGGTTGTTCTCCTCTTGATCTTGCCTAGGTGTCAGCTTCAAAGCTGTTATTCTATGGCTGTCTAAAACGCTCTAATTGCAAGTGCTGCAATCCCTCTTCTCCCAATTCCCAGCTATTTAGTCCCACACCCCTAGCAATCTCTCAGGCACTGGTTTGACCTTTCATTGAACCATTTCAGAGCTAACTCAGCAGGACACTAACCAAAAAAGAATAGTTTTCTGCTGTGTTAGTCCTGTGATAGGAATCGGCAACAGGCTGAGAAGCAGGAGCACCCTGGGAGAGTATAACCCCCTGGGCTGGGGGGTGATGTGCCCCTGGCAGCCAGCAGGAGGGCTGGGCTAGGCTGCTGTGCAGCCGCAGCACATCTGGGGGATCAGCATTCTCCTCTTTCCATTGTTGGATCATTCACATTATCGTTTAGCAAGTTGCTGGTATTTTTACAAGACAAAGCCATATAATTTCAAATGGATAAGTAGGTGGATAATTAGGGAAGCTTCCTAAAAACTTTTTCCTAATTTTTTAAAAAAAAGGTTCTGTACTCTCCCAAAAATACTTTAAACAGCCACTAACCTACAGAAAAACAAACAACTCTCAAAGATTCTCTTGTACTGGAGCAGAATCATAACTTTTTACAGAATCAAAGCTAGGATTCTGCCTGCAGAGCCAACACGAGCAGTGATGGCAGATGCGAGCAGAGTGCATTTCAAAACAGGCCTATTTAAAAAGAGCGAATACAATTTCTAGGATCTTCAGTGTTTTCAGTGCTATATCATGGGAGAGTTCTGAATAACTAAATATTAGGAAATTCATGAAAAGTTAAACAAGAAACATTATTTGTTTTCTTTAGCCAGATGATTTAAAAATGGTTAATATTTGATAGCACAATGATAAATATTTTAATACAGTATATTGCAGTCAGTTGGGAATAGATCAAAAAGATACAAAGTAAGCTCCACTAGATAAACTTTTATTAGGTACATGAAATAGAACATAAAGCTTGATAGCAATTACCATTTAATCTATTCACATTTGGAAACGTATTGAAGGGGAAACTTATAACTCAGTTGTTATGAATTATTAAATGTTCATTTGAACAGTGATGAGCAGGACTGCTTTTCCTCTGAGAAATATGTCACATTTCCCTTTTAAGCCTGCTCAGTGGCCATAACTTCGATGCAATTTGCCTGCTCGCTGCCTTTTTTATGAGGACAGAAATGAAGAGACCAGTAGCACCAGAGACCTGCCCAAATGGGATGTTTTTATGAAGGGGCCTTAAAAGGATCGTTTAGGAGTAAGTAAAGTAATCTCCATCCTACTTAACTGCAGATAAAAACTACTGACCTGAGGTAATTAAAAATAGTCAACACTTCCTATCTTGACATTGGTGCAGCTGATGGCATGGCTGACACCAGCACATGCTGATTAAGACTTCAGTAGTGATTTTTTTAACTTCCTTTGCACAGGTGCAAATAAAACTCTCCCAAGAGATTTTTGATCACAGCAATAGTGATACGAAAACCAAAGTTTAGTTTAGAAGGAACTGATAGGTTTTAACTTGCGAGGTACTGACTGCCTCCCCTAACAAAAGCTAAGCTCCCCCATTGTGACTAAAAGTAAAACAAAAACAGAACAAAAAGTCTTTTGATAATATGCATTAATAAATGGATGCCATGGAAGTAGGTATACCAAGATTTGGTCTACCTGTAAATTTAAATTTCAAAGTAGTAGTTTCCACCTTGAATGGATTTCAGAGTTATTCTAAGTATAGGAGCACGCCTGATATTAAGGTTTGTTTCTGCCCTAAATTTGAACATGCTGAAAGGATGTAATCCTAAAGTAATCGGGATTTCTAAGTTTGTATTCCTACAGAACCGAGTACTGTAATATCTAACAGCTAATGAACTCAAGGCTTTTCAATTACATGCTACTAGCATTTGAGGTACTTTCCAAAAGATTTGAGATGTCTTTATTCATTGACATTATTTGTTATAAGTAATCTATAGAGCTGAAAAAAAAATCTTAGACCAAAGGTTTTAAAGAACTTTTGTTGAACTAAAGGAGTTATTATTTAGTATCAATAGGCTGAGTACTTCAGCAATGAATTTCTGAAAATAATCAAGACCTTTCAAGATCTAGGCTTTTAATTAAAACACCTAGCAGAAGTGCCTTTTTACATTCCCCAATTCCCCCTTCACCCTATTGCTTTCTGACCATCTTACCTAGCCCGTTTTAGATCTGGTCTTCACAACCTTTCACTCTGTGAGTCCTGTGTTTATCTTCATGTTTGCATGCTTATTGACAGTAGAAAATTAGCAAGCCTGTACTGAGTTAAACCAGGGATCAATATACCCCAGTGTCCTCTATTTGACAGTAGTGGGCTTCAGTGGTATTTCATTCAGTACAGGCATCCAAACTCTACAAAGCCACAGCTTACCAGTTTTCTTAGCCAAAGAGTTCATCAGTATCTTCATATTTAGTTGGTCTCAATGAGCCTTTCATCCACTAATTTGCCTAATCGCTTCTTGAGACATGCATACTCTTGTTATCCAAATGTCCTGGGCACAAGTTAACAATTATGTAAAATGTAATAATAATTACTATTATTTCTCTGTTTTAACTGGCTGGCTGACAATTACATTTGGTACTTCCTAGTTTTGGGGAGGAAGAGATAATAAGAATAAATAAACAATCACTTCCATAACATTTGTGACTTTTGTAGATGGCTATTTTTATTTTCATTCAATTCATCTTCCCTTTCGTATGCTGAAGAAACCTAATCTATTTAATCTCTCCTTTTACAGGAACTACTTGTATCTATGACCGCTCTTCATTCTACCTTTCTTGATAGTACTATATACCTTTTCAATATGCAAGACTTCATGCAGCGTTCAAGAGATGGGCGCATCACGAAGTTTTATGGTGACATTGTGGTGTTTGCCGTTTCATTCTTTTTTTCCTGTCCAAAAAAATTCAAGAATCTATTTGTCTTTTTGACTGATGAAGAGCATTAAGTCAACATTTTCAATAAAATACCCTGAACTACTCTTAAGGGCCCTTTTCTAAATGGTAAAAGCCAAGCATCTATAGGTGTGCATTACTCTTGAATAATGAATTTCATCTACCATTTTATTGTGCTGTCATCCAGCACCCTGGAAATACTGCTGAAGGTCTTTACAGCCACAATACTTTTGTAAAGTGAGCAAACTTTATTACATTACTCTTCACTTGCCTTTCTAGCACTTCTGCAATGTCTTGAAACAGTTCTTACAGGGCTGACTAGTAGTCTCTGACATTTATTCTTGCCCTGTTTCCTACTATTTAATCCATGATTATTCCATTTAAAAAAAAAAAAAAACAAAAAAACAAAACCCAAAAAACTCTCTTTAGTGGCTTCTTTGAAAAAGAGGGATCTGCTGAGGGATCTTATGGAATACTTTTTGGACATTCAGATATGTTATTAATGTGATCATTTGCATCCATATGCTTACTTATCCCTTAAAAAAATCATTACTAGGGTTTGTACACCATTATTTCCCTTACAAAAAGTTCACTCTTCCGTGATAACCATGCTCATTCATCTATCTGCTAATTCTATTCTTCATTACAATTTACATCCACTTTCTTGCTGCAGAAGTTTTACTTGCTAGTCTTTAGTTCCTTGTAGCTCTTTATAAAAATCACATCTGCCATAGTCTCTTCTTATGGTTAATCAAGCCTGTCTTGGCAATTAAATTAGTAAAATCACAGGTAACAGTCAGATATTTGTTTCTGCAATTTTTCAAAACTCTTAGATCAATATTAATTGCTTCTGGTGATCTAATGCAACGGACTATCTCCTATTTTTTAAGAATGTCTTGTATAAACTTTGAGACACACTTCCAGAGCACATCCCCATCAACATAGGCAGTAGCCTAGTAACCTCCTAAAGCTCTTCCATAGTTAATACTTCATAGATTTTTCCCTTTCCTACCTTTCACCCCATGCATTTGCCCTAGAGACTTCCTAGAAAGTTTCTGCTTCTGATGTGTTTAGAAGGAAGAAAAAAAAAATTATTACTTTAGTACATTGCTCAATCATTTCTGGCCTTCCTTGGTATTTTAGCATGTTGTTATAGCTAAATTCTGAAAGTCTATACTCTTTTCTTTTTTTCTTTCATTTTATCATAATTTCAGCATTTTTGTTTAAAGTTTGTAAATGTATTTCTTTATAAAAGTTTTCCTTTTCTGTGCTGCTAACAATGCAGTTTTTATACAAATCCTTTTAAATAGTGGTCTTTTTTTTTGGATACTGACTGTACTCTGTGTCTCTAATAAGACCAGCTCACCAAATCATCTGCAAGCTTTCTGCCCCTTTAGCTTCTCCTGGCTTTTCTGTCTAATAAGTGCCTACATGATCATCTCCTCTTCCTCTAGATCCATACCCCTGAGACACATACTAGCCCATCCAGTAACTTCAAATTCATCTCTAAAGTGAAGCATGCAAGTAAATATTCTGACAAGGAACATGGCTATGATAAAATTAGGAACAAAAGCTTGATCTTAGAAACGTCAGTCCAGCTTTGTGTCATATCTTTGACCACTACCCTTTACAGCACAAATTTTAGTCCAGCTATTCACATGAACAACAACTATGGAAGTGAATACAGCTTTACAGGATTCAGGCGATATATATTGAGAGGGGACTGATAGCCCATACGAAAGTACCATGATGTTCTGTAAAAGTATTAACTGTTCTTTCAATTTCTTTCATCCCTGCACAATTCTGAGATACTATTTTGTTGATTACAAACTGTTCTCTCACACTGGACTATAGTCAATGGCAAAATCATTAAAAGAGACTTTTAATGGAAGCCAAGTCAAGCCCATTATAATTATCTTGGCTTCTAAAGAGAATAATTAAATTGTTAATAAAACTTACCTATAATCATCAGGTGTGAAGAGAAAGACGTGACAGTGCTGGAAGTGTAAAGATTTTTACAGAGAAGGGGAAAGAGTTTGATTGTAATTCAGTTGTTGGTAATTAATGTCTGTAGAAGATTAGTTAAAACTGAAATTAACTTGAAATAATTACATTCAAGAGAATATGTTCTTTGACATCACTGATTTCAATATACAGCTGGGGCCCACAATGATTAAATCATTATGCTCAAAACTATTTTTTATTTTTATAACTACAGCTTGGACAAGTACTTCTTCATATGCTATTTCTTTTCTTTCCAATGAATATCTGTCATTTTGTCCAGGTGGAAGTGGAAAAACCATGTAATAACAATTGCACTGATGGCACTGGCTGAGTCTAGAGATGATATTTTGTTTTGTACTTCTATTCACAGACCAGTTTACTCACTTCATTCCCTTTCTAGAAATCTGAGTAGAGTAACTTTCCAAATCTTTCACACTTTTCAGCTATTTATGAAACGCTGTGTATTTTTTTCAGATGTACAAAGAATAAATCATAAGAAAGTCTGCCTGTGGGTAAACCAAAATATTACTCCAGTTTATGGAACCAGTGGCTGAGCTGTATATTGGGCACCTCTGAACAGCCAAAGACACCTTCCTCTTTCCATGACACCAGTCTGCTAGCCCCTGTCCTTACTCTTTTTCCTGCTTAAACGGCTTTTCCAATGGACAAAGACTTCTTGCACTTCAAATCTGCTAGGTTATAAGGAGCTCAGCAGTAATCTTTTTGGAGGAGGAGTCTTCCTTGAATAGTTATTTAGGTTAGCCTTAAGAAATAGCACCAAGCAGCACACAAGGGCTACAATCAAAAGAGCTACCAGCTTTGTTACCCACATGAACTAACCAGTCCCCATACACGCTGAGAGGTGTAGGAGGAACAAACACCTCCAGTATCCTCAGTATAGAAGTAGTTGCCCATAGAAGACAATTCAGCAGGGTGTTCTGTTAATGAGATGCTGCACCGCTGAGCTCTGAATGTTGCACATACTTTAAATGGGAAATGAACCTCATTTTTAAGCCAGGAGATCCTTGAAATAGGACTCTTACTTTGAAGGGTTTAGAATTTCATTTCCAAGGAGAGTAAAGAGTGTTTCACCACATGTAGCTCTTTAAAGAAAAAGCTGAAGCTGCATTTTGATAGTGAGGCAATAAGCACTGACTAGCGTCCAAGGAGAACAAGCTACTCTCACAAGGTTCAAAAACCTGGCTTATTTCATACTGATTTCAAGAACAGGAGAAACCCACTATGAGATTTAAACTGGGGACATTGTGCAAGGAAATTCGTATTGAGAGCAAAAAGCATCCTTAAATCAGCACCATTATGCAGCAAAGTGCAGCTCCCTGCAAGGAGGCTTCAGGTCTCAGAAAAAAAAGCATCCCCTTCCACCTCTCTTTACAGACAGATTACGACACAGATGTCTCAGAAATTGAGCCAGATGTTTTTAAATGCCTCAGATTACATATGCACACATGCCATTTGGTACACAACTGGGGAGAAACATGAAAGGCTGCATGTAAACAGCATAACTTCTGCAAAGGTTTGAAAATTTGGGTCAAGCTTTGCACCACCTACCAAAATAAAGCCATACACTGCTGTAATTTTTTTTCTGCAACAACCTGAGAGCTTTGCTAGTTCATGCAAAACCATTACCGATGTAAAACACAACTGAAAAGATCCTTGCAAAAATGTACTCTAGTTAGATCATCTCTTTTATTCAGCAGTAACATGACAACTTAGTGATGATGATGCAGCCCACGCTGCTCTGCACCATTAGAAGACCTTGACTGTTTTGCAAATACAAATCACTGAGCCAGCTAAGCTGTGCTGAGCACCTCCCTCACCTCCTCCCACCCACCCTGGCTGGGGCCCAAACCCCTCTGTCCCAGTGCCAACCACTTCCCTCCAGCACTCATCTTTCTGTCTTTCAGCTTAAACAGCTACTCATCCTGTAGTTTTCCTGCCGTTTTCAGAAAGCCACCATCCCACTCGGATCTGCCATGGTACCGCTTAGGAAACGCTGTCTCACACAGGCAGCATCACACCTTGGCAGTTCACACTGGGCTCACTTCAGCAGGCGGTGGCTGCCCGGGGCCGCGTGCCTCTGTAGAGGCTGGCCTCGCCTGCCAGCACCTGTGCTGGCCACGCGGCTTCACGGAGCAGGAGGAGGCTTTAGGTGTTTAGCCACAGCGTTTGGACCCTCTCAAGGGTCCAGGCATAGACCAGTCCCACAAAAAGTCATCCCACCTGGAGTTCCAGCTTTTTCTCGCCCTCCGGTCACGCGCACCCTGCACAGGCGCGTGGCACATGCCGGCTCCCACCACAGGAGGTGGTGTCGAGGAATACAGGCGGTTCTGGAGGAGTTGTGGTGGGAAGTCAGATGTCCATGGCCATCGCTGCCAAGGCTGCTGAGTGAGGACAAGCATGTGGTAGGAGCTGTGAGGGTTCAGGTTAGGCAAGGCGGGGTATGCGGGGAGAGAAATAAACAACATGTTTTAAAACATAGCCAGACATTACTTTTTTGAAGAACATACAACATTCTAGAAGTACATTTTCATAAAAATTGAGCATTTCTTGTGTGACCCTTCCATCTCTAAAACCCAGAGGTGAGTATATGAGTTTGCAATATTGTGACACGTACAACTTCTCTGGAGCATGAGAAAAGGACCAAGATCTTGGCTTTTCAGCCTTAGGTGTGAGCAGACTTTCTGAGTAGCACAGCTTGTTCTCTTCATCATGAAGTTTAAGGGCACTGATACAATATATCTTTAGAAATATATAACACTCTGATTATAAAGTAAATTATTATGTCTAGATTAATGGAGCTATCTTTGTTATTTTTCAACTCTGGCATGACCTGACAATCTAAAACTTGGAGAAAATAATTTTAAATGAAAGAAAGCAAGTACTTTGAAGTGAAATCATATTTTCCAGTTATCTATTCCTTGAGGAGCTCAGGTTATTTCAGTCTTCACTAATAATTAAATTTTAACGCCTTTGTGCATCAGGATTGATAAACAGAAATAAAAGTATGTTAATCAGCATGTCAAAAGTAACGCAAAAAACACACAAAGCATGGAGGGAAAAAGTTCTCATTCATGAGAGTCTTTTAACTCTGGACTTTTTAATATCCTGAATTGTCTTAATGTTTTGTCATAGTAATTAATATCACCATCCATGTTTAGAGGCACTATCTTCAGTTCATACGTGTGTAGAAAGAACTTTTCAGACCCAAACACACGGGTTGTATGCTCTCTTTGTAAGTCTAAGGCAGGTCTACTGTTATTCAAATGTTTTCTACATTGTAGCAAAACTGTAAAGTTGATTAAAAGTGCAATCCTATTACTGTTGCAATAACTTATTAGTAGTAGCCTGCATAGTAATATCCTGAAAAATATGTAGGTTGCCTGCATGAAATCTTAATCTGTATTGGTCATTGTGTAATAATGAATTATGAATTCTAATGCTGTATTTATCAAAATATTGCTTTTGAAAAGACAAATAAATAATCAGAGCCTTTGAAATTTTAAGAGGTGATAGATAAACAAATACAGTTATTTTGTGTTTTGGTGTGAACATCTTTTGGACATTTTTGCTGAATGATGCGATAGTATAAGTCAGTTTAAAAAGTGTTTTCAGCTAAAACACTGGCTAAATCTGTCACATTGGTTATGCCTGCATAGCACATTGCAGAAAATCTAGTGTGCCTGACAAGGATTGTGTTGGAAAATGAGCATCTATTATCTGTGTTTTCCCATCTAATGGCTGCTCTGTCATGAAGATAAATGCACAATGATACCTAGAGCAAGTCTGTGCGTAGCAATAAATATTGTTGATGAAAACTATCACGAAGCAGCTAATAGCTTTAATTATTTGATACATTAATTTATTAGTTCTCATTTTTGCTGAGTGCTACATGCCAGCTGTTTGAGTCATCTTATTAATATTCTGATTAAAAGAGTAGGAAAGTAAAGCATTACACCAATTAAAACCCCACTTACAGGAGAGCATATTATCATCCAGTATATCTCAGAAAGGAATTGTGACATAAGAAACTGCTGTGGAGTGTCAGTTTTTAATTTTATTACAATAATTAAAAATAGACAATAATAGATAATATTTTTTAAGGGCAAGATAAATCAGAGGGGATAAACTTTTGCAAATCTTTACCATGTTCCCAATATATGAATATGAAGCTGCTAAAGCTCTGACTGCTGTGATTAGAAGGAGGTATTTCTAGTTGTCAGAATATTTAAACATCTTATGCAATTGCACATGACACTTAAGTGGACAAGACTGCATATTCCTTTTTTAAACTTCATAGGTTATAAGGCTTTTTATAGCTGAGAGTCTCCAGACTCCCCTGGAAACAGTAATCAGCTCTGCAGTTGCATTTATCTAATTAACAGTGCAATCTAGTAAATAGAACTGGAATTCACAGGACTGGTGTTCATTCCCTCCTTCTGTAGCATAGGCAAATCATTTGACTTTCCTTGGCATCAAGTTCTCCATTCTTCACTGGCAATAACAACTCTTGCTCTGAAGAGCTTTGAGACACCTACAGGGCAGCGATTTTATGCCCATTCTAGAGCTAGCTCAACAAGAGCACCGTGAAGTATTTCATCCACATTCAAAACAATAAATCAATGTAGATTCAGAAACATATCCCGATTCCCAGCATCATTGTCTTAAAAAAAAAATCTAAAAAAACCCCCCAACTCTCATGTTTCATGTTTTGTAGGAACTATATAAATGTTTTACCTTTTTACCTTTGCATTGTAACTTACGTTCACATGAACTCTGAATGTTCATCTCCTGAGAGATTCTACACCATTTACTTTGCACGTTGCTGTTTTGCTCTCCTATAGTAGAGTATTATCCTAGTATCTTACAACTCTTGGTTTTGAAAAATGCACGCAGGAGGAATACATAATGCCATGTAAATAGAAACTTGGGTTTACCTTTACCTGTGGCCACTGTAACATAGCTGACTAAGTCCCACTTACTAAGTGGGACTCCCTTTTTTTAGTTGCATACCCATTCCATTTTAATATCTTTTATAATCGTGTCATTAAAGATTGGTGATGTTCCTATTGCAAACACTATTTTAAGCTGTTTAGAAGTTGATCAAAACATATATTCCCAGTAGGTTTTGTTACTACTTTTTTAAAATGCCCCATGCAGTTGGCTTTAAGCCAAAGTAACAAGAAGAAAGTTTGCAATATTCAAATTATTTTAGATCACAAATAACTTCAGAAGTGTTTGAAATTTAATTTGATATGCATATGACATCTTCTGTATAAATACAATAAATACAACTAAGTCTTTAAAGCTTTAAAAAACTAGCCATTACAATGCAAAATTATTACTTCAAATTCAAAGAAATTTTCTACACAGTGTTTCCTGTATACAGCAGGTATTGTAAAATAAAATTTGCAGAAGCAACCTTACTTCATCTTGAGTGATAAACTGAATATCAAAAATTTAGCTGTGTCTAACACCAAAAATAGGACATATGTTAATAATCTGCAACCACTATGCTGCTTTGGGCAATAAAAACCCATTGGTCTCCTCTTCTTTATCAAACACATCATGAACACTTTTGCTGAAATTGCCAGGGAATACAGACACATGCACAAATGTATCGTGTGTTCAGCGAGCAAAAAATTAGAAGAGAATAGTTATTATTTTTTAGATACTGTCATTAAATAACATAAGATTACGATTTAAAGTTCTCACTCAGCAGCTCTCCGAGAGGATTTGAAGTTTCATCTAATGAAGAACTTCAGGATCGAGGGCAATGTGGATGTTTTGAGGAATACCAGTACACCCAGTACTTGTCCTCAGATTAGTACTGTTGTGGAATTAATAACATTATCGAGAGAAACCACCAACACATTCTCTCCCTCTCCCTCTCCCCTTTACTAAAAGAATTTAGGAAAATAATTGTTGGAATAATTGTAATCCCGCAAATCATTAAGAAGTATTTTCAGATTCAATTATCTTCTCTGCTTTTGCTGCCAAATAAAGTAATGTGTGTGGGGCTGTTTCACAGGTTTTGAAAGTCTACAGTGCAGCATTCGCAGGGAAGAATGGCAGGAAAAGAAACTTTTGTCTGTAAACAAAGAGAGACTATTTGTATTCTTTAATGCCCAAAACATTACTGCAAATCAGACACCCTAGCAGCTAAGGAATCAGTCTTTTATAAAATTCATGATCATGTATTTGAATTGCTGACTTTTGCATGCTCCTGCTTTGGTTTCCTCTTCTGCCTTTTTGTGCTCTCTAAAAGCGTATTTGTTGCAGGTCTGTTTAGTAGTTCTTGGAAACTGTTAAGAAAATGCTGCTGTCATGCATGAAGCCGAAAATGCTGCTGTTCAGGCAAAGCCATCCTGCTGGCTTTTTGGATAGGATTGCACTGCCTGACCGTAAGATGCCTGGTGCCACTGCTGAGGAGCGATGGCAGCTGGTGGTTCCCTAGAGAGGCAGCAAGCCAGGACCAGGAGGGGACGGTGTGGGGAAGGGGGATGGTGGGGCAGCAGGGCAGGGAGCTCCCCAGCCCCCAGTCCCCAGTCCCTCCGGCAGCGCCCAAGCCAAGAGCAGAGGAGCTCTGGTGGCAGTAACAGGGTCAGCCCCAGCCTGCAGGCTGCCAGACGAGCCTCTGGTGGTGAGGCCGGTCTGGGGTTCGCACCAGGAGGTCCAACATGCCAGGCCAGGGTGGGCTGAGCCCACCGGCTCACCCTGGCAAGGACCAAGGCGAGGGCCTGAGTTCAAAGGCGCTCCCAGCCTGGTGGGCAGAGGGTGCTCGCATGAGGCTTTTCACAGCTCCTGCTCACAACCCGGGGCCTTCCACAGGAGCCGCGTCCACTGTCGCAGAGCCGCAGCGGGTCAGAGCAGCTGTGGAGCACAGGCCGGGAAGCGGTGCGCTGGGCAGAGCGCCTGCAGGCAGGGGGGTGCACCCTGCCCACAGCAGCCAGCACACCCCGAGGGGGACGGGCATCCCCCTAGCAGCCCTCCTGCCTCACTCCCACCGTCCTCACTCTCTCACAGGTCTTTCAACGTACCTATCTACCAGCTTCGTGTAAATGTCTCAAGTGCCCTCCGGCACCTCTAATGGCAGTAGCTGCTTGTATTTACGGAACCAAATCCCACCCTCCAACTGCTCACAGGGCCTTTTGATGACCACTTCATCTTCTGGATCTGAGGAGTTTATGTGCTTCGCTGGTTTTTATTGATAGTGGTTACATCCAAACTCTGACCTTGCTGTTGGCACTGGATGAAAAAAAAACAAAACCACACACACCACCAAAACCCTGTAGTTTCAATTGCTTCTCTTCCTAGTTAAGGAGAGAGAAGACAGATCATGTAAGGATGTTCATTTATCTCCAGGAAGCTGGAAATAATGGCACTGCAGTTTACAGCTTTGTAAGTGGGATATGAATGATAGGGGTATGTAGTCCCTTTTGAGCAACTGAAGCGATGCTATAGCTTATTGCTGTCCTGAGATTATCCTCAAATAGGAGAAGGGTCATACCAATTCAGCAATGCTCCTCCATAAGCAAAGCAATAAGAAGAATGGGGAAAAATTTTTCCCCTGCTTTGGGAATCATCCTTTTTTTGAGAAGTATAACATTGGAACCATCAAAATTAGAAGATAGAAAGGTTAATCAATCACTTCCTGAAGCCAAGGAGGATTGGAAGGTATAACCATAACTCTTAGTTAACTACATCTGGATTTGTTTTCTGCCATTTTAACAGGCAATCCGGTGTTGTTTCTGCCAAAGCTACTGTGGCTTCTCTATCATGCAAGAGTATCAGTTCCAAAACCCAGTTCTCCCCCTTTGTCCTTTTGACAGATTTGATGTATGTATTCTCATTATCTTTTACTAATTAAATCCAAGGATTTTAGACAAAGATAGAGATGGAAAATGAGAAAGCACAGACACAACTTGTGAAACTGAGTAACTTTCTACCTCTGCTATCCTTATTCCATGGTTTAAATAAAATTTGTTCTGTAGAGGGTTTTGCATTTCCAGTAGTGAAACATAATCAACTAAGCTTACCCAGGTGGATGCCAGGATAAATTAGTACCTCTTTATGGGAGACAGAGATCACCATCCGTTTTGTGGCTGTGCACTGGGGAGAACTCTGAAAAGTAGCTGCATCTTCTTGTAGAAACTCTGAAGGCTTTTCCTGCAGTTCAGTTAGAACTGGCTTAGCTTTGAAGTAAGAATTGTGCAGAAAGAACAGAAATTACTCATAGTAAAACAATCTAAAAATTCTAGTGGAAATTTTCAGCAAATTCAGTACCTCCATTACCCACCTATTCATTCACTCTCCGATAACTTAAGAAAACCGGTTTGATAAAAAATCAAGTGTCACTTCAATTGTACCTTTACAGGCATTTCTAAGACAAGTCAAGATGGAGATGTCTGCCTTCAGAAACTACTCTCACTTGGTCAATGTTTATTTCCTTGTATTGCTGGCAATATAATTAATCACAACATTGTTTCAACTTTGCACCAGAGATCTTTGTGTTAATGTTTGTCATTTTATGACCATGGTTTTGACACAGTAAGATACGCTTTAGGCTTGTACTTGTCTACACTGATTTATTTGGTCTTAACTTCCAAATGTGCCTTGGTAGATAAACACAAACCACTTTTCTTTTCATGCTATCAAAGCATCTACCTTGTCTTGACTTGACAGTATCCCAGTACAGTTTTACTGATCCCACTACAGCAAACGCTGAATTGGCATCACTTCAAAAAAACAAATCAATATGAATATTTCATTTA
Source organism: Falco peregrinus (assembly GCF_023634155.1). NCBI lineage: Eukaryota > Metazoa > Chordata > Aves > Falconiformes > Falconidae > Falco > Falco peregrinus. The sequence goes on along the minus strand of NC_073730.1, from coordinate 11,956,799 downwards.
AAAGAGCAGTAGCTGTTTTTCATATCAGGTATGCCTGTGATTTAAAACCACTGAAGAAACCTGATCAACACTGGCACGTGCATTCGTGGTAGCAAAACATTTAGAAATGATTTGGCAGTAACTGTATCTGGTAGCAATAAATTCTAATAATAATCCAACAGATTTTTATTAATAGATTTTATTGTTAGAATAGAAGTACAGTAATAGAATAATAAATTATGTTAATAGATCTAATTGGAAGGGGGAGAAAGCTAAGTGACAAAACCTCCAAGTTAGTTATTAGCCACTGGTTATTCAAAGGAATAATGTACTTAAGTTATAAAAATTTGAGGTTTTGTCATGTGCTGTGCAACACTGACTGTAACAGCAATAGTGGTAACATTTCAGAAGAAGCCTGACTACTTTTAAGTTTTCCCCATGCCCTTATATCCTTATTCCTAATATTTACTTTAGATGAGTAAAATCTCATGAGTCAGTGGAGCTCCACATAGAGATCTTTCACAAGTATATATTGCATTTTTAGGATCATTTCCAAACAATGGAAATAATTTGTTGTTGCTAACTCTGGCAATTTGAAAATTTTTCAATCATGGTCACATATTCTGATACAACTGGAAACAGTTTTAAACATTTGCATTTGAATGAGATTAAGTGTTTTGCATTCCCCAATTCCATTAATGTCTATTTGACAAAGTGTGGGAAAAATATTACTAATACCTTCACAACTGCAGAGTTTTTCTTGTGGATGCAAATACACATACTATATGTACGTGTAGATGCCAGTATTATTCTTAGACATACACACAAGCTTCCTCATTTGTGGTAATTTCTTTTATATTCTGTGATTTATTGATTAAATGATCACATTTTCAGAGAATAATGCATGTTGGTTACCAAATCCTTATAGTATTCATAGGAACTAATTCTGTATTTAATGAGAAATTGCTTGTGCTTAGCTTCAATTTACTGAACTTATGTAGTGAGATGAACCCTCCTAATTTTTTCACAGCATTTCAATATGCTGTTCACAACTCGCTATAGACAGACAACCACTGCATATATTGAAGCTACCTATAAACATCATTACTGAAAACGTGGGTTTCACCATGCTTGGGTTTTTATTCACTTAATATGCAGAGACAGACTATTCCGTTGGCATGTGTGCTGAAAACTTCCTCATAAATGTATTCAAGTAACATTCTATACTAGATAAGAAGTACCAAGGAAACAGATGCATTACAAAACAGCCAAGAATAATTTCTTCAGCCACCAGACCTGCATGCTTTCAAAGTTATGAACAATAGGTGGAAACTAAGGTCAGAAAATTCTCATGATTTCAGTAGTGCTATCCGCACAAATTACTGACAAACAGTACAGAAAATTCACTGCAGCAGAAGCAGGGTCAAAGCTTGCATCAGTACTTTAGAATAGACCAAAATGTTGTGTAATATATTCAGAGTTGTCAACCCACCAACCTGTCCAGGGACTATGATACTCATGATCTGGGAGACAAAAAGGAGAAAAGCGAAGAGATGGCTTTAAAAAGAGAGAGAGGGAGAGAGAAGGCTGTAAAAAATGACAGTACAAAAAGAGCACGCTGAAGAAAAATAGTGAGGGGAGAGATCACACACTTGAAATTAAAGACTTCAGAATTCAAGAAAGGAAGCAAGAACCTCTACTAAAAAGTTTGCTTTCTGTGGCTTCATCGTTAATAGTCTTTATGTTGTTCCCACAAGCAATGAAAATTTCATAGTAAACCCAGACTTTGGTGCAGAAAGTGAACACCATCGATCCCAGATCAAAAAAGGTGTCCTTTTGAATATCTTCATTTCTTTTGCTTAAGTCAACAGCCTGTCCTTTCTTATATTTTATGTGGCTGACCTGCCTGACTAAAATGCTACTGTAGGTGAGCTGCACAAAAATTAAGGTAGCACAAAGAAAAGTACAGAATGTGTTTTCTGCCCTCTTGGATGGCCTTGGGGAAAGACAGGAGGCTAAAAGAAATTGTGTTTTAAGGCCAACAGTGTATTGTTTTTCTGTCTGCGCAGTAGGCAGACCAAAAGCCCTGTGCATGCTCTCTGAAGCTCCCCACTCAGTAACCAGAAAGAACATAAGCCAAGAGCACAATGCTGTGCCTGAGGTGGCCCTCCAGATTTGAAGGGAACGAGACTTGCATTTCTATTACTGTGTCTATATTGCTGCTTCAGAACAAAAATCAGTCTATCTCCCTTCTTTCAAGAAGCTGCAAAGAAGGTAAAGTTGAGTTTCGGACAGACTACAAAATTTTCATGTATTACTCGGATTTGAACATTTAAGGGGAAAGTAGACATTGGTCAAACAACTGTGCTACTCTCAATACATTTCATTAAATACACAATATAAATTCTATTAAATACTAGCACATCGCTTACCCCTTGAGCTGCCTGAGCTAGTCGAAAGGCTGAATATTTTCCCCTTGTTTTCCTTCTTTATTCCGTTTCCAGCGTGACTTGTGGCAAGGCATCCCTCATCACCATTCATAGAACTCTTCTCCTAAAAAAGAGGCTTCAGTATTTTATTAGTGATTATTTTAGAAAATATGTTTACATTTTAATTAAAAATAACATCATCTCTTACTAATTGCAGCTGTTTGTTGGTTTGGAGGGGGTGGGGGTTTTGCCCCGAAGGCAGAAAAGCTTCAAATAGCTCTGTACGTCTATCTACATGTAGCTTTTTCCCGTCTCCTTTGTATAGCATTTTAAAGATCCTGTAATCTGACTTTAGCTAACTTTGTAAATGGATGTAAATGAAAATAACATCTAAAAAATTCCTTTATTTTACTTTAAATCTTTCACTTCCTGCAGTAGCATAGATCCGGAGACTCAGAAATCTCTTTGGTCAGAAATACTCCCCCAAAAGGCCTGCAAAGCTTTCACAGCAAATCAGATACCTCTCTTTTGTTTCTCAAATGATCAGTTTGATGTCCGGTCTTCTAATTAAGGAAGATCTGCCAGCAAACTCGTGGCTGGTTCAGCCATACAAGCCTTAGTATCACATGCGATTACTTCAGAGTTAGTCTTTTTCCTTGCATCACTTCTCCATGTCTCATTCTTTGATGAAAACTCAATACCTGATGCCTTTCAGATTAATTCAAAGTAATTTTTCATTATTATTGCTTTTAACGATGAAGCTAAGGTAGAGCTCATCCAACACCTCTCAGCAGTGGATGCAACATTTCACTGCTTGGAGTATAAGAAGGGGCGAAGGGCATGGCAGATAGGAGAAGATAGGAGGGGTACAACAGGCAGGAAAGCCCTCTATTGCCAGGCTCACTGCTCCTGCTGCTTGGAGAAATAAAAAAAGGCCAAGGGCCAGGCACACGCTGGGGCTCCACCAGCCCCACCTGCACCCACCAGCACCAGCTGTGGGCTTCCATGCAGAGCAAGGGGTCTGCAAGGTCCCGGCCCCTCCTGCCCTGCTCAGTAGCCCCCGAGTCGCTGCCTGCTCCGAGTAAAGCCTAGAGCATCTTCTGAAAGAAAAGGTGGTATAACATGTATCCTAGAGAAATACTGTGTTAACATTAGAAACATTGTTGATTTTCATAATAATTAATATACTTGCCTTGCTTTGGTCTTGGCAGCATGTCAACTACTTCTGTTTAAGGCATAAATTTTCTTTTAAAGTGCAGTGACAGTACTCCAGTGAAAGTACTTATGCTGGTGATGTGCTACACTCGTTAGTTGTAGCTAATCCAATTCATAAACTGATCAAACATAATTAATATTAAAGTTTGAAAAGTAATCCTAACCATGCTTTCAGAAAGGTCAAAATGCCATTAGAGTTGGTCAGAATAAGATTAAAACAAAACTGGCAAAAAGTAAATAATGGGATTTCATAACATCTTCAGAATTGTTTTATTTAACTTCCAAATCACCACAGTTGCTATCTACATGATACATATATGTGTGTACATGTGTGTGTGTAAGAGAAAGAGATACAAGGATGAAACTAAGGGAAAGCAAGCTGTAACAGTACGAGACTTAACAACTCTAGAATATTCAGCTACATAGTCATTTGCAGAGAACATCAAAATCTACCCAGTTTTACTTAACATGTTTCTGTGGGCAAACTTTTAAAAGCATGCAGGAATAATGAAGGAGAAGCTTCTGACCCATCCCTTCTTTGAGTACATTTGTAAAACTTCCTAACGAGAAATAAATGGTTTGCTTTAAAAACCAGCATCTATAGCGTTGTATCCGGAGTTGGCGTAGACAGCAATGATTGGAGATGTTTGGTAGCAGCCTGCAGCGGTGCAGCGGGCTGGGCAGCCAGCCTGTAGCAAAGCACCACTTCAGCCACCCATCACCAGCCATCTGTCACTACGGATCCGAACCACGACTTACGGCCTCTTAAAATAACAAGCCATAGTTGTCAAAATAAGTTTTCAAATAGGAAAGCTTTTGGAAAAATAAATCTGTTTTATTGAATACTTGGGAAAATTTGGATAATGTATTCTTGGCCAAAAACAAAGTGTAATATCTCATCTGCTTTTTAAGAAGTAGTATTTATTTAACTACTGAATTCCACTCAATTACTTAATGTGAAGAATGGTCAGTACTGATGGGACAAATATTTCACCATTTCATTGTCTGAACTGTGGGAAGCATCCCAGCAGCGAGCAGTCTAGAAAAAGCAGGTTCAGTAGCTGGACCATCAGAAAAAGTATTTTGGGTTTGCGTATTGATACGGTTAAATATATACAATATGAATAATAAAGTCATCTTTAGAGATACATAGCCTCAGTTATAAGAGATTGGCTTTTAAAATCCAGTTCATTTTTTTGGCCTGTTCTATTTTCCTGGGTTGTTAATCTCATCACATTTATTTGGTGGTGATTTACTGTCCCTTGTACATAACGTAAATGCAACTTTTTTGTAATGTATATATAGAACATTAAAATTCAGATATATGGCTGTCATCAATGTGTTGTACCTTAATATTGAAATTTTGACATTACAATTCAGACAGTGCACAACAACATTAAAACCATAGCTTTTAATAAAAATCTTTGATTACTAAAGGAATCACTGAAAAAAACTATTTTACTGTTTTCTCTCAATTGCATCTATGAGTTTCTAACACACTGCATTATTATCTGGCCCACTTGAATGCAGAACATTAGAAACCAGCTGTCAGACAGTCTTTCTAGAGTGACAATATTATTTTTCTGAAATCAAGCCGGGACAGATAAAATTACCGGTGAGGTTGCTAGTGCACAAAATTGTAGAGATTTATGTAGAATTGCATCACTTAAGAACTCGGACTGTTTCAGTTTTAGTTCTCAGAATATTTGAGTTGCTTTTAAAAATGAGTAAACTAACACTTATCAAACCGTACTATTTTTGTAGCAATAAGTAGCAGTGTTTAAAATAAGAGTAACAATATTTTCCCTGTTCTGAATTATTTAGGGTATTTCCAGGCTAAGGTATGCATGAACAGTGTGTAATGTTGAGTCTGCTTCTAAACCAAATAATCTTTTCCCTAATTATCCGAGTGAAAAATTCTCAAGTAAATTTTGACTGTTACATTCTGCCCTGATAGTAGGTGCAAGATCTTTAATAAAATAGCCTTTCCGATGGAAGACAGAGCTGTAGTCTAGGACATATTCTACTAGTGATATCATCTGGAATGACACACAGATTGACACGTTTAAGTAGTATATTCTTCATATCTCTACGTATTTACCCAGTGAAATATTTCAATTGATATTAAGTAATAAAAAGTAAAGCCATCAATTTTTCAAATACGATAATATTACTCAGCTCTAAAACTTTTGCCTTTATGTTCTTTTAACTCTTCTGTGAAATCTGACTTCTGAAGTTATTATACCAGGCTACCCTGCCTAACTAAGATAGTTTTCAGATGGCAGTTACCCTCGTACTAAAGTGGCAAATGTAATTAAGAAGAAATATTCGATCTGTAATAGAAATAACATTACCTTTTATTTCCATATGTATATACCATGTAACCCCCATCGAGCGGCATGCTGAATTTCCTGCCTGCGCTTGCCTTATCTTTTTCACATAATTTTTTCAGATCATTAACACATGCGGTTCTTGAGTATAAAACCCCGTTTTCTCATACAGATCTTTCTACTTCAGCCAAGTCATGTTGCATTCTTGACCACTGTTCATGCTTTCCCACAGCTCTAGATACGTTGCCCCTTTCAAATAATAACACACCCACCTACAGTTCCAGTTCAGTTGTAACTACAAAAACTAGAACACTGGCACGAGGCAGGTATTAATATTCATATTGTTTTGTTATTAATCACTATTCGTGTTAATACATTAATTAATATCATCAGTCAGTGGTCTGAAGTGAACAAGATAGCTCTCCAAGACTACAGCCTGAAGGGGGTGGGGGGTGGGGGGGGGTGGGGGGAAAAAGACATGAGAAAATATCAAATAAAATAAATCAAACCTGAAGTGTTTCAGCAAACCACGTCCCCTGTTTACGTGTCTCAGGAAGAGGCAGGAGGTAGTGTTTTAAGTGGTTTCAGTGCAGAGTTTCTCCTGTAGATGAACTTATATTTATTCTGCTTTTCTTTCCCTCCCTCCCTCGCTATCTTGCAGCAAACGTATGTGACAATGAACTACTGCATTGCCAGAATGGAGGAACGTGCATCAACAATGTGCGATGCCAGTGCCCTCCGGCTTACACTGGCATTTTATGCGAGAAGCTGAAGTGTGAAAGGGATCCGGGAGGCTGCAGCCACAGCTCCGGCCAGGGGGCAATAGCACACAGGCTGCTGTTGCTGCTGACTGCTCTACTAGGAGCAACTGGACTGTGCATATGCTAGGCTCCATATGGTCGATGGCATTGGACTGCTTCAGACGAATGTGCCACGTGACAACAAAACAGTCGTAGCATTTGCTACCGAAATTTAAATGGGAAAACAAGTGAAAAAAAACCACACGTACAATCGAAGACGGCTGAACTGAACTAAGCCATATAAATCAGTAACGGACAGGGCTGCAAGTCAAGACTGTTCACCTCTGACTCGGGACAAGCTGGCATATCCCGTCAAACCGATGCTAGCTGCAAAGCCTACACAGGACTCAAACAGCTTTGACCGCCCCCAGAACGGGAAGAGAATTTAAAACACATTTGCTACTCCTATGCGGCGCGCTACCGTACCTCCGCCGGCGCGTGGGCCGACCAAATGAAGGCATTCTTTGCTGTCAGTGCATTGTGGGTATAAGGAAATCTGTAAAAGCTGCCATATTGGCCTGCTTCAGTCCCCGAATCCTTTCCAACCTGTGCTTTAGTGAACGTTGCTCTGTAACCCTTGTTGGTTGAAAGATTTGTCTGATGTTAGTGATGCACATGTGTAACAGCCCCCTCGATAAAACTCAAGCCAGTCATATCCTTGTATACCTTAGCAGCACTGCATCAGTAAGATGCTGTGTTCACCTACTGTACAAGAGTGGCTATAGGACAAAAAGTGTATTTATCCTTTTGTATTCAAATGAAGTTATTTTTCTTGAAATAATGTACAATGTAGATTTTTTGTATTATTGCCTATTTGTGTTACCAGACAATTTGTTAACATATTTAATTCTAATCAGATCAGAAAAAAATATTACTTTTTATTTAGTCCTTTTCTTTTTCCTTTCATTTAATTGTGCAGAGATTTCTCTGTATGGGCAACGTGCTGGCATCAAAGAATATCAGTTTACATATATAACGAGTGTAATAAGATTCCACCAAAGGACATTCTAAATGTTTTCTTGTTGCTTTAACACTGGAAGGTTTCAAAGAATAAAAATTCCTGCATAAACAGTTCCAGGATGACGTATTGCTATTTTTTAAGGCCTTTTTAGAATCCAAAAAAATTTTGATTATTTTACCACCTAGCGTGTGGAAGAAAAACAGACTTAACAGTGGAAATCACATCATAACAATCTAACCTGGTTTAATTTTCATTACTGACGTTATCTTTGCAAAGAATTTTAAACGTAAAGGGCATCATTTGAGGAAGATTTCATCAAATCCCAAGCTTGGAATAGTTAAATAGTTCTCATCTTTGTTCTCTCAGCTTATCACAGAAATTATTCCAAAACTGATTTACAAGCTATTACAGAAGCTAGTATTTAATTCATACCAGTTTTGTGGATTCTGGCAGTAATGAAGTAGTATAGCCACAGCTTATATTGTTTCTCCAAAACCTTCATTAAAATGATATGTTTATATATGTACTAGCCTGTCTTAAGAAACTGCAAAAATAGCAGCAATCACAAATAAATTAAAAAAAAAGGACCAGATTTAACTTTCAGTAAAGTCAAATTTCATATTTAGAAGGAACGTCAAAGTACACAGCAGCAAGTAGAAAAAAAGTGCTGCTCCAGCAAATAAAGTTTGTTTCAAAAACTGCCCAAGGTGTAATAAATTCTTGTTTCTGCCTGTTATTAGGCCAATTACTGAGTGTGACAGAAAAGGAGAGCGAGAATAGAGACAAGCCAAAACCAAAGCCGTGTTGTCCTGGGAAAATTAAAAAAAAAAAATAAAAAATATCAAAAGGTAGGAAGACTGTGAATTCATTTCCTGGCAATTTTCATCATAATGCCTATAAATATTTTACCAACATAATAGCCTGGTATGGAAAACAATTAATCAGCAAAAGACAAATTCCTGAGGGAAATAAATTCTACCTGGCTGCTTCTTCCAAGTGGTGAGCAGAGCAGAATTTAGAGCACTACCTTCTTGGGTGAGCTCTTTACGCTGAGGAAAGCAGCTTTGCAGGCCAGTGCCCAGCCTTAGGAAACTGGCAGGCAGGTCAGGTCCTCATTTTTAGCAGAATCCTATGAAGATGGGGACGATGAAGACATCAAGCTGGTGCTTGCTTGTTCAGGCTCTCACCTTGGCCCTACATGTAGAAGGTTTACTATTCACACTGCCAATGTCTTTTGGTGGACTAAATAAGATAAGGCAAAGATAAATAAAGAGCTTGCCTGGTTGCCTGCCGTGGCTTACATGAGATGGCAGGTATATACTAGAAGGATGCTCAAAACAATAAACCGAAAATTACATTGCGACTCAATGAGGAATATAAATGCTAATACAGGTGACATGCAGAGATGGAGATTACTTATAATTAAGTAGATTTCTGATATTAAAATGTGAAATTTAAGTTTTCTCAAAGCTTATTAGCACAGACCAAATTCAGACTGGAAAAGATGCATTTTATTGTCATTACAAGCTCAAGGCTTTGAGAAAGTGCTAAGAAAGCATGTTATGCACTTCTGGTTAGAAGGGATTCTACCAGCAGTGCTGAAGTATAATGAATATCAGATCACAATCAATTCAGCTGGATTTCAATTTCATATACTTATGATTTCTAAACCAGGGCAGAGTATATGGCTTTCCACATATTTAGCTACCATTTCATGCATTTTATTCTCCCTCACCTATTAATAAAATTACAATTTTATACAGGAGTACATTCAGTGGAAAGTTTTCTTACCAATCATCCTTTTCTTCAGCTTCATTATTTTTTTCCTCTGAACTCCACAGAACTTCACTAATTGAAAATTTTTAATATAAGTTTCTACTACTGTATTCCAAGTATATTTGTAAAATTATGTGTGCATCTCTGAGAGAGGAGATTTACATCACTCATCACTGCTTTACCTGATTTTTTATTTTAATTCAGTGGAAAATGAAGGCAAATCCTGTTCCCCATTTCAGAAGCTGCGAAGAATGATTCCTTTTCCTGAAGATATGGTAGGATCCTTGCATTATAACATGTAGCTGCAGTATCTGCTTCATTTTCCACCTGAAAATATATACACATATTCCAACATAGTCTATGTTTCTTGGAGTGGGTGTCCTGTCCTTGTGAATGCCTGTAAAATAAAAACCACATACATGATACTGAAAAAAAATAACAAGAGTAACACAATCACTAACTTAGGATTTTGATTCTGTATCAAAACACCAAAAAACAAACCTGCTGCAGAATTACTATTTCCTGTATAAGATTTCTTTTCTGTAAGGTTTAGCATCCAAGAAGTGCCCAGGCTTCACATTGCTTAGTTGTCCAGATTACAGTTCGGTTTGCAATGACCTTAAACCTAGCATTCGTAATTCAATTTAAGCGGTTATATTAGTTCCAGTCAATTTGCTAAATCAGTCAGTCCTAGTCAGCTTGCAATTCCTGTGTTCCTAACTAGGGAATTGGTTCTGATCCAGGATCCACATATTTAACATCTGAAAATGGAGCAGCTTATGACAATGTGCTGCTCTCTGACAAGGATGCTGCAGAAATTTCCACTTCAAGATAGCCACCTTTCTCAAAGGGACACTAAGACAGAGGCATCTGTCTTAGTGCAGGGTAACTGCTTCAAAAACAATCTATGCAAAGGAGAATGATGCAAATTGACCCCAGATGTTGCCCAATAATTGGTCAACGCTAGTACTTTATCATGACTGAGCCACAAATAAGAAGTTATTTCGTGTACTGATCAGAAAAAAAAAAAAATGTGCAAAAGATTCCTCAAATTTAGAAAGACCTCTTCTGCTTGCATATAATTTTATATATCTTTCTCATAACTCCAAGACACCAGGGGGATTTGTTATAGCCTCATTGGGATTCTAGGTTTATTAAACTATTGAATTAACTAGCTTCATCCATGCATGCAGTTTGTTCACCTGTGAGAAATTAGAGTAATATTTTTCATAGATTATGCGGGACCAGATTTTCAGCTAACCTCCAGCCCAGCTTTCACATTTGTCCTTGCAAATTCAAGATTACAGATGTAAGTATTAAGACATAGTCAATCAATTCATTCCTAAGAAAAACTGTAAGTTTAATTATTTATGGAAGCAAGCATTTATCCACCAAAATGCATGTCTGGTGTTATAAATCAGAAAATTTATATTAACTAACTTAATGCATTTCCCACCATCGTACAGCATCAGAAAGAAAAGGATGTAAGAAGTGTATGCGAAACAAACAAGTAAAACAGCAGCAATTTGCACCATATGGTGCATTTCATTTAATGAAATTGAAGTTTATCACTGGTACAGTATGTTCACCAAGACACCATTTTTGCCACAATATGCAATAGATAAAATTCCAGTACAAAGTGTACGTTTCCCTCGCTTTTTTTTTCTGGCTGTCATTATCAAAACAGACCCACACATATACATAATGAAATACTGCTCAAAAATTCTACAGCTTCAAAGAACACAGAGATGACTAATATTATGCAACCTGTAGACCTAAAGGGATTATAAAGGCTTTGGGGTTGAATTCCTGCATACATTGCTGGCTAATACTCATTTCTGAGAAGGACCAGGGTAAAGATCGCAGTATCGAAGTGCACCGAATCAGTTTCACGGCAGTCGGTAGAACCAAAGTGGCAGCCTAGTTAGGGAAAGCACAACAGGATGGTGTTGGTCCTGCATCTGTCAGCAGGGGCAACCAAATCCCATCCTGGGACGTCCCCGGGCATCACTCCCCCAGCAAAATTCTTGTGTCTGCATTTACAGATACGCATGTTCTAGTTACAGTTGCTAAGACACCTGCTGCTTACACAAAGCTGCTCAATGGAGTTGTTGTTCAGGTGTTCAAGTGTACTGTTGTCACCAGAAATACAATTTTTGTACTAGACGTGAGCCGTTGTCAAGAAATGGAAGTAGTAACGGTGCATACTGGGAAAAAGGGGTCAAGAGTGGGTTTGGGACTATTGCTTGTTTATTTTGAGAAAATGAGACTGGGTCTGGATGAGCATTTTCTGTTTCCCACATAGTGTAATTTTCACTCGAGTACTCTGTGCATGTCTTTGTGACATCCAAGAAACAAATTACTATTAAGTTAATTCTGACTTTGATATGCCTGAACAAGACCTCTCAAGAATAATGACATCAGTTCAACCCTATACACTAGCAGTCTTTACAGTTCAAGACTGCAAGGTAGGCTCAAGACAGAGCACTCATCTTCAAAGAGAAGAAATATTAGAGGATTGCTAGGGGTGAAAGGGACTTGAGAAGTCCTACATTGAAGTGTAAAAAGTTAAACATGTGTATATGCATATATACACACACACACACCCCCAACACTGAAGCCAAAATCTCTGTAACTTGGATGCCTTGGTATTCTAAATAGAAGCTGCCTGATTTTCACTACTCCACGTTCACAAGTCCCAGAGATTGTCCCTTACTGTTATTACAACAAATATACAGTGAAGTAGGCTCTTCTCTGTTTTAGTGGAAGAGTGAATGAAAGTCTTTCCTCATCATGCTGTAATTTGCAAAGCAACTTATATGATGACCTACTAAATCAGTGCAATCTTTAATATATAGAAGAGTTATGCAAAGTTTATGATAGAAATCTCAAGTGTAATATTCTTCAAACACAAAGTTACAAAAAAATTTCACATTCTATTATTTGGAAAAGCCTAAATATAAATAAAAATAAGATTTTATTCATTCCTAACCTAATCCAAGTGATGGAATTTACAGAGCCCACAGCTGCAACCTTAAGACAGAACTCTGAAAGGACCTTAAGCTTAAATTTCTTCTCCGGAAGAAATATTGCAAGTTCACAAGTCACATCTAATAGAGCAAAACTGAATTCCAGCACCATCACTGCAGCCTAGATCTGAAAGTGCTATGATCACTCCTGATCTAACAGGCTTGCTGAACTGTTAAGTTTGTAAACATCTCTAAAAATTCAACAGGCTTTGAGAACTCAGATTATTGGCCAACAAAGTTTGAGTCTCTGTAATGATTACAGTGAGGCTTTTTAAATTCCGTGAAGTTCTCTTTAGTTGTCCAGTCACATGTGTTCCAAAATGCAATTTCTGGGACCGCTGTAACTCCAAAAATTATTTTATAACCTTAAAATGAAGCCATCGATTTTATTCAATCTGTAATCAGACACTTGTGACAATGCCATAGTAATTCTCTCTTTTCAGATTGTAACATTAATTAGGTAATGGATGGGAAAGGTTAACATCATCCTGTACACAGGATCATAGAATCATTGAGGTTGTAAAAGACCCTTAGGACTGATTCCAGCTGTTAACCTAACACTACCCAGTCCACCATTAAACCATGTTCCTAAAGTGCCACATCTACACATCTTACATATTTTTGTTCTTCATTAATGCAGAAGTAAATCACAACTCAAGTCATAGCACAAGTGATATTTTCTTTCTTTCATCCCCTCTGTTTTCAGTGGCATCCAAACCTAGTTCCCTCACCTATTCTGCAGAAATTTTAGTATTTTCTAGTCCTTCAATGGAATGCCCAAAACAAAATCTTCTCTAGCTATGTTGTGGAAGGTAACATTAACAAACCACAACATTTAAAAAAATATGTATTTGCATTAATCTCTTTGAAACAAAATTGACAAAAATTAGTATAAAATCCCTTCAAACCATTTTGCTGCATACCACTATGCAAAATATCTTAGCAAAGATTTTCTATTTAGCAAGTCTAAAAGGGGTTATTTACCCACTTGTGATATCACAAACCGCTTTACATACAGTCAGTTGAAAGTCAGAGAGATTCCTGTGTGATCCCGACAGAATAATGTTCATACATCATTCATAAAGGTGGCTCACAAATACTACGCTAGATGCAAAGTTCATTAACGTAGTGCAGCAGGATACATTTGGAGGATAATACTGCCTGTAATGTGAAGATCAGTACAAATCTTTTTAAAAATTTAATAGTTCTGCATGTTCTCCAAATTCTGATTCAGCTCCATAGCATGAATGGATTTATTTTTTTTTAGAAAATTTTCTGGTTGGGATATCAGTTGATTTTTAGATGAATGCATGCTCTACGTTCAGAAGTGCAACACCACTCCTCCACAGAACCACCAAACACACGTTATGAGATGTACACTCATTCAGGCCCTTACTCTTCCAGTTTGTGCAAGCCATATTTCAAGTTCCCTGATTTTAAGAGGCCTTTATCTAGCTGACGCCTTCACATCTCTCAATGACCGTTTTCAGTGTTACCTGAATATGTAAATGAAAACATTTCAGTCCTTGTACATCCACTGAGAACATGGTTCACTTCTCACCTGCAAAAAACCATGGATGCAAAATCAGTGGCTGCTGTCAATAATTGTTGTTTATAACTGACAGTACTGAGGGATCCCACTCAACAACTTGGGCTCTCTTAGACTAGATTCTGTAAACATGTTGAACTAAAAGATGTATTTGCTTACTGTAACTAAATAAAACACAAGGCAAAATCATCCTTACAAGATTCTTATGATACTCAAAATGTCGAAGAACTTCCATTTATCACAACTGAGATACTTCAAAAACCCTTCAAGGAAGACACAACAGGCTAGATTATTATTCTCTACAACCTATAAATGTTCAGATACTTTGCAGAGAAATTCTGTATCATTTATCTTTTATCAGAGATGAAGTTGCCAGAAACAACCCAAAAAGCAAGTGGCAAAGTTCATTACACCCAAGCTCCACATCACACTGAGTAGGAACAGTGTTACACTACAGAGTAGTGAAAACTCCTTAGTAGCTTTGGTTATAATTACCACTACACACAGTATTATATATATGACCTGTAATATTATTATGCATAAGGTATATGACAATTTTCAAAATATTACTTCACACATCATTTCAGAATGGAAATCAAACCAATATGTGTTCTCACAAGTGATATGCATCCCAAATGGTGTGAAATTATCCCTTGCCTGAACAGGTAGCTATGACGCTTCATTAAGGCTTATGAACAACAGGGTAATAAAGAAGTTCGTTTTTCTACACTTATTTTTTAATGACAAGTAGTAACATATAGTGGGTGGTAAATTAAAGATAGCAATCAAGTTTTCAACTATCATATTATCTCATAAATAATTTCCTAAATCTTAATAGAAGTCATTTTAATGACAGGAGAATAAGTTCTTTACAAAAATGCACTAACAAATTTGGACCTCATCCACTAAAATAAATTTGTTTATTATTTACTTTTTGCTAGTTTTACTGACCTTCTGGATAAGAACTCTATTAAATTCTTCCTGCAAAAGATGCCTGCTAAATACATTCCCAGATCAAAGCTGGCACATATGCCAAAAAAAAGTAAGCTAAAACATAATACCAATCACATTTGTAAGTTGAGATTTGCTCACCTAATAGAGCTAAAAAGCATTCACAGGAGATGGGATTCAAATGCTAACACAGCGTCTTCAGCTCCAGTGCAGGAACGTAAAAGCTTGAATACAGAAACAAAGGTTGGAGCCCACACAGTGGGAGCAGAGGTTACTGAAAAGAAAATGTAGACTAGCAAGAACAAGACAAAGTAGAATTAACAATTCTGTTCTCACTACCAGTCAGACACAAATTTTACCCTAGTCCAAAACAGAAGTGTATATGAAAGACATTGGAATCCAGAGGGAAACAAAGCAAAAAATCCACTGTTTTTCAAGAGTTATAACATTTAGGGGAAACCCAATACTGGGAAAGTGAAAAGAAAGAGAACTTAAGTTGTCCCCAGGCTAAAAATATACCAGGAGCTCAGGGAAAAAGCCAATCTGGATACTATGTACATATGCATAAATCCGTAGACGCAGTATTTAGCATTGTACTCCCTGACGTGAAAACTGCAGGACTTCAGCCTTGCACAGACAGGACACTCACCGCCCGAGGATTTCAGCATTTCACCTCCTGTCTAGGTGAGACACTGCTCACCTATCTTCTGGGAGAGCCTAAGCCCATCAGCACCACCTCTGCTTTGTCTTTGGCTCCAGCTGTGAATTTAGCAGTACTAGCCTGGCCATCTAGTCCAGGTGTTCACAAAGCAGCTGCTTTTCAACAACCTTTGACAAACCACATCACAGGCCTCCCTCAGACCAAAGCAGTTACATCTGCTCTTCACCACACACCTCCTAAATCATTACACGTAGTTCTTATAAGGAGATAGAATATTAAATGTGTTCCGAAGCGAACATTTTCCCCCTAGACCTTCTACTGGCATCTGCTGTCACCATGTTCAACACAGGACTGAACTAGGGTCTGAACGACTACACTGACTCATTTAATACATTTCTTGTTAACTTCTCTTACCTTTAATTACTGTTGTTTAGTAGGATGGGAGAACCGCATGTAGAGCACTCCAGTAACTACATTTATTATACTGCTTTCTTTTGCCATTCTACAGCTTGCTTTCTTTCCTCATGTCAGTTTTTTTCTATGCCCTCATAAAGTATATTTCTTACTTTGCTCTAGAGATCTCCCACAGGCAAAAAGTAGGTGGATTGGTACCTATGAATTAGTCTTGACAGTGCTCTTTTGCCTCCCTAGATCTGGTAGAGAGTCACAACTCCTTTTATAATTCTCTCATTGAGTAGGATGTAAGGAACGATGACTAAACTATGTAGATTTAGTGGTGAACAATTTTTTGACAGGTTTCTCGGTTACTGGCAATATCTAGTATCTGAGTGTCTCCCAGACTTTATTGAGGTTAGCCTCATGACTCTACTGCAAAGCAGAGAGACATACTAATCCATTTCATTCCTGGGGACCGAAGCTTGAAGATGTTGAAAGACTTACAAAGTCAATTACAGAAAGAAAGATGAATTCTGACACCTCATCCACCGCAATAAGTACTGAGACCTACAGTTCCCTACTCCATCCAAATTACACAAATCTGAAGTTAAATAGTCTTCCATCTGCATGTATTTGCCACCCACTTACTTCACATTATCTTATCCAAGACTATTTTACATTACATCTCCCAAAACATTGTCTTTGCCTACCATGCTTGGAGTTTCAATGTTGTGATATGTAACTCACACATTTGATTTTCCTGGTTTGGTTTTTTCTCTTTTGCACTTCAGTCTAAGGCTAGAAGGAAACCACAACTACTGTTTTTTGAAGCAATGTTATGTGTGAGTCAAAGTAATTGGAAGCATCCTAACAGTCTGAGAAATTAAAAGGATGTGCATACAGAGAAAACAATAAAACACTGAAATCCTTGCCCAAAAGAAGATGGCTATGGGGTGTTTTTCCCTTCCTTATCTGACTTTATTGGATATGTTTAATCTCATACAATAACAACATTATGACTTTATAAATTAATACATAATATCTTTTATAGTTTGAAATACCTATAGCTTAGGCATTTCATGTCTTTCATAGATGTCTAGATACTGACACAATTAGCTTTTGATACATAGATATTTCTGCTTACTGGAAATCTGGTAGCAAAAAGACTCGACATTTTGAATGGGCTCATAAATATATATTGAATTTAATCTTTTAATACACAAAATCCGTTCTTCTATTGTTTGGTTGGTTTGGTGGCGGCTTGAGAGAAATATTTTCTATAAATATTTTTGTTTTGTACAACTAATTAGTCCATAAATCAGTACATTGTAATGTGGCAGAGATTACCCTCAAGCCAACAGAAAGCAACTGATTGAATGCACTTACCTTCTTCATAATTCAGCTATCTCTAATGTCTCTACATTTTCTTCTGCAGCTTTCAAACCTTGCCTTGCTACTTTTTTCTCTCTTCCCATTCTTCAAATGTAGCCCAGTTTAACCAATAAGCATACTTGCTATTAAACACCAGATTTTTCCTGTGTTTTGAACGAAGTGGGCTGATGAAGTACATGAATAAACAATAACCAGATAATCATAGATTAATCAGTTTGATGCTGGAGTAGAAATTTTTACATGATTTCCATTTTCACATTATTTATTAGGGCCATTTACCGATATTAAAAA
Organism: Falco peregrinus; assembly: GCF_023634155.1. NCBI lineage: Eukaryota > Metazoa > Chordata > Aves > Falconiformes > Falconidae > Falco > Falco peregrinus. Next base: position 11,939,040 of record NC_073730.1, on the reverse strand, counting down.
TATGCCAAGTCTCAAGCAAATACATGTCTCTAAAAGAAGGGAGAAGAAAACTACAAATGTACAATTCCTTTAACAGATGCCAAAGACTAATTAAGAAGTCAATTCAGGATGGCAATCATATTCTTAAAGAATAATAATTTTAAAAAAGCATAAGCACATGTTGAACTTGGAGCATGTACTTTAATAACATCAAAGCCCCCTTTAGTATATTTTTTCCTTCTTAATCTATAATGCCCACTTTATTTTCCTCAAAGAGCTTGCAATGGCTACAAAGAGGTAGGACTGTTCTGAGGCAGCATCACTTGTGAGTTGCACTAGTCATCCAGCCCTCTACAACTTTAACAAATAAAACAACAGGAAAAAAAAAAACCAAAAACAAAAAAAACAATTAGACAGGCATGGCTTTGCCATTATTTCTGCTGATTCACATTTCTGAGTGGTAATTCTTGCGCAGCAATTAGTTGGCGGTCTTAGTACAGCTGCTAATGGAGATGTGCACACTGATTACCAAAAGCTATCACTGTTTTTTCTCCTAACTGACAATCTTAGCAAAGGAAGCCAAGTGGAAGTGGAACGATGATGAGCTAGCCTTGCATGTCTCAAAACAAGGAGCAGGAAATAGATTGACAAAACAGTATTAAAAAAACACAGAACTTGATGCATCTATTCTCTGGACAACTAGGATTCATTCTCCAAGGACTGACCAGCTCGTCTTCATTAATGACCTGCTCCAGAATCCATTAAACACAAAGGAAAGCCTCACCTTGATTTCAACAAAACAGATTCAGGTTTTAAATTCAGTTGAAAAATAATTTCAGGAAAGGAAAAAGTAATCCCTTAGGCATTATCTCTCTGATCCTACTATAATTTGCAACATTTGTACAGTTCCATGTACTATTTATTGTGCATTATCCTATTGCAGCACTTAAATTATTATCATTTGAATGTTTCCACAGACCCAGCAGTTCTTGTGACAAATGTCTTAATTTTAAAAGCTGGTCTGCATGGCAGGCACCATTTCTATCCAACAGAGAAAGGAACTCCCTAGCTGAAGCTGTTTTCACCAACAATTTGTTTGCCAGCAGCATGTTTTCCTGTTTAATCCATGTTAACATTTTGTTCAGAGTTATCCTAACTGGCATGTATTCTATCTGATAAACATCTCCTCTTTCCCCTCACGGAAACATTATTTATTTATGACATTATTGTTACAGACAACTAAACAGCCAAGAGGGAAACACATTTGCTTTTCTACAAATACCTACACAGGTTGTTAAACCTGCATCATTTTTCTTATAGAAACATCTAAAATTTGGTAAAAGGCTTCCTAGCATGTCTTTGGTATCCACTGAGAACAAGGCACAAGGACAGACACATGCAGCAGTACAAAATCAGCAAGTGTTCAGAACAGGAGGAAAACAGTGACATTTCAGGTTGTTAGGCTGATATATGAAACTTTGTCCTTTTCAGTCCACTTTGTCATGACTCCATGACTAAATGAACTAAATGGACTCAATATAAAATGGCACAAATCAAGAGCTGCTTTCATTCACGTTCTCTGTATCTTTGCCAACGTAGGAACAAGTCAGTGGGTTGTCAGGAAACCAGTACCCAAACATGCACGAAGCGAGCTAACACCAAATAATCTGTGTTGGAGGTCGTGGTGCCCCCCAGGCTGCTTCGTGACTGAGGTGGAATTAGGAAAGAAGAAATAGTATAAATCAAAATTACTAGAAGTGCCCAAGAAGCAAATACCCTCAAATTCCCTCTCGCTTCATCAGTTAGCAGCACATATCCATATACAAAAGGACCTGGAGACCTACATCTGTTTCATGAATGACACTAGAAGTTGTAATGTGTCATCAATTTAAATCACTGCTCCGCACCAGATCAGGACTGGCAGTCTCCCACATCTCTGCAGATCCTGTTCCATCCACAGTCTGTACTTTGATCAATATATAAAGATTTTAGTGTGTCTACCTGTAGGTTTCCCACTGTTCTTTCTGTATGATCTTTGTCTTAAAGTGCAAGCCTCTTTAGTGCATGCATGTCCTCAAACTATGTGAGACAGCTTAAGACATAGCACCTATCAGTTATTATTAACTGACATATTCTTGAATCTTCTCACACTGGGCTAAATTTTTCAGATACAGAAAGGACAGGCTCTGCAAAAAGGCTCAAGTCAAAAGGAGCAAAAAGGCAAAAACTGGGAGAAATTGAAGGCACAGACGTTTGTCAGCAGGACAAAGGTGACCTTTAAAGATGGACTCAGCTGTAGGTGTATTATTTAAGTAATAGATACTTATATACATTGGAATTATGCAGGTAGATATACATACATGCTCATGTGCTAATCATATTTGCTAACCAAAGATTTTATAGGGCTTTTCAAATATTTCAATTCTGTTACAAAGGAAAGTATTTGCATATTATGTGAACATACACGGGTAATAACTGTGTTTGAGTATCCACCCACCTGCTCATTTGCAAATGACTTCCTAAGTTAAATCAGTCTTACCCTCTGTACTGTTTCTCAGCTAAAGGATGTTTTCTGCCCATTATCTGCTTCTTAGTACAGAAGATTTAGAGACCTTCTGGAGTCCCTCACCAACAGAATCTGTTGCATCGATATGGTCCTTCACAGCAAAAAAAGCAATGCAGCCTGGGAATATTAAAATGTAAGAGTCACCAAACATTCTTTTCCACCCAAAATGATAGCTGCAGCATATAAAAGCATGATGGCAGCAAGTATAGGATGAAATGCTGTGCAAAACCTGAGCACGTACCCACGGTCTGTGACAGTTTTATGAACTGATGTCTCTGTCACTCTGAGCCTGTGCCTTGACTATAGTTACCCATGTTAATTAAAACAGAGAGAGAAAGGGGTGCTGATCTGTGCAGCCAAAGCTGCACTCCTCAGAGGCTAAACCTGTGCATTGCAGAGGAGCTGCTGCATCACCTCTCAGCCAGGGACCGCAGGGATCACCACCTGCAGCGGGGCAAGGCAGGGGGGGGAGGCAGGGAGAGCAAACACATAGGCAGAGGGCAGGTGAAAGGATCAGCGATGCGGACAGCAGAAATAAAGGTTACTGGCAGGTCAAGAGGGGAAACAAGTATACTTTTCAAAAACATCACAAGCATCATTGACTTACGTAGAAATTTTCTAGTTTAGCCCCCAATTAAAATTTTTTGCTGCACACCGCTACTCCTGAGAGCGGGTCAGGTTGCTGATTAATAAGACCTGCTTTCTTAATGTTTCTCTGCTAAATTAGGAAAGCTGTGGAGCAGGTCTTACAAAAACTCAAAAAAAAAAAAACCAAAACAAAAAAAAAAAACAAGAACAGCCTCCTCCCCCCCCACCCCCCTACAATCTTGAAATACACATCTTGTTTTTAATACACCTAAGAACTTTCTAAGCTTCTTACAACAATGCTGAGCAAGCAGGGGGTGGAGGAGGAGGGTGATGTTTATAAAGCCTTCTTAGAACCATGTGTTGGTTGCATTTTCAGACTCATTAGTCACCTACCTCCACTCCCAAGTGAAATCACTGGGGCCACTGAGCCGAAGGACAACAGCCCAAACTCAGAATCCTTGCATTCACTGCACAGAACTCAGCACTGTGCAGGCTTTCTCCCTAATCGTGTCTTAGCACAGAACACGAAGGGCTGAGACTTTCGAATCATTCTAAGGAAAGTAAGTATCAAAGTCTTTGGGCTCTAAAAAGAACTGATTGTCTGGCTTCTTTAGATGCCTTCTAAAACCCAAGATTTAATTGTTATCCTTCATCATCATTTACTTTTAAATGCGTATATACTCACACACGTACAGACCCATACATACACACGTGGTACTCAGTTGCTCCCGACGCAGATTAGCCTGACATCTTGTGGCTATAAGGAACATAACGTGCCGGTTAACCAGATTTCTGAGTACCAGCCAGACGTACATATCCATACTAATGCCTATATAATTCAGGCAAATACAAAACAGCTCTTGAGCAATGCAAGACAATTACTTCACTTAATTAGATGCGCCGTGGTGTCAGCATTGTGTCCTGATAAGACAAGCTGGGATAGAATTGTAAAGGCAAACCACAGTTACAAATAATGCAGAGCTTTGGTTAACCGGACTACAGCAGGTAGTATTTTGCTCAAAACTATATGCCTATCTAATCTGAAATAAGGATTGCCAAGATGTGTGCAGTTATCATTCTGATATTGCCATGCTAAATATTACTTTCATTTTCGTCACAGGAACCAAACCATTCCTGCTGCAAGAGCAGAACATGAGTGCAGAGACTATATGGGGAAAATAAATGTCTTCTCAGACAGGAAGATAAACGGCTGACAAAGAGGAGTGGGTTTGCCTGTATACACAGGCATAGCATGGGTACGTGTGTGGCAGGGAAAGGGGAAATGCCCACCCTATGAAAGTAGATGCTTTTCCTTTTCCTAAAAAAATTGTCTATTGATTAATTTTCAGGGAAAATATCTTGAATCTCAGGGGAAGAAAAAGATTCTTTCTTTTAGGAGGATTTGCTGTGCTGTCGGAAGAGGTTTGACATTCACCTCCTGTTCTCCTTTTTGGCATAGAAAAGAACAATCAAGCAATAACACAGAGAAAATAATCTGTGCGGTTTGATTAGTTTCCACACCAGATGTTCCCACATATATTCACACCTCCCCAACTCTTTTTTTCCAGCCAAGACTATGTGCAGCTGGTACTTCTGTACACCAAAGCTATTTAACAGAGCTATTAGCAAGGGGGGTTACATTATGGATCCCACCACTCTTCCCTGGGGGCCTGCTCCTGTTCCCACTGAAGTTAAGGCATCATCACGCTCACTGTTTTCAGAGGCAGCCAGAAAACATTGCTGGAAAAATTTTTACTACTCAGTTACAAACCTGTGCTTTCACCTCTTCCAGCCTATGATTTCCATTTCATTTTCTTGCTGGTACTGTAAGGCACTGCAGCCATTCACTGACCGGCTCCAGGGTTTCATTCTTTGTTAAGTAGATTCCAATGGCAAAACAATTTTTACAAGAATCACAACAGATAAGAACTATTGCATTTGTTAATAAAGTTTTAATGACCATAGATTTCTTGAAATGGCAACTATAAAGTTGCATCTCATTAGTGTACCAGCGACTGAATAAACCTCAAAAGATAGACATGATTGTTCCCAGATGAAAACAACAGCCATGGGTTCAGCCAGACTTCCCCAGAGCAAGTACTGGCTAGAAAACCAACTCCCCAGCTTTCAGATGGCCACATTACAAGAAATTCTAAATTACTAGATCAGCCCCTGTTCATTTGAAAATAAAAAAGGGTGTTTTCTTAATATTGACAGAAATGCCATAATCTTGGAGCTCTAAATGCTTTGGTTGCAAGTAAGCGGTTTACTGTAAGATGCAGAAAGGAAAAAAATTACTACCCCTTCATATTTTATTAAAAAGGCAATTATAAGGTTATGTACACTTGCATTTCTAGGAACTCAGTATCTGCAAATTTTGCAGCCAGTTTGTCTTCACAACCTCTGGGTCTTGTTGCGGAAGACACACACGTGGGATTCTTTCATGAACGATTTATGCTTTCTTGATGCAAATTAGAGGTGATCTGAGGTAGAAACATGCTGGTAGAAGCACTGCAGTAACAGCTGGGAATAAATCAACCTGTACACCCTCAGTGCTGTCCATGGAGATTTTTTTGCCACTAGGTTCTCAGTGTGTGCATCCGAAGACCAGTTTTTTCCATGTGGAAGATCACTTGGAAAATAATGTTAAAGATGACTGAAGGGCTCTGGTTATCCGGTGAAAGCTGCTGCTTTCCAAAAGGGACATTTTAAATGTTTAAGTGCCAGGTTAGCTAGATTACTTCAGATAATTAAAAGCATAAATAAGAAACACTGCTTGTAGAAGGCAGGTGATTGCATGAACTGGTCAGTAAGAAGTATGTGACTAAGAAGGAGGAATGGTCTACACCTACCCCTGGAGTCCCTGTGAAGAGGCAAGACGCAACACTGCGCTACATCAATACTATTAGGCTGACGACAGACTCTCAAAGGACAGCATGGCCTGGGCAAGCACTACTGGGAAGCAGGAAGGTACATTAAAATCAGGACATACTGATAAATAGTCAGAGGGGTCTGGGATTCCCTCAAGCAGCATAGGGAGATGCAGAAAGGAAGATTAGCAAACCCCACCCTCTTGCTCAGAAAGGGTCAAGCTGATACGGAAAGGATCTCTTCAGAATAAAGAGGGCAGTGGGCATCATATGCATTTCCTGAATCCTTAAAGGAAAGGTATAGGTAAAACTTGCTCAGATAATTAGATGTAAATTGGTCATACTGTTCATTGCTGGTTTGGACGTGAAATGTCACAATGTTTAAATGCTCTCCTCCGGTGACTGCTGCTCCAGTATAAAAGTCTGCTGTAAAACTAGGCTTAAAATGAAAAGGAACCACAAAGTAAAGCAAAATAATCCATGGTATTCCTTCTCCTTGGTGAATGAGGTTAAGAAGGGCAAAGCAGCAAATTGAAGGCAAATTACATGGCTAACAATGTCTGTATACTAATCATTGAAAGAAGAATTAACAAAAACGGGCATTTGTATTTAGTACGTGAGATGCTGTTTCCTGAACTTTCCCGAGTTCTGCCAGTGACTTCAGCGTAGCCACAATTCTATCCAGAAAATGTATCAAGTCGAACTCTGTGAGAAAATGGAGGCCTGCCAGTGTGTTAAGATGTGAGGAACATTGCATACCTCAGTCTTCAAATAAATAAATAAATAAATAAATAAATCTTTGCCATGAGAATTTTTCTCTTCACAGGGAAACAAAATATATTTGCATTATACCAGCACAGTAGCTTAACTTATTCTCCTCCCTTATACACAGCTGATGCAAACTCCACTCTTTTTGTTATAACAGAGGAAACAGCTGGGCCTGTTCCAGCTGTATTAGTGGAACCTGAATTTTAAAGCACCAAAGATGCAGATATGACATGGGATTCCCCAATGCATACAAATACTCTAAAATCTGGCCCCCAGGTCCACTGGCAATGAAACAAGACAGACGATGTTTTATCATGTTCCAAAACATTCTTGAGAGGTAACAAGTGAAAGCAAACATAACACAAGCAGGATAGTAGGGTCTAGCAAAGCAAAGGATACCTTGCAGAAGGTGAAAGAGCACAAGAAAATATCACTCAGTCCCTTCCTCCCAATAATCAGAAAGCTTTGTCATCACAAATGCTTAAAGACGATATGGCAACCAAATGCTCCCCCTCCTACCCCTTTCAGCAAGCTCATTTCAATTGCAGCTACAAACCACGAACATAAAAAGACTTCAATGAACCCAGGAGACAGCAGATGTTAATTATAGCAAAATGGTATCAAAGCCAAAAGGAAATTTGTTTTGGTTTGGTTTTGCATGATTAGTTCAGCAGCACTCCCAAACAGTGTAAACTACAGGGTATGCAAACCCTGACCACTTGACAAAGATATATGTAGACCTGCCCATCCTATGTAACCGAATGTCACCTACGTAGTTATTAGCAATTGCCCTTAAGCTAATGCATCATATGTCTTTTTGACAAGAGTAATGGCTGTGTTCTGACAAAGAATAATTTCCATTTCAATTGAGAATGTTAAAATATAACTGAAATCAAACATGAAATTATTAGTGAAAAATGTAGGAAAGATGACAGAAGTGCATAACTACACTGGAATTATCAGCAGCTTGACTGACCTTAATATAGCCCTAATAAGTGTTCCATGCAGTACAATCCACAACAGCAAACGGCAACGATAGTTACTGCGCTTTGAGACTAGGGTGCCCTCAGTGCCCAAGGAGCTTCAGTGCTCACCAGAGAACAGCAGCGCTCCTAGGGAGCTTCTGTTCCCACCAAATCTCGCGCTTAATGGCCTAATTCTTCAGTTTTACACTAATTTGAAACTGTCAAGCTATTGAAAACACCTGAAGCTATACTGTGTACCAAAATGAGGAATAAAGCCGTGTCTTCCAGAATCAGCTGCTGTTCTCCTTCAGCAACCCTTTTCTTGGAAGTAATGAAGAGGGCTGAACAATAAGTACTGCAAGTCTCTCCTTGCAAACCTCAGACTTTTGCAATAAGCCATTGTCTCACTTTCAGTAATTGAAATGAAGCTCTCTAAATATTCCAATCAATTCCTTTTTGATTTACTGCCTTCCATGGCATTTTCCCCCTTCAATTATTGGTGCACTTGGACTTGTATTTCCCACAGGGACATTGCGTGCTAGAATTGTATGTCATTCTTTTAAAACGTCTCTTTCCTTCAGGTAGAAGTTTAGGCTGTACCCTGTAGGGCGTCCCTGAACTAATCTCTCCCTGGTCCTAGCAGAGATCTCCTGCTTCTCCGACTAACAGTTTTTTCACCACAGCAATTATTAGAATATTGATCAAAAGCTTCCCCTGAATCTTGTCTCTCTAAGACTGCACTAAGCATAACAAGTTAACAGACTTAGACATCTTCCAGCATGCAATGTTACTACAGTAACATTGTAGTGTCTGATTTCCTACATTCAAATGCACTGGTTGTAGTCCTTGTCTCTCTCTGAGGAATAACGGATACAAATCCTGGGTGGACTTGGCCCACGAATCTGTAGCACTGAGCAATCCAGGTTTCGGAAGCGGTCTTTTTATGCTGGCCACTAATCATTGCCAAACAAGTCAGAAGATCCTTGTGCCCGCTGTGGGAAAAATGGGTGATGGAAACATCATTAGAGCAGCTCTTCAAAACCCACTGACTAACACATCGCCTTACTGATCAACTGTTATTTGTTTCGCAGTAGTTGGAAAATTAGGTGTTTTCCTAAAGGTGAATTTAAAATATCCCTTTGCATTCTTCCCAGCCTTCAAAATACTCTGTCATTCAGACCCCTTGCTTTGTCATTGCACAAGAAAAGAGGTCTACGTGACTAACACTCACAGCCCTCACCCCACTCCTCACAAATATTATCCTTTTCTTCAGCAACAGAATTCTCAAATTCTCAAAATCAATCAATTTCCAACATTATTATGAAAAGGGAGACCTTGAAAAAGAAAAAGCCTTTGGGATAGTAATCTGTTCATTACAAGGATCTATTTTTCCCACGTATAAACATTGCAAGAATGTATCCTTAAGTCTATGTTACTTGTTCTTTACGTACCAGAAACTAATAAGGAAACCATGCCTACACCGTATTGATAATTCACAAGGCCAAAGAGACAGGGTGCAGATTTTCTGAAATTTTAATTAAACCTAAGAGAATCAATAAAACCATTTGTTCAGTTCTAGTACCTGGTTTTAGGCAATAATATCTTCATGCTGCTGCTTGTTTATATTAGAAATTACATGATCTGCTCAGCTGAAAAAAGATTATTGATTTGTATGTAAAACCAGGCAAAAGTACTGGCTGTTTACAAGGGATTCATGGTTACTGTGAATAGTATCTGTAAACAGTCACCTGACGCCAGCGTGACATATCGGCACACCTCAAAGGAAGCAAGCTGAACAAATCAACACTTTATATAGCACACAGGAACCACTAAGCCACTTTCTTTGTCCAGTTAAGGAACTTTCCAAGTCTGACTATAAAAATAACACAAAAGAATGCATGCTGTTCAATAGCTCCTAAGAGGAAGATGAAGGAAGGAGAAATAAAAGAAGAGGAAAATAAAAGGAATTTGGTAAACGTGATCACTTACCATTCAGGCAGCTTTCTGCTATGTTGCCCTCTCTGCTTGAAAAATCCAAAAGCACTTATTTAACTACTAACCAGTGAGCACTCACTGGTCCGAGGAACTCCCGGGAGCAGCACTCACTAGTCAAAAGCTTTCTGCCACTGAAAGAATAGTCTGCCCTTCACCATTTCTGCCCATACCAGAGGAAGGAAACAGCCAGTGAGAGTGGAATCTTTGTCACAGCCATCACCCACGGACAGTTTACAACCTTTTCTCTATGGGATTTAAAGAGCATCTTAGAATCCTTGTTGACCTTTCCTAAAATACCCATAAGTTACAAATTCCCAGCAACATTTATTGTCTTTAAAAGTGAACCTAAGTCTTGTCTGAGACTGCTGTAACTGCAGTATCATCATGAAATCCTGGTTCCATTCAAGTCAGCAAATTGCCTGCACACCTGTAGATTTCAGATGTCAGGTTTCATACTTGGCTAATGCAGAACATTTCTACAAATAGAACTATAGCTCTTTAGTACTGGTAACTGTATTTTTCATTTTAGTATGTTTGAATTGATGTGTAAGCTTAATTTGAACCTCCTGACTGTTACATGCAGACAGCTGTTGGCCATCTTTTATTGTTGTGGAAGTAGATAGGTGGAGGATTGTTTGGGTTTTTTTTTTAATTCATAAAACAAACACATTTAGTAAGAATGACACTAGTTTCTCAGTCTCAAGAATTCAAGGAGAGACAAAGCAGTCAAATATGGAAATATTTGGGTTTTTTCTGCATTTACTGTTGGAATCGGAAACCCCAAGCAAGTAATACTAAACAGGGAGGAGGCAGTCACATTTAATGCTTATCAAACTTTTTTCTGCAGATTCTTCATCCTAGAGAATTTTGTCCAAAATATCAGGCATCCAAATTTCAAAAAGCTGTTCTCAAAGCATTTCCTTTAATGGACAACAGAGCTGGGTAAAAGCAACAGATCTTGATTTTTGGTCTACTTTATTTCTGACACTTTAGGATTACTGCAGCTTTTAGGCTCATGCTTAGGGATGCTTAGGTCCCACGGCAGCAGTTGATGTCGAGGCCTCTGCACAACTTTGGGGTTATGTCTTTAACCTCAGCTTTCATGCATGTGATACAAGGATGCTGATACGTTCCCCCCTATACACTGATGATCAGTTTGCTTGAGATGCAGCTGGAATATAATTTTCTGGACAGTTATGTTATGTGATTGCCAGAGAACTATGACTTACTATAAGGCATGGCCTCAGGCACCATCACTGCTAAAACTCATGCAGCTGAATAATTCTCAGAAGCGCACATCCCGACTGATCCATATGGCTTCAGTTTGCACCAGTTTGTGTCATTCTGACCATGAAAGGTCCACAGTTACAACTGAACTTATCAGTTCTGGTCAAGTTTGAGTCGCTTCTGAGGTTGTTGGCTATGTTCTACACCTCATGTGGTCATGCTTCAGACATTTTTTCTTAAAAGAAAATAGGAGTGTTATGCTGCAAAGTGTAACAGTGAATTCTGTTCTTGAAAGTAACCCGATACATTTAAAGGACATTTCAGTTTAGTTTTCCGCCTCCTTACAACAAGCTCTTTGTTGCATGATCACAATAGATCACTTAATTAGAACTGTAAAAACTATCTGGAAATAATATCAAATCTCCAGAAAGTTCCATTACTTGACAGAATGTTGTTAAAACAAGTGTTCAGTTCCCTCTTACAACAAACTTCGTCCCAGCCTACCAAGAAGCCAAACCCGGAGTGTCCTATAAACTCTTGTATAAGAAAATGCCACCATTGAGTAGGTGATACGGTGATTCTATTTTGGGCTCTGTTTCTACCAAAACATTCAATATAGAATGTTAATATTTTTCCAAAGAAAGAAATGAAAAATACAATATCTACAAGAAATATTTTAAAAAAAAAAAAAAGAAAAAAAAAGGAAAAAAAAAAACCAGAGGAAATGTTGATTATACTTGATTGTGTGTTTTGCCACTGAATTTGCTTTCCATATTTCCATAGGATTTCTTGTATTTTTTATATATATATATGCATCATGCTGCGTTACTGTGTTAGAAAGTATTCCAAGCTACTTTGGTACGTGTATTTCAACAAGTTGAGGTTAATGCTTTACTAAGCATTTTTTACACTGACTATATGGGGAAGGGGAGGGGGGAAACACCAACATTAAATGCTTCTTGCACTGGCAAGTATAATAAGAAACCACTGCCCAAGGCAAGGTATTCCTTGAGAAACTTAACATAGGCTCGCAAAAGGCCTCTCTGGGTATTGCTTCCTAAAACAGGGACAAGGGGGTGACTGAAGTGTTCTTTTTTTCATGTCATTAGAGGAGAGGGAGAAGGAGAAAGGAAACAAAGTGTGAGAAATCAGAGAAGCAATAATACAGGCAGAGAAGAAAGCCACTAACGAAATTAAAAAAGCAGGGTTTTTTTAACAAAGTATTCACCAGAAACCTTGATGTCTGGAAAGGAAACCAATTCTTGGTCAGGAAAATGGAAAAAAAAAAAAAATATAGAGACTTTGAAAGTATACTGGCTGTGCTAATGAAATACATTTCCCCACACACCCAATTTCTTCTACTAAAAGCAGCAAGATTCTAAACACGGGCTAACTATACCACAAACAGTATCTGAATGCATACTATGTAACAATGTTATCGTACAGATACAGCTGTAACTTCAGTATCTAGGTAATACGGGTTTAGAATTTATTAAAAAATCAATGCATTGGTAGAGCAAATCCTGACATTTTGCCAACTCTTTGAGGGCAGGGTTGAGCCACACAAGGACCCATCAGTATCAGCTCCAAAATAAGCAGCCCAAATGACAAGAGGTTGAACCACCAGGTCAAAGCTCAGGCTGATGTGCAGTGAACCATGCATATGCTCCAAACACCACGTTTGTGTCATGTTAACAGGTTCTGGATTTTGAACCCGGTTTTGTTTTGTGTGTGGAGACGCACCAGTCTCCAGTGACACATGGAAGAACAAACAGTGTCACATCACATGCCACTTGTTCTCCAGTTACATTGTTGTGTCACAGGTTAATCATTGTCACTTCATGCAGCCACACATCACACTGTCTATTAATTATTACTTAATGTCACTACACTACTAAATGGTTTGATGAATTCTGTTAGTAATTAGAAATGTTTGTGCAGTGACACTCAAATAAAACTTTTCTCTTCACAGAGCATTCCTGATGACAAGCCAGAAAAAGAAAACACCTAGGTTTATTAGTCTTACTGACTAAAGGCACTTTATTTGGACTACAGCTCTTTTCTATGCTTGTTGATTTATTTCACTGGTAACTACCAAATACTCTTGACAATCCAAAAACTGAGACTAAATTCAGCTACATGTAAGACAAACCACTGCATCACTTTATACACATTTAGAACAGAGAGAAAGGATGCCATGCCAAAAGCTAGCACTGCTATTTGTTATTAATTTAGAAAAAGTCAAACAAGAAAAAGATGCACTCAGACACCAGGTAGAATTAATCTTAGCAGCACTAGTATTCAATCATGTGATGTTAAAAAAATATCACAGTCAAGCTGATAGCTTGTTTGCTGTTCTCTCTTTTATGGAAAAATTTTAATACTATAGTACTTTTTCAAATTCTGCATAAAAACTAAATCAACTGGTTTTGTTTTACAAAAATGTAGTTTCTGATGATTTGAGGGAAGAATGCTTGAAGTCAAGTAATCTCCTTCTCAGATCTTTCATTTTCCATCTGTTTGGAACACAGTAGGAAGACGTGGCACCTGAGCTGCCTTCCTTGTTAACCTTCCCTGAAATCAATGCATATTTCAGAAAAGTTTTGATTTTGACAACACTGCATATGTTTCAACAACAGTATGTTTATCAAAAATAAACTTATGAACTGTAATAATGCCATTTAGTTCATGCTTCCCACTGTGAATCAACTCTTTAGGTCTGTGGGTTTACACCTTTTTTACACTACCATGAGCTAAATATAAGCTAACTGCATCTCCCGAGTGAACTGTTTTAATTTCTAAAAGTTCAAACTCTTTGCATATTTAGAAATCTGATAGTTCTACGTTGGATGTTCACCTTATTACCTGTCATATATATTTTCCTCTATACATTGGTATAACATTTCTATGGGATTTTGGCAAACACCAGCAGTTGACTGAAGCACTGCAGAGCTGAAAGGCAATCACAGAAAGGCAGTACAGCAGGATCTCCAAAAGAACATCTGGTACGTAACTTGGGCATTTTTAACTATATATAAACTATCCTAATGTATGTTTAGCTAACCATATCTTAAAAACCTCCAGTGTTGGAGATTCCACAATTTACCCAAACAGTGCAGCAATATTCAGAGAAATTCCCCTAAAGACTAAATCTCCTTGCTCCAGTTCAACCTTGATTTTTTCTGGTACTATTTACCAGATTACACCGACTACAGAGAATACTTCAGTCTCTTAAATTACATAAAACCTTTTACTTAATTGGACACTATAATCAACACCTCCCTTAGCCTGTTCTACAATATGGTTCAAGTAACTTGTTTCTTTATGCTTCTTTGTTAGTCTTTTCTGGAATATTTTCAATGAGATTGTATTTTAATCAAAATCTAGTGCCCAAAGCTGGACAAAGTACTTCAGTTGAAGCCTTACAAGAAATGAATGAAATTATTACATACATTTTATAGATGATGTTCCCATTACTATATCAATATTTACCCTTCCTTCACAGTAAAATCCTGTTAACTTATATTCTGTCCATGATTTGTTTTTACTTTTGAGTCCTTTAATACAGTTCTACTGCTTAGCCAGAACTCGCCCCATCTTAACTGGTGTACACAATTTCCACCTGTAAAAATAACTTCATAAATAATGTTGTTTAATTGCATCTCCTTTTCTAAATTACCAATTTATCACTATCTAGGCAAGTTAAAATCCTACCCTCCAGCCCACTCACAGCCCATGCTTGCATGACATCATCTGAAATTAATTTAAATATATTTTCTAGACATGAAAGTAGGTTTGTCAAGAATTCTTTTGTTGAGAGAAGGTCAAGTTTGAAATAGACATCCTTCAGCACAGTATAAAACTTAACTCCCTACAGACAGGCCGAGACCCTCAAAGATTTACAAGTAAAGAATGTGCAAGCAGGGAACCACTGCTTTTGGAAGTTTGTTTTTTCTAAAGCCACGCGTCTCTTTGGGATAGTAGACAAAAGAAATAATGTGATCAGAAATAGTTTCCATGAGCATTAACTAGCATGTCCCAGAAGATGCAAAATAAGAAGGTTTTTGTGCATCTGGTCTTACTGTAAATCTGAGGAGTCGCAATCAGACTCTGGTGACTAAGCTTGCATTCCCATGCTCAGAACAATGTAGAAAAAAAGGTATGTTCCCCCAAAGCATGAATCAAAGTCGCAAAGTGTGAAAAGATGTATCTAGATTTTGGTTAGATTGCTGCAGCCTGATTTTCTACAACTTACTGTCTGGAAAAAGTCATAAGTCTTAGTGAAGTACTCATTTGCAGAGCAATCTGCCCTTTAATTTTCTAATTCCTGGCTTTACCTGATACATCTCTCTTTTTAAAATAAAATACGAATACGCTATTGCATCCTTTACTTAAAGTTGTGCGTGGAAACAGAGCAGTTGATATAATAGGTAAAGAAAGTCCCCGTCCCACCCTTCCTTCAACAATAAAAATTAGTATTACCAAAACAAAAATCAGATATGGTTGCTTTTGTGATCTGCTTGTATTATTCTTCTCTCCATGTTAATATTCCTGATGACTGATGGAATTGGGCATGTTGACTCGTACCACACCTCAGCTGAATTTTATAACAGTCTTTGTGACTGGGGGGGAAGTGGGGGAGAATGAATGAAAACAAGCCTCCCCTTCAGCACATAGTACATTCAAGTGTTTTTTCAGCCAAAACACTCAAATTAGATGTCACCAAAAAGCGACACCCGAAATGTTACAGAACACACAGTTCCAGGGAATTTAATCTTTCATCCATCACAAACACAAGGGAGTCCAAGTTTAATGAAACTATATTCAAAGATACATCAGACTGGTCTACAAACTCCTCTGAGGTAAGCATTCCCCTCTCTAACAGTAAAACAAAAAGTTGTCAATACCATCCTTAGAGCCATTCTGAGTCTATCTCGAGCAGTAGGGAAGCAAAAGAGAAAAAGCTCTCAAGCCACTGCATTCCAAATGTATTTGAATAACTGGCCTTTCTGAGATACCAACTTTAAATAACACTTGACAGGAAGGGGAAGGGAAAACAAACTCAGGATTCAAAAAACAAAATTCTGGAAGAAGAACGAGGAAAGGTGTTTGTACGTCACTCAGTAACTTGGTAGGGTGAGGAACTCCTGGCACATTCCACATTATTAATAGCTTACAAGCTATAGGAACACTGACTATAAAACTACCAGAGAAGAAGGTTCTTTCAGTTACACATATTTCCATTAGCCTTATGCATGAGTAAGAATTATAATCCTAGGAATAATATCGCATGTCCTTGATGAAACCTTTCAATTGCTTTGGGAAAATACACAACTAATTGAAGACAGACTTATTGAGTTATCTGGTAAGACTGGGACTAAGTCCAAGGGTCCTTGATCCCTCTACCACATTAGTAAACTTTTCCCATACAAAAGCATTACAGAATTTCTGTTTCCAATCCAATGCTATCAATAAACATTTGATATTTGGGGCAATCCTTTAGAAAAGTTATCACGCACTAGGTTGCTTCTAATACATATGGTATGGTATCAACTTTTAACTTCTTCTCTGATCTTCTCTATTTTTGTTCTTCCTAAAGCCACGTATTACACTACTAATATTAAAAAAATAATAAATAAATAAATCTGAAGAAAGCAAACTAGCCTCAATGCCCCTGGGGAATCAGCCACCTCTGAAGCTGCCATTTGTGGTAACTATGAGTTTACTTAAGATCAGATTGCAACATTTTAAAATGAACTCACATATTTTCTGAAAGGCACGCTACCAGGTAAAAAAATTATAACTCTGAAAAAAGTCACCAATAAGTCAAACATTTCAAAGGCCTTATTAAATAAAATCTAGCTTCATAGTCATGTAAGCAGCAGAGATCTTTATAATGAATGGGCAGAATACACTACAGCAGATCAGAAATTATAAAACTAAATTAGAAACCCAAATCTCATTTGCTATAAAAACAAATGGTTCTTTGTTCTTGAAAAGGAAGTTGCTAAGATAATGCAACAAAGCACCCTTCTGCAGACAATTTCTAATGCTTAATCTTTTCTGTATTTCTATTAGCTGATTATACATGAATCATACAATTCAGTATTTTGTGAAAAAGTGGGTATCATTAACATCTTATCCCACACTTTATGAAGTTAAATTCCTCAAAACTACCCTTCCCCCATATAGTGGACATATAGGTAAGAACTAAAATTCCATGGCACATTTCAAGAAAAGCTAAGGAATGTATGAACTTCTTTCTCTTAAATGAATACATTCCAAGATTCAAAGTTGTATGCCAGTGATGACCTCACCTGAAATTGATGAGAACAGATATTACTGTGGCTTGCTAAAGCACGGTCCATTACATATACACACAGCATCTCTGCCTGTCATTTGACCTTTATGCCTGCTGTACTGTCTGGGCGAGATGGCATTAGCTATCTTCACACCAGCTCCTACAGTGCTGTTTCACATTTGCAACTAAAACAGTGCTGACAACGCACTGATGTTTCACCTACTGTCGAACGGTGCTGCCTAGCATCAAGGCCTTCTCCGTTCCTTACTCTGTGCCCTCCCCTGCAGTGAACAGAAGTTGGGATGGGACACAACCAGGTAGATGATCCAAACTAGCCAAAGAAATACTCCATGTCATATAATGTCATGCTCAGCAATAAATGGAGAGAGGGGAGTGCTTCCTCTGTTGCTCAAATCAAATAAGCAGTGCGCTCTGACCAGAACAGCTTGGATTTCAGATAAATTACTAATGTAAAAGCTCTCAGCAGCCCAGTCCATAGCAGAGACAAGAGTTAATTTCCTGTAGTGTCAATACAGTTGGTGAAACTGCACAACAGTGCCAGTGCCTAAATTATATCAGCCGTTGCAGCTCTTTTTCCAAAATGTTGGCAATACTGACCATGAAATAAAAACAAACGTTTTTGTGGTGAACATCAAAGTCAACAGAACAAACCTGGGTCCGAGGTTGGGTATTTTGTATAAACAAGCTCCACTTTTTCCTAAACAACACTCTAGCCTTTATGAACTGCTAAAACCTTGAGAATCAACCTTTTCTTCTCCTTTATAGAGCACCTAGAGATTGCCTGTAAGGTAAAGGAGAAAGACATCCTGGTTGACATAATTTTCATTGTTCAAGGTTAGATTTTATTAGTATTTTTTTTCAGGATGAGATTTTCAAATAATCTTCCAAGCCTTACAACTGAAAAAAATTATTCAGAACACAGTCACAAGTGGTTCTTATGCCCTAATTATAGTGCTTTCTCAATTTCTCACCCATCAGAGGACACACATCTCACATATAAGGGGAAGGAGAATGTCTGTGACTGACTGTGATATTGTTAACAAGAGAATTTAATTGAGAAACATTTTTGCATCTCACATTAGGTGTGACTCTTAGTTATGTGATATGTTCATGGGTGACAGGAAAATTATGCCTTACATCTGTAGAGATGTGTAAATGCCTCATTAAGTTTAATAATTATCTGTTAGAAGGGCAGTTCCACAAGAATCTCTCTGCTACTGAAAAATAGAAGGGACACAATGAAACAACATTGCAATTGTTTTATCACTGACCTTGCTGAATTAAACCACCTGTCCAGAAATATTTTTATAAACATATTAATAACGAACATTGTATCATAAAAAATGCATGAATGGGTTACACCACAAAAAGTTTATCAAGTAGCCCATGAAATAAGACACAGACTATATTTTAAGACTTGAGCTCAATTCAACCTGAATTTCTGTGTTAATTCACATATGACAGAGGAAGAAAGCAGAAGGTGGAAGAGAAAGGACATTGCTATGAAACATGACACATAAAAGGAAACCTTTTAAGAACAGCTTTTCAAACAAAAATCTTCAAGCATCATCTTTGACAGACAACAATCAATAGTATATGAGTGATTCCACTATGTCCTGTATAGCTAAAAACAAAACAAAAAAACCCACCACCTTCCTGGATGAGGCAGAAGGCAAATTATCCCAACAAAAAAAAAAAAAAACACCTCTCTAGGAAAGCTTTACTATCCCATTATCCCATTTACATTGACAGCTGAGTTTTACAGCTCAACAAGGATTATACAAATCTGGGAAACCAAAACAGAACATTATCAACTTCTGCTCACAATGAGAAAGTGGTTTGACAAACGAAGCACAACCTTCATACTAGCCAACTACGCATTTTGACACATACCATTAAACAAAAAATTAACCAGTTTATTATATTTAACATATTTACAAAATAGTACAAATTAAAGTACTGTAACCATTATTGCATGACAACAAAACCTCCATACAGGCAAAAGCAGCACATGAAAGAGACACTCCAGAATAGATAGGAAGTCTTTGGTACTCAAAATATAGTTTAAGATGCAGCATTAACTCAATCAATACAGGGCATTAAACACAGACAACGACATGTAGATTTATGCCACAAGTGTCAGTTCAGCTATGGCTTCCATTCTTCTCAAAGGCTGATTATTGGACTCAGCGATTGCTTAAAAGCTTTACAGTGACTTTAGGATGGAAAAACAACTCAAAATTATTCTAAAACCAAGCTGTTGAAAATGACTGATATATTTCTCAACTCTTACTGAATTAAACTGCCTCTTCTCAGAACTACCTGACAGCAAAGCACTAAACACCTCACAGGCCTAGAGCCTATTCCTCTACCCCTTGAGCAGGCAAAACTGTGCAAGAATCAACTTTGTCTACTTAAGGAATATAGGATCGAGCTCACAACGGACAATAAAACTGCATGGCAAAACATGATCAAAGATGGCATACTCTAGTCTACCCTGCTGTACACATAATTTACAAAATGTGTTTTATGCATAATCTACATATTTACAAATGTTCTCAATTGTTCCAACAAGTAATGTACTCAACACAATCACAGTTTACATAATTTTGAGGTAAATCCTTGAAAAGTTAGAGCATCAGCAGAGTTTCATCTGCAAGGCTGAATCTCACAAGTGGAGGATTTCTAATTGGAAGATCCTCTCTTTACCTGGTCACACAGCAGTGCATGCTAGGTGTAGCAGATGGGTAGGATGGTTGCAGAGACAGGGGATTATTATGAATCCTCTGTGCTGTGCATGGCTCTTTCTGATGGCCAGAAGGAGGCCAGAAAGAAGCAAAGAACACTGGGGACAGCCAAAAACAATCTGAAATATGTACTAGCAGATTCTGCTCCATGGACGAACAGTGGATATTATGTTGCTTGCAGAGTGGGAAAACCTGCAGTGTTAAATCACGCAGTGTCTATGCACACTAATTGCAGGATGACTATGTGAAAAGAGGAAAGGAAAAAGCAAAAGAGAGGATGTGGGACAGGTTGAATTAACTTTCTTGATTGGTCAACATTAATTATGTTGCTTGTAGAGTGGGAAAAACTGCAGTGTTAAATCACACAGTGTCTATGCACACTAACTGCAAGATGACTATGTGAAAAGAGAAAAGGGAAAAGCAAAAAAGAGGATGTGGGACAGGTTGAATTAACTTTCTTGATTGGTCAACTTTACTCTAGAAAGAAAATGCAAAGAAAAAGAAAGAGCTTTATTTTCTTAGAAGTTTTCAAGTCAGGTTAGACATTATCTAAATACTTAAAAGTGCACATACAAAGATACCACCCACATTTATTTTAACATATAACTACAGCACTTCTGACCCTCCATAAATATATTTAAAGACTGCCTCACCAATGGGTGGACACCACTTTACAAGGCTTGATGTTTCAAGCTGTCTAACCTAGACATATTTTTCCTTGCAGATGTTCATAACACTGAAACAAGACCACTCACTCGCTGCTGTTTAGTGTCCCAGGGAACAAGAGAGGACTGGGCACCAAGAATTCTGCAAGTTGCCTTTGCATTACCTTATAAGAGCACAAAAGGTGGTAGAAACTCCTCTCTAACTAGGAAAAGACAGTTTAGAGTTGGAAGTGTCAAAGTTCTTCTGAATCAATCAAGAAGTTAAGATAAACAGGTTTTTTTCTTGAGAATTGACATCACCTTGCATTAGTATATTCTCCCACAGAATAGGTCCACAATACTTATTTGATGTTAATGCTGAAAACTTTAAAACTGGCCATGACTCAGTTGCACTTTTATGGTCAGCTGCTTAAATGAAAAAACCTCACACAAAAAGACCTGGGATGACAAAAACGGATCCCACAATTCCACTTTCTGGATGCTTTTTCAAGCCATACCACATCACTACACCTTTTCCAAATGTTGTCTTAAAACAAAATGTTAGAAGATTTAAGCAGGACGTCAAAGCAGTCAGTTAACAAATTATATATGCATGAATGCTAATCATGTTTACTATGTATTTTCTTCAAAATGTGTTTGTGAGTGGAGCTGTAAGGTGATAAGTGGTCTGATGTTTCAAGACAAGTCTACTGACTATACTTTAGGCCCACTGGAATGACTGAACTCTGCTTTCTGAATGCAGTGATAAGGAGGAATAATAAGCCTTCATCTCCTTGTACCATCACAGATGTTAGCTAGAAGAAAAGAGACTTATTAAATATTCAGCCATTGCTAGTATTCATGGTGTAGTACAGGGTGAAATGAAAAGGAGCATAAAGCAATTTTTCCAGAAATCTTCTGGGAAGGTGAAGGTTGGACTTTGTACTGAACCCCAGTGATGGCAAACTGGCAGGTTGTTTCTTGCACAGCTCTGAGCAAGGTAATAATCTGTCAGCACAAACTTCTGTATAAATCCCAACATTAAGACTGGAAGGTTTAGACAGACAAAAATGCTGCTGTTTAAATACTTAACAAGACCAGTAACACTTTGAAGATATTAGATTTTTACAATCCCTGAAACTGCTGGTCAGCAGAGGAAAGATTTTAATTCATTCGTCCTCTTCAACATAAGTTGATGGAAACCAGCCCACCTAAAAAGGGGAAAAGCAGAACAAAATAATACATGAGATGCACAGTTACTTTTTAAATGGCTGAACTAGGCAATACAAGAATGGCTCTGCTCAGTACATATAACATTGAAAAGATTAACTTGACTGACTTGTCACAGTTCGAGTAAGTACCCTAAACAAAGAATAACTTGCAGATACTATAATCTGGAAACTAAACACCTCTCCCCTTCCCTTCCCGCCTGCCCGCCCATGCCCTCCCCCCTCTCCCCACCCCTCCAAAAACACACACACACACACAAAAAAAAAACCCAACCCACAAATAGAAATCCACTTTTGCCCAAATGAGAAGTCTGAGTATTCAGGAAAAAAAAGTCATTCAGGACAAAAAAAAGTCTAGAAATACCAAAACCAGAAGTAGTTTTATAAAAGGCGGGATGCTGCTGCTATTTTTTTTAAATACGCCATTAAATATTTAACAGGCTTTCATGAGGTTCAGGGAATCCTCTTACAAAGGAAAGCGTGCCTGATTTGTTGCATTACATGGAGCTAAATTCCACTGCCACCAACAGGAGTTTTAAATATGTCAGAACCAGAAGGCAGAGTCCGGTGTTTCACATTTCGTAAGTTATAATGTTATCTCCATTCTGAATAATGATGTGCCTAAGATTATATAAGGCACACAGGGAAGCAACGTAATGTATTTCTTATTGTCTTATCTATTTGTTTCAGGTTTTTCACTCAGACTTCTTCATACCTAAGTCAATTGAGCACTCATGAAAGACCTCAAAACCAAACCTAGAGCATGATTGGAAGGAGTAACTGCATAAATTTTGTTTTAGACTACCTTGCCAAAATATCTCCAGAGATGAGCTTATGATCTCAAGTCCAGGCTATGAAAGCCATCAGAAAGAATGCTAACACAGTTAACAGGACATCCTTTAGGATATTTTGCATTAGAATGAGACGTTCAGTTTTCTTACATGTAAAATGTATATAGGATGACCACTATTTCTTCTTGCCTAATTGATAGTTTCACTTCAAGAGCACAACCAGGCTCACGTACATTTAAAAAAAAAAAAAATTAAAAAAATGTTCTCCAAATTGCACAAAGCAGTAAATCTGGACATCTACTTCAACTGGGCCTGCAACTCTCATTTCCAGCTTCCAGCAGATTTCCTTTCTTCCACTTTGCATTCCTTGGCCCTGCATCTCAGCCCATGAAAACATGGAAACAGCAGCTCAAATACTTCTGACTGATCTGCATTAAAGAGCAATATACTAAGTTTGAAACAATATAGACTTTATAGGTCAAAACTGAAACTTCACTTCAATGCAAGTCTCAGAGTGCAGTGTAAAGTGACTTTGTAAAAATCCCTGCTGAATATGCCACTTCATATGAGACACATGTTTAGAAACCAAAGAAGAAGCTTTCTATAAGGTTGCTAATGCCATTGCATTGTAGTCTGGCAGAAAGGTGTGGAAATCATTCTTTGTTAAACTGCTGAACAGATTTCCACAGCACCAGTAACCTGAGGTTTTCATCACAAATATTTGTGCACACCACATTTCAAAGAAGTTCATCTGTAGCTGCACTATTAACCCTGGTTACTTTCCAACCTTATAATCTCACCCAAATATTCAGCCTTGTAGGTCACGTTAAATAACCAATTAATTTAGATGCTGGGAAAGCTGCCTGGCAAGTGTTCTGCCCGGCTCCTATGAAACACAGATGAGAACACATTGTATGTTGTGAATTTAAATATACAAAGAAAGTTTATGATGTAGGAACACATATTTTTTTTACAAAATCACTGTCAGTGAAGGCAGAAATGAGACAAAGAAAAAAAAAAAAACAAAACCACCTTACCCTTCCATTTACTTCACCTCTCCACCAGCCATTTGCACTCATCTTTGTATAAATTTTTACAACATCCCCTTTCAATAAGGACAGTTCTCTCATGTCTCTTGCACAGAAGTCATACCTGGCTATGGCAATGCCTATCACCTTCGGGCTTAGCACTGAAATGAAACAGACATTGATAGTCTTAGCATTTGTTAATTGAAGGCTACTCAAGTAATGTAAATAGCAGTACTGTAAAATATAAAAAAAAAATATTTCACAACATACACTGGCATTAATTTTATATAAACGTGAAAGCATCTACACCACAGAGATCAAGAAGGTTTAAACATAGGTGAATGGCATAAAAGTTGAAGGGATTTTATGTGATTTTTTTTTAATAGTCATTTTTATTTAGAAAAGAGTCAAAACTAGATGAACCGTAAATAAAATATCCCCCATCCCAAAATTTCTACATACATTTAAAATGATTATATTTTTATGCTTCATAATAAAACTTGCTGCCCGTTAACGTGCATCAACATATTTTACAGGTCACTAGTTTCTTTCCAAAAGAATTATTAGCATTTACAGTCGATTTAACTTTAAACCTCTAATGAAGCAAAACAAACAGAATAAGGTGCTGTTCTTTCAAAAACAACTCCCAAGTTAAACATTAATGCACTTAAAATTGGAAACTAACATCATCATGAGCAAAATAGTAGAAGTTCCCACAGAAAATTTGTATGGATCATTTGTTACAAATTGCATGAACATTGGCTGATGTAAATCTACTCTTTTCAGGAGATTATTCTGTAAATCACCCATGAATTTGTTCTACAAAACTTTTCATGAAGAAAAAAAACCTTACAGATTTTTTCCCAAGTTTCAGTGAAATTAATACTCTAAAAGCTACATCAACGTAAATGCCAATGCAAAGCTCAGACGTTCTAAGCAATAAAAAGTTGTGAAATATTTTTAAAAACCAAATGTGAAAAAAGCCTCATTTCAAAAACCAATCCCATTCTACCAAATAATTTTATAGGAAATTATGTTTTCAAGCCTGATGTAGAATATATAAACTTGAAAAAAGGAATTCTCAACTCCTCTAACGACAGGTGGGCATAGCACCTAAGAGATAAAGGCCTTTGACTTGAGCAGTTTAGAAAAGACATCTACTACTCTATTGCACTTTGTAGTTGGATTGCTAATCCAATCTGGCTAAAGCATTCGTATTTTTTTTCCATCAGTACCATTGTTTTCCTATTTAAGTCAGTCCAGACAGGAGTTTACAAGCAGAAGCAAGCTTCCTACTGAAAAGCTTTCAGAAGATTTCATCATATGAGCATGACGGATGACTTGACAGAACGTACATATAATAATCCTTTTTCTCAGAACCCTTTCCAATTTCTTAGAAATTCCCTATCATCTTTAGGAAATACCATTAAGGTTCTAGTTTTGCAATGCAATTGCTTCAACAATGTAACACGAAAAGTTCATAGCTAGTTGCCTTTACATTAAATCAGGAACACAAAATATGGCAAATGGGCTAGAAAATCTTGACAGTTTCAGTTGTGCTTGTATTTAAGATTTCTCCTGACCTCACTGGGGACATTTATAGAAATGGAGGCTTTTGCATAATAGTATAAAATATATGAAAATCATAGTCAAATATTTTTATCTTACAGTGGCAATTCAAAAAAGTTACTTTAAAATAACAATAAATACTATGTTTAAAATATTATTAGATGTATCACAAAAATTCAATGCCTAAAAATCTATTTTGGCAACAGATTATGCCCTCTTTTATATCATGCCATTGAAGCTTAGTCCAACCTTTCACACTGGTTATGTATAGTTGCTTATCAGATACTTGATACAAGACATACAAGATGCCATATAAAAGAGAACCAGCATCTCAATTTATTGCTTATATTTACTATATAAAGATGTTGTAGTTCAGACATACTTTTTTCCCCCTCTAAGCAAGTCAGATGTAGATGCTACTTGTTTAGATCCTGACGTGAAATGTCCTATACCTTATCAGCATTGCAGTAATCAATTTTACAGGGAGAGAAAATTCATGGACAGCAATTGTTTTGGAGAAAGAAAAAAACAAGAAGAGCAGTTATTGATTGTAAGGTCAGTAACCATTTATAGGTGTGCAGCAATATCACTGGCAGATTTGGGGAAGCATCACAGGATGGAAGGAGCAATTCTGGGGAGCATGGTATCATTTCAGATTCTAGAAAGGAGACAAAGGGGCAAGGAAGAAGATTACATGAGGCAAATATGAATAAATTTGGGAAAACATGAAAGAAAAGAACTAAGGAGGGAAGAAATGCATGGAAAAATAATGAGGGAAAATGCTGAGGAAAATTAGGATAGAGAGGGGGGCACATCTGGGAAAAAAGAGGACTTTAACTCTTTTTCAAGTTGTAAAGCCAGAGAGGAAAAGGAGAAAGCAGCAAGAGAAATCAAAACCATGTATATCAAAAGTCTTGAGGCACAACATGGCAGAATTAAGATTAATTTAGAATCCAACACCCATATTTCCAAATAAGAGTGATGCTCATTCTAGGAAATATATAAAAGGAAGCCAGATGAGTGGGGGAATACAGGAAAACGACAGTGCTTAATTTTGGAGGAAACATTAACCATATCTCTATGGTGACATAGTTATAAAACCAACTTGAACAGAGACTATCATCCCTGAATTCCCAATCAAAGCTCTCCCAGGATAAACAAAACTTGAAAGAAGACAGTCAGCATGTGGAAAGGACATCTGCACAGATGGGAGAGAGAAGAAACACTGGGTGAAGGAAAGAAAGAGGATAGCTACAGGGAGAATGAGGAGAGAATGGGATTAACAGAGGTTGACGGAAAGGAACTGCCCAACAGGAGAATGAGAAATTAAAGAGGGGGGAAAATGAAAGAAGCTGTTGAGAAATCAGTAATAAATAGAACTTGTTTATTAGGAGGGAGATACTCAGAGGATTAACAGGAAATAGTGAGAGATCTGAGGGAGGTGAATAAAAGGTAAGTGTGTGAATGAGAAAAATATACCTTTGCTTAACCTAGCCTTTCCTTCTGCAAACAGGAGGCTAAGAAGAGACAGGGAATTAGTCAGCTTTGATTTACACTAAAGTACGCTGGAAAAGTTGCTCGTTGACAGTGAGATAGATGTGCTGCAAATGAATTTTAATACTAGTTTAGACCACTGATGAAGGAAACTGGGATGCAAACAAAAGAGGCTCCATGTGATCACAGCAAGCTGGTCTAGCTCACATTTCTGCCTGAGCCTAAAGGCCAACTCATTATTATAAAAGCTGTGAGTAGCTGTTTACACTCTCCTTGTGGTATGGCCTCCTCATCATTCTGCAGCCATATCCCCTAAGGGTTGCTCTTGTGTATTAGTTTCCACGCTCCTTGAAGCAATGCACATTTACTTGCACTGCTTAACCAAACCTCACTTCTATTACACAAGCACGGGCAGCACCTCCGGTAGCGCTCTGTAGCCAACCCTTCTCCTCTGTTACCAACTTCCACATCAGCACAACTAAGCCAGCTCTGAAGATCCTTTTGAAAAAAATATTTGTAATATCATGAAATAAGTATTTGTGCATTTAAGTGATTTTTTTGGCTATTTTAAAAAAGATGGCTTTACTAAGATCATATGAAGTAATGTAGCCTACCTATCAGGATAAGAAATCCCATTCCAACAGATAAATAAACTTAAATTAAGAATCACTAATCAACATTTTCCTTTATTTTTGTACTATATATAGTATAAATAAATACACAGCATACTGCGATATGCAGGACACTGAATCCTTACCTATTGTTACAGTAACTTAAGAATTTTCTAGTAAAGCAGTTTTTCACAGGAAAAAAGGAGTGTAATTATAAATGTGTTGAAATCACATACGGGAATATATGGGAATGTGTGACAGGCTTAAAGTAATGCCGAGTCTTGATTGCTCTTCTATCACTGTAGGCAACTTCACAGTTTCATTTTCATGGAACAGATACAAGTTTCATTAAGAACAGACTTTATAATCAAGTACTGTGCAGTTGAATGAAAAGCAGCATCTTCTATCCTTGCCCAAAAAAATAGAAGCTCACAGTATTTACGGACAATAAAGGGCCAAAACTTAACTCCTTTGCATTCTCTGATTCACATGAGATGAGTGCTTCAGACATTCCAGCTGAATGTCACAACCACAGGGTGAACAACTATACCAGAATGGCTTTCTATTCAGCTCTTCTACAGATGTGTCCCCTTACATAAATGTCAGTTTGAAGAGTGCCTTAAAGCTTGGATTCTCTACTCTCTGGTTACTGGAAGTAAAGGTATCTGCCCGCCAAAAAATCTGTATGTAAATTGAGACAAATGGAAGAAACACCCCAAAACAGTGAACCACCAAGGAGCAAAGCATTCAAGAGCAGTATAGGATATTGAGATCGAAATCCCTGGCCTCAATCATGTGAGGGCTCATCAGAGACACTCAGCACAAGTAAGCACACTAACCATTCTACTACTGAGCTGCCACCTACATCCTCTTCCCTTCTACAAACTATAGAAAGCCTTAAGAATCCATCTTGGAGCACTAAGCAATCTGGACAACTTCTGTGGGACAACTGTAAAACACACTGCCTACTCAGATCTCCTAGTCATTTCTTGATTATGACTGCACTCGCATTCACGCGTGCCAGGCACCTCCCCCTCCCTGGTGCAAAAGGCAGCCTCAGTCCCGATCTGCACAACCGAGGCCAAGTCCTCCACCCTTTGTACACGGAGGTGTGTCAGTGTAACATGAGTTACACGGCATTCTCAACAGTAGTAGCTCCTTCCATATGCTCCTCAAAGGCATTTACCTTCCTACAAGCCAAATTCTTCTGGAATTGTCCAGTGGTGCAGTTCACCTCTTTGAAGACTAGGTCTTCAGAGACCAGAGCAAGTCACAGCCATACTGAAGCACTAACTGAGACTACCACTGCTACTGTAAGCATTTTTATGCAGTCTCTTAGTTTAAAATGTTTGCATCTATTAAAGCCAGACATGGTTAAATGAGAATAAAGAAAACAATATTTAGAGAACAGATGGGTAAAATTAATTAACAATGTTAATGCAGAATTTAAAGAAAGCATTTTCTACAAAAGTACTGTATTCTAAGACACTGCTGCAGTGTGGTTTGCTGCAGGGATGGGACGAATATATTGTTTATCTACAAGCAATGAAATTTTCGGGATTGTGCATTTGAACAAATACATTAAAATATATATAGCTCATAGACATCAACTGCATAGCAAATTAACAGTCAAGTGATCATTGATTAAATCTGCTGCAACTATTGAGCCTTGCAACACCTGTTCAAACTGCTTATTGTAATATACACTTTTTCAAAAGATTAAGAGTTTGATTTCTGTTACACTCCAAGAATAAGATGTAATAATTCAGTTTTTGGAGTCCAAGAAGAACTGAAGTATTAGATTCGTCCCTTCCCTTGCTTGCTGCACACAGAAACAACAGAAGCAAATTTAGAAGAAATATAAAAGCAGTAAAGCAGTACCTGACCAGAAAGGAGTGGAGGAAGGGGGAACAAAGCTGTAGTCTGGAGGAGTTACAAAAGAAAACCCACAGAACAAAGAAGGGGCTTAGAGAAAGAAAGAGAAAAAGAGAAAAGCAAAAGAACATTGAAATACTGGCACAAGATTTAAATAATCGTTTTTTAACTATATAATTCATTGATAATAAGGAAACTAAAGTTCCCTACTAAGGATGTCTGGAAGGAAATTGACTATAATAACTAGAAAATTTGGATCTATGACTTAATTTTTAACAATTGCATTTTTCAAAGAGTAAAGTAGAAAGATGACACCCATTCAGGGTTTCAGAGAAGCAAATTAAAACTGCAGACTCTTGCAAATATTTTCAGATTTAACAGAAATTTTTCTTCTTTAATTTTGTATGCCCCACTTCTTAACAGTACAAAAGCAGGAACTCACGCATGCATAAGACAACTTCTTGAGCCCAGGAAGACTAGTCACACACTCTTAATTAGGAATATAGTCTAAGTACCAATTGAACTGGGAACTCATAATATGCATGGGAAAAAGAATGCATTTTGCCCTGATAAGTCATTAATATCAATAGGAATTCCACAGGTAAACTGTATTGCGCATTTTTGCAGTCTTCCCCAATTGAGAGAAAACCCTTGATATCAAGCAAAAACAAGTTTGGCCTAGGCAGAACCAGCATATCATCCTAGTCCCTCTACCAGTTTCCTCAGGTTAAAGATAAGAGGTACACTTGTTCTACTGCCAGCAAACCTAAGGTTGACATTTTTCAATACAAAATTAGATTAAAAGAACTAAAATTGCTTCAAATTGAACTACAGTTTGTTGGCATGTTCTCACATTTTGTCCTTGTTTTGAAGAGGCAATGAATATATATATAGCATGCAAAGTCTAATAAAGTTGGGATCTCTGCTCCCAGCTGTGATTTGGAAAGGGAAGTCTATCTTCAACTGCATAAATGATAATGTAGCCTTTAAATTATACCTAATAATATCTATAATTACTGACCAAGAGTGTTCCTTCAAAATGTAGCAGGGTTATATTCACCACATACAGCTGCTTCCCTGAATTTATCCTTGTGACTACACATAAAATCAGTTTGCTTCAAAATTGCTAGTTGCAGGAATGATGACTACAACTATTTTAGGCTAGGAATTAACAAAGAATCCATGGTGGAGGTAATGATGCAGTTTTGTGCATCTTACCTGGATGAGAATAGATACATTTGTGACAATGAAAATACTAGCATAAATAAAATAAACAGGACCAATACTTTATTTTACTATTCATAAGCTACAGATTATTTATTTAAAAAAAAAAAAAAAAAAAAAAAAAAAAAAAAAAAAACACCACAACACAGACTAACAGCAGTTTAGGTTAGTATCTCAAAGTAATACAAAAGAAACATACTCCAGTGTCTCCTGCACACTATAAACTCCCTTCTGAACTTTCACAGTGATGATCCTTTCTCTGCCTCTAATATTACATAGATTGTCTGAGAATGCATGAGGTTAACTGGGGAACACCTTTATAGTGGAACGAGGAACCCCCGGCGACAGCTCTGTGTGGAAATACGTTCCATGAACTGAAAGGGCAATTGGGCTGAACTTGTGTGCCCATTCTTAGAGACAAATAACTGCCTTTATTTCTACACAAGTACAATGATAGTGTGCAAAAGCAGCATGCAGGAGTAAAGACTGGTTAGGTGCTATATAGGGGGTGGCTGGTCCTTTCCTGTCTGTGTATTGTCTTAATTTTTTGAGAATTTTCCTGTCCAGTATAACTGGAGGTTTGGTCTTACGTGTGAAATACTGGACAAATAAACTTATGTGGGCAAAGAAACCCCACTAGATAACTAGTCTATTTTTAAATGTCATTGATGAGGGTTTTAGCGTTCGCTTTTAAGGAGAAAGGCTGGGTCCTTTTGTTTCCTTAAGGGCTGTAGTGACACTTGGTTTATTTTACTTTATGAACAGATACTTTTATGCAGTTAATGCATTAAGTAGTAGAATGACATAACTAGTTAATGTACCTACTCCTGATCTACAGGTGATGACAGTCACTCAAATAGTATTTGAGTAACCTTGCAATTAAGGTTACTTTAAAATCTAGATTTCTAAAAGATTCAGATTTCTCAACATGATTGTGCCGGAATAAAGTGCCAAAAACCATTCTGTAGAAGAACGTCAACTTTTCTTGAATTTTTGCCTTTATTTCATTAATTCGTCAATCACCCCACTATTCTAACGTAAGACTTGGAATTTTTCTGTGTAGCAAACCAAAATTTGATCATGCTATGTCTAGAAAAGCCTAGGACTGAAAAATTAATAAGAAAGAATGTACCATTTCCCCAGAAATCTTCCTAATTAAATTGAATTTCTATATTGAGAAAAATAAAAAGTCTGACAGCTTTTACAACTACATTAAAGTGTATGATAAATATCAGAACAGACTGGGTGACTTCTGCAAGACCATGAGACTAAAAAGCAAATTTCTAATTAAAGTGGGAAGCCAAATTAACTATCTCCATAAAATGAAGATTTTCCTTCTAAAAATCTAGTAGCTGCTGAAGGGAGAATCAAATTCCCTGAAAATTTAAGAAGTTACAATTGATTTATTATGATTCATATCAGAAATTGCAAGTAAGCTGAAATGCCACTTGGTTTTCTCTCCTTCAATGGGTAAATGAAAACATGACAATTACAAATAATGATTATAATTTTTTCTCACATTGTTCTAGAAAGCGAAGTTAATTTGGTATTGCCATTCAGTTTCACAGCAGCTCAAAGACTTTGGCAGCAGAAGATGATACAATTCTGTCAAAGTCTACAGTGGTTCAACTCATGTTTTTCAGAAATACTTTTCCTAGTTATTCTGGCAATTGTATATACTAAAGACCAGCCATTTTGAGTAAGAAGCTGATGTCTTTCAAAAAAACGGCCTCATTTAAAAATCCAGATACAGTCATGTGAATAGTATAGCGCAAAATACTGAGCTGAAATCCCAAACCTCCTTAAAATCAGCTTCAAAGTGCCATAGTCCTTTGCATTCACCAGCTTCAGCCCTACATTTGTTATAATACGGTGAATGTGACACCAAGTAGTTGCACAACTGGAGAGGGGAAGGAAAGTGCCCTTCTCTCTTCAGCTGTCTTGTCTGGCTTCATTTCAACAACTCTTTTTCTTGCACTCAGATTAAGAGTGGCTGTGAAGTAAACTCACTGTCCAACCACTGCCCCATGACTTATTTGCTTCCTCTACTAAACAAAACCGCAGCCTAAAGTTTACCAGCTTCTTTCCAAATTTAGCCCAGCAGTGTTCACACAGCCTAGATATATAGCTACTCTAACACCAACTTGGTAAGAATGAACAGCACAGCTTTAAAACTGAGCAGCACAACTCACAGATGGGCTGTTAATCATGGAAATTTTGCTTTCAAAGGAAAAAAAAAACACAACAAAACACACACATTCATGGGGACATGCTAACGCTTTAAAAGAAACTGTCAAATACATTAAGTGAAAGTGCTATCCAGAGTCGATCTAAGTAGGCTAGCAGAACTGTGGAAATCTTTCAGATTTTATTATGAAGAGTTTGAGAACTGAGAGGTTTTTTTGATCAGTTTGGTATAAGACAAAACCTGCCAGTTCCCACCTGCACAGTTTGTAACACTAAAGGTCTAGTATTTACTGTAGCCAAGATGCACTTTTTTATCCCCTTGGTTCAAATAAGAGCATCCCGCACTCGTTCCTCTTGCTCTTCCATGCACTGCCTTAAAACACCTTGCTAAAGGAGGTGCTTTCTTTTGTCCATGGATTGAAGGTACTGAGGATGTACCATACGTCTTCTATCTTGTAAAGAATGAAACCATAAAGCTAATGTTCTTGCAGACTGGTAAGTTGGTGGACAGTATAGATACATTCTAACTGGCCTAAGACGGTAAAGAAAAACTGGTTCTGCTCACAGTCAATAATAACCAAAACAAATGCAAAGTAAATTAAGCAGGGTGTATCTTCTCAACAATTAAAGCCTCAGTGCTGTGAGGAGGCAAGGGATGAGGAAAGCAGAAGAGATGACAAGAGAGAACCCAAGGAAGATTGCCAGCTACACAAAGGAGAAAGGATGGAACAGATAAATTGATCAAGAACAGGGATGTACTGAGATACAGCATAGCAGGGAGACAACTGGCAGGAGTCCTGGGAAGCAGTCAAAGAAAACAGAAATGCAAGGAATAAAGAGGAATTTGGAGATAGAGACAGAGCACATGAAATGCACAGACACACACTGGTTTCTTAAAATCATCTGTCCTAAAGTATCTTCACTTTAATTAGGAGAGGAAAAAAGTCTCCAAAGTTAAAGAAATGTTATGGAGCAGAGGCAAGCAAATAGACAAAAGCTCACAAACACAGCAAATGAAAGTAATACAGCCAGCTTCATCACAAAGACTACACTGCACTCTGTGGCCCTTCACAGCAGTCTTCACACTGTTAAAATCTCCATTAAGTTTTGTTTCCCTCTTATTATCTGTTGCAATAGAAAGATACAGCCATTGTCTGCAGAACTGCAAATCTAATATTTGCTCTTTGAAAGAAACATTATATAGTTTCCAGAGGCCAGCCATGTGATTGTTTTTATCATTAATATTGAACTTGTACGTGTGCTAAAAATCACGCTAACTTCCACTTAAATTGTAATAAGTTAAATAAAGAATATCACATGCATTGTAAATCTCAGTTTATTTCTAAACTTCAAAACTTTTTAACTGGTATTTATATTGTACAGTAGTTCATTAACTTTCAGAAGCTTAGAGGCGGGTAATAAAAATTTAAGGTTAAAAGGCAGGCATAAAAATAATGATGATACAGTAAATCTAATGTGTTTTTTTGAGAAATATACGTGGTGTTACTGAAATGCTACTTCATATGGCCACACTACAAGACTGATTTATTTAAATCCCCTTTTAAGGATTAGAAATTGTCACAGATATTATTAACACTTGTAGCTGCGTGTATGCAAATGTCTGAAAAAACTCAGCAGGATGCAGTTTAATCTCTCACGAGCACGCCTAATAGATTTTTGAGTATCATGGAGATTTTAAGTTTGGCAGCAAGACAAACTTGCTAGACATGTTTATAAACCTCCTGGCAGATCTGAATCTGCTTAGCTTCAAAAAATCCTAGCTAAAAGTATTACCATATTAATTGGTTACATGTCAAAAATGGAAAATGAAGATGTTCAAAGTACCTTGTCCTTTTAGTATTTACATGACAGAAAATAATATACAGTAATTTAAAATACTCACAGTTGCCACCTGTTCTGCTACTCCTTTGTCCCACTGAATTTTCAGATTCTTTGTATGGAAATTGAAGAGTAGTATCCAAACTTCGAAAGCCTTCTTTGAGAGAGTGGTGCCTATAATATTCCACGAGTTCCTTTCAGAAAGGAAAAATATTATGTCATTGGAAATTGAAACCACATCCTTTTCAACATTCTATTGTACAGTCAATGACAGTTTTATCCTACAAGTAATCTTATTTTATAATACAACAACCCACAGTACATGTTTATTTTAAAAAAAATCAAGTATCCTAAATATGAACTGCTTTTACAGTGCCACTTAACTGGGGGTTTTAGGTTTGCTGGTTATCCATTTTTTTTAAATAAAGCCTTATTGTCAGAGTCAACACTTAACTGCCTCTTAGAGCCAGGCGGAGCGTGTATTTGTCTGAAGTTAGGCAGAAAGCAAGGTCACTTGCTTGTTATATATATAACAGTAACTGTCTTTGTTTTCTCCAATTTCTTTTGCAATGATAAGTTATGTTTATCCATTAATGTATCTGTAAGTACACAGATCCAAAATAAAGCATAAGGCTTGCATATAAGTCAGCACAATGTAACGAGCAGATACACAGACCATGTAAAACTTTCAAGTCTGCCATTAAAATTTGTGGGTGGGTGGAGTTGTTGGTTTTTTGGTTTGGGGTTTGGTTGGGCTTTTTTTTTCAGGTAGTGCAAACTGACTAAAATCCAGCATTTCACATTTTCTTTACGCCCTATCTAAAAATTTGTCTCTGCTTGTGTATGTATATGTGTGCATATATATATAAACATACATATGCACACACAAGTTTTCTATATAAGCACACACATATATATGAAAATATTTTAAAAAAACTACCTGAAATAGTTTATGTAACAAGGAGATAAGTAACTTTCGTTTCTACTAAAGAAGGTAGCACCCATCAAAACTGACAACATGTTACATCATGTTGTGATCTTCAGTCCCTGCCACTGTCTTACTTCTGAATTAGCCCTAATAATGTCAATATCACAGTTTGTACACAAAGTCTAGAATAAGATTAAAGTGACCAGATAATTCAAAGCAAACATATTTCATTTGATTAACAATACTTCAGCTGTGAGATTTCACTCTTCAGAAATGCAAGCACAAAGCAATGTACTTAACTGCAAACCTTTCACTCCTACCAGTACCTCAGTCATTCCATTCTATTTACTTCTAGATTTCCAAAATCAAAGTTGACCAAGCCAAACTTAGGTCAAAATAAGGAAACAGTACTATGTTCAATCATTTCCTTCTAGTTAAAAAAAAATAACAAAATTATTAGCCTACAATAGCCTACATCAGTGATACATTAATTCCAGCCAAACAAAATGACTCTCAGTTTTTTTTAGTTCAAGATCTAGTGCATAAACCAGAAGTTCTTGGTAATAATCTGAAGATTATCTTCTGAACTCTGGAGTACTTCACTCCCCACACCGCAAGCTGTTGCATGTCTCTGAAACTGCTTCTAAGACAGAGTCCAAAGCTAAGTAAAATCTACACCTACTTTTAACAGTTCATAATCACAGACCTGCTAGGCACTCCAAGTAAGCAGAAAGGCCAGGAGATTAAGAACTGTTTGGGCTTTGTTGTCTGGTATCAGCACAGCACACAAGCTACAATGTCAGCAACTAAATTTTCTGTCATATATCATCACTGAGTAGCCAGACATTCCAAATACCAAGGCAACAGAGAGGGTGATTTCTAAGTAAGCAGCATTCAAAGTAGGATTTCTGGATAAATGGAAAAATAGTTTCAAACTTTTGTTACCTTTTTGCACCATGTAAGTGTGTAAGAATTACACTGTTTGGTAAAAATTTCAAGTGGGCAGACTGAATTCGTTAGCAAAATAAGTAAAATGGTTTCAAACTGCAAAAAAATTTACTTGCGTCACAAAGATTCAGTTGCTGAGTTTTTAATACCATGAAAAAAAGTCCACAAACAACTGGCCTCCAAAGCATTCATTGCACAAATCACTAGCAAGCTTACAAACAGATAAATAAGGTAAGTAGCCCCTGCCAGCATGGATGGGGCTCCTCAGGAGTCTTGTCACATCAGCAGCTCAGCTGACCTTTCGCTGCACCTTGGCCTGCTTTACACACTCAGCACATTTTAATTGCTCTTGTGAAAGTTCTTCTAATGTACTATGAAAACTATGTACAAGAGCTGTTCTACTTCTGTTGCCTCCAAAGTAGGACAGAACACAGTGTCAACGCAGATCGCTACTTTAGGTTTCCATGGCTGCTGGTTGGTTTTGTCTCTCTTCTGCTCCCTGTTCTACTCAGACTACTTTTGTTCCTCTCTTCTTCCAGACATTGCTTTTCTCGTGCACGTACCCAGAACAAAGCAGTTGTTCCACAGCATATGCAAACAGTACTTACACTACCACTTGTCTATTTAACTCTCAAGGACAGACTTTTTCCTAACCGAATGTTAGCAAGGCTAACTTTGTAGCAATAAAGCCTTCACACTAGAAATTTCTTCTGTCCTCTCAATTCTTTGACACAATGCATACTCCTTTTGTTTCCTTTTTATCCCAGTCTGTGTCCTGTACTTATATCTCTGATCATTCAGCTCTGTTTTAAAACCTGTATCAATGCATTAAATGGCATCATCACCATAAGAAGGTATCTGGAGCAAGCAACTCCAGCTCACGTGCTTTGTCAGGATCCTGAGAGCAGTCAGACATTCTCATCAGTTTCCAGTGAATCATCTCTCGTGTCTGCAAACTAAGTACCCACCTCCCTCATGCATCTGAGGAACGCCATGATTTCTGTTGCTACCAATGTTAAGATTTCAGGGTTACCAGCTGTAACACTGAACACTCACTGTTCTTCAAGCATCAAACAAAGACATCAGAGTGCGGAAACAGCTTGGTGCATTCTTCAATAGGAAATTTATGTTCTTGCCATTCTAATATGCACTTATTTCAAATGGAGTTAGGCAAGGCACAGATTTCTGCTAGATTTTTTTACCCCTGGTAGGATGCTCTTGCTTTACAGAGTATCAGTGCTTAAATTAAAATAATTTGTAAGGCCTCCTGGTTTTAAAGCTTCTCTCCCTACTCTTGTTTTGTATTGTCCTTCATTGTTACTGTTTTAGAGTACTTGGATATACATGCAGGAAGGCTGCAGCATAAGTTTCAAACCAATTGATTGCACTAAATATAAAGTATGGAATGAGGTTCTCTTAAGCATCAGAAAATGCTTAAGCAGTAAAATTTTACACATGCAGTAAGGTAATTGATCCAGACATCTTGTATTTATGAGTCTTATATGAGCAAAATGAGCTACCAAGAAACTCTTTCAAATTAAAGTTCAAAAAAAGGAATTTCTTCCTAGTACAAGATTACTCTGACGTAACATTGAAAACTCATTGATCTGGGCAGCTCTGACACCAAAATCCTATTTCTGGGAATGAACTATGCCTACAGTTGGAGCAAAAGTTAATGAGAGCACCTATGTTTTGTGTGTTATTACTATAGTTTGCTAGCGAGGGCTTTGCTGCCACACAGTATGAGTTCAAAGTAGCCACAAAGTTGCTTTAATTTAGTCTAGTCAATATTGACTTGAGATTACTATTATTTCAACAAGGATTTCTGAGCTATTAGCACTTTAGACATCCCATTCTCGAGCTGCACTTCCTTGCCTGATGCACCAGGACCAGGAAGACCAGCTTTTCCTGAGTTCTTCTGGCCTCTCTGACACAGGTGCACCTTATATCCTTCTCCCTCTGAATTTACACATCACTGGGCACCATTATGTTCAGCAGTAAAAGTGTACATGTGCTGGGCTTGCAAGGAACCTTCACCTAGCCACTTTTAAGGATCATTACTATATAGAGAAAGATTTCCAAAGACATCAAATTCTCCTTTCAAGATTCAGCCTAACTTCATAGTGGGCTGATGCATGGGATTCAAATGCCTCCTGTCTTCCACATCACTGCAGGGGACACAGTCTAGTCCTATATATAAATATGCAGGTTTAAGTACATACAACCATCACTTAGAGCACAAACCATAAATACAAAAAAATATCCTATTAGTAGGTATGGACGCAATTCAAATCTCTCACTCTCACAGCCTTCTGTAATTTGACCAACCAAAGTAGCTCTCACTAACAGCAATAGCTACATAGAAAATCACACATTGTTAAAAACCTAATAAATGCTTACCATTAAATTTTTAAATTTTCTGTTTTCTGCAATGTGGAAAAAGCCATCTCTTGTTAAAATCTTGATGTGTTTCACTTCATTATTGTACCTGTGGGCAATGAGTAACTTATGAATATAAATGTGTTTTTAATCAGACACAATCAATATTTACCTGAGGGCATGCCCCAATAACACCACACAAATAAATTCTTAAGACAAAATGTATAACTGTGCCAAAACAAAGTTGACATCTAATTAACCAAATATATTAAAGTACAGCTGGAGAGGTAATCTGTACTGAGAAAACAAGTCACAACTAACTGCTCATTCTTATTGGGAATCCCCATGTATTTCTTACTGTTATACTCATGTTGATAAAGGACATGAAAGCAATCAAGACCCTCACAATAATTTGCATCCACAGAATTTAGAAACCCACATTTCACTGAAATTTCTGAATCGGAAAACATTCTTATTCACTTCAGAGAAGCAGATCACATTACACTCTAATTACACTTGCTTACTCTTACCTAATATACTAGACCATCATTTTTATAGACCCATTTGCTACACCAGCATTGCTACCTTCCTAATATAAATCCTGGGTATTTCTGTCAGCAACTTCAGTTTTCCTATATTGAGTCTCTTAAAGGCTGTGTATGATTATGTAAATTGAAACAAGTTTTTCTTTTCCTTGTTTATTTCAAATATTATCTAGACACGAGAACAGGAAAACTTTCTGCAGGAGATCTTATTCCACTTACTTAATACTAATTGCATATTCTCCTGACTCTTTGGTCCTGTGCCGCACCAGGTAAGTGCTATTTACTCTGTTAATGAGTTCACTCTCTGCTTGCAATCTTTCCATTGCTCCTGCAAACCTGTAACAGAGAACAATAAAAATTGCCTATGTTTTTTTTCAATGCCACAAAGAAAGGTCTATTAAATATGCAATGCAGAGTTCCCAATATTCTGCATATGATGGAGACCTAAAAAAAATACACCAGCTGCAACTGAATAGCACTTCCAGATCTTTGAATGAAGAATAAAACATGAAAAATTCCACTAGGCACTGAGCGGGGGGGTTTGTTAATTAGAAAAGTACTTGCGCACATGTAGAATACAATGCCTGTTAAGGAAAGTACTCAAGACTTAGCATTAGCTGAAAGACTACTGGTTTCAATGGCTCATAAAACCAAATGTTTTTCTGAATCATGTGTTGCAAGTGAAACAAAACAGTAGTTGAGAACCTTTGAACCTCCCTGAGTTCTAGTGGGCTTTACCTTAACAGAGCGGAGAATGAGCCACCGGTAAACTATTATGTCAAAAAAAGACCTATACAAAAATTTGGCATTTATACAAACACACTATTTTATTTGGTCTCATAATTATTCATAACCTATTAAAGGCTGAAGTGTAATGGATAAACTAAACATTCACAAGCAAAAAAAAAAAAAAAAAAAAAAAAAAATCACCCTAATACGTCCAAATTTGAAAGAGCTGATGCTAAGGGTTGAAAGCTAAGACAAGTCAGTCGCCGATTCTGCAGTCTGACTGCATTAGCAGATTTGTGCCCTTGCTCTGCCTTACTGGTTTGGATGGAAATTCATGAGAGGCTGTGAGCAGACATTTGTTTGCAAAACTAGAGGTTAAACTATTAACTGAGGAAAGATACCTAGCTTCCAGGGAATTTATGCTTCTTTTACCATTTTAGAAAGTGGTCTAAAGGCAGTCAAGATCACAGATCACTAGTATGCAAAATTTCATACAAATACATCATTACCAATTAGAAGAGAACTTTAAATAAAAAATAATTATTTTATAAAACACATCAGAGAACATGCATTTTGAAGTTTATCACAAAATAAACGACTTTTTACAGTAAATTTCATCCTCAAGTCATTTTTCAGGTAAGTATTACAATTTCTTAGAAGAGAAAGACTAATCCCAATGAAATGCTTTCTTCTAACAAAATTATAAATAGAGGAATGTTAGAATTTAATTTAAAATACAGATTTTAAATATTAAACATTCTATTTGGCTTGTTAAGAAAAATCAGTATTTGTTTAGACCTGATTCTGATTTCACTTTTAGCAAACTAGAGGAAATCAGAACTCACATGTAAATGACAAAGCATAAAAACAGTAAAAGAAAACAAGTGATGCTTACTGTGGTCTCTCAGAACCACCATGTCTTTTCAAGTGAGCTGAATTCCAGTAAAGAGTCCATACACTACATATGCCCCAGACAAGCAGTGGTTTTAATTTTGAGACATTGTCCTTTTATACCTCTACAGTCTTTTTTTTTTTTTTTTTTTGAAAGGAGATGCTGAATTATTGACAAGACAAGATGTATTTAACATTATTGCTTCTCTCTTTCTCTCTATTCACTTAACATG
The DNA here is from genome assembly GCF_023634155.1 of Falco peregrinus. Classification (NCBI taxonomy): domain Eukaryota; kingdom Metazoa; phylum Chordata; class Aves; order Falconiformes; family Falconidae; genus Falco; species Falco peregrinus. Next base: position 11,897,869 of record NC_073730.1, on the reverse strand, counting down.
TAAGATCTGCTTGCACGCTTCATAGTATACTCATCTCTCGCTATTCTATTTCAGACCTCTGGGACTAAGGCTGCACAGCTACAGAATTGTAAACAAAATGTCAAAATTATTAAGCACTTTATTACATCAGAAATGCTCTTAGGCAATACGTGGTGTTGCTTTCCCAAACCATTACACATTGCTTTCTTCAGAAGCCTACAAAGATTAAACCAATACAAATGAAATTGTAATAAACACAATTGTCTTTCTATGAATGCTTCTTTCAAAGAGATTCTTTATAGACTAGACAAGGACTCACCACAGTTGTGAAGAGTAGTCTACTGGTTTAGGAACCTACAACATAAAAAGATATAAGAGAATAAGGATTGAGGTTTTTTCCTACTCAACACAAATTAGATAGCATTGATCTAATAGTCAATATCCAGATGAAACAAGTTAAAAGAAACAGATGATCTAATTAGTCTGCAAGTCTATTTTCTTTTGAAGTTATAATTCTGAAAATAGTCCAGAATATTTTAACTCTTTGCTGCTGTGACAGATTATTTTTTTTACTTAATAGAACTGTTAGAAGTTTTTCTGACAGTGCCTACATTCAAATTTAATACATAAAATAGCCCAATGCTACATATTATTGAAAAGTATCATTAAAATGTGCAATAAATTTACAGTAACATGTATAAAATTTACTTCATGTTTTCATGATTGTATAGCTTTAGAAAGACTGTCTACTAGGAAATGTAGTATATAATATTCCAAGACAGTTGAGGATAATCCACAGATTGTAGTGTGACAGCATTCATACCTTTGTATTTGACTTGGATAACTCTTGTTTTTTATTTTAATAAGCATGGAATTTAATTCTGAAATTCAATTTAAAAAATTGAACAAACTACAGTCACTTTGCAAAATGGACATTATAAATATACACAAATTTATGTATAGATAACATTTATACACACACAAGATGCACTGTATAGCAATCCCCACGAAAATCAGCTTTTCATCTTGACCATCTCTCATTGCTGTATGGCACTTTGGTATTCCCCTACTCTTGTAAAACAACGTGTGAAACTTGCAAAGTGCTGAAAAAATTATTTTAGTGGAAGTTTAATATATGCCTTGCAGAATTATAACCTAAATTCATATATTCTTAGATAAGCAAATGATTTATTTTTTTTATTCCAGTAAAACCAAAGATTGTTTTATTGTTTTCTGGAATCTAATAGCGGAAAAAATACAGTAACAGTCTTCTCACAAATTTTATTTATCATATATGAAATGTCTTCAACAGAGACTTCCAAACACAGATCAACTCAGGAAGATATTATACAGGCCTACAAACTTCAATTGAAATTACAATCAATTACAACTCCTACTAAGATGACCTCAGGTATCAACCAAGGTATCTATCTATTCTCTAGACCCGATCTTTAAATAAACTCCAGTGATGGGACAACCCCTTCCTGTGAAAAAATATCCCTCAAAAAAAAAAAAATCCACACCACACACACAAACAAAAATACCCCAAAACTGTCAACAGAAAAATCCACCTCCCTGTGTATTTAATCACTGTATTCAGCAGTTACAGTTGCAACTGTTGAGGAATGCAAAATTTTTGTGTTAACCTGTCCAAAATGCTATGGTATATTCTACCAGTATTGCTAAAGTAGTAAAAGGCAGCTTCTGAATAAAAAAAAAAAAGCAGAATAGGAAGCTATGAAGCAATTACTGAACCAGGATATTGTAAACTAGATGACAGAAGATAGTCTAAGTTTAAAGAATGTACAGAGAATATGATATTTACAACCACTTGTGTTGGTAACATATTGTCTTGCAACCTCCTCAAAAAAGCAGTTACTGGAATGCCAAATTACTAAATTATTGAAACAAGTAAGAATTGTTACAATTTCACCATTTTAAGGGTCTCATCTTCATGCTAAGAAGCCTCAACACCAGATGTATATACTGTACTTACTCCAGACACTTCACTTAAAACACTGGCTAAGTATATTCTTAGTTAACTTCAGAACATTTTTTTAGTTGAGAAAGTTTCCAACAAACTTAGATTAGGAATTAAATCAGTATCTGCCCTAACTTCTCTTTCTCAGAAATTAAACAAAAGCTACTCAGAATGTTGTGATACAATGGGGGTTGGCTAACTTTAAATTTACTTAAGATGTAACTTCCATCCCTGCACAATTAAGATTCATTTCCATGAATGAAAATTTGCAGAGTTCAGAAAGCTCTGCTTACTGCCTTTGACACAATGGTCACTCAGACTAAATGCATAACCACTTACTCAAATGCCTCTCAACCTAAGATCTATATGATAAACTCTGAATTTTGTAGGACAGTCCAAACCTCACATTTTTTCTAATTAATAAAGCAGACACTAGTGCAGAACACATTAATGTTCTCTGTGATAAAATCAGGACCACGTGTTCAGCTTACACAACAGTAAATCTATCCAGGTGTTAAAACAGTCATTTAAGTTGGTCTAGTTCTTGAGAGTGAAAAAGGAAACATGCATTACTCCCAAATATCGTAGACAAAGGGCTCTCAAACAGTAGCATTTGTAGTGCTGGTAGTATGCAAACTCCTTTGAAGTCTAGGAGGCCTAACACAGCCAGGTACTACCACTAGCAGCAGCAGTGGCTCTTCTATCCCTCCAGCTACTGATGGTGTTACTCATGCACCTCTGCTTCTAGTGTAAGATTTGGGAAAGAGTTAACATAAGATGCATATGCTGACATAGAATTCCTACAAGAAATGTTTTAGTGAAGCAACCAAATGAGATCTTTCAAGGCCAGTTAGGCACTTACAGAGTTTTTACATGCCGTGAGATATTTCAGTAATACATTCCATCTACAGAAGAACTGCACCTTTATGATTTGTACTATCCCCCAAAGGACTAATTAAATAACATGCTTTCTACCAGCAGCAGGAAAATAAAGAACAGTTTTTTAAAAAATAAACATTCATAATTTGTCAAGTAGTCCTGCTATGTTGGAAAGGGTATAAAAATTCAAAGATGGTTTAAGTGCAACCTCCAGAGCAGTTAAACAATAGATAAGTAGTCCTTTTCATAAATTTTGATTGGACAGATTGATAGATAGATATAACAAGTGTTCTTCATTGTCATGAAGAAGAGTAAAATACTGTGCTATTTATTCAATGCCTGTATAGAAATAAGAAAACTGGAGGAAAACTAGAAAGAACCAGATATTATTCATATCGTACCGAAAATGTCTGCTGACATATAACACTTATAGCAAAGAGGAAACAATTGTTTATAGGTACATCTATGAAAAGTCTGGAATATGGATATCCTGGAGCTCAGCAGTTTTTCATTCAATATTCATTCCTAAGGTCTTTTGATGTATGTATTTTATGCTGTTTCTGGGCATTTTTATATCAGCTGGTTGTAAAGACTGTTAGACTTAATAAAAGTTATAGCATGTTTAAAACCTGATTGATATTTCAGTATCTTTAACTGCATCATTTATCATAATAAGATATTCATATTTCACCCTTCCAAGTTAGCAGTGGTAAAGCATCAATTTATCTTTTGTTCTTATCATCACACCCATTGGTAACATTTCATGAATAATATTTATTCTTTCTGTAAAACTGTATTATTTTCAATAGTCCTCTAAATAGTGTATTTTACATTTAGCAGAAAGCAATCTTCACAATGCCCTAGTAGTGTTTTTCCTAACATTGGACATCCTACTGCTTCTGTTTTAAAGTACAGTGGCGGTTCCTAAAATGTTGCTACAGTTGCTGTCAATGACTGTACAACAACTGACTGAGTGACTCCAAGAACCTACCACCAGTATGTAGCAGGTACTGCCTGTGTCCAGGACAGTGATGCCACGGTACAGGAAATCCACAACTTTTAGAATAAGCAAGGGGTGCAGGGAAGAAAGCTAAATTCACATACTGTTTTCATTATTTATTCCAGATCTCTTCTCTTACCTAATCTAAATACCTTGTACTTACAAGTATTCTGTGCATCCCTCTTCAAACAAAATCCTGAAAATACAGGGTAATGAAGATGTCTCAAGATATACTAATGTATTTATACTCTTTAGGTTTACATGTATATTTGTTTTAGAAACTAAGGCAGAATATAAACCTTAAAGGCATATTAAAATGCAGCCACTAACAGCTGATTCCACCTACTTATAAACCATTTAAGTGGCATATCTTGATTGCTGTAATGAAAGCAATTCTATGAATAAGTCAGACTTGTGAATCAAGTTAAGTTAAAGTTATCTTAAAGCAAGGTAAGGAATATGATTCAGTACTGGTTTTCTGGGTTTACATCAATTAACCTCAACAAAGGGACATATAGTAATCTGATGCACAGTGTTATAGAGGGCAGAGAATGAAGGAGCAAGCATACAGCCTATTATAATGTATCATCACATCTGTATACAAAACCTGAGTACATATTATAAAATAATTTTTCTTATTGCTATCCTGAACTTTTCTAGATTGAGAACTTCCTTGTGTGAAATAAAGACAGATAAGAGAAAATCTATCAAGTATTCTGAATTCAAGGTTTTACTTCAGTTTTACTCTTACACATTTCTAAACTCACTGCATATGGTGTAATCCCTCTCTCTAACCCAAAGTGATTGGGGAAAAGATTAGAACCACAGCATTCTCATCTTACTGCTGGGGAAGGAAGGAAGCACACTTTCACATAAACTGTCTTTGTTCTATACTCTGAAAACTGTTTAGATGGTTCAATTTATTAATACCCCCAAAGGTGAAATCTGCTTCTCAAACATGTTTTCTTGAGATGTCCTATTTATTCCGATAACCAAAAAGCATTACAATGTTATGTTTTAAGCAATATTGACCATACCATGAAAACACAAAGGAACTATAAAAAATACAATTTTTGTAAGGTAAGATTAATAAAGCAGTAGCACGAACTAGGCAGTTTTTTTGTAAGATGACAAACAGAATTAAACAATTGTACTTACACATGGGCTAGGCTTTACTGCATCACTTGGGAAGAATCCAAGCTCTCCTGTTGTTAGATTTCTGCCCTAGAAAAAAAACAAAACCACAACAACAAATTTTTCACTTTTGAGCTATAATGGGGGTTAACAGTAAATAATAATATATGCACAGGGATTTAGGACAATAAGAGTATACCAAAGAATTTTAAAATAAAGTGCTGTTCTAATAAAGTGTTACTTAACAGTTGTGTGGGGGTTTTTATTATGGGTTGTTTGGGTTTTTTATATAATTTATATAATTAAGTAATAATTGTGGCTGAAACACCTGAAAGCTCTAACAGATGAGATGTCAGAAGGGGGCTCAGAGCCTTCGTTGTGATTCCCAGTTCTGTCAATGTCTGCCAGTGCCTGATATCTTCATTACTGTTAATTATCTCCTTCCAAGTTATTTCCTCCTCAGTTGGCATCACTCTAGTAAGAGTTGCCACACTGCAACATTACAGATCCCCAAAATCTCTACCCAACCATACAGCGGCAGTTGCAGCACCTGAAAAATCATGCTAAATACAATGCAAATTTACAGCAAATAAACCCATCAGCCAATTCAGACACAAAGTTCTATACTTAAGGGTTTCCACAAGTGATGCAAATCACTGGAAATCAGGTGAGCACAATAATACTAACAGAATTAAAGATCAACTCTCTGTCTATAATATAGTCACAAGGTGCTATAGATGCACCCACACAACTGGGGGACCAGCTGCAGAAATGCATCCAGCATGGCCTAAACTGAACCTTTTACGCAACACAACTGCTGCCCCAAAGTTGCAGGACCAGAGTTGAATGCTAAGGGCCAGAAGTGACCTGATCATCACAGAGCCATGCCTCAGCAGCTCACAACTCACCACCAAGCTCTCCTGAAGAATAACTCCTCAGGCCGGCAGAGCAGCAAAATAAAACCACCTTTCTAGTCCTAGCAAACATCCATCTGGGACCATGCTTACCACACTTTCCATAGCAGAATAGAGCACCAGCTGACATTTCAGAACACAGAAATCAAGGCATCAAAATATGTATTTTGGCAAGCAAATTTTTTCATGTAACAGATTTTTAAAAGCACATAAATGCCTAACCTCCATTAAATTTAATAAACTGACTGTAAACATAATATACTATCAACATTTGGCAATGAGAGTAAGAACGAGTACTTCACAAGTATTTTTGAAAATTACATTTAATTTTTTATTTTTGATGGGGGGAAAAATTCTTCAGAAACAGACGTGGAATTTCTTTAGGGTTTTAGTTCATTTTGTTTCTGTAATACTAAATATGTAATTGCACCCTAATACCACCACACAAAACAGAATTCAGCAGTTTCAAACAGGGTGGAGTTGAATGCAAAAGCAAGGATTAATGAGGGTTTATGAAAAAATGAATACATTCTTTGATTGTGATACCCTAAGCATAATAAACAAGTGCATCATTTTCCTACGGAGATCATTATGCAATTTATCACACACGGATAGTAACCCCAGTAACTGCCACCATTACCAAATACACAGAGAAATACAGAGGCAGCAGAGGAGAGAGAAAAGCACTTAAGCAGTATTTAAGTTATAATGTCCTGAATACCAATAATATTAAAAAAAGAATTATGCACAAACAAGTGACAGTATTATAGATCTGGACCTGTGTTCAGCAAAGCTTCCTTGTGCTCTTTCCCACTATCTGCTTGAATACACGCTATCCTTTGCATCCATACATTCTATTTACTCCTGAAACATGAATCCCCCTGAAGGACAGATTTAACTTAAACGCAGAGCTTTGGCACAGTCTCCTAAGTGATACTTATTTACAGTACTAATCTCATCTGAGTAGTGAGTGATATTACAGTCAGTAAGACCAGCCATTAAATAAAATATATTAACATCTATCAAAACACATTTGATGGCATTTAAGCTATAGCTTAAGCATTGCTTAGTAACTTGTGGTGTTTATCTGATGTACTGTAAAGAATGACAAAAAGTTATATTTAAACCAGACATACTTATCTATTACAAGCACTTGAATTTCTAAACTGAGTGATGGTCAACTTAAAAGTCCGTTCAAATATTAGTCTTTCAGGTCAGCTGTAAATTACTGTAAAGCACCTCTTGAGTAAAACTTACACATTTTAATACAAATTGTGTTTTGCAAGTTTTTTTCTTAATATGCATTTTAACAATGCAGATGTCATTACAAGACTTATGAAAATCTGTAGTAAGCAGTCTGTGACAAGTCAGCTTGTAAGAAAAAAAAAATCCTGAATGATGCAAATAGAGATGACAATTTCCCTGAAGATTCAAATTTATTACTAAGAGTTCTGGGGAAGAAGCCTCACACATGTTCCAGTTTCTGCTACTTAAACACAGTGAGATTCTAGCTAAAATCTTCAGCATGGTAGGTACAAAAAACATCTAAGAAAAATTCCAGTAGATTGAGTTGACAGATGTATACAAACATGGCAATAGAATCAGTCCCACAAGAAGTCAATAATTCTGGCTTATACTAATTGTATTAGCCACACGATTACCTCCTAGCCAGTCCCAAATCAAGAGTGTCTTTAAATGCTTCTCTGGATCAGAACTTAAGACTTTGCAGAACCAAACCATACATATAAAACTATATAGGTCAGAATCTGCCAACCAACGTTTGTAAAAAATTTGTAAAGATGTAAAATATCTATGGTGTGCCAAATAATAAATGGGGGGGGGGGGGGGGGGGAAGGTTGGTTCGTTGGTTTGTTGGATTTGGGTTTCTAGGGGGTAAGGGGTTACAGTTATTTACCTAATTTTTTAAAAGATAAATCAATTCTATTATTTCTGACTTCCCCTGGTTAAATATTGTTCAGGATGATGCAGTGGCATAGGAACAAAAGCTCACTGATTCATTCCTGAAGAATCTGGAGAAGATTCAATCCTAACTGCAATCAGGAAAAAAAAGAAAGAAAATAAAAAAGTATGATCTAACTCATGTAACAGACCTAGCCATTTTTATAAATATATTCATTAGCTTATTTCAGTCTCAAAAAAAATAAGAAAGTCACAAAGACAAACACAGGAACAACAATTCAAGATAACAGATGCTTCCCAGTTGTTGTTCTATTAATACACTGAAAGTTCTTCTATTTAGCTCTACTTCCATTTATCTAATAACATCAGTAGTACGTAGGATTCTAGTATGAACAATTTAGACAACAATCAAGAAAAATGAGACATGCTTTAATGCATTTATCTTTAAAGTGAATGCTAGACAGCATTTCGAATCTGTTTATAGTTATCAACTAAAAAGAAATTTCAGTAACAGTAGTGATGTGAATTACATGATACTGAATTTTGCCATCAATAGAATATACTTTTCCATGCACATAAAAACCTGTGTTTAGCTGAATTGAAAGGTCATGAAGAAGTTTAGGTGTAGTTCTGTTTTGCAGAGCTATTTCTCTCCCCTATAAATCTAATAATCCTAACTAGGTTTTCCCAATATAGCTTTCATTTCTGCTATGTTAGAGAAACCGTGACTGAAAATTCATAGGACTTTGCTGTTTATGTGCCAAGTGCTCTCCTTAATTCTTATAATTTCACAATAAGTATTGCTACCAATGCCACGTTCTTGCAGATTTATTCACCAGGACTTTTATTCTAAGGCTGCAAGAATGAAGCTTTACAGAATACAGGAACTATTGACAATTTAGAAATAAAAATAGTTGCGTTAGACATTTGTTTGGGGGTAAAACACGAAGATACTCTTTTGTTGTTCAGAAAGGAAAAAAGTTGCAAGTGCAATAGATCAATAAGAATGTAATGTCTGGAATTAATGGAATATAGCCATTTGATAAATGATACCATACCTGCCAAAATAAGCTATGTGCATCGCCTCTAATTAGTTCAATAGTGTCTCCAATCTGGATATGCAATGGTGGACCATCTTGAGTTGCTGGCTGTGGTATTCCGTTATAGTTTCTAATGACTTGCATTTTTGGTAAACCTGAACAACAAAACAAAACAACAGAAAAAAACAAAACTTAAGTCTGCACATGTTTTTGCTTAATGACACTTTACAACATCTGAAGGCCACAAAAGCAATCAATCAACAAAGTGACACTATGTCTTTAATAGGTACCTGACTAAGGCACTAAGGCAATGCCTTAGTACCATATCATGTACAACCTAATAGAAAAGAACTACTTGGAAAAAACAACTTTTTCTTCCCTTCTCTTCTTGGGGTAAAGCTGATTTTGTGTCTATGGAGGCTCTTTCCTCTACTGATGCACTCCTAGCTCTGCACAAGGTTCAAATATTAAGGCTATCTTTGTAGTTTAAGGCAAAAATTGTGATGAACTAGTATTAAAACACACTAATATGAAGAATCTCATCAGCTTTACATTATTAGTACCAAAAAGCAGACTGCTGATGTGAACATGTCCAAGACAGTAAGGATGACAACCCTTCTAGGCTTCTCGTAAGACCTTCCCCCCCAAGTTTTCAGGTTTTGACAATATTTTTGGATACACATAGCAAAGCCTAGATCAATTTAAGGTTTCATTTTCAAGACAAGAACTCTAGCTGCACACGAATCTTTCCACATCAATACCAGCTGCATCTAGACAGCTGATCTCTGATTTTTTTTTTTGTTTGGTTGGGTTTTTTGGGGGGTTGTTTTGTTTTGGGGGTTTTTTTTGTGTGTGTGTTGGTTGTTTTTGAGGGTTTTTAAGGGAGCAATCTACTTCTTGAAAAACAAAATATTTTCCCCAAAGATCAGTTTCTCTGTCTGTACAAAGAACTAATTCACTGTTTGTAACTACAGTTCAAAAGCCCTCTAGAAGTATCAAATGGGGGGAAGGACTTCAGCCAGAAGAGAAAACTGTGGGTACTGTAACTCCATGTTCTTACAACTATAAAATGGCATTTTAAAAAACCCAAACACTTAAAGCATTATGGACAGCTAATGTATGGCACTATAACAGTATGCTGTGATATTGTGAGATACTTGAAATCAAGTGAAGTACCACCCACTCCATAAAAAACATAGTAAAGACTTAAAAGTTCTTAGAAAAGCATTTTTTTCCATTCTTTATACTGCCAAGGAAAGCATCGTTTTAACAGAACAGATCTATTTTTAATCACTATTCCTCTAACTTTAAATAAAAGTTTAAATAATTTTTTTATAACAATTCACCTGGGTTTAACTGCACATAGGATGTTAAAAACAGCTACAATTAAGTGAGCACATCCATTTAGAATCTTATCGAGAAAGTTTTTGGTTAAGTAAGATTTTCTAAGAATTTATAGTAATACATACAAATAAAGAGTGAAAGCGTGCAAAATCAAGGTAGCTGGGCTGCCATATTTAACCAGTGTCTTGCTAGAGAGTTATGATTAACTTAATTCTAACGACAAAGTATCAGCAGACCTAGAAAAGACTGATTTCTGTTGCAAGATCACTACTATAATTTAGGTGGCAAAAAATACAAATAGACATGATCTCCTCTAAATTGTATGAAACATGAAAGAGATCACCTTCAGTAATTACTACTCTCTGTATTTAAGAATAAACACGAATCCAAAGTGCTGATGAAACATTACATAAATACCAGCTCTTAAATTACTCAGCCCAAATGACACCATAACTTTTACTATTTCTTCAAGTTATCTGGCATACTTAAAATGAGCACCTAATTATTAATAAGCAATTATTTCACTTTGGTAAATACTAGACTTTGCTTTGTTTCTCAGCTGAAGGCTTTCAAGCTTTCAAATACTGATTCAACATCAACAAATTCTGCATCTATTGCATGGCTAATAGAAGCAATGCAGCGTACAAGCACCTACTCAAAGCTGACAACTTTGTCCTAACCCAAGGAATCTGCCTCATCACAATACAACTGAGAGCTTTGCGTATGTGACAAACAAACTAAGCATGCACTCAGAGACATACTCGGAAGTTGAAACAAACGCACAAAAAAATATTCCCATTGTGAAATCTTGTATCAGGTGATTTAGTTTATCACATTTTCAGTGTGCAGATGCAATATACTTAAAACACCACCTTTGTATTGATCTTATCATAACATAAATACTCTCATGTACTTTCAGTGCAAATCCTCAGGTTTTAAAAGATACTACACTGCTAAAATCATAAACACATGTAAAATGACTTTTTTTTTATTTTACTGGTAATTATGATTATTGGCATCTCTGAAAAACAGGCCAAGAGAGGAAAAAATATAATGCTGTGTCAACTAGCAGAATTATTTGAAAGGTAACACAGAATTAATCATGTTAAAATATATCATGCCTAGAATACTTGTGTATAATCCATTATGCTTAATTCTGTAAAACCCTACAGCAAAAAAATTCCCTTGGCAGATACAATGTTGGAAGATTTGATCTAACACCTCTTGACATCACTAGAAATAATCCTATTCATTTAAATAGGCTTTTGGGTTAGGGTCTTAGTCTTAACAGAGTTCATTATCTTGCTTCAGATCCCTTCTTAAAACTTCTTTGCCGTAATGCCTACAGCAACTGTGACAACTACAGCGGCGATGTGCTACAGCTGCTCTCTACTACGGTGACAAACAAATTTTATTCCTCTACTGTAATTTTACTAGCTACTTTTATCCAGTTGTTGTCTCTACTGTACTTAAGAGTTCCCTGTGCTTGGCACTGCCTTTGCTATGAGTACACACTGTCTAGCACAATGTACACACACTATCACCAGATCTAGCTAAACCAGCACATGGAATAACAGGGACACATGGCTAGGAATCCCATACATTGCAATAATACAGAAGAACGTTGTAATTTCATTCATTACTGTATTACTTTAATTCACCCACTTTAGTAATGATACTGTGTGTGAGCTTCAGGGCCACTGATCAAAGATGCACCTATAAACAAGGGAAATTATTTTCTGGTGCTAATTATTTAAGCACGCCTTAAATTCGACACAGATTCTGAAAAGTACTTTGTACCTTGAAGTACAACAACTGAAGGTAAAGTCACTCTCCAACGACAGGGGTGTCTAAGACACAGAGAATACATTCATTTCAAAATCAGCAATACCAGACATGCGTAGGCAGCCTGTACTGATCAAAGACATAAAAGCAGTGAATGTACAACTAATATTTTACTCATTGTATGAAAATATCATCAAAAAGACCTGTCCTTGTTACACGATTTCAAACATTTTTTTTTAAAAAAATCTTTGTTTTCAGGAACAAAAGACTAAATCAAATCTTTGAATTAATCACTCAGAAACAAGCACATACTATTCTGAAATAGCTATTTTTCCATGGATAAATGTTCTTCTCACAGAACTACCCTTAGAGAACCATTAAGCACAAAAGAAATGAAGGAGATAAAGACAAGTTAATAAATTGAGGTAAAGAGTCATGGAGCTCCAAACAGAATATCAAACTTTCATTTCATCATGTAGTTACAGATTTGATAATAGCAGCTCAGAAACAGTTTAGCAGATTAACATTGAGATTGTTTGCATTTAACTGGACAGAATTTGGTCAGCCCTTCCCCTCCTAATCCATACAAAGTGCACTGGGGTGTGATGGATCAAGTCCGATCCACCTTTATCACAGGAACCAGCTTATACAATCTTCCAGCTGTTTAGCAAGCTTCCCCTAAAACTTTTTTTGTTTGTTCCTACTGTTCATTTTAGAACTTTACTCTCTGAGCATTTAGAATCTTCTGCTTTCTGGTGTGAACTAGTTCATGGCCAACTCACGTACATCTAGAGGCAGAAGTCTGAATAGTTCTTTTCCTTGTCTGCATTTATTTTCATAACGTAGTTACAGAGAGCTATCGTATCCCTTTTAACCTTCATTTTGATAGGTTGAATGAGCCAGGTTCTTTTAGCCTCCCCTCATAACAGATCAATCCATCTGAGGCAGTATAACTGCTTTACTGAAGTTCAGACAGACAAGATCTAGATTATTTTCCTTGTCTATCCTGACATTTCATTCTTAACTGGCACATGGAGTCATCACAAATATAGTCATTAAGAATCCTGAGTACTTGCTTTAGTATAATAATGCAGACAAGAAAAAGCAGTATGTTACAGAAACCTGAAATATTTTAAGTGTAATTTGGATTTTTTGTGATAGAAACATTATGCATTAATGAGTAAAATATGAAATATTATAAGCATTAGAGACACTGCCATTGTGATGTACATAGCTGCAGTACTGAGAGTATCTGATAACTACAGAAAACTTCTGGAAACATATCTGGCACAAAAATGTTACTCATGATTATGTTTAAAAGCAGAAAACTCAAGACACATAGGACAAGGTCAGGATTTCAGCCATGCATTATTATAATTAATGTTAAAAATACCATTGGCTTCCATGAGGTCAGATTTTCACATGACTAAAAGATTTTGTCAGGAAACTTCCTGATTTAAAGATGCAAAACCAGCCTGGCAGTTTCCCACCTTGAAATCAAATAGCAAACTGATCCAGTTATTCCACCAATAAACAGCTGAAATTTACTTCACTTGAAAGCCAGGGAAAACCCCAGATTACGAGAAAAGTCTTCATAGTCAAGCTCTGGTCACAGACCTAACACAAATTGATGATCTAAATTGTAGCTCATGAGAAAAGCAGAAAGCATGCTAGAGTCAGGGTTTGCAAAGTACCAATTTGGCTACATTACAGAAAAATAAAACCTTTCATAAACCATACCACACATTTGGGTATTTAATCTCATAGTTATGAGTCAACGAAGAAGGTTACACTTGAGAAATAGCATAGTACATAATAAGTTAGAACACCGATTATATGAGAGAACTAATTGTATTCCTTATAGCAGCTCTGCATTTATGAATGGTACTGAATAACCCTCAGTTTCATGGAAAGATTCAAAAATGTTATTTTTTGCTAACAACATGCATAATGCACACCCTATGATGACCTCCATCTGTCAAAATTTATTCCAGCATCTGTTATTTCCAAGCAACGTAGAACGTGGTTTACGCTTTGGGCAGGGGTCATTTGAACATACAGAATAATGACATAGAGTATAGGAGAAGATTCAAAGAGGAATTTGTGGATATGCTATATATTTTTAGCAGCAAGATGTAGAACAGCTTTGTCTGCATTAAACAACCATTCCTACTTAATATGAGCCTTGAAAGATGATTTTCTTTTCCTCTAGGGAAAATATAGCCTAGTCACCAAATATTTGTAACATGATCCAAAAACCAATAATGTAATGGAAGAAAGCCTCCTGACTTCATGAGGCTTTGACTCTAAAACAGAACTCTAGACTAACAAGGCCACTTCTTAACACTTCCAGAATCTCAACACAATGACATTTGCTGTTCCTATAGTAAATGACACTAATTCTGTCCTTTCTTTCACCAACAGAGCATTTTGAGTGTCTGTTTGGACAGTGAACTTGCTTAAAACTTTTTTGGTTTATATTTTCATAGCTACAAAAATAGGGAATGCAGCTCTGCTGAGGAGCAGACTGATATTTAGTGATTGATAAGCCTTCCATAGCAAAGACCAAAAGAAATACCCCACCTCAAACCTCAGAGCAGATGCATCTCCAGCCATCATCCCCCTCCAAAACCAGGAAATGAGGGCAAGGTAACCCACAGCAGTATCTCATTGGATTAAGTGTCTGAACAGTGACCCACAGCGTCATGAATTATTTAAACATGGCCAAACTAAAGACACAGGCGAAGGAGACCTTGTATTTAAATAAAAGTGAAGAAATCCAAAATTAATAATTACACCACAGCAAGTGAAGTTAGATTGTGAAGGTCTCAGACCAAGGAGCATAACTGCAGATAATAAAGTAACAAGAAGTTATGATTAAAAAAAAAACCATAGGAAAGCAGATGGGTTGATAAAGACAGCAGCGTGACAAGCAGGTAGACAGTTATATCCACAATCTAAGCACTTGTGTCACAAAAAAATATCAATTTGCCACCTTTTTTGGCAACATCTTGGTCCAATACTAGTGTTATTAAAAGCCTAAAGGGAAGCTCTATTCTGAGCATGGACTATATGAAAATAAAGTCCTTTGGCATTCTCTGCATGTTCATCAAATCAGCTCTGCTAGCTCCAGTGTTTAAAACTCCTGTTCCTAGTGATTTTATTGCAGAATTAACAGTAAACTGGGTTCTCCTCTCTCGCATTTACCAAGAGAGCTGCTTTTTAATTCCTAATCAATGTCATTATCCCACAGCCAGTGAAAGTCAATAGCTTTGTACAGTTACTGCCAAAGGTAGAACTTGTCTAGAAGGACTTCTCAGATGGTGAGGAGACATAAGAAAAGCAACACTACATGATCACTTACAAAAAACCACATTCAGTTTCTGGGGCTGTCTCTTAATAGCATGAAAGAAAATAAGCTGGTTGGTTGTTGTTTTTTTTTTACGAGTACTTATGCCACAGATTACAGAACTCCGGTACATGGAACATGCCAGCACAGTTTTTTTAAGTGCACTCTTCAGAGTGGCAATGATTTAAATAATTACTGTCGGACAAAATTAATACAATGAATAAGTACATAGACATACCTCAAAGAAGATACTTTAATTGAACTTTTAATTCTCCCAGTCTCAAGTCATTATTTTTCTATATCATCATAATTAAATTTCTAATTTTAGATATATCTTATAAGCCTTACATTCAGGCAAGAGGACTGAAATGCTGACAGCGCCTAAGAATCAATTTGAATATTTCACTTGTTTGCCTTTTCTTTAGCTGTTTTTTCTTTGAGTACTGTTCAATAATATCTCAATATTTTTCATACGACTAACCATAACTCCCAAGTTTGCTGTTTGACTCAATTTTAAGTAAAAAAAAAATTCAGAAGGCTGATTATTAAACATTTAATAGTTACCATAAGACTTACTCAACTAACTGTTTAAGCTTCTGCTTATACAGGCATACAAGTAAAGCAGCCCTGGCAGGACTTTATTCCACAGAGAACTCACAAGCACCAGAGGGGAGGCCAAAGATCTTCATTATCTCATAATTCAGATGACAAATTTGTAATGCACTCCAAACCATATCTGATAAATATTCACATTTAATTTCCACAGAAACAGAAAATTTAAAGACTGTCATCCTACAGGACAAATCTGCTGAAGAATTTTTTTTTTTTTTTTTTTCTTCTTTTACAGCCCTCCTTTCTATTGTCCTCCTTTGGCTGTTCCTACCACTGTACCTCTCCTTCAGAACCTTATTGAAGCAGCATTCAGGGTTCCCTCCAGTCCTTTACTACCTGTCAAAACTTCTATAATTATTCCAAGACTCAAATTTTCCAACATTTCTCTTTGATGCTGCATATATAAGTTGTATTCTTGGCAGAGACATCTGCAAAAATGGTCAACTATCAACTAAAATGAAGATGCGTGGGAGGAAAAATCTGTCTGCTAACAGTCTGATCAACAACTTGTTATCAGAAACAGAAAAACAGCACAAGTCAGGAAGTCCTTTTGCTTCTTTGGGTTTTGTAGACCTGATTAGCAAAAATTCCTCTGATAAGTAGCTGTATCTCCATTTTCCACTGCCTCACATCATACACACAAACGACATAGCAGATCACATCAGGAGTTCATTGCAAGGAAAATAAACAAGTCTAGCTCCATTATTCAATTTCCATGGTTGCATTTTTGAAATTGTGTGACTTCTGAAATATTTCTACACAGATTATTTCTTTTTTACATTACAGTAGTTTGTTTTGCTTAAAGAACAATGCATAGACAAACAGACATCTTCCCCTGCTCTGAACATCAGCATTTGACTTAGCTCAAATGTGCTTTCAGCAAAGGTATTTGAAGATAAATCTCTCTTTCTGCTTAGTGACAATATGAGCAGCGTTAGTAAAATCAGCAGCATGGGAACGTGGACACTCAGAGGTGACAGTCCCCTCTCAGTAGCAGCTTTAAGTCTTCAGGTCTTCCAAGTCAAGGCCAAACTTAATGCTCAGCTTTGTGCTTCTATAAATACAGCTGGCATTTGTTTTGATGAAAAATAAGCAATTTAGCTAAGAAAATTCAGAATCCAAACTGAAGTTTCAGAATTTATTTTTTTACTTAGAAAAGAAAGACCAACAGAAGGCATTTTCTTATTTAACTCCTAAGCAGGGACATTTGGCACATCGTGACATTCATTCTAAGGAATCTGGAAGCTTGCCTCTGTGCAAGAAAAAACAGCCATTGCAGAAATGTTTCTGAACAGCCATATTTTTAAAATTATGAAGATAAATGCCATAAAGGCTGCCTTTTGAGAAAGGAATGAACCTATCATTATTTATATGACCGATGTCCACTTGTCTGTCATGCCCTTAAGGGTGGTTCTGCTTGCAACTCTCACAGATTCACTCCTCAGGTTTAATTTTTTTTATACCTTTTTTCCTCAAAACAGAACAGAAAGAAAAGGAACTGTGAAGATTTTGGGAAGCTGGGGGACAAAATGTTACAACAGAGCAAAAGAAATCTGAAAATTAGTTAAGTACACTGAAGAAAGAATCCACTGACATACAAATGCCAACTCATTCCTGTTTGCACAGCAACATTTTCAGAAGCTGTCCAAGGCATCACTCTCAAGTCTTCTCTTAAAATACATTCATTTGGTTTTGTACATCCATATGTAACTGCAGCAATAAAGGATTCCATTTTCAGAAAATACCAAGTACTAGAAAGTTCAAGTACCACTATCTCCAGCTGCAGTTGTGAAATATTTTGGAGTTTTGTGAAGCTTCACACAAACTTTAGCACATAAATTTAGAAAACCTGGGCACACCCTAGATGAATAACATTGGATTGCAAATGCAAGAAAGGGTGTTTAAAGTAACAGAAATTTAATGAGCAATTCCAACATCACATCTTATTATTTATACTCAAAAATAGGTACTTAGCAATTTAAAACTTTTATGTCTATGGTTTGTCCTCTCTCAAAAAAGGGGCTCTCTCCAGGTCTTCATTGAATGTAGAAGAGAGCAAGGAAGGCCACTGACTTTATAATGGTCACAGCCACACACATTTTGTGATAAGTCAGAGCAAAAACTATTCTTTCACTGACAGACCTTGGTTTCCCTTTCATAACATGTCTTCCTCCAAACAAGTCTTAAGGACAAGCTCTCGTATTTTGTGCAACTTCAAATGCTTCTTCAGGCAACTAATCCTTACTTGCAGTGACACAGGCAGCTATCTGAGAGTAAAGGATTTTGGAATCATCTAGATAGAGAAGAATCTCAGCACTTTGAACAACTGTTAGAAATGGCTGAGTGCTAAATGTCTTATTATGTGACTAAACAACAAAGAATAATCCTGTTTCAAAAATACAGTTTTCATTTGTTTTGACAAAGCAATGGAAACTCATCATTTCAATGTAGTCTAGTAGGTGAAACAGGGATATAATTTTAAAATATAAAGTTCCCTCAAAACTAAGATGCTTTATTATTTTCTTTAAAATTGAGCAAACTAGATTTTTGGCATATGAATTAAAAAGTGTCATACATGAGGTGCTGCTTTTTATAAAAGCTCAAGGTATGAAAATTAACCAATGTTAATTATCACATCTTTTAATGTGGTGCCATAGACAGGCATGGCATTCTAAAGTGTATTTGTTCTAGCAAGTACCTGCCCTGAGGAGCTAACAACTTACATTGGGCAGATACTATAGATGAGCTATGAAGGTGTGTCCAGACAGTAGTACATTATGTGCAGCAAAAGGCTCTGAAAAACAGGGACAAATCTTGTCAGATAAAAACCCATCATTCCACAGAAGTAATTACTTTGAGCTATATTTTTAATATTACCTTCTGCCTGCCCAGGGATGATTCTGCAGCACGCAGTAAGAGGAAGAAGGCTTGAGAGCAAGAGCCCCACTTTGGAAACTGAATTGAATACTGTGAAGTATCATGAATCTTATACAGGACCTAGGCATTTTTCTGTTGTTAAGCATTCATGAATAATTTTGAAAAGAACTTGGTCAATTAAGTATGAACAAACATAAACCTTGTCCTTTCTAAAACATAAATATACTGCAGTAAAAAGCATGACAGTGAAATCTCACTTCAGTGTGCCTGAAAGCACGGCAGCCCTACCTTTTAACAAGTCTATTCAGCACAAATGGAATTAGTCATCCTGCTGAATACACCGTACACTTCAGTGTACAGCTACTATACATTAAAATAATAATCATGGGCAGCAAGATGATAACTGTGCACAATATAACCCATGAAAACACACACCTGTGCCACCTAGAATCTTTCACAGGTCTCAAACAAAATTTAAAAGCACACATTGCTGAAAACATGCTGAGATTTTATTCATCAAGCATTGCAAAACTGAAAATTATCTTTCATACAATTTATTTTGTGCTCTGTATTGACTAATAGCATCTGCCTCTAAGATAAAAGAGCTTACTCTCCATTTCTGCCACTTACAAGAAATAAATTCTCTGGCAAGAGAGGAGTTATAAACTATTATATAACATGAAGGGGAAGCGGCTGATGCCTGGCAAAGAGGCAGGTTCCAGCAAACGACAGAATAATCTTGCCTGCATGCACCGTCTTCATAATGCCACGTAATCCTTCAGCTTTTCAAGTTAAACACTCCTGTGATCTTCCTCTTCGAGCAATTTTTCTTTTCTGTGGCCTCTACTCTGATTATGGCAGATACCTCTTTCACTTCTTAACTGACAGTTCTTAACCTACATGCAAAAAAATTTCAGGCCATAAAGACCTTCTTTGCATGGAATCATCTCTAGATGAACATTGCCAAGAATTATGGCATTATATTAAGCAATGAAAAGACACTTTTGCTTTGGTTGAAACGAACCTGCTTTCGGAAAGTATGCCTACTGATTTCTGGTCTGTTACAGCAAATAACTGATGTTAAAACTTGCTTTCATCACAAAATATTTGTGTTATAAAAGTAAAAAAGGGCAAGTACATATTTCACTGTTACCGCAATGTAGTAAAAATTGTTTATGCCTAAATAATATGTACTTGTGATTTTGTTTTTTATGCTGCATACTTTGCATATTGAAGCATTGGCAAGCTACTAAAATAACTTCTAGGAAATCCAAAAGGCATAGTATTTTGTTGTATCTCCAGCTTTTCCATAAATCTGTAGTATCCCTAGCCTCATTCAGTTGACGCACCTATATGCAGACTAACAGACCACGTTTTAAGTATCAACTGAGTATAAAAATGTATCTATCTTCACATTATCTGACCTTACTGTCTTCATTTAGAAGTTATCCTTGCTTTTTTAGCAGGACTGACATATCAAAAATTAGGCACTACTCTGATGCACTGAAGTTTCTGCAACTTCCTCCCTTTTTATCAAAGAAAAATATTTTCAGCTTTTAGTACAAACTTTAAAAATTGTTGAAAAAAATTAACTGGCCTAATTTTCCATGTTTACATATAAATAAGTCCCTAACTTGAAAATACATCACAGGATGAATAAATAATAAGCAGTAAGAGGGTCTTGTTTTAAAGATAAAAATTAAAACATATAATAAAATCACCCATGATCACTTGATCTTTGTTGCAAAATCAAGAGGTTATTGGTGAACTATCATAGGCAATAAAGATGGGAACCAAGATCAGTCCCCTCTCAAGATGTCAGTTCTGCCATAATAAATCAGGCTCCATCTTAAAATCTTTTTGTTTCTTTCCTTTCCGCCAAGAAAACCCTCATATATTCATCTTAGCAGTAGTGAAAGTTCTCCTTCTGCTTTCTGTTTCCAGTCTGAATGTGGATTATGTACTCCAGCAAACAGTGGGTAATTTGTCAGGACATAAACCATACCTGAAAGCTATCAAGGATATGGGTTGATGTCCCATCTAACCCAGGATGAATGTACTCTGTCACACCCCCACTAGCTGTGCAGCCTCAGGATGGTTCAGCAATCCAATCAGAAAGAAAACCACTTATTTCCCTATTGCCACCACCACTGTTGTCTCCCATGACCAGTTTTCCATTATCTCACTAAAGCAACTTAGCCCTGTGACCAGATGATCATTAGATTCAAAAGAAAGGGCAGTGAGGGAACACCTGGGCGGGAAAAAGCACCACAGCTTCTGGCAGCAGCCTGTAGCTACATTAAAGAATCACCAGAGATCAAACTGATACCAGAAGAACACCCAGAGTTGGTTTCTTTCTCTCAAAAATACTGCCCGGACAAAGAATATCCCTCACGCACTTAAATCCCAGCATCAGCTCTTTGAGCTTAGTTGATCATTTGATGTTTTTCAGATGCTGAGCCATGTGCAGAGCAGTGTACAATTACAGGATTTAAATCAATAGCACCAGCAACAGACAAATAACAAAATCAGCACATAATACACAAAAGCAGTGAGAGATTTAAGTCTCCATCATTAAGTCTCGTAGTCTTTTCCTTTTGAGCCTTTCTCCTTATTTATCCTCTCTTCTCCCCATGATCAAGCAAAAAGGGGGGAGGGAGAAAACTATAGGGCAACCTGTAGGGTCTTACAGGAAAGAAAAGAAAGGAGGAAAAAAAGCCACAAAACCAAAAACCACACCAACCAAATGTTAGAAGTTGTAGTAGTATTCAGTGAATTCCACTGAACTAAAACGCTAACTGCTAGTTGCAAGAAGACTGCTGCTGCCAGGGGAGAGATGTTATTCTGGAAGGAAAAGCTGTACATGCAGCTTTTGTTGTCGTATCTTATTTCATATGATTTGTTGCTGTCAAACCCAATTAAGGAAAAAATCCAAGAACAGTAAACATGCTGCTTTATCATCTGAAGTAAAAGGCATAGTGCCTCATGGTCTCCTCTCCCCACATATCCTGTTCCACATGGGCTGGTTAAAGAATAACCTTGAAGGTTAATGGAACTGAGGCACATTTTCAAGGTATCAGATAATGAAGTTACTATTTAATTCCCTGTTACACTAAAGCTTAAGAAACACAAGTTATGGGAAGTGCAAGACTGAACATGTCTTCTATTTATTTGCAGGTCAGCAAGAGCAGCAATGAAGGCTGAACTCGAGTGCTTTCTCTGAATCCCTTACAAAGGTACCTTACCTCTCCTCCTGGATAAACCACATCAAACAGTTAAGACAGCTGGGTTGAATGAATTGATTCTACTGAAAAATCAATCAGATCAATTTTTATGCTGTCACTACCTGGAAAAAACTAAGTACTAAATAAATTCAAATATGAAAATTACTGGGTTGTTTAATTGTGATCTGCAAGCTATTTCTTAAAACAGCCTCAGCACCATAGAAATAGGAGGTTAAGTGTGAAAGCAGTATTTTAAAGCAACTCAGTTGCAATCAGTAGATATCTGATATTTGTATGAGGCAGATTAGTAAAGCTCACGATAAAAACAGACTTCGCCAATATATGGATAAATGTAACAAAAAGACTAGAAATACTTTTTAAAGGAAAACTGGGGACATGTCTAGAGTTCTTTGAAGTAGACAGTGAACGTGAGGATCAAGATTATTTATTAATATGGAATAGCAAAATGTTTTTAACAGGACTCACTATGAGGCTCTCTTCCAGTTTTCACAATATGAGAGGCAAAGCTCTGCCCAGCTAAATAAGCAGCAAAAGGACAGGAAGTATAAAGTTGAAGCAGTAATATTTTTTTTCAAATAGAAGGTGGTTTCCAAAACAGTCACCCAAAAGAATCCGTGCTTGGACTTCCGTTCTTCAAAAAAAAATAATAAGCAGTATTGAAATGAGAGTAAGAGTGGATTACGTCTTGTAGAAGCTACAAAACTATTTCTTTAAAAAGAACACTACCTGCAAAGAATTAAAGGAAGATTTCATGAACTGAAGTTCCTGTACAATAGGATTACAAATCACAGATTAACTTTGGCTGGAAGAACCTTTGGAGGCCATTTAGTAATAACTTCATGTAAAATGTAACTTAACAAATACAACATAACACATGGGCTGAATATCCATATGTGATGACGGGCTCTGAAATAGCCACCATCATATAGACAATAGATCTCAGAGTAATTGCTAAGTATTCTTTAAAATCAGGTTTTTAAGACTATAATCTATTTCTGCTATGTACTGACACTAAGAAATATCTCCAAGCAGGCCACAGAACTAGAAAGACTGACCACTCTTGGACCTAGAAGCCTGCAGAGAAGCAAGCAGGATAGTCAGACATACAAGAAAACCCTGTGTCAGAAGAATTAAGCAGAGAGTGGCTCTTCAGTCTAGAAGAGAATGACTCCATATCTGACAGAGACAGCTCATGAGTAGCATACAGACAGCAACCAGAGAAAAAGTATTCATTGTTACTTCATTTATTATTCACTTCTTTGATTCAAAAAATAGGAGGCATCAAAGTAGTAGGCAGCAGGTTTAAAACAAACAAAAATAAGTACTTGATTCACACAACCAATTATGAAAGTAACAGTTAAAGGATATTGTGAACACCAAGATTTTAGATTGGCTCAAAAAGTGGTAATGAAAATGTGTGGAAGTAAGATTAAGAGCTAAGAAAAAAGAACACGAGGTATTGGGAGAAGTACCACAACATCTTGCTTCATATTCTATCCTTAAGCATCCATTTAATTGGCTACTGAAGAAGGGATCCTGAGCTAGTTTGGCCTGCAGCCTATCTTAGCCTTGTTGTTCTCTTCTCTGGGAAGCTCAAAGAGGTGAGCAGATTAAAACCCCTCCTGAAAAGCAGCATCAGTTTCTCAGGCTCTTGCCTCTGGCCCCTTCCACCAAGGGAAGTAAAACTTTTCCACCAAGCTGTAAAACTTTCCTCAGGCAGAAGGCAGAGGCAGTTCTGGGAGCTTCTCTTCGGTGAATTTTCAGCAGTCCTTTTTCTCCCATGGGATGGCTGCTTTCAGTTTTACAATGTTTCCCAAATTCTTTGTGTGAGAATTACTTTGAAGTAGTGATCAAATACTGATTTAGTTAAATGAATGAGCCACAAAAAAACAAACCATATGCTTTAGAGTACTGTTAAAATTCAGTAACTTTTGACTATTTTTAATCATTCATTGCCTTATTATCTTTCTTTTGCCTTCCGAGAATGACAGCACCCTGAAGATTAAAATCAGATAAGAAAATAGATGGTTAAATGCAATACTCTTCTAGCAGATGAATAAGAGATTTATAAGTCCCAATGAACTTTAGCAACACACTATGTAATTCCCTTCTACTTGCCATGGAAACTAAAAGCAACTTTGGGACGTATGGTTTCTGCAGATGCTTTTTTCTTTTCTCTCTTTTTTTTTTTTTTTCTTTTTAAATACTGCTGTAGTATTTGTGTGTGTGTAAAACACAAAACAGGGTTGTTTTTTTTTTTGTTTTATTGATCATACTTGTATGCCCATTATATCCTCTTACCTTAATCTCTTCCTTTTTTCTGCCTGCCAACTCCCTTGTTGATATCTGTAAACAGTGACGTTTTGCTTAGAACAGTCCATGCTGAGAGTCTTTTTATGCGGAAAAAATGAGAAAGATACTAAGGATTCTTAACCCAACTCACCTTAAAAATTATGCTAATACACACTGAGCATGTATTAAAGACTATTATTTCTCTAAGAGAAAAACAAAATGTTAATTGCTCAAGATGTAGAAATAGTCCCAAAAACACATCCTATAAGACAAAAGAGCCTAAATTACTCAACTACAAACTAATCTTGCAATCCAACCAGACAGGGATGAAAGAGTTTGATCAAATAAATATATTTCACCCTTTGGCATCTGGGTCTTCTGATGTTTAATTAAAAGAAAAGACTAAAGGCTATGTTCTTCTCTGAATGTTAGCTCACTGCTGAGATGCCAAAGGGGCAGGCACCTATCAAAAATACCTCTCCCCAACAGGAATGTAAAAATAATTTTAATTTAAAATACAACAACCCAAATACAAATCATTAAACTGCATTTGAAATGCTTCATTGGAACACAAAACTCTGCTTTGCCTTCCAGAAATGCACCGGTGGAAAAATTCTTGGTGCAAAACATTAGACATGTTCTTTCTTGTATCACAACAAAGATGAATTCATTATTTTGGGAAGCAACAACAGCTCAGCACACAGCATTACAGCTGTAGTTTAAAAAAAAAAAAAAAAGCAAAAGATCCTGAATGTAATATGTATTTTTAATAAGCGTGTGAGAGAAATTAATTTGATCTCACAAATTAGGCCACACAATTCAGTGTATCTCTGAATTCACTGTTGCTGAGGTCCACCTGAAAGAAGCTGTCCCATTAACTGCTCCTAAGAATGTGGTGACCAGCAAGAAATTCACTGACTCTGGTCTCAAACGCCAACACTGTCCCAGCCATATGATGTAAACCATGTTAAAACACATCTGTCAATACTAAGAGCTGGTCAGGTTACAGCTGCAACCCAAGTCCTTGAAGGACTCCAGAATGTTCAGAATTACACAGCACGTCAGCAAGCAGTACTGCTCCAATCCTGCTAAGGAGCCTTCCTTTTGCAGCAAGCGCACTCCTAGCTGCCTTGTTAAACCAGTTCCTACCTGCAGTTCACATGGTTCACAGAGATTCCTAGAGACATGTGCCGTATACTTTATATGCACCTTGAACAAAAGTGTTTAGATGTTATGTAGAGAAGGAAAAAGCATTCATAATCCAATAAAACCCACCGAAAAGTTAAGCATACGTGTTATATATCTGTACATATATGTATAGGCCTAATCAAAGCTCATTTCTGGTTCTGTAACTTAATACATTACCGTGTAGAGACGTCTTTAGCTACTTAGAAAATCCAACGCTCCACAAACATTACAAAACTATCGCTAACGAAAACACACAAAACTGCATATGCTTTATGATTGTTAATATTTAGACATACTTACTTCCAAGAGAAGTAGACATCTGAATTCCTTCAAGTCTCTAAAATAGTAATTTCTCTCTTTTTTTAAGCCATATAGGCTGTATTTTTTCAGCCACGGCTGCATTGTATCTATAATAGTAAACTGCAAAAACTTAATCAAAAGGACATAAAAAAGCAGGTCATTCTGCTTAGTCTGCGTGCAGCAAGTCTCCTGGACAGTTACTGAATGCAGTGGATGTTTTACTACTATGAACCTTATTAGGTTATCCCATACCAGTAAGCAGTGGGAGAAACCTCAAACTTGTCAAACAACAAACTCATCACTAGAGGAAGTTTTGTGAAACATTTCTCTTTCCTCCAGTATTCCTTCAGGCTTTCCCTGATTTAATTTACAGTCAGCTGTTCCTTCACGTACACATTGATTTTGACCAGCCATTAAAATCCACGGTTATATTCCATGTAAACTGTATCTAAAACTGAAAAGAATGTCTTACATATACACTTGTACTTCAGTTCATGTTGTCACATCAGCTGCCCCAGAAGCTTTTCACACATATTTAACAGAGAAAGAAACGAGCCTGTGGGACTCTGAGCAAGGTCCTGAGGGAAGATGCAGAAGCAAATGGCCTGTAATGGTTTGCTCTACTTAGTCCAAAAGGAAAGACAAGAACTATTAGAAGGGGATTGCTATTCACTCCTACATTTTATTGACAGGAAAAATAATTAAGTAACACTACTGAATGTCTCAGAAAAACACCTGTCAATGAATTTCTTGATTCTATACACAAACTCCTTTACTAACAGAAAAAAGGCTCCCTTGGTCTAATCCATCTTGATGAAGATAGTCATAATAAGGAGATACTATTAGTGATACGGGCCACCTCCTCACTAAATACTCCTATGTAAAGAGTGGGGACTTCTATACTGCCTTTTTATTTTGGTAGACCTTTTTCCATGGCTTAAAACCAAGATAAAGTCTTGCTCTCAAGAATAATATTGGCAGGTAGTTAGTAATGGATGATCAGAGATGCAGCCAAAATAGCTGCCCCCATTGCTGAAATGAGGAAAAAAAAATCCTGAATGCCTGTTTTTCAGCACTGGGCTTCATGTTGCAGAACGTTATCTTTTCTCATCCATGAAATTGGGTATTCTCTACACTGGGCTGAAGAAGAAAGGCAACAGTCAATCAGCACTATCATGGACTTGCCTGGATAGTTCATAGGACAAGAATATGAGACATGCTTCGTATTCTCAGTTAAGGAGACCAGTGTTATCTATAACAACTATATGCTTGGCAAAGAATTATCTGCAGCTTGGGATACCCCAATATTCGAATTTGGGCCAAATTTTGCTTTTGGCTGGGCACGTGGTTGGAGTGGTACTGAAATGGAAATCAGAGTTAGACTTGCATATCACAGAGCACTGTGTCAGAATTTGTTGAAATATCTCAGTCTAATATACCTCATTCTTAACTGAAAAGGAAATTTAAACTGCCACTATTATGCTATTCCCTAATTTTTACTACAAAGAAGACATGTAATCATTAATACAATAAAAAACATCTGAATGTTGTTTCACTGCTTAGTAATCAGACACACATAATGATACAACCTCATTAAAATATTCCGCAATCCAATTTCAACAAAATATGAAGCACACAGTAGCTCATTTCCCACTGTCTAATTAAATAAAAATCTCCAATACTGTACTTCTCCCCACACAGATTTTATTATTTTTTTTAACATGTATACTTCAGGCCATAAACCTAGTTATTCTCTTCCTTTTTTAAATAATCTGTGTAAAATCAATATTACAGGATCACTTCACAAAGTAAGTATGGACCAGATGCCAACCCGAAATACAAACACATTCTTTTTAAAATTACTATTTGAACTTAGAACTCCCAGGCTGAAAAATAACTTTGTCCAAGCTACAGCACTGCATACATTAGTTGTTAGTATTGTGTGTGCGTCCCCAAAAAAACCTGGTCAAGATTTTACTTTCTTTGAAGGGAAGAGACCTGTTGGTTCTGTCCCTTAGCTCAGAATTAAGGTTTTCTAAGGTTTAATCCATGCTTATAAAGAAATCAGCTATTCAAGAAGTCAGAACATGCTCAGTGACATTCTTCCACATATCAGATTTTAAGTGTAATCTGCAATGAATCTTGAATATAAGGCTTCCAGTGTTCTGTTTTTACCAAGTTTATGCTTCTGATATGAAATATACTTTCACACTTTTAGAGATTAAAGTTCCGATATTTATATTAGCAGAAATGTTTAGGTAGAACTAGTTTAAAAACACTAAGCTGTAAATCTATCATGTTTAGACTCTTTATACAAAAAAAACCCAAAAGATCGCAAACATACAATGTATTATTCCAATAGCTGAGAAAGAAAATAACTTTTAGTCTTATTAGAACACATAAAAATTATTTCTATTAAAAGCACTGGTTGGATTGCATCATCCTTCTTAAGAAAACATGCAAAGCCTTAATTTATGCTTATGAATATACATATGAATGGTCTGTGTCACTTAAGTCAATAGTTCAAACCACATGCTTAAAACTAAACACATGCATAAAGATCTTCATGATATTCCTTACACAATGAATAAAATGTTATATAATTATCACTCCATATGCCCATTCTAGGCAAAAACTGACACCAGTCTAATCACTTCTCAAATACATTTAAGCAGAATCATGTTATTTGACAGTAAAATGCAAACTCTAGACCGAATTCCTCCTGGCTTTAGAGATGCAGATGCATTTCCAGGTTCATTCTCTCAGTGGCTTTTATTATCTGCTGATTAATCCAAGGAAAGGTTATCTAAAACCTGTTTCACCTAAAACTTAGTAGATGAACCAATTCAGGAGGCTATCTGCAACCTGACCACAGGTTGAAGTCACAGTACGTAGCATAAAGAAAAGATAGTCATATTCACTTTTGATTTCCAATTTGTTCTTCACTTGTAAGCTTTCTGCACATATTTCTTTTCTCATTAATGTTTCATTTCAAAGGAATTTCTCTGCCTCATCATCCTTCTACCCTTCCTTCTCATTCAGTACAAAGCAAATCTTGAAGAGGAAGCAGTCGCTGTCAAAACTTCTTAACAAACTTCAAAAAGAAACAATTGAAACAACCATGAACAATTTACTGCTTTTAGGGTACTTCAGCTAGATAGGTTCCTCCATCAACAACCTTTACCACCAGAAGGCAAGAGATACTTTAATCCAGAATCCTCACATTGTTTTGTTTAGACTATCCCTCTACCCACAGTACTTCTCATCAAACTTAGATATTTTTCAATTAAACGCTAAGCTCTGTCAGTAATAGTTGAATTTGGCCCTAACAAGTATAAAAAGAGAAGCACAAAGAATCAGTTTAACTATGGTACTCCTCCCACATTCATTCTTCTTTACGAAAATAGCCAAAGACAGACATCAGAAAGAGACAAGACAGAACACGATGTTGAAAAGTTTGTGCTAAAATACTTGCAGCCCAAAATAGTTTTTGTACATATTTACTGCTGATATCAAAATCTATCAATGTTTAGACTCCACCAGTTATTGATTCACAGCAAACACCTGATGCTTCAGCACCCTAATATACAAGTAGCAGCAGCATACTAAACCTAAAGACAAACCAGTTGAGCAGCAGACATGAGGTTGTTGGGTTTTGGGGACCTTTTTGTGTTGTTGTTTTTTTTTAAAGGCAGAACATTAAGCTTTAAATGTTGTCTCTGACTTTGACTACCTCTCTCAGCAAAAAGAACTCCATGGTGCTAAGATTCCCAGAGATTTATATGCCCACGTTCTTAAAAAGGATCTTAGGATCAATGCAGTAATGTACTCCTGAAATAACTGATCTTTTACAAATGCTGCACTCTGGATAACATCTTCTGTCTCTCAAGGCAATGTGCAGTCTGATGAGCAGTATTACTTAGAATATGCAAAAGGTATGCCAAGAGTTTACCAAAGACATTCATGTCTTTAAAAATTATCTCCACTAAGTTATAGCAGGACTCAGAATTCATATGCTGACAAAATGCAAACAAAAAAGCTCACTTCATTTGAAAACTGACAGAGTATATGTACAGAGCACGTTAGTATGTAGTATTATTATTATTTATTAAAATATATGTCAGAAGCAATTCTGTAAGAGAGTCTTCTGCAACAGTATCTCTAATAAAGGGACCTAAACACAGTGCAGATGTTCTGCATTTCTACTAACTTTCAAAAATATAATGGGGACCAAGAACTTCACTCAGAAAGACTACTTCAACAACTCAAAGAACTGTTCTGTGTAGGTAAGTGGACAGGGCTGGGGTGGGAGCAGAACTGTATTTTAGACATTTTGTACATAGAGCTTTTAAAAACCTAATTAAATTACTCTGGGGATTTAAATAATACTTAATCGTCAATAAAAATTAACTTTAAAGTATCCTTGTACACAATCCTATCAGACTTCAACAGCAAGTAAAACCACAGGTATACCCAAAAGGTTCTCGCAGCTAAATTATTTAACCTTTTAGGAGTCTACATGAAACAGCTGTGTTTAAAGAGCTGGACCTGTAAGGACTATTCTGCAAGCAAACATCATACTTCACTGCAACATATACCACTGAATGGGAAGAACTCAAACTGTCACACGTGGAAGTATTCTCATCCTCTTCTGCATTGTTTAATTGATATCCTTCATGTTTCCCCCTCTGACTGTATCAATTCTCAGAGTTACGGGGTGCTCATTTTTTTCTTTTTTCATTAATGACTTCAGTTAACACAGTTAACAACAGAAAAGAATTCAGGAGTATTGTGAAGCTGCCCTTTTTTTTTTTTTTTTTTTTTTTTTTGCTAGGGGGAAAAAAATGACAATACGTGTTTCAAAACATGTCAAAGGTACCTGACTAAGAAAGGTGTGGTCTGCTTCAGCTACTTACAACATTTTGAGTCTCAAAGCCAAGGCAGCTGCAATGCTAGTGGCATAACCAGCATTCCTACTTTTTGAAAAGTGCTTAGCTCTGCCAGGCTGTAATGTAGTGTAGAGAGTTGCCATCCTGTTTAATGTTTGACTCCAACTATTCTCAGGTGTCCACGTAAGAAATATTCAATAATCCACAGCTTAGTATTATTCCAAATAATATCTGCATAACAAATCTCCAGTAATTAAACTATACAAGAAACATAAAGGACAGAAATATAATTACAGTAAAAAATGACCCTAAAAATATCACACAGTTACACTGAAAACCATTGACTACTTTACAGAGACACATAATGGGTCTCCAGAGGAAATGTTCACCCACTTGAGTACACAGTCTATAAGCAAGCCTTTAATTTTCTTAAGGGCTGCTGCTGCCATGATTCCACGAAAGTATCTACTATAAACTAACATGGAGAATAAAATCACTTTGAAATTCTACATAAAACTGCAATTGCTTTATGCCTTTTAGAAGAGCAATTCCTAATCAGTACAGCTAAGCACTGAGCACCACTACAGTTGGGAATACCCATAACTTTGCAGATCAGAACCTAAGCTTTATAAGCAACTGTCTGGTTTTCATCACTTAGTTATTTCTTTTAAAACTGCAGAGTACAGTAGGGTGGGTCATGTTAACAAAAAGCCCAGAGGCATTTTTTTGTTCAGATAGAATTAAAGCACTGCTTAAAAAAAACAAGGGAAAAAAATTAAGAGTTCAGTCAGCTGACCCTATCTTTGAAATCACAAACAAAGCAATTGGCTTAGACCTTCACAACTTCAGCAACAAAGTTCTCAAAATGGCATGCATTACAATAGCATTCGAAATGCAACCTGATAAAGGGAGTTACAGCTTTCTCACTCTTTTTATTTGACGTTTTACTATTAAAAATGCCATGACACAAACCTGGGTCCACGTGTCTAGAGTTTCTTCTAATTCCGTTTGTTCGTTTCTGCATAGCAAAAATACAAATCAAGGGTATGAATAAACATGTTTTCGTGTAGGCACTTTGCACTCCCTTAATTCCCACAATCTACTAGGCAAAACTCATCTTCTTAAGTTATTTCCCCCAACCACCACCACAATTATCTTTATCTTGTAGAAAGATCATACTTTGAAAATTATTCTTAGTAACAAGGATAGTTTTTTCATGTATCCCGTTTTTTCTGACACTAGCCTCAAAAGATTCTTAGTCCATAGAAAGTTTGTTCGTACATCAACATCTTTTGATACCAAGACAAATTTATTTTTAATCATTTATAAATAGGATAGTGGAAAAATATGCAGATTGACATTATCAGCCCCAGATAATGACCACAAACACAAAAGTATCAAAGCTGCTTGTGTTGCTTTAATAAGATAGAAACTTTCGCTATTCCTACTTTGTACTTTAAGGTAGCCAGATTTTCTTAGGTAATTCTGAATATTCTTATGTTCTGGGCAAGTACTTAAGTATATTTAGTAACTCAGCTCCCTCTTTCTTTTAAATTTGGATGAACCAAAGCTGTGTACAGAAGTCAGAAACTCTCTGACAGGACTGAGACTTTTTAAAAAAAAAAAAAAAAATTATTTATATATTTTATACTCCAAGACACTTAATATGGATCCTTGAAAATTTCAGTGTGAAATGACACATATCTGTGAACTACTGATCTGCTTTTGCAAACTTGTTTTAACTGGTAGCTTGCATGAAGGTTCATGCATTTATTTATTTTTTAATCAAACCAAGCAGAGAAAAGCACATTGCATAACAAAGGCAACAATTAGGTTGCTCCGATTTACTTCAGTTGATAGAAGTTGATGCAGGACACACACCAAGGCGAGCCAGAAAGCGGTAACCTAAGGCAGAACCAAATTACGAAGCCCTGTAGCAAGCTGGCAAAATGAAAAGCTTGGTTTAAAAACAGCTTTCAGACTCTTGAGTTTTTGGACATACTCTATCTACTCTACCCACGACTCTAAAGAAAGAGAGGAAATGCAAGTTTTGTTTCATCGGCAGTGGAAAGAAGAAAAATTTAAAACTGCTGCTACAATGATGGTAATATTATTGAGTAAGAACAAGAGGCTCAATTCTAATGTATTTTTTTTTTTTAAAACGGAGGATGTATTGCTGATAAGGATTGATGCAGAGTGCTGAGTAACTGCAGTTTTGCACAGAAGAGGGAAAGGGGCAGGAGCAGGAAAAGCAAGCATGAAGGAAGGCACAGAAATATTTAACTAAGAAGAAAAAAAAATACAATAATTCTGTGACAACATAAGACATATACACCAAAGGACCAGAAGGAAAACAATTTTAAGGAACTAATTCTTGAGCTGTATGAAAACATGCTCAATACCCTTAACTATACTGCAGTACCAGTAGATTTTATTACATTACTGGTATGAAAGCTAAATCCATGCTTTCTAAAATGACAGATCCTCATCTATGCTCAAGTTTCCTTTTGTGCAAGGAATTAAAGCAGGCACTTGAACAAGAGTCTTGGTAAAAATTAAATCAATCCTGATGTTTTGGATCAACTCAATAATAGTCAATCACATCAACAGCTCCAGAAAGGAAGCCATTTTTTCCTCACAAAAGATTTTGGAACGGCGCTAGGGGGTGAGAAGTGGAGGAGTGGCCGGGGTCACTCAACCACCAGCGCACATGCCCTTTGTCCATCCACAGCAGCTCACTACAGTTAGCTTTAATGAGCCTGGCAGCCTCCTCCACACAGCCCAGTAAGTGTCTGCCTACGGCTCCCCAGCACCGCCTGCCAGCTGCAGCACTGGGAAACAGCCTAGCAAACGGACCGTGCTGTAGTTTCCATATTTTAGAGTGCTTTTACTTAGCGGGTCTTTCTAGGCAGAGACATGAAAATCCAGGCAGCACACGGCGGGAGGCATGGCTTTGGGAGCAGTGAGGACAGCGGGCAAGGCAGCAGCATACCAGGCACGGGCATGGCCTGTGGCAGCGCAGCCCCCTCCTCACCCCGAGCACCACCCAGGCCGCCTCACCCTTCCCCTGCCAGGCCCCCAGGCAGGCTGTGCCCCTGCTGGGCCGGGCCCGCCTCAGGCCCC
Source organism: Falco peregrinus (assembly GCF_023634155.1). Lineage (NCBI taxonomy): Eukaryota > Metazoa > Chordata > Aves > Falconiformes > Falconidae > Falco > Falco peregrinus. The sequence continues at coordinate 11,864,018 of NC_073730.1, read as the reverse complement.
CTGTCACCCAGCTGCCAGAGGGGCCGGGGCTCCCTCACCCAGCACCCACTGCCCTCGGGGGTGGCAGCCATGCCAGGGCGGCTCAAGCAGAGTGCACAGGTGCGGTCAGCCCCACGCAGGGCTGCCCTCTGTGCCAGTCGGGTCAGCAGCACCATCCTTCAGACTCCATGACCCGCCTGAGCGATAGCATCAAGCACGTACACACTTATGGAAAGAAACAACATACGTGCTTGTATGTTCTTTATAACCGGTGTGTCGTTTAAGCTGTTAAATTACCATAAACTTCTGATGTAAAACAGACACTAGAAACAATTATACCCTATTTTTAAAGTGCTGCGTCTCTTTTGTCAGAATAGGCAAACAAAACCCAGTTGCTGTGCCCGCTTCAGTGGAAAGGCACCAGTGGCTGGCGAGAAAATAACCCCAGGCAGCTTGCAGCCTTCTTGGGCTGGCGGCAAGGTATGCTACGTGCGCCACGGCAGCTCCTCCGCACAGTGCCCATTCCACCACTCTCCAGATTATATGAACTCCATAACCACTGGATAGCTCTGCAACTGAAGGGTTTTTTTACATTAAGAGGCAGGCAAACACGGCTCTGCTGATCCTTCATAGCCCCACAGTGTGGTGTGGTCAGGGACCGGTATCTAAGTACATTACTCCAGCAGGACACGCTAACATTAAAAAAAAACCCAAAAACAAACAAAAAAAAAAAAACACACCACAACCCAACAAATTTACTTTTAGCTCTACTGCCAGATTTCATCTAGACACAGTAAGTATCTGGACATCAGTTGTGAAGCAATGTTTTTAACCTGTAACTTAAAAAAAAAAAAAAAACATCTCCACCCATTCCAGGGCTCTCAGAATTAAGCCATACAACTGAAAATTTGCTTGCTTTGAACAGAATATATTCATATTTAATTGTGAATACTGTATTTCTTAGACAACTGCTATTATTTCCCACCACTAAATAAATCTGTTGTTAAACACAGAAAAAACACAACAGCATGTACACAAAGTAAATAAGGAGCTCTTATATCACCAACAAAACAAACATCACATACAAAGGAAAACAAATCCTTACCTCATGTTTCAGGTTCCCATGTTCTGAAACATAAGTAAAAATTGGCATTATTGCGATTGTAAATCGTACGCTTTTGCTCTAGCAATGTCAGCCTGCGCTGTGTTGCCTTACAGCAAACACCGCTGCCTCCTCCAGCTCCCCGATACCTGCGGCCGCCCCGGCACTCGCCAGGTCCTGTTGTGCAAACCCGCTGCGCTCCTCCCCGCGCACCGGCCCTGCCTGCGCCACCGCGCCAGCCAGCGAGGGCTCCTGCCTGCAGCTCACGGGGCACTCTCCCGTAGCAGCACGGCAATCCATCCCACTGTGAACTTTATACACTTTTAGAACATTTCAAAAATACTTTATAAATATTGACTCATCAGGAATTCAACTGCTACACGTCTTTCATCGCAAGTCGATTTTACACCTTTTCTTGGCTCTGACTTTTCCTAGCATACCAATATATATCAAGACCATTATACCTTTAGCTTCAACATTTTCTAGATGTCATGTTTTTGAGTTCAATTCAGCATTGCATTAGTATACCACAGACTCTGAAGCCACTGGTGGTTTATTTGCCTCTTTTGCTATGAATTTTCCTGTACTATTTAAAAATAGGGGGGGGTGGGGGGTGTGGGGGCGGGGGGGTGTATTGTGGTCCTGTGGGCAACCAGAAGGACTGCACCAAGACAATAACACTTCTTGCACACACACACCATCACACATCACAAAAAACATAAAAAAGGTATATCTTTACAGGTTTTTTTTTAACGTCTAATCTGATAACAGGTATTTCAGTACACTTTAGATTTTGGTTGAGTGCCTTACCAAAGTACACCCAGCTGTATTTACCTGTGTGCACTCTCTCGCACTGCACACGCTGCAAGGCAAAGCACAAACTGCACATGCCTGGTCTGTACTTCATCACGTTTGAAAACTTTTACTGTAATATCTCATAAACAGTAAGCCATATTCACAGTGAATCAATTAAAAAGCTTTAACTGCAAGTACATTTTGCTCTGCTAAAAAAAAAATTACATTAAAGTGTGGGAAAAAAAGCCTTTGGCTTTCCAGCATTTTATGCAAAGATGATAAGGCATGCTGAGACCGAGCACACCAGCAGAAGACGCTGGGCCGGGCCGAGGAGGCACAGCCTGTTTCACACTGGCAGAGCTCTCTTCTCACGTACGCTCCCAGTCATTGTTTCTTCTCCCATACAGTGTGCCAAAGATGCATCATCTTGTCATCCGCAGAAAAGACTTTTATGATTATAACCTTTCCAAAAGTATTAATTTGCATTTGTATTGTGAGCGAAGAGAAGAAAAATAAGCCCACCCCCAAAGGAGGAGATGCAGGTAGACTACTGAGGTTTTTTAAGGAGCCTGAGGGAACTCGTTGCCTAAGTGCTGCTGAAATTCAATATAATTTTGGTATTTACTTTAGCAATCTGATACATCTTGCAGAATTTTTTGCCAAAATCTGAATAAAATCACCTTTCTTGAATGTTTCATCTCAGCATTATAAATTACTCAAAATGAAGGGAAGACTTTTAAGTAAGTACTTGCAGGAGAGGCCAAAACTTCAAATCCAGACTTAGGAGGGTTTTATTTTTTTTTAATAATTTTATTTGTTTAAATGGGCTATATTTAGTTCTGCAGATCTCTTATCAAAAAAATTGAAATGTAAATGTCATTCTATCCTCCAATGAGAATGAACGAATCTGATTTTTAATGGTTGCTGTTGAATATTTTTTTTTTACCTCTAGGAAACATCCCAAACCCAACTAGATGAAAGAGTTCCATTTGACGATTGCAGCACCCTAACACTTTTCATAACAAATAATTAAGAAATTCCTTGATTAACTTTCAAATAATTGGATTCAAGGAATCACTACACAGGAAGGTAATACATATTCCTGTTAATGCGCATAAAATAAAGTTCATGAAAAAGGAGGTGAGGGGATTGAATTAAAAAGAACGCAAAAAACTTTGCCAAGACTGACTGCCAAAATGCAATTTGTGTATTCAGTATTGACACTTCAGGAATAGGAAAAATAAACAGCATCTATATTTCCACATAAAAGCCTGTTCAAAATATAAGACTCATCCTCGTTTTGTTATTTCATTACATTTTAAATATTCCTGTATTTCAAAATAATCTGTATTATGTGAATTGCTTCCTCATGAGATATTTTTCCAAATTTTACATAAGAGCCAAAAAACCTCATTTCTATTTATTTTCATTTATAGAAAAAAAAGAATGTCTGAGGATATCCACCAGCAGATATTTTACACATGACAATTTTAATTCAAGTCCCTGCTCATCACCAATGTGCCAATGAAATTACCAAGTCAGTGAGTTCTCAGTTCTGACAACAAGCTACTTTTACTGCCACAGCTCAGCACAATTTTTAAGTTTTTTGATTATTTACTGAGGCCATGATACCATCGAGTCACATTTTGATAATTATCTTTTACTACAACAGCAACAGGAATGACAGCTGGCCTCGATCAGGGAGAGTGCAGAGACTGGAAAATGGGAATAAGCTGCTCCTCAGGAATGCAACACAGCAGCTAGATTTACATGTTAACTAAATGGAGAGTAAATAAAAATGATAGGTTGTTGTGCTGGTTTTGGCTGGGATAGAGTTAATTTTCTTCATAGTAGCTAGTATGAGACTGTGTTTTGGATTTGTGCTAGAAGCAGGATTGATAATGCAGGGATGGTTTAGTTACTGCTGAGCAGTGCTTACACAGCACCAAGGGCTTTTCTGCTTCTCACCCCACCAGTGAGTAGGCTGGGGGTGCACAAGAGCTGGGACAGCTGACCCCAGCTGACCAAAGGCATATTCCATAATATATGATATCACACACAGCATATAAAGCTGGGGGAGGAAGAAGGAAGGGGAAATGTTTGGAGTGATGGTCTTTGTCTTTCCAAGTAACCGTTACACGTGCTGGAGCCCTGCTTTCCTGGCGATGGCTGAGCACCTGCCTGTCGACAGGAAGTATCAAATGAATTCCTTGTTTTATTTAAGCTTGCATGTGCGGCTTTTGCTTTACCTAGTAAACTGTCTCTATCTCAACCCATGAAGTTTCCTTACTTTTACCCTTCTGATTCTATCCCCTACCCCAGCGGGGGGAGTGAGAGAGCAGCTGTGTGGTGCTTATTTGCCAGCTGGGGTTAAACCACAACAGTAGTGAGCTACTCACCTTCCTGTTTCAAAAGAAAATTCAAAATATTTAAAATGCAGGAACTATGAAGTAAGGCACTTTGAAGGAGCTGTGGGACCACCTGCTCCTTTCCAGTCATTTAGGTTGTCATTGCATAAGCAGAACAAAAGAAATCATGACCTAGAAATACCACTGTGTAGGACTCTCAACAAAATATCAAGCCCCCTCAGTGACTTTTGTTCAGGCTGAGCAAGGCTGGTTAGTTAAACAATAATACAATGGTAGGTTTGGAGGAGAGCCAGCAATTTTGCAACTATTGATCAAGCCAGCAAAAAGGTAAACAGTGAAAGCTGCTCATTTCTTTTTAGATGTCAAAAACACATGCTTTTTATTAATAATCTCTAATGTGCTGTAGCAAGCAATTACTACATAAACAGCATAGACTATATTATTGCACATACCCATTACCACATAAAAGCAACTCTAAACTTAACCCATTCATATTGTAACACTTTCTTTCAAGTTCATCACACAGTTGAAGAACTTTTCTGCCTAAGGAAATGTAGTACTTTTTCAAATGGAATTATCTGAAGGAGAAAGGAATCATGTATACATGAGTTAACTAAAAATTACTATAAACATGTCCAGTTAATGTTTCTCTAATCCATTTATGCCCTGATAAGAAGTGCTTCTAACACTCCCTGGGAACAGTGATATAAAGAAGAAAATTTTGTGGGTTTGGCATCATATTTAAAATATTCAAAACATTTTCAGATTCTAGAACCATTGCTGGGGGTTCATCTAATTGAAATATTCAACAGAATGTGGAACCAGCAAACATTTGCCTGAGAATACTTAATTCAATATAATTGGACGGACTTGGAAAAATTCCAGTCTAGCAACAGAAATGGGTTGTTAATTCTGCTGTTTCAGACTAGGAAACAGACTGGAGTTCTGCAGTATGTTCTGGGCAGAGTAATACCATGTTGTCAATCCTGAGGACCTCTGCAGCAATTGCAAGGGCTGCAGAACAACCTATACAATAAAAGTGGCAATAATAAGGGAGACAGCTTCCCTTTTTGTTTACTAAAGGTGTGTTTTACTCATGCTCACTTACTAAAGGTCCCATTCTTAACTATTCCCAAATATAAACTCTTCCAACTAGTAAGAAAGCATCACCAGATAAGTAGAATTGTCCCGTGCCTTGAAATAAGACATAGGAATGCAGTTGAGAAGCCAGAAGAGGTAGTATAATGGGAAGAGGAGATCCCCACATCAGCCACTGGAGAAAAGAACACCACATACGTCCTTATAAATAGGCCTGTCAGAGAAGTATGCACATCCATTTTGTAATCCTTTTGTTTAAGGATTTTGTAAGGCCTGGTGTTTCAGATTACACAATCAGAGTCAAAGGAGTTCATCAGAACATTAACAAAAAAGAGCGAGCATGGAGGATTTCAAGTCACAGAAAAAATAATAAGTGATAGGACATAAAAGTAAAATATATGAAAATACAGAGGAGTACTCGAGCATGCACAGGGCAGCATTTCAGGGAAGAAAATGTTAAATCAATAATGACAGAAACTAGCACAGAAGACTTAACCAGCACTGCCAATTTACAACGAGGACAGGAACAATTAAAAAAAAAAAAAACCACACTACAAAAAACAAGGTCTAAATACAGGCATTTTGTTCTATTTATTAATTCAACTGATTGACTCTGCATCTTTTATTGCTGCAACTTCTATAGTCTGTTGAACCAGCCTTCTTTGAAGCAAAACATCTGAAGAGATGCATGTTTGTGTATAAGGCATAGCATGACAACACAGCAACTTATCTTCAGATTTTGTCAATGTTTCCTCCTAAGTGTATCACCTAGATCTGACACTTATTAAATTTGTCATTCTAAAGGTTTAATCTATCTTTGGATCTCTGTCTTTTGAATTTTCACAAACTAACTTGAGATGAAATACAAAGAGATTTAATCCACTCAGGGAGGTTCTAAGCATCATTTCAGAAAGGATTGCAAAAACAGCTGCTCAGTGGTCCAAAAAGAAAACAAAAATCCTAAACTGTACAGAACCAGAAAATGCTGAGGAAAATTCAGATGTGTTTAAGAAACCCAGTGGTCTATTCTTGTTGCACTGTTTTTAATTCTGATCACCTGTTTTCAGATAGACCTCTAGAAACAGAAAAGATCTACAGAATGGGAATGAAAATTATTTGAGGTATAGAAAGAGTTCCACTTATAAAGAGATAAAAAAATTTAAGACTATTCAGTTCAGAGGGGCAATCAGTCAAGACTTCCATTGTTTGTTCTCACAAAACCCACAAAGTAGCATGTTGAATTAAAAAGGTTAAAAGGTCAAACATAACCAACGTAACCAAATTATACGCAACCTAAATAAAAAAAAAAAAACTACACACACACGCAAAAGCCAAACAAAACTTTACAGAACTCACTGGTCCAAAACTTCTGAAACAGAGTCAGATTATTTCAATCAACAAAAATAGGGAAGGTATGCAAAAACATTAACAAGATGTAAAAACTCTTACAACACCAAAAAGATGAAAAGTTAACAGGATAAAGAAAGTAGCATCATTCCTGGGCGTTGTCTAACACATGGAGGATTTGCACTTTCCTGTGAAGCATCTGAAATCCCAAACGACAGAACTCCAGATTAAACAGACCACACACACAGAAACACACACACATACTTCCCCATGTCTGTAGCTGTAACTAATACCACAGGACTGGGGAATAATAACGTCCAGTTTCCTAAAAGGGTGACTGTGTTTCATGTCCACTGTACCCTATGAAAAAGGCTGTAACAGTCCCCTAGAAACGAAAGAAATAAATAGCAATACAATGAACGTTCCAGGCATTTTGCTACTATTGAAGCATTCCAACTACGCTCCACAACTTCTTATCTAATAGCACTCTCAGGCCACCTTTACTAACTTCCCACAGGAGCAGCAAATGACAGTGCTAGAAAAATTAAATTTATCGTAAAATAATTTCTTTAAATATTTCAAAAGGAAAAGTTTCAAAATTAAAAGTATGTTAGAATTTTGTGCATGTAGAGCATACTTTTTCTGCAATATGCAGTGAAAATATTGAATTTTACATAGTCTCTTTTTGTCTGCATTGCTTTAATCACATTTCATAACTTAGCAGGCATGGAAGATAATGTATTGGAGACCTCATTTCTCGGCATAGCTCTGGAAAATGAAAACATGACTCCAGAAAGTCATTCATACTTAAATCGCAGAAAACAGTATTTAGAAGAGTCTATATTGTCCCATCCCTTTCTAGACCATATAGGGAAGCAGGAACTGCTAAGTCTCGTCCTTAAACCTTTCCTTCTCTGTGCACATTATGAATGGGCAGCCCTGCTCAATCAGCACTTCTTTCTTTAAAAAGGCAAATAAAAACTAAAAATGAAAAACAGTAGAGGAAAATGTCAGGATTTCCCTTCCTACTCATTGGCTGAAGTCCCTCATCAGATGGAGAGAGGACACATTTTCAGCAAAGTGGGCAAAACCATTTGTCTTTTCCATACTTTTTCATGCATAGAGCAACAGGGAGCACGGCAAGAACTGTAATTTAGAGGGTTTTTTTGCAGCTATGACCTACTCTCAGAGCAGGCTGTAAGGAAGCTACAGCCTAGCACCTCCTGGCTTTCTGCCTCATGAGCAGGTGGAAGATACACAACTCTTCTTGTTTGTACTAGAGCTACAGAAGTCTGGGAGCCTTTGCACAGAAGAAAAACAGGCTGAAAAGAGAAAGAGAAGTTTGAAGAGAGAACTGAAAGCAGAACCCCTGGGTGTAAGATGAACACAGAATTCAAAACAGTATCTTAACAATCCAGTTGCTTCCAATTTCACTAAAGAAAGACTCAGTACAGTATTATTTTACAAAAATCAGGGCAATTATTTAAAGTAAAATCCAAAATAACATTCTGCTCCTTTGAAGTTTTAAAAAGATAATTTATTCCACTTACAAAGAATCAGAAATATGATTTTTTTTTCTTATTTTGTTCCCTCTAGCAAGTGCACAAAAACCACAAGAAATCAGGCCTTGTGTTATCTAGGCATTTACGCTCATTCTTACTGATATACATTGCACCATATGTGTTCGCAGATCTTTACAGAGAAATAGAAAGACAAGCTCATGCCTCCTGTGGTGCCAGCTACCCAATTAAAATAAAAAAACTACAAAAGCAATTAAAACAGAAGGTGCAAAAGAAAGAAAAATGTAGAAGTAGGGGTGGTTTATACTACAGAAGATAACTCTCTTGTGAAGAACAGTATGCTTGTTTTCCCACTCTATTAATTTAAATGTAATTGCTTTTAAATATTCAAATTTTAACATAATTTCAAATATTTATCTTCTTCAGAATATCCGTAGGAGGTTCTATGAAAAACCTGTGTTCGAAAAAGGATTTCAATGAAAAATGCTGTGATTGCTTGTATGCAGTATGCATACATGTAGATCTGCATAATATTTTTTAAAATTCCAGACTTGGAGATCTTGCATACTATCCTCCAATACAGGAAAGCAACCAAGGAAATAAAGTTCACGGACTGCAGCAGAAGTCAGTACCTGCCATCCTGAAAATTTCATGAAAGCATGAGGTAGGCAAATAGCCAAAAGCCAAGGGGAAGTCAGGATGTCCCTGCAAACAGGGACAAAGGCAGAAACAAGCTTATACAGTTTTGAAAGGAACAAAAAGCTACAACCAAAATCTCAGAGTAGCAGCTAAGCGAAGAGCAGTGGATGAAGCCATGATGCAATTCAGGCAGTGGGAGAGATATTATCTCTGCGACAGCATTTTGCAAAGATTGTAGATAGTAAAGTCAAAAAGAAAATAACCCAATGAAGGAGGTTGCAGTAGCTTATGAGATGTGTGTGAGACACGACAAACTTTCACAAACTTATGAAATAATTCTGGAAAGCAACGTACAGGTTTTAGAGAAGCAAGAAGGACTATTAATTAGAAGACTTCCCCAACATATACAACCATACTTTCCAGAAATCATGATGTTCCAGTGGCTTTTCTCTTTCAAACACATTCACACAACAGGAATTAAAACATATTAATGGCAATTGAAATTTGAGGGGTGGGGTGAGGGTGTTTGTCAGTTGCCCCCTGCCATCAGCACCAAATCATCTCTAGAAAGAAAAAAGAATACTTATGAACCTGGACAGAGGGAAGAGTCAAAAATGGCACTACAGTTATGTGACCAGCTGGCTGGAATGTACAAACTCACTGCCACCAACGGAATAGGTACAGGGAAGAGAAGGGAGGCAGACGACAAGAGCCAACGTTTGGCATTAGCAGTGGGAGATCCCAAAGATGTCAGAGAGAGAATTACAGATACAATACTGAACAGCAAGGGAAGAGGTCAAATTTGGAGTCATCTGAGGGAGGCCAAATGGTAGCTAAAGTCAAAAGAGTCCTTAAGGTCCCAAAGAGCAGAAGAATAGAGAAGTGTGAAGTGACAATGGCCAGGGAAGAAACACAGAGTATAGCAATCGATTTAAAGAGGGGGGGGGGGAATGGTCCTTAGATGTGGGAAGTAGAGAGCCATCAATCACCTTTTTGTGAATATTGTGAGTGGGCAGAAACCATGGAAACCAAAGAGATGAAAGAGGAAGCTGAGGCAACACAAACATACATCTTTAGGAGCTGAGAGGGAAATATGAAAATTGACAGAGACATAAAGGGAGAATTACAAGGATGATAGATTCTATGCTGTACAGTAGGTGTTACATATGAGCAGCCTACGATTAAAACAAGAGCAATTCCTTGTTGTATACGACATTGAAGAAATTGGGTTTGACCTATAACAGTTCTCTCCTCCTTTTGAACATTTCAATTTAGTAGCAATAAAAATCCCTATGAATTCTAAATGCAATTCTAATTGTGCTTATAAACGGTAGTTTCACAAGTATGTATGTTACAATAAACACAAATTAGAGGTAAATTAAGCCTTAATTATATCTAGCAAGTTTTATGTCCTAATTAAAAATGGTATTCTAACAATAAAAATGACTTACCACCTGAATTAGCTCTGCCACAATTGTCTAATCTTCCTAAACATTCTTTGTGTGCTCCAGCTCCACACTTAGAACATAAATAGCCTTGATAAAATGTTCCCCTGTAAAATAAAATTAGGTAGTGATACATTAGAAGTGATAAATTCCACACATAAAGGAAATAAGAGACGTGGCAGAAAGTATTAAAGTCCTTTGCTTTTCTGCATAATGGTAGTCCTTAAAAGGTTCGAGAAAAAGTGACAACTGACAAGCACCTCATCTGCTTTTCGTCACTACTAGCCATTTAAAAATCACCACCAGATAGTTCTTCTGGACTACTAATAGAATAACAATCTCCATTTCACATTTCAATTTAGCCCAAAGCAACTTTGGCACAGTACACTTGAAACTGTACCATTATGTATCTACTCTTAGTTTCATCTCAATGGGAATTTGCCTAGACACCATGACGAGTAAGATCCATTTCAAGAGCTGTAAGTTCTGAACATATATTTAAGCATTAAGGAGTTCACAGGCTATACTGCAAATATATTAACTTTAAATTTGTCGTTTAGGTTTTTTTCAGTGCAGATGGTTATATAGCCAGGTACACATTAGTTAACATTCAGAGTTGCTAAATAAATAAATCACTTTCCTTACTCTAAATGTTCTCCAATTCCCCTTAATCAACTGGAATCTGAATTTGATTCTGAGGAAACCAGTTTATTTTCAGATTCGTGCATGGATTTTCTCTTAAGTACAGTTCACTGAATGGCTAACAGGGAAACAGTTTTTTTACATGTACCTCTGAGCAATTATATGAGTTCCTTCTGCTGATGTATCTGCTTACTCTTCACACTAGAGTTGTGTGTCTCCAAGATTATCCTGACCAGTTTGGACTGATTATGCATCCTAGTATAATGTGACACCTTCAGCTTCAAAAGGAAAATCAGGTGTCTCATATGGAACATACAATTAAACAAGCTAAACCTTAAAAAACAGCAACTATTAACTACACTGATTTCTTGACTGTTAGTGTTGAAATACATTTTAAATTATATTCAGAAGCTCAGTATTTTTAAGTATCAGAATACACAAACTTTAAGACAAATAAGTAGAAAGTATAAAAATATTTTAATGTAGTCTTCCATTTTTATTTTTTTCCCTATTGCTACACAGGAATGCAAGAGTCTCTAGATAAAAGTATAGGACATGACGTTACCCTTCACTACAGATGCTTCTAAGACTATCCCCACTTGAAGATTAGGCACTAAGGTTCAGATATTTTTCAAGTATTTATACCTTAGCGTACATTTGAAGCTTAAAACAACAATCCATTTTCAAAAGTGATTTAGGCACTTTATGAGGCAAAGTCAAGTAGGCTTTCAATGGAACTTAGATTTCCAGGGACATACCTATATACCACCAGGCAGCACTTGGGGATACCCAAGCTATCTTCAAGTAAATTGGTATGCCTGTGCAGAACAGTGCAGCACCATGTGGGCTGCATCCTGAAAGCAAGACAGCCATTTCTCAGCAACAGCAGTTAGTGCAGTAACAGAGACACAAGGACTTAACTCTACTGCTTCAAATCCAGAAATCAGCCCTGCCATCTCTAAGTTCAGGATGTCTGCACCACTCTTCATAATCACTTAGACCTTATTGCATTGAGAAAAAAAATAATCAAAAAAAAAAAATCTCTGAAAATCCAGGTCAGTCTAACGTCAGGAAAAAGCTTGCTAAAAGAAAAAATATACAACAGGGAGGAACATACCTGAGGTTATTTTATTTCATGCCTGTGCTTAACAGAAGCACTAGCCATACACTTCAAATGCCCTTTCTAAAATGCTGTGGCTATGTTTTTCAGATCAACAATATGCAACATCAAATCATATCACAGAATCACAGAATGGTTTGGGTTGGAAGAGACCTGAAAGATCATCTACTTCCAAACTCCCTGCCACGGGCAGGGACACCTTCCACTATACCAGGTTGCTCAAAGCCCCATCCAACCTGGCGCTGAACGCTTCCAGGGACGGGGCATCCACAGCTTCTCTGGGCAACCTGTTACGAGCAGTTGAACTGATCAGAGTTTACAAAGCTTCTGCATCTGCAAATCCAGTATGAAATTTAGGTTCAATAGTAACCATTGCACATTCCATATTTACAAAAAAAAAAAAAAGGTAGCTTTAAAAGATAGGTCAAATAATCAATGAGAAACTACAGATGTGCAAGCATGTGTGTGTTTCAGAGGAAAGATGCAGAAAACAGGGAAATTTTTAGCTTAATTTAGCCTTACAAATCCTTGTTCACAAAAGCATTACTTGTCTGCTAGCATTTCTTATCTAGCTTTGCAATACCTATCTTCAATTTGTCTGTTAATGCCTGACAAAGCAATCTCCCCATATCAAATATTTTTGAGCATCGTCATCATCTTGATTTTCTGAAAAAATATTCCATCTGTTCTTGTGACTGGTGGTGTACAGCAACGGGCCCTGTGGAACAGCCACAGTAGTCAAAACTGTACAGAATGGCTGTCATTTGCTCTTACAGAAAAGCACCTGTATTAAATAAAGCAATTTCAATAAAAGAATCATAATAAAGCAGCCTTCTGATAAATGAGCAGCATCTTCAGGTTTTGAGCTTTTAGCAGTACTCCTGCTAATAGTAATAAATATATAGTAATATTTATAATTATACTTGCAACTCCTTATAACAAAACTCGCTAATACAACGAGAAATACTACTAATCATGGCTTGCCTGTCTTGGACAGGTAACCAGCTAGCCATGTGTTTCCACATACTTCTTTGACTCAGATATTTCACAGGGAGGGAGGGGGAACACAGAACAAAACACCTTAAAAATCTTACCTCAGAAGCATCTGACAGACTTTGCAAGATGTTACACGACTGAAGGTATGCATTTTGAACTCATGAAAGCTTGTATCCGCATAGTCTGGCCGTATGTTTGACCTAAAAAAAATTTGAAAATCTGCTTTAAATTGATGAACTCTAGAAAATAATGCAGCATTCACAGCAGGAAATCTGAATCCACAAACAACTAGTTCTATTTACACTTTAATGTTTTTCACTAAGGTGAACCAGAAATACAGACTTCACCACACACCTTGAATGTGTGTTATTATGTTATTATGAAGACCTCATCCTTAAAATACACTTTGTAACTACCTTAGTTGTCACAATAACTAGAAAGCTACATATCAAAACATACATCTGGGTTTTATTCCTGTTCAAGTAACTAGGATCATTTTGTGGACCTAAAGAACACTTGCTTTTTCACTCTCAAATATTTTGCTAAGTGGATGTACAAGCTCATACTGAGAACCACCGCATTTGAAAACAGGAGCAGCACATTTGGGACAGGTCACAATTATGCAGCAATACACTGGATAACAAGAGTGATTTCAAAAACAATTAGAAAATATTTACTGGGGTTTGGCTAGTCTTTCTTAAATGCATTGCCCAATGTCTACAGCAGTTGCTACACACACTTAATTTAACAAATAACATAGAAAATCACTATTCACATTGCTAAGACACCGACACACTACTGGCAGACTTATTCCCAAAGATCAAAAATATGTACAAAGCACTGGTCCATTACTGTACCTGTGTTTTACCTTCCCTACTGATTTCTTTTAAAAGCAGAAGTATAATTTAAAAATTACCCACTTCTCATTTTGTTGCATTGGTGACTGTTTGCAGGTTTATTAAACTTTTATTAAGTGAGCCATTCGATTTCTTCTGTCATCTTCCCCATTTCCAAGATTGGGGGAGGAGAACAGGAATTTTCAATTGATTTGTTATCCTTTATTTTTTAAAAAATTCAATAACATCCCTCAACTAGCTTAAACACTGCCAAAACCAGTACCCTGAAATGCTAGGTGTGTAATTTAATATTAAGGTAGACAGTATCAAACAAGAAAATATATATATATATACACACACACAGAGTAAGAGCTACTGTATTTTTAAATAATGTTTATATTGGAATGCTTAGGATTCCATAAAATTCTGGCATATTTCTAGCAAAAACACAGGAATGCATGAAGTAAAATAGGAAAAAATCCTGATGGCTAGAAATGCAAGAATCTGCAACATTCAAAGGAAAGACGAGAAGCTTTTCCAACACAAAAAATTACAAATTCATGCATTAAAGTTGGAGGTACTTATTAGGTAAGTTTCATTTTTATGTATTATAAATAACTCCTAGACTAAAACATAGAGCAGCCACAAAATGCAATGAAACATAAATATAGGCAACCATGCAAGCATCAATCTTTCTAGGACTGAATGAAAAGGCTTATGAAAAAAACATTCAAAGAATCTGTTTAAGTACCTAGTGTCAGAAAGGTCAGTCTTCTAATCTGCCACCTGCAAATGAACGTGCTGAAAATGCAACTGTACTCCAAAGCAAATGGAATTTTGCCTGAGAATAACCTTACACTCCGTACTGTTTTAACTAGCTCACTACTATCTGTTTCTGCTATGATATGCAAGGTGTCAATACCACAGCTCCTGCTTACTAAAACAGGCATGGAGGATACTACCCATTCGCAGCAGGATGGTACAGGTATCAGAATAAAATTAAATTCCCAAGGAAGTAAAGAATTTTTTAAACCAGGAGAACAATGTATTATTCTGGGGCTGTTAACTCTGCAGAACATGACCTGTATTTCACAACGTGTTTGCCAAGGAACTGCTAAAATCTCTTAGGCTATACAGTTAACTGGATAATCCTGAAAACTCCCTAGAGCAAGTTACAATACTCACACTCCAAACAAAAGATACTTTTTGTTGACCATTTGGTTCAGACCAGGTTAGCTTGCAAAACCATGTCAAAAGTATCAGCCTAATGTGCAAAGAGTCATCAGATTTGAAAGCATATCAAATTAATCCGAACAACCCGACCATTTTTCAAGAACAAACGAAAGAAAAAATGCCATTCATTTAATTAGAACAGGATCAATCTTCAAAAATACTAAGCACAGTGGATGAAAAGAAAAAAAAATTACAACCTCATAGACGGTTGCTTAACACAAGCATATGATTATATAACTTCCTTTTGTACGTAAAAATTCTTTTCCATTCTCCTCTCAGGCTATCTTCCACAAGAACTGAAATACATGAACTACTGAAAATATACCTCCTATTAACAGAACAAAGATGATACACTGTGTTCATTCTTCTTTATATTAAGAGCACTATTTGAGTTTCTTTACATATTATAAAGCCATTCAGTTTCCTTTTACAGTCCTTAATAGAAAAAGTTACTCTTGAGAGGAAAAAAGCATAGTGCTAAAATGGCAAAGAACGGAGCTGTGCCTCACAGAGAGCTGTTACAAGACCCTCCACCTTCTTTCAACAGAAGTTGTTTTACTGCACCTATGGGCTAAACCAACCCATTATAACGTCCTATACAAGACAGAAGTATCCAGGTAAACAGGCTTACAACTTCAGCTCTCTATTATGTGCTAAAATTTTGATACCTTTGTCCTAATTGTATAAGCAAAAGAATACAATACTGAAAACATACAGCACAACATAAACTTCAGAATATAATGCAAACTTCAGTTTATCTTGTCCGCTATTAGTTAAAGGAGGAATTAGTTTGGTTCCAAGAACTAGTCATTTCTTAAGGATCATAAAAAGGTATCATGAGTAAATCCCTCCATTTCTTTAAATCCCACCAGGTTTTAGTTTAGCGATTGTAAGGTTCTAACAATCACTTCAATAAATTTCTATCTAAAAACCTGTTCTTTCTTCACCACCTATACATCTTTCATACTCCCTATCATTTCACTACCATCTAACCTCATATATTTCCTTGTTAGCTAAAGCCAAGCTAACACAAAGATATTTTTTTTCAAAAGACATGAGCCCGAGTAACTCTTTTAGGGGCACACAGCAACCAAATAGGTTACAAACACAATAAAACAAAAGGACCTTTTAAATTTTGCTAGCCCTTCCTTCTTCTTCTCCGAAGATAGCATTTTTCTCTATATTTTCCCCAAAGCCACATCACCACAGAAGGAAAAAACTAAAAATCCCTAACAACAAATTTTTGTAAATCAGAGGAGACACCACAGAAGCATCACCCATAGATTAAATGATTCTGGAAGGGACTACAGCCTCAGAATATTAGAGAGGATCCCGTGCAGAAAAAGCAGGAATCAAAAAGAGATGAAATCTAACCTGCCGCTCAGTCTTTCTTTTTGCAGAGACTTAGAAAATACTCCCAAGCAGTCGTCTCAAAACTAACAATGCCATTGCATTCGCTAAGAGCATCAACATTAAAGTTTTCTTTTGTCTCTTCCTTTCTTTTGCTAATCCTTCACCCTAATTGTCTCAGATTTGAGGTCAAACAGGAATGGGAAAATGTCATGTGTTTAATTTCTGTTTACACATCAGCAAAATACCTTCTCAAATTCAGAGTCCATTGCATTTCAGAAAGATCAAGATTTTACCCATTATCTCATAAGTCTCTTCATAAAGAAATAGTCCATTAAAAATATTAATATTTAGATATATCGTTACCTGTTGATTCATGTTAGATGAGAAGGCGTTTCATGCAGTTTCTAGTAATCAATATTTTGATAAAAGCAGTAGAAGAGAGCAGTGCAAACTAAGAAATAATATGCTTACTCTGAAGACAGAGTACTTTGAAGTGAAGCACAATACAGAAAGATAATTAATGACAAAAAAAAAAACAGAAAAAAATACAGCAAAAATAAAAAGGTAACGTGTATTCTCTACTGTAAATGTAGAGGTGGAACAAGGAAGGCTTTGTAGAAAAATATTTGTCGCTGTACTAACTGTGGACAGGACAACTCTTGCACATTCTAGTACCTGATCGGTCATGTTCCATTATGGCAAATCCAGTTCTGCAGTCATATTTCACATCACATCAGACAAGTCTGAGATGATGCACTGTAGCAGTATATATCAAGTAGCATGTCCTTTAATGTAGTCTGAAACGTAATGAATCTAGTGGATTGATGGTTTAGTTCTCAATATACTGGTTTTCAACAAACTGAAAATAATGAAAAAATAACCCAACTTGATATCGCCCCAAAACTCTCCAATGAGAGATTAAGCACAACTTATCTGTGACTGTACCACAGCAAATTTTTTTCCACAAAACTTCTCCCACTGAATAGCAAGTACTATTTTTCAATGTTTTAAATCCAGTAAATAAACCTGGTAACTTCAATGGAAAAACTGCAGTCACAGCACAGCATACGACTTTTCATAGCCATGTCCCACCATAAAGTTCTTTCAGTTACAGCATTCAAGCCTTACACTGATGCCCTGAGAACACAGACCAGAGCTGCCAACACACAGTGAAAAGAACATTTCATCCTTCTCAAATCTTTTCTCCTCTACTTCTAAGCATATGAGCATGTTCTAACACAGAGAAAAAAAACCACCTGAATATTAGCTCAATATTAATTTTAAGCTTAATGCTAAGAATATTTTCTTCTTCAGGAGGATTTATTATGGGGAAGGGGCACAACCCCGTATGTGATAGTTATAAAAATTCAAACATATCAAAGTCATTTATGTGGCTAGCATTATGAAAATCTAATTTAGAACTTAATTAAGTTCCTTCCCCACCACAGCGGAACAGTCACCAGCCAAGGCATCTCACAGGCTCCTTCAGTCTTCCTTCCACAGCAGTTTCTACAATGGGGTGCCCCAGGCTCACCACAAATGAAATGTTTTATCTATTTCCACCGTCGAACAATCTTGATGAATGGCCAGAGCAGGAAGTCACCCATATACTAGGAATACTTAATCTGAAGTAAAAAATGACAGAGAACATGTTCCTCCTTTTACGGTAAAGCTCTGACTCTTATTTTTATAAGCAATGTGGGGAGTCAAAAGCAGTTTCCCTTCCTCTCTTCTACTTTTTCCCCAGGCTGTTTTAACTCCTACACTGTAGCAGAGACAAAATGTCAGGATACAAAAACAGAGTGAATCTGTAATTAGGAAAAATTTTCCAATTCTCTCCTCGATTCAGCAGCAGAGTTTTTGTAAGGGACAGCCGCGAGTGCCCTCTCCTGCATAGTGCTGGATCCCCATAACCAGATTTACTCCAGTCACTACAGCAACATCCTTGGGCTGCCCCTAAGCCTTTTGCATAGAGCTTACTCTTTCCAAGTTACTTGCAGAATATTAGTCCCACTGGGAGCAATTCACTGTTACACCATCAACCCAGAGACCTGCAGATGCTTGTTTTGCTAGCCTCCATCATTTGGACATGCAGTTCCTTTCTCTGCATCAGCCATGGGAGCCACCGTTCAAAGAGCAGAATTGACCATCTTCTTCAGCCAATCCTGCACCTCTGAACAGATCTTGTCTGTAAAGTTTGCAGAGTTCAGTGTAGAAAAAGAGTTATCCAGGTGTCTTATTCGATTGCCCTTGATATCATCAGACTTTGGAGCAATCCATTTTTGCTGACCTTGTGCATGTGCAATATTCCCCTTTCAAAAATACTTCTCCACGTTTGTAGTGCCACTTCCCTCTATCAACTCTTACTTCTCAGAAGAGTAAATTGATCATAGGCCAACTGTCTTCAGCCACCCACATAACATCTTTATAAACGGTGTCAGAACGTGTCACGTGACCAACAGTCCCCCACAAGCTTTTGCAGTCAGTATTCATTCTAGTAATAATCTTCACCTAGATTAATGGCACAGCTGACCACAGGGTAATGCTGCAGATAGCTCAAAATTATCTTGCCAGATAAAACATCTAGGTGGCTATTCCTATGCTTACAGAATAAGAAATAAATTTGCTCCAATGCCTCAAAATGCCAAAAGAATCGTGCATATGAATAAAATGAAACAGTTTAAGCTACAGTTTTCTAACACTTTCCTATAGCAGTTGGGATAACGAGTCAAAAACTTGCAAAAAAAAAAAGTAATTCTTAACCCTGAAGACACAAACATGTCACAATCAAAACACTAATACTTAAAATAAAGCAATGAACTTTGGCAATCTTGACACATCCAACAACGTGAGTTGTATACCTCATTTTACAAAACTGAACTTTGATCATCTTGGGTCTAGTCTTTCCAAGATGCATACTGCAATGGTAAAGTGTACAAAATCAACATCAAGCAGCTTAGGATGGGATCTGGTACTGTCATTTCCTTACTTAAAACCATATTCATA
Source organism: Falco peregrinus (assembly GCF_023634155.1). Lineage (NCBI taxonomy): Eukaryota > Metazoa > Chordata > Aves > Falconiformes > Falconidae > Falco > Falco peregrinus. The sequence continues at coordinate 11,844,538 of NC_073730.1, read as the reverse complement.
TGAGAAAACATTGAGATCAGAACATGTCTGAATAGCAATAGCATACAATAATAGGCTACCCTATAGCAACAATTTCAATTTTTATCACCATTCTTACATTCACATTTGTTTCCAGCAAGACAAAGCAGACTGAGTACCTTTCACAACAGGTTGGACTAAACAGACGAATTGCAATTTCTTCACTGGGCTAGGCATAAATATGCTTTCTTTTACTGTCAGTTTAAACTTCTACACATTTAAGGCTTACAAAATAAAATGCATCTTGAAAATTACTACACTTTCAGCCCCAAAACTCTTTATATCTCTACTAAATATGTAATTACTACAGATGTGTCCCAAGAGAATAAACAAAAGGCTAAGAGATAGGTCACTACAGGACCTTCCTCCTATTTTCCCAAGACCACATTTCTAAAGATAAAAACAATGAAAAAAACCTTATTACACAAATTTTAGAATACTAAGTACATCTTCCCGTGGATCTTTTGCCCTTCAGATGTCTCAGTATTAGCCTTAGAGACTTTAAGAACTATTGCCTCAAGTTTGTTTTGCATGACATTACTGAAAGCCTACTGGCTGCCAACAAGCCTAACAAAAATATAATAAAGAGATAAAGTATTACATTGATTAAATTCTTTTAGCAAGTTTAAATTTTAAATAAGAAATTAATGAAATGCAAATCACACTGCCTCTACTGAAAAACAGCACACAAAAGAGAAGAAGGAAGTGGTATAAAAATGTAAAGAGTAGAAACAACTAGAATTTCCAATCTTTGGCTCCCAGTTATGGCTGTCAATCCCATAGCACAGCCCTGGCAACAAGGCATCCAAGCAGCAGAGAGCACTGGAGGTCTAACATCTTGCAGCTTCATATTCTGCAAGGAGTTAAAAGACGACTTTGGAACATAGCACAAAGAAAAAATGTCTTCTTTTATTCTACTTCTATTTACTATTATCTGTAATGCTAACATTTAGAAACTGTAGTTTGAACAACCTGCCTGCAAGGTCCACTGCTCTCCTCCACTAGTGACCAGTTCTTCTGTCCTTGTTGCCACATTTTGATGGACGTTTCTTTTAACTGCTTCCATGGCAGCTTTTCCATACTTGCTTGACTTCAGTAATTAAGACCTGTGCAGATTCCGCCCCCCCCCCTCCCTGGATCTAGGCCACTGAGAAGGTGTTCATACACCCATTACAAACATTTAAATTAATGTTGAAAATATGCTTCTCTGGAGTATTTAATTAACAACTCAACTTCTCCTTCCCTGACTTCAAGTATTTTAAAACTAAATTTATCTTTCTTAAACTGGAAAGAAAAATGTATTACAGAAAAAAAAAAAAAAGACAAAGAAAATAAAAGCCTGAAAAATATTTTATATTGTTTGGATATATTCATATCATTTTTCCACCACAAGAAGCACACATATGCTTAATTGCAGGAATTGCAGCACATACAGGAAAATAAAGAACAAATACACCACACAAAGAGAAATGTAAAAGTAACCCTGTACGAATGGCTCAAGAAAGTTCCTTTCAAAAGTGAATTAGGTGCAAAATAATACAGGCTATCGACCAGAGTAGGTGCTGACCTAGACACTGTTGAGCAGATCACTTCTGTTAAATACAGATAAAGCAAAGGCATTGTAAACACTGACTGAATCATGCCATTCTTCTCAGGGGACTGATGAAACGTCACAGGTGTCATTTCAGCCCAGAGATGTTGTTCCAGATTGTCATAACTCGGTGGGACTGCCAACTTGGATAGAAGAGGAACGGTCTCCTCCCCCAGCAGCAATCCCACATGTGTTTTTTCTGAGTGCAGCAGCAAGAGCCCAATTACGGATGCTCATGGCTTGGGAAAAGGCTTTCCAGGAGAGTCACAGGTTCTGCATACTAGTACAGTGAGACAGCTGCCCTGTTTTTGCAGTTGAGAGTTTGCCTCCAAAAGGGAAAAACATGCTAGGAAGTTCTAATGATACTTCTTATTTTTGGTTTTGGATCATTTTTGGAGAAATGTTATTTAGGTCAGGTTTTGAAGATCTTTTTCCAGTATCGGTCTCTTAAAGAAATGCAATCATGTCACAAGAAATTATTCAGGATTCAATTGTACATAGATATTTTCAAAATATCCTGTCATTTAAAAAGTGTATTGTATTTGAAACTGAGTAGCCATTTCAACTCAATTAAAACTTTGCTTTAGAGAACAGTTAATAGTATGCCCGCCTGTGAGCCCAGAGGTATAACAAATAAGCAGATGCATGAAGTATCAGATAAGAAGTCTGCAACTGTTTTAAGTATTAAAAGAAGAAATACTACAGGGAGCTCTGATAAAACTCGATACCTTGAACTCTCCTCAACTCTCAACCCCAAGTTAGACCTCTGCATTTTAGAGCTGTTATTATTCTGCACTGCATGTTATACTTATAATAATTTTAAATGCTCCATACAGAACTGTTCAAAATTATGGACACCCCGAGCACAAACTGCTGAAGAACATTTTAAAGCATATGCAACATGAAATCTGATGCTGTATTCATGCAGTATAGCCTACAAAGCAAATAGCACAGGTTAATACCAGAGGACGCTGAAAATTTTCATTCCAGTTTTACTGATTTTATTAATATTTGTCATCACTGCAAAAAATGCATCAATAAACCTAGATCTGCCATAAGTATTTCCTAGTTATTAATTGCTAACAGAAAATATTAATGAAGACATCCTACATTAAAATTCCTTCTTGGTGCCACAGCGACCTCCTTTCAAAATTTTAAGCACCTCAGATGTTAGCCATGACAACTGGTACTAAGCATCTCAGAAAATTTTGGAAACTTTACCTAGGCAATAAAATATAGCTAACATTTGTCACATATTCAAATGTTTTGAGTAAAAACATGGACAGCAGAAGTTAAAAAACAGAAAACAATGTTACTGTCAAACAAGACAAAAAGCTTCGAGCCAAAGCTCACATGAATTTCATGCAAAGTCAGTTCTAAGATGTTGAAACTCACTCTCTGCTCTGACGTGCAGACTTCCCTTAGAATCCTGTTCCCTGCAAACAGCAGAACCAGCCTTAGATTTGCACCATCCTTTCTTTCCACACAAAACATTATGGCTCTGTGCAACAATCACCATTTCAACTCATCACTTCATAAAACATGCTGTCACCTAATAGAAAAGCATTTATGTAATAAAATAACAGTGGCAAAACCACAACTAAATAATGCTTTTTCAATCTTTAAAATTGTTTTCTTATTTGCTATAAAAAGGTGAGAAAATGGCATTCTTAAGAGGTATTCTCACTAGACGTGGGCAATGTCATTTCACAAAGGACGATTTTCAGCTTTCCTACCTTCTTAGGATCAATGCTGATTACTTACAGCTAATTCATTTTCTCTGTTCCAGCTAGGCCGTTATATTTCAGAATCATCTTTGAAGATGCTATTTACTGAATTAATCAATCAATCAATCCTCCATATGCTAATACTCAAGCATTCTGGTTTGCCACATCAAAGAGTCTCCATCAAGAAGACATGTTATATAATTAAATTAACCATATCACAAGTAAATTGTGCTTTTGATCAAGAACACACAACTTCTAAGGCTTTGCTAGGAAATTTGCTTATTTGATCATATGATGAGTGGCTTTTTTGAGATCAAGGAAATTATCTTGTTAACTTTTTGGAAACGTACTGCATTGTTTCAAACAAAATAATGGCTTTCCTTTTTCTTTATCAGCCTACTTGCCTGAAAGCATGGGAGATAGACTGCTTTGAGCTGATCTATTCTGTACAAAAATTTTAAACACCACCTGATAGGAACAAAGCTCTGTTGCACATCAGTATTTGTAAATCAAAAGCATCAATACTTTATATACTTTTGTGTTCACTGGCTGAGTCTTATTTGTGATAGTTCTAAGTCTTACAAATCCAAATTCACAAAGTTGCTTGTCTTGATAAGCTTTGAATATTTTATCGTATGTTTACACTTAACTGAAGACAAAGATCTACATTTTGGAGTAAAAAATGTAAAAATACAGTACATGCACAGCCATAAACTTGTGAATTACCAGACAAAAACCTAAATCGGATAAGAAAAAAGGTAGCATTGGTTTGCAGGGAGAAACTGGGACATCTGTTCATATACCCAAAGTATCACAACAAACATGTAATGCAATGTTCCACGTTTAAAGACTGTAGGAAACTAACACCTTGCACAAAAATCAATATTTACATGGTGGTACTTTATTTTTATGATGTAGTGTCACTACAAATTTATTTCACTCAATTTTAAGACAGACATTAATTTTCATAGTAATATACTTCACATATTATAAGTTGTAAAAACATAAAGAATGAGCCATCTTTGATATTTGTGAACCAGAAGACATAATATCAAAGTATATTTATCATCTCCAAGTGTTTACACACTGTTTTCATAAATTCTGTTTTGCTTTCACATTCTACACTGTTCTTACACTGCGCTCTTAATCACATACAGAAACTTCACACAGTTCTTGCTGTGCCTGGGAAAAAATCTAAAGAAATTGCACAACTATAAATACGTTGTGAATGGTTGTGTTACAGAACTGCTAATAAGTTAGAATTAATTCGTTATTTGATTTTATAGAATCATTTTAATAGAAATATAGAGGAATAAAAAATATATTTTAATGAAACTAGTAGTTGCACAACAAAAGCTGCTATGAAATCCTCTGTACAGCCCTGCACTAAGGCCAAAAGAATAGGTCAGAATCACCTAGTAGGAATGATTAGAACTTAGATAATAGACTTAAGATTTAAGATGATTGAAGATGACTGGATACAGTATTTACGGGTAGACTAGGAGAATGCATTGAAATGTCAGAATGTAAAATTAATGGGAACTTGGGAGAGGATTTCTTTGTATTTGACTAGTCTTCTGTATGTAGAAAGTGTATTGAAATGTCAGAATGTAGAATTAACGGGAACTGGGGAGAGTCGACTGGAACAACTTATAGTTACCTGCCAAGAAATCACGAACTTTAGTAAAAGGTAATTCTGGCAGGGGGAGATTGCGACCACCAACTCGTATACCACCTACCCAAATCGTACCCCAGATCCATTTCTAGATTTTTCTAACCTTTCCTGCGCAGAATCGGATTTGGGAGAAGGGTATGTTAATGATTTTGGGGAAATATTATGATTATGCATGAATAATTAATGAATATGTATGAATAAGTTCTATATATGGTGTATGATTTTGAAGCTTGGTGTGTGTTGATCGTGAGAGGATTTACCCTCGCATCCAGCCAGTTAATAAAGAAGTGTCTGCTTATCTACAACTACATCACATCTTCATTCCGAGATTTCGGTAACAGTTGCTTATAACCCTGAAAAACTTTCGATCAAAACCAACAGGTCACAGCAAAGAACAAGCAACCATTCTTCTTTAGCAGACATCAACTTGGCATCCATTTTTTTCAGTACTGAAATATTTATACTGATGGAAAAGCCCAGGCAGACATATTTGTTTATTGCTTTGGTAACCTATGTGATGTTGGTATAAGTGGAACACCTTTGCAGGCTATTTGAAAAATGCAGCAGATACCTAAGGCTTTTAAAGTGCTCTGATAAGAAAGCTTTAATTTAATATGTCACTGTTCAATATGTCAGAGCTCAAATATTCTCTCAGAAGTCTTAAGGCATATGCATTATTAATGCACTATCTGAGGGAACAGATCTATTTGAGCTCAACCTGACTGATGTCATTAGTCACAGAGTGCAAAGCAGATTTGGCAACAGGTATGGTAATAGGTAAGACAACATTTTTCACTTACCTTGTTTCTTGCACCGGTTTTCTTTAAAGTCTAGAAAACCAACAAGCTCTATCTACAGTCTATGCAGCTTGCCTAATCTAAACTGTTGCGCACACACCTAGCAGGTTTGAGAATCAATGTATCTCAGGATTATTTCCTTACAATTAGGTGATGCGTTCTGCACCCCTTGAGCTACATGGTGTGGATTTATGTCTAACTGAAACAGTAATTTTTCAAAAACATATTAGACTGTACCTGAGCGACTGCACAAACTTAAAACAAAAACCACTAATTTTGAGGGCTGTACAGCTTTCATGTCTAAAATATCTTTTATTTGGATTTTTTAAAAAAAAATTAATCAGATTTGTTAACTCCATGCACTAAATGCGTACCCTAATCACTAAAATGATGCATTTGCCACTGATTTTTCAGGCATTACTAATTAGCCATGATGTTAATACTGCAATTTCAGTAACAATGTCAAAGCGAAAACTACAGTCATAGTAGTTTCCTGAAGGTGAAATTTTAACTAAGTACATTAAAAAAACAAAAAGGCCTTTTCCTTGGTGTGCAAGTTGTTTCCATGCACTTCTCAGTTTGTGAAAGAGAGATGTTGAGTAAAGGCTAATTAAAAAGCGTGTTACAACACTGTTCCATGAGACTTTGCAATATTGGTTCTGTGCATCTTGAAATCCAGCAGTACTAAACCCAAGTTTAAGCCTTGAGCAACCTAAACCCTGCAGGAGACTAAAGTAGACAATCTCTACACACTCCTTCCCACCTAAATTCTTCTGTGATTTAATTTTAAACTCTATATTTGTGTAACATGTTCCTATCTAGGAATATATACAGAAGACAAGTTTGCTGATGGCCATTTTTAGAGTAGATTAAAAAGCACAATTGAGAAACCACAGAAAGGCTTAATTAAATTAGCAAACTTGACATCACGATGACAAAATAAATTCAGCACAAACCAGCATAAGATACTGCATGCCTTATTACACTAATGGATTCAGATATGAAGTCAGTGGGGAAATACAATATGTGGCCTTTCATGGAAAAGGTCTCTGCCATTGTGAGGAAAACAACACACACCTGCTCCATGCTCTACTGTGATCAAGAAACAAACTACACACCAAGAAATATTTAGTTGATGGAAGCAAATGTTTAGTGGCAACATGAGACAGCTGTAGTAATAATCAACATATTTTCTTTCAGCACTTATTCTACCGTCTCATGATGAAACAAAAGAGAATTAAATTCATCAAGCAATGCCAAGAAAAGTAGTTGCCTCATAATAAGAAATTAAGCCTGATAATTAGTCAGCTAAGTAGTTCCAAAGTCATATAACTGAGGTATATACACACATAAAATAAAGGAGGACAGCTTCAAATTTCAAGGAGTTTTTTCTTTTAATAAAGAATGGTTAGCATAGATTAATTGACATATATATTAGTCAATTACACTTAAAAACAAACATTTTTCAAATAAGAAAAGCATCTGTAGGACAGCTTTCTAGGGGGTCAAAAATACCAATCAGTGCTCCTACCTTTTAGCATACGCTGAATAACAAAAGTATCAAATATTTTATGTAGTTTATAGGTATATTATGAGGCATTATATATTTGTTCTGATACTTCTGGTTGTTTTTAATACAGAAGCAAAGAGATTAGACTGGATATTCTGCTAGAAAATCTGAAACAATTGTGTCTAACAGTCATGATCAGTTTTTGAGGTTTTTAATGACTTAGTTACAGCAAATAAAGCATGCACATTATCACATTGCTGACAAACTTCCACTTAATACATGATGTCTCTAATTTGGCTGAGTAATTTGGTGCAGTAATTTGGCCATACACTTCTATTAATATTATCTTGGATACAGAATTACTTTGCATTTAAAACCAATGCTATTTGACATGCTAGATTAATTTTATACATTCCACGCCTAGTAAAGTTTTTGTAGTACCATCTTTTAAAAGGTGCTTACTCACTCATACAGCTACAGGCTCATCCATTACTACGAATGGAGTTCCAAGAACAAAATAGCAACTGCTCGAACTATCACTGTTAAGCGCCACATCTCTTCCGAGGCAGTAAGTGGTTACACTCCCCCTGTGCATGCAAAACTTCCACTCACATCTGTGAGGGAACAGACACACAAAGAGACAACTCAGTGGGTTTTGATATGATCGCTCCTGTTAAAAAACATCCTCCACTGGTCTCTGCCTGCTAGCTTTATGAAAAGCTCCCAAATTTATAAGATTTAAGTCCAACCAATGCTTCAGCTTCAAAAGCTTGACTGCAATGTTGTGTTGCCCATGTTTTACTTCATTTTTATCTAGAAAATCCAGTGCTCCCAAGTAACCAGCAAGGAATTTTGAAGGTTGTATACACAACAATTTTTTTTTTTTTTTGGGGGGGGGGGGGGGGGGGAAGAGTAAAGGAGATGACCCAGCCTCAGCTGTAAAGATACTGTGAATAGGTCAACAGCATCAAATTTAGATCAGATTCAGTGCAGCTGTCCCACATTATCATTGTTGCTGAGGATGTAGTATACGAACAGGCTTCATCAATAACCCCTGTGACATTCTTAGGAAAAGTAAAAATTGAGGTGTTTTCGTATTAGGTATTTTCTAAATAAAGCAATAGTCTCAAAAAACAGCAAATAAATACTGTAGCAACAGAACTACCTTATGAATAAAACGAGCTTACTCAGTTTCCTATGACCAGTAACCCATTATTCCCAACCTCCCTCATGATAAAACAACTCACCATACACCACAGTAACAGAGCTAACCAAGAGGTAGAATATTTTCACAGATTTGTGAAACTAGTTTTCTAACAGAAACATACAGTCTGAGAAGTACTGCTCTGGAAACTGTACTGGAATTTTACCCTTCCTTCCTTTAAAGATTTTTCATATCAAGTGTGCCTAATGTATTCCTGCCTTCCAAACCTAAAACAAGTCCAGCTGGCAAAGCAGTGTTCTCCTCTATTTCATACTTCATCAGTAACAGAAGCTTCCCATACCTGGACACAAATTCTCATCTCAATGACACCAGCATCTCGACAGTAGGTGCCTTTTCAGCAATATAACTATTAACACTGTTACAAACATCTAGGCTACCAATAAAAAAATTACAGCCTAGCTAACGTAGTTATGCCAATATAACTGTTCTAGTGGCAACAAGGTTAATTCTTAATTTAAAAATAATAAGAGAGATCTTAATTTGTTCTCTTGTTATGTTCTTAGATTAACGCTTGTACAGACCCGACTTCATACAGAATGCTATCTCAAAGACAACAAAACTGCATTAAAATTTCTGTGTGGAACTCAGTAAACAACATTATTTCTGATAATCAAAAAAGAATGTAATTCAGCCCTTCAACTGTGCTGGTTTTGCAGTTTCAGTCAAATTTAAGTGATGAGAAGTATTTTGCCCATAGAAGCAGCAATTATAATGGAGTATGATGAATAACAGCATAATTTCAATCGTGGCTACTTTTCAGAGTAGAATCACACTAGAACAGACAAGCTACACAGTAGGCAACCAACCAATTGTTCAAACCACTTGGCTTAGTTTTCTCCCAAATACAAACTCCTGTGCCTCAGCATGTGCTAGAACATAATTATCGCTACATACCAAGGTATGTTTTGGCAGAGGTGCTGAGGGAAATATGCTGTGAAGTCAAACCCATGTAACACAGTTGGGAGAAAGGTATAAAAACTTCAGAAAGCATAAAAGCTCCCCATTGTTTTCAGTCCTAGTGGTTATAAATAGAAGGGAGCAAAAGCATTGCCCAGTGCAAATAATGCCACTATATCATGTTGCACCTCAGCCCTGACCTGCGACAACCCTGCTGCTCCAGCTCCCCTGCCTCTGCGTTACAGCCTTTAATCACACAGGAAAAGGTTAAGCTGGAGCTATGGGTTTATGAGAAGGACAAACCTCCATGCAAGACAAGGCTGACACCACCGCTCACGTTCAACGACCAACTCCATCTGCCCAAGAGGAAAGAGCGGTGCATTAACTTGTCAACCCTTCAGGTCCCATTTGTTCTGCTCACACAGGGCAACCAGCAGCAGTAAGCCATTTGTTGGCAAAGGCACTCTCGTGAGCAGCTGATGAGCACTGGCTGGTGCTTAACACAGCGCAAGGCTCACCGCACACCCAGCAGTGGGGAGGGGGGTCCTGCACAGAACCGTAAAAACGTTTGGGAAGAACTGAGGATCTCTCTTCCTGCTTTCCTTAGCAACCTGACTGACTGCTGGTTTGTTTGGTTGGGTGTTTCTGTGCATTGGGCCAGGATGCCTGAAGAGCAGATCGATAGTTGCAATGGTAAAGCTAATAAATCTGAGTGCCTTGTGCTTTTCATACACATTTTATCTATGTTTAAGTAAATATCAATAATAGCATTACAGGAAATGCAGCAGGGAGAACACAGGGACAGAAAGAGGCAAAGTACTCAGCTTTCTGCTCACATACAAATAAATACTTCTTCCCACACCCTACTATGCTACCCAGAAATTTTTGCCAAAACACATGCTATTTTTCATCTTCAATGAAAGTCAGCAAGAAGGGAACCCTAGTGGGCAGCAGGCCTTACAATATCTGCCCACTGCAGCCTCTCCTCCCTTATATTTTCATGTAAATCATTAGCACTCATCATACTAAGGTTTTAAATAAACGTATACATAGTTTATGAGCAAGTTTCACTCATATCAGCTCATAATAGCCTTTTTTCTGAATCCACATACCTTTACAATCACATCCAAAAAATCTTTATTAATGTTGTCTCTCTATTTTCACTGGGACTATCTCACTCCCCTCACACTTATTTACTTTTTTTACCATAAAGCAGGCATCGCCCTGTCATCCAATTCCCTTGTTCACATGTTTTAAATTTAATCAGAGTACCTGAGGTGTCAATAATCACATTTGCCTTTCTGACAAGAATCAGAAATGGAAATAAAGCTCATGCTGCACAATAATCACGTAATCTGCAGCACTGCATCTGAACAACTTCTCAAGCAGTCTAAAGCAACCTCCTCTTTTACTTGAAAACATAAAGGAAATCAGCCTTTTGAAATTAAATTTAATAAGCCAAGCAACTTGATCCAAATACCAAACAATAAATTAGTTAAAAGCCACCAGGAAAGATGATAGGATCCCCTCAAATCACAGCATCACCTTTCAAAAAATGTATTTCAATTCATTAAAAATGGGAGGGGGAAAAATCTTACTATTATATTAGATAGATATTGTTAAAATAATTACTATTTCCCCCTGGTTGCTTAAGACAGCATTACTAAAAACAGTTTTAGCAGCAAAGTTGGAAGGTAATGCATAGCCTAGAGTGCCCTCTTTCTTTTCCAAGGGGAGTTTCAGGGAAATATTCTGCTCATGATGTTAGCCAGTTGTTTCTCAGAAAGTCAAATAAATTGATAACTAGACTGCATTACGAAAATCTAAACACAGAAGCAATTCAGCCTCAGATAAGTGATATCCTTACACTAGTGATAAACATGATTCTACCTTAATAAAAATATACTTACAGAGCCATCTGAAACTGTTCAAGCCATTTTTTCTTCAAGTCTTTAGTTTTGCAATAAACTTCTAAACCATTTTGACCTTGGATATGAATGAGGTAGAAGCCATAAGACCACTGCATAAAAAGATTGGCAAAACAAATGTCATCAGTTATGAAGAAGGGTGGGGTGCATGCAGCAGCGAAAGCAGCATTTGTATGTTCCTTAATCCCCTGATTTTGGGAACAGCACAACCACATTATTGTGTTCACTTAGGAATGACTTACTCAAACATTTTAATTACATCATAATAAACAAAAGTTGAAATTCCTAACTTCAGCTTACATTTGACACATAAAACTTTGTAAATAAATTGCATATACATTCTGAATGCCACCAAAATGTTTCAAATTGCTGCCAAAAAAAAAATGCTATTTTATCTGCATTAGCAACAAATATTTACCTTCTTATTTTCTTTATCAGTAGTGGGGTTATTTGTAATTTTGTATTTCTGAAGATCTATTATTTCCTTCATTTCATAATTATCACCTCTCCGTTTGCAAACGATTACAGCTAGATCAAACAAGAAGATATGCCTATGAAAATACAAGATAAATTTGGTTAAAAACACTCCAGAAAACCAACACCAAAAGTCTTATTTTACATACCTTAGCCTGTGGCACTGAAAATTTTGAATGTGAAGAACTAAACTACTGAATAACAAAACAAAAACCACTGAAAGTTTTCTTGCTGGAAACCTATTACTTGCAAGGGACTTAGGTGATCTTAGATGATAACATAACAGCTAACTTCCTGTGAAACACTTTGCAAATTGGCTTGGTGATAGGCTCTGTGAACCCACAGTGAAACGGAAAGTCGTTTCAAGAATCATTGAGCTGAGCTCAAATCTAAAGAGAGTTATTTACAGGCTTTTTAACAGCAAACATCAGAAGTCGTGCCCTCACCTGTCCTGCCTTGCACGTTTGTCTAATGTAGTTATCCTTATTTCCCCATCACCTTGAGGTCTTCCATACTGTAAGAGGGAATGATTCTGAAACAGAAGTATTATGTATGATTCAATATAGCAAAAATGTCAAGATGATGACACATTCAAATGTTCGACCCCTCACTCCTTTTACTCCAAAAAAGGACTTTTCAGGCCTGAAAACAACATCTTTTGCTCATTATCATCTAAACTAAACACAATAAAGATTCAGTCCATTTCATTTTGATCTTCAAATGGGAATTTTTTTCCCATTACAAAACACCCGAGTCACTGTACAAATGCAAACTTTTAACTATAGAAACACATTTAACTAGACAGACCCTCAAAAGAGCAAACTTCTGTACTTCAATATTCACATCATTCTAAACCAAGCAAAGCATACTTATACTTCAATATTATGAGTAGTATACTTTCATAGGAAATGGGGGAAATTTAAATCTATCAACATTTCTTATCAAAACTTATGTAAAAACTGTACATAAATTAAAGATACCACATACCAAATTCTCTATTGATAGTTGAAACTGTCTAATTTCACGGAGCGTTTCATTATCTCTCTTCACTTCATTTACATATTGAGCCAAGTCCTAGAGCACCAACAGAAAAAAGGAGGGGAAAAAAACCTCTTCTATAACAGACCACGTTAATACATTATTTTGGCAAGTTTATTTCTGATTCTGTCTTTGGCTTATCTCCATATTTAGTTATTTAAATATATATACATATATATTTAGTGTTCAAGAATGACCAATATGTATGTGGAAAAAAGGAAAAAAGTCTCTGCATATTTTCAATATTATTTCAAACTTTCTTCATCACATGTATTGAAACACAAATTTAGCAGCAGGAAAGAGGAAAACATGTAATAAATGGTAAAAAGGGGCTGATTTTTTCTGAATTTTATTAATATTTTATTTTCAAGATTAAAAATAGAAATATAACTTATGCAGCCCACTGCCAAAAAAGCAGTCAACAACATCCAATATCTGAGAATAAGACAGAAGGTAAATAGAGTGTATAGTAGAAAATGTATGTAAGGTAGCTCAAAAGAAGCATGTAAGGCATAAATATATCATAAGTCTGGGTGTTTATTAGGAGAGAAGCTACTGCCCCAGTAGTAGGACCTTGCTCTTACTGTTGCACAGCAGAGAGAAGCCATGAAGCCATAACACAGCAGATTTTAAAAGGGGCTTTTAATGGTATATACTACCTGAAGTTGCAGGTTGAGATCATTATCGTCCCCTTTACCAGAACATGTACTGTACACATTTCACTAAAGTCTTTGAAATGCTCTGAGCACACATGAGTAACAGTGACAATTTCCCGGGGCTTCTCTGTTTATGGCTACGGATGAGGTGTGAGAAGGAGCAGTAATTGGTAGGGTCAGGGCTACCGAGAGTAGCAGCTGGAAAAGGCATTCTGATCTTCACAACTTGCTTTCGCAGTATCCCTTCAACGTGGTCGCAAATTTGGAGGGTGGGAGAAAGATACATCTTCTTCCTAAGACTTTTTAATCAGAATCTAAGAATAGCTGCAATCATTATGCTAGCTTCCCAAATCAATCTGTGCAGGATACATTCACATCAGTCTCAAAAGAGAGTTAGTGTGGAAATTAAATAACCTCTTTCCTTGCTGCTAAAAAAATCTGACAGCATAATCCTTCCTAGAATTTTTTCTTTCTTGGGGGGGGCAGTAGCACTTTGCTGGCAGATTTCCAAAGACATTTCATTTTGAGCAGACACATCAGGGTTTATAGAAGCAACATACTGATGCTGCACAGTTACTTCTACTACACCGCTAAGGGTTACTGTAAGAAGATACAGTAAAATGGGAGGGAAATAATGCTGCGGCCTTAATGAGAGGTGGTCATACCTGGAGGGTTTTGTGGGTTGGAGCCGGTGTGGCAAGGGGGGGGGGGGGGGGGCGAGTTTTTTAATTGGCTGGTTATGTCCTGCCAGCCAGCACATAACTGCCACAGCCACTCTGGCAAGAGATTTCTTAACTGGTTTTCAGTCCAACAGCCTCTAAAAACAATGAAGCAAGGCAGGAAATGGGAAAGAAAAAGAGAGAGGAAGGGGGGAACACAAACCAGGGCAAACAGCAGCAGCCAGGATGCATGGCTTGCCACTAGATGGAAGCAACACGGTGCCATCCCATTTAGGGCATCTCTCCATGGGAGATTACCATGGTGGCTGTCTGCATTCGCTGCGCAAAACTGGGTGACAAAAAAGAGGAACCAAAAATCTCCTTTGTGAGCTGGTCTGTATTGCAGGCATTCAAGGCAGATAGTCACATACTATGAGACAGCCATGTGACCCAAAACTTAGTCTGACTCCAGCATCTTCTGTGGATGAGATACGACCTATGTCGTGCCTTCCCCACAAAGGATAGAAAAAATTTCAGTTTCAGCACATGAATGTCACAATTCATGCTGTGAAGGCAACTGAAGCAGAACTGTGCTTCCCTTCTGAAGCTGTGCAGAGGAACACATACTACCTTATATATAAGGCAGCACAGCTATTCTACAAAGCGTTTGTTGGTATTACTTGCAGGTGAATGTACAGTGACAGATACTCTACCTCCAGAAAGACACCACAGATATCATATTAAGATGACAGAATAGAAGTCTTGTAAAGAAATATAACTGTCTTAATCTCACTGGGAAACTACTGACCTTGATTAAAATTGACTTACCATGGTAGAAATATTCCTTAATTTTTGGAAGTGAGACCAACATTATTGAAACACCTGTTTTTCATCTCATTCTATGGCAGCAAAACAATGTAGAAATAAATTGAAATGCAGAAGTTCCATTTCATAAACGCTCCACTTCAGAAAACTAGTGAACTTGTTTCCCAGCCTTGAGCAAAACCCTCAAATATATACTTGCCCTGACATACTCACAAAGCTTAGTGACCCGTGAAAACATGTTTGATCTGCTATGAAGAACATTATCATCTCCAGGAAATGCAGTTCTAAGCTACCATTTTAACTGCCAACTAAGACATAAATACTTCATTGTCATGAATATTTACCTTCATTGCGTCAAGTGCCAGTTTTAGATTTGCCTTCTCCATGGGATCAGTAGTGTGCTTTACCAGCTCCTGTGGACAGAGCAGTTAAAACTTTTCACCCACTGTCTATCAGTTTATAAACTGAAGTTGTCATTTCTTACCCCCACATCACCACCCCAATAAAAGAAACAAGCCAAAACCTGTAATCACTACCCAGTAATTCACATTTTCATCCCCATAGTGAGCAGCCTACAACTGACTGGGGACTACTGCAAACAGGTAATCGGCAAGTGTTTTAGTAAGAATGTTGTGTAGCCCAAACACTGACTTTAGCTGATAATGAACCATCATTAGAAGCTAATTTGGTCCATCTAGGACTTAAAACTTGCCGAATCAGATCATTACTATATGTGCATGCTGAAAGCACAGGTAAACACTTGAGTTCGTTTGCACATTACTATACAGTACATCATCCCATTCCAAAATATGCATTTGTGTGCAGAGGGGGATGTATCCTGGCAATAAAATCTCTGCTAAACTGTGCACTGCTTAG
Source organism: Falco peregrinus (assembly GCF_023634155.1). NCBI lineage: Eukaryota > Metazoa > Chordata > Aves > Falconiformes > Falconidae > Falco > Falco peregrinus. The sequence continues at coordinate 11,828,642 of NC_073730.1, read as the reverse complement.
AAGTCGTCACTGTCTCATTACATCCAAGATAAAGCTGACTCAGAAGACATATTTAATCAAATGTAAATGTTTAAAGAATTTTTTTGGCCACTTCCCATATGGAAAATAAAGGGTTTTTTTGGTGTTAATGAAGTGAAAAAGTAACCTTTTGGGGAAACAAGTTATTTCTTCTTTATAATTTGAGAAGAGAATTATACATTTCAGCTAACATAATAACTTGCTAAAATCATAGGAAATGAACAATTCTAATAATTTACTGGGGTAGTTTTTTCTTTCAAAGTCTATAAAATATTTCTTTCTTGTACAATGTATACTATAGTGTCACACAGAGCATAGTGACACATTGTGTATCATCTTTTCATAATAGACAGGTTGATTATAAAATCATGACTCAGATCTCATAAGTGTTTTTTTTAAAAGCAGTTGGACCATTCATTTTGGATGTTTTTGGTTTTTTTCAATTTTCCATTGATGAAAATATTGATGACTCATTTATAGAAATATTTCAAAAAATGTAATATTACAAAGTGTATGTTGCTCTGCAAATTCAAAATTATGCTTCACATACAAGTAGTAGATCTTTTTAAAATGACATTTTACAAGCATCAGCAGAGTTGACAGTCTAATACAGCAATATATTTCTTTGCAGCTGAACTAATGAGTCTCCTGGCACACCTATCAAATTAAATTTATAAGACTCTCCACTCTTATTACAGGGCTAACTGCAAAAGCTAATGCTTTGTGGGTTATAACAAGAAGCATTTCAAAACAAATATGGCTTTATTGTAATTTATGACAGCAAAGAAGCATCTTAAAAGAACGCTTTAAGTATGGTCCAGCTTCCTCTTTTGGGGGGTAATGATTCACATTTCAAAGTAACACGATTATAGTTTGGTACTACTAACCATTTTAAACGTACCAAGAATGAAAGGTTCAGATACTGAGGATGCAATTGTGTTTCAGGGTTTTTTCCCCAGATATGCTTCAGCTCTGAGGAATGATCTCTGTAAGAAAATCCAGACTTGACTGGATTTTATTCATAACAAATCATCCTCAAATCTATGGAAATGTCAATCACTTCCCTTTGATAAAAACCTATAGTTCTCATTCTTAGAATCCGCTGGTGACAAGCAATCATAGTTTTGCTCTCGGCCCCCTTAAATTTCAAAAATAAAATACCTGGAGCAGTAGGTGGTATTTTAGCACTCTCTGCATTGGAACCACTAAAAGATCCCGCAATGTAAACTTCCCATTATTGGCCCTCTTGGAACATTCCTAGTTCAAAGCAGAAGAAACAATAAGACAAAAGACTTAGAAAATAAAAATATTCAAGTGTTATATATGACAATTCAGTAATACATAGGCCAAGCAACTATATTAAGCTTAAGATAAAGAATATCAACAAAATGAAGGAAAACAGTTGATATGGCAATAGCTAAGCAAAAAAAGACTGGGTCTAGAGCCACATTCTTATATATTTCAGCTGCATAAGGGCAGAATAAACATCACAGACAACAGCAATTGGGCATTCCATTGAACTAAAAAAAAGACATTGCCTATAAGCACAGCAAAGGTGGCAAATATTACAACTATCTTCAAAAAAAAGCAAAAGATATTCTATAATCCTAGAAACTATAAACCAGTCAGTCTCACTCCAGCCACTGCAAAAATTACAGACAAAGTCCTCTTGGAAGCAGTTTCTGGGCACATGAAGAAGGTGACTAGAAATTTCCAGCATGGATTTACCACAGGTAAATCTATGCTTTACCTACTTGTCTGCTTTCCATGCCAATGAAATGGCTAGAACTCCAATGGGTCGGGAGAGTCTACCTTGATTTTTCCATGGCTTTCAACATCATCTCCTGCAGCATCCCGATATCCACATTGGGATGCTATGTTCCAGATGAATAAACTACTAGGTGTATGAAAAGCTGGCTAGATCCCGAGACTCAGAAAGAGCAGTGACTGTTTCCTACACTACCTGAGGGACAGTTGCAAACATAGCTCCTCAGAGGCCCATCCAGGGACCCCTCCATTTTAATGTCTTTAGTAGTGATCTGCAGGAAAAGACAGAGGACATCCACAGCAAGTCTGCAGGGAACAGCAGACTGGAGGTACAGGTGACACTTTTCAGGCCATGTCCAAAAGGAACCTCACACGAAGGCAACAAGGTGAAGGCTGAATCCTTCCTAGTATGCACTAACCAGAGATGCACTAACCCTGAGGGCTGACCAGCTCAGGGGTCGTGGCAGACAGCAAGCCCTGTGAGGCTGTGGAACCAGGGCTTGTTCAGCTTTGAGGTCCCTCCCAACCTGAGCAATTCTGCAATTCTGCATTCTGAGATGTCACGATTAACAGAAAGGTATGGCTGATGATCACTTCTCAGAAAAAAAAAAACAACTTAACCCTACTAATGTCAGTGGCAAAGATTCACTTTAGTGCCATGATGTATACCACAACAGCTCACGTATTCATTTGATCAGAGGCTCCAAAAAATTCAAAGAAGAAGCACATTCACATGTGTGTGTGTATAAATATATATATATATAAAATGTATATACACAAGTTAAAAAATACTGATACCTCTAACTTCAATTTAACATCTTCTTTTGTCTTAGAGATGTTGTCCAAGCATGATATCGCTATCTCCACTTGACTGCAGTACTGTCCATAAATAACCAATCTAAATCAAAACAAGAGATAAAGAATAAAAGGCACATATGTTTATTTAGCAAAAATCCTTGATCATTTTTCACAAATACATGGTTAACAACCCTCCTTTTAAATGGCGCAGTGCCTAAATAAGCAAGGATAGGATTTAGCCACAGACTTACAATAGGCAGCACGACTAACAAGGAAAAATATTTAGAAGAATACAATTTTGCTCTACCTTCAAAATGCTGTACAATCATTGCAATTTCCTTTAATATTCACATGTATATGTTCTGATAAATATAGGACTCATTAAAAAGCAGCACAACTGTTGTTTAATAGAACATTTAATAGTAGCATTTATAACACTGTAGATTTCCAAGGTTGTAAAGAATAAATTCAGTCCTAACAGGATCAATTACAACTATCCTTTACAGAACTTGTAGGTTACCCAAACTGATCCATCTCCATCAGCTTCTACCATGTTATATCCTGTGAACTCTCAGATAAAAATAATAGTGTATGAAAACTCAAGAAATTTTCAGGAGTTATCAAGGCCAGCAATGCTTCATCAAGGAGTGTCTTTTATGACAGGAGTTTCTTGCCCCTGTTTGGAGTACTTCTTTCTGCTAGTCCAAATGCAAAGAGCGCTGTTTCCTTTCACTTTTTCAAATATTTCTTGAGGTCATTCCTTCTGTATGCTTCAGATCCCTTTTTTTTTTTTTTTGGGGGGGGGGGGGGGGGGGGGGCGCGGGGGCGGTGTCCTATGAGCTTTCCATTGAGGTCTCAAATTTCTTTTTCTCTCACCTAATCTTTGCCATTTTTCTTTTCTTTTTCTATTCTTTTTTTTTTTTTTCCACAATTAAAGTGATGATACCGATTTAACACTTACAAATTCTGATTGTTTTTAATCACTACATGGTTAAGACACTGAGTCTACCTCTGTTTCCTCTTTTTATAATACAAAGCTGAGGTTTCTTCTCAGTGCCCTTCACTTCCTTTTTAGCACACATTTCAGACAAACTTTTGAAAGACAAGCATTTTCCAGAACAATTTTTTCTCCCCCGATTCCCTCCTACAGCAGCAGAAAGTCTAACAGCCTGGGAAATAACTACGTCCTGCTCCAAAAAAAGCTGAGACAGAGGGTCTTGAAAGGCAAGACTGTTCATGGGCAGCCTGGGGCACCCTCCTCCCTCAGAAAACAACTCTCCACTCCAATGTTTTCCAGATGCTGCTGTCGAATTTCTCACAAACCTATTATTACTGCAACAATCCTCCTTCCCCATCACCTCAAGCAAATCCAGTTAGCTTCCTCATGTCTTTCCCACTCCAGTCCCAGAAGGAACTAATTTTTACCCAGGTTAAAAGGGTTACTTCAAGGCAGTCCACAGTACAAGTGTTTTTCAGCTAAATACCACAGGCATAAAAGTTCATCTGTACAGTCCAGCAGCTGTTCAGTGCTGGCAGAAAAAACAATGTGAAAAGGTGGATAAAAAAATGGCAATTAGCCTACAGGGCATGGCATGCTGCCACAGCTATTCTGTTATCAGCTTGGCTGTTTTTCACAGTTTGAAGGCAGAGTGTGTTTGCTTTACTGTCACACCTTTGACTGCAGGGTACAGTAAGACCCTAGTCTCCTCTCTTCTCTTTTGCACCTGCTTTCTCTTCTTTCAAGTTATGACCTCTTCTGTTTTCTGTAGCCTGGAATAGCCGTAATATATATCCTTGCCTTATTTTGCCCCTTCCCGTTTTATAACGTTTTCCCTGTTAAACAGTACACATACATGCTATGAAATACCTGGGATTCTTTGCATTAAAAAAAATGCCGTGAACAAGAAGCTACTTAAGTTTTGTTCAAAATACAGATGTTACCTGTCTAGTAACAATATTGCCAAAACTAGGGGTAAGAAGAGGGAGGGCTCTTCTCCATAGCAAGAGGTTACGTTTTGACTTCCAGGCTCAGAACACCAAATACTAGTTTAACAAGTATATTCACACTGAATTCAATCCTGTTTCAGAAATACTCAAGCAAAAACATAATAAAAAATACTTTACCAAATTGAGCATAGATTATCACAATTAGTAAAAGTGCATAAAACTTACCTTTCCTTGTAGTTAATAAAAATTTGATATAGGTTCTGATCATTTTTGTTAACAATGGAATCATTGATGTCCTGTGTTAGATTTCTGTGAATTTTCACCAAATCCTTAAAAAAAGCAATGGGAGGGGGAAAGGTTTTTCAAAACAGAAAAACTTAAAGCTTTGAATATAACAATACATTATTTCATGTTAGACCCATTAATTTCAATAAAATTGAAAACCAATCATTTGAGAGTAGTACCTAATTTCAAGGTTTGCCACATCTTCCATATAGTGCGACAAGAAAAACTAAACTCCAAGAACTACCTATTAGAGACTAATTTATTCTAGCTTGGAACGTGCGCTGTTAATTCATCTTCATTTTATAATGATAATTTTAAAATTAAGTAAGTCAAGTAAATGCTTCAGTGACAAGATAAAGTAATAATTCATGTCCCTGAGCTGTGAAAAATTAGTTTTGTACATTACATTGACCAATTAGTGATGTTCTAGTGCCAAGTTAACTGCAATCATAATGAGTTTCCCAATACAGCAGGCAACTAATGGATGAAAGGCAAGAATATTGCAGAAGGATTTGCTCCCCGAGTATAGCAGCAACTCACCTTACTTGTTCACTACTAGACAAAAACCTGTAAGCAACTATAGCAGATTACATCAGCCTTAATACTGCATGGATAGTGTCAAAGAATTCACAAGAAAAAGTAAAAACAGGTTAAAGTTTTGAAATCATGATAACTGACTAAGTGGTGTACAGACCACCGTAATGAAAAAATAGAGGACATTAAAAAAAAAAAAGCCATTGAAGATGGTTTAATGCAGTAAATTATATACCACAAAAATAGTATGCAACATTGAGTTGCAAACTAAGTGAAAACAACTTATACTGATGAAAAGTAGGAGTACAAGAGTACACGCAAGGTCAATCACATCACAGGTGAGGGAGAAAAAAATTAAACCAGATCAAATTCAGTTGATAGCAACTGTATAGCCTTAAGGACCTGGGAGTTCTGTTGGACAGCAGGTTGCCCACAAGCCAGCAGTGTACCCTTGTGGCCAATAAGGCAAATGGGATCCTGGGGTACGTCAGGAGGACTGTGGCCAGCAGGTCAAGGGAGGTGATCCTGCCCCTCTGCTTGGCCCTGGTGAAGGCTTATCTGGAGCACTGTGTCCAGTTCTGGGCTCCCCAGTTCAAGAGAGACAGGGAACTACCAGGGGCAGGGGGCAGCAGGCAGCGGAGGGCTACAAAGGGGATGAGGGGGCTGGAGCATCCCCCTTATGAGGAAAGGCTGAGAGAGCTGGGGCTGTTTAGCCTGGGGAAGAGAAGGCTGAGAGGGGATCTTACCAATGGCTACAAATACCTGAAGGAGGAGTGTTAAGAGGACGGGGCCAGGCTCTTTTCAGTGGTGGCCAGCAACAGGACAAGGGGCAACAGGCACAAACTGAAGCATAGGAAGTTTGTTCTGAATATGAGCAAAAAACTTCTTTACCTTGAGGGTGACAGAGCACTGGAACAGGTTGCCCAGAGAGGCTGGGCAGTCTCCTTCTCTGGAGACATTCAAAAACTGCCTGGACACAACCCTGTGCAACCTGCTCTAGGTGACCCTGCAGGGAGTTGGACTAGATGATCTCCTGAGGTCCCTTCCAACCCTGACCATTCTGTAATTCCATTGTACCCTCAGATTCTTAAGTTGTGGCAGACAAAGACATTATTAGACAAATGCTTTCCAATTACAGAAATGCTTCCCAATTAATATATTACAGGAGAACATTTTCTCAGGAACACACAGGGACTCAACTAAGCAACCCCCCTGAAAAACAGCTTAGTGCTAATGGGGCAAAATGTCTTTTTGAGTTTCTATCTCCAATTCAAAGTTTTAAATTAAACTGATGTTAACATCATTAACAGTTAATGAAAGTTCCAACACTTCAGTTATCTGTTACACATACATACAGAGTGAAAGAGCTGGAAATACGTCCACATCATATGTCTCAATTCAAATGCATGCATAGGTGTAAATACAAATGCATCTATATATGTGTGCCCACATACACAGATGTACATACAACTGCATATATATGTACATATATATATACACAGATATATATGCACACAGCTACACACACAAATATAGAACTATACATACGTTTCACAGGACAGAACTCTGAAATCTGAGCCCTAAAGAAAGGCACGCTCTTAGACTGCTGAGTAGTTTGGGGTTGTTGATTTGTTGGTATTTTTTCTTAAAAATAAAATATATTTTGATATCAGCAGATGACTGTTCAGCAAGCATCTTTCAGCATCTATATAAGGAATGCAGCATCACCCTAAAGCACCGATCCTTCACCACAACCCTTTAACAGAATCAAATCCATCCTGTTCTAAGAACACCGCACTTGCTCTTCACGTCGCAGTTTGCTGTAGAGCTCTGTGCAACAGCTATTTTTAGTTTAAAACAAGGTTCCACTGCCCTCCAGCCTTCCTGCTGAGGAACTGCCGCAGAGACAAGGTCTCGGCAGACGAAGTGTTTGCACATATTTTTGGTTTAGGCAAGTCCTGGGAATCTTTTAATGTTTTTGTATGCCTATGAAATGTTAGTGGAGTCAGAAATTAGCACCATCCTGTAACACCCAAATACTGAATGCTGATAATGAAAATCAAAGTAAAACAATGTATATGTAACAGTTTACTACATGCCTTCCTAGATTCAAATAAATAGGTTTTGCTCTTTTTACGCCTGTTACCTGATTGCCTTACATTTCTTTAATGAGCAGTGAGTAGGTTGACCTCTCAGTTCGTGCTTACAGCATATAAGCCCTTTTTTTATACCTCTGTGCAGTGTTCCACGTTGGCTAGCTTTAGCTCTTTCAATATATGTAACCCAACAACATCCCTGGGCACATTGATCCTTAGGGAAGAGGTTTACAGTAACTTAGGTAGGGCACACTAGGGCCTTATTTGCAATGAATAAAAAACAATGTAGGACAGAATTTTATTTTTTTTTTTTTTTTCAAAAGCAAAGATATCTCTATGGGCAGCTAACATACTTCAAGATGACAAGTAGGTTACTGATATCTGCAGCAGTATTTTGGACTAATATTCAAAAAGAGAAGGAAATCACAGCAAGTGAGATTCAGGGTGAAAACTTTAATAGCAGGACAGATATGGCAAGGTGTACCAAGTATCATCGTCAATGTAACAACTCTTAATTTTACTTCTGTCAGGTTGAAACAGTTGATGGAACAGCAACTAAAACATTCTGAAAGGCCAGGTTCCCACAGAATAAAAAAATTCCCAACACCTCTTCCCTACAGCCCTGAGAACCTGTGGGATGTGCCAGAGATGGCCAAAACAGAGGTGATCTTTTACAGGTAGTAAAGGTTTGATGCAGCCCATGGTCCACACTATGGGGACCCTTTCTTTACAGTGTACCTCACTGAAAAACATTCATTTGCCTGTGTTAAGAGAGGCTTCAGACCATGTCTGATGTCTTCCTTTTAAGTCAGATAAAAACATCTGCTGAAAACTAAAAAATTTACCTAAATTGTCATGTGTTATGATTAGGCGAAAAATAAATGGAACAAAGTAATAATCACAGAAACATTTACGCTTTCAGTCAAATAAAGAGATCTCCCAGATACTTCACAGAGAATTTTCTTATCCTTTCCAGTGCCAGATTCTGAATCCAAAACTGTGCATTATCTTAACTTTAAAACTTCTTCACTGATGACAGAGCCAGGGTAGATAAAAGGATTTGCAGAGTGTCTATAGAAATCCTGACAAAAGCATCACTCAGCATACAGTGGTAGGCAACCTAACAGTACAACTTCGTATCATCTCTACAATACCAGCATATGTTAGCAGATCACCCATCTTCTATAAATTATTAGCTTCTAAGGGTCAAAGATACTCCAGTTTATAACTACTCACTCTCTGACATGATAATACTATTTCTCTTATCCTATTCCCCTCAAGCAGGAAAAAAAAAAAAATTAAATACACATCTTTTTTATCAACTACCCTAATATTTACATAAATGCATTGTACATTATATTTCAAATAATCATTTTGTGCAGTGACATACAACACAAAGATATCACCTTGTATCTGTTCATTAAATATGCAATTACTTACAGGAATGTTGATGAAAACAGTATCAAACTCTGATGCTGACAGAAATCTTTTCAATGGTACCATGAAAAACTGCAAGGAGAAAATAATTTTATATATATATTTGACGATGTCATTACATTTTCTAGACTGCTATAAAAATACGTAAGTTGTGATTCTATTAGTATCTTACTTTCTCTATCGATTCCAGAGTTTCAGTGTATTTCTCTTCAGTTTGCTTTATTTCAGCAAGACAACAGCTTCTTATGTCATTTTCAGTATATTTCTGCAATTACAATGGAGTCAAGTTTAAAGTCTATAACAGGCACCTAATAGATAATAAATGTATTTACTTGTTTAGAATTAAGCAATTAGGATAACTGCTTCCTGAAATTTTCTGAGTACTGCAGTCTCCAAAGATGACAGCAATAACCAAGAATATTTTAATGTTCAATTAGCTGATGGCTTTAAGAGTTTTACTAAAATTCAGCATCAAAGGAGTATTATGAAAAGTTAATGTTTAGACATAAAATGCTAAACTCTCTGCATGTACTCCAGAAGCTGAAATACAAGGTCACATTTAATTTACATCCAGACTGAGAAATCTTATTTGATATACTCAGCAGTTAATAATTCCATTAAACTTAATGGGGCTAAATCACGTAAGTAACTTTGCATTGCCATAAATATTGGATTCAGTCTAATCCCTGCACTTATTTACAGTTTTCCCCTTTTCTCAAGGGAAGCTTTCTCTTCAGACACAATGCCAGTATGTTCTCCAGTCAGTGCAGTGACCTCAAAGTTCAGCTCCTCCATAGGTATGTATGTGTCTTCAACGAGATCCTGGGGTTTTTTTCAAGTAAATCACCAGACTTCTAGGAAATTGGACTAACTATGAGCACAGGACTTTATAAAAACAGTTTACAGGCACTGTTACTGAAGATCAGATTTACAGTATTACAGGTTCAATAACTTGTAAACCTGATTTCAAATAAGAGTAAATACCTGGAAGAAGGTATGGAAGCATTCATGTCAAGCAAGACTCAAAATATCTGGAGTCATGTAAGTCAGCTTGGAGATCTGACACAGTAACTGGATAGGCTCTTACAATTAAAATCAATAATTTATCCAAAATGTTTTCTCCAAAAACAACAATAAGCAGTGGCTTAATAAGCAACAGTACTATCACATCCTGTCTGAAGCCTATTTATCAGTTTGTAACACCCTTCCAAGGCATCCTTCAGCATATCCCTAACTGTATCTTACCTTTATTCTACCCAATGCAGGGAATTCACATACTGCACATAATACGCCTGATTATAGGTGTTACTCAAATACAGGAATAGTCAGGACTAGAAATTTAGTACTGCAGTTCTTTCTGTTCAGGAAAAGATTTTTAGCTTTTGAAAGAAAGGCTTCTCTCCTCCAGCAACAGCAAAACTTCTAGACTGAAATTTTAACAATTAGCTCTTAGCATGTCCAAGAGCTAGACTGCTTCTACCCCCTTTCTCTGCTAGCACTCTACTTGACACACCTGCTAAGCCTACCACAGCCAACAGCAAGCAGCACTTACACTCTTCATGAGCGACATACAGCTCCCATGATATTCTTGGCCACCTATGAAGAGTGGGAAATGTATTCCTACAGCCTAAACTAGACACCAAGCTGTGAATCATACAGGCACGTAAAGCTTCAACACTGCTCACACTTTGATTGCTGTTTTGATATATCTCCTTATCCTTCTCTGCCTCCATGTGACTCTACAAGCAGCTCCTGCAACTGGAACTCGGTTTCTGACTCTCATCTACCAGGTGCTGCATTGTCTCAGAAATTACTCTTTAAAACCCAGTTAGTGCAGTTCTTAATTTCCCCACAACAAACATTGAAGTGCCAGCCTTATCAGCTGGGGATAGAAGTAACCATTTCGCAAAAATATAGTCTGTCATTATCAGTAAAAACATACTTTGTGAGCATCTGATCAATCTCATCTCAAAATCTACCATTTATTCCCAAATTCTTTAGCAGGGGAAGCAGGCACTGTCACAGTTAGCCATAGATAATTAATCTCAATAACATACTAGAATTTGACATTATCCAGGCTTTTTGTTATTTTTCACATTTACCATTGGAAGCCCAATACTGTTCAAATTACTTGCAGTATTTGTACCAATACAGAAGTTGTTGTGCCCAGTAGGAGTTGATATTCATTTGCAAAATGTGCAGGTTTGTTGTTTACCAACTCTCATATAGGTGATGCAAACAAAATCCTGGGATTCCATTTAAAACCACTCACTTCAGTTTTGCGCTCACCTAACCAAAGCCGATCATTCACATAGGCACTTCAGGCAGAAATTAACGTATCAACTTTCTGTCCGTACCAAAAACTTCTAGAATTTGAGTGCAATAAACAAAAGGAGACAGGAAATAAGAAATCATGTGTCTACCAGTACAAGTGAGGAAAAATGCCTTTGAAGGTTAGCTACTGCTACAGAAAAAGTAACCTGAACAGTTAACATCAGAAGATAATGACAATAAATCAAGGATAAGGGAGATGTAAAGCATTTTGGCTTCTACTGGAGACTCTGAAAAGCATTGGGTTCTTCTAAAAATCTACTTGAAGATTGTCCTGGGCTAGTGTTTTCACATGCAAGGAATTCTCACATAGGATTCAAAAGGAAGAACTGCGCAAAGTCATGATACAGTGTATTTATAAACCTGAGAGGAAATTATCACATATCAGAAATAATTACCGCATTCAAGAAAGCTGACACAGCAAAACAATTGCAATGCCTCCATTCATTACATGTTGTGGAAAAAATATTTTGCTGTACCATGTTTTCAGTTTTCATTTATTTTCTATAAGAAACAAATGAAAGTCTGATCTGAAGTATCTAGGCTAAGATACAACTAAAATTAGAACGTGAGAGTTCTGATTGCTATAATAATCATTTGCTAGAAACACAGATATGCGAGAATGACATTTGCAACAGGAAAGAATCAGAGAAAGTTTAGACACTACCAACTGCCAGAGATTACCAACTGTTACAGTTGAAGGGGAAAAAAAAAAAAAACCACCCACACTCATTATGTGAAAGCCAAAACTTAATGCGTTTTGAGTTTCAGTATAAAATAAAAAGTCAAAACGATCACAGTAAAGATTTCCTATGATTCAAACACTTTTCTAAAACATCCTGCCTGCAAGCGAATGTGACTTCATTAGATAAAGAACAGTGTTTTTTCAACTCATTTTTTTAATTTGGGTTTTATTTAACAAAATCTGTAACTACTGTATTTCATTTCAAAATTACATTTCTTTCAAAAATTATCATAGTTAGTGTTTGACCCCTTGCCAAAACAACCTGCAAAGTCTTACACGGGAAATAATGCACTGTACATGACAGGTCCAGACGCAACTGATCACGAGTGAAGTTTCAGCGAAACTAGCTATAAAGATATAATTTCACAATTATTAACTTTCAAAAATAGAACTAGTATTGTTTGAAAATAGCTAGAAATTGGAAAACATACAGGTTGCTGTGCTGCGTCATCTTTCATTAGGTCTTCATAAACCTCCCCACCTTCATCTTCTCCGTAGACACAATCATACAACTCCTCATCTTCATCAACACCAGTTTCACTGAAAGGAAAACACAATTTAAAAAAGCTGTGCAGAACAGGCAAATTGCTGTCAGCTCTGCTGATGTGGGACCACTCCTCATAGGAAAACATTTCTACAGTAAACAAACGGACTAATTGTTAGAACTATCTAATGAAAAGAACTCATTAAGGGAAATTAAGTCCATTAATTTTCTTTCCCCAATGCATTTAAAATACAGTTGTACAAAATCAACACAACACTGAAGACTGCATGAATTTACAACCACACAGGATCAAAATCAGGCACCAAAAGCAGCTTGTCAGGCCAGCTGGGTCACAAGGAGCTGCCCAGCTGCTCCCTTCATCCCTTTCCCCACCACATCCAGTGAAAGGGAGGTGCCCCTCCTCACTGCCTGGCCTTCCACTGCACCCGTACGTGAGACACTGCTACAGGTCTGCGTCCTGCCTAAAGAAAGGAGTTTCTGGGTAAAATACACTAAAGGCTGCAGAGCCAGCAGCTGAGACTCCGTACACCCACACCGTAAGCCAGCATCTTGATCACCTCGTGGCAACCTTCAGCTACCCCAAAATGAAAATAGCAACCTTTCAAACTGAAAGTCAGACAGCTCAACAAAACAGTGCATGCACAAGAAGTGTCCTCCTACTCCCTAGAGTACAGGAATACCTCAGCATGAAGTCAATGCTCAACTCTACCCACAGCTAATTCAACTTCGTTAGCCAGTCCTGCTGGAGTTTTGCCTGCTTTGCACTAGGACCATAGCAAGCCTGTAATTGTCTCTTTCACCCACATTTCTTAGGGTAGGTCTCCAAAAGAACTCTAAAAGGTACTGAAAGTAGTCCAGTCATCGTAATACAGAAACTTGATGAGATGTGCTGATAATTTTGAGATTATTACTATTGGAAGACAACTTCTTTTTATTTTGATAATTTTGAGATTACTGCTACTGGAAGTCCTTCAGAGTGAAAAATTGAGGATCAGTCCACTAGAACTAGGAAGGGCAGCCGTTCCTGTAAGTGAATTGTCAGTACTCAAGAACAGGACATCAGAAGCTCTATGGGCAGAGACTAACCATTTCAAAGGAATCAGAATGAATGAGAATTGCTACAACTCAGCTGCCACCTGGACTACTTGGAAATGCCAGACAAAATCACTATGACTATAATCAGGACTATATACAAAAGCCAATGTATTTTTAATTTCTCATAAAATATAGTCTTGTTTTTAATTGAGAACATCAGAAGGATATAATAAGGAAGAACTGGAAGTTTCAGTAGATGGAATGATTAAAAAATATATTAGGGGATTCAACATAAAATTCAACAGAAATTCCTCACATCCCTTCCTTTTCCAGATACCATGCCCCAGGAGAGCTAGAAAACTCAGGTGCTCCAGGTTAGTCTAACATTTCAGCTTGCACCAGTGATGATGGTGTGTTCACATTTTACATTAAATACTGGCAGCTGTGTCAGGTGCAGCAGATACACTTCATTTGACCACCTACGCTCCAGGGAACAAAAGCAGGCAAAAAGGCAGAGTAAGGATAGAAACATTTAACTGCTGCAGCTCTTTCTGGCAGAAAGCCTTAAATTCATTCTAAATTCTTTAGACACCATTTAAATTCAAGGACAATTAAATTAATTTTAGTCAAATACACTTACTAATTAAGAGAAACTAAAATATGTGGGCCATCTGCTTCATTCACTAGCACTTTCTTTTCTTACGAAGAGAGTACTTCTTTAATTGCTTCCTCCACAATTGAGACACGTAACTATCAAATTCCAGTGAATAACATTTGTATTTTGATGCAAAAGAAGAGCTACACATCTCAATTTCTTTAGTATGATTTGTTAATTTTTTCTTTTTTTTTACATCAAGGACTGTCTCCCAGTACTGAATCTGTATGCCTGTTTAAGAACTGATGATGGAAATATTTTCAAACAATGCTAATCCCACCACATCTATGAGATGAGGACATCACCTCTAGTGCACTTGGGTGTCAGAGGTGTCTGCAACTCCTACCTTCTGCACATTCAGCTACACAGAGTGAAAACCAGCTATCTACGAGTCAGCTGCAGAAGACAAGGATGAGCTTTGCAGGGAAGGTGATAAACTGAGCAGCACCAGCCGTGGTAGGGTTTCCCCTCCTTACAGGCAGTAAAGAAACAAATCCACCATGTGAACAGCAGCTACCTCACCACATTGCAGCAAGCGACATACAACACGGCCAGAGCCAAGACAGAGCCAGATGAGCACTAGTGAGGTAAGCACTGGTAAACTTTGGGACAGTGAGCTCTGATCCTAGCTCTTACTCAGCGTGATTCCCAATGGATCCTGAGAAATCCTAGCCACAGCATACAAGAGTAGCTCTTCCTGGCAATTTTTTATGCCCGGATGCATTTATCTCACCAGTCTGCAAAATAAAGCTGCAGTCTACCATTCAATACTATACAGTACATTCATGTATATCTTGCTCGTACCTCAAAGCTGAAGTGAAAACTGCCAATAATTAATCATCCCACAAACACTGACACAGAGAGGTAAAGGCATTCCATATGAAGAATTTCATTGACTTCAGGGAGATGACTCACTTGAATTATGATCCAAAAAGTGTATTTTCTTTTCAAGTTCAAGACTATTTCCTTGGGTCCCTTACAACTAGTATTGTAATTCTATGAAAGCATTCTCATAGTACAGGCAAATAATTTAAAAACTCATTCATTATTTACTTTGCTACCAACACCTTCTATGAAACATGCTTCCTTACATATATGAATGTATTACAATCATTCAGATAAGCTTTCATTATTAATTCTTCCTGGTCAGCACAATGGCTAACAAAATCTTTTAGAATCAAATAAATATCCAATTCTCATAAAAAGTATGTGTTGCATAACATATAAATAATAGCATGCAACTGAAAGCCAAAATCTTTAATTTAACTATGGATTTACAACATACTCTATTAAATCAGGAAGACCTTTGTAAACATCTTCATCATCAACGCTTTCTTCTGTAGGGAAGGGCCTGTGGAAAGAAAAATAGCATGAATTATAAACAGCACTAGTCTAATCACAGTGAGGTTTTGTTCTGTTTCTAAAATTCTCACACAGATTACTGTATGTTAATATATTTGTATTTTCCCCACTTTCTCTGAGGACCAATATCTGTGTATTTTGACTTCTGTATATGAATTGATACTTAATATAATAAAAAACCCTACTAGATGGAGTTGTTATAAATCACCATGAATACACATCATTGACATTTTTTCAGCTGAGAATATTAACTCCTCTCTTTAGCACAAGACATGGTTTACAGGACTGGTTAGGGTATTTTGTCTATGTTTTAAAAGCATCATCCATTCATTTATGGTAATCAAACCATTCAAAAAGATGGAGACCACAAAACATGAAATCTTTCACCTGCTTCCACAGTCCACAATTACAGTTTCTGAGGTTAGGTTTGGTTTGGTTGGGGTCTTTTGGTTTCTTTTGGAAAATGAGAATCTCACAAACTTGGCAGTTTTGCTGAATTTTAGAATGGAGAAAAGAAAACCCATTTGTCTTTACATAGATCAGTACTGCATTAGCCTGACTTACGATCCATGTGTCACAACTATCACACAAGTTCTGAAATACTAACTGCTCATTTGTTCACCTTGTGTTTCAGCACAAGAAGTAAAGGTGGTTCAGGCACTTCAGTAAGCATGCCAGAGGTAGAAAATACCTTTCAGAGCTCCTCAAAGGTGCATAGCCTTGGTTAGCTGTCCGCTGGGCAATCTGGTTTATAACCAGGGGACACTGCCTATACTGTCTGTAACAACTTTTCCAAGGAGCATCACGCAAAAAGCATTATTCCCACTACTTACTAGAGCAATAACATACCTTATTCCTGTGCCTAATGCAATAGGAGTACGAGAAAGTTTTGAAAGCGTTTCTATCACCTGGAGAAGAAGGAACCATGATTAGTTGTAGAACAGAAGCAATAAAATATTTTGTTCTCGATTGCTTAATTATCAGAAAAGTTATCTCACATGGAATTATATAGACTGTGCCAAACTGGCTGTGCCAAACACTGAGTGCGTTGAACTTCCCCAGATTTCCCAGGAGCTGGTGTTTAGTGCTTTTGAACTGGGGAATGTGACGGGAGCGCAAAGAGAGGCGAAGGGAAATCTCGTATTTACAAGTTTTAGCACAAGTAAAAGCCAATTTAAGTGAATTTAAAACCAGATCATGTATGTCAAAAATCAGACAGACAATCAATTTGCAACTGGGATCAAATTTTATCTTACAGACTGCTCTGAGGACTTTATTATTATTATTATTATTATTATTATTGGAGCTCCAGAAAGAAAATATGAAAGTATTAATTTGAGCTTTTCCTAACAGTGGCCAGAAGAGGGAGCCAAATGCCAAATCAGCAGAAAGCCACCTTCCTCGCAACGGAGAAGTAATCTCTTGGCAGGCAACAGTTAAGACGCTGTACATTTGAGCCCATAAGCTTTGCTTATCTTCAGAAGCTAGTAGCAGTCTGGAAGATCTCATTCTAAGAAAATACCTCCTGTAAGTGCTCATGGTTATGCAACAGGAGAGGGAGAACATTAGGGAGGGCAGAACACATGTACATACAGTCACAGAGATGGAGTTATTTTGCTGTCAGCTGTAATAATACAAGACCAGTTTGTACTCTGCCTAGCATGTCCCCTCTGTCACAAATATTCTCTCTTATTTTGAGCACTATCAGATTGGCAAGCCTTACTTGCTAGAGAGAGGGGGGGGGGGGGGGGGGGGGGGGAGAGAGACAAAATTAC
The DNA here is from genome assembly GCF_023634155.1 of Falco peregrinus. NCBI lineage: Eukaryota > Metazoa > Chordata > Aves > Falconiformes > Falconidae > Falco > Falco peregrinus. Next base: position 11,811,352 of record NC_073730.1, on the reverse strand, counting down.
ACCATCTGAATTTCCATACTTCCGATGCCAAGTCTCCCCTGAACTTCCCAAAAGTTTCACGTTGGGTCTTTGCAGCTTAAAATCCGTATTAAGCCAAACTGAAATCTCCAAAGGAGGTTTTTATCGGTAGTATCAAAATTCAGTATAGTAATTCTACATTCCATTGGCATTTGGGAATAATCTCTACAATTAAAGCTGTTTATTCTTGAAGTTTAATTACAAGACTAACCAGACCATAAAACACACAGCTAAAAGTACATCTCTCAAAGGAAGGACACTGACATATTTACGCAGGAGAATGACAAAGTAAAAACCACAGAGAATAGTCACCAACTACAGAGCTTAAACTGAAGTTACAAAGCCTCCAAAAGTGATTCAGGTCTCATATGCAGGCAAGCAAAACTCAGAACGAACTAAAGTTATACTACTCCTGTGAAAGGAACATTTGGGGTTCATTTAAGCTGCTGTGAAAATTTATGTCACAGAAAATCTGGTTTTGCCTTACAGAAATGTCGAAGAATAATAAAATCAGATAAATATGCTAGGAATATAATCAAAGGTATGGGCACATACATTCCCCTATGAATAGAAGAACTGTAATACAGCCTAGAATAAGTTTTGGAAGTTTTGAATAAAAATTGATTGAATAAACAGTAAGTTAATAAAAACTATTCCACATTAGTCAAAAGGGAAAAAAGGGAAAAAAAGACTCCTTTAAGAAGTCTTGCTGTCGCAGGTGAGTTCTGGTTTCTGTATCATACAAAAACCTGCATCTGCACACCTGTGAGAATCCCAGTGCAAGACTGCAAGGACTGCTAAACTGCACGAGGCAAGACACCATGGGAAGTTAACTGAAAATACAGTAAGCTAGGAAAATGATCTGTCGTGACACATGGGTGTACAGTGATTGGCAAAATCACAGCAAAGAAGGTTTAATGATTTTCAAACCAGAGAGGGGCAATTCTCATGAACTAAATATCCCTTTCTTGTTTCAACGTGTTATTTTCCAGCACGCAGAAAACCTTTTGCAAACTATTCCACCCACACAAACCCTTTTCCTTAGAAGGATTCTCACTTATCTAGCATAATCAAACCCAGCAGAAGTATGGCTTACTCTTCACAGCAAATTATGGTTGCTTCAAGATAACACAAAAAAAATCTGTACAACAAAAAATTATGAATTTTAGGAAGACAACTAGCAAACGTTACTCCCAAAATGTTCCACCAGGTGACACTAACACAAACAAAAGCAAGAATTACTAATTAAGAGGAATAGAAAAACTTTTTCAGGAACTGATGTGAAACCTTCTGGGGGGGGAGGAGTGGAGAAAGAAAAACCTCCACACACTGAGGAAGCCAGAAGACTGTTCAAGAACATGCACACAGAGAAGAGAGAGAAAGGAACTATACAGCTAGAGACAACAGAAAACTACTAATAATTTTCACTGCTCTTAGACTGGAGAAGGTCTGGCACTGCAGGAAGAGCAAACCAACATGCTCAGAAGCTAATGCACAGATTTTTATCAGAAACTACATTCTGGATAAGAAGAAAATGGTAATCATCACAGCAGCTGTCAGTATCTCAGAGACACAATGCCTTCTCCAGAAGTATGTGGTCACCCTGGCATCATGAAAGGGGAAGGGTAATGGGTGGGCAAAGATCACTATTCTTCTATTTCAAAACAAAGCAATTAACAGCTTAAGGCCAATAACCACCTCAATATTTAAGATTAAAACACATAACTGAAAACAAACATAACTTCCACAAAATAAAAGGTAATGCTTGCCCATTGAGCACGCCTATTAAAGCACAGCTTAAAACATTGTTCTGTCAAGAAACAGAATGGTTTATACTGAGGTGTCTTTTTCTTGCTGTTGTCGTTTCCTTAATGAATTCTGAGAAAATGTCAGGAATACTTACACAAGTAATCATATGTGAAACTATCCCTTCTGGTCAACACACAATTTCAGCATCACATACATGTAAATGTATTTGCTCCAACATGAAGTGGGGCAAAGATTCTCCCTCCACGTGAAATTTCACTTCTTTGGTTCTGAGCCACTACATGAACTCTCAATAAGAGTTCCTGAATTTCTAGGTCCACGGGGAAAGTCACAGTTACATATGGGATGAGTTGTCAGAAAACAATCAGAGATTCAATAGACATTCATCAAAACAATCAAGCTAAACCCAGCAAAGTGTCTCACTTTTAACAAACTGACGGACTCGGGAGTTTTTCAGAGCAGTGCTGGTTTGAAGCCCTGTACAGCTGACACGAGAGAAGCTATAATATAGTGCAATTCTGAACTCCAAAATTACAGTGCACCATACGCATTAAAGTCCATAACATTGCTATTTAATGCTTTTCATGTGCTTTTTTTGTCTTGCTCTCTTCCTTTCAGCAGAGCTTTAATCTCTTTTACCCCTTTTAACCCTAAATGATTGCTCAGTTCTCTTCCACAGCAAGGACTCGCACAGATGCTCCTGTACCTTTGAATGAGGCAAAACTAGATCTTAGCTTAAGTGCAGAAGCAGTGCTCCTTGCTTGTACGAAATCCAGAACAAGAGAACTTCTGTGGCTGGCACTGCTCTGCAACAAACAGATGTACAAAGGGTTGCAGTGCGGGGCTTTTGCGCACATGCTATTACCAGGAACAGGCAATGAAAACTAGGTAATGAGTAAAGATTCGTATGTATGTGCTAGCTAGCTATGACACATGAAAAAAAAATATTTCTATTCCAAAACATCCTGCAATGACTACATGCCTTCACACTGGAAAACTCAGTAGCTATGACTTTGCTGCAATGAACCTGAAATTGGAAAACGTTGGCAAGAGACTTTCAGGCATAAAAGGAAGCCCCACCTGCACCCGCCTCAATAGAGCTCCTTTGCACTGACTAAGGCAGTCAGACAGAGGTTAAGCAAGTCTTTAGAAGTCACATCAAAGCCACCCTCTCTTCAACAAGGTGTGAACATCCAAGTTTGTTTTTCAATATATAGCCAGTTTATGCAAAATATGACATGAGATTGAAATGTATGGCCCTGCAAGAGGAAGTGCACCTCAGCCCATGCCCCAGTGCGCGGTTCTGCTCTCATTCATGTTTCAGGCGCAGCTGGCAAGAGCAACGGTTTCACACTACACTAACTTTTTACTTCGTTAATTACTCTAACAGCAGATTATTTTTTTCCTTGGTATTTATTACTGTTTCTCTTGACTTACTGATGTAGGTCAGACTCTCCAATTTATGTAAGCCCTTTCATATCCCTTGCAGAAATGTTATTTTGTGATTTCCTGCAGCCATGCTCCTCAGTAAATTACATCAGATATTCCTATGCATACTTACAGCAGCAGTACACTAGAGGGACTATTTTACTTCTTTCCATAGCAGTGGTGTGTCTGAGTTTAAAATGTGCCTTATTAAGTATTTTGGGGGTCACTTTCTAATCTTGTTTCTTAAAAAAGAACTTAAAACCCATGCAGTTCACGAGCAGACAAAGCACATTTTAAAAGTACTTTTCCACTTTTAAGAGAAACAGGAGTAAATCATTTTGCAACTCACTGTCTCCCTGAACAAGCAACATTTCCTTGCTTTTAACAGCTGCTGTCAGGACTAGGCCCATATTTATTTTTCTGATGTTTATCTAAATTGAAAATATGAAGTGATCAACAAATGTTGATGGCAACAGTTTCACAGTTTATGCCAATAAAACCTAGAAAGATTCATTTGTGGGTTAGATCTTCAAAGCAGTTATTTCCATGTATGCAGTTAAATAGGATGTTTTTCCAACACACAGTAAAAGTCACCAAGAATTCACAACCATATTACATCTAAAGGTTTTTTTTCAAAATCTGGGCATCTAGCTTAGTATTTGAGCGTTGTATTTTGTTAAAAACTTAGCTTTACTCCCTCCCTTCAAGTGAATTTATTTAGCAGATACATAGAAACAGATTAGTATAACATAAAGCATGTTATTTGTCAATGAAAAACATTTCCAATACCAACCTACCTTCTGACATGCTACTTTTTGATACCTGCACATGGGTTTCTTCTCAAACAGGTCTTCTTTTACTTGATCAAATTGGGGGGGGTGTGTGTGTGTGTGTGTGTGTGTGTAAATTATAAAGGCAAATTAATCCTTCAGAGAGTTGATAAGCTCCTTGGCTATGTTCTGTCTCCATTCCAGTCCCTGGGTTGGAAGAGTTATCCCAAGCACTCTAATGTTCAAGTAAACTTTAGATCTCTAATTACAAGTCTAACATGCTCCCTTTTCAACGGACTGAAATAGCTCCAGTTGGCTGGCTGACTTTCAGTTATAGAGAAGTATAGCAGTGTAAATAGCATATAAAAATAATAATAATACCTGTTTTATATGTAGCTCTAACTACTCTCAAGCTAAGGTCTATGCATTAAGAGAGCCTGATGGCTGCATAAGACTGGTTTAGGTACCACCATCTCAAAGGAAACTACAGAGCTGCTATTTGCTTTCTCAGAGAAGCAAGCATACCTGTATTTTTTTTTATTCAGAAAGAAGGATGTTTTTCTCCGCATGCATGACAGAATCTTCGCATCCTTTCCTTTTACACGTAGTACCAGTATAGCTAATCATTGCCATTTCAAGAATCAATGCCTTTAAACATCTGTCTCAAGGACAGTCAAATTTCCATTGGCAAAGGTGGCATTTGCTCATTTAATACAGGATGTTATACAAGAGAAATACTACACTCCATTCTACATGAGCTGCCAACTGGTTTCCAAGCAATATTTATCAGCAAGACAACCATGAATATGAAATGATTACACATACTTTAGACTACTTATCAAGGCTACATTACATTTTCTGTGTTTTTCTTCAGTTCATAACCTGAAAACTTTGATTGAAATAAGAGCATATTTGGTTTGATATGACAAATACCAAAGGGTTTAATTTAGTTCGAGAAATTAACCCTAGAATCTTTTAAAGACTCCAATTAAGGCAGGGAGTCTTAAGATATGTATGTGCACATATTAATTTTCTGGATATATACATACACTGCCCCAGAGCTCTGGGCAGATTATGAAAAACAAAAAGCTAATGCAAATAGAAATCCCATGTTCCTAGAGAAAACAAAGACATACACACTGCATCACTGGGGTAAGGCTCATAAGAGGCCAATTCCAAATATGTCATATCCCCGATGCTTTAAAGCCAGAACTGCTACTCGTGCCCACACGCTGAGTGAGTTTTCATTAAGCTGTTTTCACTCATACATCAAAATGGGGAAGCGGGGGTAGGGGGAAGGGGCATGGAGAGAAAAGAAAAATCATGATTTCACATCTGTCACTCAGATAAGATGGAATTGCTATACATAAATATATTGTCAAATGACCTATATTAAGAAAGAAGGTTGATCGTTTCCTACTCTGCAGTTTACCAGGCCCCAGACAACCCTGGATCAATACTTCATTTGGCACAGAAGAGGGGGAAGGGGGGAACATATCTTAATATTTTAATGTAATCCATCATTAACTTTTGAACTAAAGGACCTCTAGGAACTTACATTTGCATTTAACTTGGCTGACAGCTACTGATCTAATGAACACTGTATTCCAAGTAAAGGGTGTTAGTAAGTTAAACGGAACATTTTATCTCTATCTGCCTTGTTCTGGTATCACGTTAGTACCCTGTGTTGGTTCAGGTCCGTTTTAATCAAATCACAAGCCTCTAGGGGAAGAAGAAAGGATGAGGGCTTTTCAAAAAAGACAAAATGAATGAAAACTCATTATAAAGGAAAGAAGGGAGGGAGAGAAGAGATGACCTAAAAACAAACCCTTCTTTTCACATAGTGGCACCTCTGGCCCTTAAAAACAACATATCAGAAAAACATTCAAATACCAGCTATGCAAATATGCCTCTACTAAACGCTGCTACTGCATACATTGAAGCGTCAAAGTAATACAGAAACAAACGTGAAAGATAATTTACAGCCTTGGCACCCACAACGACATTTCTTTAGGAACACTATAGTCTACAGACCTCCAGCAGGTAGAAATGTAATAGCCTGGTTTTGATTACACAAAGCTTGACACATAGCTGAATACCGATTTTCATCTCATTCAAATAATGAAATCCAAGCTTTAGATGTAGAGCACCAATAGCTGCAATCCAAGGGAAAGTCATAAATTTACTTTCCAGAAGGGTAATCACCAGCTGCAGGATGCTGCCTGTTTCCTTCCTCACTGACATCACCTTCAGCTACCCCAGTTATGGCATCCCTCGTCATCCATGTCTGTTCTTCCATTTCCACTGAACTAAATCCTCAGGAAACACACCTGAGGACTACTCCATCCTTCTTTCTCTTCAAGGCTTAGCACTGGCATAGCAGCCGTAAGGAAAATACCCTCACTGTCCCAGGGAACCGTGGCAAAGAAATTCACAACCCAAAGCCAAGGTTTTTTTGTGACTGACAGGAGCCTGACAGCAACTCCGAAAAACAGTTTGAAACCAGGTGCCAAATGCTTTTATGCAGAGGCAGCAGGGGTAACGTGGCTGCTGTAAAAGCTGGTTTTGGCAGTCATCCGTGCTTCCTCTGAACACTGAGCCCCAGCTCCCAGCTGCAGGAGGAGACCTCAGAGGTGCTGCTGTGCAGCTGGGGGGGAAGCCTGGCTGGCTCCAGGCATGCAAACCTCCATACCCTACATGCATTGCCCTCGGGAAGTCTCATGTTGAATCGATTTTCTCTGGTGTCTCCACAGTGTCTTCACCGATAAAGTAGCAGGGAAGTCTTTCTCCAGACTTAAAAAAAAGGAAAAAAAGCCAAGACAAAAAGCCTCCTGGATGTTGCCTCTCTGTTTGTAGATAAGCTACCTACAGAGATGCAAACTGCTGAGACTTCAAAAGCCCTAGGCAATCAACAACTAGAAATGATGCAACATTTTCTCCAAAGCCCTGTAAGGAGAGGTGAGGCGGGGAGGAAGGCAGTTTGGCACCAGGAAGGCAAGCAGAGCCAGAGAGACAGAACATAATTTTGAAAAAAACACTGTGGAAGACATAAAAGGACAGATGACCTGTTGTCCAAAAGGCCAGGTTAAGGCTGGGCATATCTTCCCCTTTTAGTAAAAATGAAACAGCTGACAGTTAAGTTAGAAACATCCAAAACTGAAGAGTCCTGTTGTTGTTTTCTTTTCACATCTCTAAATTATGCCAAGCAACACTCAATACCATATGTATACATTACAGATGTGAAGTATCTATAGAAGTTTTCTCTAGGACGGTAGTTAAAAGCATAAATGTAGTTTCCAGCAATAGCAAAGGGCAGGTTGGACCCCTCACTAACCAAACCGTTTCTCCACCCCTTTCACCCACCGAACATCTTTAACATTTTGTCCCTTTTACAGGCAGCCATACCTCCGATCACACAAACTCCAGAACTGGAAGAGTGGGCCTGGCAGACCTACTACACAGGACTGCACACACAGCTCCTAAACATTGCTTACTGGAGAGAGGGAGAAGCAAAACTTAATGCTCTCCAGGAATTCATAAAACTCAATGCCATATTATTGGGACTATAATGACCAACTCTTTAATAATCAGTATCTGATTATGGACACAGTGTATACACACATTCAACAAAAGCTCTGCTTAAAATCCCATTTTTTCAAACTTTAGGTCTGTGAAAAGGCTACAGAGGCTAGTCCAAAAGCATGAAAGATGTCCTAGACAGTTCTGCTCTTAGAAGGAACTGAAAAAGTCCAAATTCCACAAGCAGCAGTGCCTTGTTAATCTCTTGGTTCATTTTGTCCAAAAGGCCGAGAGACTCCCTACCGCACGCGCAGGGGAAGGGAGTTTTAGCAGCAGCTTCCTGTCTGCTGCTCCTGGTTTGGGTTCTACAAATGCCTTCCAGCCCTCACCACGCCTTCAGGGGTTTGGGTTTGGGCTTTGGGTTTTTTTAAGATGTTGCTTAAAGAATGACAACCTTACTTCAAGCACTGCTATGATATAAACAGAGCACTTGAACATTGCAGCTAATAGCATGAGTGCAGACTGCCTTGAAGCATATTATCCTTGTAGAAGACAAAGAATGAAATAGGATTTTGTCCTTTCTGGTGCATTTATTACGTTTCAGGTTTTGCACGTAGGGCAAAGAAACATAAAAGGATATGGGACAGTACTGCAAAACCTAGCTACTGTTAAATCATTCTAGTTCCCTTCATAAAAAACTTTATAAGGATAACCTATGCTTCCAAATGGCGTCTTCAAACTGTATTCAGCTTTGATCAAATGCTCGCTCTCAGTGCTTTGTAAACACTCTTACTGATGATACCACAATTTTTTTTACCATATTTTATATGGGTCACTAACCAATCAAGGAAAAAAACAGCTTTTTCCTGCATTTTAAACAGCACATTTTAATACATTCTTAATTGTTTGTCCAAATGTAACCATCCATTTTAAAATCTTTAATAACCTAACAGTGAGTTATCAGAGGTCTTAAAGACGTCAAACAGTATTTTTTTATAAAATAGGAATGGACATAAATCAATGCTCTGTGTTTTTCAAAGCTACATTTCTTCTGCCCCTGGCCTTCAACAGACTTCAAAAGATTATTCTCCCATGTTTGAAAAGAACAAGCAAATCCTCTAAACTGCAACGACCAGTTTGTACGCTATGTACACGTCTGGGATCTTCTTGACCTTGGATGTTTAAAATTAGCATACAAATGTTTTAGAAGGAAGTGATTGCTTTCGTATTCATTATTGATTGCATCTCAAATATTGTTTTCAGTATGCATCCTGGAGTTTAAGTGACTTGGTTTCTTCACTCCCACTGTATTATTTCACGTTTTATTTAGCACGGTATTAGCAAGAAGTGTGTTTGGAGGAGGCTACACAACGGACCTTTTCTTCCTCTGCACTGCTAAAAGCAGAGGAAGGTCTTTCTCTTCCTGTCTTGAGTGAACCAGTCACTGCCACACTTCTCCCTTTTCTGAATTTACTTTAACCATTGACTATATAAATTCAACTAGACCATGGCTTTGCTGAATGGTACCAAGTCACACTTGAACCATGAACTGAATTTACTCCAGTACACAATCACTGAAGATAGGAATATTTATAAGGGTAAGCACATACTGTATGTTTCCTTACTCTCTGTGAGAATAAAATTTTTCCCCTGCTACAGTGGGCTGTGCAGAGGGAAGTGAGCTGTTCTCTTTGATTACCCCTCAACTCGCTCACCGTGGTTTACAAAAGCCCAAAGATATCTTTCAAGCCTCATCCTCTAGAGATCCAGAGACAAGGGAATGGTTCAGTCCATGGGAAAAGAATTGCACTTACCTTCAACACTACAAAAAAAAAGACACAGGATGGCATAACTCACTTTCACTGTCTTCCACTCTTATTTTAAAAGTTATCTTTGATACAGGATAAAAACATCATACTTGAGAAGATATTCTGCAATGGGAATGGCAATACCATCAAATTATATTATAGAAACCTGATAAGACCAATGATTTGGTTTTTCCCTAATCATATGTTCATTTAAATTAAAAAAAAAAATAAATAAATCACCAAACAGCTACATTTACTGTAGTGAAAAGAAAATACAAAGTGAAATTTACATCCTCCTTATGTTTATACCTAATTCTCCTTGAGCTGGATTCTTATACTTAAAATTAAAAAATGAATAAGAGAAACTAACTTGCTAATTTTATTTGCTACTACTTAATTATTCTCTTACTTTGTTCCCTTGAACATGCAGCAGCTTGCACGTTGTATTATCTATGTATATATCTTCCCGCCAGAAAGAGTACTGCACTTCCAAAACACCACTGCAGAACTGCACAACCAAAGGAAAGCAGGATCACTCTCTGTTTTTAAATGTTTGTAGTATATTTGTAGTTAGCAGTTGATAACCTACAAAACACAAGTCCTGTGCTAATCGGTGTCTAACTGACATCATACCCTCCTTTGCACTGACACTGATGCTGTCCTTATGCTGCCTATGACAAAATTAAGCCAGCCAGACCTCAAAGAGCTAGCATCTAAAAGATCATTTAGAAGACAAGACAGACAAGCAAGACACTTAAAGGTAGCTCATTTTAAATTAATTATTTTTTGAATTTTCATTTTTATCTAAAATGCACATCTATTTAGGTCAATGTTTCTTCCCAAGCTAGCCACACAAATATTGTAAAACAACGTACAAGTATTTGAATACAAGCAAAACAAAAATATTTGAACATGAGAATAATTGCAGAAAATCAAAAACTCCTTACCTCTGTACCAGGCACAACATTGTATTAGGTGTTATGCCCATATTACTAAAAAACAGAGTTAGAACGAGATCTCTTAACAAATTTACACCCCCAGTCTGGCCCACCCCGAGTCCTTCCCCCCACCAAGTATAAAACAGAGGTACACCTTAAGCACTCTGTGCTCTAGGACATGATGTCATCTCTAGTTAAGGAAAGCAGGATTTGCTTTACACCTCTTCTTGTCATTGTGGGGGCAGTGGTGGTCGGTGAGGGGGTTCATGGTATTCATGGATGCTCTAATACAACTGTGGGGGTTCAGGCACTCTATTTCTCTTACAAGAAATAAAAATTTTAAAAAAGCTTTAATTACTCTTTTGAAGACTGCTTTATTCTTCTGTTGTATCGGTATCTGAAGATGCATGGCAGCCAACACATCTGATAATAATGTTAAGAGCTACAACACCAAACCTAAATCACAGAGAGGAATCGAATTTCTTTAGAATATATCTAACAATATTATGTGACTCATATAAGACGTCCTTCAGACAGCAACTTGTTTCCACTTGTCTGGAGATTTTAAAAGAAGATTCTGAGTTCTTCAACTACACGATAGGGATCACATTATGTGTTTTAGATGTAGATACTGTGATAAAAAAGAGCAAGCCACAGATACCTATCACTAGCCATTTAGTTATATTTAACATTTAAGGTGTCTCTTGGGATTTCACCAGCACTACTGACTTCACAAATTTCTGTCCTCTGCCTTGTGCTCTTCATCCATTTGTTTCTGCCCTGCACTTCAGTTTGCTACTGTCTTACCTGTGCTACCCCAACTGTTAGTGTGGTCGTGTCATAAATTACATCAGAGAACTGATATACAGAGAGAGAAGGAGGCACTGATTTTTTTAAATGTTATTCTAAAGGGTAGATTAGCTCCTCTGCTTACTTCTAGCTCAGCCACCACACCAACAGGTACCCTGGTATGACAAAAGAGAGCAGAGCAAAGGAGAGGCAGTAACTCCTGGCATTAATATTGCCTCTTATGAGTGCATAGAATTATCCCTCTCTTTTATTCTATAGGGTTTATAGGCATTTCCAAATATATTGTGTGGAATTGTGCTTAAAAACATTTGTGAAAGGGCACAGGACTGAACACATCCCACATAGGTAACAGGTTATAAAACTTCATCTAAGGCCGACCAGTCCTAATTATTCATGACAGAAACACTAGTAGCACGTAAGAGTTCAATGAAACTCTTCACATGAATTGAGCTGGGAAATTTCAGTCTGTATGTCCAATTTCAGATGGTATGTCCAAACCAAACACAATATCCAGAGTCTTCTTTAGTCCCGCTACAGTCAATCTCAGCAGAAGCCTTACAGGAAAGGAACACAAGATCAACTGCAGACAAGCAGATGCACCTAGATAACACACCGTGAGTAATGCTGAAAACTATTCTTTGTCCTAGACAAGAATAACCTACCAGAAGAGGCCATGCTTTATCAATAATGGGCTCTCACATCTTTTGCAGTCAACGCACAAAGTCATTTTGGGAAGATAAAACTGGGCAAAAATTAATTGCAATCAACCAACCTTGTATACAATTTTATCTAACATACAATATTGGTATCACATAAGGTTTATCTTTCATATTGTATTATGGTCTCATTGCAAGGCAATGTTTGTGGTAGAGAGTTACATTTTCATGGGTCAGCTGCTGGGGGGGGGGGGGGGGGGGGGCGGGGCATGGCATAGAATTTTAAATACCTAAACCTCTCCTCAGATTGGCAACAAAATTCACAAGCTTCACATACAAGCACTGGTTGGGACAGCAGCAATCTAACTTAAGTTACACCTCTACCATCTCCATTTCTTATATCAAACTTCAAATCCAAAACAGAGATCAGTTAAAAAGTATGCAAGTTGATGAATACTAAACTAAATGATGGAGACCGTCTCACTGCCAAAATTTCAAAGAAGCTCTTAAGCATTAGTGCTTGTAGTTTTATCCTACACTAACTATAATGGTTCTTAAAATTGTGCCCCTCAATACGTCTCTTTTTACTTGGCAAGCACTAACTTTACTGCTTGCAGATATATCCAACAGCACAGAAATCCCCTTGATGATACCAAAAATAGTAGCTTCAGGGATGAGACAGCATCAAAAACAGTAAAATAAAGCCATGCTTAACTGAGGCAGGTGTGTGAAACAATCTTCAGACAGCTGCAAAGTCACAGAGTTTGGAGCGAGAGAAGTTTTGGGAAAGATGAGAGGTGTCAACAGGAGAAAGATGTAAGAAAAGAAGTTGAAGGAGGGAGGGTGAGGCAGTGGAAGAAAAGGAGAAATCTCATTCTAGGAAAGTAATGTCAGCTTCTGAAGGGGTTTGAGATGACAAAGATGTCATCTCAAACTAGGAAGCAAGATAAGAAATCTGAAACCAAACCTGAAAAGCAAACGAAATATGAAATGTGAATAAAGTCTCAGTTCCCTCAATGGTAATTTGTCTCCAAGAAAGGTGCTGCATGTTTCCCACAAAAAAGGAACAAAAAACATCGACGTAAGAATCCTCTGTGATAGCTGTATTAGTGTTGTTAGTTCATTACTGTAGCTGTGGTACCGACAGCATGCACAGCACACAACAGATTTTGTGAGGTATGTGGATCAGCTCAGTGTAAGGTACAGCATTTGTTCTGAAGTTCAAGTTTTTAAAAGTTTTAATTACTGCTGTTCAAGAAAAACACAAACCTTTAAAACCACTCTTATACAGTATTTTTTGGTATCACTTGTACTGCAGACTACGGAGAAAAGCTTTTCAGACCTTCGTTACAACAAATCGTACCTATTTATATTAAGGTGAAGGTCTAGTTCTCGGTCAAAATTTAGTGTTACATATGTAACAAAAAGGCCAGGCTACTGCATGTTTAATTTTTCAGTGGATTTTTGATTACTGATGTTACTGTGGGTTTCCCACTGGCTGTGACACTTGGAACATGCACCACATGACCTCCATCTTCAGAAGCCTCCTGTGACTTATTAACATCCAACAGAGCAGGCAAGGAAAAACGGCTTCTGACAGGATTCACCACTGCCTTGCTAGCTCAAGGCTCCGCTGGCTATGTGAAGCTTCACAACAAGAGGATTTTTCCCTTAAGAATTTAGTCTGCCAAGTGAACTAACATGGATCAATTTAAAACCATCGGGTCTGAGGCCCTCTGTCAGATGGACTCTCTTCTACTGCCTGAGCAGCTTTGATACAAAGGTGCCAAGTCTTAACACTTTTTTGAGAATGTTGACCTTGCTTTTAACATTTTACCTAACATTATAAAACAAATTTATGGCTGAATTCCCCTACATACCCAGAGCTCTGCACTTGCAAACATGTGAGGAAACACAAGTTACTTTGATACTATACCTATGTGAATAACCAATTTCACTGTCTGAGCAAATTGTTTTCAGCATGCACACAAATAGCAGAGCAAGGTATAGTATCAGTAAGTTTAGTTGAGTAGCTTCATCTACTAGCTACTATTAATGAGTATATTTTTCGTTATATTAGGGGACTGAAAAGGTTTTTAATATAATCTCATGACTCAACATAGAAAGCAGTTCAACTTCTACGTGAGCTTACATTAAATGCTTGTGAAAATAACTGCCTTTAAACCAGCACTTGGATTTATCTTCACTTCCCATTTCTGGGAAACCACTTGGAAAATAACTTAACATTTTGGATTTTATTTCTCAGCAAAGTACTGCAATAAAGCATATTTCATGCCTCCCAGAAAAACATGTCTAAGGAGAAAAAAGCTTATGCTCACTCTTATTCACTCTCCTAAATAGGACACCTTTTTTCTCTTAGCCATAACCAGGAACATCTCAACTACACTCCCAGTTGGCTTCCTTCCACATACTACATCTACTTCAGCGGTAGGAGCTGAAGACCTGTCTTTTAGCATCAAACCTTGCCTACTATACACAGGTGCCCAGATTAAACAAATCAATGCATCAGCATCCAGATTAGCTTCTACACAAAGGAGCAAATATCATTATCTTAAGCACTTATCTTAAACCCCCCCAATCTAGGCAGAGATTTGAAACCATACTAGCCCTGAAAGAAACACACCTAATAGGCCTCTTGCCTGCCAACACTGCCCAGATCCCTGGTAGTGGACAAAACAGCTGTAAGACTGGCACAGGGAACGGCAGCCCTGGCTGGCAGAAGCTGCTGCAGCAGAACGCACTCACACCAGCAGTGTGAAGAAAGCCAGGGTCTTCTTTCCATCGTAACTTGAGGGCCTGAACAGCCAAGCTGTGGCCTTCTCCATGCAAAGGGAGAAGGTAACTCACTCAAGTCGCTGCAATGGCCTTGCAGCCTGAATTCACACCAAAGTTTTACTCTCACAAAAACTGGTACATCATTAACAATGTCTCAGAATTCCCTGCCCCCTGCCTTTCTATGCCTTTTTTTTTTTTTCCTTTCTATGCCTCAGACTGCCAGCACTACATGGAGTCTGCTCCTGCAAACACACACACACAAGTAGAAATCCACCATAAAAGCATAAACATCCCGTAGAGCACACAACGCTTCCCTGCCTTGCACCACGTTTTCTGTTCAGCCCAGGGTTGCACATTGGCAGAAGACCCTCTTGCAATTTCTGTGTAGCATTTTCTCTAGAAAGATCTTGATTGGTTTCTGGTGTTCATTATCTGTTCTGGCTTGTGAAAAGTGCCATCACTCTGGTACTTTTTATTGCCTTATCTCCTATGACACAAACCTTGTTTTCTGTATTCATACACCAGTAGTAGTTTTCACAAACACATTTGTGAGTACTGATCTGATTAGAAATAGAAAGCTAAACCCTCCTCTCAGATTCCATGTTCCGCAATTCAGTTTTATATAAGGAGCAGATACTGCATCTTGAAATTCGATAAATGAACTCTAAGAAAAGTAAATCTTGTATAAGTCCACATTTGTGACCTCTTGAGACACAGCAGTTCATAAATGCATGCATTGGTCAATGTTATAGACACCAGTACATGAATGATCTCTCCTAAACACTTATCTACTGCATACCAAACTGAGGGGTTTTTTAATGTCAACTTTTTTAAAAATTAAGAGAAGGAAACATGGTTCTAAAGGAAAATATACAGCTCAGACCTAAAACATCTGTTTGAGTTATTCCAAAATACTGAAAACATATTTTATGCCTTGCAAGTTTTAAATTATTTAAATCATTTTACTGAACAATTCATTGGTGCCAAGTTTCTGGGGGGGTGGGGGGGGTCAGTTTAGAGGAAATAAAGTTTATCTGTACATCAGTACTAAGAATTCTTTTTCCTTTCCAGAGGTTTACTGGTGTCAGACAACACCAAAGGCTGGTCTCACTGTGCTGTTCACCATATAAAAACATGCTCTGAATCTGATGCAAGAGGAAGCAAATGAAACCACACTTGAAAATTTCTTTATGTGACAAAATGAAGGTAGACACTCTCAATTGTAACAAACGTGTAAGAGGAAAGGAAGATGAATTGCAGGATTTCCAATAGGACTATAGCTCTGCTCTTGCAAGTAGTAAGTACTTATCTAGTAGGTAGAAAAATTTGAAGATTTATTTAAATAAGCACAGGAATAACAGCAGTGGTCTTCTGGTAAAAGAACAAGAGACAAAGTGAAACTGCAGAAACTGGACTGCAAAGCAAAGCAATGAGAGGCAAAGGATGAAGGCGGTGAAGGAGACAAGGGAGCGATGAAGAGCAAACAGTAACTAACCAGGGAAAATGAGCTTAAACATTATGTGATGAGAGCATAATTAAGTATAAATGGTCACACAGCTCGTGTTCTTCAGGTGTAAGGCTAGAGAAAGGGAGAACACAGGCCAGTACCAAAAGCCAAGCACAGAGGAAGGAAACTGGCAGCCCTGCAGCCCAGAGCCTGCGGCAAGCAGTCGGAGCCTGCTGTTTCTGCTTTCCCACTTCACCACCTTCCTGTATCTCATGCTTCATCTCTCCTCCTTCTCACTTTAAAATGCACTGATAAAATATTGTCTACATTACTTGAAAACCAACTAATTTTAAGAAATCCCAGTGAAGCTATAACTGCAAAGCATGAAAACATTTTACCCCATACATGTCCCATACTTTGGAATTTGTACCATGGGGGAGGCATGCACTGCAACTTGGTATAGTTATTGCTTTGTAACATTATGTTTATAAGTAGCACCTTTTCCTAATGTTTAGGGGCCTATTCAAGGTACAGGTGGACTACTCACTTCCACAAAGGCAACAGATGTAAGGAAATATCCAAAAGCTCCACAATTTGAATAGAAATGTTCTCATGCACTCCCATTTAACTCCATGTCCAGCATCAGTATGCTTAGTGCTGCTGAACCAGTGGTTAATCTAATTCATAATACATGCAAAGGCAAGATTTAAAATCAGTCTGGTTCTGGCTCCTACAGATTTCAAATTTATGCCACCCACGATTGGGTGGCAAATCTCCATCAAAAAAAGCCCCAAAACGTAAATGTGAATTACTCTGTAAAAGTTCAGAAAGTGCATGCTATGCTTAAGTCCCTAGTATTTGAGCTCTTTCACAATGTTTTGGGTGATATTGTCTAATGCTTTCTGGATACAGGAAAATTACTTTGCTTTTCCTACGTTCGGGGGGAAATGTATTCATATTTAATTTTGTTTAATTTCACTGTAGAAAGTGAGACAATATTGGGATTTTTATTTATTTAAAATCAGGTACCTGGTCCAGAATCCACTTTTTCAATTACAAACCACATGCTAACCCGTGTTAATAACATTAATATAAATAAAAATATTTATCCTAATTTAAAGCAACCTTGTACTGATTTGGCCACGGAAAATCTGTTTGTTTTCTACTTAAGGTACAATCATGCTTTAAACAAACATTTTTTGCCACAAAATATGCAACTGAGAAAAACCATCTTCTATCCAGTCTAAATCCAGCCTCCAAGTTAGCATATACAAAAATGTAGACCTTACCACTTTGAAAATGGTATGATGACATTTCTAATCAGGTGGTTTAAGAATTTTCATTAACTTCACTAAGCTAATACTTCAAGCTTCATTATGACGCTTGTTTCCATACCCAGATTATTTCCCACAGATCACACAGACTGTCTGTGTCCATTCACTACGTAGGGTACTAAGGCCGCTTAACCTTTCTTTTTAGTTAGCTGAAAAACTCTAAGGGAGGTCCTCCCCCTCCCCAAATCAAAACACATTAAAAGTCAGTCTCAAAATAAGCCTAGAACCATGTTACTCAACAATATTTAGTATACCAGAATAAGTTGTAAGAGAGACTGCCATATACACAAGTGCTTAAATCTCAAAGGATGGATATACGTTGTACTTTTCAAATAAACTGGTGGTGACCAAGAGATAAGACAAAATCGTAAGAAAGCGCAAGTCAGGTAAATATCTTAAAAGCAAAAGGAAGTTATCTCAAGAAAAACATAAGTTATCTCAAAAAAAAACTTTTCCTGGATCACTATTAATTTCAAATAACTATGAAATTTCATATTCATTACCTATCCAAGTGAGGAAAATGTTAAAAAGAAAACTTGCAGGTAAAAAAAAAAAAAGTAAATTAAGACATTTGGTTACACTCCTTGTTCCACTGCTTTTGAAGGGACAGCTTTTCAGCTTTTGAAGACAAGAATACATTGCATGGCATCATTACACCACATGCAAACTGCAATCTCTTATCAGGACTTTGATAGTGACAATATTTAGACAACAAGTAGAGCCAACCTTAGGGACAGTGGCTGCCACAAGCTTGGCATTGTTTCCTCTCCTAATGCCACATTTATTTTGCAAATCTCCTGTGAGGTACTGGGTGATCTCACCTCCTAGTCATCTCCCCAAGCCCAGAAGCAACTCCTAAGGTATATTCAGGTGCATCAGTCAGAGGGCATACAGATACTGCTGTGCCTCATACCACTCAGGAAGATTATTCTCCTTTTACCTAGCACTGGAGGAGGAAAAAGCTACATAATGTACTACTGAGTCACTGTGATATCAACAGCATCTCTGCTGGACACTTCAAACTGCACTATAAGTTTTGGACACAGTTTACCCCAGTGAAGGCTGAATGCAAAATTGTGGAAAACTCCCCATCACACCAGTGACCTACGTTCAGTTTTTTTCTCTACTCTCCTGCAAGGGCACAGAGGCAGTAAATCCTCCCTCAAGTCACTTACATGTTTTGGTAAAAGCTGGATTATATAGTGCATTGAATTACTCAACTAGTATCAAAGAGCCACTGCAGGAAACACACATCATGTGCTCACACAATGTCACTGATATATTTTTGCTCAAATCAGTTCTACTCTAGAAACACTTTAAACCTTTTAGCATCTTAAAGTTGATTTTTGGGGAATGAAATATATTTGTGAGAACTCAGCCTCCACTTGGTTTCTTAAGCAATTCTGCCAAGTGTCCTTTACATGCTCACAGAACAAAATGATTTTCAGCTGAAGATATATTCAGACCTATACACAAATCTAATTTGCAAATGTAATTTTATTAAGGTTAAAATTTGCATCCAAAATATGCACAGCATAGCACCTTCCAAAAATTCAAATAACATACTTTTGTCGGCCCCTTCAGCATCACATTGCATTGTGCAGTGCACCTATGTTGATACTTCATATCAAAAGCCCTTTACGGGCAGGTCTGTGCATATGCTGGCATACTACAGTTTTAAACTGTAACTGGGTCAAATCTAAGAACTGTTTTACTTGTAGAGGTTAGCAGTAGCTGAAGTTTGTAAAGTAATTTCACTTTTGTCAATGGTTTTGACAATACTTTTCTTCTGTAATATTACTTTCTACTTAGCAACTGTCATTATTTACAATTCTTAAGTTTATCAGCTAATAAATTCATTATAAAATTTTACACTGAATGGTTTAATTATTGAATGGTTATTTTGGAAATTAAATCCTCAGTTTTCAACCACCAACGTTTCACCTTCGAAATCTCATTAAGAAAGCCATGAAAATGCAAACAATGTTTAACAGAACAAATAAACCTCATCTCATGCCTTACAGTTAAAAAATTTGAGATCCAAAACCTAAGAGCCAGCATTTCTGCTGTAATGTGTTTTGACCAAAA
Source organism: Falco peregrinus (assembly GCF_023634155.1). Taxonomy (NCBI): domain Eukaryota; kingdom Metazoa; phylum Chordata; class Aves; order Falconiformes; family Falconidae; genus Falco; species Falco peregrinus. The sequence continues at coordinate 11,791,973 of NC_073730.1, read as the reverse complement.
GAAAAAGCCATCTCCCTAAAGAGCTTAGTGTTGCCACAGAAGGATATGTTAATTTTCCCAGCAAAGACAGTCTTTATGATCTCAATCACCTACAGACGATATAAGCTTTTCAGATTTATAGTTATATATGTTGGAATACACTCTTCTGACTTATTTTTCCATTACCAAACTATTCAGGTATCCATGCTTTTCAAAGGCATGCAGTAGCTGTGCATCTGATATTTATTCATAACACAACTACTGTGTCAGAATGAGAAACAGCAGAACAGGATCCTTTGTTAGCAAGCACCTCTCTAGCCCTGTCACCAATATGTTAAGTAAAAGGCCTCTAATGCATTTTGTAAACATTCCTCATTAACACACGTCTATTTCCTTCTTATGAAATACTCAAATGTCGTTTCCTGCTGCAAATCATTCACAGCAGGTTTCACTTTCTATTGAAATTAGACAAAAAAAAAAGCAGTGAATGAAATTACAACCAATCTAACTACCAGAGCATTCTTCAGCGTAAACAAACCCTGAATTTTAAATACTTACAAGCAGCAATGACTGTCTTTAAAAATATGTTATTATTTGGCACTTTTCACCCAAGTACACTTCTGCTTTACACAGGAGAGCTACCAACTGTAAACAGCTGGCAGGTTCTCCCCCTTGTCTGCATGAAGAGGGGGACTCTACAGATTAAGCAGAAAAATCACAGACCAGCTTTCCACCAGCATACTAACATCTCCCAGGTTTGGCCCACGATGTCATTGGCACCTAGTGTTGGAGAATCCTTACACGTGCTTGACTAACCTTTCACAAGAAATCCCAACACTGTCTAAGAGATGGTTTAAGCCACCATCTCCCTAGCTTGCAATTTGTGTGTCTCCGGTGCAGTTCAAGAGTGGCCCAAATCTCTCTGGTGGAGGTTTAGCACAGACACCCTTCAATAATATTTTAAACTCATTATATTCATACAAAAAGTCTAGGAGACACCTTCCAGGAAAAGAAGTTTAGCTATTTCAATTCATTACAAGGGAAAAATAAGGAGGAAGAAAACCTAACTTAGTATTACACTTTATCTAACTTTTTTATATTGGAATGGAGCAAAGAAAGTCACCAAATTTATTATTTTAAAGCAATGTATAGATAATGTATCAAGTTCATTGAATTGCTGTGGTCATCATTAATGCATGCAAAATTTGGCAAGCAGCACAGTGACTGGTAACTATTTCACATTGCTCACTTCTTAATATCCTTTTTGTTTGTTTCTGCTTCTTTGCCTCCTAATCTTTGATTTTTACCAAGATGCAGTCAGCTAAGATTCAAGCAAGCTGCAGGAAACACTAAGAAAAGTAGGTAATACTGCAAAAATGTGTTCTAGGTAATTCATAGTGTTGCTGGCGTCAGTCTCTTGCTCAGACAAAAGGCCAGACACAGGGGAACGACACCAAACATTAGGCAGAAGAGTTTACCAGTATCATAGTAATTAAGCTATGTTTGTTGTAATCAAAACTCTTCAGGGATACACCAGTAAGAAAGTGAATGCTTCCTTATGTAGACCCCACACAAAATAATGCCCCATTTTAAACGGGGGTGCCCAGTTTATTGTTTTTGAATAAGCATCCAACTGTATCTTGAATATGACCTCATATGGCTTATTTCAAGACAAACTAATTTTTTTTAATCAAAAACCTTCTCAGATTCTCTTCTACAGACTTTACTAAGACCTCAATAAGACAAGTAGAACTGAAATATGTCAAATGGGTTGATTCAGATCCAAAACTAGAAAACACAGAGAAGAAAAAGAGGTAGAAACAAGTAAAACCAGGAAGAAGCATAAATGCCCAATAAACATAAGAAATGATAAGCCATATATTAAAAAGTTGAATTAATACTTTTACAGTAAACAGAGCATCAAACAGCAAATAACGAATATACGTTCCTCAATCCAAAGGCATGTGGTGACACTCATTTTTCAACAAGAATACTAGATCACTTTCCACATGCTAATTGATTTGAGACTCCTGAAGGACAGGATGCCTTCCAGAGGGACCTGGACAAGCTCAAGAAGTATCCCACGTGAACCTCAGGAGGTTTAACAATGCCAGATTCAAGGTCCCGCACCTGGCTTGGGGCAACCCCCAGTATCAGTACCAGCTGGGGGATGAAGGAATTGAGAGCCACCCTGCAGAGAAAGACTTGGGGGTACTGGTGGATGAAAAGCTGGGAATGAGTGAGCAATGCGCACCTGTAGCCCAGGCGGCCAACCATATCCTGGATGCATCAAAAGAAGCATGTCCAGCAGGTCAAGGGAGGTGATTCCGCCTCTCTGCTCTGCTCTGGTGAGACCCCACCTGGACTACTGAGGTCTGGAGCCCCCTGCACAGGAAAGACATGGACCTGTTGGAGCAGTCCAGAGGAGGGTCACAAAAATCATGAGGCGAGATGGCACCTTCTCCTGTAAGGACAGGCTGAGAGAGCTGGGGTTTCAGCCTGACGAAGAGAAGGCTCTTGGCAGACCTCACTGCAGCCTTTCAGTACTTAAAGGGGGCCTATAAGAAAGATGGGGACAAACTTTTAAGGAGGGCCTGTTGCAATATGACAAGGAATAACAGTTTTAAACTAAAAGAGGATAGATTTAGACTCGATGTAAGGAAAAATAATTTTACAATGAGGGTGGGGAAACACTGGAACAGGTTGCCTGGAGAGGTGGTAGATGCCCCGTCCCTGGAAACATTCAAGGTCAGGTTGGACGGGCTCTGAGCAATGTGATCTAGTGGAAGGTGGCCCTGCTCATTGCAGGGGGATTGGACTAGATGACCTTTAAAAGGTCCCTTCCAACACAAACCATTCTATGATTCTGACATGCGTCAGCACTAAAGCACCTTGTACAGCCTGCTGTCCCCTATTACCTACAAATCTGGAGATAGTTATTATTTCCCATACAGCTGACAAGTACACAGGCTGTCCGTGACCTGCTTATATTTAAATACGATAACCAAAGCTGCTCTGTCACTTCTTCTTTTACCGTCATCCAATAATAATAGTGGCTTATTCCTTCAGGTACAAGAGTAGCCAAGTGTTCAAAACAACCCGCCCATCGCTGTAAAAAGACTATACTTGAGTCCACATGGTTTAATGAAACATTAGATTTGAATATGACTGTTACAAGCAGACAGAAACTGTAGTCCAAACCACTCATTAATTCTCTCCCTAGAAATATTAATATAAATGCCAAACAGAGACAAAGCAAAGCCTGAACATGACTTGCACAAGTCAGTCTTTTCCCGTGCCAGAGCATACCATTACAGAAAATTAGTACATAAAGGAGGAACACAAATTTGGGTCTGAAATGAGGAGCACCTTAAAAACATACACTCTCATAAAACAAGCCCTGAGCTCAAAGCAAAGTCCAGTGTGACACTACCATGAAGTAATATTAATTAAATCAGAAAAACAACGAGGTACTTTGGGTAGTAATAAAAGTTAACGGTAAAACATTAATTGTTGCCACAGATGTTAATGTAACTTTGCTATAAGCCTTAAAGCTTATAGCTCTATGGACCGGAACAAGTCTTCCCTACCCAGATGGTGGGAAATTAGTTAGGAAACCAGGACAAACGACTACACTGAGCTTACCCAGTTCCTGGCTAGGGAAATAAGAGGCTGGTGTGCAATGGATGATCTTCCCCAGAGCTGAGACCATGCAGCAACACCAAGTTCTCTTTCTTTCCTTCATCAGTCACTCTCAGTCCCAAAATATAAAATGGAATTAACAGGAATAAAAACAAAGGGGGGGGGGGGGGGGGGTCGGGGGATGGGGGGGGACACATGAACAAACAAAAAAAAAAACGGAAATGTCCTTTGTCACATGGCAGTGGCATATTTTTTTATGCAGAATCTAATACCTACAAGCAGACATGAGGAACAGGAACAGAAGGCAAAGGTCCCCCAACTCAAAAGAGGCAGAGGATCATTAAGTCAGTAAAAACAGTAAATCCTCTAGTTCTACAACTGTGTCCTACTTCAACCTCTGACTTGAATACTTAATTTGCGCCACTGATGACAAAAAAAGAAGTGCATTGGTCCAAAAATCAAGAACCATGCCTTTATAAATTCCATGGAAAAAAAACCAATCTCGCACCTTAACGAGATGTGAAATTCAAACACAATTTGCAACAAGCTTTTTAGGCTGATGTCAAGCCCATTTCATGTGCTAACTGGAAATATCAAATGACCAACAGGCCCAGGCAACTGCAATAGCCATATACTATTTGCTTCTAAAGTCATTGTAATTATATGCCTATGTCATTTGAATTTCTAAATCCCAGAGCAGACAGACAGAAGAACAAGCATAGAACCCAGGCAGCAAGCAGGGGAATCTAGGTCAAAGCAGGAGAGGGATTGTCTTAGAAATTAACTTGAGTGCAAGCATAAGAGAGCATGGAGTAGCTTACACAAATGGTACTTTTAACTTCTCTCTTTCCCTCCCTCTTCCATCTATTCACTGTACTAAAGGAAAACTGTCATGCTCTTCCTCTTTGGAAGCCTCCAGGCTTTGCAAAAAAGGGGAACAACACAAACAAAACCCCATGTTTCGTGCCCTTCTTAAAAGGTGAACAATTTCACTATCACAGAAAAAAAATATACACACAAAACTATTCAAAGTTCATATGGACTTCATCTGCAAGTCACTCATTTATTGCCTTCTGGTTTTATTTATAGCTTATGTTTATGTTACGTTGACCAACATTTGTAAATTCAGGGAGTTCTCAGTTTAGTCATCAGTTTCACAATCACCTTTTGGTTACTGAAATGCTTGTATTGCAAGTATTGCAGGGAATTAATTCCTTATTTAAAAACAAGGTTTAAAAATATTTCTATAGACAGACATGTGAGAAGACATAAGTCTTAAGCCCTGTTAAACCTACTCAAGCTCCAACTGTCCTCTTCCTCCAAAACTTCTTCCACCTCAAAGATAAATACATACTACCGGAATTCAACGCTATGAAGTTCAGTGCCTCCAGGATACACGAATCTGATACACCTAACAATTGGACACAATCATCTTAGCAATAGAGAAATGTGCTCAGAAACTCAGTTTGATTCTCTCATATTAGCAGTTTTTTATTAACCTTGACTTTCCAAATCTTCACCTTTGCTGAAAAACCCAACACAGCCTACATTATTTAAGGACTAAAAGTCTTCCGATACTTCCAAAACATCCAAAGCACACCCTGATTGAGAATTTTTCATTAGTGATCAAATACTTGTGGTACATTCAACACTTTGTGACATGGTCAAAACCAAGGATTATTACCATTTTCACCTACAGGAAGCAAACATAACTTGAAAAGTTATGACAAATCTTTAAGAAATTCACAAAGTTTCATTAGAAAAGAGCAGCATGGCAACAGTCCACTAGTATTCTGTCACAAGAACATTCAAGACCATAATCCTGAAATATTCAGGCTTAAATACACAAGCTCTTGTAGGAGCTGTAAGTTCATGCTAATGGTTTTAGATTTTTTGAAGCTATATGCCTAGCAATTTGTACAGACTCCTTGATGATGATTACTGCAACAACATAACAAAAAATGCCTTCCAACTACAAAGAGTGTAAATCATAGTTTTGGGCAAAGTGATGAGGTAGGTGAACAAGTGAGGTGAGTAATGGTATAGCTCAGCAAACACCTTTCTGAAAAGTCCTTGAAAATTTATAGAAATAGGTTGCCATAGTGTCACATTGGAAAGCGTTGCAAACGGTAGATAAATTTAGTGTATTTATCTGCAATAAGGGGAGGCTTTCAGGGAAGTTACTGAGTGTTTGATCTTTATGTAACTCTATACAAACACAAATAATATCTAACAAATAAGGTCTTTCATATATGCCCAGCATTTCAACAGTTTTGCAGCAGGCTAGTGTTTTCATTCTCATTTTGTCCAAAGCATTTCCATGGAGAAGGAAGCTGAAACCTGTCCATATCTTCTGTTTCTTCATTCTCCCACATTCACAGGTATGCCTTGAAGGAGTTCAAGCATCATTCATCCCAAAGCAGTCCATCTCACTGGAACACTGGCAAACATTAATATGCTACTTCTAAAAGCAATTGTACAGCTAGTTTCTTGAGCAAATGGCTAGGTTTTGGGGTTTTTTTTAATTCCTACCACTAAAAAAGCTCACAGAATGAAGATACAGAGCTCTGTTTCTAATGACAGTCTTGTTTTTACCATTTCATTTCTCTTTCTCCATTTTTAATGTCTTGGCATGATCCCCCAATGTTCTGCAGTTTTAACATGAATGTATTAGTGAAAGTGCTCGTATTTTGGTCTATTACCTCACGCACATTAAATTCACCAAATAAAACATGAAACAACTGAGGTTAATTCAACTGCTTCAGTTTTACTGAAAATTGCCTAAACATTTTTCCTCCTCCCTCTTCCTGGAAAAGTATATAAGTCTTTATAATAACTGTTGTTCTTTGTTGTGTTGATTTTGGTGTATCTCATGCACATCTGCGCAATCTTCCTGGAATCTGTTAAACCTGAGGGAATACTAACACACCACGATCCTCAACTTCAGCGTGACTTTCTGCTGCATCATAGCCCAGATTTCCTTTGCACTAAGAGAAAGACCAAAATGATCACAAACTACATGACCTTAGTGTATGTACTCAATATTTTCACAGCAGTTGCTTGCTTTTACACAAACTAGCCTTCTAAGTGTCACTGGAGAGTTAGCTACACTAGACTTTATATGCTTTTAAACAATTAGATACTTGTTTGATTGGTAGCAGTTGATATTTGATCCCCTTGTTTGTTTTTTTAAAATCATGATTGAATATTGTATGTTACTTCTAGACATCTGTTACAGGATCCCTACTCGGGGGTCTATGGCTATGTTCATATTAGATTAGTTATGTTATAAAAAACACTCCGTGCTCAGTTATACATTGCTTAGAATATTTAAAAGCAGAGTACACAAAGCTCTTTTCCTGACAATATCTGGACACCATTTTCCCCCACAGCACCCCAAACACAACTCTCTGAGGCCAGGGAGCATCTACTGATATCAACGGGCACCGAAATTAGACCTCAGATTTCCATACATTTCTGCAACACATTAGTTGTAAACTTCTTTCAGAGAATAGGGACAGCAACAATTTTTTGCAGAGTACCAAACAGCAAAGACTGCTGTTTGAAGAGTGTGCAGGGCTTACAGAGCTGAAAGAACAAGTATCAACATTATTTGTTGATTCTGGCACACAGGTAGAAAGGAAGAACCTGACAACCCTGCGGTAATGAAAAATGACTCTCCAGCATGGAATTCATAATGAAAACACTGTCTGGCACCCCGTGTGCGTGGGAGGGCATTTCATGCTCCGTCAGGAACCCAATGCAGCAACAATAAAATTTACTGATAGAAAGGTGAATGAGTGGGGATGGTTGAATACTGCAGAACTCAAGGAAAATCAAGTTTTAAGTCATTTTAGAAAGCAAGATTTAAAAACCTTCCTATCTCTATATAATGTAGTCCCTCTTCTTTCAAGCACAGTCAGTGTAAAAATAAGAAAATCTGTGCCATTATATCTGAAACAGAAGAAAATCCTGTAAAAGCTGATATTAATATTCATATACAACGTACACATTAAAAACATACTCACAGGGTTACTTGCTTCCCTGTTCTTTATTTACATGTCGCTATTCAGCCTCACCTCTGATTCCCATCCATGCCACATACACCCCTCTTTTTCTCTAATCACTGAGAGATCAAAGAGTCTCTGCAAACTGGAGCACAAAACGTATGAAAACTTGACTTGAACTATGTCAAAGCATCTGAAAACAGCTCATTTACCCCCAGCTATTAAATGCAAGTTTCACCATTACTTTAAACATTTTGTAATCAGTATTTCACAAAGCTGTTAAAAGTCTTGTGACTATATAGGCAGTGTACAGCTGCAACTTGTACCATGCACAGGGTTTTGCTGTCATTTTCTTTAAGGAGTTCAAAAATATCAGAATATTTCAAAAAAATTGCCATTTCCATCACCAGGTCTCTCATCTGATTTTTCCCTTCAATCTTACTTCCTTGAAGGCACATTCTTCATTTACAGTTGACATGTTTCTGCTGTTCCCTCCACTAGCATGCTTAAATAGTCATTGAAATCTGTCATATTAAGCAGAACATTCCACTGTGAGACAAAAAATTCAATAACCATTTCTGTATAAATTCAACTGAAGCATTTAAAAGTACTGGACATATAAGGCTTATGGAGTCACCTTGGCTACAGTTTATTTACACCTCACCAGTAACAAGTACTTGCCAACTTCTGACATCACAAGACATCTTCCAGTACATTCAAATGTGTTAGAGGCTGAGATATTGCACACACTAATTCGATCACCTATTTGGTCAACAGTTTGGAAAACAGAGCATTTCTAAACCACATTATCCTTTTTGTTTGCATCTATACTCATCTTAATATCATTCATATTTTGTATGCATTTAAGGAGAGCAGTTCAAAGACTTCTTTTAGAAATGGCAGAATGACTTGGTTGTAGTGGCAGGAAAAATCTGTGGCACTGGTTTTGGCCATTTGCATATATACAAGTTCAGTTCAAGAAGGCTGGAGATTTAGGACTGTATTGGAGTTCTTATTCATAGGAAAAAAATAATGAAGAGAAAAGCTGAGAAGCAAAGAACAACTGGAAAAATACAAGCTTTTTTAATTCTCACACTGCTACAAGCAATCAGAATTTCCAAAGTAATAAGTAGGTTATCAGATATGTAATTGAAATCCCATGCACTTAACAGATACTCTGTTAACCATACAAACAATACACTTAAAACGACAGAAATAACTCAGCATAAGGTTAGCTATACATTTTAATACAGTTGTAATTTTCCCCTCTGCTTTCTTAATGGCCTCGAGTTCACCAACTGCTTTAGGAAGCCGATCACACACACTCACTTGCAGAAGTTAGTAAAATATACAGATCAAAATATACTATCTAAATACAGCATATTGCAACCTCCACTTGTGCGTGGCAAGCTTCCACAGAAGCACGCAATGGAAACAGCTGAACAGCAGAGCCACTACGCACCTAAAAAAAAGCGTGCTCGACACAGCTATTGCCAGGATTGCACGGGCTTGTTCAATTTAGCATCTCCACCTCTGCACAAGCAGCTGTTAGCACGCACATAGTTCCCCTTATTAAAGAATCCCACACACCAGTGTCTTTCAAATTTGTCACTGCATTTTTACCTGGTAACTTTCCAAGAAAGGTGACAAAGGGCATAAAGATGCCAAGACTAGAGAAACCAGTGATTGTAAGCAGTATTGCCATCACTAAAACTGAAATACCAAATGCCAGTACCAGGAATAATTAGTCTATTCGTGCTATACTGTGGTAACAAACATAGTAAAAAAGATCCATGTATCTGCATCCAATTTTACTTTGGGAAGAGAAATACTAAATATGATGGATGGGGAGGTGGGGGGTGTTAACCGATTATTCTACTTATATAAATTCATATTCTAAAATAACTGTAATTTTAACGGAATGTAAAGAGTGCCAGAAACATACTTGTTGGGTTACATTCAGCCTTAATTTAGAACTTGTTTACTGGGTACTCAATGATGCAGCAATAACAATTTGCACTGCAAAATACTTCTTCAAAACTGGACTGTATTAAAAAAACAGGCTGGCTATGTTTATGTGACACAAAATATGAAAACCTCAGCAATTAAGCCAAACATACAATATTAAAAAAATTCTGTGTGTTAGGCATAGGTATTAAAGATTTGAAGCAAGCATACCCCGTTTATTAAATAAGACATTGCTAACATATTAAAAAAAACCACCAACAATTTTAATTCCTCTTCTACTTGCACAATCAAAAAGAAATTTCATTTTTAATAAAAAACAGACTAAACTTGTAAAAGAAAAACATATTTCACAAAAGCTTTGCCTTAAATATGATTTATGAGGACATAAGATGTTCAGCATAATTAAAGGGTAAGTGGAATTACCAGGTTTATCTAAGTTATACTCAAAGCACTTTAAACAAGACAAAAGATTCAGAATAATAATTAGATATTTTGGTCAACAGTAATCACTGAACCATTTCAAATTCTCAGTCGTGTTGCAGCCCTGTTTCACTTGCACACTCTTACATTACCTCTGTGTCTACTTACAAAAAGAGAAGTGGATAAAGTTAGGTATTAAAATTATGATGTCTTTTAAAAAAAGGAATAATGCTTGAAATATACTACATTTGCATAAATAACTGGTTTTGGTGCTACTTCAGGTAATTTTTAGACCTTTTCCTGTGAAATCAGGGTAATGGTACCCTATGACTCAAAAGCAGAAACTGAAGTTGAACTGAACATATGCTGGCAATGACAGATCAAACAGATATGTAGGAGGTTGTGAACAACAGACTGGAAAAAGCTTTTACATATAGAATAACTAATCATAGACTTACAGAATATACTTCAGGCTGTGTAAATCAGAATAGTCACACTAACCCACCCTAGCTTCCCTGAGCTTTACAGGAGGTTAGAAAAAACAACAGATTTAAAAAATAATTGACAAAAATTTACAAGGGCAGATACATGGGTGAATTTCAAGTACTCTAGACTAAAGAAACATGCTCTGTGTCATGTTACCATGTATAGGCCCAGGGTTTCCAATTCCAGACTATTTATGTCAAAAGTGATTTCACCAGACAGCACTCACACAGTTTGTCATCTTCACACATTTCATTTACCTTTAATTCAGTAACTTTCAATCCTTTTTTTTTTTTTTTTTTTTTTTTTTTTTAAAATTTATGTATGCTTCTCACACTTTCAGAACTCTCCTACCAGGATTTTTCTCTGCCCTTTATTAACCCTTCCAGTGTACATCTAATTCTTCTGCTTTCTTAATTCTTTCCCACTGTTTTTTCACTAATGAATGCTCATCCGTCAGTCACAACTTCTACAGCACATCTACCATAAAAGTCCTCTATACTCAAGCAGCAGAACACAGGTGTTACTCAGGATACAAATAAAAGGATCCTTACCTTTCCAAAATCTCTCACATCAAACAAATCAAATGCTTCAAAAAGTTCACTTTTCTTCATCCCAAATATTTCACAACATGCCGAAAGAAATGTCCTTATATTCTTCAAGCAAAGAAACTAGAGGAAAGAAAACAAAAATACTAAGCATCAGGTGTGTCAATTAGCAAGTTGTGTGTTCACTTTGGTCACAAATACATTACAAAGTTCACCAATACAGTTTTTTGTAAGTAAACACTTCCACTATGCTGTGATCTTCCATGGGTTCTGATACAGCCGTAAAAGTTCCCTTCAGACTCAAAAGGATTAACCATATTCTGAGCAGACACTTTGTGAACAGACTATTTTCTCTCTTTTTATGCAAACAAGAGAAATGACAATACCCTACTAGATACAGTCTACATACAGACTTACTTTTCAGTTCTCTACAGACATGATAGAGCAAAACAAAGTTACCTTAATAAAATTATATTAACAATGAGAAAGTTATTCTTCATGCATACATTGTCTTCAGCTGTTAAAATCAAAGTCTAGGTTTAATGTTTAATGAACACATGTGCACTGTTTTAACACACTAAAGACATTATGAATACATATTCTCCATCAGGAACACAGGAGCAGACGAAAATTGCAATTGAGAAGTCATTTACAATTCATCTAGTGGAGACTTAAGATCTTCAAACCACCTTGATTTCTGTACTCAATCAGTCTATTTCCCTTGAAGTTACCCACATGCATCAATGATCATCTGAGCCTGGAAAAGAATAGAGCTTCTGCCACAATGCTGTCCTTATAAGGCTTTTAAAGCATTCTCCTGTAGACTACTTTTTTGTAAGACCTTACTAGTACAAAAGACATCTATCCATAGCACTGCATAGTAACTATCCATAGCACTGCAGTAACTAAAGAGGGATATCTAAAAAGTGCAATGTCCATTCTTGATAATAATTAGCACCATAAGGTACTAATAACTTACGAGGACATTAGCTCCATAAAGATGCTGTTGTGGAGCATTATGAACCACTATGCAGTATGGTTCAAAAGAAAATACGGTATCTTTAAGCAACAGTATTTCAAATGACCCAGAACTGTGCTCTGAACATGCATTTTAAAAGCACCGATACAGCAACTCCATATTAAAACTGAGTTCTTAGAGTTCTCCATGTTGTAGTGGATTCATAAGAATGAGGATCATTTACACTAGGACAGATGACAAAATTTCTATGTTCCAGCTTAATGTTGTTTATAAAAGCAGCGTGTTTTTATATTAATACTGAGTATCACAGCCATACCTTTCCTGAGTGCAAAGTAATAAATACCCAAACTGCTCACTCAGGTAAAGTATCTCCCTGCTATACCTTCAGCATGAGACAACAAAACACCAGTGCAGCAGGGAGCCCTACTTCATATCTGACACAGAACTAACCAGCTAGACACAGAAAAGGCAGAGCACCTGGTAGGTCAGATTTACAAGGTTACATGTGTGAGAGCACCAATTCAACAAAAGAAGCTTCAAGAGCTGACAACTCTAGTAAATAGTTTGGGACATCAAGACAACAGCCAACAAACTCATTGCAAAACATCACAAAAGCAAACCCTGCGGAAGCTGAAGCTTCCAGGAAGGCATCTACGACCAACTGCCACCTCAACTGTAAGATGCCACCGATGTACCAGGTGGAGCTGTAGCCTCCACCCTTCCTTCCCCTCCACACAGCCCTGTCTGCACGTGCTCCCAGCTCACATGGGGCAGCCACTGCTGGACTATGTACTGGGCTGCTCAAGGACAAGACGGCATTGATGCCAGACTGCTTTTGTGCCTAGTGAAATTTGAAAATGAGCCTAGCTTGCTTAGTCAATACCACAAGCTTCTCTGATTTTGCAAACATTATAGTTTGCAAGTCAAAATTACATGGTTAGAAGACTAAAAGGCATAAAATCTATGTGCTTCTTCCACCAAGATGCTGCCAGGAAGAACCAGAAGATGAACTGGTTTGGAAGTCCACAGCTTTAAAAACAAGATGGCACATACAAAAGGATTACTGTTTTCTGATATATTTTTCCTCCCGAGTTTTTTATTATTTTTCTTAAAAGCCTCAAAAGCCTCTAGGTTTGTCCAATGTAGAATACTGATCAACTTGAATACAGATTTACTTTCTTACACTGAAATTCTTACAACCACTGACATTTTTTTTCGTCCCTGGAAAATTCAGCTGCCTTTTTAAAACCTAAGTTTGGAATTTAGATTAGTTAGTGCTGAAGTCTGCCAGCGCCAAGAAAGCTTACAGCTGCATTAAGTTGTTTGCCTCTAAAAACAGAAAGAAGTTAGGGAGCTATCACAGCCTAAAATCTGGCTTAGATTTGCTTGAGAGTCTTCTAGCGAGTTGCATTTAACTACTTAGTATAGCTAAAAGAACCATTTAATGTATCAGTAGTTATGCACAAAATGCCCTTCCCATTCTGCAAAATTTCTCTGATTACTCTTAACAGAGGTCTCCTACAATAAAAAATAAAGCTGTCAGCATTTTTTCAACAAGATTTAGCAGTTACTTCAAATCTGGAGGGAATTTTGTGACATCAGTCTTTTCTGTTTAAATTACCATTACTGTGAATTATATGCAAATAGATGGGAGAGTGTATTACAAGAAATTAAGTTTCTTTTAGCCCACATGTTTAAAAGGAAATGTTAAAGTACCTACATGGTAAGTAATAAATTCTTTGGAATATTCTAACATAGAGACCAAACAACAATCTAACCACTCACCTCCACATTTTTTATTTTTTTTTTTAAATACTCACTGATTCATTATGGTAAAGTGCAGTTAACGTGCATCACATGTTAAACAGGCTTGACAGAATTATAATCTAATAATCAATAACCATATGACAACACAAAAGTTACATTTCTTGTAGGCTCTAGAAACCACAGACTAAGCATTTGTCAAATCCACCTGCACTTGAGATGGGACATCATCAGTGAGTAAGCACCAAACAGTGCCTTTAGCAGAACAGGCCTCCTGACAAACAGTCTGACCCCCCTGCTCGTTCAAAGATGTAGAGAGTTCGGTTGGGCATTTCATGATTCAGTATCCATCGATTTTCTCTTAAGTGAAAACAAAAGGCTTATTACTAAACTATTAAGCTAACCACAGTAGCTACAAGGATAAAACAAAAAATGTGTTCATATTTATACGCACTCATTTTGCAATAAAATGTATGAGGAAAAACTTTAAAAAAAAGAACCGCATTATATGCTGTTCGTATTTTGGAAATGCTATTTGTTTATATTACCCAGAAAACTTTCAGAAATATTTCCAAAACTTTATATTGCAATCATCTAAAGAAACAATTTTCCTCAATGAAAACAAAGATTTTTATCTCTGTAGTTATTGTATGAAGAAGTACAAATTAGTAAAAGAAACCTCCAAATTAAAAAAGAGCATATACCTAAAACTAGGAAGTTCTATAAAAGGCAACCCTCCTCACTGGCAGTAAGAAAAAGGCACCATCAGTCTGCAGTCTCTCATTAGTAAGTACAGTCCTCAGGATATTTGGAAACCTACTAAATTATTGTGTTTCTTTTTCAAAGAAAAACATTATACTTTGGCACACCACAAGGGAGACCATTAAAGGCATAAAGAGCAGTTGGGTACCCAGTTCTCTTAGAGATGCAAGGAGAGCTAGACATTTCTCACTTGGTCTGATCTCAAAAAGTCTCCTCCACAGAAAATATCTTTCAGTACAAGAACCAGTTTCTCTTCATTAAAAGATAATATAACTTTAAAATGTACTCTTGAAAAAGTAAATGCTGCCCCTTTTTTTTTTTTTTTTTTTTTTTTGTTAACTGCATGGCTGTATTAGGAGACAGCAGTCCAGAATTTTCAATACACATATCAGTAAAAATATTGCAGTAGGGTAGTGTAAGACATGAGTCTGAAAAAAAGTTTACACTCGTAGAAAATAGGGCTTGTACCTCGCTCATCTCCAGGTATACCATGAGAGGAGAGCACACGCAGCACCCAGACAGAGACTGACAAAAATCACAACCCGCTGGGATTCAAAATCCCAACGCCTATTTTCAATATTAACGTCTATAGATTACCACTTCTGAAGCACCCTAATATTTCTGAAGCACCCTAATATTTCACAGCTTTACACTAAGCTGTTACGCTACTACAAACCAATTTAATGTCATTGTCAGAGCTGCTGAAATGGTACAACTCTTGTCATAAACCGCTGTGCTTTTATGGAACAGATTAGAGTTTTCGTGCCCTCTGGTCCGTTCTGCGCTGACTTTAATTTTGTAAGAGGCACAAACACAGCATTGACTGAAATGAAAAGTAAGTTTGGGGGGAAAAAAATCTACCACCTAAAAAAGCAGGTATGGTTTATATAATTGGTACTGCATTTGTCTGAGCTTAAATTGGAACAGAGTGGGCAAACCAAAGTACACTAAGTTCCATTGAAAAAGCATGCTGCTTTCCACCATAACATTTGCTACTTCAGACACAAAGAAACATTTATTTGAGGCTTTTTAAACACAGTGCATGGTTATGTGTGCTGACAGAAATGTGTAGAAATATTTTACAAAAGGGTACTGAATAGAAATGACTGATTAGACACAAAAAGCACAGGCAGGACTATAACTGCCCACAGGGAAGAGGGATTTAACTAACCAGGCCTCTAATGAAGTGAAAGATGAAATGCAAAAAGAAAAAAAAAAAACAAAACTCAATTTCATATATCCTCTATTCGTACTATCTTATGAAATACATTTCAGCACTGAAGTACTTCAATGGAATAAAGTTCTATTTGATACAGACCATAATATTCAGTATCTAGATTTATCTTTTGTACTAAAAGCACTCCTAAGGGTGTTAAGAGACCCACACAAAGAGCTCTGAAGATCAAATTTTGCCATGAGACATTTATATGAAATTCTAACAGAGCAACATCAGTCAGGCAAGTGAAAGCTGAAAGGCTAAGAAATGATGAGTACTAAGGAAACACAAAGTTCTAATCCACATTCAGCTTTCTTCTTTTATTTTAATTACCAATAGTGGGGAAAAAAACAGCTATTTCTATTTATTTCAACTTCCACCTCCTTTTCATTATAGTGATTTAGTCACAAGCAAGGAAGGAAGCTTGGGTAGCTCATGGTTCTCCTAATATTTGTATCTGGATGAACAGACGTGCATAGGGCATTTAGGACAAACTAGAGAACATACTGAAGCCCAAGCATCTGAGACAGTCTGAATAGGCTATAAAGGGGTATTAAAAACAATAGATCACTGTCACTATGTCAGGGAAGGTTGTCTTTTTCCAGTGTGATTCACTTTTGCTGACATTGCATACCCATTCCTTCATCACCACAGTTTCCAGGCTTTTTTGCATGTCACATTCACGGCCCTGCGTAGATTTCAGGGGGTTCCCAATAACTGCACAAGAACTGAGGCCAGTCACTCCTAGCCACCATCATGTAGAAGCTATGATAAAAGAGTAAAAACATAGAAAAAGAAGGACTCTATTTAGCCAACTGTCCACTAAGTCCGCTTTGCCTCCTGTGGGAGAAATAAGGCATGTCAATTAGGCAAAGTCCAGAAACTTTCTCCTCCTCTTCCTCCTCCAAATGGCACCACTTTATAAACTACACAACTGGAGCTATTCACCTTTGTCTAGTCTTTAAAGTCTTATAGGCATAAAAAGAATGGTGAGATTTTATGTAACTGCAAGCATTTTATGACAAAAATAGTTGAGCAAAAGCCAGACATTCGAAATAAGTATATAAAAGTAAGTAATCAGATGAGCAAATTTTGCTTCAATTCACACATCTCAGAAGGCACAATCACTTTCTTTTTTTAATTTGTGAAATACTGATATTACATGCAAGGAGGTGCATACAGGGTTGTGAAGATAGATTTTTCTATTAGTCATTTATGGTCTTAGAAAAGCAGAATTACACAAGAACTGGAGGCAGAAGAATAGAAGAGGAACAGATCGTTGCCGTAACACTTATGTGCGCTTCCTACACCTCAGTACTTACTGCAAAACATGGGCTCCTGACCTCTCCTGCCCATTTCTAGGAGGCTGATGAGAACAGATTAGTTGGGAATATCTTGATTTGATTTCCACTCTGTTCCTGAGAATATACGTAAAAAGGAAAATAATGCAGTAATACCTCTTAAGCATGAGGAGAAATGCGACAATTGTTATAATGGATTTAACTGGCAGAATTGCTTTTCTACATTCTGTCACCAAGATTGATATGTGCAAGTTGTTTCAGTGAAAGAAAGCACAGAAACAGAAGAACTTGTCTCCTCAAAGTTTCCTTCAAAGAGTTGGTTAATGCCCTGAAGGTTACAGATTTTTCCCTTCTTGCTTGTTTCAGTATTTGTTGTAACTGTGTTGACAGGAGTAACCTAAATTCCATACTAACACTGTTGAAATCCTACTAAGTCCAAATCTGAGAGAGAGATCCCAAAACTCCGTCTTGTGACCAAACAGCACCTTCTAGCCACAAAGTCAAGATACTGTGACCATAATGAAGCTGTGAAGCAGCAAGACAAAAATTGTACCTTGAACCTATGTACATAAAAAAGCAACAGTAACTAGAAGTACATGCCCAAGGGTTTCATCAGCTCCTACATAATGTGTGCACACAAGAAACATTTCCTTCCTTTACATTTTTTCAGCCACATCCAATAGGAGATGGAAGAAAATCAGGTACTTTCAGAAACAGCTGCTCATATCAAGGGCTTCTTTCCATAGGCCAGCCTGGATGGTTCCCTGACACATGCCATCTTTGCCAGACTAATCCCAAAAGCAGAGTTATGAGATAAGAGCATGTTATACTGCTATTAGATGACACTTTTTTTTTTTTTTTTAATGTACCTAAGTTCATTAACAACAGATTACTAGGTACTCAGACAAAGCAAAGGCCCACTGTAGTACTGGCAGAATTCTACATTCAGGGTTAACAATTCAACACAGAAATCATTCCTGGCTCCTTCACAGATTTCAGCAGCCAAAGCAGATTAGATTAGTTCTGCTCTGCCAACAGGAGTAATTATCACTACATGCAGTAAAAAATAGCTGTAAGGATTTCTAAGTGAGTGAAGTACTGACCCTCTGATGAAGTCTTAATTCAACATCTATTACTGTCTTTTCCTAAGCCAGCAAGAGGGAAAAGAGCAATATCAGAGTCAAGAATGGAAGTTTTAATGTTTTTATGCATGACAACTTTCTTGTAAGGATCTTTAAATCCAGAGTCTTACTGAGGGTAGGCAATGCAAAAGGGCGACGAAGAAATTAAAGACCAAGTCAAAGCAAGAGGATGAGTACTCCTGTCTTCAGTAAGCAAATGAAAGCTACAAGGCTGTCTAGAGATTTTTTGGTTTCAAGTGTCACAACACCACAAGCAAGTTTTATTCTTCTTCTCACTCTTAGATAAAACGTACTAAATGGCAAATTACATTTTAAAAATAAACTAATGCACACAGGAAGAACACATCACTCATAGCAAAGGAGTTCAGTTTTAGGTTCTGCATTTGGCCTCCTGTTCTGCAAATGATTCCCATTATTCAGATGACCAATATTTCCAAAGCTCTAAGCAGAAGTAAACAGCCAAATATTAAATACCTCATAATCCTTGCTTTCCAAAAGGTTAAAAAGCAGATACATTAATAAAGATGGAGGAGACAGCACACTGAGCTCTGGAAGAGGCAGGCTTATTATTAGTGTCTCAGCAGCTTACAGCCTATACCCTTAGTTCTTTGTATAGTCTCTTTAAGAACCGGTTTTGGGTAACAAAATATGCAAGACCGGTACCATTACATAACTGTGAAGAATTTTGCTAAGAAGTATGCTATGCAAAGAACAACAGGCATTCCTTAATTCAGAGAAGTAAGGAGTAGCTAGGGAGATCTGTAACACTATTAGCTTACTAGATGTGGGCATTATTTGAAGGCCTACACAACGCATAGGATGCTGCACGAACTATTAAACATATTAAATTCCTTTGAACCACTGCTAACAGTATGACTATTAATAGCATGTTCTTTATTTGCTCAGTTAATGTAGTAATTAAATATTCATGGAAAAGCTCTTCTTAAAATTCCTGACTACTATTCAATTGTGCCTATTACATTTTGGCTTGAGTATGAAAGGTTTGTTTATGTACATTTGCTCTTCTCTGTCCTTCAAAGGAAGAAAATGGAAACTGAAACTTGAAAAAAAGCTGAGAAAACACAAAGAATGCTCAGTTTTGATTAGTACTGATATGGAGTGAACAGAAGCGGGGGGGGGGGGAAGCTCAGGGCTTGTTACGCATTGCTGACTCTCTCCTTGGCTATGCTGACACCATAGCATTGGTTAAGCCAGTGAGGGCAAAGAAACACTTAAATTCTCTTTGTCCCTTAAGTCAAAGCACTCCTACAAGCCATGAAACTGGCAACTTCTAGTCAATGGTCACTGAAATACATTCAGCAAACACCTTCCATGTCGTACCATGTGCATCAGAACAGGAGTCACTAGGCTGCCTGAAGCAGCAAGGACTTTACCTACTGCAAGACGAAAAATAAAAGCTTCAGCAAAGCACAGAGTCACTAAACAGATGGGAATTTTTAGATCATAGAGCCCCAGCTACAGGAATTCCCCAAGTGTAAATGGCAAGAGGCATGGGTAGGAGCTCAGGACAGCATCCTGTTGCAAAGGGCAGTTTTTTGGGTAGCCCTTTGCTCTCTACTAGCAAGACTCAACAAGTTTATTCTGCAGTATCTCTTCAAAAAGAACAGCAATTGGAACATAGTATTAAGTACACAAAGGAGACCAAGATTAGCTATGGGGTTCCTGTGCTTAGTTACCTTTTCAAATGGCTAGCTTTATCTGTCTTACATCCCAAAGTTGCAACCCTAAAATGTTTTTCGCTAAGGACCTCAGTGTTTCCAAAAGGGAACTTGGAAAACAGTCCTGGAGGAGAACAAGAATAGGGGGAAGACAGCAGCAAGGAAATAAAAAGAGCACCAAAGGAAAAGGAACAGGCACACAGTGGAAAAAAGGTTGGGAAAGAAAATCAAAATAGGCCACCAGAGAGAAAGATCCTGGAGGAAAGGCCACTGAAGTAACAAGAGACTTGACTAGCTAATGATTACATTATGGGAAAACATTAAATAAAAGCCAAACACAAGAAAAGTATGTGTTAACATTTTTATGTTAAAATGCTTCAGGCTAAGCTATTTATGAAACTGTCATTTAAAGTAAGACAGTAGTCACTGTGCTGTAAATTATATTCACAGTTGTGACATGGAATACTGCTTTTGTAAGAGTCAGAACTGTAAAGGATACTAACTTTCTACTTGATGTTTTGTCATTGGTCCTAGCATAGGGTTTCTAACCACTCACATTTCAATTTAGTTGGTGAAATATTAGCAGGGGTATGAAACTGTTTTATAGACACAGAAACCTCAAAACCTACACCTATCTAATGTATTTAAACTTAAGGGGGGGGGGGGGGGGGGGGGGGGGACACGACAGGAACACCCTAAAGCCTACAGCCTATCTGATATGTTGAGACAGCAATATAAATGGAAAGCATCAAATTAGCACTCAATGTTTTCATAACCAGAGAAAAAATAAAAATCACATCCACACTCAAACCATAAAAAACCTTACAGCTAGAGTATGAAACAGATCTTCACATTGGTGTTAAAGAGAACACCTAACACATTTGTTTCACATTGTTAGCTTGGCACACTAAAATGCTGCTTCCACTCTGTCTTAGTATCTTTTATTCATGACTGAGCTTGTTTTTTACAAGTCTCTAGTGTTGGTATAATAACACAAGCAAGAAGGCATCTTACTTTGCCTATACCTGTGCAAGGGAAATTAATTTTGGGGTGTAAGGACCCTTATGAAGGTATAGCAAAAGACTGTCATATAGGCTACAGATACAGAATTCACCTGAAGGATCCACATTTTATTTCAGTTCCACTACGGAAACACAATCCCTTTCACTATTCCTACCCCACCCCTAGAAATAAGCACTATTGATCTCATCATCTGAACTGGATCTCCTTTGTGAATAAACTGTGGCCCTAGTGCCCCAGACACAGGCCTTGCAAGGCCAGACCTGGATCTCAACTGTGTAACCCCTTCATGAAGATCTACAGTATGGATTTTTTTAAGGTCACTTTTCAAGTTAGCATGTACTGGCTTGTTCTCTTCTAAGACTTTTCAAAGTCTCAAAAGCTGTCAACACTGAATCCTACATGGAAATTCAACACAACAGGGGGCAGGCAGGAAATCTTCATAGGATTAGTCAATGTCTATTAAAGTGGAACCTAACCAAAATAACTCCTGTGCTCTTCTGTTTCTTAACAGGAGATCATGTATTACGTCTGTTATTTCCAAGAGGAAGGAACAATACTCTTACTAACATTCATTAGTGTTAACATACATGATTCATTAAATACTTTAAATGTTTTCTTGAATTGCACATGAGTAGTCTTTCCCAAGCTCTTACGATACTGGAATAAATTCCTAGCAAGGCTTTAAGGATGTAAATACAGCTGTCTACAACTTGCCAAATACGAATACAGCTGTCCTCTAGTTACCTATTCTAAAAATCCACTGTTCTATTTTTTCTGGTGTGTCACTTCAGGTTTGCAGTTTATTACACCATGCTCTGTGGCAAGGACAGAGATTTCCGATACATTCAGATAACACTTCTCAAGGATTGCAAGTCAAGTAAGTAGAACAGCTAAGTCCAGAAGGCTAAACCACAAACGAGTGGGAATAGTCATGAAAGAAGAACAGATTCCAACAATAATTTTACAGGATAGGAAGTGAAAACTCAGTGCTCACAGTGTGTAATGACTACACTTTTACACTTTGCGATATTCTCTGGAGCATCAACATACTGACCTGGCACCAAACCTCATCTTTCGTTCACCATGTGTCATACAGTTCAGATCTCAAAAGTTGAGGAATGATGTTAAACTCTTTTAACTGGTCAAACATACACTTGCATGGAGCTTCATCTTTGTTATCAGGCTGAGAAAGTTACATGCTTCTAAAATCTTTATCACCACACATATGCATCTGAGCATTTCCCAGTAACGAGTAGTCTATTAAAAGTTAATTCAGAGTTTGCTTTACTGGTCCCAGATGCTCACAAAATTTTAAATAGAGCAATGGGTACCAGTTATATCTTCTTTTTCTGCTCAGTAGTAAAAGAAAATGACCCGCTAGAACATGTCAGAAAGTTTGCCTTGATCTACCAAGCGAGCATCAGGTGTTCCACCTGCATTTCTGTCCTCAGTGAAGCCAAGGCTCAGACCAAGCGCTGCCTCTAACAGGCAAATAAACCACGGCAGAAAGCAAAACAGCTCAACCCTTTTAACTATTTAACAAGGTGGGTTTGCCCCACTCTATAGGAGGGGCTTTCTGCCTCATTGCCTTCTATTAAAGAAAACAAAGAGGGTGGCCCTAAAATCTGTATTGCTCTCCATCATGACAGTAAGGAAAAATGGTCATACAATTTTATAATATGACTATTGTAACTACATAAAATACAGTAAATTCATAGAAAAAGCAGCGGCTACCCTTACATGCCATCCCATTGTTAATGGAAAAATCATTTGTTATCTGAAAGGTTTTTTAATACATGTATTCAGGCGATTTCACCTCTAAAATGTCCTAAACTATAAACTTTCAGCACGTATATAAAGATTAAAGCAAAACAAATTCTAAGTATGATTAAAAATAGGGAATAATGATTGCCCCACATTATAAATAAATCATTACTAAGTAATCTAATTACTTTATTTACATAGCAATAAAAATTTATTTATCATCAAACCACCTATCTGCAGAAAAACCACCCCCCAACACATCAAACACCGGGGGGGGGGGGGGGGGGGAAGCAGAAACAGGGCCTCCATCTTTTCCAGCCATGAGGCCACTGCACTGGCATGGTGACGATGGGGCACCGCCAGCACACCAGCTGCTGCTGGGCAAGAGAGGGCCCAGGAGGAACCAGCTGGGGACAGCCCCGGGGCAGCCGTTGCCCGCGGGGAGGGATGGAGGCCTCCGCCGTGGCTGCTCGCCCAGGCTGCAGGCCTTTAGGCCTCACGCTGCCCTTCCCACAGCCACCCGCCCTGCCAAACCTCTCTGACTGCTTCCTGGCGAGCCTGTCAGGACCCATACAGCACAGACAGGCTGAACACTAGCCAGAATCAAGATGAAAGACTGGACTGGACGCAAAATCCTCCAGCGCCCCAGCAGGCCTTGTACTTCAGAGGTTTATGAAACAACTTCTGAGAAGCCAGTAAATTGGCTGGGACAAGACAAGGCCATCCCAAACATCTGCAAACCATAACCTTCCAAAACACCCGGCTCCGCGAGCGGAACCACAGGGCTGTTCATGCCCCCTCACCACCAGAGGCCTCAGCCCAGACACGCAAGTCCAGACCCTGCTGCCAGCACCACCTACACCTTAGGAGGCTTTGTTGAGAAAGGGAAGCCTAAGGCGCTACAATCCTACAAATGTTTAATGTTTCCAGCTAACACAGACCAGGTAAAGCAGTATTAGACACAGGTGGGTACTATACTACAGTGTGTTTTGTCAATGAGATTTAAATTCACAACCCTGCACAGACCGTGTTTTTAACCAGCACGTGCCTCGCCTCTGAGAACATGTTCTCAAACAGATGGTGTCACCCCAGGACCTGCAGGATCCACACTAAGTACAGAAACTTAGATAATTCGAGTGAAATAAATATATATATATTTCAACCTACAGTGAGGAAAAATGTTTAATACCATTTGTTCCATAAATTCTTACAATGCTTAAAACTGATGCTTTATCTTACATGCTACAGCAAGTCTTTCAGAGGAAAGATGTATTTCAATGATTTCTGGGACAGATTTTAATTTGGTCCAATCATTTGTAGTATTGCATTACCTCTAATGAGGGTTAAAAAGATTTCCAGTATTAATGACATGGCTTTTTGGAAATACTTAAAAGCTACTACACAGACCACACAGAAATTGAAGTTTTGGGGGCTTTTTAAGGGTGGGGGCACAAATCTCACAGAACACACTTTCTAAGTCAGGAAGTATCTCCCACCTTGCTTACTTTGCATAGGTTATCTACCACTTGCATTGGATAACTCTGTTTCCGCACTAGAAAGGACAGCAAATAATTTTCTCTTTATTGGGCCTCTCATATTCTTCCTCAATGTTGCCCCTTTTCAAAGCTGAAAAACCCTTCTTTTTTGATTGAACTGTTCCTTATTGTTTCATACCTTTGAAAACCTCTACCGGCCCTCTCTGCACCTTTCTCATTTTATTACATCCTTGTCAAAACAGGAGACCACAACTAGACAATATGGGAGCACTGTAGCTTATGCAGTAGACTGCAATGGTACAACGAGCCACAATGCATAGTAACATAATGAATGTTTTGGGTGCAAAACAAGCCTCTGCAAAGGCACTTTGCAAAAACCCTTGGGTCCTACATCTTCCACAGATGTCTATCGGAACAAATTACTGTACTGAAGAATCTGGTCCAGATGAGGATGAGATACTGAAGTAGATGAAAGACTGGTTTGATCCACAACTGCAATTCCTGTGATAATCAGGACACAGAAACATTAATAGTTCTCAACTTCCAAAAATTGTGAGGGGAAAATCAGTTAAAATACAATTCTAAAAACATAGAGGCTAATGTCTTTTTACCCACAAACTGTTTTCCACACAGACTCACTCTGAAATCCAGCCAGTGTTAGGCAAACTGCACACCATTTCTTCAGTGACATGTAACCTTCCTAATTCAGGAATTCAAAGTGAAACAAACATTGATATAATGCAAGACTTTAGTAAGTTTTAGAACAAATTCTACCATCAGCAACATTAATTTACTACATCAACTTAAAGTCAGGTGACTCCTTATGAAGCTGCAGGTTTCCTTCCTTAAGGCGGCTGACAAAAAATGAAAGGTAAACCTGACACAAAATGTTTCAGCTCTGCATCATCATAGGTCCTTGCTGTCCAAAAGGCTGCATTCACTCACCCCAGCTGTCTGCCAAAATGAAATGCATCATTAAAGGCAGCCCAAATTTGTGTGGGAGATGTGTCAAAATCACATAAACACCTACTTCCACTAGTATGAATTAACAGCTGTGATCATTTCAGCAGAGGCAAATGAGTGAATGCTCATGGAAATTCAACTGTCACCTCTATATGTGGCCCATTTGATGTCATGGCTGACTCATATTGATGCCTTGCCTCACAGTAACATTTGAGGTACACCAATGAATGGTCCAAAACTTTATTTCAGAGGATGTCAATTTGGAATCTCACAAAGTAAAATGTAACTATGAGTGCAGTCTCCTGAGAAGGAAGGATATTTATGAAAAGAAGGAAAAAAAAAAGTAGAATTAAAATCCTAGAGCACAAGTCAGTATTTATCAGATAGCCCAGAACAATAAAATGGCAAAAAAACCCAAATACTATGAAAGCCCTGCAGCAGAGTATAATTTAGAATTATCTGGACTTTCAGCCAATTTGCTACAGTACAATCAGGTTTTTAAATGGAGTACATGGGCGCCTGTGAGAAGTCTGCATAACTGAACCATACTGTGCGCTGAGTCTTCAGATACAAGTATCACATTCTTCTACAATTCAATAAAGAAAATTATTCTTAAGTTACTGTAATATAGATGGTTGTTTCAAACAGCTCATTATAACCTACATAAAGGCAGGTTTCAGTAAAAAACACAACATAACTGTTGAAAGATCTGGTCCTCAGTCTTCAGCAGGTAAAGTCCATGGGAGATCGTACAAGACCACACGTGAAAGCTACCTTTTCAACAAGACAGCAGCATGGAGCTCAAGATGTGGAGCAAGCTTAATGCCTCCCCACACAGTCTCCAGTGTGGTTTCTCAGATCCCACAATAACTAAACCCTCCAGCAGTGCAAAAGGCAACCAGCATACTGACAAAAAGCTTTTATATTATTGTCTATTGGCAGTTCCTGCAATATAGATTACAAAATCAAGGGGTGCTGGTGAAACAGCTGTAAGGAGCAGGGGGCAGAATGAGTTGTTGTGTATAAGATAGCTCCACTTACATAACTACCCAGGAGACTCTACTGCCAAATACCTTGCCACCAGATATTTTCACTTTTGCTGTATGATCACCTTGAGAAAAGGTCTACAGAATAATCTAAACAAAATAATAATTCCAATTATAAAAGTACAATGTGCTTTGAGTTCTGCCACATTATTCCAAGTGTCTGTAGATGATGAACTGTGTTAAGGATCATTTTAAAGTCATTTAAAGAACTCATCCCAGTCTTTATGCTACTAACTTCCAGCTAAATAACTTCAGAACGACAGTGCACATATATTGGTGACCTCATGAAAAGCAAATTTCCTGAACCACTGTTTAAAACACTTACAAAAGTTATTCCCCATCCCTGAAAGGACTGCGTAAATGGCTACTGTCAGTTTCATGCTCATATTTTCATTTCTCAAATTTACAAATTATATACACATCGGTGCTGGAAATGTTCTACCATAGAGGGGACCTGGGAACCACTAACATAGGAAG
The DNA here is from genome assembly GCF_023634155.1 of Falco peregrinus. Taxonomy (NCBI): domain Eukaryota; kingdom Metazoa; phylum Chordata; class Aves; order Falconiformes; family Falconidae; genus Falco; species Falco peregrinus. The sequence goes on along the minus strand of NC_073730.1, from coordinate 11,765,314 downwards.
TCCTCATGCAGTGCTCTGCTGGTCTTCTGAACTTAGTGAAGGCAGCTGGATCCTGCCTGTTCTATTTATAAAATTAATCCTATTAAAATCATAAGGTACTCATACACAAAGAACAAATCAATTAAATATTTACTATTTTAGCAACAGTGCATGCTAGCAGGATGCAGAATTTAACTTGGTTTTATAAATACATCCCTATTGTATTTAATAGACTCAACAAAATTAAGTTTAAAAAGGTTCACCAAAATCATAGCAAGATACTGGCTACTAGCATAAATCTACATCAGAAAAAAAAAAATCAACAGTCACTCTTGTCATAGCTAAAGAAACATCTGCATGAGCAGTAACCTATTACTGGTTTTGGCACTGATGCATACATAAAGGAAACGTAGCAACATAATGTAGGGACAGTGAAAGCATCTGCCTGCCTGCAAGCCATAGGCAAATATTTTTTAAAACCTATTATACAAAAGAACACATACAAAAGCAATAAGAACAGCTGCTATAACGTACTTTCAGACCTCTGAACAGACATCAGCTTGCTAAATTGCCTAACAGAACATCACTACAACACAAATGATTCTTTAGGTGTTTTTTCTAAATAACATTGAATGCAAACATTGGAGCTAAGCTGTAAGAATGTCTAGGAAGCCCAGATTTTATCTAGGAAACCTAGCTTTACATCTGATTCTGTTTAGTATTATTTTTAGCTGAATAGTCTGTAGAACAATACAATGAAATAAAAAAATACAATATGATCCTGGACGAGTTACTGTCTTCTAAAAGGTATAATAGTTTGGTAAGACAACAAAGCAAGTAGAGATTAGAAAGAATAACAAAATCAATATAAATGCAATTTGTAACTGGGAATTTATAACAACGACAGATCTTCCTCTGCCTCTCTATGGAGATGGTTTTCAGCACAGGACAAGTAATAAGAGTGATTTTCAGACAAGTGGACACAATAATACTGCAAGGCTGACTCTTGCCTTTAAGTCAGATAAGCAGAAGAGCAGCATGGAATCCCTGCAGCAAAAAAACAAACTCATTCGATTTGTTGAAAGAAGATAATATAGTCTGAACAACTAGACAGAAAAATTATTCAGCAACATCCTTTTGAATGGATCAGAATAAGTGAGACTGTGAAACAAGGGCAGGAGTGTAAATAGGCAAAACAATTAGAATAGACCCTTGCAACTAGTTTTCTGGCTATATTCTTCAGGAAATATTTGTATTAATATTAATTTTTTTATTTTTTTTTTCAGAAACCAGCATTTTTTCCATTGTGACAATAATAAGCTACCTCTCAATATGTTTAAAAAAAATACTAGAAGTTAGTATAAAGTAGGGATCTGAAGTATACAGCCCAATTATTTAACTTTTGCACTGCTCATTTGTTTCTGAATGAACCACAAGAGCAGCTATGTGGGTGTTTTCTATACCAAGGACTGGAAACTCCTAAGTTTGTGACTCATTGTTCCCCAGCTGAGAATGGCCGTGCCACACATGACTGACCAAACTGACTGATCCTCTGAACGTGACTCACAGGTCTACCAAACCTCTGTTGAGATCCTCTACCAGCCAGAGGCCACCCCATCAGGAGGAGAGCATCTCCATGTGTATTCTCGGCAAACCCTCCCATGGCGGCCACCCTGCTCAAGCCTTCCCACCTGCTTCAGAAGTCTCCTCCAGGTAGCAAGGGGTAGCAGTCTAACCTGTGGAGGCAAAAGTTATCCAAACACCTGCTAAAACCTGCTAAATGCATACACTGCCAGCGATAAGCAATGCAAACTGAAGTTCATAGAAGTCTGTTCTCTGTAATTCACAGAGAAAATTGCTCTGGAAGGATGGCAGGGGGACTAATAAGCTGTCCACCTTCTGTATTACTTTTTACTATGTCTGCCCTATCCACTTACGACAGCAACACCACAGTTAAGAGATGCAACTACTCCACACACAATTTATTTTTTAAGTAAAAAACAAGCAAAACCATCAACTAGATATCAGGAGTAATATTTACCAGTCTATGTAAGCAATAAATGATTCATGTAACAACAGTTTAACTTAAATTTTTTTGTAAATCACTAGATCTAACCAGCAGGAAGTAATTTCAACCTCAACAGATTTTAAACTTTTAAACTTCAAAGCACATTTTTGGGGGAGATCAATTAGCATGATTGCTACTGAAAAGCAGACTGAAAATAATGGGCTTGAGGTCAACCCTGTAATGTCAGCAGAGAGCTAGAGTACAAAACAAGTCTTAGACTCTGGTCCAAATGAAATTCCCTCTTTAACACCAGCATGCCTTGCCACTGGAGGGTATTTCTGATATTTCTTTTCTGACAGCAGCAGAGAACTAGTAAAAAAATAAGTTGTCCTATCTCCATCTCTATTAAAGCAAGTCAAGTTACTGCCAAGTCTGTTAAATGTGGTAATTTCTTGAATGCAATAGAGGATGTTGAAGAACATGCGTAGGAAATCCAAGGACCTCCTAACACAACACAGAAATCACTTCTCCTTTTTGTCAGCCACTCCTGTTTTGAAAACTTTAAGTTTGATGATTAAAAACTCATATCCATTTCAAAGCCAGCCAGGGGCAGGGGAGGCGGGAAGGAAACATCTGCCATTCATTTATTTGTTCCTTCTAATTCTTGGAAGACTTCTACCTCCAAAGAAGGTTTTAATCATCCTAAGGCAATTAACAGCGTGTTATCATTAATACTAGGGGAGTAGACGTAACAGAAATAATTTTTCTAATGTTGATAGAAAAACCCACAAAGTATTTGGTCATCATGCGTCTTTCCAGTGAATCTGTGGCTGCCCAAGATCTCTAGTTTACTTTCCCCTCGGGACATTAGCAAACTTTCAATCAATAATATTTCCAAAAAAGAAAAAAAAATTCAGACACAGACTAGGGTACAGCGTTACTTCCCAACATGCAGAAATACCTTCACAATGTCATAGACCACATCTAACATGTTTGTTTACAGGAAAAGGGACTCCTACTAAAAATGAGAAAATTCCACAGAAGCAAGCATCAGGAAATTCACTGAAACAGGCCATATGTGTAGGTGATACAGGAGGGGCAACATCCCCATAAGAGAAGGAAAACAGCATATTCATTCCTGTCCTGCACAGAGACTTATAAGACTAAACACATTGATAAATGAATACAGAGACATGGTAATAATTGGAAAATAATATGACTAAATTGAAGAGTACAACAAATTTTAAAAGGAATTTCCCTAGTCAAAAATCAGTCTCACAACTACAAAAACTGAGTAAAGTTGAAGGAAACATAAAAGAGTGGGCCAGACTTTAGAGTGGAAAACTTTAATGATGGAAAGCATCAATGCAGCTAGAAAACTACGCAAAAGCCACCTCCTTCCCAGAAGCGTATTTCAGTTCTGAAGGGACATGTGAGGAAAATTATTCTGAAGTTAAAGGATCCAATACTGAAGTAAAATAACCACTGACCCAGATTAAGTTTTCATCAGTATCTCATCATGAAACAAATACTTTAAAATTGCTCTAGTGCTTCAAATTATATGAAACCATAAAACTGGCCAGCATAGTAGAATAAATATCACAGTAATTATTCAAATACATGTTCTCCATTAAGCCTGGAACTGCACGACAGAATTGTGATTTAGTCCCATGAGAATGCTTCACCATCACATGGGGAGAAATTATGTGAACCAATGAAGACAATAGATGCTTGTTTACAGGACATTTACTGACCATCTATACCTTGACTCTACTGAGCTTTCAATTACAGCACATCCACAGACTTCAGTGGAATCACCAGCTGGACATCGCCACTTTCTCTGCCTGCAATGCTTACGAATTATACCATGCCTATAAAGACTGTCTGTCGACAGAAAGCAAGCAAGTAAAACTCCAGAAACCCAAAGAAACAAATTGTAGCTGAATAAAATAGAGTTTCTAAGTAATCTCTGATAAAATTTGCTTAAATTTCCATCTAACCTGATTTATAGTTGCTACTAGCTACCAATATAATCCCTCAGGGACACCACGATACTGCAAATGCAAATCTCACAACATAGACACTTATTGTAGCGGTTGTTTCGCATTGAATATAAATAGCTCTCTCACCTCCAGCCTGGGAAGCAGAAATAAAATTATGACATCTATCAGCCCCTGAACAGTGAGTGGAGCTCAGCGGATAAAGAAAGAAACCATGGAGACTGATGCCTAACACAAGGGAGCTGCAGGATGAGCACACTGGCTAGCAGGGCCGGGTATTTCCGCCTTGCAAGCAACATAGATAATCAATCTGTGAAGTGCTTAAAAATAACTAACATTCCCATCCCCACATGCTCTCCCTCAGGACTCAACCCTAGAAAAATATTGCTCAAGCAATGCCATGGTGGCACAAACCTTCAGAGTTTGGTGGGAAGGGCAGGAATCAAGTGATGCTGCCTTTGAAAAGAACAAGTTTCCAGCATTAGTGGCTGGTTGACCCTGCAGACTCCCAGAACTAGCTTTCACCCTCACCACTTCCCACTAGAGTGATCTGCCCCATCACCTGTAGCAAGCAGCAGAACAGTTTTTTGGGGGGACACATGTTGGAAACCTCTGACTGCAATAGGAAGGAGACATAATTTTTTATAATAATGGACAAAAAGCAAAGCAATGACCATTTACAAAAAGTAGTGACTTAAAAGCAGCTCAAAATAGACCAACATGCAATCGCTGTTCAAGTGCTGACTGGTCCCTTGAAACCCCTGTGTTTGCTGGTCCTAAAAATGTAACTTCCACTCGAGCCTTCCTGCCCAGCGCTCTCACCTAGGCGGGAAGCAGCTTCTGGAGGAGACGTGCCCTCATCCATGTAGGAAACAGATTTCAGAGGATCTGCAGAGGGATGAGGCCAACAGGAACAGTGAAGACAACAGAGCAGGGAAAACAGCCAAAAGGAAGAAAGAGCATCAGGAAAGAAGTGAAAGAGGAAACAGATGCACTGGAGGGAGAAGAAAATACCAGAGCGAGGGGGAAGGCAAATGGAGAAGGTGAAAGTAATATAGTCCAGACTGAGGGGAGAAAGCATGAGCACAGAACAAGCTGCAGAACTGAGATGAGTCAAAATGAGGGAGAAGTAGAGACAAGAAGGAAAGAAGAGGAGGGGAGAGCCCAAACCTGTCAGAGCAATGCTTACTAATCAGAGAGCAGCCTGGGTTTCTGATAGATAAATAAGATCAAGCCACACAAGTCAAGGCAGAAAAATGCAAGAAACAGGGAAAACGGAAAAGAGCTGACAGGAAAGTGTAATATCATACAGAAATCCTAACATTTCAAAATCTGCTGCTTTTTCAAATCAAGATGAAAGGCATTTTAATTTCATTAAACTTTAACATGACTTTATTGAAACACTGGATTTTGAGGTCAAACTCTAAAAATATTCAGCACAAAAGAGGAAAAGGTAAATACTACTGCATTTCTTTTCCAAACATTTTAAAGAACATCTCCCAAGAATGGCATTCCTGCAAAACCTTTTGAGGAATAGTTTTCCTGTATAACTGCTCCACCATGAATTTTACAAACAGCATGAGGTGAAAACACTGTTCCTCACTGGAATGAAAAAAGAGACATCACTTAAGTTTGGAAATAAGACTCCTAAGTGGGTTAGCAAAACATATTTGTGGTCCTGCATGTTGAGCCACAAATTCTGAAACTACCTTTAAGACTTAGAGAGCCATTCCCCACACCTGCCCTCCTACAGCATGGAAATGGCGATGAGTTCTAAGCCATAAAGACCATGTCCTTAATTCATATGATAACCACCATCAGGAAACCTACACAGAGAAACGCCAGCAGAACACCAGCTCTGCCCCAAAGGAGAACATCTCAGCCTTCCTTCACCACTAGTCAGAGGCCACATGCATTCATGGCCACTGTTATACTACTGATGGAAGAAGGATCTACTCCTCAGGCCTATTCCTAGTGAGGTGACCTAAGAGACAATGTTCTAAAATACATTTCCTTCCTGTTTCAGAAGGGTTTTTTTTTTATTAGCAGTTTTTTTCTTATGTTTCTCCCATTGGCCATGGCAAACAATTTACAATTTCTTTTTTAAAAAAAAAAAAAAAAACCACCACCCTCCAAGGATACTTGTCATTATAACCAGGAATCCCACAGATAACTGCAAAAGATATTTTTTTCATAATAGTTACATATTTTTATATATAATATTTATATATAGTTAAATAATTTTTAACACTAGAGAATAATTCACGTTACATTTATTACTGCTAGAGCTCTGTGCTCTTGAAATAGTGTGATATGCTATGGGACTTACAAGCTACAAAAACCTAAATTCTCAGAAAAGAGAATGCAGATAGTTTAAATTAAGCAGATTCCCCAGGGTCCCATGAATCTAAGCAATTATAGCTAGGAAGACACACAAATTTGAAATATGCACCAGTCAAGAGTTTCTCATGAAGAGCAGCCCCCCTGTTCTCAGCATGGCTCAGCCATTCCTGCATCGCACCCTCTCCCATCACCATGTCTGCATTCGCATGCAAATCACAGGTCCCAGTCAGCAAAGGCTTTCATCTCAGCTAATCAATTTACCAGGGTCTTCCGCAGGAAGAGAAATCTTTAGGACTCCGATACAACTATAAAGGCATTCCAATAGGATTACTGGAGTAATTTCTGTAACGCTTCATAAAACCTGCAACAGCACAGAGACAGTAGCTACAAGCCTTTTCTAAGGCACAGTCCTTCTAACCAGCAATATTGCTTAAAGGCATCACTGAGAACAACAAATGTGGAGTTAAATCTCAGGTTTTACAAAGATTGCCATCTGTTCAGCATATTTTACAGTGAAATCAGCAGCCTCAGCACAATCCACATAGAAGATGCATCACCATATTCAGTGCTGCCAGCCACAAGTGCAAACTGAATGAACACAGACCCTGAATAACTTTCTCATGACTACTTGTAGTGATTCACACCAAGCCACAGCAGTGGGCAAATTCATGCTGCCCTTTGTGATGGATAAAAAGAAGATCAGGACACAACAGGGACAAGCAGAACTCAAAAGGCTTGGGTGAAACCCATTCAGGACTCACAAGAAACCTCAGGAAATTTACACACCTGGTAAAGACCACTTAAGGTTTTAACATATTCTCCACTTTTAAAAATGTTCTAGGAATTCCCTAGAATCAAACAGCCCTAAGAGGACACACTCACATCCCAAACAAGCCCTCTGCACCAGACAAGGTCCAAAAACCATTACTTCATTTCAAGCATCCCAAAACCTAAGCAAGAACCGAAAAAAAAAAAAAAAAAAGGAAGGTGGGAAATCAAAGCTCAGCAGGAATTTTCAATATTTAAAAATAAGCAATTGCCAGCTCAGAGTAGTATGAGATACAACCTGAAACCCTACATCGCTCTGTGCACACACTGAAAGGGTAAACCACTAAAAGAAAGTGAAACTTAAATGTTTCCTTACACAACCTGGTGCAATTTAGCAAAACTAGTACTGCTCTGAAATGCAAAACTTGAACTGCCAAGTAGTGTGAACAGGTTTTCAAAATAGCTGCCTAAATACAAGTGTGGTTTTTTTAAAGCTTGGCAGAAATCCCTTTTTAACCAACCGGACATCAACTGACCATGAGCCCAAAGGCAGCAACCAGCAAGGGCACTTCAGGGAGTCTCAGCCTTTCTATTTTGAGAGTAAAAGAAGGTACAGGCAACAGCAACTGTTCAAACATTCTCTCTGGTGTTTCCTACTTTTTACTTATTCTCCAGGAAAAAGAAATTTAAAGCTTGAGCTAAATACGACTGATAAGTGTTTACCCTGACTTACAGTTCACATGGTAGTACTATATACGATCACCATACTTCCATCCAGAGATACCTAAAATCTGACAGGTACCTAAGTGCAGTGAAGGTGTGCTCCTCCATCTACCATTTCTGCACTGGAGTCAGGCATATTTAATTATAGATCCTTAGGAAGTCAGAGGGAAAAACAACACGGCCCTCATGGCCTTGTATCAACTGATGTAAGGCATCACTGCTACATGGGGTAGTAGTTGGTGGGAATTTGAAGTCAGTCACTGGAACACGTAAGTATAATTTAAATCTTGACTACCAACAAAGCATAACGAACTACACAGGCCACAATAATGCTGTCATTATTACTCTATTAATTTAGTTTGGCCATACAAACTAATGCCCAAATGCTAAAATTTCTTTTTAGCATCAAATGTCCTACACAACAATGAAGTGAGGCTGCTTTGACAGACAAAATTTTCAAGGGCTGAGCTTAAATCATTCTGCTTTAGTTGACTATAAGACTCCTTTCTGTGTAGAAATTATCTGAATGCAGGAATAAGCAGAGGTACAAAGTATCCTAAGCATAGATTATACATTACATACCCTTATAGAACTCAGAAACAAACAGGTAAACTTGATGGTATCAAGGATTAAAGGGCACATCTAAGGATTTTGGAAATATGAATATGAATCATCTTGCCCCGCTAAACTACACCAGTTTAAAAAATGCCTTAAGAAATGTTTTTTGTGTTTTGCATTTTTTTCAGAAAACATTATAACAATGTCAAATACACATTTTGTTTCTTTTGCAAAGAAATCATCACATTTTATGTATCATTCAAAATAACTTTCAAGTGATTTTTAGAGGGATAAAACTAGTGAAAATAGGTAATGACAGATTAACTGAATCTCTACTAACCAATTATAAAATAAAATTCTGATTGAAAGCAAAGGCAATTTACAGGCCTAAAATATTTCGGATTGTAGTACAATACAAGACAGCTGAACTTAAAAAATAATACATCTTCCTCTGTTCGCAGAGACACCCATGTAATGCAGGGCATGAGCCAGGACTTCCCCGCCTGCGACAGGCAGTGATGCACTTGGGTCTGGAGGCGATCTCCCGGGGCACACGGCAGGCATGCAGAGGGGAGCACGCTCCAGCAGGTTTCCTTTGCAGCCACAGGCACTTGCTCCATTCCCATCCAGGTCAGCTACTGGTCAAGGAGCCAACATCACTTCACCAGAAGTCTCTTTCCCTGCCCGTCTCTATTTTACCACTTTCAAAGTGTGTTCTCAAAGTCCTTCCTGCCCATGCCTCTCACCAGCCTGCTAGCTGCTGCTCCCAGTTAACCCTCCTCCCCAACAGCCACACGAGCCAAGCTCAGGCTCAGCTACGCCAGGACCTGCCAAGTCCCCACCGATATGGCCATGACATACACACCACCACGCTCCGCCACGCTCCTCCACACCACCACACTCCTCCACGCTCCTCCAGGGTCCTCCCCATCACCCCTTAACCACCAGCAGCTGCCTTGCCTCGTACATTGCAGCCCTTGCCTTACCCTCTGTACTTCCTTCTTTACACCTAAGATTCAATCTTTACACAGACAATTTAATGAACTCTTTTGACCTTCAAAGGAGAGGGGGGAAAAGAATGTGTGCAAAAATTCTAAGATCCTCTGTCTCACTAGTGCGCAAATTGCACCAGCGTATTGCACTAACCCATCCAGATGTGCAGTGCTGCAGCCTGGTAAATAGCCTCCTGGACCTCACGGTGCCAAGACAGTACGCTGTAACTAAGAGCAACACGCCACCATTAAACAATAATGCCACTGTCATTACAGAATAACAGCATATCCAAGACCGGTTTTCTGTACTTACCTTGGGATGAATCTTAAACTGATTTTTCCTGCCCTCTCTCTAAACCCCTAAGTGTCTTCCTTTCTGACCTCCCCCCTTCAATCCAGCTTCCCAACTTCTTCTGACCATTCACTCTACCTCATATTTGTTTGATTGTTTCCTCCTACTTCCCATATATTCTTCTTATATATCCTTCTCTCTCCCCTTGAGCCCTCTTGATTTATTAGTTTCTTTCCATAAGCAGTCCTTCAACTTGCCAGTATCACAGGTCTCCCACCTTTGTCAGACAAGTCTCAGAAAATAACTCTGCTTCTCCCACATGATACAGCAGCATGCCATACACAGACATTAATTTAAATTATCCACTGCTGGCATACACTATAGCCTCTGTGAGAAACCAGTATAAATATTTATCCTGATAACGCATTAGACAGCTTCCAGCATACTAAGAGCTTGTGCAGGAGGGGACATTTGAGACAATTCTTGGCAAGGTACATATGCTGCATTTAATAACTGTATGATAAATATAGCATGCAAAATAAGCTTTACAGTACGGTGCAACTGCAGTTTTCCTTTCCCCCCAACCAAAGAGTCAATGTGAATCAATTAAAAAAAAAATATCAATACATCAGTTTTCAAATACTATTTTCTCCACCTTCTTAAGGCAGGAAGAATTACCTAGAAAAACTGGGTCACTATTTTATCAGTTGCTTTTCTTAGCACAAAACATAGAGGTCATATTAAGGGTTTGTTTTGAACAAATGTCTGTTCAAAATATTTTACCAAGTCCAACATGTGTAAGATATGCACATGTGCACATAACATATATATAGATAAATGTATCTTTTATGGATAATATATATATCTTATAGCCAACACAGTTTTCATTTAGATGAATAACAGAAATGAAGTTAAATGTGGTAAAGACATTTAGTGGACTAAGTACCAGCAAGTAAGCAAAGAGATTGAAAAAAACTGAAAAGTTCAAAAATTATTTTACAAATAATTATATGGAATATATACACTCAGGTTTTAAAAATTCAAAAAGATGGGGTTTTTTTGAACACATCTCTTCTTTCTACACACTGATAAAAACTGAACCAGTTCCCAAACTCTTGTTCAAGCCCAAAAAGTTTTGCAGTTTCAGAAAAAAATGTATTAATCTAAAAGTATCTTTCTGGTACTTTCTTAACTTAATAACCTAGCACCTAACATAACAAGCAAACACAGAGTAAGAGTTATTTTGCACACCAGTTCTCTCAAAGATCTCTCTGTCCAAGGAAAACAGGTTACTGATATCCCATGACTCCTGGGAAGGGCCACAAACACCAATCTGAATCTCTTTCATTTTCTCATTTAGCTCACCTGGTCCCTCCTAAGATCCAAGGCCTAAATGACATCATTATGCACAGAGCTCACCACATCCACTCACATCCCACTCCTCTTTTAGATAAGATGCCGAGTCAAGAGGCAATTCCCATTTCCTCCTTTGCAGAGCCACATGGCATATGAAGTTTGATACCCTGACGTTTGGCACATGAGAGCTAAGCTAAAATTTGGAAAGGGGGGAGGGGGAGCGGGGTGCAAGTGCCATGACTGTGGGGAGGCACACATGAGGGAAAGCACAGGGAAACGTACCCACCTGCGGGAAGCTTGCTAGGTAGGATGGTGGGATGCACGCTCACCGAGTTAGGAGCAGAAGATCATGGTTCCCTTTGATGGGGAAGCTCCAAGCCAAGGGCAGGATAAGAGGAAACGGAGAGGTATGCCTTTCAGCACACCCACATCCTGAGGCTACCTGATACCACTGTAACCAAGAAAAATAAACTCGCACTCAAAAGCTCAGTTGCCACTCAAAAATATAATGTGGATGACAAAGATAATGAACTTCCTTTAGACTACATGGCTACTCCAAAAAAAGTAACTCCCTAAAATTAGAAAACATTTGAACTTTTAATACAAAGTGAGGGATATTTTGTTTATTTTTATTAGAATAATAGGAAACAGTTATTTTTAATATTTAATCTATGTCAGCATCCCCTTTAGTAAACTCCCATGCCAGCACTGAATTAAGTGCAGTCTTCCTGTTTAGCAATCTCTCACAAGTTAACCAAATGCCTTGCAAAAACCATTTCAAAACCAGTTTGCAAAGTACTAAAGATAAGCATTAAACAGATGACATCTTCTGCAAATCCACTGTAATCCATTGGTTTAGGCTTTATACTTCTGGTGATAAATTACTTAAATTCTTGTATGTTTATGATTAAATATTAGGATCAGTAATCTCTGTTATGGATCACTTTATTTGTATTATTTTCACCAGCCTAAACTAGCCAAGAGGAGGCATCTGACAGAAGTGAATTGCTACAGTGAACAGCTCCCATGAAAGATGCAGATGCTGAGCTACCACTCTCCATCCTCCATCTCACTGTCACCAAGCACGGATGTTACACTTCAGGCGCAGGGGAAACCCTACAAATCACTAGCATACCAGTTACATCTCTGCAATTCCTTTAGTACATTCCCTCTTCAGCTCCATTCCCACTAGCTGCAAGGTTTAGTGCTTCTTCACATGGTGCCTGCAAATAAGACTACTTTCAAAACACCGACACTCGAGCCTGAAACAGGCAGTCTCCCCTATAGTTAAAGGCCAAATGACATTATTTCATCCAATTTCCAAATTTCCTTTTCTGGTGGCACATGCGCTGGTTGAAAATAACAACCAACGATACCAGCTTACAGGAGGTCAAACAGCAAAGCGGTTTTGGGCCTTGACAAGAGAGCAATTAGTAGAGGCAACACTCTCCTGTTCTGTTCAGTCACCGGGGCGGGGCGGCGGGAACCTGGACATAAATGTCCCTGAATCCAAGCGTTTCCAACCTCATACAAAGCCCATGTGCAATTTTTCACAGGGCACCCAGCACTGAGACGTGCCAGCTTCTCAGACAGGAGCCAGGCAGCATTCAGCTGGCAGCCTGGAGGTCTAAGCTTCATCGGGGCAAAGCAACAACACTCCTCATCCTTTACATACGCAAGGTTTATACTTTCACATCTGAGGCTTACTTTCTGGAAAGCATAACTGACTGAATCGGCTTCTGTTCTTCAAAGGACAACTTCCACTAACCAAATATAAATTTTTCATAAACACACAGTAATGCAGATGAAAACAGCCAGCATTCAAATAGCTCCTAAACCCAATGTTTTGTAATCTAAAACCACAAAGACACTTCTTTTACACAGGCATTGTTATCTCCAAAAAGGTAGGGGAGCTGAATCCACAGATTTCAAATACATAAAACAGCCCACACACAAGAACAGCTGTGACACAAGGTGCGTGGCCGGCGGTGGGACAAAGGCACGCAGTTCCCGTGCTAGCCATAAAAAACAACATAACCACTGCCATTTGGCCAAGCACGTGTCTGTGTTGCAATGCTGAGCACCACCAGTCTCAGTTTCTATTCCTGCCCCCAAGGGCCAGCAGCAGCCGGGTGCTCACAAAGCAAAGCAACAGTGCTTCTGTTTGACTGAACAAGGCTCTGCCAAAAAGCAGCATCTGAAGCAGCAGCATCTGAAGCAGCAGCATCAGTCACAATCCCTCTACATTTCTGATGTAGTTTATAAGGGGTTACCAAAGTCTACTGAGCAAAGCTGATGAGCATCACTGACATCTGATGTGCCATATTCATTCTGAAAAAAATAAATATGTAACGAAATGGAAAAGACACTACTCTTTTGTGTCAGAGGCCTGACATCTACTCCCAGGTCTGCCTGAAGCACCATCTCTCACTTTCCTGTTCTTTGGCACTGCTACACTTATAACTAACCCCCAAGACACGAAAACTTGGTTCATAAAGGCCTGACAAATGTCAACGGCAGTACAAGACAAAGCTAAAATCACACAGTCTGCCTTCCACAAGGCCCATTCATGAAACCTTCAGCCACCCTTTTCATTCTGGTTTTATTGCTCAAAAACCTGTGCAGTAAGAATCCCCTGAGCCATTCTAAGATTTTGCAGCAGAACACAACATCAGATCAGGGAGTACAGGAGCTGCAGCTCTATTCTAGAAGATGACAGATAAGGGCCACATGAGGTTCAAATGGTTCAGCTAACCAGCGCAGACACAGCAGCATACTGAGGCAGACTAAGCAGTTGGTGGCCAAGATGACTTCCATCCTAAGGCCCACTCTGCTCTGGCACCCCATGCCTCTGATGTCTGCAGGTCACTAGCCCGCAAGGAACAGGAGAGTTAACTAGTGTTTCTATGAGACCCCGAGATCCTATCATGCAGCAAACTTATTAGTTTACTGACAAGTATTATTCTGACAAAACTCACAATTTGGAGTTCATCTCCAAGTAGAATTCACCAAATAATAATCTTCAGGCTTCTGAGACTTCAGCATTATTGCTAAGTGCTTTCTGCAGCCTTAGCAACAAACTACAAGCAACTTGCAGAATTTCAACCTGCTGCATTTTTAATAACAATATCTGAAATTTTCACTGAGTGATCCTCTCCAGCAGAAAGTATCTCCCCCAAGAGGCTTTTCATTAAACCCCACAGAAACTCATTAGGATGGCCAACTCGATCTCACAGAAAACAAAGGTAACATTCCCAGTAAACTTAATGCTGTGGAGAGTTATTCATTATAGGTTTTGATCCAGCAACAGTTTCCTCTATTTCAAGGGTGAAATCAGTGTAGGGCAGAAATGCACCAGTGGACAGAACAGTCTGCAGCAGGTTCCTCAGGCATAGAGGAGGAGGCAATTGTCATAGCTGTGAAACAATTCCAGTAGCTACACCAGACATTTATTAAGCTCGAGTTCAAAATACGCATTATAAGTAATCCAAGATCTACAGTTATAATCATTGTTCAAACGCACTGTGAGAAATAAATATTAATCTATTCCCAAACCTGCTCTACGAAAGACGACAGCAGAGTGTTTTGATACTTTTCAGTAGACAGAAGGAGACCACCACGGTTTTAATTCATCAAAAATAAAATTAAGTAATACTGGTCCAGACAAGCAACAATAATCTCCAACTGAAGTTGATTCAATGAGTTAGCTATTCAGAAAATACTGTGTGATATCATGAGGACAGCTTTCTAGTTCATTAAAAAAAAAATAAGAATCTGTTTTCATACTTTATATCCATTCTAAGCAGGGCAAGAAACCATTTCCAACGGTTCATATGCAAAGTATTTTTAGTACTGCAAGCTCAACTGAAAAAAAAAGGTCAGTTTGGAAGCAATCAGTCTAACTATAATGAAAATATAAACCAGGGCTCCGGCACAGTTTAGCAAGTCCTGAAACTCACTGCGTCCGAATGGTGCAGAGAGAGAACTTATCCAGATGTCCTCCATTCGGAGGAGCCCACCCTCTGCATCTCTCCATCGCTCAGATACAGGACTGCCTCCGCATGTGCAATGCAAGCAGGCACTGGAGCTCTCGGGTCCCAGGGGACAGCCTGTAGACCATCCACGGCTAGTACAAGGGTCTGCGAGTTTTTGGTCTGATAGCTGAAATACACCTGACACTTTTTTTCCCTTTTTTGCACGGCGGGTTTACAGAAAACGTCCCCGTGGTAGTAAAACATAGCTTTTTATATATATATATATAAAAGAAAGAAATTGTAAAGAAAGGAAATAACCGGCTTTGCAGGTAAATATGGACAAAGAACGTTCTTCCCAAAAGCCTAATTGTCTACTGCCGCTTTTCGCCGGTGTCCTGAGAGTGAACGGCGATTTTTATTCCTGCGAAGCCAAAGCAGGATCCCGGGGCTGAGGCGTTACAATGTTTCAGTTTCTCAACGCTGCAAAACACACGAAAGGCTCACAAGTTCAGCGTCCCCCCCGCCATCTGCCCGGGGAAGCCGTAGGTGTGCGCGGCGCAGCCACAGGCAGCCATGCCCGTATGTGTGTGTGTGACTATACAGCCCCTTCTCACTTGACTTATTCATCTCATCTCAGTATCTGACACCAGCTGTGCAGGGCACAGGGACAAAACATCCGTCCCAACTAAAAAAAAAACGCATTTAAAAGGAGATTGGTTTGGAATTAAGCTTCATTATCAGTTAACCACAACAGCAATTTAAAAAGGTAAATACAAAAGGGTCCAAACAAAAGGAGCTAGCACAGCACAGGCAACCAGCTCTCAGGAGCGCGGTTTTCCATCGCTGGTCACTCTTGAGCGCTCGGCCCCGCGGGTCGCGCAGGGATGCGGAGGCCAGCTGGCCAGTGCTGCCGGGGCCCCGCTCGCCCTGCAGCCCCCTGGGCCGCCCCTTTGCCGGTCGGGGCAGGCTCCGCTCCGCTCCCGCCGCGCTCCCCAGCTCCCGATGCCCTCGCCCTCCCGGTCCCCCCCCCCCCTCGCGTACCCAGGTGTAACCAGAGAAACTAGAAGCCAGAGGTCAGTCTCCATCCCAAACTCCTCGTACCAGATTGTAACGCACAGAGAAACGCCGCGCTGCTGGCCCTGGAGCTGCGGCCGCTGCCGGGACCTTCTCCTCAGCGCGGCCGCCCCGACGTGAGGGGCCCGAGCGGCTCCCGGCGGGGGCTCGGCCAAGCTCCCCCCAGCCGCCCCCCGCTGCGGGCTCCGAGCCCTCACGGGGGTTTGGGAGCCGAGAGCCCGGAGCTCCGGTCGCGCCCCCTCCCACCGCCCGGGACGCGCCGAGCCCGGGCGGCCGCAGGGCGAAGGGAAGGAGCCCGGCGGGGCTCAGACCGGCGGCAGCCCCAGCTCAGCCCACGGCCCAGCGGGAGCGGGCCCGCCCGCGCGGCGGCAGCGGGGACCTGCGCCGGGGACTGCGCCGGGCGCGGGGGCTCCGCGCCGCCCGCACCCCGCAGACAAAGCGCGCGGAGCCCCCGCGCCGGGCGGGCAGAGGGGCCGCACCTGGGACATCTGCGGGCGCAGGTTGATCTCCTTGAGGTTGATGGAGTGGCTGCGCAGGTTGTTGAGGAGCTGGCAGAGCAGGACGCCGTCGCGCAGCGTCTGCGCCAGGTCGAAGACCTGGGCCGTGTCCCAGGTCACCCGGTGGTTGGGCGGCAGCACCTTGCAGCTGATCAGCCACTGCCCGCACTGCTTCCAGGGCTCCATCCCCGCCACCGCGCCGCGATGCTGCGGCCGCGGCGGCCCCAGCTGCGCCCTCCCGCCGCCGCCGCGGCCGGCCCGGCCCGCCCCGCCCCGTGTCCGCGCCCGCCCCGCCCCGGGAGGCGGCACCGGCGGGTCCCGGCCGCCCCCGCCTCGCTCAGCGCCTGCGGAGGCGGCCGCGCCGGGCCCGTCCCGCCCGCGGAGCGGCTCTGCCCGGTGGCTCCCGCAGCGCGGCCGGGGCCGGGCCGGGCCCTTTATTTTCGCTCTTCGATCCGTTCGCTGGGGGCGAGTGCTCGGTGGTCCCGGCCGCGGGCTCCGCGCAGGTGCCCCAGCTCCTGCTGGAAGTGACAGAGAACGCCCCACGGCACAGGTCGCTGTCCCCTCCGCTCTCCCCTGAAGCATTCTGCATTAAGTCTTGAATTTTGTCTGCGCTTTAAATAACGTTGAAGAAAAAAAAAAATAATAACGTGATAGCTTCCAATATGCATTCAGGCAACTTCAAATAAAAAATATGCAAGTCATTTGACATTTCTAAAGGTGACAAACTCCAAAAATAAACCCTACAAACACCCAAGTTCACAATGCCCTCCACACCTCAAAAGCTAGCATTTCCTTTGGTTTGCTGATACAGTGCTGAAAACTTCCTTTCTCAGAAATAAATTTTTAAAAAGTCACTTAAAGTGATATAAAAACTGGTTTTCTCCTCATTAAAATACTTTTTTTAAAAAAAACAGAGAACACTGGAAGTACTATTAATGTGTAAAGGGGGGTGATCCACAGTCCAGGGTGAGAAAGCTGCCTAACAGCAAAACACTTAACATAATTATTCAAGATAGTCTACAACTGTTCCCGGTTTTCACATCTCCTCTGTTAAAAGCCTGACATTTACTGCTTTCTGAGCTCAGAATAATCCCACAAATGCTTTTTATAATTTCTGAAAGAATTAATACAGGAGTTCTGGGAATTTATTGCAGAAACTGGGGCCTAGCAAGTGATTTGCATGTTTCAGTAAGCTTAAAATGGTGCTTCCCTTTTTCATTTTTTTTTAAACAGGTGATATGTCTGCCATCCCAGGTATTTTCCTGAGCAGACAGCGGTATTAACTTCAAATCATGAGTGCAGGGCTGCAGAACATGCCACAAAACAGCTCACTGCTTTGCATCGCATTCACCCAAGGAGGAAAACGTGGCCCTCAAAGTAAGTAGGATCCAGCTCCATCACATGTACCACCTGTGCCACCACCCAGCAGGGGATGGGATGGGATGGGATGGGATGGGATGGGATGGGATGGGATGGGATGGGATGGGATGGGACAGATGTGACTTACTACCTCATTAGAAGGCATGAATGTTGCTCAAGGTCATCTGGGAACAGCGTTTGGATCTACTAAAGGCGCACGAAGCTGCAAGCACTCAGTTCGCTGTTCAGCCCTCTGCTTGTGTTAGCTGGGCTCACTGGGCTCACCGACTGAAGAGGCTGCCAGCCCTGACCGAGCGCAGGGGCAGCTCGCAAAGCTGTTCTGCACAGGCCCAGCCTGACAGAAGAAATGCATTCTAAGAGAATACAAACTCCAATTAGCAGTGAGTGGTTTTGCGTTAATGAAAAGAGGGATCCCTATTTCCAAGGATTGGTGGCAGGGCAGCTGAGCTTCAAAACAACTTACACAGGAGAGCACGGCTTCAGGTTGAGCTGCCCCAGCAGCCCTTCCTGCCCTGCTCCCAGCAGGTCCCTGCTGCTCCAGGCCTACCTGCACAGCTCCCACGTCTCAGTAGAGCTGGGAATTCTCAATTTAACCACCTCAGCCCAAACACTTAGCACTATCAGATACCTCTCAAGTACCCAAGTTGTCCTACTCAAGACAACACTTCAACTGTTTTATGCCTGAGCAGCTGGAGGAGAGGGAAGTTTACAATGGGAACATGCTATCAAAGTATTCGACTGCCCACAACCAGGCAGATTTAGAGAGAATTCTTAAATTAAATCAAACGGGACTGAAATTAACAGCCTGCACTGTGATCATTTGGATATCATCATCCATCAAAATGAATGTCAGAGCAGTTTGATCAAGAACACAATAAAAGACTGTCTCATAAAAATATATTTTTATCTGTGACAAGTTAAACACGAAGTAATGAGTAACAATTCAGTCACTCCCACAAGCTATCCACTCTCAGACTGACAACCATAACACTGACGCTAAGGCAGGAAAAAAAGTAACAGAAAAAATCTGCACTACAGTATCCACATCTCTGCTCCAGCTGCCTCCAGCCAGGATCTGTGCTACAGCACCTGAAAGCAATATAAACTGTTGGGACACCTTTGCGGCGATACAGAAGAATGAGCATCGTTCTCATCCATAAACAGAAGAAGAAAAAAAAAAAAAGGCACTTCAGTAGTTGGTCAAATGGATCTAATCTTTTTACATGGTTTAATGGGAGCAATCCAGAGCTCCTTAATCCAAACTTCACATTCAAATATGTATGCTTTAAGCATTGTGGCTGGAATTCCAAATATCTGGAAAACCTACATTACAGTTTTAAATTGTTTATAAATCATAGGCTGTTACACTGCAATATAAGAGCTAAATTTCATTCAAAATACGTGGGTTTGTTTCTCTACTGTTATCTGTTGTAATCAATCATCTGAGTGACATTTCTCCAAATGGAGAAGAATCCATATATTCACATAAATTCTAGAAAACTAGGTCTCTACAAGTAGTTACATGATTGAAAGAAGGGAAGGGGCAAATAGATTCATAAACAAAATTGACAGTCAGCACAGCCTTGCTAGAGCAGGAGGCTGGCAGCTACTGAGGTTCAGGAATATGCACATTTGCTTTCCTCCTCTCCTGCAGCACTCTTCACAGCCTTCTTCAGCTTCCTACACTGTCCACAGCCATTTATTGGAACAGGTTCAGTTTTTCCCTTCACCCTGAATTTGTTTGTGTTCAAGAGCTACTTTTACATGGACTAACTTTTTTGTGCTAATAGATGCAAAAATCAGAAACCCCTATAGCTCAAATATCAAGTACTTAAAAAGAACCAGCTGATGAAGTCTTACTGGAAGTTTGAGCTCTTTCCATTCTGTTCTTCTCATACTCCAAAAATTGCTTTAGATCTGTCTCATTGGAGGATCCTCTGGGTTGAAAAGGAAGCGGTTTAAGAGTCACCTCAGTCCATCTCCTCCAGTTTCACTCAGACAGACTGACATCTATGGACCTGGAAGCTAGATCTATCTCAGTTTAGATTGCTCAAAAGGTTCAGTGTACACCACATCCTTTTTTTCTTAACACATCATTAATCCGTTCACCAAAGCACTTTTATCTTCACATTTTTTATAAAGAAACCAGTAGCATTTTGGACATGCATTCGCACTTTCAAACTACTGCAAAGCATCAACATAAATAAAAATAAATAAATTTCTATTAAAAGAGCAGCAAGTCTGAAGGAGAGTTGTTCACAAAAAGTTACCCAAAAATAGCTTCTGCATGGTTTTTCTCTCCTTTCAGGAGACAACTGTCTCCTTACTGGAGACATAATCATAAATTTGTTTTCGTTAGTCTCACCCTGTGCTGCATCCTATGAAGGTGGCGACTTTCCAACTCTTCTCTTGTTGCTTTACTTCAAAAAAAAAACCCACCTAAATTTGTTTTATAAGGGCACATTTGCAAGCTTTCTGAAATAATTATTCCCTACTGTCACCACACTTGCTGTGTTTAAATTACTTACATTGCTCAGGTTAGGGAAAATAAATAAATAAATAAATGGTTTTTAAAACTAACAAACCCACAAATGTACACACATTCCCTCTTTTTCAGTTACTCCTGCAGCTATAATAGCACCCATGAGCTCTAGGCACAGACCTCCTTTGTGCAAGGTGCAAAACAATAACAAAATGGTATAACTCTTCCCAAAAAGCATCACTTCTCACTGCCTCTTCTTACTTATTCCCTTATTCACCAATGGGTTCATCCGTCCTGGTGCTTAAAGTTTTCCTGCGTTCTGATGATTGCACTTGAGTGCATTTTTGAATGCTACAGGGACAAAGCGATGCAAGCCCAGGTGAAGAACTGTCCTCATTTGCGGGCACTAAAAGCCTGCGTCTCGGCTAAGCCAGACCTGAGATCATGCTCAGCGTGTCTCAATTAGACCCACTTAATTATACCAGTAAGAAAATTCAGTTACACGTGGTCTGCAAGTGAGCAGGAACACCCAGTCTTGCATCTCAGCCATTTGTATCTTCCTTCTGTTTGGAAATGCGTTGGGCTACCATGGCTCGTGGCCAGAAGCCTCCCTCAGGCTGCTCTGGGTTTTTTGGCTGGATGGAAATAATATGGACATGACTGGGGTCCAGCATTTCTGAAGTAGCCTGCTTATCTTGCAGTAAACGAGGGTAAGATCACTGACCAGAATTCTTCAGTAAGTTCTGTCTGCCACTGAATATGAGTATCAACATGGATCAAGATCTCCCAGATGTATCTGGCTGTATCCTATAGCTACAGGCTCCAGTTCCAGATTTACTCCGTGAACTCTGTGGCAGAAAGTGCAAAAGTAGTGCTACTTCTAATCGATCGTGTACTAGTTACTTGTTAGTGTTATTGTGAAAAGTCCTATACTACAAATCAGATAGACTTTTAAAAAACAGACGATCTAAAATAACAATCCTATCTGAATTTTAGCAAAGCATGGTATTTTACTTCACAAAACTATTTCAAGCCTGCACAGAAGAAGTCATAGACAAGTCACCTGAAATCTAAATGAAGCACGGAAAACAAAAGAAAAATTATAAAAAGATGTAAGCTGGGAGATGTATGGAACTGAGTGGAACAAGGACTTCGTATTTAATTTACTTTTTAATAGAGACCTGAAAGATGCAGAGAGACAACATGATATATAAGCGTATACATAATTATAAAATGGGAAGAATTCTGAATGCTCACACACCAAAAGAACACAAAGACACTGTTTTTAGTATAAAACTGCCCGAATGCATAAAACGCATTTGAATGTTTGACAAGCAACACTGAAAGGGAAGGTTGATCTAGACCAGTCAATGTCAAAATTAAGACATTAAAGCAGTCAAATAGACTGCCTAGCTCTAACAACTACCTACCTAATCATCACCTTCAGACTTGAAGGCATTGGCTTATCTCCCCTGCCAGAAATCTCCTTTTCATTGAAGTCAACAGAAACTTGTCCCATTTTACCAAGTCCAGAATCCTATGTGGAACTCCTAAAATAGAATATTTGCTTTGCAGAAGCCCAGGTTTCAGCTTTCTAAACCCCATTCATACAAGGGGATGCAGGACTCCGCCAGCCTCCCACCTCCTGCCAGCAGGCAGCCATGCCATTTAAGATAGCGTTTAAGGTCAGAAAAAAGAAAAGCAAGTTGTCATGTACTTCTTTATGTATTTTAATGAAAATATCAAAAAGGCTGGTTTCTAAAGAAACCAAGCGACCTAAAACACTGAGTTAAATCAAACCCTTCCTCATGCTTTAGAAGGTCCTGTTCATTTTCCCTTTGACTTTTTTGACACCTTTAGGCAAAATACCTGTTTCATACCCCTTTCCCCCCAATTCATCTCCATTTCTTATCTTCCATAGGTTGTTCTTAACAGTCTGATGACAATTTTTAACACAAAACCAGACCAGATGACAGGGTTACAAGATAGCAAAAACTCCCCTCTTCAGTCAAGACAGAAGGAAAGAAGATGTTGACAAAAAAAAAAATTGTGGTCCCAGCTGACAAGAAAGTGATATTTATGAAAGTCAAGGCATTCAAGTGCATATAACCAAGACACAAAAAGCTAGAAATTGGCACAAGTAAGCCCTAAAATGAGGAAAATATGTTTTTACATTTTCATAGTCGGTTCGGGACCCAGAACCAAGAATCCAAGAAGTTTTTCCTGCATTGTTGGAAGAAAGGATCAATCACTGACAGTACGACACTTGCAGAAAACATTATGCACTGGATGGGGTCTGACCATATGGAAATCCAGGGGGAAAAAAACTTCACATTAAAATAATAAAAAAAAATATCTCTGCTCTACCCGAAGTTTGGAAAAACTGAGAAGTGCCACGCATGAAATATTCTTTCACTGTTTGAATAGATGTCTGGAGTAATGTTTAATAACTCTACTACTGATAGAATATTTATTTCAAAATTAATAGTATTAGGCAAATGAATTTTTCAAAACCTAAAGACAAAATTTACTATCAGTCTCTAGTCTTACAGTATGTTAACTGTTACAATAAACAGGGCAGTCACATATCTTGAAACACTGTTCCAGTTTTCCACTTACAATGTTACAACTGTCCTAACATACTAATCTAAGTTTGGTAAATAAAACTTTCCTTTTAGACTTACAAGTCAAAACTATTAATGATTTTTAACAACAAAACATTCGAATTTGTTTTTAGAGAGCTCAGCATGCAGAATATTTCTAAACACTTCAGCAGGCAGTGCACCTTCATCTCTAATGTTATGCATACTCATCTCACCTTAAGAATAAAAAATATAAATATTTCAGAACATTCTGCTACCTACTTTTTTTTTAACTTTTCATAAGTGAGAGAATGTCCTGGGGTACTGCTTGTGTAGTGAGACTGGGCCAGTGCTAGATCGCGGATCAGCAGAGGCTGAAGAGTTAGGTGGCTCTTTATTCAGCCCATTGGGATTGAATTTGCAATGGCAGGGACAACGATGCTTAGATTAGGGCCTGAAAGTAACAGGAGACATAAACCCTCATCTCCAGTTCAGAAAAATAAGCCATCACAAACACAGGACACTAATTATCAGAATTAGTCCTCCTAATGTTGTGCACGTCCATTTCTGCAGGCTGTTTTAGACACAGTGTGAGATCCCACTCCCCCGGGTGCCAAGAACTTTTGTTTCATTCTGAAGCAAACCAGATTTCACCCCAAACCTTTAATTTTAGTGCCTGGGATCCCCACTTCAGCTGAAGTCAGTGGTATCTATGGCTGCCAGACTGGGTTATAAAGCTGTGTATCCACATTAAATACGCTGTTAAAATAGTGACTAGTAGTGTCTTAAGTCATATATACCACAGGTCATTGACAGGCAAGACAATGACAGAGAAAATATCTTCTCTCTCGAGACATCAAGTCCCACCCACTATGCTGATATCAAAACTTCCCTGATCCTGGTTGAAAAATACTACTCTGGAGATTAAATTATCAGAGTGAAAGGATGATTTAGAGACAAAAAGATTTACATTCAGATCTACCATATAGATTAATTTCAGAAACAAAATATGCTTCTCTCACTGCATTAGAAATAGTGGTAGGCATCTGCTGGTTTAAGGCATTTGAGGTTTACCCGTCCCATGAAGGTAGGAAGTGCCACAGGTGAGCAGTACCACCACCTCCAGCAGTACCAGCTTGGCTGGCTGTCCCCCTGCCTGCAGCAGTGGAAAGCTGGCTTCCTAATATCTGAATAAAGACAAATAGCCACACAAAGAAGTTACTCCGTGGTTGATTTAAAGGTATGTTACACCTTAAAAGACAAAAGAGCCAGTAAAATAACATTTATGGAGAAGACAGAAGTTGCTTTAGAAGCAAGGTGTACTTACAGCTTAGGTTTATGTTCAGCTGAGGTCACAGTGGTCTGTGTGGCAAACTCCAGTTGTAAAACTATTTCACCCTCCCACCTTTTTTCTTACAACACCACACTAGGACTGAAGTTCCATTACTGGCTGCATAAAGTCCAACAGCTACCTCTGGCTTATCTATAAACTTGTATTGTGCTCTGTGGGCCATCCTCGTACCTACAGGAGAGTGAGAGTTGCCAGTCAGTAGCTCACTGAAGAAACCAAAACTGGCTTTGGCACACAACAGTAAAGAAGCAATGCTCTCCGATAGCATGCAGGTGATATTGAAGACACAGGGATAACATAAACATAACTTGTCCTAAAGAGCTTTACCGAGATAATATGAACTTAAGATCACTGTAAGCCAAAGATATGACTGCCCAAAGACAGAAGCATAACAGATCTGTCTACTAAAGAGCAGATTTAGCAGACGAAACTGAGAGAAAACACACTGTCCAAGTATTGCTTAACCTTCCTCCCATGTTTCTTCTTCCACGTTTCCTACAATCAGACCTTATATCACCACAATTTGTATACAAGGTTCAACCAAAGAAAACAAACCTGAACTTAAAACACCTGTGTACCAGACAAAACAGCCCAAAAATGCAAATACCATAGGCACAATTTTAATAGCAATAAATGATTATACAATATCAAAAGGTTTCATAGCCTAATTAAACTAATGCAAAGTATTTTTTTAAAGGAGTAAAAACGAGCCAGTAAGTAACACAAGACACAAGCATGACCAGAAGTATGACCAGCACAAACTCTTCCCCAAAGCCAGCCCATCAGCATGCACTGCAGCAGAATCCAAGGCTGCCATCGCAAACAAGCTATTTCCCCTCGCTCCAAGGGAGAGTTGCTCCTACTAACTCCTTTCTCAAATAGCTGCAGTTATATTGCCTCCTACATTGGATTTACAAGCAGGACATACAAATTAACGCAGGCTGAATTACAGGCCTTGATTTGTTGGCTTTTACTTCCCTTTTTCCCAGGGAGGTACCAAAGGGCAGACAAAGCATTGGTAGGGGCCAGGCAACGGTCTGGCAGCAAAGAAGCTGTGCTGGGACCCAGGTCCTGGGGCAGGAGCCAGGTCTGAGCAGACAGAAGTGCCGAGCACCAGGCTGACTGCTGAGGAGCCCCCGCAGGCATGCAGCACGCACACCCAAGCAATGCAAGGCAGAGCATCAGCCAGCCCCAAAAGCCAGTCCTTAGTCTCCTGGGAAACTAATGGTGGCCAGGTGGCCCAGCCAGAGCTTAACTGCTCCAGAAGCCCTAACAGCTAGTTATGCCAAGCCAAACCTCCCCAAACAGGATTCATGGGGGCTTACAGAGGTCCCTGTTAGGTGTCTGAGTGAATACAAGTTAGGTTAAACTTGTCTGAAGGCTGTTCTTGGAGTGGTTTAGGCATAAATCATGAAAATACTGTAAACAAATGCGAGGAATATACAGAGAGAGGGAGACTTCACTGACCTCACACAAAATTATTAGTTGCATTAATCAAGGTGATTGGCAAGTCTTCTACAAATTTGGCTGCCATGCTAGTTTGTCA
Organism: Falco peregrinus; assembly: GCF_023634155.1. Classification (NCBI taxonomy): domain Eukaryota; kingdom Metazoa; phylum Chordata; class Aves; order Falconiformes; family Falconidae; genus Falco; species Falco peregrinus. Next base: position 11,739,409 of record NC_073730.1, on the reverse strand, counting down.
ACACTGTATTCATATGGAAATAAAGGTGGTGGTTTTTTTTCTTTCAAATACTTTTTGTGTTATAAAGGTAACTAGACAAGGATTTGTACTGATCCAGAACTATTCGGAATGATGCGTACTGATAAAGAAAATGTATTTTTAATTCTGAAATTTAAAGTGCTGAAGCCACGAAATGGCAGAACCAGGCCTTGTCCCTTGTATAGCCCTAATCCAAGGCTGGTTTAAAACTTAGTCAAGTTAATCAGCGGGAGAACAGAGAAACAATAGATGATCAATTTGTGTACACAGGTGCTCTCAGAAATGCAGGTGTTTCTAGAAAAAAATTAGTATATGTGAATAGGAATTGCTTATTCAAAGACTAAGTGTGCTTGAAGGATTGTGTGAGTTAAAGCAGGCAGAAAGAAGATCATGATCCAAGGAGGACCTTGCAACTGAGACAGAAACTGGAACCAAACAGATTAATCAATTGGGACAGAGTCAGGTGATGGATTTGCAGAACTGACAAGACCAAAGGAAACTTCTAAAAACTTTGGACATTGACTAATGATTTGATAAGTGTATATAAGCTGTGCTGTATCCCTTTGTTCCCTGCCACTCACTGGGGTGGTGGCCCAACTCTGAGCTGTGATTAAAGGAGGCCTAGTGGTATCCACATCTGCATAAATTTTTCCTTTAACAGGTACTACTACACTGATAATCGATGCCTTTACCAGCTGTGACAATTCCCTGCAGCAGAAGACAGCAGAAATAAGGGCCGCAATCGCTCATGGAGCTGTTGTTTGCAGGTGATGCATATGCAGAGAGTCTGCCATGAATCTGAAAAGACAGAAGCAAGTTTCAGCTACCCCTGTGGTGAGATGTGTTGTGTTTTAGCAGAGCTGATAAGGTGCTATTCAGCCACTGTTAAGCTGGCTGAACACTGCCTGGCCTTGCATCCGCAACTTCTCATTACGAGATCCCAGCCTGTGGCTCAGAAACCCAGGTGGGTGTGTGAAGGTGAGAGAGGGAATTTACAAACTCACTAATCTGAGAGAAAAGGGTACAAAATAATTGAATGCACACAATTATATGCTTATGGTATTGTTTTGCTCTGCAATTGGAAATTAAGTAAGTATTTTCTATTGCATGACCAGTCTACCACCATCTTCTCCAAATTTAGAGCATGGAAAACATAAGAGTTGTATAGATCTAAGTGAACAAGCTGCCTTTCTGGATAGGAACAAGGTTGGAAATGTTCAGCATGGTCTTTCATCCCTTTTTTAAATGTCTTCTTTGCCACTCCCAGATCGAAGCCCTGTGGCACAGCCAGCAGCCACCTGCCTGTGTGCCCACAGCTGGCTGGAGCCACAGCTGCACAGGGGCATGGCTCCTTGCTGCCCGCTTTCTGCCAGCTCTGGGTAGCCTTTAGGGAGAGAGTTTAGCAGATGTCACCCTCCAGTTGTGCAGGATTATATTCTGAAGACGGTCTCATCCTTGCCTTGGCTGCACGCTGCAGGATGGTATTCAGAGTGATGAAGGATTAGCCAAAGTGCAGAGCCATATTGGCCTTTGGGATGTCACATTTCCCAACGCCAAACACAAAAAATGCAGGACTGGGGAGGCTGGTAGTCCTCTGCTGCCACAGTCACCATAGAAGAGGCCCAAATTTCTGTTTGATTTACAATTAACTGGACTGTTAAAGTATTTCTTGGCATATAAGAAGTGTCTGCTTGAATTTGTGTTGGAATCTCAGTGCCCATGAAAGCAAGTGTCCAATTTTTCTTCCCATTTTCAGGATAAGCTGCTCACGGAGTTTAGCATCAGTCTCAGTTCCCCCTCAACAACCTTATCCAGCACATGTGGGTTTTGTAGGGGTTTGGTTTGGGGGTTTTATCCTAGGAGGGGCGTGGGAAGCCTTGGAGGGAACACTCAGAAAAACTCATTTAAGCAGCACCTTCCAAGTCAGGCTGTTAGGTAGCTGGCTGCTCAGCCATGTAATTGCATTATGTTTAGGTCCCACTGCTAATGATCCCTCTGTATGTGTTAAGGGCAATTCTAGATACTGAGATAAATTCATCCCTGGTGAAAAGTGCTAATTTCAACGCTAGGCATGAATTCGAGTCACTATGTCCTTTTAAAATGAGCCTATTGGGATTAGTTAAAGGAATGCGGTTAAGCTCAGATATACCAGTTAGCAAGATCAAGGCCATTGCTGGATCACAATTACAACTGAGAAAAACAAATGTACTAACCAGCTGTCAATCAATCATATGAAAATGAATAGCAATTATAAGTATTAGCTATTTGTAACAGCATGCTCATACTTGGACCTCAGATACCTTAAACAATCTGGAAGCTCAGCATAACGTTTATGCTAAAAGGAGGAAAAAAACCCTATGTTGATAATAGTTGTTATGAGACAGTAAGGTTTTAACAGATGGTAAAAAGTGTCAGTCTGAAGCAAAATATAGATCTCTCTGCTGTTGAATAATTAATGAAAAACTCCTTCCCCGTTATAGCCATTGTATCTGTGTGATTGAATAGTCTCCATTTAATAAGGCCTTGTGCACATGAGCTCCAGTCACCTCACAATCAGATTTTTTTTCCCAGGGCTGATATCTGTTGTGCTCTCCCTTTCTCCTCATCTCTTTCCACAGCACAAATTCTGTTGTGCCTAATCAGCAGAGCTTCCAGTGAAAGCAATCAAGGCAGTTTGATTTCGCAGCACAGCTTTATTAGAGAAATCCTGACCCCACTGAAGTCAGCTGGAGCCTTGGCATTGACTTCAGCCATGCAGACATGCCATACCACGAGTTCTGCCTTTTAATTGGATCGCATCCTTCTGCTGGTTTACACCAAGACAGGTGGGAGTTTTCTCAGAAATAATTTTATTTTTAGGTATTGCAATACATTAATTGCAAATGTTCAAATACACCTGAACTAAAAATATAAATCATGCAACCAGCTCTAACTCCAGGGATATTATTCTAACATTTAGTTTTTCTTATAGTACCAACTGCCGTGAACTACTGCCATTATATTCTTGCATGCATTTCATAACAGAAGTAGGATCTGGGAGGCTAAGACAACAGAAAAAAAGAAGAAAGTGAGATAAAAAAGCGTTTTCCAAAGAATGAGAAGGAAAAGGAGGTAGTCAGAGACAGGCACAAGAAATTAAGCCCTAACTTATCACATGCTGAAAGACACTGATGTAGACAAAGTGATGGGGCAGGTCATGAAAGGACATTTGAAACCAGCGGGTCAATGCCTGGCTGCAGTGCAGGCGGTGAGCGGAGCACCAGAGCGCAATCAGAAAGGGTCACTGCGTTATCAGGGGAAAGCTGCTACTTCATACTTTCTCTTAACGAATGCACTTAGCTATGTTATTTGTCACAAAGTATTGAGTTTTGCCCAGCCCCGGTGCTAATAGAAACTCTGAGCAGTTGTCAAATTCTCTGTATATTTCTTTTCCATTTTTGAGCAATACTCCCCTGTTTTAAAAAAAATAGTAACTTTGCATTAAAGGCAACGTTAAAGAGGGAAGGCAAACCCACAGAGTCGCACTTTGTAGGCAGAGCAGGGAGCTGCCAGCTCCTCAGAGCCTCTCTAGTACCTTCAACCTGTGCCTCTCGGTCTCCATCACAGCCAGGGCTTGCATCCCCATCAGCAACAGCCCTTGGGATCTCGGGGAATCTAGCTGTTTTCTGGGAAAAGATAATATTGACAGTGGTTGAGGACTGAGTGGTGAGATCTGCTGGCATTTTTTTACCACAGCTGAGGTCACAACTGAGGGGTTTTTAATGCAAAGTTACTGTTTTTTTAAAACAGGGGACTATTGCTCAAAAATGGAAAAGAAGGTGACAGCCATTATCGTTCACTTCTTGTGGCTTTGCTGGACTATGAGAACTTAGCAGTGTAGCCCAGGATACTACATTAAGCTTGTGCTCTTGCTATATTAAAGGTTTGTAACCAGAGAAATAGAAGTTAAATTCACTCATATTCATGCAGGGTGGGCAGATGGAAACCAGACCTTTCCCTTCCCTGCTGCTTCTCAGCTCTGGAGTTGAGACCCTGACGCCCTGGGGCATCGCTGCTGCGGGAGAGCAGCCCCTTCACTGGAGCTCACCAGCAGAACCACACAGATCACTGGTTTATGGCAATAAACACTGGTGGGTGAGGTGAAGCTTCCATGTTCCCTCCTACATTCACCTCAGCTTCAGCAGCTAATGACAAAAAATAATTTCACATCAGTGGGTATTTCATTCAGTCCATGCATGCCTCTCACCACGGCAGAAATATATATCATGGAAATGTAAGCATTAAACACACTACATTTTTAGTGTGGCTGTCAGAGTAGTGTAACAGTTCTTTCTATTAGCTGCTGTTAGCCAGATCCTGCTTGAAATTAAATCTTAAATCTCCTCTTGGAGATTGTATGGTAGCAGATTTCTTTGCATAATATTCACAGCTTGCCTTCAAACGTGTGCTGCATAAATAGCTCAGGGAAAGGAAACAAACTCAAAGTCACACTTGTAAATGATCTGATCGTGCTATTCAGTGTTTGCCAAATTCCCTCATTTTTCTACAGGAAAAAAAAAAAAAAAAAAAGAGGATTCCTGATGCCTTACAGTCACAGAGAATTCTTTCCAGAGAGATCCCAAAGCTGACAAGCCGCATTCCCTTGCAAGGCACAGCCAGGCAAACAAAAGACATCTGATACAGGTGACTCTGAGCAAAGCACAAAGCTGTAGCTGTGTCAGGGAACTACCCAGTATGTCTTAGAGGCTGACTGCCTTCAACTTTCTGAGAAAGAAAGGCATCTGATGTAATGTTGTCGCAAGTTTACAGAAGTAAGACACATTATTTAAAGACAGTGTCTCTAAGTGGAAGGTTTTCCTTGCCAGGATGTCAGTTGCACCTCACCTGGAGGCTCCTGCATCATTCCTGGGATCTGCAAGGCCAGCCAGACCCTACAGCCCAGGCATAAACAAACTTGCCGGATACGAGGTCAAGACAAGTGTTGCTCAGGACCAAGCTGCAGAGGCAGAAATTACACCAGGAACTAACCTGGTCCCGATGTACTGCATTTTGGGTGTAAGCCTACAATAAGCCTGGCTTTCATCATATGAGTTCACAGCAAGGCTTCTTCAGCTTTACAAGATTGCCGCAGGGAAGCGTTCCACTTATGAATCAAAGTTCATGTTGAAAATAAAGAAAAGATTATTTGAATTCTTGTAGTGATCACATTTTATGCCAAAGAACACTATTAGTATGGGGCGCTACATAACTCACATCAGCGCAGTGTGTGCTGTCTGGAAGCCAATCAGTGTTCAATGATCAGTGATCTCACTTCAGCAGTATTGCCCTTGAGTCCTAAACACAACGGATGACGACCACCAGGTATTTATTTAAAAATGAAATAGAGAAGTTCAACTCAGGACTTCTCAAAAATCAAAAGACACAGAAACCTCTGGAAACAGCTGTGGAAGGGGAAGATTGAAAGTGCCATGCAAGTGTACTCCATTCAAGTAAAATGCCATTTGGATAGTCAATGCCTAAAATAATTATTCTAACGTAAAGTAAATAAATGGAAATTGAAAATATTTAAATGAAATACCAGGCAATGAGCTCAGAGATAAGGGTTTGTCCACTATCTGTTAGGGCACAGGCAGTTTTTACTGGTGCGTGACAGCATCCTTCCTCAGCTGAATTTGCAGGGGAGCCAGGGACGCTTTTGTCCTTTTGCACGTGAGCTGACTGCATCCTTGACACATGATCTGCCTGAAGCATGAGTGACAACCTATTTCCAGCCCTTGCTCATTGTGTGTATTCAGGATGTTTCTGGCATTGTTCAGCCCTGCCAAGTATAATGTTGAGTATGAAACGGGGATCACTTTCCCTTTTCTTGCTGCAATCCTCAGCTCTAAAAGCCCACTGATTCAGTAGGGAACAATAGTAACAAACTTAGGTAATAACCTGCAACCAAAAAACTTCCCATGACATTTTCAGCTACAGTGCTAAGGACTGCTCAAGGAGACTACTGCTGAAAGCTGCCTTTCCCCATGTTGACCACACATAGTTTTAAAGTGCTGGTCAAAAAAGACAAGCGGGGTTCTTTTTGGCCACTCTTATTGCCAAAGTTAGTTAATGTTTCGAAGCAAGGCTGCAAATTCTCAAGATAATTTAATTCCTGCCCCTTCTGACCCTAGAAACCCATCCCTCTGGGTACCACTGGACATTTCACAGGCTGCTAAAGCAGAATGGGCGCAGAACGGTGTACGCAGCCTCTGCGCAAGCAAAACCAGCTACACCGGTAGAGAATCAGCTTCTTTGATAAAGGAGCACTCAAAACATTAGGAATAAAATGTTCTTGGTTTGAATTTAGGGAGATAATTTACTGTTATGGTGGATATTTATGTATTTGTGGATATTTAAATGAATTTATTGATGAAGACAAAGGAAGTGCTTCTTGGGAGATACTAGCTCTTACTTTATGTTAGTTACCATCAGAAAGATGATCAGTAGGAATAAGGGGTGGCAGGTATGACTACAAAGGAAATTAGTGTTACATTTGTATATTTTCCACAGAGAAATAACCTAGGAGCTCGTCATGAACAGAAAGAGGTATGATGCTCCTTTGTAAGACATTGTGATGATTTTTCTAGGTAAAATTCTTCCCAGACTCAGTATATTATGGTAGATGAGCATATAAATATGCAATTTACTATTTCATACTGCACTCTTTTCCTTTCGCTGACTGACACCTGATCATGTTTACAAACAGACATTACACTTTGAATCTCTTGGGGTGGATGTAGAGATTGAAGAAGTGCAGCTTGGAATGTGTTTATTAAGCAATGTGAAACATCTGCTTCTGTCTTTCAACGCATGCTTTACCTATTCACAGAAGACACAAATTTATATTTACTTCACAGTTACACCCACTGAGCTATTACAACTACCAATGCAATTATGATACAAACTGTAGCACAGGAATGTGTTACATCCATACTACAAGGTATTTGGTGTTTGCAAAAGCCCATAGGTTTGATGTCTCCAGAACAGGTTTGCATGCCTCATCGCCTCAGCCAGCAGATCCCTGGATAGCAATTTTCTTTGTATCTCATAAAAAATTGTTAGTCCTTCTATGTCTGGAAGTTCTGATGATTTATAAAATGCTATAAAGAATATGGTGCTTTTCACAAGTTGATACTGTCCCTGCGTTAATGTGCTGGCAAACACAGAGAGCATATGTGAGTGCCTAACTTCAAGCGCAGCAGCAATCCTGCTCTGAACACTGACTGTAGCAAAACCCTCTTAAACATTATTATTAGACTTTGAGCTCAGAGGGCTCCTTTTACTCATCTGCTCAGTTACTGCGCACAGACGTTTACCCTTTTTATGGCTGAACCGGCTTACAGAGACCTGCTTTTATCACTGACAAGAATAGAAGCTTAATATTATTACTATCAGTTCAATACAAGACAGTGCATGGAAGGAAGGAGAATTAGCTACCTGAATTATTTTCATTGATCATCACATTACTTTCCATGGCAATAATACAATGTCATGATGCTATAACACAGCACCCGTCCTGCTTTCAGTACGTTCATTGATCCCCAACACTCAGTTCCGCTATGGATGCCACTACAGAAATTCCTTCAGCGCTGGTATTAGATGTAATGGAAATGTCCACCACAGAAATGCCACTCATGCATCTTTCACCCGTGGAAAAAGCCATTGCCTGAGCGTACAGCTGGTGCGGCCCCTGCCCTCACCCAGGGCATAAGGCTGACACACAGCCCGGGTCCATGCCACAGGACAAGGTGACAACACAGCTCTGCTGCTGACCAGCTTTGCATGGTACACCATTTGTCATGCAGGCAGCACCCATCTCCCAGCAGGGTTAACAGCAAGCAAGGGCAGCACTACACTTCTGCATAAGCTCCTCTTACCTACCCGCATTCCAATTGCTGTCCTGCTCCTGGTACAAGTCTAAAGAGTGGTTACACAGCAATACCTGCCTGCAGTCCAGCTGTACTCCTCACTTTGGAAAACAAAAAAAACCTACAACACCGCCCACCCCCCACCCCCACCCCCCATTTTCTCCTGTGTTAACTCTGACAAATAGGCAGCTAGGGTTAAAGGGTCTCTAGAGTTTGGCAGTAGGTAAACAAAAGCAGCCAGACAAAAGATAGCATGTGTAAAGCTGAGAAAAAAAACAAGCTAAAAGTACATATACCAACAATGATATCTTACAGTAAAGAAATCCTTTCCTTTCATTCATGAAATAATATGAATGTAAATTATTTGAGGAAGCAACCATCTTCTAATAGACAGATTGCATATTTAGGACTTAAAACAGATTGTAAGTGAAAATTATGCTAAAATCGTTGGGGAATGTAAATTCTTGCTTAATTGATGCTGTGTGAGCTGCCAGGAATAATTAATAAGGCTAAATTTAACTGCTCTGGCAGTATTTCCCTTTCAGATGCAGATTGTTTTGGCCAAAGCCCAGGCAGACTAAGGCAGGTCCATCTTTCCAGTGCTGCCAGGGAAGACCAGAGCTGGGGGAAAGGTGAGCTGGGTTTCTTCCTTTGGAAGAGCTGCGACCATTTTGTGTACGAGGGCACCGAAGAGTACCTTCTCTGCTATATGGTGCTGTTTCAGGCTGAAAAGAGTTTTTAAACTAACTGCAAACCGGTGAAACCAGATGAAACCAAACAGGCAGGTTTACCATTCTCTGCTGTGCTTTGGTGTATGAGCTCTCATTGAACCTGCACGTTCAGCTCAGGAAGAAAAGCAAACCCAGACACCACGCGGGCGAGCGATGGAGGGTAAGCAGTGCTACCCCGCTTCAGGTACGAGGGAACTTGGTTTTCTGAGATGCAAAGAGGCAAGTGACCTTTTTACCTCAGCCCAAAGGTCTGTCTCACTCAATTTCCTGTCTCTTCCAGCCATGCAGGGGAAAGAGCAGAAGAAACGAGTATAAACTTGTTACCCTCTGATTTCATTTTAACACGCTCCTCCCAAAGCTTTTCCTGTGAGAAGTTCAAGTATCCAGGATAATACTGTCATATTAGGAAATTAGAAACAAATTGCTGAAAAGGCACTGGGATCCAGGCAATCTGACCTGATGCTTCCTGCTGGTAAATCTGCCCAGGATGCCGCTTTCAGCTCTCGAGGTGCCTTTAACACATTCCTAAACTTGAAGGAAGACCAGGCTTCCAGTGGGACATGAGCACGGCAATCCTGATGGCTCAGCCACGGCTCAGCAGCAGCTCAGCACGGCAGCACCTCCGACTGCAGCTCCAGCAGCTCAAAGGAGGAAAACGACCTGTCAGCCACGGCAGCAGGACCTAACCTGGCTGTGGGATCGTTGACTTGTTTTGTGTTCTGTGACAGGAAAAGATGACTCCAAAGCTCATCCCTGTTAGCTGGCAACCACTAGCCCCGTCCCATGCACGACCTCAGCTGCTTCTTTCCCTGCCGTAATTAAAAAGAAATAAAAAAAGCACAAGAATGACCCATAAAAGTCAATGGAGTGGCAGCTGATGAATAATTGCATTCATATTAATTACCACAGTGTTTTTCTCCAGGAGAAAGAGCCAGGTGGTTTTATTATTGCTGGTTTACCACCAGAAATAGTGCAAAGCTCATATACAGATCATGCATGCAACTGTTCTTCAAGGTACAATGAAGAAAAGAAGTACTCATAGCAAAGATCGTTCTGCATGAGTTAAGAAAATTTCTATTTTGATCCACAGCGGAAGAAGAAAAGGATGCAGTCATAAAGCTAGTTGTCCAAGCATCTAGGGAGCAAGCATAACCCAGCAAGAGTTTTAAATTATTTTAGAACTCCATTTAGGAGTTTTACAATCCAGAACAAACCATCCCTACTCAGAGAGAAAATTTGTTTTTGTGGTTAAGACAAAACTGGATATTCAAGACACGTGTTAATTCCTAGTCTGCATGACATGGGAGTAATCTGATTCTCTGTGTCCCAGTTCCTCATCTCTAAAGTACAGCTGAAAATATTACCTATTTTTTTAAAGGCACCGCCTTTTAGATTATCAGTTCACAGAGCAGGTATTACATCTTACTTTGTATTAGATACAGCGTTCAGAGTAAAGTTGCTATAATTTCAGATGGGCAAGCCTATACTAAACCCCTAAATTTATATGGCAAAATTTTAATTTTAACCTCATTCCATGTTGTGTTATGTCTTACTTGGGATGTACTGACTTAGAGGAAAGACGATAGCATCATACCTATATTTTACACACCATAATAACCCTCGGGAGAAAAACTTACCAAAAATACTAGCTGTGAAAGTGAAAGAGAACAAGAGCTGAAATACGATTGTAAACCTTGCACTGAAACAGCAACAGCTCAGCTCACCCATACAAGCTGTAATTTGCAGAGCTGAGCCTTTTACTTTAAGTTGCTCCCTCAGCGACCGCCACTGCTATTTTATCTCCTCACTCAGCATCCTGCTGTGTCCTCACCCACTTCTCATCCCTCACATCTTCCAACTTTGGTACCGACTGTGCTGTAACACCACCGAGGCAGCCAAAAGCTGGAGGGTTACACGGGGAGGAATGAAGCAGTGGCCTGGGAGGGAAGGGGAGCAGCCCTGCACGTCCCCCAGCAGAAGCACTGCTTTGCTGCCTGCATCACCTCACGAGCAAGGGCTCTCATGGGGGCTTGTCCTGCTCCGCTCCATGCCGTCCTTCCAGTGCGGACATACCTCCCGAGCAGAGATGTCTGACCCCTTTGAGCTGCTGCTCTAAACCCTACAGCCTACAAAACCTCAGTCCTCCATGCCTGGGAGCTCAGCGCTCAGCCTGAAAATCTGGGGTTTCCACGCACTCCAGCGTTACTTTGCACATTTCAAGCCAAGATCCCTCCAAACCAGCACGCTGTCTGCAGGCCCTCTGCATGACTCACAGCAACCACCCTCAGCTCCATGGGCAGATGCCCACGCTCGCCTGAGTGCTGGGCATCCCCCCGGCCCCCGCACAGCCCCTGCAAGCCCCCCTGCCCTGCACAAACTGCCCAGCCAGTTCCTCCCCGGGCCAGTGCCCCCCCTGGGCTGCTTGCCCCCCAGGGCACACTTTGCTGCACCTCAAGCTCTCTTCAGCCATGCTTCTATTCCTCAGGCAAATGTGGGTAAAACCTCCGACCACCAGAGCCCATTACCTCTTCCCATCACTCCAGACTGGCTTATGGTTGCTCTGTCCTCAGAGGGAATGCCTGGCTCCTCGCCAGCAGATTTTGCAGCTGACTGATTTTAGTGGGGTTGCCTATGGCATCCTACACCGTTTAATGGCCAAGGTCTTTGCTTCCCTCCAAAACAGTCGCTCCTTCTGGGCCGAGCCTGAGTGGGCTGCTGGAAGCACGTGCAATGGTTCCCATTCCCACCCAGATCGATAGAAAGACGGCAAGTGTTTCCACATTGACGGCAACTGCTGACTACTGAACTAGCCTGCCATCTCAAGCTGTTAAACTCCCCGTCAGCGACTTCTAGGGACAGCCCTGCTTCTACCTTCAAATTAATTTGTCTGTTCAGAGCCCCAGACTGGATTGCAAACCCAGATTTCATATGTATGCAAAACAGGCTAATCAGTTAATTTATAAGAGGAACGGTAGAGGCCTGGATGGCTGGCAGGACGTGCTAAATAATAATTCAGACAAACACTGCCTGCCTATGATGATAAAGGACAATTGCACAGCACGGGCAAACACATCCCAAATAGATTGCAGTGCAATCTGTCTCCATACAGCCCCATGAGTCATGCTGAGTTGGAAAATACTTTATAAATGTTAGTAATGGCAGGCAATAATTTTAATTAGATATGGCCTAATTAAAAAAGAATAGAGGCTTTTATAGTTCATGCCTCCCCAGTGTGCACTAGGGATCCCCACTGTTTGGCAAACAGGAAAAATGTTTGTATTATTTAATAAGTATAATGTTATCAGCAGAGCTTTAATGCAGGATCTAATGCATATTCTCTGGTTCACCAGACTGAACGCTGACTGGCCAGTGTGCAGCCTAGGTGAAGGAAGGTTGCAGGCATTTCACATCTCTAAATGAGATCTCAAAATGTCTCAAAATGATGAAGTATGCACAAGGAATTGGCTGAACCTCCTGGGTGGTTATTAAGCTGTATGTGGGTGTGGGGCAGATTCATTCAGATACAGCAAAAATTGGCCTAAAGCTGCAAAGCGACACCTCGGGTTGATGAGTTTCTCTGCAGGCACTGAGTAACGAGGAGAGAGAAGTGATGCCAGTGCCCTGCTGCCAGCTGTGTGCCTGCCCACAGCCCACCCTCCAGCGCCCCTGCCACCCTTCCCAAAGGGGACCAGGCATTCCCGGTGCCGAGAGCTGGCGAGCGCTGCCACACCGGCCCTCGCCCCTCTGCTGCTCAGCTGGGAATGGCTATGGAAAGCAGAAATCCCATGACCTGGCCCACCGGCGGCGGCGGTCCCTCTCTCATTTTCACGTGCCATTGTGTAATGCTTCCACTCTGCTGGGGGAAGAAGCAAAAATACCACAAGAAAAAGCATTTCCTGCAGTATTTCTCAGCTAGTCAAACCCAGGAAATAATGGAAATTACAGTGATGCACAGGCTATCGAGTTTCATGAGTTTATTTTGCATTTCTGTTATTTCCTGTGCTTTTCACAGGAATATTTAAAGTCATGAAGAAGTTAAGCCTGCAAATATGATCACGGCAGCATTAAAGTAGCAAAAGCTGCTCTTCTCCCTGTGCATGTTTAAAACAACAGAAAGCAGTAACCTTTAGTGAGCAGTGGCTGTGCTTCGTTCTCGGAGCACTGCCTGAGCTAGACTGCTCAGCCTGCAATCCCCTGGATTCCGGGGATGCTACAGACTAATCGAAGACCGTTATTCCTGTCCAGGGGGTCCCAGTGAGCCCGTCTCACAAAACAGTCCAGCAAGCTGAAGATCAGCAGCGTCTCCCTTAGAGCCTGCTGCTTTGGTAGAACCAAAGGACCTCCGTGGGTCCGAATCCCCCTCCGTGTTACCTACTTGCACATGAGGGTGCCAGGGGCCAGCAGCTCCCTGGGGCCAGGACGAGCGGCTGGGCTCGGGTGCGGGCAGGGCTGCCACGGGGCTGGCGTTGGCTGGGGCCACCCAACTCTGGCGTCGGGATTTCTGCTGAGAGCAAGTGCTGCTTTCAGCAGTCTTGTATTGATTTGCCTCACCCGAGGTCACCTTAGAAGATGATTTACATTAAGAAAATCAATTTTTTAAAAAGTCATTGCTGGGAGCAATGCTTGATTTCTAAATTCAGAGCACAACCGGGCACGCGTCTGAGTTCAAGAAGTTACCCAATTCTTACTAAAGGCAGCAAGAAATCTTCTGCCTGCTCCATAGCTTTAACCTGGAAACACGCACAATAAAATTTCTATCACTATCTCACTATCGTAAGTCCAAAAAAACATTAAAGCAAAAAAAACTTTCTTATCATTTTGGCTTTTTCCAGCCCCACCTGAAGTTGTTAGCAGTGACTTCCTTGCCTTGAAAAGGAAAGAAGGGTTTTGAAATGGAGTTCTTTCCACGTATGTAGCCCCAATTTCATCATTTCCTTCCTTAGTGAAACACGCACATCACCTACTTTATAATAACAGAGAATCAGATGATACTTAGTCATCCATTGCTCAAGGTTCTGCACGGATGTCATGCAATGTGCACAGTAACTCATCAGTGTAATGTCGGGAATGTTGCCCTGCCATCAAAGTTCATTCATGTTCTTTTTCCTAATGGATAGCTAGATGCTCTACACACATAAATGTTCCGCATCACTCCCTACGGAGGTCTCAAAAAACTCTTACCGTGCTCTTTTCATCTCTCAAGGTTACTCTTTGCGATCTCTGCAAGGATCCCCTTGAGTGCTAGAGTCCCAGAGGCGAATCCTCATGCCACCCATGCGGTGAGCTGGCTGCTGCCCTGGCTCACTCCTGCCCACAGGCAGGGTGCAAACCCCAACCGAAGCATAAAGGTCACAGGAAGCGGCAAAACTGGAAGGGGGCTCAGTGGGGCAGAGGCCCTGGCTCACTCCAGCCCACTTGCAGCTGCATTAGACAACCAGGTCAAGTTCCCAAGGAGGGTGTAGATGATGAGATGATGGTTAAGGCATCTTGACATGGGATTTTCTTCTCCTCATATAGCGGAGCAATGTGGAGAATGGCTGAAGGACCTGGGAAGAAGAGTGAGACCTGAGCCGTGAGCAGAAGAGCAGAGGCAGGAGCTGATATCTCCAGAAACCCAACATTCAGCATTCTCCTAAAGCTCCTGGATAAACTGATTTATACACAGATATTTTTCCTAGACGCCGTTTTGGAAATCTGTTCTCTCAGCCAGAGCCGTTTTATACCAGCTTGCTGCGTGCTTGCCTCCCCATGGAACCAGACCAGGTACTTTGCCACCGCCTGGGTCACCCGCTGGCCAGGCTGCTCTGCCTCATGGGTGGCTGCTGGACATGCTGTCCTGGGGACCCTACAGTCTCCACCTGTATTTTTCCCTACAGGAGTACCTGAGCAGCGGGGCATTTGTGTAAACACGGCCTGGTTCTGACAGCAAAGGGTCTGCACATCCTGGCTGGCCACGCACCCACACTTGAGCTGGATGAGGCTAAGCTTGCCATGTTACGTGGCTATTCCTAGCATCTCCCTCCAATACGTTGTCTGCCATCAGGCTGTCTCCTTAGATGGCCACGAATCACCAGCCCCTTCCCTTCATTACTCTCTCACCTCACCCCACCTCTCCAGGGAGTCACATAACTCGTGGCCATGCCCAGGAGTCTCTTTCTGCTCCACTTTGCCAAACTGCCCCTCCGTTTGTGGGCAGAGGACACCACTCTGGTCTCCTGTTACAAAGGGGACAGCAGTTGCAAAAGCAATAACTTGCCAGCCAGCCTGCACAGCTCCTCCACCCAACCACGGGTACCTTCAAAGTCTGAACTATCATCCTAAAAAATACTGCATTCTTAAAATAGTTTAAAATTTATTTACACCTCAAAAAGTTGCTTAAATAATACATTAGCCTGTGATAGATGGTAATTTTTTGAAGTCTTCACTAATGTACATATTTATGCACATAAAAATGTAATTATATGCTTTTTATAGTCATTTATCCTTTTTTCAGTCCACTACGACTATCTGTCAGGATGCTGTCAGCACTCCAAAGCGCTGACTGTATGCAATGCCTGCTGGCTGCATCCATGCACTTACAAAACGCACGTGTCAAGTGCTGCACATTTCCTGGTGTCAGCACCATTTGCTCAACACATGACAGACAAAAGGACGGAGTTAGACTTTCCTGCTGATTGTTTTTTTCCAGAGAATGGTGTCTGTTTCTGAACCTATTAAGTGAAATACAAATAAAGTTTTAAGGTTCCTGATAAAAAAAAAAAAAAGGTCTTACTGCTGCAAACTTACATTTGCACGTAGTACGTTACCTTTGGAATTATGCTTGGTTCTCCAAGTCTACAGTAATTGGGAAGCATCATTAAGATGTTGCTACCAACACAGCTGGGCCTGGAGCAAACATTTATTAAAGCTCCTTAACGCAGGCTACTTACTCATCCTTCACTAGGCGGAGTACTAATGTACTTTGCCTTAAAACCAGCGAGATGAGCTACATGCGCACCAGCTGAAGATGGCAGATAACAAATCCCAACACTTGTGCAAATAATCAGACAAATATAACCCCACTCCCATTCGGTATCACAGTCAGTTTGGTGACTACTTGCCAGGGTTATTCAGTGTATTAGGAGCTGCCTCATCATAGAAGTCTCCTTTGGCTCCTTTGTATTAACCAGTCCTGACTGACCAAAAACGTGTTACAGAAGTTTTCTGGAGCCATTAGCATCCAGGTATTTCATCTTATATTTTCAGCCATCTCTGAGCAGACTAATACAGCAGTAGTCAGGCTCTTCTGTCTCCATCACTGGATTACATAAACTCAGTTACATGCTCCAGACAATTTTTTTGGTAAGCACTTGCTTTACATGTGCATCCTGTGCATTTTCTGTCCTTATCTGCAGGACAATGCTGTGTTCTAACTTCACATTTTGCTTTTTCCTTCACACATTTAATTGCTTCATTTTAAAAATATATGCAGACAGCAGGACCAATTTGCCTATAATTGAAAATGGGAATGTTGAAGCTTATGAATTATCCCATTTTAAAATGGGTAAAATGAAAAGACAATTAGGTAATTATGCAGGGAGGAATGAGATACATCCATGTATTAAAATAAAAATGCAGGGTAGCGCTTCCTACCCTGTTTTGAGTTTGAAGAAGTTAACCTTTCTTTCCTTGTCATACATCAATATTTTAGAGAAGTCTATTGTACTTCTGGTTCAGTTGGATGTTTTTATTCACCCAGCTGCTAAGAGAAGTGAATTCTGATACCAAATTCAAAACTGAATTTACAAGTGCTGCCATTCAAAAGCAAGGACCAAGCAGGGATGGAAGGATATAATGTTACGGAAACGTCGGAACACCACAGATAAAACTGTATGCAACTCTAGAAAAGGGATACAGCATCTCTATGCACACACCAAAGGAAGGTCTTCAGCCTCTCTTGCCTCTTCTAATGGAACCTTAGGCTCTTCTGCCTCTTGTAACAGTGTTATAAATCCTTTCCATCAGACGGATTTTTTTCTTCCATGCTTTGAAATGCTGGAGATGTGTGAACACAAGGGAAAGGAGGAATTTAACCAGTAGTTAGCAGAACCAGAGTGAGACAAAGAGTGAGCTCTCTCAGTCCTGTAGGTTTCACAAAGATACTAATGTTGCTAAGACTTTTGTTTTGTAAATCATCCAAAACCAAAATTCTGACAGGAAATGTCCTGCTATCACTGGGAAAATAGATCGCTGTACAGCAGGGTATGGACTCACCAAATCCTCCAGGACTGAAGGGCCAGCTTCAGCTCCTGGATGCTGAACCACCCACACGTTGTGGTGTGGGGCTGCCAGATGTGGCCTAATAACCCAGCGGGTACAGTTAGGTCAAAATTATTGTAATTCTACTAAAAATGATGGGGGGAAAGCAATTGAGTTAATAAATATTTAAGGTCCCCAGAAGACACGCTACTGAAAGAGGTCTGTGGCTTTCATAGCAGGGCCTGAGACTACCTCCAAAAAAGAAATAAAGCCAGTTCCTTCAGTGATAAAAATCTGTTTGCCTGAAGTAAATGGACAAGGAATCATACTGATATAAAAGGAAAATAGGTCAGTTTCATTGCAGCTATTTTATGCAGCTACTTTCTATGATAAATAAAGACGCCTGGTGAGGCAATCTCAATTCCTATATGGTACGTTACACATTCCTACTAATCCATTTCTTTTCTAAGATGAAAGACCTGAGTGACTGCACTGGATTTGATACAATATTAATTAATGCGCAACACTCCAATGTTGAATTTAGCAAAGGTCTAACCACATGATGTTCCTCAGCGCTAAATGATTATGCCTAAGCGTGCAAGTAATAACATTCTTCCTGGAGAAGCCCAAGAAAGCAGGGCATCAAAGATTTAAATGTGCGAACCTACAGGACAAATGAATAGTAAGAGGAAAAAGAATTCAATACATATATATATATTTTTATAAACTAAGAAACCTCACAACTGTATTGTCTACTGCTTCATATGTAAAGGTTGGGAGAGCTGTGAACAACGAATGCTTTATCCATGGTGAACATGGTTTCCCTTCCTTCTTAGCAGCTGACTGGGAGGAACTAAACTTAGCAGGCCTGAAGTGTAGGAAACCAGATAGCGTGGTGTATGGCTGGATAGGAAATACAGGGCTCAATGTGTTTGAGGTTAAGATTAAGCCCTGACTTCCTTTGGGTCTATTTTAAACGGTGGCAAATGATGGCATGCTTTTTTACAACAAAATGACAGATGATCAAAGGTCGAATATGATCTGTATGTCAAGCATTTGTACGAGGACCTTTCTTTGAGGGACTGGGCAGGAAGCGTTTTAACGTGGTGTCTCATACTTCCCCTCATCTGTGTTTGTTCAAAACATACCAGTAACCGGGGAAAGCTGGAGGACTGGCTGCAGATAATCACCCAAACGGTGTGTGCCTGCGAAAGGAGAGCAGTTGGGTTTGGGCAGAGTGAAAGAAAGATTATTACAGCCCCAGCCATTGCTCGTGTGAGGAAAACAGTAAGGCAGTGCCCACCATGCGCGCACTTTCAGGCGCTACAGGTGATAAAGACAAAATATGTGGAGGGCATCTTACCCACTCACCTTTCCAGATGTAGTCAAAAATCAAAGTAGAAAAAGTGAAAGAACATTTTGGAAACTCTGCGCCTTCCGATGGCCACATGAAACACAGTTTTGCAACACCTGTGGCAAACACGACGCGAGACTGGCTGTGTCGTGCTGACTACAGACTGCACACTTGCTAAATTTGTTGTTACTTGTTACCCATGACTGATGCCGAGGACTTTTCACGTGAGACTGAAAAACACACAAGAAAAAGACAATCTTTGTCCCAGAAAGCAAGGCTGTACCTGAACACCACAGCCATGTCATCTGTCATAAGGCTCACTTCATTCCCACCCCCTTTCTCATACCTAGAAATCTCCAGACAAAAGCCTACATTTGAAAACTCCTTTTAATCAATTTTTTTTTTATCTTGCTTCAGCCTCATGTCCACAGCTCGTCAGCTCCAGCTCTGACCTGTGCTGCCGGCAGCTCCGTAGCTGCCCCTGCCAAATACTTGTCCTACTTTGCTAAGGCAAAGGAATGACTTGCTAAGAAAGATAATTGGGATCACTTTGCTCCTCTGAAAATCCACAAAAAAGAATTTATTAGTTATAGTAAGAGTTTCATTAAGCTGAAAATGAAGCGATCTGTTCAGCTCATGGTTTCTGAGGATCCTGCTGCAGCACCTACTCATGAAAAATGATGTCATTTATAAGTGCAGCTGTGTGGACTCTTAAAACACAGCATAAAGCCTGCTTCCATTGAGATGTGACACTGGCTTAACAGAGCAGGAAGAATTTTTAAGTATAGAATATTAAATATGTATTTGAATCAGAAAAGCATTTTCTGATGTTAGCTGGGTGGAAAATCAGGAGAACGTTTTGTAAAAAGCCACTCTGTTTTCTCTACACCCTGTCCTGCCTCTGGCAGCACAGACAGGTTCACTTGCTATCAAAGGATGCCGATGGGAGTCACAGGAATGGTGATCTGAAGCGCAATTTTAAAATGCACACTACCGTCTAAACAGTGAGAGCTGAATATCCACTTAAACTCTGGTTTGTGTGGAGGAATACAGGTACCATTCCGTGGGACCTTTCCAGGCTTTGTTAGCTTTCCACGTGTTTCTATGAGCAACATCAGACGATAGTTAGTGAATCCCCACGGAGAAGACGGTGGGTGCATCACACTACAGACATGCTGTACGTCCCAGTGTTTCTCTGGACAGCCAGAGGGAACCACGTGGCCCTCACTCATCCAGCTCTTGGCAGGTATCTCCAAGCTAGCAGGGGAAGGAGCCTAAAGCTTGCTTGGCAGGCACCATATAGAAACCATTTGGCACAAGCAATAGATGGGTATTTTACTGCTCTGAGCAAAAAAGCTCATCAGCAAAGCAACCATTAGAGCAAAAAAGATCAGAATAATCCCACCTAGATGCATACGATAAATGAACTTAGAACTGGACTAAGAGGCAAGATGTACAAGCAACCGTTTTTGGACTAGTGGCTGAATGACCAAAAAGTTGGGATGAATGAAAAGATCCAAAGCATTCTCATTCAATGCAAAGTACTCTTACTATCAGAAGAACAGGAAAAAATACCCAAAATTCCACTTTGAGTTAAAGTAAATATGTTGCTCAACAAGTTTTAAGTCTTGGATTTCATAAAAAACACCTTACATGTTGTTTTTTTACAACAAAGTAGTCACTTTCAAAACAAAATCATGATTTTGGGGGTTTGAATTTTCAGTGTGTGACACTGAATGTTCTGTTTACAATCAGAGAACCACTGAGGTTAGAAAAGACCTCTGAGATCAAGTCCAACCACTTACCTAACACTGCCAAGTCCATCACTAAACTACATCCTTAAGTGCCCCATCTACCCATTTTTTAAATACCTCCAGGGATGATGATTCCACCACCTCCCTGGGCAGCCTGTTCCAATGCTTGACCACCTTTTCGGTAAAGAAATGTTTCCTAACATCCGATCTAAACCTCCCCCTGGTGCAACTGGAGGCTGTTTCCCCTTGTCCCATCGCTTGTTATCTGGGAGAAGGGATGGACCCCCCCCTGCCTAAGCCTCATTCCAGGTGGCTGCAGAGAGCGGTCAGGTCCCCCCTGAGCCTCCTCCTCTCCAGGTT
This sequence comes from Falco peregrinus, assembly GCF_023634155.1. NCBI lineage: Eukaryota > Metazoa > Chordata > Aves > Falconiformes > Falconidae > Falco > Falco peregrinus. Next base: position 11,719,047 of record NC_073730.1, on the reverse strand, counting down.
AAGCAGCCCCAGCTCCCTCAGCCGCTCCTCATCAGACTTGTGCTCCAGCCCCTTCACCAGCCTTGTTGCACATCTCTGGACATACTCCAGCAGCTCTACATCCTTTTTGTAGTGAGAGGCCCAAAACCAAACATGGTATTTGAGGTGTAGCCTCACCAGTGCCAGGACAGGGATAAAGTGTTTAGAAGACACTAAGAAGTTTTCTGAGTACCTTAACTCTGCCTTTTGTCTCTGGTTGAAAGTTTTGCTAAGCTCAAGATAAAATCACTTATGCTTCCAGTCTCTATAACCTATTTTCTGGCAGATCACCCAGCTCTAATAGGCAATTAACAAGTGTGAAATAGGGATAATAACTCAAGAAAATGTTGAACTCTGTTCTGGCCATTCCTCTCACAGATGTCAAAAAGACAAGCAGGAGCAGTTCAGGTAAAGGCAGGTGGTGATGACTAGGATAAGGTGACACTGGAAGACATGGGAATCCTCTACCTGGCACCTCCTCATCCCACAGCTTGGGGTCCTCCTGCATCATGGCAGCTATGGACATTTCAGCCCGTACGCTGCAGACCAGTACAAACAGCGAGGACACGGGGAATAAGACACAAGTACCTCTGCATTCAGGTTTAAAAGCTCAGCAGAATTAAGGTATTAATTGTCCCAACTGTGAAAGAGCCCCAGGGTGTGTCTCAGAGTAGGTAAAAGGAAGAGACCAAATGCTGTCACAGTGAAAGATGTGAAAGTCGACAAGGCCACATTTCCCCATTTCTTGTACCCATGTCAGGCAGACGGCCAGCAAAGAGGATCGCGCTCCAGCGTCACCCCCGTCAGGGTGTCCCTGGGTGGCGGAGAGCTGCCATTGTCGAGCCTTCACCACCTCCAAAGGCTAAAGGCGTGGGGAAATCACAGAAGGACATCTCAGGTTGGGAAGGGCTACGACTGAGCCACGCGAGCTCTTCACAGCTGCTGGAGTGGATCCCAGAGCGCATCCTCATGCTCCACCTGACACTGTGTGGCCAAAGCTATTGCCAAGGCATTGCATCCTTACAGTGACCTTCCTTCTGGTAAAAGGATGGAAATGATTCTTCCAGCAGATCAGGCTGACAAGGTGTAAACTCAGCCTTGAACTACACATCATTAAAAATGGCATACTTTATGTGCACTATCATAAATATTTTTTTGTATATAGACCACAGTTTTGTTTGTAGGCTTTGATGTTGTAAAAACTTACCCAGAGCCCTCTGGAGTAAGATGTGACTTAAGATCACATTTAAGATGTGAAATTTTTGCAGAACACAGGAGCTCCAGGGAAAGTATAGGGCCTTGGTTAAAGGAAAAATCATTTACACTGCTAAAAATAATTTACAGCATTTTAAAATATTCACTATATTTAAGCATATCAGACAGAATTCTCATAGTTTCACAAATATTCCTTGAAGACTGCAGGTGTGAGTGACAGAATCGTCTCCACAGCAAGATTTACCATTTTCAGGTGCTGCAGCTTTGATTCAGCATCTAGTGAAACAGCAGCATAAATAATTAATATTGTTCTGTAAAAGCAACGGCCAGGTACTACATATATTTTAATCAGGCCTGGCCAGAAGGCTCAGGATTTTTCTTTTCAATAGTCTCATTCTAAATATAGGCCTTGCATGGATTTATTGGGGGATGTACAAGGGAGTTGTAGCCTCCCTCCTGGTATTGCCCACGTTTTGTGTGATGTGATACAGGAAGGTTGGCAGCAGTGGGCATCCTGCAGTATGATAGTTAGACTGCAGATGTGACCTAAACTTTATATCCGAAAAGGTACTAAAGCCATCGGAATGGCTACGCAGGATAATTGCAAAAGCTGTAATTCACACTGAGGCAGTGTGGCTGGAAGGATAAGCACAAGCACTAAAGCACAGGAGTTCTCTTGCCAGCTCTGCCACTAAGGCCACTAAGTGATGCAAATCACTTAATCTTCCTATTTGGTTCCCTCTTTGCTAAAAGGGGAATGTTAATATTTATTTACCTTCCAACTCACAGGCATGTTGTGAGGATTAATTAGTTAATAACTGTTAAGTGCTTTGAAGATACAAGTGACTGTGCAAAATACTAAGTACTATTAACTAACATTAGGCTAATGATGCAGATAGGAGTGGCAATTTTCATTAGCTGTATCAAGGCAGAGCCCAGGATTCAGCCCCGAGATGCATGCCAGCTAGTGAAAAAATAACAAGGTTATGAGAAAGACTAAAAGAATAAACTACATTTATTTCCACTGGTCCACTGGAGCACAAGAAAAAATAAACAGCTGTGCCATTCCTGACCTAGCAAAACCACAGCTCTATTAATAACTCCAGACCACATTCTGAAAGCTGTTGCTGTGCACCTTGCTTAGTCATTTCCACCAATGTGCAAACTGCGATGGTTTTGTGTTGGTGGCGATTTCCACTCCTACATCTTACTCTGCCCCTGTGACAATGAAAGTATGCAGTTTGAGGCAAGCGAGAATCAAGCACAGCATGCATTACATACAGCTTTGCAATGCACTTGTTTGGCGTTATTTTCCATGAAACTTCCATGAAAAATCTGGACAGCTATGGTGCATCTTTACGAGAAGGCTGGGTTAGCATTCAGATAGCTCTCCGGCTAGAAAGGAAGGTACAATGCAGGTGGCCAGCCTGAGGTCGGTGAGGCCCAGCTGCAGGGGAACAGCATGCACCTCTGTCTTACGCTACTGTTATAATTCTAGCAAAGACAGATGGAAAGACACAGCCTGGAAAGTTGAGACAGCAACTAAAATAACTTTGGGAGATGCTTCCTCAGAGCAGCTGTCCACATAGCTCTGCTGAGGAAGCCAGGTGCAGCCCTGAAGAGCCATCAGCAACTTACACCTGTGAACCTAAATCACTTCTTGCGTATACAAAAAGACCAGGAATTCCCCGATTTCAATTGCAATCAAGTCTTTTGCTGATACTTGCAAATAATTTGCAATTCATGTATATAGCAATGTCTTTCTGTCTTAGTATCTCCATGATTCTCAGCACTGTAGCTTCAGGTGCACAAAGCAACATTTTCTTCACTCTCTTTTTTTCACTTCTCTGCCTGAGCAGGCAAACTTAGTTTTGGTTCTTTTTTCAGTACTTCAGCAGTGGCAGAGGTGGGTAAACACACAATGATTTTAGGAGGGAAAGACAACAGCAGTTTAAAGGCCTCTATTTTAGTAACTCTTCATACAACTGCTCCGGTCCTGGTCAAAATTTTTAACTTCTATCATCTCACAACATCATTGTGCAAAATAAATATTTAAATAAGCCTATGGGACAGAGAAACACAGAACTGGAAAAAGCTGAGGAGAAAGAAGGATTCCAGGTTCCTCAAAAAATTTGCAGAACTTTTTTTTTCCCTTTTGAGTGATACATAAATACCTTAAGCCCTGATGCTGTGAACGTCTGTTGGCAGACACAGGACTTACTGTGAGGCAAAGAAGACCTAAGATACCCCACAGGCTCCTTTAGACTGAAGATGCAGGCTTGCAGGCAGATGGGTGGTTAAGGAAGCAATGCAACCAGCTTCTGCTGCACTCATTTGACCCAGCTGCGAGGAAGGAGGCAATTCCTCTACTCTCACTTCCAGATTACAAAGTGCAGAAGCATGATGCAATTCTCAGAGGTACCGGTTTGTCACCGGGACAAGTCTCATTTTTCTCTGCATTACAATGTCCCCAAGGGGGACCCCTACACTGGGCTCAGTGTCCCCCATGTGCTCTGCTGGGGAGGGTGGGAGAAACGTCCTTGTGAAGCCACCTCCTCAACAATACATTTGTCAGAAGAGAGGCAGCTGCTGCCATTAAAATAGGTTGGGAGAAGAGTTCCTGCTGAGCCCAGTGAAGGCTCTTACGTCTGATGTTCAGTTACAAGGCCTTGTACACTGTTGCAGCAGGGTGGCAAAATGTAATTAACAGTTAGGTACGTTAAGTTATTGTTGTAAAATTTAAATACAGTAAATATCTTTAACAACTGCATCTCCACACAGGAAACATGAGAGGTTGAATTTTACACTTCAGTGTAAACCTCAGAGTAGTGGCTACTGCTCAGGATGCTTGACATTTTAATGGTCTTCTGGTTATCAAGCTCTGATTTCAGATACTTACAACTAAACAGTAATGACTTGAAGTTAAGTTTTATGCAACTCGGCACTAACTTTCATCTATTTATCTTGACAATATGGGATTTTTTCCTTCTAAAATACAATGAACAAAACCTATTTTTCACGTTAAAGACATATCCATTGTGATACATCTTTTCCTGCAACTTATTTAATAAGTTCTACCACTAGCTCAAGATTTCTGTTTGACTGCAAATACCAACATTCATTATAAATATATCTACAATCCACTTACAACACTGGAAAAGTTAAAAACATTTACGGAAGGACAAAGACCAACTACTTACTCAAAATACCTTGCCCCCTGGACATATTGTTGCTTAATAATTTTTTACATGGTTTTTCCTTTTGCTGCTGAAATTACTGGCTATCATTTGACACATAGTGTTGGACTAGAAACACTATAAATCTGAAATGGTAATGTGCTTTCCACTGCATGTAATTCCTACCAAATACATCATCCACAGTTACTTTTATCTGAAGCCAAGACTAGCAAGGGCAAAACACAGTCTTTTTATCGACTTTAGAGCTTAGCCCATTAAACTCCCTGCTTTTTCAACCTCCAAAGCCAATCACAGGCTGATGACGTCGTCCTGGATTTTATTTTGCAATATTATGAGCCCAGCTTCCATACACAAGGAGCATTGCGGGGGCTGGGAACCTATTCCAAGGCAAAGAGGCACATTATTTGCCGGTGTTTGACAACAGGGGTAATTGCTTTTTATTTTTTAAGCGTATGGTGAAAGGCAGGCTTAGCCAGTGCAGAAGCTTCTGCAGAGCCTCCGGGGGGAGAAGAGCAAAAACACTTCATGCTCTTTGCCAAGACGTTTTAGATGCAAAGTGGGGCATCAGCAAACCTGAACCAAGCAACTAAAGCCCTCACAAACCAGCCGTGCAAACAAGGAAAACAACCCTTCAGGAACAGATTTTTTTGAACCACCCATAGCAAAGCAAGCAAATGCACATGGTTACATATAGTGTTGCTTCCTATCATACATAAGCCAGAGATGCTACTGTTTAAAGGATGAAAAAACATAGGCTTTTGTGAGCACAATGTCCAGTGCTTCAAAACAAATGCATCTTCAAGGTTTTGCAGGAAAGGCACCCACTTGGCTTCATCTGTTGTTCAGACACAGCACAAGTGAGCAAATCCAGCACGCTTTAAGTTAAGCAGATCTGGCATAACTTTTTGCAGTTCAAAAGAAGCTGCCACAGCATCCATAGAAAGTCTGTAATCATTCACTCCACAGTGTCCTGGGCACAGAGATACTGTGGACGCAGTACAAAGTCATTGCAAGCATCTCATAACTCTTGCTGATCTTATAACAGCTCCCAGGTCCAAAAGACAAACACCACGATTCCTATTCATGTTGCTCTTAAAGAAAGATAGTCTCACCCTAAGGGCAAAGGCATTTTTCAATTTTCTTGCGTAACTGATTTTACATATAAAACTTGACATTAAACACATGACTAGAACTGATCAGAAAACACCATCTTTTCACAGGAGAAAAACAGAGTTGCAGCATCCAACATGGCTACAATCCAAAGTAATGTCAAAGCGCTGTTGTATCCAGGGCAGCAGGAAAAGATCCGGCAGAATTCAAGACACTGGACAAAGAATTTCCATTGCAGACTGCCACCAAATGTCCTGCCTACCATTTCCCATACAGAATGTTTGTTGCGTGGTACGTAAGCCCCGTGCAAGTGCTTGTCTCCGTAACTCTGAGGTATGGATAGAGCAGCAAGGAATGAGGGTGCTGATACACCTAATGAATTAAAGGCTAAGAATTGTAATGCTGCTGTTGTTGCCCCATAAACCTGGTTGAAACTAATTACTGTGCTGCATTAAGTATATGTGATATCGTGAAGAATGCAGGATTAAAAACTGCTACAGAGACGGTATGAAAGCTTAGTCAGGAAACGCTCACCCAAGTTCATTTTCTCTCGGATTCCTTGAGACATTGCACTTAGGCTACATGCAGCCTTCTTAACATTTTCTGAGCTTTGGTAATTCTTGACTGGGACAGAATAATACAGTCTTGGGTTTATTAGAAATCAGTTTAATCATGTAGCAGCTCAGCACTTGGAAAATAAGACAGAAGTGGATCTGCAACGCTACAGTGATAGCTCTTTACAGCAGGGTCACTAAGTAAATACAAACACTGTTGTAACAGCTGTATTCAATTTTGTAGGTACAGAGGTCATTAATAAGTAAGATTGAATTATATTAATATTCCTTGAAAACAAATTAACTGATTGATTTTTTTATTACAGAGTCCACATATTTTTCATTTGTTCTGGTTGGCAGCACTGCAACCTATTAGTTAAGAGCAGCTTGTTTGCTTTGTTACAGCTATTGTCCAGATGTATATATATATGTAAAAATAATGAATTTTAAATCAAAGTGTTTCTTAATGGCATAGTATAAACCAATAGAATATAGAGATTTGGGTTTTTAGCTAGACTTCAAATAAAATGTTATGTAAATGAGAAAGACATTCAAACATTGAAACTCCACATCAACGTGCCGAGTTTATTACAGAACAGCTCGCTGGAAATTAACCGCGTACTAATCTTTTAATACTGCAGCTGATCCTTGGTCAACCTGTTAGAAGAGTAAATTGCCATTCCCGGCTGTGCCATACTACAAAAGGATAAACATCAGAGTGGCCCTTAGGAACAACCTATTTCAAGAATATATCCTCAATCTTTTACAGCTGATCAGCACAACATGAACAGAAAAAAAAGCTGCCAGAAGGGAATATATGTGAATATGAACCCAATACTGATGCTGCAGTAAGGTACAGATTTTGTCTTTAATGTAGTAAGACGCTGAAAACTCTGTATTGGAAGGCTGAAGCATTGAGAGAACTGAGAAATTAATTCAGCCCAAGAATTCATTTCAGTAAGACTCGGGGATCCAACACTCAAAAAATCTGGGCCTAAGTACTTAGGAGAGTCTCTTTTCTCTCATTGTAATAAAGCCACAGCAGAGCCCAAGTACTACTCACTAGGTACCCGAGTGCTCAGGTTGTTTCAGAAAAGGCTCCTTGCAGTCCCACATCAGAAATTGCAGTGCCAACCAGAGCGTGACGTACATTTGGGAACCCAAATGCCTCTAGCCCTTACTGGCTGCTACGTAAGTTAAATTTCCACCGAAACAAGTTGGCCTCAGCACTTTTTCATACTCTTTGGCTTTTTATTCCACAGATGCATTTTCTCTTTCACTTTCTTAATCTTGCATTTGCACTTACTCTACCTTGTGCTTCCTTTACAATTTCAAGATAACTAAGCCACAGCTGAGCAAGAACTTTCTCTTCACTTATCAAAAGTCTTGTCTGAAAAATAGACTGCCAGGGTTTGTAAGCTTTTTGAGACAGAAATAATTACTGTTTGCACAATACCTAAAGCTATTGGACCTCCAACCTAGCTGAGGCCTTTGGTCACTATTGCAATATTAATGTTACATGAGATTTTAAATTTACAATGTTTTTGCCTTCTGTTGCATATGCAACAGAAAAGCGTGTTCATGTTAATTGACAGATGACTAAATGCAACCTATTTTCATCATTCCTATCTTATTCCAAGATGAAAATACAGAATAATTACAGAATCACACTGTTTATTTAATATACTACAAGATGGCAAATAACCTCTTTCACCCCCCCAAACACTCCTGTGGATAAACAATGACTCCTACAGAAAGCTATTTTATTATTGTCTTTCTGTTACTTACAGAAATATGGACCAGGCAATTTTTAATATTGATAAAGCTTAGCATATGGCTGTGACTTGCCCCTGCAGAAGACACACTGATGTTTCTACAACCTAAGCCCCAGTCCTGGAGAAATTATCATAGGAAAAAAAAGTTTCTCTGCAACTACCCCCACCCCCACCCCCCACAGGGCAGCATCCTTTGCATGTGCGGGGCAAGATGGGCTGTGTTCCCTGCCTTTTCCCTCCTCATCCTAAGGAGTTCAGCCACATCCACGCAGTATTACCCAGGCTAGTGGACAGCTGACTCTCAAACTAGTGCTGTTAAGTGTTAATTGTTATTTCTCCAGTCTTGTTGAGATGGTATTATGCTGTCATTGCTGCTGGAATTACTATCAGTACAGACTGAAGGGAGAATCGAGGGACACAAGACGGCTCGGCAGATGATTACTGAAAATTGGGAAGTGGTGTTAACCATGGAAAAAATGAGTGTATTTGAGAATCGCTAATAAAACAGATAGCTGAACATAGTGATAGTTTCCGTGACTTACACCAGGGCTAGATTTAAAAGCTGGCACTAAAGAACATTTCTTCTTAACAGTCTTACAAACTCTTTCTTTGCCCATGTATGCTGCTCAAGAGTGCCTGGTATGACACAGACCAAAGGACTTCCCACCCCAGGACGAATTCAGTTTGTTTTGTTTGTTTTGTTTTTTTTTTTTTTTTACTCACAATCCCTTTCAACAATTACCCTCTCTCAAAAAATGGCAGATTCATCTTTGGCCTTCTTCCTTGCTCCTGCCTGGGGAATATTTGGCCAGCCCTCGGAAAAAGAGTCCAGTTTCAGAGCAGCCGAAAGTACAAAACAATTATAGCAAGAGCCATGCAGCTAGCCCTTCACGTAAAAATCGTGTCCTTCTGCTGATAATGTTAGAATCACCGGAACAGCCTCTCCAAACCCACAGAAAGTACTTCCCTTTCGTGCTGATGCTTCTCTGTGTGCAGGAGGAAGGACGGTCTTGTGGCTCACACAGACTTGGCTGTCAGCATGTGTGGTCACCGACTTCTCTTGTGACTTTGGGAGAGTTACCTAACTTCTCCATCCACCAAAATATCTGTCTGCTATACAACATAACAATATAATTAAATTGTGCCCTTTAATGTAAATACTATTGGAAAACTTAATGGCTTGGGATAGATGGAAAGCAGTGTAAGAGTTCAAAATGTTATTATTTTCATGGTGGTATTATTTGGTGGCATTTTAGTTCTCCTCACAGAGAAAAATTTTCATCAGACGTGTAGTGCCTTTATTTCTGAATATTATCTACAGTGTGAAGTCACAGAGAGATAACCATTTAACATACCTATTTTCTATTGCCTAAGGGAGGGATGTGGCAAACACAACCAAAGGAAGCACATCTCAAACACACTCCTGCTTCACCTTCATAGTTAAGGTAATTTCAAGAAAAAAGATAACAATGTCATTCATATGTGTTTCTTGTAAACCCCTCTCCAGGCAACTGCTGTCAGACAAATAGTCCATATCAAACAATTACTGAAAGTTTTCGATGTCTGGCTCATTTAATTCTAATAGACGTATCTCAAGATACCACCAGCACTGTGCAGTGTAATAACATGCCTTAGCTAAGTGACACAAGTTACATGGCTCAAATGAAGGAGCAGCTGTGTTGGTACACACACCTTTACTCCTAATTCCCAATGATAGCATTGACTTTGACAGCAGGCCAACCGATGTGCAGAGCCTTTGTGATGTGCTTACCTGGAAAGCTGGATGGAAAAATTATGCACAAGGACATGGCACGCTGGCTACATTTTTAAATATTGTCTGCAGGTTGGAACAATTGTTTTAAGAAAAGTTTGAATTCCACAGATTGACAGAGGCATCAGGGAGGCTTCCACTGAGAGTCCTCAAATCCTATGTATTTGATACAAAGCCAAAGGCAGCTGCTATGTGAACCAGGAGTAAATAAATTTCTCTAATCTTGGCATTAAAGAAAGAAAAAAATAATGTTACTTTAATAATCAGTCAACCTTGAATTGTAATTTGCAATTAAATTCAGGTCTCCTGCTCATATCCTAACTTAATAGAACAAATTTCAGGTGGCTCACCCGAACCTAGAGATGGAAATAAGCTCCGTCTGAAACACAGAAGTTTTGGTGGTTTCATTTTGTTTGGGTTTTGTTTTGAGAGAGAGAAAATGTTAGAAATCTAATTCCTTTTCCTTATGTCATCCTCTTTTCTCTTCCAGCCCTAGTTTAAGGGCTGCCCTAACAATGCTAGATGTGACATCACCCTAAAGAATTGCAGAGGTTTTTTTGTTTGGTTTTTTTTTTTTTTTCATAGAAAGTACTGTATTGATCACCATTATCTATGACTTGCCTCCAGTTTCCAAAATAGTTCATACTAAATTAAGCTATTAAGCAGTGTATTACAGGTTTGTTTTCACATTTTAATTTTTCGGATAGAAGCAAGGTGGAATTGCCATCTAAAACATTCTGCTGCCTTGCATTATTCCAGATTTTCTACTGAAATTATTCCAGATCTGTTGCAAATATAGTCATTCTGGGTTTGTTCATGGAGCTACTATGCAAAACTTTTGCACCTGCAAGCCCACCATGCACAGAATTATCTGGAAGTCCCATGTGCACTACTAGCATGAGTATGCTGGGTGTGCAGAAGGTTAACAGGTTTTGTGATCCATACTACCATCACTAAATACTGATGGAATTAGAGTAAATCTCCCAAGTACGAACAAGCTACTGAGGTCAGTTTCTCTGAAATTGTAACACAATTACAATGTTATTTTGTTATTCAGTATTTCCTGAGTAATAGCAAGCGTGCACACAGTTTTGTATTTCCTTCCACACTAAGAGAGGAAAGGCAAGTTGAACTGTCATGTTGTGTGGCTGAAAATACAGACTATGTAAAAATTAAGTTCATTCTCACCCAAACTGGTACTAACAGCACTGCTTTCAAGCTAGTCACTCCCTCCAGCGAAAACTTCTTTGTTCAACATATGACCATTTGCTGCAGCACAATGTCAAAAAGTCAGCTCTGTGCAGAAAGATTATGGAAGTTGTTAATGGAATAATTCTGTTGATTTCTACTTTCTAAGCTTCCAGAAGCTCCAATAATAAATATGGAGACTAGAAGAGAAAACCAGCTTTCAGAAATTATTTCAATGCAACAATATGAGCTATTGTTACTAATGAAGGAGAAGAGTTGTTTTCATGACACAATTTGAGATGTTACTGTGGCCTTCCTTATGTGGAGGTCAACCTGAAAATCAGAACCAGAAGCAATTAATCTACTTTTCCCCCCACATGCATTAAAATCCTATTCATTGACACTTGTTTTTCTCATTCCCTCACTCCAGAACATCACGTATTCTGTGTAGAGCATGATCACACAAAGCTGCTGCGTGTTATCCCACCCAATCTGTAAGCTCATTAATACTGTCCTGAGGGAAACACTTTGTTCTAACTCTTCATTCTCTCTTTTTATCATTTGAGAAACTTCCCAGTAAGTGTCAGACTCCTGCTGTTTACTGATGAAATGCACCATCAAAGAAAGTATTGAAAGTGTGATCAAGTGGGAGTTGTTCAAGCTGCTCTTCTTTACCTTACCACTACAGCTACTAAAACCCTACAAATTAGAAACCAAAAACTCAGTTACTGTGAACGGAAATGAACAAAATATATCTCCTACTTTATATCCAGCTAAGCAAAACCAAAAGCAAAAAGCTCCCCCTGTTACAAAGGTACAGTACAGTCACGGGCATATAGCAGGGAGGGAGAATGGGGTTTCGGCTGGACACTTTCAAGGAGTGCAACTGAATAATTAGATGTAAGGAGTGCATTTGAATGCTGCCTGAGAACCTTCTGATTTTGTGCTTGAAGTTCTCAATAACTAAGAATTGCATTAATTAACACCTGAGGGAATATTCATGCATTTTTCATATACAAACCCAATCTGCATGCAGAAACCATCCAGACTTTCGATCTGAGCAGACAATCTGAAAAGAAAGGACTTTTCAGCCCATGGATTTGTCCCATGGGTGAGCATACTGTAGGCACTGGTGAAAAGGAGTTTTAGTTGAGTTAGGTTAAGTTGCTTCATAAGGCCAGTGCCTACTGGAGGACAAATAGCGTGCTGAACACATTCCGCTTTAGTGCTTGAAATCTTTTCCAAAGGTCCCTTGTAAGTTTTAAAACACAGTACATGAAAATTGCCTTTTTCACTAGAAAGGGAAAACATCTGACACTCTTAGGAAATAAGCTATTAGAAATTAACAGGAGATAAGCAGTCTGAAGTCAAATATTGAAACATCTGTATGTACACAAATACAAGAGAAAGGCTGCTTTGGTCTTTCAGCTTTGATATCTGCTGGCAGACATTCATTTTCTATCTCTTTTTTTGGTTTTTTTTTTTTGTTTGTTTGTTTTCTGAACATTTTTTAAAGGAGATTGCCTATGGAACCATATAGAACATAAGCATAAGACCTTATTCAAAACACCCCAAATTTTTACATCTTTTCTTTGCATCTCCGTTGCAGGTTTTAAGTTTTTCAACTAAGGGTTTAAAACCTTAAACTTTACTGTTTACATTTAGGTACTTATACACAACTGCAAGCTGAGGTTCAACAACATATGCTGTAAGTTTAATCCTGAACACTGAAAATTTCCTTGCTTTGCCAGTTTAAAGACAATTTAATGCAATATTTATTACCAATTTAAACCTTGAAACCTCTTTGAAGCTGAACTACACTTGTGCTTAATTCTATAATCAGATGACGATGAATCAAAATATGCAATCTCTAAAAGTGGAAAACACACTTTCTGGCAGATCAAACACCTTTAAAAGTATAACCAACAAAAAGTAAAATTCCCTTACAAACGGTTTCTCTTATTTTGTACTGGATTGATCACTGTATAAGTACATGCACCAACCCCTGCTGTTAAGTACAAATACAAGAACACTTTGATCCCGTATAAGCAATTTCACATATGGCTCAAGAAACCAGGAGAGCAGCATCTGTCTAATGTAGCAGCCTGCACTGGTGGATAAACCTCTTCAAGAATACAGGATAACGACCCTTATTCCCATGCTGGCTATTCATGCTGTAAAGTCTTCCTGCATGCTCTGAAGCAGGTTCTTGAACTTCAGCCTACAGTAAACAGTGGTAACTGTGAGGAAGCAGCTCATGCTCTAGCCCTGTTCCCACCCCGGTGTCTTGCCGGACGCTCTGGGACAGCACTCCTGTGGGCAGTTTGGAGCATGGAGGAACGCTCTTCACGTGACATCCTCTCCCTAAGGAAGCACTTGAAAAATTTCACACAAGCAGCTGAAAGCCATCAAGACACTAAGGATTTCAAAACCGAAGCATACTTAGAAAGGACTCTAGAGGTAACTTTCTACCCTCTGGAAAGCAACTTCCAGACAGAACCACTGGGGTGAAGCCCTCACCTGTGTGAGCCCATGAGTGTGACTGAAAGGCTTTTGTTGAGTTTTGGCCATTTTTTAAGTAAGCACATACTCAACAGTTACATTATAAAACCCTTGAGTGTTTATATTTCAAGTATTAATAAGATATACTTGAAAGTTAAACAAAAAGCCTGTAATTACAAGTTTCAAGCAGTTCCACAGAGCAACAACTTCTGGGGATAGAGGTGCCTAGAGCATTGGCTTCTTACCACGCAGCTTTCATGGCAGACTCCAGCCCTAGTATCTTTACATGGAGCAAACCACATGAAAGTCACCTTCTGGCATCTGGGAAATTTCCAGAACTTTCAGGATCTGAAATGTTATTTGATTTCTTTCTTATATCACAATGGAAAATTAAGGGAGATGAACGTACAGAATTACTAAAAAATAATTTACATATTTTTGGGGGGGGAGGGCTTAATATTAGCATTTAACTAACAAGAACGAAATATCAAATTATTGACTGAAAGTTTCTCATGAGACGTGACGGCGGTGGGCCTGGAAAACCAGATTTCAGCCCGAGATGCTGATTTGGGCCTTTACACCAGCCTGCATCCTTCATGTAGGCTCTGGCCCCTGCAGCGCAGGCACCTCTGGTGCTCGAACTCACACAGAAAACTGAAATAGAATCAACTTTCTGGTGACAAAATACATTGTCATGCTGCCCGCTAAAGGGCAATTAAAAAATCTTTCGTCTTTGCGGTTGTTTCAGTCCTAAATGACCTGCAGCAGTAAAGGGCTGCCTGTGGTACATGTTGCAACAGATTTGATTTAATCTATTTTTAAACAGTGCCTTCAACCCCATAGCAATCCCTCGGGGAGGTTTCTGCACTGTCAGGGAAAAATTTTCGACCTTCGGCCTCGCGTTTCATTTGCCTGCTGCGATGCCACCCGCCCGGCCCCGGCCGCTCCCCCCGCGCTGCCGCAGCCCCGGCGCGGCCCACCGCGGCGCCCCCGCCGCCCCCAGCCGGCACCGCCCGCCATCTTCCCGCCCCTCCCGCCGGGGCTCCCCCCCTTCCCGCCTCCCGCAGGGCAGGTGGCCCGCCCGGCCCGCCCCGCAGCGCCCCCTGCTGGGCCGTCCCCGCCCCCGGGAGCGCGAAAAACCAGCGGGAAAACAAGCAAAAAAAGCCGGGGAGCGGCGGCCGGCGGCGCTGCCTCGGCACGGGGAGGCTCCTGCCCTGTGGCAAATAAGGAATATTATTACTGTGAACGCGCAGAGCGGAACGAGGCCTCTCGGTCCACACATATGCTCCGGGGCAGAGAGAAGCACAGAATCGTGGAATCATTTAGGTCGGAAAAGACCTTTGGGAACATCAAATCCATTTACTAAACCACGTCCCCAGGCACTGCACCTACGTGTTTTTAAAAGCCTCCAGGGTTGGCGATTCCACCACTTCTCTGCACAGCCTGTTCCGACGCTTGATAATCCTTTTGGTGAAGAAATTTTTCCTAATATCCAATCTAAACCTCCCCTGGCACAACTGGAGGACGCTCTTGTCCTGTCCCTCTTGTCCTGTCTCTTGTTATCTGGGAGACCGACCCCCACCTGCCCACAGCCCCCTGCCAGGCAGCTGTAGAGAGCAGTAAGATCCCCCAGGTCTCCTCCTGACTAAACAACCCCACTTCCATCAGCTGCTCCTCATCAGACTTGTGCTCCAGACCCTGCACCAGCCTTGTTGAACTTCTCCGGACGTGCTCCAGCCCCTCCATGTCCCTCCTGCAGTGAGGGACCCACAACTGAACACGGGATTTGAGGTGCAGCCTCACCAGTGCCGAGCACAGGGCGGCGGTCGCTGCCCCAGCCCTGCTGGCCACACTGGTTTGGTACTTACAGGGAGAAGACAGAAGATCAAGTAACCAAAATATTTTAAATAATTAGGGTCTGTAGTTTTGTGCTTTGGTTTTCCTTTAAAAGCAAAAACTTACTACGGCATCTCAGTGGGCTCAGCATTCTTCAAGAGACAGAAAGAGATGTACACAATCAGCTTGCAGTGTTAGAGATAGCTATATTTAAAAATAAACTAGGAGAAACGGATAAAAACAATAATAAAGCAGGAAGCCAAATTTCTTTTCAGAGATGAAAGGCTAACTGTAAGATCAATATGAATCTACCCCAGCAAGCAACTTTGGCAATCAACATTTGTTAGAATACGATTGTTTTCCTGCTCCTGTCAGGTTTCTTTTCACACTGCACTATTACTCAAGCACTGAACTAACTGAGAATCTCTGCAGATAAATTTTGCATTGCTTTAACAAGTGTTGTTCTAGGCCGAGGTCCTAATTTTTAATCAGATTATTATTTATATCATAGCACAAGCCCAGGCTACACAGTGAACCATCACAGCGCGATGGCAGTCCCAGAAAGCTCAGCACCTACCAGGCAAGAAAGTACAAGGCCTGGAGATACCAAGAAAGGACATACGTAACATCAATAGCAGAACCAAGATGAAAATCTCCATCTGCCACTCTCCTATCTACAGGACCACAGTTTCCTTACAAAATGTCATACTGTGGAAGTGATGAGCGCCGTTAGATTACAGCCCAGCAAATGCCTCACAGCAAGGTATGGACATTAAGTACGAATCTGCAGGAACAAGTGAGAACACTGAGTAAACCTTCTCCTCCATCCCTTTTTTCTCTAGGGTAGAGGAAGCACAGAAGGCTGGAGAAGAAAACTAAAACCAGATACTCCTTAAGGGACTAGCGAGCAATATTCGATGTCTAAGCCAAAATAACTTCAAGGGGATGGCAGTGTCATGACTGATTCGGAAGTGCTCCTACTCCAGCTCCAATTCCCTGTAGAGAAATGCAACACCACACTTGCATCTTTTTATCTGCTGCATAGAAACCAATTTTCAGCCAAGCTCTGGCTGACTGGTAAAACCAAAATTAAACATTTACACACCAGAGGGATCAGATGTGTGTGCTGGATGGGTTTACAAGCAGAGCGCCCATTATTGCTGCCATCCCAGAAACAGAAGGCTTTGTGTGAGCAAGTCAAGAAGTTTTGGGGAACCCAGGAGTTTTCCAGCCACATAGCACCACCTTTTCCTAACCTGTAAAGAGTAATATAATCTCGTTCATAACAGAAGTAGCGAACTGTGGCGACAGATGAGTCAGAATTCTATATCCTTCCTCATCACTGTCAGAATTTACAATTACATTTCATTCTTTCTTCGCTAGTGAAACCTTTGCAAAATCTGTCCAGCTAGAGAGAAATAACAAGCTACAAAGTTGGGAAAGGAATTCTAAAATGTAGCTCTTCCCTATATATGCAGGCAACCTTTCAGCTGACAGTAGAAACATTTACATCTGAGATCCATCCAAAATGTGAATTGCTAGCTTTAGTATTTATGGGACAGAGGTGACACTTTTTATATGCATCTGTTTTCAGAAGGATGGCTCCAGAGATACTACCAGGATTGAGACAGTAATCTGTACCACCAAGATTATTAAGGAATCTTGTTTGCAAACCAAGTCCTATTAAACATCCCTGCCGTAACCTGGCCTCTGAACTTCTCCTTTAGTAAATTATTGTCAGGCCCAAATTATTTGAAAGGTTTGCTTAGCGTTTTTACACTGGAAGAGGCAGGACAGAGATAAGGCACACACTGCAGTAACCTGATGAAGCTATTTGGCCTACAATTATCAGAGGATGAGCTAAGAGTGGCGACTTTAAAATCCATGAAACTACGTGCTATGTTAACCTAGTAGGTGCCCAGCTAGAGCCATGCAAATATACACAAATCCGCAGTAAAAGAAGTATCAATGCAACACAGGGAACAGCTGGAAGAGGCAGAGGCGATTGTATCTACACAGCAAGCCAGTTAAAGGTGAGGGATTTGTTTAAGTAGGGAAAGGTAAAACGGCCCCTTTGCGAGCCTGTATCACACATTATGATATCAAAGAATGGGGGAGGCTGCAGGAACATGCCATCACAGAGAGCCTTTGCTAGCAGTTACAGCAATTCAATAGTTCCCATAGCAAAGTGTTATTTGAACCCTGCCCAAGCATATCTCTACTTTCCAAAAATAACTAAAGATACTGAAAAGAGCAAAGCAATATCCAAGGACTGAACGTGGAAGTCAAGGTGCTAAGCACAAATGCGTATAAAATTCGAGACGTTTGGAGAAAGCTGGGCCTGCACAAACTGGCCAGCTGCTACTGATGGTAGACGCAAAATATTTCTTCACAGAGTACAACGAACATACACAAACAACCTACTCAACTTCCAGATCTCCCAAGGGAGCTGACAAGGTTCACCCTGACTGGGAATTTTGCCTTCGGGACACAGCCTGGTCTAGGGGGAGGCAAAACTCATGATGATCACCAACTTGTCCAATATCCTCCAATATACTGAAGGAAGTGTATTTGGTTCCACAGCAGGAAAGGCACAAGCCTAATTCCTACAAAAAAACAGATTCAGATTATCAGATTAGGATGGGCATGGAGGATAAGGAGCCTGGAGGTGCATCGAACACACAGTTAGGTTGCAGGGTAAACAGAAGGGCCTTTGGTAAGGAGCCCAAAGGTAGAAATGAATGCTGCAGTGCTGGAGCTAGCCTGACAATGTTCACACTGGCTCAGCTTGGAAGTACGTAACAGCTGTGTCCACAAAACAAACCAGTGGCTGCACCACCATATAGTGGGGAAATCTGTAACATTTAGTGAGCAACCATGAGAAACTGCGCTCAGTTAAATGGAGTTTTAACACTGAAATACAAACGTGGTGCTCTCAGTGCAGACCTTGATACCAGCATAATTAAGAAATATTGAAACAATATTTTCACTCCTCAAGAAACATCAGAAAGTCAGGTGAGTTTCCTACCAACTGTTTTGTAGTAGTATGCAAGTAAGAATGGTTAAAGAACCTTTATCCTCCATGCGGGTGTATCTTACTGAGAAACTAAAGGAAGTTGACACAAAAATCATTTTATGAAAGCAAAAAGAAATAACACTACAGAGACTCTTTCTTCTATTTCAAATGGTCTTCACTAAAACTAAAAATAGCTATGTCAATTGATACGCCGTATAGATTTTTTTCAGTAGCGTACCCAAAGCAAGAGATGACAATTCTTGCTTTGTATAATTCACACCTGAGTGCCTTGCTCCCACACATTGTGTTAGGTCACACTGCCACAATCACTACTAAACATACGGCTCAGCTGGGTTTATCCTGCACTGTTATAAACTGGTTTTCCTTTGCTGTAAAGATAACGCGAAGGGATGAACTCAAATGCTCAGCCTAGAAAAGCCATTCCCCCGTACAAATCGGAATCACAACATGACAGTAGATGGCACTGCTCGAATTCAAGCTGAGTCCGCACATTTCCTCCAGGACCATGACAGAGGGGCTGTTAAGGCTCACCAGAGACTGGTTCGTGAGTGAATAACGACTAAAAAACATCCCGCATTTGCTTCAGAGGGCAAGAAAGACAGCAAGCAACTTCCATATCAGTGCATTAGCAAGAGCTAAGCTACAGGTCAAATAGGTCAGCAAAAGGCTTAGTTTAAGATGGCAGGAGTACCCGTTCAGAAGTTTATCTACCATACTCCAACCTTCCAACTTCGTGGCTTTTTGCCTACACCTACTGCAATGAGATAGATACTAGATATTCTGCCTTACATGAGCCTACAGCAGACAAAAACATTCTGGATTTTAGTTTCAGTACTACTGGCACTTTATTTAAGCAAACCTATCGGCTACTTCTCAATCCCACACTTTCAGCTTGCAGAAGAAAGGTCTGCAGGGACAGCAGTTTCACTGCTTTCAGGAGTATTCAATTAAAAGACCGTTCTGGAAGCTGCTCCAGCTTATGAAATTCTTCTTTACTGCAGAAAAGCAATGCACAAGCTTGCTGCAAAAAAGGAAAGGTTTTATACATACCTATCTATCTATATGTATGTGAATATGCATGTATGCATATACACACTATGGGTGGGTTTATACACCTATATGTTACTGTCCTGGTATCAACTGGAATAGTTATTTTTTCTTCTTAGTAGGTGGTGCAGTGCTGTGTTTTGGATTTAGTACGAGAATAATGTTGATAACACACTGATGTTTTCAGCATAAACATCACTTAGCAACAACTAAGTCAAGGACTTACCAGTTTTTCAGGCCCTGCCAGTGAGAGGGCTGGAGGGGCACAAGAAACTGGGAGGGGACATGGCCAGGACAGCTGACCCAGGCAGCCAAAGGAATAATCCATACCATTGAATGTCATGCTGAGTATATAAAGCTGGGGGAGAAAGAAGGAAGGGGGAGATGTCCAGAGCAACGGCGTTTGTCTTCCCAAGTAACCATCACCCATGCTGCAGCCCTGCTTTCCTGGAGATGGCTGAGCACCTGCCTGCCGATGGGAAGCGGTGAATGAATCCTTTGTTTTGCTTTGCTTGTGCATGGCTTTTGCTTTACCTATTCAACTGTCTTTATCTCAACCCACAAGTTTTCTCGCTTTTAGTCTTCTAATTCTCTCCCTCATCCCAACGTGGTGGAGGGCGAACCAGCCAGCTGCATGGTGCTTAGTTGCTGGCTGCCGGCTGGGGTTAAACCACAAGTACATACTAGACTCCTTATTAATCCTTTAGCAAAACAGATTCACAGTCTAAGAGCTTAGGTGCACAATACTCACACATTTAGTTAGCTGCCAGAACACAAATAATATTTAGTCTGGATTGCACAAATATATCCAAAGTACTTTTTCTACCCTTTTTCAGACACCAGGATGGCTTAGAAGCTACACATAATTCACACAGCAAGACTGCCAATATTACAAAAATCATTCTGTGTTGAATACCCAGTTCTCACCAATTACGTTCACCACAACATACAGTTTAGATCACTATCTTGTTTTAATGTAAGCCTTAAAAGCCATCCGTAAGACCATCCAGACATCAGAAGTGGAAGCATTTAAAAACCACAGTTCCTTACATGGCAAATAGCCTGCAGGTTAAGACATCTTTGGTATTTTAGTAGTTTATGTGTAGCAGCATCACATACTCAATGCACTTCTTGCCCATACCATATCTAAACTTCAAATATTAGAAGGGAAATAAGATGCCAATAGGTTCTGCCACATACCAACAAGTGCAGCTCACTCCGAGGTCTGAAAGAGACAGTAAAGAACAGAAGGCACCTCAGCCAGGGCCTCTGAAGGCTAATCAGGGTCCCAGGCAGGTCCACAGCCAGCCTCACCTGGGCAGTGCAGCAGCACCCATGTTCGGTGTTCTTTTGCAGAAAGGAAAGCTGCCAAGCGGGTTTCAGTACACAGCGTTCACGGTGGCGTTTCCACTAGCAGGTGTGCAAGACTGCTTGGGCCTGGGCTGGTGCCATTGTGAGGAACGGCACTGCTGCGGCGGGCGTACGCTGCCAGGAAGCCCATCACAGTCAAGAGGGAAAGGCGCACATTGGCAGTGCTATTTTAAATTCCAAGCCATTTCTGCAGTGTTTTCCAGTGTTAATGTTACTGAATAGTAGTCATGCCCTACATACCTTGAAGGGAAAACAAGTAAGCTTTTCCTTTCCCCTTCTGGGCCTCATAGGTATAGGTCTATGCTCAGGAAAAATCATTTGCTCAGGGAACACCCAAGAAAAGCGAAGATTTGTTGGGGATCAGTTTGGACATGGATGCACAATTCCTTTTATTAAATTACTGGTGACACTACATGATTTACATCCTCTTCATGTCTCGTTTCTTTAACTAAAGAGGCAGTAGCAAGTTGTACATCAACATTTTTCTCATATATCTACAGGCACCATCTTTGCATACATTTTGAAAAATATTAAAATACCTAGCAAAAAAAGATAAGATACAGAGGAAATGTGAAAGATTTTTCAGGACTGTAGAATTTAGTAAGTTTCAGACTAAACAGACAAAGGACAAAAGTAGTCAGCAACCTACAAATCTGTCACCACTGATTTAAGAACTCAGAATGCACTATGGAAACTCACTATTTCAACAGATTATGAAATACATTGGCGGAATACACTAAAACCTAAAGGAACAAGCTTGAAGAAAGGTTGAGATGCTTAGTAGTCAACACAACAAATTTCAAAACGATAGTAAAAATATTTTTTGTAAGGGAGAGATGTATGCTGTCCCAAACAGAGTGTTTGTCCGTATGTTTTTACTGCCTCAGTGTTATTTTAACACAAGCTGCACATAGTTGCAAGCAGTTAGAAATAACTGTATTATATGCACTGCAGATCTGAGCTGTTTCAAAAGCCATATGCGCTGCCCGTGTAAAAACTCCTATACATCAAAAAAGCATCTTATCAGGACCAGTCTCTGATAAAAGGACTGTTGAATTCAGTTTTCCAACAGGCTAACTTGAAAGCAGTATTTTAAATACCTGTGCTACATTGTGTAACACTTTAGATTTTCTTTTTGCAGGGCAGGGGTGGGGTGGGGATGGGACACACAGGACACGGGACATGACAATTTGGACATCTTTGAGAGCACACCTTACCACTTGGTCACTGTGAGAGAGATCACTTACAGCTCAGCCTTTCCAACTGCAGAGTACTTCCAGTTAAAAACATCCTTGCCTCGCGTAACGTGGAATTTCAGATGGTTCATTTAGTCAGGAATCACACACAGAGCATCTACCTCGTCCGTTATTTAACAGGAAACTTCTAAATCTTACGTTACAAGAACTGTTTCTGCAGGAATCTGAGACAAAAAAAGCCACTCTCATTTGTTACAATTATCTTTAACATCTGAAGTATTGGTGTGAAAAACTCCCAAGGAGTTGTCAAGGCTGACTACTGAGCACGCTTTTAGCAGGACAGCCATGCTACACATGCAGAGTAAATTAAGTCAATTATCTTGAATAGATTTTATATTGATTTTTTGACTAAAAAGTAAGATTAACATCAAAGCAAGACAAACACTATATACAGGCATGTTTGTCCTGATTATTAAGAGTTCTGTCACACAGCATACACAGAAGCAAATCATGGTGTAATACTGTTCAATGAACAAACAAAAATGTTAAACATTATGTGATCTTCCATTAAGTGATGAGGCAGCTAAAGTTTTAAACAGAATGACAATCGACTCATCTCAAACTAGGTTTTTAAATATCCAATAGAAAAGCATACGCTAGTTTTTTAGATAACTTACCTTTAGTTTTTACATTGAATATTATACATAGAAGTGTTATCTGTCTGTCAGGCCATGAAAAAAACATCAGTACACTCAGCCAGATAAGGAAACAAAGATTTATTAGAAACTGGCAGTTTTATAGAGCTAAGAAGGTAAACATACTTTTAAGAGACAAAGAATACACAACTGAACAGTCATCATAAAGGCACATAATGAAAAATTAAATTTGAAAGACCCCATCTTTTCAACCTCTGAAAACATTATTACCATCATTTTCAATACTCACAATGGCACTTGTACACTATAAACAGAATGGAGCAAGTCTAGAAGACAGACACTGCTGAAGTCATCTCTGCAACACACACACACACTCACATTTGTTCATTGGTCACAGTCAAACAAAATGATTGGGAACTGATCTCACAAATCCCACAAAGATACAAGAATGTTGATAAAGCCAAGAAACATTCAGATCAGAAAGGCATTGTACATATCAATGATATGGATAGAACGACTTTTTTTTTTTTTTTTTTTTGGGGGGGGGGGGGGGGGGGGGGGGGGGAGTTGTTTGGTTTTTTTAAGGTGCGATGTCCAAGGTTTCCCTAAAGGGAAGGCCAAAAGACACAGCTAAAGCTGCCATTTTCTGAAGTCTATTAAAACAACATTTTCTAATACAAATGTTATGGAGTTGTTATATATCAGTTTATGGAGAATAAACACCAGCCACGGAAGCACTGAACACAAGATTTACATCCGATTGCTGTTTGAAAAATATGGCCCGAATAGTATGTGGAACACTGAGGTTCAGACAGCTATTCATGTTTGCTTAACAGAGGGTGGGGAAAGACCCTTAATAACCTTATAGGAACAAAATTCTTCCTTCAGTAACCCAATTTCAGGAAGTGGCCTAAGAGCAGCTGCTTTTAGAAGGGTCAAGGTAAGGATAATCTCAAATTTACAAAGATTAAAACACCACACACTGCAGAAAGCAGAAAAAGCATAACAAATGAGTTCGGCAATAATTGTTACTCCATTTCAGTGTTTAGGCCTGAAGGCAACTGAAATGTGGCGCACACACATGCCACAGCCCCCCAAAAGAAGTCACTTTGCAAGTACCTGTACATGGAAATACCTAACTTTCTGCATTGAGGAAGTGCTGCTTTGTTTTTTGAGGAAGAGCTGTTTCTCAAGCGCTAACAAGTTCTGTGTGCACGCTTTGCTTGCTTCTTAACATCAATCTAATGGGCACCTGAGATCAGCAGTCCCGTTTGGTCACTTGGACAAAATGCTTCAGTATTTTACTATCGGAATTTCACATACACAGCCAGTGTGCACAGAAGACTGAGGGAAAGAGGATTCATCTCACATGACAAACATGTAAAACTTTTACATAATAAAGCAGTCCTCCATTGGCTAAAAGAACATAGTGGACTGTAGCCCTCTGAGTAAGGGAAAGAATGGAGAGTCCAAAGTGAGAAGTGTTTTGCTCCACAAGAGAGCTATGATGAGCTCCGCTATCGGCTGTATTACAATCACTATCAGCTTAATACTGGATCCTCCACCCCATTTTTACATGGCAACTTGCACTTGTATGGAATGGATCCAGTAAGCAAGCTTCTTCTGCTTCTGTATATTATGATCCTGTAAAACGTGCAGCTGTAACCCAAAGCTGGTCATGGTGAATGATGCTAACATTTAAAAGTGTAGTGAAAAGCAGGTCTAGTCAAGCAAGTTATGAAAAAATCACTGATTGTATTACAAAAATACCATGTAAATTTGTTTGAGGTATTCTGATACCACGGAACAGCAGTTTCTCAGGCTCTTACACTTAAAATTAAAAAAAAAAATTAGCCTGAAGATGAAGGCGATGGGCTACGTTTTCATGTGTTATTCCATCCATGTCTGTATTTAAAATCCTATTTCTTACAAATGTAACATTAAGTCTTCAAAAATAACAACATTAAGTGCTTACTTCTAGGCATGCAAAATGTTGCCTGTGAATTGCTTGAGTATAGGCAGCGTGACAAAACAAAAAGTCACTTTTATATATTCGGTATCAAGGCAATAGAAACTTCTCCTACCTTTGGTTTGATCCAAGCCAAATACACATTTAGAGAAGACAAATACAAAAACAAAAAGAAGCCAATGAGTAAAATATGCATGATTTCCTGAAAATATAAACGTATTGCTGATTTAAAGACAGTTTCTTGATCATTTTTTTTTTTTTTTAACTCAGTGACATTTTAAAGTGCAATATAGGTATCTGTTTAGAAATCGTGAACTAGAATTTAAGAAAGTTTCTTCCCACTTCAGGGCAAAAATAGAAGCTGCAGCATCTCTCCACAAAGATCCATCTCTAATTGGGAGAACAGATTACTTGAGAAATCATTTTTGTTTGGTGTTTCCAACATTAGAAGCATCTCACCTTTTTCCTTCATTTCACGCTATTCCCAAATTCTGCTTCATTTTTTCATATACAACATAGCTGATGCTGACAGCTGGAAGCACTTTCATAAAATTAGGGGCTATGCCCCTATAAAGTCCTCTGATTCCCTCTGAAGCAATAATTCTTTGAAAGAGACCGACCATGTTTAGCTGTGGACCTCCTTCCACTGAGGCTAGAAGAAAATGACAATGCGTTATACAACAGTTCTAGTAACATTAAAATTCTCAAGCAAGTATCAAACACCTGGGTGGTAAGCCTACTATCATCTCTAGGGCCACTGATTAAAACGAGTCCTCACAGAAAGGAGATCTCTTTAAATTCAGACATTTGAGAGATATCCATGTGTCTAAATCCCACTGAAAAGATTTATCCAACTACATTCCTTTGGAACCTAGGCTCCTATCCTTAAGACTCTGCACAAACCTATCAAGCAAAAAGTCTCAGCTATGAAATTGTCTTTATGAAATGTCCTCTAGAGCAAAAAATTGCCATCTACCTTCACAGGATGATGCAAGCCCTTTTCATTGTACCTCTAAAATTTAGGAAACATTCTAAATCTTAGAAGTGTTCCCAGACTATGACAGGTACTCTGTGCCTGGTAGTCTTGTATGGAATGTGGCTCTCAGATCACACAGAGCACTAGCAACTGAAACGTTACATTTGAATCGAGTATGATAAAGAACAACGTTGGGAGTAATAGGAAAACGGGACCAACGTTAAGAAGGATTTTCCAGGTAAGTTCTTGGTTTTTCAAGTTGGTTTTTTTTTTACTCCCATGTCTCTGCTACAGCTATCCCAAATGACACAATTTTGATGTGACCACACAGAAACATTTTCAGTACAACAGGACTCACCTTGAGCCTGCATGCGTGTTCGGATAAGAGCAAGAGGGTAACTGGCTAACTGCCCACATGTACTGGAAACAGTACCACATCCCAACAATACAAAAACACCTGGGTTAGCAGAGCTTGATGCATAGTGTTCTAGCCATGTACTCTTTAAGAGCTGCCAAGACACAAAATTAAATGATAAGACAAGAGATCTGCGTTCAAGAAAGTAAATACACCTTCATTCATAACAAATCTTATGGGCTCAATCCGGCAAAGCACCGACCTCACTATGCCAGTCCTGCATGTTTACTTTTGAAGTGCAGAGGTAAACACCTTGGCACACAGGTAAGGACTTTTAACTAGACTACAGCAGTTAGTGCCTAGAAGAGAAATCCTTAAAAGATCCAGCAGCAGGAACAGTGCCTATGTTCTAGACTTGTTAACACTTGGCGGGGAGGAGGAGGGAAACACAACTCGGCACCCCACAGGGTGCAAGAAAGCCTCGCACAGCTGTGCATATCACCCCATGCAGAAGCAAGGATGCAAACTGTAGAAAAGAACACCCATACTGCTTTGAAAACATTTGCTCAAGCAATTCTGCTGATCAGCACTGCAGTGTCAAAAAAAGATTTATCTAGACTAGAAAAAAAATGATTTTGTGCATCTGGGCTACTTAACACACTTTGAACACACAGCACCTAAGATAGGTAAAATATTTCAGTTGTTGATGTGTGTAAGAGGTACCAGTTCCTCTTGAAAGGAAAGACAGCAGTGTTTCAGACTGCTCAGAACAACTCTATGTCAGCCACAAAGAATTCTGGTGACATGCACAGACACACAAGGAATTGAGGTTACTACAATCAAATTATAAATCAGAGAAAATGGCAAAAAAATGGATTAAGTATCATAAATGCAGGGTAAGTAACTTAATATGAATATCATATCAGGTTTTTAAGACCTATATTTGCTACAAAACACATACGTTCCAGTCCAAGAGGGTTAGTTAAGTATGCAAGCACACTGTATCGCCAAGTTCTATATAATCCTGCTGTATGAGGAGATTTCTTGTCTGGTACTGTTGCATGTAAGGGCCCATCAGTACAGGTACTCCCCCAGGAGGGGCAAGGGGCAAACCAAGAAAAACTTTAAAGTCTAGTAAGGTTAGTGGAATTTCTCATTTGTCTATTCTAAATTGACGGCAACCATAATACTACAAACACATTACAAATCTAACTAACGATACAGTACTCTAAAGAATACCTACCCTTTGTGTAAATTAATTCATGAAAGCTACATGCATTCAGTGATCTAAACTCACCTCATAAACTGCAAGGTCAATGCCAGCATAAGGTATTATACCCAAAATATTAGGAACATAGCCTTTGTAGAAGGCCTTTACACCTTCTCTTTTTAAGATCTTCTTAGCACAGTCAAACATCCCAGAATATTGGCCTGTTTTACCCACAGCCAATCTGGTCTTTAAAACCTAAAGGGAAAAAATAGTAGCCTTAATTACATACGTATTAATGTATTTTATAAACAAGGGAAAACACAGTAACTCTCTGCTTATTCCTTTGGAACTGCTTTGCATTTTTCCACTTTAAATTTCCTTTGTGATGACCACTGTTGTTAGCAGTATAAAGTAATAAATTGGGATGTAAGAATATTGAGGAATTCCTATGACACTTTCAAGAGCAAAATGGGGTTTACTTTAGAAACGAACCAGACATTTGGCAGTCTCCAGTGGAAGCAGATTCTCTGTTACTTACCTCCATGGGATAAATAGAAGTTTGTGCTGTTGCTCCAGCCAAAGAACCAGACACAAATCTTTCAACAGTGCCTAACTTTCCATCATCCTTAGTGAGTATCTTCTTATACTGTATAGTTAAAACAGATAAGTATCACATGCTTTTTAGTAGGGAAAGAGTTACTACAAGAGGCAGGAATACAGTACAAAATGTCTTTTCAAGCTGTACTCACTATTTCATGTATTTACAGTTACATTTACTAACCTAACAAATTTAGCAGTACACTCACCGCAACTCTATGGACACAGATTCTCAAGAATACAATAAATACTCCAGCCTGCAAAAATTCTTTGCATTAAACACCTCAGCCACCCGGTATATCAGTACTGTCAGGTATTCTACAAACAGCCAACACAAGGGTACCCATACCATGGCCCCCAGACAACAGAGGGGCCAACCTGAATCCCTTGCAGATCCAGTTCGCCAATCAAAGAAAGAAAGATCAACTAGCATGTTCACAGAGACAGTTAGAGAGCTGTACAGACCATGTCATTCAAGACAGACACCATCATGCAAGAATGTGCCATCAGCTCCCAAAAGGCAGAGCAAGAGTAAGGAATAATGTGCTCAAGGTTACTCTATGGCATCGAAATCTGCCATTCAGTCTTGCAATATCCAAAAGTTTACTTGAATTTTTGTTGCTTTTATTTCATAGTTGTACAGAGGTGTGCAGTACGTTCATTAAGTCTTACCTGAGGCACTAGAAAGCCCCACAGAGGAAGAATAAAGATCATTCAACTACACCAGAACAAGAGTTCATTTTACAGAGCAGGATTAGTCCTTAACATGATGCTTAAAGCTGATTCAGAGGTAAATATAACTCTGAAATCCAGGATGAGGGCATCTTACATAGCACCATGATATTTGACTTAAAAAGAATCCTGTAGAAGTTCAGCAAACACAACATGCAAAGTTTTTTGGTTCTTGTCAGTTCAAAGCAACAGATTAGATATTAATGCACTACTCCACATGAAGCTATGCAGGCTGCCATATGCTTTAAACTTTCCTCCAGACTTACTCTGCTTATAATACCAAGTACTCTATTAACAGAATAGACTATTTCCAATCTGAAAGCAACTAAATTACTATGAAAAAATGCCCACCCATGGTAAGAACTCCTATATAACACAACAGTGTAAACAATGAACAGTGAGAGTGATATAGTATTTTATTTACCATTACTTTCATTCCTACCTGTTCATAAGCCCAGAACTTAATAGCTGTTTCAGGAGCTATTTTCACAACATTTACACCATTTCCCCTCCAGAGGGATCGGACACCACCTTCTTTCAACATTTGCTTAAAACCACTGGCTATATTCATTTTGTTTGATTTTGAACCGTGAACCTAAAAAAACCCAAAGTCACAGTAAAGAACAGTGCTCTGATCAGACTGTAAAAGTGCTTAAATATATAAATCGGCAAAAATACATCCACTACTGAAAAAAAAATTTTAGTGGCACAAGTATTACAATATTTTGTTTACACTTTTTCCAATATGACTATGGAAAAGGCAATTTTTATGAACACAAAATATGGAAGTTGTCTAAACATAACCAGACCTCCAAAATCTAGGTATTTTATTTGGCCACCAGTTTTCTGTAACAGCTTTCTAAAAACTCAAGTGATAGACGGGAAACTAAAAAGTTCTTGAACATTGCACCTACCTGCATCATCACTTTAAGGCGATCTAATGGTGCTGTACCTGTTCGAGACACAGCACCAGCCACTCCTCCTGCCAACAGCTGTTTCCACCACTGTCCAGTCTTTTTCTCTTCCTCCGTGAACTCATCTGGAACAGTCAAACTATCTCCTATATCCAACACCTATTAAAATCCAAAGTGAAGATGTGCAAATAACTATCTCATTCCATCATCTAAATTTTATCAACAGTTCTAATTGCAAATTAGCCTACCACCTGAGAATATGTAAACAAAATGCTCATTAAAAATAAAAAAAAATCTCTAATTTACATTCTATAATTAACAGGCTATGGATTGCTATTTCTATTCATTGAATAGCAACTTTTAATGACTTCAACATAGATATTGAATAATAATACCACAGACCCACCATTTCAAAGACTGCACCATCATCATTAAAGATTATGACAAATTTCCGCCTTGAGTATGGCCCAAACAAAGACATTCTGTCATGATCGGTAGACCTTTACAGTCAGCACTAAAGCTTAAACGCTTATATGTTGCAGCTAACCTTTCACCAGACAGCGTTCTGGGATTAGTTTGGTAATCTCCTAAGGATGCTAAAAAGAGATTTCTCTCTCATGGTAATTCATTCACACATATGTGAGATTTCCCCTTCCTGCCCCAACATTTTAAAGTAGCATTTTTATAGCCGATAAGATTGTGATAGATTGGAATATTCTACTTGTTTTAACTGCTGTGTATTATCTTAAAAAATGACAAGTTTGACTAATGCTTTATACATTTTCTTATCATCAGTTATACTGAAAGACATACTGATGACTCTTCAGCTATAAAAGTTTGAAATTTCATTGAGGTGCATGTACTATTCAATTTGATCAAAGACGACCATGACTGTAGGCTTTAGTGATAAAGCTGTCCAAGACACAAGACAATGAAATCTCACATACCACTTACACATGGTCTCTGCTCTTCATGTAATTTATAACCAAAATATATGAGAACAAATACACTGTAAATAATGCAAAACCAATATTATGCATAAATTAAACCTATAAAGAAGCAAGAATGTTTTAATGACTGGTAAGTACTGACCAGAAAGTGTGTTAACTGATGAACTCTTTTTAATTACTGTTGATTTTAATTGTAGACACTACGGCTCTAACTTACAACGTGTTCCCTATCCGTTAAGTAGGCAGAATACTGTCTTGGTCATTTGGAACCAGGAACAGGAGGACACAGATTATGGATATAGCCACTGGACAAAACAGGCTAAGTACCAACTATTCTGGATATTGAACATAGAACAGATCGATTGGAAATTCCATCTTTCTGACATTTATGGTTTCCAATTAAGGTGTCAGCAGTCATTTTTTATGAAATCATAAAAAAAATTATCAATCAGAATTCTCAAAATATAAATTCAGTGTTCTTAAGAGATATTATGCATATCTACCAGGGTTTAAACCTTGTGTCTACTGAGCCCTAGACACAACTGCAAAAAAAAGGTTAATTTGAGGGCGTTTATAACAGAAAGGCCATAGCTATCAACTCATAGTAATTCCATGCCAATGCAGCTATCTGCTTGGAAGAGTCTGACAGCAATTAAAATTTTACAATAAAAACAAAATTAAAAGAGCTGTCAATGCCAGCCAGGCATGTGATGTCTCACATCTGCTCTTATCTGAAACACCAGCTGTGCTGCCGTATAGCTGGATTTTGCTTGCTGTGATAACTGGGTCATCAGCTGACTGCAACACTGAAAGATCACAGGAGACTTCTAAAATTATTTCTTGGGAGTAATAATGACATTCCATAATTAAAAAAAATAAAAATATCTTATGTTTAACGATAGTAATATGAAGCACTTTATTAAAGCAAAGAAAGGGGTTTTCTTCCATAAGTAATCTGGGACCGGGACTATTTGATATCATAGCAGTACTCTAAGTGTTTCCTTCAGCAAACAGGGAGCTACGTCCCTTTTGGCAAGCATTTCTGAACTGAGGTTGTACAGTGCGGAACACTCAAAGCTTTCAGATTTCATAAACTGTTTTTTATCATGGAAATGCTGACTAATCCCCAAAGACATAAATGGCCTCCCTATGTTCAAAGAAATCTGTCTTTACCTAACTTTATGGATTGCTCCTATAACCTACAGGAAGGATATTCAGCAAAGAGGATTACTATTGGTATACACTACCTTATTATTTATTCTTAAAAGTCAGTCACTGAGCTGGCAAGAACTCCATTCAATAATAACTAAAATAATTTATCTACACAGTGAATAGCCTATTGCTGTATATTCTGTCATTCTTAAATGAAATTCTAAAGCACAAAAGAGTATGAGAACACATGCACAGAAAATCATCGCTAATGACAGCAGTGATTTTATGACAATAATAGTTACTATATAAATACAAATACTGAACAAATTTCAACATAAACTTAAAATGCTTCAATAATTTGTTTCAACACATCAAAAGCACTGAACGTAAGAATTTACCGAAATTTGAAAAGAAAAATATTTAATATTGTATTTATCTTTCTGTGGAACATCTTCAAAGGAAGAAAAGGACTGCTTCCTAAGAATTACTGATAATTATTGGCAAAGTTTAGATGAAGTTCTTTGCTCAGAAGAAACTCATGCAACACTATCATGCTTGTAAATGGGGGAGCGTGAAGTGAAAAGGAAACCCAAACAATTTTAAATACACGTATGCTTGAAATGTAACAACTGTGAAGCTGTCATACTTAATACCACAAATTAACACAGCAGAGATGAGCTTAAAAGCTGCCCTAAGTTAAATGAAAAGTTGAACTTACAGTGGAATGTTTCCAGTATCTAATTATTTCCTCAATGTCCGTAGCTGGGTTAAACATAAAGTGATCTCTCCACTCATTCCAGTCAACTGTCATTGTCCCATCAGCATCAATACTGAAAAGAAATGGAACAAAACTATATAAGGAAACAGTAGCAGGGATAGGTTTTTGTTGTTTTGTTGTTTGGTTTTTTTTTTTAAGTAATATTCACCATCACATCGGTGACAACTGACTGTAAATTGCACGTGGAGACTTCAAGGCTGAATCTGCCACGGCCTTTCAATACTATGTTTTTCTTATCCAAGTGCATCCGGCATATTCCATTTAAAAACATAATATAATGCTTCATTCTATGAACAACATTTACAGGGAAATGAGATAGCATCTGATTCTGGGAGGAGAATGTTAAGATAGTGATTAGACACCCAAGAACAGATTGAATATGTGAGAATCCTTAGAAAGGCACCACTGAAGGAACCAACACCTTTCAAATTTATAATTGCGTTTATCCTGTTTTCTGAATTATAAAAATATAATAATTAACATTACAAAGCAGCTTAAAAAACTTTCAGAAATCGTAATTTCTGACCTTTGCAGGATCTTTTCTGCCTGCTTTTCTGAAATGCTTATACCCAATATCTTGAGGGACTGGACAACTTCTGATGCTTCAATTTTTCCTTCAGACATTAAAAGAAAGATGATACATATTTAAAACATGGAGCTTAATATACTTGGCACCTTGGAGCTCACAAAGTACCATTGTAACACCTACATAATAGCAAAGATAATTTAAAATCAATTTAAACACAGACAATACAACTTGATTGTCTACTATAAGGACTGAGTGAAGATAAGTACATTAAAATCACGCAACCAAATGGGATGCAAACATTCAGTGAGCTAAAAACTGTTTTATCTTTAATAGATACTTTGAAACTTCCTTACAGCTTCTTTATCTGGGGAACAAAGAGCCCCAGATGAACAGACCTGGAAAATAATAAAAAGGAAAAAAGACTATAATAATTTATTACTTCCATCTATAGTAAACGGTAATTATGAACCTATTAAGGAAAAGAAACAAGAGCTCCATATTCAGAACTATTTGTCTCCAATTTGGACAAAGAATATAAAGGAAGGTAAATTTTAATGCAGTTTCTTCGAACCATGTTTGAACAAATAAAGTAAGTCAAGGCATACCATCATTGTTTTTGTCCAGGCTCTTAAATGCCAGCTTCATCTTTTTCTCATGATCTTTAAGATACCGCATAAATTCTTCAAAATCTAGCTGTCCATCCTGGTTAGTGTCTCCAGCTTTAAAAATTTTCTGTTGAGGAAAAATTCGACATTTGACTTTTCCAAATTACAGCAAATCACAAAGCAACAGCAGCACTGCACAGCACAGCCCTGGCTTTAAGAAAAGCATCATATTGGTCACTTTGGGAGTCAGATGAGGAAAGCATCTAAGCATACACTTCAGAGCTGTATTTGTTTTCAGAATTTAACATATTCTCAGTATTTTCATAAAGAGAGAAAACACTTGGCAGCAAATTAGATATAAGAAAGCATTATTTATTATTTACATAACTTCCCTATTCAAAGATTTTAAGATTTCTTACCAGCACTGGCAAGTTACAGCTACAGATCGCAAGTATTTGTGAAGGAGGTGGGGGACAAGACAAAATCATGAAAGAGAACAACTTAAAGCTTGTGACTTTACTGGTTATACATGAAATTTGTCAATATGTCAGTAAAATTAAACAAGTACTGTCTTAACTATCCTCTTTAATCCAGTGTTCTATTAATTATAAATATAATAATACAAATATCAATAACTATCTAACTGCTGACCAAAAAAATACAGAGACCTTGCCTGACCAGCACTTCTACCCTCCAGGGTTTGAGAAGGCAGAGCTTTCTGCTTCAAACTGAAGCCCTGACAAAAATTTGAAACAACCAGCAACAGACTTGTTAGCTTCCAATATAGAAGCAGAAGTTAGCTTCCCTTTTTGCACTTCTCCTAGTAACTATCCTGCAGATAAGAAACATCTACCTGCAAAATTAACTACGAGATGAATGCATGGTATACAATCACCAGCACTGCAGGCAACAAGTCTGAAATAGAGCCTAGGCATATGCTTCTCCATCAACAAAGGGCCAGAATACTTTACTGTCTTTGTGTGTGAAAACAGCTGTTTAAAAAAGGGAAACGACGGCAGCCCCACCAAGAATCAGCCTGTAACTGCTGAGGCCTGTCTTCAAAGGCAAAGCCCCTAGAAGAGCAAAGCATAGGCTAAACAAGCTCTGCAGGATTTATTAGCTTGGGCTTTATGCCACAGCAAGGGCTGCTCCACGCAGGGAGGGCCGCAGGGCGCAGCAGGGGCGAGGAGAGGCAGCACCCACAGCACTCTGCCACAGGCACCTTCCACAGCACTGGTCTTCCTCTGGCAGGATGCGGCCAGGGAAACCCACCCCAAAACCCTGCTCTAGAACACAAGATTTAAAGGGAATTATGCTCATCTTTTCCTTCGGGCATCAGTCTCTGTGTTTCCCCTCAATGTGCGAAATCCTACAGGGCAGCACCCTGTACAGACGGACGGGAGACCAACCTGACAGCACAGTCTCTCCATTAATTTGCCCTAAGTCCCAGAGCCACTTCAGGGCACACGTAAAGCATGTGCCAAAAATTCTTCCAAATATCTTCTATTTTGCAGACTGCCTTGCGCAACTCTAGTTTCTGAATAAAATAACTCTCAACAAGATTTGCACTGCTGTTCTAATCTGCAAAATCTGGGTTTAATCATTTTGTTTACTCCACTATAATTTGTAGAAGTCCTCAGAAGACCAAAGTCCAACAAATTCTAACCTACAGAAACTAAACATAAAGGAAGTTGAAAACTCTGGTGTATTTGTTGCAGGTGTCTGAAAAAAAAATGAAGACAACTGAATACACTTATGTTGCCTCCTTTACCCCTCCGATCCCTCTACTAAAAGAAATGTACTTTAATGTTTAACATCAAAAACCAAAAATCTGTTAAGATTATCATAGCTTTCTCAATGGAAGGGAGGAATATGATGTGGTACACCACAGTGAAATAAGAAGCAAATTATCCAACTCTCATGATACAGCAAGTTATGCACAATAAAATCAAGTTACCGCATACTCAGATAGAGGTGCTTGGTATCAGCTTTGAAAAATACTGTTCTTAGTATACTCGTGAGTCCAGCTTGATTGTCATTTCTATTAATAACCTTTCAATAAAAATATACTCATCAATTCAGTTTCATGCCCTTGCCAATATGGTTAGGGCTGTTCAGAATTTCCCATTACAAAAAAAAAAATAGTTTACATTTATTGAAGTTTATGGATGCATTCCTAACCATGACCTTTAACAAGAAATTAAGAAGGCTAATAGACTAATCATTAAAAAAAAAAAACAATGAACAAACCCAACAACAACAAAAACCAAACAAGAAAAACCCAAACCAAAAGGCACCATTAAAAATTAGTCTAGTTGTAAACGTCTGCTCCTCAAAGACATGGCAATCTCAACCCATCTTGTACTCCATGCATGGCACCTCATACAGCAGGACCCGAGCATCGGGTAATATAAATATAAATATCCAAGAGGTAATTTATGTGGCAGTCATACACACCCTTTGAGTGAATTCTGATCAAGACAAATTGTTACTATTCCCTACTGTTACCTGAACTACAGAAAGAAAAATGCAGAACAAAGCAAGTGTTGTTCTGGCTTACTGACATGGCAAAATTTCAACTACATTCTAATTACAAAACCTCCATGGCTGAGGATGATGTGAGCCAGAGAAAACGGAAATTCCTAGGAGGTTTAGCGAGCTGGAAATTAGTGTGTCTGTGAAGGGGGGCACTGTTCATTTCGTCCACCAAATGAGCAGATTTTGCTCATTTGCAACAATTAGAAAAGGGGAAGCACAAACATACTCTCCATTCCCTGCTTTTGTTTTTACAGTTATTTTCTAGACTTCAAGCCAGCCTCTGCCACTCTCAGTGCAGCAGGACAGCAGCGTCACGGAACAAAAACGTATGCTTTGCCTCAGCAGGCACATGCATTTTTTCCTCACATTACAGATCTAAAAGTTCATACAAACAAAAGCTTCTTGCTGTCTATGAAATGTATAATTACGCGGGTGTTAAAGTTTCAGAGTAAACCCAAGTAATTTGCAAGTTTGTAGAACAAACAGGAATGCTGAAAGGAGCTTGTCTTCCACTTGGAGGGTAGAAACTCCCTTGTGGGAGGTTATATACTCCATGGACATAGCCAGCAGGAAGACACGCACTTGATTCTCTGGGGAGCCTGGCACAGTAAGTCCCAGGTACAAACAGCCCGTTCACAGCATCAAATAATAAATCATGTTGGAAGGAACCTCTGGAGGCCATTGAGCACAACCCCAGCTCACAGCATGTCTGATTAGATCCAGTTGTGCAGGATCACACCCAACTGAGTCTTGGATATCTCCGAGGATGGAGATTCCACAACCTCCCCAGGCAACCTGTTCCAACATTCAATCACTCTCACTTCAGTTCAACAAGGAATCCAACTCTGCTGTTCTGCATTTAATATACCACCAATTTTTGCACAGTTACAACCACTTGTCACTGTGCTACTTCCTGGTTCACCAACTTCGCTGATGGAGGAGAACCAGATGCATTTTCAAATAGGCATGCTTACAACAATAGAGCAGGAACCAACCTAGATGCCAGTCCTCGCTTGGAAGTCCTGGGAAACAATGTTCAGTGTGCCTGCCACGTAAAACCTGCCATTTCTTGTTACTGACTTACTGTGGGATCACCTCACCTTTATGTAGGCCCAGCCCCAAGAGGAAAACGTTTATTTTCAAGGCGTGCCATTTTTGTTCTCATTGTCTAAAAACTTTAACCCCAAGCAATAAAGATAATTCACTAGATAAAACAAAATGGTGAACACAAAGAATTGCTAATTACTGATAGATACACGAAGACAGTTCAGATGATCTTTCCTTTTAATGCCATCGGCTTTCAGACATACTGACTACAATGTTCCTGTGCTGACCTGTTTGGTCATGACACTGCTGCCTTTTTAACCTTTTTTTTTTTTTTTTCTCAAATTCTGCTACTTCTGGGTTTTTTTCTGCTGGGTATTTTGTTAATACAGCTGCTTTCAAAGGCCTGCACAGCAAGGCAACACCAATGTGAAAGGCCACAAGTAGACCGAAACACTGAAGAATTTCATTTTTAAATTTCTGAATTATATAAAGCATTTTGCAGTGTTGAATTCCTGCTCTTCCAGAAGACCTCTGTATTTGGTGTGGAAACTGAAGCCAGCAGGTCTGTTCAAAAGAAACCAAAAAAAAAAAAAATCAGAAGAGTTATAGACAAGCTTTATACACACCTAAAAATCATGATGCTCTAAGTGGCCTGACGAATTATTAGATTACTCTGTGCCAAAGTTATGAACTTCAATACATTCATAGCTACAATGTCAAGACAGAGACTGTGAGACAGTAGAAATCTTAATGCTTTTATGTAGACTTTTCTTTTAAATTCACACTTTAGTTTTTATATTACTTAGTATCATTATTTGTGTATTGTGCGTAAGCCTTCATATTCTGGTTACAAAACTGAATTGTATGTGAAAGGTGGGTCTGCTCAGTGCAAATTATTACCAATAATTTATTCACTAGCTTGTTATTTCAGCTTATTAATGTAATGCAAAGAATATTTAAAAGGAAGTGATCCATCAAGAAGTAACTGGGTGTTTCTAGCTTCATATCATGCTATCTACAAGACACAAGTGAAAAAACAACACCCAAAGATACGTAATTGGTACAATTAGCAATTCCTTACTCTGCAATCTATGACTAGAGTTCCATAGGGCACAGTTACAAATCTTGCACAGAGAAAACACCAGCACGACAGTAAGAACAGCATTCTGTCCCCAGACATTCACAAATTTCACATTTTCTTTTAAAACCAGAGGCACTACATATAAAACAAATCATGGTATTTCTTTCTCCTCTTCTCCCCTTTTCCCCTTCGCCTCCAAAATAATTAGTGCCAGTCATTCACCCAGCTCTGCATTCTACGATTTTAAGTTATTAGACTGTAATCTTATTGGAAGCCAAATTCAGTTACAGCTCAAGTATACACAACTCTTCTCTCTTTACTGGGTACATACTCTACAAAACTAAAACCTAATGTTGTCCTTTTCCTTCCCATACCTGCCAAGACTACACAAATTTATGACATACAACGATAACCCAGAAATCAGTGGTGAAGATTAAAGTCAGTCTGGTCAAACAGCATCAGTGGGGAGATAAAGCCAGCATAAAGGGAAAGGGCCTGAGGATATACCTACATGGCATTAGATCCCAACCAGTGAGTCCACATAACACATCAGCGAACTAGACTGCCACTTTACCTCCAGAAATCCAACACAACACTGCATGTTGAGCAAAAAAATAATATGCACTGCCTCCAAAGATCTCCCAACTTGTTCAAATGCTGCATTCCTATTTACTCACTTCCCTCCCAGAGGATACTATCAACACATAAACAGTACCCAAGCAGGCTCTTTAAACCTTCCAGATGGACAGACATTAAGAGTCACCCAATCCAGTACAGCAGACTTGCACCCTTGGCGGTAGCAAAGATGTTGCTGTCAACGGCAAAGCTTCCCCTTCCTGTTCTTTGTCCTGAGCACCACTCTTCCCTGCAACAGGAAAGCACTAACAGAGATCTTCTCGCTAGTCCATTTCAGGTAACAGAATCTCTATAATAAATGAGCCTAAAAAGGAAGAGATGCAAGTCGTGCGTATGCTCTCCAATATGCCTTGTAAAAGCCGCTCGCTCAGAACTGGGATAAACTCTCTCAACTCACAGCTATGAATTAGATTCAAAGAATCTGAAACAGCACAAATGGGAGATACAAACTATCCTTTGTACCTTCATTCATCATTCCTTGCAAGTTAACACCAGTATTTTTGACTTTGAACATACTTGGTAGACTGACTTTTTCCATTAAATAAGACTACTCAGCTAGAGGCATCCTCACCTTACAGTCACTTTAAAAGATTTACCAGTTTACCTTGTTTGTTTACCTGGGACACACTGCTGCCTCAAGACAGGGATTTGGCAAAGTATTTCAACATGCAGTTAAAAAGATCTTCCAGAGGCGGAGGTGCCCATATTTAGTGCCTGGCATTCTTGCTCTTTGCAACAACAAGAGGAAGAATTATTCATTCACTGTGCCCTGTCACTGTTCAGGAAAAAAAGCTATCAAGTCAGTATTAAAAAAATCCATTTTATTTCCTTGGATGTTTAAAGTGTTATGAAAACAAACTTACATTCATCTTGCTTTCATATGGAGACTTGGAGACTACAGCACATACCAGTTAAAAGCTTCTGAAGTTGTACACATTGAAATGAAATAAGCAAGAAACATTTGCTTACAACTGAAGTCAGATGTATTACTGAAGATGTTTGTGGTATTTCACAATTGAGTCCCCATAATAAGACATAACTGTAACACTATTATGACCTGAAAAGCAAAGCTTAAACGAACTAAGTGGTTCCAGTCTTCCACAATCACATGAGGTGACATCTGTTTTAGTAAAAAAATAACCTGAAGATGATTGTCTACTCTAGATCTACAGTACCAGTTTTTGGCATACTATTAAGGTGAGAGAAAGCTTAATGTCACAAAGAATGACCTAGAGACATGAAAGTGCCGAAGTTTATAGGACTGTGAATTTGGATATTACATATAATGATTTCTAAGAGTAGGTACTGTGTGATTGAAAATGCCCATGTTTCTTCTAAGAAGTTGCTAAAATACTTTTTGTATGTTTCTGGCCAAGCTACAACATAATGAAGAGGGTTCAGTTAACTTGGTATACTAGCCTTCCACGTAAGGGAAGTTACCAAAATTAAGAAAAGTGCAAACATCTTATTAAAACAGCAGAGAAACAGTCAAGGACATATTTAGCTCAGTCACTAAACAAGTGACTTTCTGGACTAAGAACAGCTATGGTAAGTTCAAGCTCTGAAGCACTATCTAGCTGTAGTTTCTAGGGGCCAGAGAAAAGCACGGAAGGAAACACACACCTGACCCTGTTCTCACCCACCGAGACACAGCCCTGTAACACAGCACAGGGGCCTGCCTTGTCTGACAGAATTCTGAATTTTCTTTGGTTTCAATGCAGCAATGCACTTCAAGTGTTCTGAGTATTTTTAGACTTTGTTGGACTAAAATTTTCATAAACACAGTCAATTACTCTAAACAGACTGTATTCTGATTGCTCAGAATTTAGTCTCATTAGGCCCTTTTTCCACCACACAGAGGTGTCTCATCACGTTGTTTCTTTATCCAAAGGAGCCTTAACACAGCCAAAGACTTATATCAAAACCTGACAGAGAGTCAGTCCAAATAAGATCACTACACTGTTTCCAGAATGTAGTTATCTATTTCAATAACATATTTCTACTCCTAGCTCCAGGACTCACTGTATAAATAGTACCTGAATTTGCGTGCTTGGCTGTTCCTACCCCACACCAAAGCTTGAAATGCAGAGTTTGCCTCCTACAGGTTTACTCTAAGGATTGATTGCAACAGAAGAAAAGGGTGAACAAAAATAGTACTTCATATAACTACTCTCACCATTTATGGTACTCCCGCCTAAGAGACTCACAGCAATCTGAAGACACAGGATGAGATCATTTGATCTGATCCCAGCATCTATTTTGTGTCTCTACTGGACAACTCTGACAATCAAAGTGACTATACAATAACTGTTAGCGTCGCTCATAAAGTGCCATTTGATATTGACACCACACTGAATTCCTTCTTCACAGGTGTTGACGTATTATGTCAGGAATGTCCTGTAAAGCTTTGCAAACTCACCCATTCCTGGCGAGGAATATACTACAATATAAAACAGGAGTTATCCTGGCAGCCTCCAAGCAGCACACATTTTGGATTTTCCAGTGGTTTACTTTTGTCTGTCAGATACTGAGAGAAGGCAGGTCAAGTAGAACACAAAGTCAGGAGCTTCTGTCACATTGTGCTGTGATGTCTTGCCATGAGGAAAAAAAGTCTTCCTTAGAGGGACATGCAACCTACCTCCAAAGCTTACATGGTTTCACATCAATTCTCATATCTACAATTACTTCACCTAAAATGAGTGTCTCATCATACATTAAACCGCAAAAATAACTTATGAGAAAGGTGAAATAAAAAGAGCATACGAGTAGTCTATTACTCAAATAAATAGCAGCTTTGCATCTTTTAAAGGCATGCATGTTCCTTCTAGAGTGGAATTCCATTTCAAGGAAAAAAAAAAGGAAAGTAATATTAGTAGAATATATACTAATTTATACTGTTGAAGATGAGGACTGAGGAGGAGTCAACTGACCTTGCAGCAAAACACAGTAACACTCACATGGTCCCTTACCAGGAGTTAGCCAGCAAGCAGCTGTGCCCCCCAGAAGTACAGTGACCAACACTACCACGTACGTGGATTTCATCCCTACAAGAGTATTTCTGGAAACCTAACCCAGACCTGGACCTAGAACATAACAGCACAAGGCCTGGGATCCCAGCCCAGTCATGAGGCACCAAAGTTTACTCCGCTTTAGGATATCCCAAGATCTGCCCACCCCACGGTACCACTATGTTGGCAGGGCTGAGACTGCCACATCGTGTAATACTTGATCTCATTAGTTAACAGTAATTATAAGACTACTTCTGCCTCACCAAACACAAGGATCATGATTCAATATCTGACTTCATTAATGAAATACCTTGTAACCAGACAGTAAAAAGACATTTTATTGAATTCAACATCACTTTAGAGCTTGAAGTGGGAGAAGGCAGCCTCAAGCTGGAAGAAAGTACAGGAAGCAGATAAGCTAGGTAAAGACAAATCTTACTGAAGCTCTCTTATTATAAGAAGTCTAGTTATT
Source organism: Falco peregrinus (assembly GCF_023634155.1). Lineage (NCBI taxonomy): Eukaryota > Metazoa > Chordata > Aves > Falconiformes > Falconidae > Falco > Falco peregrinus. Next base: position 11,677,025 of record NC_073730.1, on the reverse strand, counting down.
AACAGTTATATATAACCAATCTAGTTTCTAGTTCAAACTGTGCCCACCACTAACTTTAAAATAGCGAGCACCTAGAAGTTTCAGTGCACTCCAACAATTCTTCCACCCCTCTCAAACGTGCAACATGACTCATGGCTTATTTTGTTTACTCTGTGTTTCTTAGGCAGCTAAGGCAGCTAGTTCCTGTTCTCCCTTACATCCAGGTAAGGCTAGCTTATCTCTATTGATTTCACAGGTTTCACTTCCAGTTTATCCTGTAGCAACTGAGAAGAATTTCACAGATACTCAGATGTGCACTATTAATGAAAGGCATCACATCAATCTCAAGAAAGAACTTGGAACTTCAATTCCACGTTGTTCAAAACTTAAGAGGCGCACTACTTGTGTCTCAGGGCTGTCAGTGAATTATATGGGAAGATCACCCTCGTTAACCACCAGAAAATGAACTGGTCACCTGTTCCCCTGTCATCCAGTGTAAGTAAAACCCCCCAACTGTTACAGTCAAACTGGTACAACGGGTTTTCAACAATGTGTATATAACGTGTGACTGAAGTTTGTAACTAGCATGTTCTTAATACTAACAACTTTCCCGGACAAGCAAACAGGGCAAACTGTCCCTCCTTTATACACCAAAAACTGAGAACACAAAATGTATTTATTGTAAAGATGATTTTGACCAGAAGCAGGACCGAAGTCAAAGTGTGCTTACATTCATACTCTCACATAAGCATCACTCAACTCAAAAGGCCTACCAGATACTTCTTCCTTAAGTATATGAGACAGAGGTAAAATAGACACCAAATAATGAGTCCACGGGAAAGAACCAGCAGTGTTCCACAATTACTACAAGGTCACTGAAACTGAATTATTGCCTGTCTTAACACTGCAGTCAAAATTTAAGTTCACTTTCCTGAACCTCTTTCGGAAAGTATGCAATGGCTAGTACAGGCACAGCAGCGGAATGCCATCCAACCATTTATACTGGAAACAAAGAATAGGACTGTTACGGTTATAGGTCTAGCACAGACCTCAGCTGTACCTGTTGTGCCTAACCAAACCTATGGGTGCTTTTTTCAGTGCAGATTCACCTTACCACACAAATACTTACGTCTACAGATTTGAGCTCATATTTATAGAGAGCTTATAAACTATTATATAATATAAAATTAAATAATTTTATATTCTGATCCCTGGGGATTGCTGAAAACAGCTAGGAAGGAGAAGTTTCTCTTTTGGGTGCAGGTCAGATCTGCTAGTGTAACTCAGCATTGCACTGGAATGCTTGATGACTCAAGTTTTACTGACTTGTGAGGTCACAACATTGATAACAGGGGATAAAGGAATGTAATAGTCCAACCCAACCACTGCAGAATCCACAGCACAAAGAGACTATGCTGCCTGCTTCATCATTTGATGGCCGCTGTTACAGGTGTGCATTTTTAACCAGAAGGGCCTCTTTATCTGACACAGCCCACACCAAGAAGATTCATTTCCATGTCTGTGTGTTTGTGGAGACCTAGCTTCAATAACTAGCTCTGACACCACAAACTACCGTTACACTGATTTACTTACCTGCTGCCCAAAGCAAACCTTAACGTACTCAGACCTAGTTTACACAAAGGTGGTGTGACAGCCAGAAGCTGTAAATTACCATCCTTTATCATGCTGGAGGAGGAATACGCTATGCGAAATCATGCAACACTGAGTCAAAGGAAGTCAAAAGTGGACGCGCGATGGATAAACCCGGCGGTGCGCAGCCAGCAGCAGCACCGCCGCCAGCACCGCTCGCCCTTGGGACCCCTCAGCCGCCCGCCCGCGGCGTGCCCGTACAGCGCGGCCCCTGGAGCGGGCACGGCGCCCCGGGAACGACGAAAGCAGGCAGGCCCGAGGAAGCTTCGCCCAGCAGCGGCTCCCGGCTCCGGCGCAGCCCCGACACGCCGCCCCAGCTGCGAGGCCGGCCGGGCGAGCCGCGGCCCGGCAGCGCCCCGTCCCTCACGAGCCGAGCGGCGCGCTGGGGCGGTCAGGCCGCGCCTCGCCCTCCCCACGGCCGCCGGGGGGGCACCGCTCGCCACCGGTTGCTCCTCCGGGAGACGGCACAGGCGCGAAACCGCTGAAGACCGGGGAAGGGCCGCCGCCGCGCCCCCGGCCCGCTCTTACCTCCTCCGCCTCTTTTCCCAGGGGGATGCCCATGGCCCGGAGGCCCGTCTGGAGCTCGGCGATGTCCACTCTCCCATCTTCGTTGAGGTCCAGCTTCCTGAAGAGGTTAGCGTAGCGGGAGTCGCCATCCCTGCTCCCGTCGCAGGCGGCTGCCGGCAACGCGAGGCCTCGCAGGAGCTGGAACATGGCGGAGCCGTGCAGTACGGGTAGCGGGACGCTCGCCCCCCGGCTCCCGCGGGCTGGGCGCGGACGGGAGGCACCGCCCGTGCCGCTGCCAGCGCCCGCAGCTGCTCGGGGAGGAGCCGGCCCGGCCCGGCCTCAGCGGCGGGGGGGGAAGGAGGGCCCTGGGGCACGCCCCGCCCTCCCTCCGCCTCCTGGCCGCTGGGGCGGGAAAGCAGCTGCTGAGGGAAGAGGGCGGGCCGCAGCCCCTCGGGCTCGTTCGCCTCTCCCTGCCGCGCAACGGTTGTATCCAGCTAAACGTTTCCAGTACAAGTACAGAAATACCGACAACGCTGCAAAAGACCTAATTTGGACACTTTGGCTCATTCTAGTCACCAGCGGTTGAGGTCTGGGTTGAAGCTGTGTGAAAAGCCCCTTGTCTAGGGGCAGCCCTTGGCCTAACCGAACAAAGACTGGAAGAGGAAATATTTTGTAGCTTCTTAATTGCTTCATAAATAAATCAGTTGAGTAAATTGAAAAGGACACAGCTGGTATAAGAACAAATGGATAGAAAATGTCAGCAAATAGGCTGTCTGTGAGCGCTGCAGTAAAAACACGAGCCACTGAATTGAGTCGTGCTTTCCTGGTGCATATTCATTCAATATACAACCATGGAAAGCACATTTCAGCCTTATAGCAGGAGCTTAGCAGCCTTGCTCAAAAAGTAATTGACAAAGCTAGTACGCTTCATTGTCTGACGATAGACTAATTGGTGTTTGAAAAAGGGGCCTGACACTACTATGACTTGCATACATAAAGACTACCAGATTATGTTGAAGGTTCATTGAATCTCAGAATAAGTGGGATCTCAGAATAAGGTGGGAAGGCACCTCGGGGAGTCTGTAGTCCAAGGTTCTGCTCCAAGCAAGCTCAGCCATGAACTCAGACCTGGTTACTCAAGTCTTTATTCAGTCCTGAAGCCTCCAAGGATGGAGACCGGACAACGTCCCCAGACAGCCTGCTCTACAGCCTGGCTGGCCTCACAGGGAGGAATCTTTTCCCTTGTGGTCCACTCAGAGTTGTTCTCATTTCAGTTTGTGCCTGGTGTCTCTTACTGTCCCACCATGCCCCACTACAAGGACCCTGACCCTGTTTTCTTTATGAACTCTCTGTGGGTACCAGGAAGGTGGAGGCCTCCTTTTACATCTCCACAAAGCTTTCTTTTCTCCCTGCTGAGCAAGCTCAGTTTCCTCAGCCTCTCCTCACAGAGCAAGTGCTCCAGCCCCTAGGCATCTTGGTGGTCCTCTGCTGAACTCTCCCGGTTATCCATGTCTCAGATATTGGGGAGCCCAGAACTGGACTAGAGTGTCTAAATACAGTCTAGCTTGTGCAGAGTAGAAGGGGATAAACACTTCTTTCCGTCTGCTGGCCATGCTTCTGTTAATACACCCCAGAATTCTGCCAGCCTAGTTTACTACCAGGACATACTGCAGGGCCATGCTCAGCTTGCTCTTTGCCAAGACCCCAGGTCCTTCTCAGCAGAGCTGCTCCCTACAGCCTGTATAGCTGCAAAGAGCTATTCCTTTCTACATGCAGTACTGCATGTTTGTCCTTGTTGAAATTCTTAAGGTCCCTGTCATCCCATTCCGCCAGGCTCTCTGAATAGCAGCCCTGCAATTGAATGCACCAGGTGGTCCCCCACAGTTTGGAGTCATCTGGAAACTCAAGGAGTGTGCTCTCTGCCTCCACTTAACTGACAAATACGTTAAACAAGACAGGTCCAAATATAAATGTTACTTTGTTAGTACAGCTAACATTGTGTATTGAAATAGGCAGAGTCTGAATATACTTCACCCCTTTCTGGAATAAGGACAGCAAATGTTGCTGAGGTGACTGCATCCCAGCAATGTAATACTGCTAAGTAGCATGGCCTTTGATTCTGTTTTTCTACCCATACCATCATCCTTAGGTCTTTATCTAATGAAGTACAGCGAGTGCAGCATTCTCTTTTTATCACTAATTGGAACATGCAAGTTGTAACTACCTCTACTAGTTACTAGGTACAATATAAAGAAATATGACGTAAGCGGGAATGAAATGGTGCTACCTTAGGCTCCCATTGCATATCGCTAGGTTCCTAATATCCAGCATTACCATTGTCTCAGGTCTTGATGAAGTACAGTTATTTTATTATATGATTAATATCATACTAAACACATATTATATTATATATACTTATGTATTAACACCACATATGAACTGAAACCACCCAAAAATAATATCAAATACCTGAAGCATACAATTAAATTCACATCAGGCAGTTTTACCCTATATTGTGTGCTAATGTCATTTAGATGTTCAACATCAGCTAATCATTTCTGCATGATCAATAAAGCTATATGCAAGCACTCACAGGAACCTGCAGGCATTGAGTGGTAATAGTTTTCTTGGCAGCATAATGACAGACACCACTTCAGAGTGAATATGTATATATTATATATATACACGCACTTTAAATATCTTTTTTATCAGTTACTTATAACTATTACTTTAGTGGTGATAGATACAAGTTTGTGGATTGGTTGCACATCTGCTGTAATTTACCTGCAGCGTGGGTTGAAAGTAGTGCCCAATGGGGGGATGATTGACTAAAGAAAGAAGTGACATAAATGAAAGATCAAGACAAGAAGAGAACCTCAATAGAATACTGACATTTTTTCTAAAAACTCTGCATTTGTCATTAACACATATGAAAAGTTATTGTCAATAGTCCAAAAATCAAAGTAAAAGAGGAAGAGATGCACTTGTTCTTCCTGAAGCAAGAAAAGCTAGTCCTGGCATGTTTGGTTTCCATAAGCGCGTCCTGCATAGTTACAATTTATATAGTGTGTGTCATACTGTAAGGTGTCGTGTAGGAAAAGCAGGCCTCAGAAAGCAGGCAGATGATAGAGCTTGATGGATAGACAATTCATATTTGCAAACAGATTCTGTGCTGACTTACATGCACGGCAGCAGGTTGGAAGTACGGGTTGTATTCCAGCGGTCCAACTGTTTATCCACGATGGTGACACAACAGTGAAACCCATTTTTCATTGAGTCAGTCCAGATCTGCACTGGTCTCTCTGAAAATGGAGTAAGTAGCAGAGAGCTGTGCAGAAGGTTTACGTTGACTTTGGTATGATTGGCTGATACCAGATAAGAAACGGAGGCAAGAGTCTCAAACACTTAGCGTATGTTGGTAGATGAACTATTAGATACGACCCGAGGAAGCCATTGCCCTTGCTGAAAGATACCAACACTAGTGAGGCCCAATTGACCTACTGCAGTGACATTTGAGACTGTGATCACAAACACAAACCCAGAGCTCTCCCTCATTTACATCTCTAACAAGAAAATAAGTCTTTCCTAGTATTTGAAAGCCAGAAATATCAAAACTATAATTTGTTCTACAAATGGTCTTAGATGACAGATTTGGGGGCTGTATCGTTTATAGAGTCCTTGTTTGTTAAAAAGGAGTTTTGAAGAGTCCATTACCTTGCTCTCCAGTTTCTACCTTGCTTGAAGGAAATGCATAGTCTCAAAGGACATCTCAGTCAAGAAATATCTTTGCCCAAGATATGCATCTGAAATATTTTTTTAAAAAAATCTGAAATATTTATACTATTTGTATTGAGCGTTGTAAGGCTTTCTGATATCAGCACTGATTAGTATCAGAACATTAAAAATATGTCAGAAAAATATATACATTTTACTTACTAAAACAAGAGCTTTTAATTAGTATATATATCAATAGATGTACAATAAATGTTTAAATTACATCAATACTATCCACTCAGAGGAAGTGCTATAAATATCACAAAACCTCAGAGGCTAGAAGCAGACTTGATATATTTTATTAATAGACTAAAAGATAACTCAGCTGAATTGCATGATTCAGTGTCTGCTCTAGATACTGTAGCTCTTTTTCTGTGAGCAAGGAAACACTTAATAATAATCTCAAAATTATGAAAATAGTCTACTGCATGAGCCAAAAGTAATTTCTGGCTTAACTCCAGGGACTGCAGTGAAGTTGACTAATTTTTAAATTATGAGATCAAATCCAGTTCTGTATCACGGTTTAAAAATTGTCTGTTAAGTACATCCAGACATTCCATGTTACCTGAAGGAACAATCTTCAGAACACACACAGGAGATATAATTAAACAAAAAGGCAATAAATATTTAAAAGGCAACAGGAAAAATTCAGTGTTTTTTCTTCATTTAGGGTAAAATTAATATTTCATTTATTATATAGATGTAATTAGCTCAGTTTTAAATTATCATTATAAAATAATTCTTAAAAAGCATATTTTGGAATCTTACTATCATATAGTAACAAGCTACAGTAAATCCAGGTTCTTTTATTTTCATATATTTTTCTTTATAGGTACTTGTCTTTTCTAGCACACAGCGTTGGACTGGTTTAGCATGAAAAAATTATGTCTTAATTCAGAAAGATTGATGCTGTAATACAGGTAAATATAGTCCACAAATTAAGAAATCATGATTTCGTGTTGCCAGTGAAGGTTAAGCTGGGTATGCTTCAGCTGTGTTCCAACTTTTCCTGTGACATGTCACCATTTTGGAGGGCACAGACCACCTCGTAGGATTGGGGCTGTTACCTGAGCTTTTACAGTACAGCTTTAAATAGCCATGCCACACGAGGGCAGCGATCATTCCGAGGGTAATCAGAGTACTCCTGGGGGTTTGCACTAAACATGTACAAACGTTTGGAGGACTGAGACTTCATCACATATTTCTTAAAGTGGCATGAAAAGCGTCATGATTATAGTTTACTTACCCACACTCTATTTAGCTCCCACTGAGCTCACTCTTTAATTTAGCTTCAGACACCCAAATCAATCTCTTCCAGGACCAAGACAGAGTGGTTACTGCTGCTGGAAGCACTGACCTGGGTAGAGGTTGTAGCCCAGACCTTACATCAGATCAAGAGCACCAATCCATCTAAAGCCAAATCTAGGAAACATTTCGATATTTTTCCGATGCCACCACTCAGGAAAAAGAGCAACAGGTCAGAGTGCTGCTGCAGAAAACAGACAGGCTGAGTGAATGAACACAGGTCACACCAGCACCGCTTTCAAGAATGATATACAAACTAGTGCTCTGGGGTTTTTAAAAAACCCAGACACCTGGGCTTCATTCACCTGTCCCTTAAGCAAGTTCCTTGTTAATTACTGCCATTTTATGACTAAAATCTTACACTTTTCAGGAAAGCAAACACCTTTTGAATTATTTGTTTTATCCCGATTTAACTGTGGTATTTTGAAAAATACTGATTTTTCTTGAGTCTTTGAGGTTTTGTACCTTCTTGAGTAACATCCAACTTCTTTAAAGATTTATGAATTTCTTCTAAAATACAACTCTGGTGCTTTAAACTTGCAGACACTTGACATAAATGACAACACAAGATTGTATCATTACCCACAGTGTTTATCCTTTTTTGAAAAACTCCTCTGCTTCTTTGAGAATCTTCTGATTAAAGATTCTAAATATATTTAGAAATCTATACTTCTGACACTTTTGCCTTTGACTCTTTCTGATCAAGAAGGTTATACTCAATATAGAAGACTTTTGCAAGTCATCAGTTTCAGAACATAAATATAGCTTCAAATAGAGCTAAGCTTTTTTGGACAAGGACTACATTTGAATCAAACCTTCTAAAGTCACTGGACACCCCCCCTTTTCTTTGTTCTAGCAGCTAATACCTCAGGATGACAGGGCACAGCAAGGGCACCCCAAGAGCAGGAAGCTGAGTGCAGGAACACAGGCAGCAGAGCAGGGGTACAGTACCGGAATAAGGAGAGCCAGCATGCGCAGCAGCAAGGCAGGTCCTGCAGGCAACACAGCTCAGGGCCCAGCAACAGCAGTCAGACACATTTACAACTCTAAGACAAGCCTGAGATCAATCTAGGAAGTCAGCCTCCAGGTCAGCATCTGCAACAAGGGGCAACCAGGACCACAGTGGAGCAACCACCCAACAACCAGGCAAAGCTACAACAAGGCTCAAACAATCGAGGGCTCAGAGCTGAGCTTAAATGGGCCCCGGGGCAGAGTGTGGGTGAGGACCCAGGTGAGGCTGGTCAGGATCATTACAGCGTGTTGGTGCACTCAGCATATAAACTCCTAAACCTTCCAGAGAAGCTCAGTGATATAGGGGAGCTACTAGTATAGGGAGCTAGTCAAAGAACATATACTAATCTGTAGGCTTTGATAATTTATGAAGATTACTCTAATTTACTTCTCTTCTAGCTAAATGTGAATGGATTCAAATTTTTTTTCACATGTTGTACAATAGCAAAGCCAATTGTATTTATTAAACTTCTAATGGATAATTTATCTCATAGGCTCTTTGGGGGGGTTGGTTGTTCTTTTGGGGTTTGTTTGTTTGTTTGTTACACAGACACACCCATGCACCCACCCCACCCCGGGTTCTTCAGCCCTGTTTTTCTTCCTAGATCTTAATTACATGGGATTTTATGGTTAAATATGGCAATGTCTTCCATTAACCAGAAACATCTGTCTTTAAAAAAACTCTGTAATTGTGTCTTTAGCCTTGAAAGGGAAAAAAAAACAACTTTGTGTAACTTGACATTAATTCACCCTGTTTAGCTGCTGACAACCTTTCACTTTCTGCCTCTTAAGAGAGCTGGTTAATACAGCGCCCTAAGAAATGCCTTATATGATATGCTGTAGGCTGTTACAGTCAGTTAGGGAAACAACTTTCAAAACTACTGTAGCACAGACTGAAGAAGCGTTCTCAAGGTGGAAATTCCTAGGTACAGGCCATCAAAGATGTTGTCATATAAACTTTACTCTGTTTAAATGGCTCCTTTCAGAGCCAGTGATTGCTTGACATTTGGGAGTTTTGGAGGGAAGCTTTTGTTAGGAACATGAAACTGGTAATGGAGTCAGAACTACCCTTGTAGTCTGCTTTACTGGAAAACTGGCTATATAAATACTTCTTATGCCCTGGATGCTGTAGGACATAAAAAGCAAGAGCACTCCTATTCGAGGCACTCTGCTTTTATGTTCTTCTACTCTTTGCTACTTCCTTTTTTTTTCTAGGATTATGCTACAGGGCAGTTGTTGTACATTTGGGTGTACTTAGGCACACATCACTTGTGGTGTCTCTATTCATCTGGTATGTATTCCACGCAAAATCCATTTTTACATATTTATCCTGAATGAGGGGCAGCAATACACTCACAAGCTGCACCAAGGTTTCAGGGGCTCAGCATCATACTGCATGTGTAATCTTACAATTCCTCTTCTTACCACGTGAATAATGCTCTGTTGTGGGAAGACACGCTATGTGTCAGAGCTTTCTTGCACAACACTAAAGAGGAAACTGATCTGCTGGTGGGGCTCGCTGGGAGCTCGCTTTGTGCACTAGCCTCCTGTAAGGGGGCTGTTGAGGCAAAGCTGTTCCCTGCAGGGCACACGCTGGTGTTGGACTGCGCCTCATACAGAAGCGCTGCCTGTGTGGGACTGTGATCATCTGTGCCACAGGGCTGTTCCCAAACCGAACACAGATGTGTGTACGTCTCCTTCTTCACCAGGCTACGGGCATCTGTGTCTCGCATCGAAAGTGGGGCTAGTTGTGAATCTCCGGCGGAACTGCTGTGAGAGACCCTGTAAGGTCTGACTTGGAGTAGAAAGAACCTAAACTCAGAGTCGAGATTTCGACGTCTAAACGATGTTTTCTTCATGTTCTTCGAAACGATACGCTTAACTGACGTGAGATGCGCAAAGGCCGCAGGCCTCCACGGCGGGGCGCGCCCCCCGCCCCAGCCCGGTGCCGGGGAGGCGGGCGGCCGCCGGGGGTGGATCGCACAAGCTCCGCGCCGCCGGGGCAGCCGCCACGTCCCTCCTCCGCAGCCCTTCCGCCGCGCGGGGCAGGCACGCCGGCCCCCGGGTTAGGCCACCTCGCGGCGGCACCGCCCGGCCCGTGGTGCGGCGGACGGGGCTCGGCGGTGCCAGCGCAGGGCTCCTGCTGGCCGCGCCCCGCCGGCAGCCGTTGCCGGCAGCGGGCGGAGCGGAGGCGGGCGGGTTTGAAAGGGAGGCGCCCGCTGCCATGTAAGCTTTGGCCGGGAGGCGCGGCGGCCGGCAGGGGCTGCGCTGGGAGCGGCCCGGCCCGGCCCGGCGGTGCTGCCCTCGCTCCGGGCATGGGAGCGGCGCGGCGCCGGGCGCTCGGCGCGGAGGGGAGCAGCTGCGCGGCGCTGACCGGGCGCGGCCCCCGGGGAGCCGCCGGCCCATGGCCTTCATCATGATGAAGAAGAAGAAGTTCAAGTTCCGCGTGGAGCTGGAGCTGGACGAGCTCTCCTCCGTGCCCTTCGTCAACGGCATCCTCTTCTGCAAGGTGCGGCTGCTGGACGGGGGCAGCTTCAGCGGAGAGTCCTCCCGGTAGGTGCCTCCGGGGTCCGCGGCCCGAGCGGCTGCTGGGGCGCCCGCTGCCCCGTGGGCAGCCCCGGCCGGGCCGCCCCTTGCCGACGGGCTCCGCTCCGCGCCCCTGCAAAGCCGCGTCCCGCCCGCGGCAGGGCGGCCGGCCGCCGCGCAGTCCGCTCCCGCGGCGGGGAGGGGGCGGCTGCCCCGGGGCTTCTGGCGGCTGCGGGCGCGCTGCTGGCCGTGTCCCCGGGCGGGAGCTCCCGCAGCCGGCGGGCGGGCTGTCCCGCCTCCCGACCGCGCTGCCGGCGCCAGCGGCGGGAGGGCAGGTGTGAGAGCGCCTCATCCGCCTGGCTGCTCGCAGCTTGAAGGCACCAGGCTTTAAAGTCCATGTTGAGGGTCTTAAGCACTGAGTAACGGGGGAAACGAATCCGTCAGTGGAGGGAGTTGTGCTGGAGAAACCGGTCGCTTGTGCCGTAACGCCACGAGCTATGAAGCCTGCTGGCCGGGCGGGTGACGGGAGGGGAAGAAATTTTTTGCCACCGAGTCTGAAGTCAGAGCTGTCCCCTGTGAACGTGAGTCGTGCGACGTTAATGTTTTGTTCTGTGGGACACTGGCTCACCGCGTTTCGTTCTGTGGGTATTTACATGGAGAGTTACCAGTTTCGTGGAAAGATTCTCTCTTAGCTCCTGAACATATTCAGGTCATACACGTTACTGACTTTGTTCGTGCTTCGTTCTGCAGGGCAAGTGTAGCAGGTGTCCTTTTCCTTTTTCTTTCTTCAATTTCTTTTTTTGCGTCTCACCAATAGAGCTGTCGTGCTGTGACGGTGCCTTCCCCACCCGCTGGTAGCGGTGGGTAAGCAGAGGGCCAGTGGGTCCATTTTACCCCGGTACCAGGCAGAGGCAGAACCCTGTCGATAGGAAGGGTGTGTTGTGGCTTCAGGTCTGGCGAGGAGGAGACTGCCCTCCCGTTATGCTTGTTCATGTTGTATGCGTTATTATATTACGTTAATGTTATTACAGAAAGGATTTACTGAAAAATGTCTCGTAGAATTCTGAGAGCAGACAGAAATTGGTAACAAATCTATAAATATTAAGTTATTTTCTTACTAAATATACTGCTGTTACAGAGCTTGCTAAATTATCTGCTTTTGATTCTGTAAATATAATTCATCAAGAAGAATAAAGACCATAAAAATGGAACTGTGGCCTAAACCTCCTTATTTAACCATTCTGTTACACTAGCATGTATAATTGAAGGTATTTTTTTTTCTGTATGGTTGGAGGGTCTTCAACTCATCAGTGTTCTGTTCTCATTTCATGCCTCTCTTTTCTTCAATATTTTTCTTGTGAGCGACTCCTTCATGAGTAATAGATGGTGATGATGATTATCATGATTTTAGGCACTAATGTGCCATTACTGTCCTAATGCAGCCCTTCCTGCCTTGAAGTCGTTTTCACAGGATGACATACATCTTCTGGACAGTACCTATATTTTGAAGGAGTTGATTTCTGCTGAGCAGATGTTTTTGATACATTGTTGTAATCTTAGCCTTTTTTGCCTTGCCTGTTTACAATGCTAAAATTGAAAGCTTGAAAGTGTTCCTGCATATCTTGATGAATGTGAACAGTGCATTGGAGTAAAATATGCATGATAGGAGGTAGGAAGTGTCAGTGGAAGTGTGACTGTGTAAAAACTGTGTTGAAGTATTGTGCTGGAGTCAAAAAAGCTTTGAAATTCTTCCATTTTCTTGTTCTGGGGGTACGGCTTAAAAATAAGAATAGCAGTGAAACATATGCTGGTATATCAGAGCCCCTGTGGGTATAACTGGTCTATTCCTGCTGGACTGAGAAGCGTTGAGGTACGCTGGTAGGAAGGTAAAGAATTCTTCTGCAGTGATCCTTCAGTGCCAGTTGAAGGGAGTGTCTTTGCTCTTGGCTTAAGAACTAACAGATGAATTTTCACAGTGTGATTCAGCAGTGGTCTGAATAAATAAGAAATTAAGTTAACATCAGAGTGGCAGCATTTCATAACTTGTCAGTTGAAAACTTTTCTTAATGGCCATCATCTTCTAGTTGCATGCATTTATTAGATTCACTGTGAGCTGGAAGTCATATCCTTAGGGTAGTGATCTTTGTAGCTTTATAAAAGAAGTCTCGAGAACTCCAGCGTGTTTCAGAAAGTAATACACAAACTCACTTCAAATATTGTGTAATACAGGGGAAAACTGACTGGGTCTTCTTAATAGCTTTTAGTTTTGTTACTGACTGAGATCTAGTGAACCATAATTATTTTGGGAGAAGTTATTGAGAATAAAGTTCTCAAGTTGGTGCTGATACAAGCCAATACCCTGCTGCCTCTTGCCTTAACAGCTCCCTCGGAAAAAAAGAAAAAGTAAAAAAAAAAAACCAAAAACCCAAACAAAAATATAGTCATACCAACAAGTTATAAACCAGCCTAACATTATTAGCATTTTCTTTCCGAAGTTTACTCATTGAGAAAAATGTCATAAAAACACAGGCTGGCAGCATTGGGATAAAGGCCTATATGTAGCTAGCTGTAATGAAAACAGATTCAAGCAGTAGTCGTCTTTTCAGCCCTGTGTGAATCACACCGTATGAACGCTTAAAGCCCTGATCCTGCAAGCAGTGTGATACCTACATCATCCCTCTGAATGTTGAAGTGGGACAAAAAGAAGACAAAAAGATGGAAGTACAAACTACTGAAAAATATTTTTTTCACTTCTCAGATCTTTATTGAGAAAGATATGTAAGAAATAAGTTATGAAGATATGGTCCATGTTACTGGGGACTGGTCAGTCCAATGACTTTTCTGGCTGCCACGGATGTGTGCCTGAGAGTATAGAAAATCTGTGATCAGATAAAACCAGCTCATATCATGCAGTACATAGCGTAATAATAGCGGTATTTTGTGTGTAAATAGCAACCATATTAATTGTTTACATATCACTCTGATTTTTTTTGTGTTTGCATGTAGTTTCTTAGGACTTCAATTTGGAAACTTCTGTTCGAAACTTCCCTATGTACATTTGTGAATATTTATTGTAGGAAAAGAAAATTCTGTATTATAATGCTAAATGTTTAATTACCTAGAATTCAACTTCTTAAAAGTAATCTGGTACTGTCAAATAATATTTTGATCAAAGGACATTGAACAGCCAAGTAGTAGCAGTGTTTAAACTGGGGGGGAAGTGTTTGAGTTGTGTGCAAGATCGGGACCCTGGAATTCTCGGGAGAGTTAATAGGTTATGAGCTTTGACTCTGCAACATGGAAAACCTTGAAGGGAGTTGTGGGAGGAGGGAAGCTTTATTTGGTTGTTTTAGTAAACTGACAGCCATGCCGTGTAATTCCTGTCCTCGCCTTTCTGAAATTTCTTTCTAATTTGACTTCTGGATCTTTACAACACTATTTTTAGATTTTGTAACAGAGGGTGGCTTTTCAGCAAATAGCCTGTGGATGTATGTAAAGCTATACTAAGAAACGTCATTTTCACTTAGAAAACTTTCTAGCTTAAGAAGCCTGGCTTCCTATGTGGAAAGGTGTCTTTCTGCATTTCTATCTTTCCTTGGGCCAATATAATAGGTATCTCTTTTTGAAATTAGATACATTAATACAGGATACTTGTGCAGGTTCCAGGATACTACGTATCTATACGCTGCCTGGCCATGAAATACTGTGCACATAATGTCTAGTGCACCATGAAGGGACAGAAGATTATTCCAGGGCTGAATTACACCTATGAATATTTTGAACTGAAAAATACTATTTTGAAGTATTGACTTGACTATATACTAACCATATTTATTTGAGGCCAGTCTGATGCAGACATAAATATACTGAAAGTATAGGCTGACTGTAACTGCCTTCATTTTAGTAGGTTGAAGAAATAATTGATGGGCCCCTAGAGCAGATAACTGCTCATAGGCTGAGTTGTTGCTCAACCAGCAGCAAAAGAACAGAAGGGATTTGAGGAAATCAAAGTAGTTTTGGAAAGTAAAGGATCTTGAGGGTGTACTTTCAAAGCTGCACTCTACAGATTCCGGCTACAGCACCTGTAAGCCCAGTAGTTATATTATTAGGTTGATTTCTGCCCGCACCCCACTCAAGGAAAGGACTTCTTGGTTGATGTGTTCTTATGACTGCGGTCTTCAGTTTGGTCTTATTCCCTTGCCTTTGAGATCTGATTTCTGGCACTGTAGACTGCCGATGTTTCTCTCTTTGTTCTTTTACAAAACAACATTCAAAAGCAAGCAGCTGATTATGATTGGTATCTGTGTGACAGAGAGATTAGGAGTGGCTGAGAACTCTTAACTTTTTCATCAAAACATTTTATTCTCCAACAAATTCAGGGAAAGTGTTTGGGTTTTTTTTTCATGTACAGCACACTCTTGAGTCCTGAGAGGCAGTCTCAGAGATCTTGCATTACTTGTGTGAATATATTCTTATTTCTAATAGATACAGGCTAGAGTAGATAATTGTCTTCTGTAAAAACTGATTTCTTTTCTTTCAGGTAATAAGTACTTCTTACTTCCAGTGATG
Organism: Falco peregrinus; assembly: GCF_023634155.1. NCBI lineage: Eukaryota > Metazoa > Chordata > Aves > Falconiformes > Falconidae > Falco > Falco peregrinus. Next base: position 11,661,704 of record NC_073730.1, on the reverse strand, counting down.
CTTGCCTACCTCCTTCCCAACTGCCTAAAACTACATCCAGCTTTTGTGACTCCAGCAAGTACATTTTCTGCCTCACTGGACTCTTCAAATTGCTTTTTAACCATTGTTTTCCCTGTCACTGCTATGGCATTTCAAAGGGAAGATTTCTTCTGATAACATAGCTTAACCAGCTTTCTGTTTTTAGACAAAAGTACTTGTTAGAAAAACATACCTGTCACATGGAATTACTTTCCCTGTCTCACACCCTGAACACGATCTTCCTGTATGGTGTATGTCCTGTGCTCAGAGTTGGTAGTGGCTAATGCTACTTCTAATAGCTTCTTCAGCTGTAACCAGATTTGCAGTTGGATAAACTGAAATAAAGTATGTTCAAGTGCTGTGAGGCAAATCTGCAATGGGATAAAAATCCTGCCTTGCAATTTTGTAGCTGCTCTTTTCAGATTTCCAAATGTCCACTCAATGATTTCTCAGTTGAGAAGAGGCTGTTGGTTGAGCCGCTTCCAGAACCTGTCCTCCTCTGTAGAGAGGAAGAGATAAGAAGGGGAAGTTCTTTCCACAAATTACAATTTATTTTTTTTTTAATGTAGTTAAAAGAGGTAGCTCTTTGGCCTTTTAATAATAGTTACAATAAAATGTAACAGATTACAGATTTGGAGAATATGCTTGAGAAAGGTCATGTGACGTACAAGGATTGGTATGGATATTCTGGGCAAGGCAGAAGGCGCAGAAACTAAGGCTAGAATATTAATGGAAAAGTTAATGCTAAAGGTGGAAGAGTAACTGTGGAAATAAAGAGAGATGAAGAAATCGGATCTCTCAAATAGATTGGAAGAAAATCAAAGAATTAATCAAAGGAATAAAGAAAAAATTAGATAGGAAGAGGGCCATCTCTGGACTACAACAGGGGATAAAAGATTTGTAGAGACTGCATTTTGCACGGGACGTAAATGATTATTGCAGATATGAAAAGGGCTCATTCTTGTGACACTTTTTTTACTGTAAGTATTGGTAAGATACAGCAACCGCTAGCTTTTCAGGAAAAAGTTTCTGGAAAGAGATGCATGGCAGGCGGCAGGCAGCTGTCGAAGGGGAGGGACTGAGGGAAAAAGCTTTTACACTTAATGCACCTGGCTTGTGCAGGAGAAATAGGCACTTTGGTTTAAAAGAGCTGGTGGTGGTGTTGAATTTGTTTCCCCACCCCAGCACAGTGCACGGAGCACAGCATTTTGCTGTCATAAACTTGCTATTTGCAAGCACCGTAGCACCTGATTGCTGTCAAATTTTAAGGGCTATTTCTGTTCATGGAATAACGGGGGGGGCGGGGGGAGTGGCAGAGATCATGTAGTCCAGCTTCTTGCTTCATGCAAGACTAACTTCAGTTAGAGCAGGAAGCTCAGAGCTTTATCCTGTCAACTTTAGAAAATCCGTGAGAACGGGGATTCCAGTCTTCGTAGACAACCTGCCCCTCTGCTTCACCAGTTTTATTGTGAACATTTGTTTCCCCTGATTTTCTTGGAATTTCTCTTGTTACTGCCTCTGTTCCTTTCTCTGCTCCCCACTAAGAAACATCTGGTGCCATCTTCTCTCTAAGCCAATAAAGATGGCTAAAGATAGTGATTAGATCTTCCTTCACCGCTTCTTCAGACTGTAAAAATCCCATGCTCCCAGCTTCTGCATCAGGTGCTTCATCCCCCTCATCCCTGACTCCGGACCCTCATCTCACACCCCCTGGACTTGCTTCAGTTTATCAGTGCCACTTCTACTGAGAGGGCCCCAAAACTGGACACGGTGCTGCAGATAACAGCCTCACAAATGTTCACCAGAGGGGAACAATCACTTCCTTTGAACTGCTGGCTACAGTCCGCTAACGCAGTTTGCCCTTCACAGTGCTAATTCTCTTTCAGGTCTGCATTTGTCTGTAACCAGCAGTTTTTCATAAGTAAAAGTACTCCAAAGCAGCTCTATTTCCATGTGATGATCAGTTTATACGTATTTTATAAGAAATACTAGACATGAAACGTTGCTACTTACAGATTTAACCTGTTTATGATGAGTAAAAACATGTGGAATAAAAAATGATTGCTCTGTTAATTTTGCATGCACTAACAGCAAATTAACTGGGGAGCTGTGCACTGTAAACAAGTGGAGCTCTTCCCGCAGAACCAGCTGTTTGCTGGTTTGCTTAGAGCTGAAATTTGTGAAACATTGAAGCTCTGTTTGTAAATGACTGGTTTTGTTGTTGGGGTTTTTTTTTTGCAAGGCTTAGGAAAAAATGTTTTTGCTGGAGGGGATGTATCTTCTTATATGCCTCAGGCATGGAGAAAACACAGAATATTAAAGGAAAAGTAAACTATTTATTCCTGAATATAAGAATTAAACTGAAGCTTTGCGTAAGTTTATTACTGCAGTGTATACTTTAGAGCTCAGAGCATCATCTCAATCTGCCAGAGATGCATCTTTCTATATGAAGACTAAATTTAGCATTCTGGTTATCAAATAACAATTTAAAGTATAATTTGGCATTTGAAAAGTTATACTGAACATGTTTTGCTCCTGTGTAGCTCATCGTTGATGGTAGTAAGGCTGGAATTGGTATGTGCTTGGACCACATGGATCCACATGGATGTTATGTGCATTAGATGCACAGAATACACTGTAATAAAATTGCTACTGGGGTTGGTGCTAGATGTTGTTTTATTTGCTTTTAAATACCTGTGCTTATTTCAGATTTGTCTGTTTGTGTTGGGTTTTACTTTCATTAACAACTTAACAGTAAGGATTTTAGTTTAATTTGAAAGTGAAGGATCTCTTTGTTGGGTGATCTTGTTTATATTTTTGTGTGTTCAGTAGAGACACTAAAACAAAAGACATGAGTAAACCGTATTGGTTGACACTTCAGCTGTGCAGACCTAAACCAATCAAGAAGACTACATTTCTGTGTAGCAAGAATAATTTTCTTCTGAGATTCTTAAGGCTTTACAAATAGCAAGCTACTTGGCAGATCCCAGGGGACTGCATAGTAGTACACAGTGTTTTGCTTGCAAGTGACTGGTAAGACAGCCACTCAGTTGCTCCAGGAGCCGTGGCATGGGTACCTGTATCTTTGCCCCAGCTGTGAGACTGCATGCATTTTAAATGGAAGTAGATTCTGGGTAAAGAGGGGTGCAAGAGGGTATTCTTCTCTTGCATGCCAAACCATTATGTGTTTCTTAGTATATATGAGAATTTTATATCCAGCAATACCTTCCTAATGCTGAAGACGGCCCAGGGAAGGCCAAATCTTACCGTAAATTACCTGAACCACTGAGGGCACTGCAAGTGTGTTTGATAAAACTGTCAGATTAAAACTTCCTGGCTCTGTAAGGTGGGATCATGACATTGGCATTCTGCAGAAGATGGATGTTTGGTGGGTTTTTTGTTATATAGATATTTATATATATAACTATTAATATGTATTTTTTTATATATATACTATGGAATATTGTTCCCATTTTAAAAGACTATTGCCTACCTTAAAAATCACTCTGTGTTACTCCGGTCTATTAAACACTGTATTTATATTAGGAGGACAGAGCTAACTGTATTAAGTTTATTGAGGCAAGGGTTGATCAAGGGAAGCAGTTTGGTTAGGTGGTAGAAGTTCATATGCACACCCACAGATGAGTGCAGGAAGCAAAGTTGGGGAGGGTGGACGAGCTAAAATAATACCCTTCCCCGGCTGTTCCTAGCCCTGTCACAGGAGCCATCAGCCCATCAAAGGCCCATCTACACAAGCCCAGGGACAGAGAGGCAGGTGAGGAACTGAAATGATGGACACCCTGCCCAGGCCCCTCCCAGAGCTGTCCCAGGAGAGCCTCAGCCCTGTGGTCCAGGCAGGAAACCCATCACTTTGAGCTGACACTAAAGCGCCTTTAGGACTGAGTGGAGTGGCCGCATAGCACTGATACATTGTGAGATTCCGGGGAAGAGGCTTATTGGGGGACGAAGTAAAGGTGGAGAAAGGGATGAACTTAGGTGTTTTCGCAGAAGAACAAGTGTGGGGAAAATAGAGAGGTAAGGGGATAAAGGGGCCAGTTAGGTGTAAATACTTTGCTGGACAGTATATTTGTCTGGCTGTGCCCTGTTTCTGTTCAGTGCAGGCCATTGTATCTTTACATTAAACTAAATTTAGCTCTCTCCTGGGCAAAGGGCTCCCTGTTCGGTGTGTATGAGTGGGGAGCCCTGAGTGCCAGCAGCTGGAGTCAAGGCTGTGCATCAGAGGGCCTGGGTGTCTGTGGTGCCAGCAAGAGGAGAGACCTGGGTGAGCAGACTTAAGTGCCAGCCATGGGAGTGGGGCTGTGGGTCACAGGGACCTGTGTGTCCATTGTGCCAGCTGGGGTGGGACCAGGAGCCAGAGACCTGTGCTGCCAGCACCTGGACCGAGCTCAGGGGTGCCAGTGTGTAAATGCTATCAGGGATCAAGGCGCACTAGCTGTCAAGGAGGTGGTGCCATATGTATGTGTAAGGGTCTTGTCAGCATACCTCTGTCCTCCTCAGGCAGAGAGGGGAGAGGATGAAGCTGGTACTGGCTGTGAGCGCTCTGCGCGGCTGGCTGTGTATGCGTCTTGCTTACTGGGAATATATCTTCAGCCTCACTGCTGGTTGGATCTGGGGAGTGGAGCTGCAGCAGCCTCACTTCTCTCAGGCTGTCTCATTGTCTCATCAACATGATCTATTTTCCCCTAAAAAAAGTGGGCAAAACACAGGTAATGCTGGAAATGTTGCACTCGCTCAGATAAACTCTTCTAAAGACATTCTATTCACTGTGCTTTGGATTCTTAAGAACCTGGCCTCAACAATTCTTAAAAGTCCAAAGCAATTCTCCATTCAAACTACCAGCTTGAAAAAATAATTATAACGATAATATTCCCATTTACCTCATGGAGTGAAAAAGCTATTTTTTCAAGATATTTATAGTGAGTAAATAACTCATGTTCTGTCCAAAAGCTTTACGATTAAGCAAACACCCTTTTCCTTAAAGAAGTGTATTGACCCAATCGATTCCAAAAGTATTTCTAGAAGTAGTTTCATGTGAAAGCAGTCTGATATAAAGACTGAATGGTATCTTAAAACTGAGAACAAGTGCTCCCAATTTTTTGTTTCTTTGGTGACCAATGATTCTAAAATAACTGTACTAGAAAAGCAATCCATTTAATTTAATCATCCCCAGATGGCTAAATGTTATAATTGGCTGTCTAGAATAATTCAGATGAGTAAACAATTTTCTAATTAATGGAACACAGTATTTTGGTAAATGCCCACAAGGAGTTTTGGCTTCTTTATTTCTAAGCCTCTCCTGCTAAAGCTTTTCCATTTGGCAAGAAGAGATTTTTCCCATGACACTTAAGGTCCTTAAAAGTGATTTATTTTTGCATTTGTAGCTATTTGCTGAAATCAGCCATTATTCATATCCTTTATCCATGTGGGAACGAACAATCTGCTGGTCATAAACACCTGAAAAAAAGAAAGCACATAACTTGTTAACAAATTAGGAGGAGGAGTTGACTGGCTTAGGATTTGTTGTTTCTTTTGTGTTGGGTTTTCTTGTTGATTTTCTCTTTTGTGGCTCAGAAAAGAAAACCCAAGACTTTTATTCATTCTAAATGGCAGTTGTGTACACTGCATAAAATAGAGACAGAAAAAGACTTGCCTATAGCTGAATTCTCTTCAGCATTTGAAATTTAGTCAATGTGAAATTGTGCCTCTAAAGAAAAAACGATTTGTTAAACTGACGGTAACATAAACTATACTTTGGAATCAATTTATCGTAAAATATCTGTCTATTCAATTTATTCTCTGTTAGGTATTACTGACAGCATTAACTTACACCAAAGGACTACAACCTAGTGTGTATTTGAACGCATCTTAGTAACGAGGATATATTTTGATTCATAAAACAACTGGGTTTGCTTTGCATGTGGTAAAGTGGCTGTGAGACTCATAGGAAACTGACTCATAACGGAAAGCTTTCCCCAGCGTGCCCCGCAGCACAGGCACGGCTGCCAAAAAGTTATCTGGGTTCATTTCCATAGGAACCAATCGATGTAACTGTTTGTTTTCTAAAGGCCTTGGGCTCGAACTAAGAATCTTACAAACTTAGAAATTACTGTTTAAAGTTAAATGTTCTGGTTTGACTTTTTTTTTTCAGCATGAAGGGAATAACTTGCTGGTGCTTTTCTTTACACAAAAAATTACCTTTATTAAAATACGTAATTTTTTTTTTTTTTTTTGTATAATGGAATTAGAAGAACTGTTCAGTAGAACGGGGGCAGTTGGTTGGGGGCTTTTTTACACATTGTGTACAAATGTTTCAAATATTTTTTAAAATTATGTGCCAGTGAAAGGAACTAATGATACTATTTTTGATGTCCTTATGAAGAGGAAGGGGTATTCCCGGGTTTACTTGGTCTTATTTTTACAAGATTTAGAGCATCAGTGTCTAAAACTGAGGCTTTTTTACTGTAAATGTTACTTTCATGTTTGTAAGACAACTTAAAAACCTGCCTATCCTATTTAATGTTTATTAAACTATTTGCCTGAATCAATCTTGACCTGTGATATAAGTGGACCGAGTCTTCCAAAACCACAGTGGTTTTGTGCCATCTTCCTTACTTGGACAACCATATACATACAGTAGTATTGCTATACTGAAATACATTCAAAATCCTTAAACGTTTTAAGGACACTTAACGTTTCTCAATCAGATGTTACTTATGTTTATCTTGTATTTACAAGCAAAAAATACATTTAATGTTCCCTAAATTATCTCTTACTCTGTTAGTGATGCCTGGGATACTGTGTAACTGTACAGTGCAACGCTGCTTTGACTGTAGTTTGCTGTAGAGGCAGAAAACTGTTCTGAGAAGCAGAACTGTAATACTGCATTGTACAAAGATTTTGGCACATTATTAAGACCTTATGAGTTTACATAAACTTTTTTTTTGTAGGAGAAAGCTTTTTTTTTTTTTTTTACTTAATAACTGGAAATGTTACAGATGTAAAAACAGTACAAGAACTTAGCAAAATGAATAAGGAGAAGTGATTCTGTTATTGGTAGCCCCAATGGTATCCTGGGTATAAGGGAAGGGTGGTAAGGGTGATGACAACTGCATGATGAACAGATGCTACGAGAAAGGATTTTCTGACCTTTATGAATGACAAGTGAACACTTTCAGTCTTGTAGCATTGTTTTATAGCCTGATAATGAATAGCAGAAAATCTGCACTGCTTCTAGTTTCCAAAAGGGCACTTGAGGCTGGAATTGTTTTGCAGATATTATTGGATGTAATGTGCAAATACAGGCTCCCTGTGGATTCATGACCATAGTTGATCCGTCTTGATCTGAAACTAGAGGTAGAATGCAGGAGGGAGGTTAAGTCAAAGCACTGTTAAGATTTCTTGCTTTCTGAAACTTAATAAAGGTTTGTATAATTGCATGCATTCTAGTATTGATTAGATATTCCAGGTAAAATTTAACTTCAGTAATTCTTTAAAGTCCAGTAAAACAGCTCGCTACAACGATCGGTTTGTTTAGGCAACACCATTTTTAATTATCCTCTTAATGTAGAGGGTTTTTTTAATTATAATTGTGTGTTAAAACTGAGATTCTTACTCTGTGCTGAAACTAGATACAAAATCTGGTTCTGAGGGGTTTTGTGTCAATTCGTGCGGGGTTTTTGGGGAAGAATACTACCAGTGTGCCAAAATGTGATGGTTTTAGTGAAAGAAAATCTTGACCAACCATATCACTAGGTTAATCTGCATTCAAGTTCACCTTCCTGCTCAGCCTTTCTAGTCTAACAAGCCCCTGAATGTTAGGGTAGCCGCCAGCAGGATGAAGGCTATGAACCAGCCTCTTGTCTTCCAGCACCCATGGAGGCCTGTCACTTCTGCTGCTCGCAAGAAGACGTCAGTACTATCTCATAAGTTTCTGGCACTCTCAATCTATCCTGACAGAGCTGTCGGCAGACAGATCACAGTACTACAGTGAATTTAATGACGTAAGATAATGAAGCAAAAATTTGTAGTTAGCTCATGAAAAAAGTTTTTCTCCTTTTCTCCTGGTTATGGTAAAACTGCTTTTGGTGGTGTTTTAAGAGAGAAGAGGGCCTTTGTTTTGTTTTAGGATAAGCTCAAAACCTTACTTAGGAAAAAAAAAAAGAAAAATTCTGGAGATTCATTTCTAAGTTACTTTGAGTAAGGCTGGACCACTGCTGTCTGCAGAAAAAGAGTAGGGTGTTCTCAGCAGTTGTGTTATCTTTAAGCACCGTGTATGAAACCTGCAAATATGCAAACCCCAGATACCCATGCACTTGTATAGCCCTGTTCTGCTTGACAGTGGACATCTAGTTGGCTATTTTTTTTACCTGGGAGTTGAGCAGCTATCATGTAAGAGCTGCAATAGTTACTCCTTGGCCTTCTAAGTGTAGCAAATACTAGCAGTTATCAAATATCCCTTTAAGGTTGTATTTTACTTGATGACTTCTTGCCTGAACCAGTTTCCAGTAGAGGATGTAACTATTTGTAATTTGCCTTTTTTGAATTCTGGTTCTGTTTTGGATTTAAATAACTCATGCACTGGCAGTTTGGTGTTCCGCCCTCCCCCTCAAAGCACAGTAAAGTTTACAGTGTAAAATATAACAGATAGAAGGTAGGTCATGGTGTACAGTGCCTGTTCCTTATAGGTCACATCTGGAATATGACTAAGTGTTCTATCATCAGAATCCATTAAGTCTGTTGTGGTCATTCAGCTAACTCATTTTTAGCAGGCTAGTTTATTGCTACGCTAGGAAGAAGTCACAGTGCCAGTGAGCGCTGTAGCTGGCAGTCTCACCAGCACAGCAAACTGGAGCTCCTGCGTGAGCCTGGCGATTCATCATTTCTCCCTAGGGGTGATAAACTCTGACTCCAGCTTATGTGGAACCACAGAATTCTCACTCTGTCAAAGATGTCAAACTGGATCTTCAATAACAATAATATAAAACATAGGTAGGAATATATGCATTAGGAAAAATGGAAGAGAAAGAAAAGGACAAATATTGCTTTAATATGTGAAGAGTGTACTTGAATTAGTAGAGCAGTAGAAGAAATTATCTCAGTTTCCCCACAGTTCCAAGTTCTGAGTTTAGAAACGTGGGACTAGAAAAGAGCTTTTGATCACTGAGGCAGGTCCCTCAGAATCACAGTCCTTATACCACATTAGTGACAAACTGGTCAACATTGCCTTCAAATACAGTAAGATTTTTTTTGCTCCTATTTCTCTTATTTTTGAAGGCTGTTCTAGAAAATCGCTCTGTGGTTTGAGACCTTGTAATTTTCAGTTTTAAATGGGTGTTTGATTATGCCCTATTTTGGTCCTAACCACTTTTCACTTGACTTGAAGTTATTTAGTCTCTAAAGTGCTTGAATCACGAGTGTATTTTATTATATGTGATTTTTTTCTTGTAAGATACAGGAGTTTTCTAGTTGTTCCCTCCGTACCTGTTCATTTTAGTCTGTTCTCACTCAACCAGAGTTAAGGAAAAAGAATAATGTGCTCCATTTAAGCCTTATACAATGACATTAATATAACTGAAAGCATCCTGTGTTTTGCCTTGTTCTCAGCTGCACCATGCTGTCCGGTTGTAATCCTCCTTCGATGAACAAATCTGTTCAGATATTAGTTGTCTTATGTTGCTCTCAAATGGCAAGCTCCCAGTTTGTAGGTGAAACTCTTGCTTGCCCAAAGTGCGTTACTTTGTATCCGGTTATTGTAGGTAAACTTCATTTGTACTTTTTCATGCCTCATATTTATCTGGTTCTGCTTGTATGATGCTCCCTTTCCATGTATTGAAAAACTACTTGTCAAAGACAGTATCTTGAGCACATTCCAAAGTCCAGCAGCCTGGAAGGCAGTGCCTGGTAGCTAATGTTCAGGAAGGCTTCGCTCTCCTGAGGCAAACTGGAAAAATTATGGCCTCATTCATTTGCGAAAACACATGACTGTTAAATTTTTCTGTAGGTCTAATACTGTGTTCAAGGCTTGAAGCACTTACTAGTCCTGCTGCACAAAGAGAAGAATGAAGGATGATTATTCCATGGAACAGATTTCCATGAAGTGACCGCTCTACAACCAGTGGAGCCAGTGTTTGTTCTTGAGCCATCTTATTGCATTTTATGGTCCTGATTGTACACACAACTAATACTAAGCATATACTCTCTTTTTACAGGGAGGTAGTACAGGCAAACTGTGTCCGCTGGAAGAAAAAGTTCTTATTTATGTGTAAAATCAGTGCCAGTGCCGCAACAGGGATTCTGGATACTTGCATTTGCAGGGTGTCTGTACGGAAGGTAAGTAGCTCTTTTTCCTTCCTCTCCTCTTTCCCTGCTCGCTTTAATTTTTAAATGTCTGATAAAATTCATAAAGCAAATTTTAGCTGCAATCACGTCAGGTATTCTTCTAGTTAAAATTTCATAGCGATCTTATTAATTATCTTAGTTTGACTAATTCATGGGTTGTCACATTCTTATTGAAAAGAACATTTATTCCAGCAGGACAACAAAGGAATTGCTCATCAGTCTTTGTAAAGTTAGCCCCTGATAGATACCTCTAGCAAGCAGCAGTAAACTTGGAAGCCTTGAACGGTGCTAAGTACCAGATTTTTTGTATGCAGCATGTGCTACCTTTGGGGCCAGGCTTCACAAGAGCCTGGGCATCCGGCACTCACGTTCCCACCTCTCCACAAGATGACAGTCTCCTGCTGGCCTGCACCAAGGCACCAAGGACATTATTAATACTAAGATCTAAATGACAACAGTACAGCCTAGCAAATGTGTGTTGAGCTGTTTTAAAACAAAGATTATTATTTACTTTTCTAAAAAACCGAAACAGTCAATAAAACCCCATCGGTATCTTTAATGGCTTAACAGCGTGTCTTTTTGTTTTTCTTTTTTTCTAGGAGTTAAAAGGAGGAAAGGCATATGCAAAGGTAAATTGAGATGTATCTAACTTTGCCTATGAATTAGCTTTTCTTTCCTATCATTTTATGCCCTTTTAAAGTAACTCCAGGGTAATACTCTGACAGCCATGATTTCATTATGTGCGTTATAGTGACACAGTGGTGGTGGAATTCTCAGTCACTGTGTTTAATAAGTATATAATGATATTATATCCCAAGAATGTTTTTTTCTTTCAGTTTAGTACATTGAAAGAGTTGGTTAAACCCTTCTGCATGTCTTTACTTCTAATAATAAAGAAAACTCCCCTTGTTCTTTTTCTCTCTTGAGATTTTAATTTTTAACTGAAAATAGAACTATGCAGAATTTGACACTCAACGTTTGGTTTCTGCTTTTTGCCTTGGACTACTCCCTTTAATGGGCATGCTCTTATTCATATTTGAGAGAAACTGCTGTTGAGTGGCACTCAATACTGCGCATGTAGTAAGTACCTTCATTTAGTAATATGCTTATTACTGACTTTGTTGTTTTCTCATAACAGCTGGGATTCGCAGATCTAAATCTAGCAGAGTTTGCTGGATCGGGAAATACCACTCGTCGCTGTTTACTGGAAGGTTATGATACCAAAAATACAAGACAAGATAACTCCATTCTCAAAGTAATTTGTTTCCTTTGTAATAATATAAAACAGAGAACAAGTAGTATTGTTAAGAACGTAATGAAATCTAAAATACATTTGCTGAACCTCTTTCTAGAAGGAAAGCTATTCAAATATATCAGTGTTGTTTAGAGGTAATCATTAAAATCCATGCAGTCAAAAACAGAATTTGTCCTACTCCTTGAAACGGAGCCAGATAGCTGTAAAAGAAAAGCTTTCAAAAGGTATTCCTATTCCAACAGGAATTGAAAAGTGGAATAGGGAAGCACAACAGAAAAGTTAATACATTCATATAAGTGTAGTGATTATATCTTTAAGACTGGGCAACTTCCTGTGCAGCTTTCTAAGAGTGAATCTCTTAACTGGCTTATCTATATATGAGCCACCTTCAACACCTCCATGACTTCTGGAACTTTCCCTGTTCTGTTTGGTAGTAATCAATGTAGCAACTGGTGAGCATTGTTGCAAGAAACCTGCCCTGCCGTTTTCTCCCATGAGTCCGGGGAGTTTAAAAAACTGAATATAAGCAGTATAAACCTGAAAATAATTACATATAGAATGTTACAAGTAAATTAAAAAAAAAATTATTTTCCTACCAAGACACTAGGATTAATTTCTTATACTATTGAGTATACCTTTTAAGCATGCACTTCCTGATTTCTTTAAGACAGTCATAGACGTCCAGAAAACCTTTCATTGATGGCTTCGATCCACCTAACAAACCTTCTCAATGCATTGTCGTGCCTAGCGTGTTATTTACCTTGTGTGGTTTTACTTTATCTCTGATGTTAGTACAACCAGTTCCTGTATGCTAACAGTTTGCTAAACACTTTCAGCAAAGAACATCTTCTGCATCTGCCATGTTAAAAAATGCTGTTTGCTCATTAATCTCTTAGATTTCCTGTTTCTCCATTTTTCCCTTGAAGCCATCTTAACTGTTAATGATTCTGAGATTCCTCTTGATCTACGTATCCTTTTCAGAATCTTGTACGTGCAGCTGTGTTATTTAAATGCTATTTCATGTTGTTTGCGTGTGTGCTAAGAAAAAATAGGTCAGTTTTTTGCATGTGTCTTTATTTGCATATGGGATGATGCCATTTTATTTTACTTAAATGTAAGATTTGTGGCAAGTATAACTTAGTGACTTGGCCAGATATATCACAGACCGATTCCATTTTTTTTCTTACAGTGGCTTTTGTTTTCTTAATGTGTAGGTTTTGATCAACATGCAGCTAATGTCTGGAGACCCATGCTTTAAAATGTAAGTTTATAAAAAAACTGTGTGAGATAGTGTTTTGGTCACACGTTCCATGTTCAGAATTACACTTCTAATTTGTGTTTATAAATCTCTCCAATCTGGCAATAATATTAAAAAAAAAAAAAAAGAAAGAAAAAGCACAAATGGGATGGTAGCTGAGTAATGGATAACATGGTAAAAATACCAGTAGAAGTATCATAGTTCTCATTGCTGCTAAATACTTAGTTTATTTTTGAGTAAAGAATACTAGCTTGTACATCTGTAATTAAAAAAAAAAGGAAAAAAAGAAAAAAAAGAAATACTTCAGAGAAACGGTTCCTGCAGCAAGCTTATATAAACATGGTTGGCATGGGGTGACCAGACCAATGGTGTTTGGAAAATGTGCTGTTACACCTTTTATTCACAAGTCTCAATTATTTTAAAAAAAATACTTTAAAAAAAAAAAACAAACAAACAACAACAAACCAGAAGTTTGACATAACTTAGCAAAAGAGAAAGCACTTACAGATATTTAGTTAGCAAAGATATTATGCAACTTAGTAAAAGATGCAAGAGGTAACATCTGAGAGGGGACGTAGCTAGGAAAATACACATTCAGGATCCTGTGGCCTCATTGTCCTTAGCCTGTAGTTAAGGAAATGTAATTGTTTTGCTAGAGCACGTTAGCTTCCATAACTAACCACAGGATGGAGTAATCATGCATACTAGGGAAAGCCCGTCACGAGTAGGATGAAATTGTTTCCTTCTTTCTAGACTAATAACCTATTTTGTTATGAGACACCCAAGCTCCATGGATAAGTAAGCTGAAACAGTGCAATTGGCAAGTTTCCTATTTCCAGAGAACACCATTATCTTGCTAACCATGACTTAATTATCCTGATCAGTAGGAAGTAAGGAACTCTCATGTCATTTGCATTATGAGAGATACTTTGTAACCCTGAAAGCCATTCATTTTAAGGATAGACTTAGAGATATGTATAGAATCTGCTTCCATGAATGCAGCGTGGAAAATTTCTCGGTACTTGCCAAGATTTTTAATGCCACTGCTTTTCAGTAATTCAGAATATTGGTAGACTGGGTTGCCCAAAGTGTTTGTGCATTTCAGTTTTTGTCCGGCTTTTCTAATTCTACATAACAGTTGATGGCAATTTTGTCTAGATCGGGTTCCAACCAGCTTAGTTGTATTCTGCTTGTTACAAGATGTTTGGGAGATGGGCTGATGAAATAATGCCTTCAAAGAAAATTTGATCCCTTAAGTTCTAGTTTAACTCAAATTTCCAGTTCACTTCATTCACCACGCTGTTGTACTGAAAC